>NC_090444.1:1385253197-1386491634 GCF_031143425.1 Pleurodeles waltl
CATGCAAGACTACTGTAGTGCACAGCCCAGTAGCTGCAAATTACAAATTAAAAATATGACCTGGGATAAGCCTTATAGTATTAGTGAGCACTTATAGTTAAAGTCACTATGGTTTACTGTTCTGTCTACAGTGACGCTGTATTATATATAATGTGGTAATCTGCCTTCACTTTCTAAGGTGTACAAAGTTCAGTGAATTATGAAACTGGGGTGAGACTTGTGCGCCCAGTTTGACAACATAGATCCCAAGATCATAGATGTACACCAAATATGCCCCCTTAATTACTCTGCTCCCTAACAGGAGAACAAAAGGAGTAAGTGATGGGGATGAAAATCTGCATATCTTAATTAGCTCTCCCACTGTACTAGAGTGGGGACAGCCCAGGTCTACAGGTCCACTAAACAAAGGAGGACGTGCAGATAAATGGACCAAACACAGGAGTGGGGATCCTCTTTGAAACTGTCGTGGAAAAGACCTTGGTAGTCATGTCAGCTATGAGCTAAGCTGAGGCTCCCAAAGGAGATGTGTTTTCTTGATGGCACCATCTTGAATGTCCCAGCATTCTGGGCAGGAGTGTTTGGATAGGGGTGGAGGTACGTGAGCTATCCTAGGATTGGCCAGGGTTGTCTAGCCTCTGGAACTTTCCATGCCCTTTAAAAAGTCCTGCAGAAGGGAGCGTGGTGTAGTTAGATTTGGACACTGGAACCGGATGGCAGTAGCCATAGACAACCGGAAGTAGAAGTCCTGTGATGCCCTAATGGACTAAAGACTGGTTTCCTCACACCCCTTAAAATCCAGTTGTGGGAAGACTTGGGCTCTAACACTAACTCCTACCCCACCCGATAGCCTGCAAGACGGCCAGGAGGCAATGGGGGTCTATGGAAGGCACAGAAGAAGAGGAAGCTGCTTCAGGGAGCCAAAGAAGGCATCTTCATGCAAAGTACACCCTTTCTAAGTCAGGAGGCCTGACCACCAGGAGTAAAAAGTAAAATGAGGCCAAGATCTTTAAAATCAGCTCATCTGGGTTTGAGATATTTACATTTGAAGTTTTAGACATTTGACCCCTGCAGGATGAAGAACCTGGGGCTCTGCCATAGTCTCCTAAAGTTACCCACAAGGTCGCCCTTGGCTTTGACACAAGGTTTATTAAAAATGAGTTAACTCTAAGAGGAAGTGCAAGTGGGGCCCACTACCCTGAGCTTTTGAGACCCGGGGATTCCAACTCCTGGCCTGAATAATGCACTGAGATGTCTGAGCCCCCAACAAGCAAGGAAGCCAACAAAAAGTGGTGGGCATGCTCCCTTTGTCTGCTTCTGGGCAGAGAGGGAGGCCAACACGCGGTAAACAACCTGCCCGGATGGAGCATGCAGGGGAGAAACAAGATGCAGGCTCCTCTACAAGTAGGGAAGGATGTCCGCTGGGTGGAGAGCTGGCAACGGCAGCTGAGGTTGGGCTCCCCAAGCTGTCCCCAATATAAAAGCCAGACAGGATGTTTGATGTCCTCTAAGGTATTTCTAACTGCTTGGTTTAGATATCTGGAATTGAATGTGTTGTATTTAGTAGTTTGTGAGTGTGTATTAATGTACTTTTCCTTTTTACAAAAAAAAAGGCACTGACTGGACATTCATTTATTGAGTGTTATTATTGCGTGATAGTGAATGGTGATTACTAGCCCACACCACCTCCCCTGTGTAGTCCTTGGACTACTCTGCTTTGTTACCTTGAGAGAGTCAGGCGCTACAATGGGGTGCTTGTTCCTAGTAAGGGGAAATTGTGGACCTATTCCTTGCACAGGATTTGCGTCCTGCACAACTAAAAAACACATTTCCTACATGGGTAGTGTGGAAGAGGTATTAGGGGGAGTAGGTATCAGGGATAGGTAATAGTAAAGGGTAGTAAGGCATTTTTATGCTTCAGGTATGGTTAGTACTACGGATAGTAAAGTGGTTTAGAGTTCAGTCATGGGTAGTGGTAAAGGGTTATAAGGATTTTCTAGAGTTCAGAGATGACTAGTGTCAAGGGATACTAAGTTATAATTAGGGTTCAGATGTACGAAGCCGAAAGGTGTTTTAGGATTGAGGGATGCGCTGTGGTAGGGTGCAGATATGGGTGTAGGGGTTAAAATAAAATAAAACAAATAAAATAATAACATTTAAAACTATAATAAAATGGGGCTATGGAAGTCCCTCCATAAAATGTATGTATTTTACAAAGGCATCAGGATTATATTAGAGTTTAACAAGCAACAAAAACAAATATGTATTTTAAAAAAAGGGGTGTCTCAGGTATATCTATGTATCTATATATATAACCTTCTTTGAACAGGTGCCTCCACTGTGCAAATGGCCACATGTATTACATTCTAGACAAACGTCACAAGGTCCGGAGCACTCAGTGGGTTTCAAATAGCCAATTTATTGAAGACCAACAAATGCGTTTCTATCAAAGTGCTTTTTTCAATGTTGGATATTCATTCACAAGTGTAAAATAAGACTTGAAACCCTCTGATTGGATGATGGATCTAGGAAAACCAAAGAGGGCTGTATGAATTGTTTCATCTTCATGCTGCCATCATAGTATATGTTTTTCAAACATTAGTTGATCCCAATTTTCGTGCTAGTTGGTTCCATTTATGTTAAGTAGATTTTTTTTCCTGCAATTGGTGCACGTCCCACAATGCTCCAATTACATTTTTCAAGTACTGCTCATGTAATTTTTTGTCCTCCTACTATGGCGAAATGTGTCTTTTGGTCTACAATAAATTGGCTATTTAGTGCTCCGCCACTTGTGACATTTGTTTGGGGAAAAATCGACGCACTAATTTGTTTAGCTGCTGTCTGGAAAGATTCAGGGGGATTCGTTAATATCTGAAGAAACTGTAACTTGTGCGGTAAAGTAAGTTTAGGCAAAATTTGTTGAACAACCTATATAGATCACAACATTTATACTCCTAATGCAAACATCATTTGTTGTAACCGATTTCAAGTATGTGACCTGGTTCTCAGTAATTAATTTGAACCTCAAGGATATTAGAGAATGCATTTTCAATAATTAAACATTATAGTAGATTAGCGATTGAAAATGAATGACATTCAGTTTACAAAATTCATCATGAAAATTCTCATTGATTTGCTAAAGAAACATTCAAGCCCTATGTGGGCAATTTAAAATCACATGTTCAGCTCATAAATAGGTAATTAAACATAATTATATCATATTCCCTGAGACTGTCTTAAATCTCTAAAATCCTTTTGTCAAGCTATAGTGAGCATGATTACAGTACAGAAAAGATCCACCAAACAAAAAAGTCAGCACTTGCGTGATCCCATGCCAGTCCAAACTTAATTGATTCATTGTTCAGTATTCTGTAAATTGTTAAAGGAAATACAAATGTATATTTGATGTGTGAAACACCCCAAGTGGTGCCAAAATCAAAATGTAAATAAAATATATACATATGATAAGAACAACTGAGAGATATCAGACACTTAGGATCAGAAATAGAATTCTCATAGATGCATGGAAATCTCTTCATCGCGGTCCATCCCTTATGGTATCACTGTATTAATGTCTTTTATGTGACTTGATTCCAACCTGCTCAAAGTAAGTGTTCTGTACCCCATCTGATATGTATGGGGATATGGTCAATGCCACAAAAGTCCAAGTTGGTCCAATCACTGGTGTGACAATCCTTAACATGTTTGGAAGTACTGTAACTAAGATCTTGGTTACTGACTGCTCTGATGTGTTCCAAGATCAGCTTTTATACTGGGAACACTGTACTACCTATGTATAATTTTGGACATAGGCAAAACGTTGTAGCAAATCTCATGCTCCTTGTTGCAAGTTAAGTAGTTTTTGATCAGGGTTTTTTTTCCGAAATTGGGTCCGGAAATTAACATGGTGGCTTACTGTGTTTACAAGCTTTGCTTTGTTTACAAGGTAAAACCCACTCTGGAAGTTAACCAACTTTGTGAGGGGGATGAATCAAAGTGACATTGTACTAATGTGACCCTTAATGATGGATTAATTTTTCCTATATGTTACTAAAGGTCTCAAATCTAGTACATCATCTAAGGTTGATTTAATCTTCAGAATGTTACAGTGTTTGTAAAGGATCTTAAATACCTCCCTATATTTATATTATTATATTATGAATTGTAATTTGGTAGGTTGTTGCTCTTTTCTTCTTCTGTTGTCCCCAAACAAAATCAGATCCCTCGTTCTCAAATTCATTTTTTAAATGGCTTTGTTCAAAACTTTGAGTAGCCCCTCTTTTGGAATCTCAAGATCATTTCAGACTGTGTTTTCCTGAAAGTACTTCTGATGCTACATTTCGGTGTTGGGCTCACAAATTCCCCATATGGAATGGTTGTCCTCAGTGATGGTAGGTCACAGCTACATGAATGCAAAACCGAGTTCCAGCTGTAATATTTCTGTATAATGCTCAATGTAGAGTTTCAAGTCAAGTAAGGTTAATGTGATATGACTAGAGGGCATTGTAAGTTTCAGATTTAAAACATTCATGTACAGCACATTTACAAAATCTCTAAGATTCTAAACCCTCCCGTAAGAGGAAGAGATCATCAATATACCAGAGTCAAATAAAGATCTCTTCAGTACATTTGGCCATGGGTTTGATGCAAACCACTTGTTCCACCAAACAGCCATTAATAAATTGGAGTAGCTGAGGACAAAGAAGATGCCCATTGCCGCCCCTGGATTTGTTTATAATGTTGATTTTCAAATACAAAAATATTCTCAATGAGCTACATCTCCAGTGTTTCAAGTAGCATCAATGTGTGTTAAGGCAAGTTAATACCCCTTGCTCTTAAAAAATGCCTACATGCCCTCAAGCCATCTTCATGTTGAATACTAGTATAGAGGGCATTACCATCCATGCCAACCAAGGTGTAACTCAACCCAAGTTATGTCCTATAATCTTCCAATAAAGTATTTTGTCTCCTGATATATGCAGGTAATGTTGTAACAAAGGGAACACAGAAATTATGAAGGTACTGCGAGGTGTGTTAAAAAGACAACATCTTGCAGGATTATTTGTTTACTGGGGGATATGATGCAACATTGTGGGGGTCATTCTGACCTCGGCGGTAAAAGCCGCTTACCGCCGGTCAGAAGGCCGCCACAATACCGCCGCGGCCGCGGTCAGCCGCCACGGACATTCTGACCCACAACTGCAAATCCTCCGAAAATCCGCCCTCCACTGCAGTCTGCCACATCAGCGGCCAGCGGTAAACTGGAGAAGACCAAACCTCCACCGCCACGGCAACAGAAATACGCCCATCCCATTATGACCCGCAAATCGACGCGGCGGTCATTCAACCGCGGTATTCCATTGGCGGTACACACCGCCGCGGTCAAAATACACACACCTTTACAAACCCCTACCACATTGGACAATTTGAAAGGCACACACCTGAAACACATACACACACCACTCCCACACATCCAATACCATATAAAACACACACCCACATCACCCACAAACCCCTACCAACAAAAACCAGAGACGAAGGAGAGAGAGAGACACATCAGAGAATAGAGAGCCAGACACACCGAGGCACACCGCAACATCACACACACCACATAGAAGCACAAAGCACCACACACCAACACACACATCATCACATACACCACCCCACACCTCATACACACCACCCCATGGCACCACAAAGGCACCCACGCTTTTCGGACCAAGAACTCCGGGTCATGGTGGAGGAGATCATAAAAGTGGAACCCCAGCTCTTCGGCTCACAGGTCCAGCACACCACCATAGCAAGGAAGGCGGAGCTCTGGCAGCGGATCGTGGACAGGGTCAACGCGGTGGGACAGCATCCCAGAAATCGAGAGGACATCTGCAAACGATGGAACGACCTACGGGGGAAGGTGCGCTCGATGGTCTCGCGACACAACATCGCAGTGCAGAAGACTGGCGGGGGATCCCCACCCACTCCACCCGAATTCACAACATGGGAGCAAGAGGTACTCAACATCCTGCATCCCGATGGCCTCGCTGGAGTACACGGAGGAATGGACTCTGGTAAGTACAAGGCCAACCACTTCACCCCCCCCCAGCATGCTAACCCCCACCCTCACCCCCAACCCCCCAGCACACATCCTCCCTGAGAATGTCTCCCCAGCACAACCCACCCAACACCAACCCCTGCATGCCACCCCCAAACTATGGACACCCATCACCTAAGCATGACCACTGCACATACCTATCACCCCCCCCCCCACAAAACACCCTCACAACACCTCCCCCAAGGGAATGCCAGCACTGGGGGACAAGGGCACCCATAAAACGCAAGCTAATGCACACACAGAAACAACAACCATACCCTCTTACCCCATGCAGGACCCGAACGACAACACACCGGTCAGGAGGGACCAGAAATGTCCATCCCACCCCCGGAACAGGCCCCTAGTGATGACAGCAGCTCTGTCGACCTGGAACCTGACGACCAGCCCGGACCATCGGGGACCTCTGGGCAGTCGGTTCCCCTCACCCAGACACAGGCCACTGCAGACCCAACCCCCTCTGGGAACAACAGCACAGCTCCCACCCAGCGGGCCCATGCCTCTGTCTCTAGGACAGGTCAAGCAGCGGTGTGTCTACCACTACAGGGCCCCCAGGGTAACCCACCAACCCAACAACAACAGGGACCTGGGGGCAGTGGGAGTGGGCACACCGTCCAGGGGACAGAGGCCCAGGGAAACAGGGCAACTCGGAGGGCTGCTGTGCGACAGGGGGGGGAGGAGAGGCCCAGGGAACCCACTCTCCAAGAGGCCCTCACCACCATCATGGCAGCCTACCACCGCTCACAAGAGACGATGGCGACGGTACTGGCCAGGTTCCAGGAGATCCAGGCACAGCAGGAGCAACGCTACATGGGGTTCAGCGACCAACTCAGCAACATCTCAACTGCTATGGGGAGCATAGTCCAGGCCCTGAACCGCATAGAGGACACGTTTCGGGACCATGTGGCATCACACAGGGCCCCTGTCACTAGCCAGGAACAGGAACAGCCTACCACCTCCGCCGGCGCTAGTGGACAGGAGGCCCCACCACAACGACAGCCCACCAGAACCCCACCTCCTGCTGAACAACAACCGCCCGCAAAAGGAGCCTGAGATCAAAAAAACCGACAGAGTAGGATGTCAAGTCCCCCGCCAGCATTACATACCCCCTGAAGTCCTCCCACTGTTCCACATTGCCACCCTGTCCAACCTTGAACCGCCCCTGCTCCATCCTGCCACAGGCATATGGACAATGCACCTGTGAGACTGAGAACTGGACTCCGCCATGGACATTACTCCACCCCCACCCATCACTGTTTCACTATCATGTACCAATATCTATGCACTAATAATAAATCACACATTGCACTGAAATCAATCAGGCCTGTCTTATTTACAAATGTATGACACATTACATATCAATTACGTATAATTAACATTGTGAATTACACATACCGAGGTAACTTAGCATTAGTCCATGGGCCAACCAAGCCGAGGTCACGCAGTGGCTCATACAGCACAGAAAAGGGAAGGGAAAATCAAACATCATGTTTATAGGTCTGGGGGTAAATCGACAAAGTTGAGATGCAGGAGGCTTTCAGGAAATGTAAAATGGCATGGGTGATTATTACCTGTGTGCTACTGGAAATACTGTTCTATTACTCTGTCCCTGTTGTCTGTGTCGTCCTCTGAGTCTTCCTCCTCTTCACTCTCCGCAGGCTCCACAGCTGCTTCAACACCACCATCTGCACCATCCTCCTGCAGGAAAGGAACCTGACGTCGCAATGCCAGATTGTGAAGCATACAGCAGGCCACGATGATGTGGCACACCTTCTTTGGTGAGTACATCAGGGATCCCCCAGTCATATGCAGGCACCTAAACCTGGCCTTCAGGAGGCCAAAGGTCCTTTCGATGATCCTCCTAGTTCGCCCATGGGCCTCATTGTACCGTTCCTCTGCCCTGGTCCGGGGATTCCTTACTGGGGTCAGTAGCCAAGGCAGGTTGGGGTAACCAGAGTCACCTATTAGCCACACACGTTGTCTCTGTAGCTGCTCCATCACATAGGGGATGCTGCTATTTCGCATCACATACGCGTCATGCACTGACCCTGGGAACTTGGCATTTACATGGGAGATGTACTGGTCAGCCAAACAGACCACCTGGACATTCATCGAATGATAACTCTTTCTGTTTCTGTACACCTGCTCATCGTCTTTTGGGGGGACCAAAGCCACATGGGTCCCATCAATGGCACCAATGATGTTGGGGATATGTCCAAGGGCATAGAAATCACCCTTCACTGTAGGCAAGTCACCCTCCTCTGGGAAAATGATGTAGCTCCGCATGAGTTTCATCAGGGCAGACAACACTCTGCTCAAAATCTTAGAAAACATAGGCTGAGACATTCCAGATGACATGGCCACTGTGGTCTGGAATGACCCAGTTGCCAAAAAATGGAGGACTGACAAAACCTGCACCAGAGGGGGAATCCCTGTGGGTTGGCGGATGGGGGACATCAGGGCTGGCTCCAGCTGGGCACACAGTTCATGGATAGTGGCACGGTCAAGTCTGTATCGAAGTATTATATGGCGTTCTTCCATTGTCGACAGGTCCACCAGCGGTCGGTACACGCGAGGATTCCTCCTTCTCATCGCAAGTCCCAGCGGACGGTGCCTAGGAAGGACAACATGGAGCACAGAGTCAGGCAAACCACAGGTACGTACAGACAGCTTGCACAGTTAAAGAATGGCAATGGGTTGAAAGGCGTGTATGTGTGGCAATGCAAGGCCTAGGCCTGTGTGTCGCAGTCAAAATTAAGCCATGTAGTCCCTTGAAATGGCGGCTGCCTGACCTGTGAAGTGGGACAATGGGATGTGAGGTCAATGCGCTGGCGGGGCACACCGTGGCGGTAGGCGGTCAAAGACCGCGGCGCAAAGCCGCATTGGTTAACATTGAAGCCTATGGGTTTCAGGAGCCAATGACGATGTGCGCCGGCGGTCGCGGTACGCACCGCTGCGGTACGCACCGCCGCGGGCGTGACCGCCATTTTCTATCTGATTAATCACTCGAGACCTGATCATCCACAGGAGAGGACCTATACTGCAAGTGCTGCTGTGACCTCGGTCTGGAAGATACAATGGCTGCTGCGACTGGGGAAAGGGCCCCTGCCTTCACGTCTGAAGAGTTGGAGAAGCTCGTGGATGGGGTCCTCCCCCAGTATGCGCTACTCTACGGTCCTCCAGACCAACAAGTGAGTACACCGGGTGCACATGGAATGGGCTATGCCTGTGTGGATTGGGGTGGATGTAAGTTGGTGGGGTGGGGGGCGAATGAGGAGTGCAACGCCCGACAGATGAGAGCATGTGCCATATGGCAAAGTTGGTGGGGGGGGCCAATTACATCTAACATGCAGGTCATTGATGATTTCCTCCTTTCCACCCTGTACATGTCAAATAGGTCAGCGCCCATCAGAAGATCGAGATTTGGCGTGCCATCGCCAAGGAAGTCCGGAACTTGGGGGTCCACAACAGACGGGGCACCCACTGCCGCAAGAGGTGGGAGGACATCCGCCGCGGAACAAGGAAGACCGCAGAAACACTGCTGGGGATGGCCTCCCAACCTAGGAGGGGTGCCAGTCGCACCATGACCCCCCTGATGTCCCGGATCCTGGCGGTGGCCTACCCTGAATTGGATGGGCGCTTTAAGACATCACAGCAGACACAAGGGGGTGAGTATCAGCACATTCTCCTATCTTTCTGCGCAGTGGAGGCGTCTGGGTGGGGGAGGAGGGCTGTGGGTGACATTAGGCCAGGGCGCTTTCTGTAGTGTAGTCCTCTCCCTTAGGCATGGCCCTGTGCCCCCGGCCCCCACCTCTGTAGGGTGACAAGTACAGCCATTGAAGGTCCAGCATCTCCCATGTGCGCGTTTGACGTCTCTTGGCCTGTTGTCCTAGTCAGTAGTACTGAGTAGTGTACCCCGAATGCGCGGCTTAGTGCCATAGGCTCCTGTGTCTGTCCTCTCCGCCAACGGTGTTGACATTGCATGCACTCAACCTGGTCTTCTTTTTTCTCCCCCCACCCTTTCTCTTCATCTTCTTGTGCATGTGTGCATTAGCATCATCAGGCGGAGGAGATTTGGCATCGGAGCACGAGGGAGCTGCAGGACACAAGGCCCCGGTGGGCCCAGGAACAGACACCGAGGGCACCAGTGATCCGGAGGGCGAGGGGAGCACCACGACGGGGACCGCTGGTGAGAGCAGCGACAACGACACGTCCTCGAATGGGAGCTCCCTAGCGGTGGCGGCAACATCCGTGCCCACTGCCTCTACAGGTACAGCCGCCACCCAGCGCACCAGCCCCGCCCTCCCAGCAGCCCCTCAATCTTCGCTCCGTGCCCGTTCGCCCAGGAAGGCGCGCGTCTCCTTCGCCCCAGGCACCTCAGCCCCTGCCCCTGTTGCCCCTGCTGCCCTCAGTGCGGAGCTCATTGACCTGGTAAGGACGCTCATTGTTGGGCAGACGACCCTTTTGAATGCCATCCAGGGTGTGCAAAGGGAGGTGCAACAGAGCAATGCGTACCTGGAGGGCATTCATTCGGGTCAGGCTGCCCATCAACGAGCGTTCACTGCTCTGGCCTCAGCACTGACGGCAGCCATTGTCCCTGTTTCCAGCCTCCCTCTTCTTACTGCCTCCAGCCTTTCTCTGTCTCCTGTTCCTCAGCCTATCCCATCCACACCATCAGACCAGCCTGCACACACCTCAACACCCAAGAGCAGCTCATCCAGACACAAGCACCACAGATCCCACAAACACTCACCCAAGCAACACACAGATGCAGACATGCCAACAGCCACTGCCACCCCTGTGTCCCCCTCCTCCTCGTCTCCCTCCTCCCTCCCTGTGACGTCTACACTCACACCTTCATGCACCCCAACATCAGCCAGTGCTTCCATCACCACCTCACCCTCCAGTACAGTCCACACTCGTGCAGTCACCACCCCCACTGCCATTTACAAGTCATCTGTGTCCTCTCCCACTGTGTCTGTCACCCCCTCTTCCAAGACACACAAACGCAGGCAGCCACCCACCCAACAGCCATCCACCTCACGACAGCCTACAGCACCTTCACCCAATGACAGCACACCTGACTCTCCTACAACCACCTCCTCTTCCTCCACTTCCATCTCCACTTCTCCTACCCTTTACCTTGGCCCTAAAAAACTTTTCATGGCTAACCTTGACCTCTTTCCCTCCGATGAGCTCCCCCCTCCATCTTCAAAGAGTCCCAAGAGCACCGCAGCCACCACCAGCCCAGCTTCGGGTGTCACTGTTGTGCATGGGTTCTGGAGCCCACCCTTCACCAGCAGTGACACATCGATCAGCAGCAAGGGCACGTCCAGCCCCCCCCCGGCAAGAGGACCCGCAAAAACAAGGGCCGCCGTGCGAGGACCGACAGGGCTGCCCCCAAGGAGCAATGTGCGGCCACTTCACCACCCACACCATCTAGGGGAGGCAAGGGCCCGAGAGCCCCATCAAAGGAGCGGAAGGGCAGCAGGAGCGCGGAGAAGGTGGACCCCACATGTCACATCCCAGCTGGGAAGGAGGACACTAAGGAGGCCAGGAGTCCGTCCCCGAAGGGTCCAGAAACGTCACGGTCCGAGGGCGACTGAGCAGGGAGTCCAGGCCAGGTCTGGCTCCCTTGACCTGCTGGATGAGCACCGCTGAAGAGGGCCCGCCGTGGAGAAGAGCACCGCTGAACAGGGCCCGCGGTGCAGAAGAGCACCGCTGAAGAGGGCCCGCCGTGGAGAAGAGCACCGCTGAACAGGGCCCGCCGTGGAGAAGAGCACCGCTGAACAGGGCCCGCCGTGGAGAAGAGCACCGCTGAACAGGGCCTGCGGTGCAGAAGAGCACCGCTGAAGAGGGCCCGCCGTGGAGAAGAGCACCGCTGAACAGGGCCCGCCGTGGAGAAGAGCACCGCTGAACAGGGCCCGCCATGGAGAAGAGCACCGCTGAACAGGGCCCGCGGTGCAGAAGAGCACCGCTGAAGAGGGCCCGCCGTGGAGAAGAGCACCGCTGAACAGGGCCCGCCGTGGAGAAGAGCACCGCTGAACAGGGCCCGCCGTGGAGAAGAGCACCGCTGAACAGGGCCCGCGGTGCAGAAGAGCACCGCTGAAGAGGGCCCGCCGTGGAGAAGAGCACTGCTGAACAGGGCCCGCCGTGGAGAAGAGCACCGCTGAACAGGGCCCGCCGTGGAGAAGAGCACCGCTGAACAGGGCCCCGCCGTGAAGATAGGCACCGCTGAAGAGGGCCCCGCCGTCTTAAGCACCGCTCCGCTGGGCCCTTCTTCTCAAGCACCGCTCTGCTGGGCCCCGCCGTCTCAAGCACCGCTCCGCTGGGCCCTTCTTCTCAAGCACTGCTCCGCTGGGCCCTTCTTCTCAAGCACTGCTCCGCTGGGCCCTTCTTCTCAAGCACTGCTCCGCTGGGCCCTTCTTCTCAAGCACCGCTCCGCTGGGCCCCGCCATCTCAAGCACCGCTCCGCTGGGCCCCGCCATCTCAAGCACCGCTCCGCTGGGCCCTTCTTCTCAAGCACCGCTCCGCTGGGCCCCGCCGTCTCAAGCACCGCTCCGCTGGGCCCTTCTTCTCAAGCACCGCTCCGCTGGGCCCCGCCGTCTCAAGCACCGCTCCGCTGGGCCCTTCTTCTCAAGCACCGCTCCGCTGGGCCCTTCTTCTCAAGCACCGCTCCGCTGGGCCCTTCTTCTCAAGCACCGGTCCGCTGGGCCCTTCTTCTCAAGCACTGGTCCGCTGGGCCCTTCTTCTCAAGCACCGCTCCGCTGGGCCCCGCCGTCTCAAGCACCGCTCCGCTGGACCCTTCTTCTCAAGCACCGCTCCGTTGGGCCCTTCTTCTCAAGCACCGCTCCGCTGGGCCCTTCTTCTCAAGCACCGCTCCGCTGGGCCCTTCTTCTCAAGCACCACTCCGCTGGGCACCGCGGTCTCAATCACTGTTTATGGTTCACTGTGCCCACCATGCCTCCTCCTTGACCAGTGGAGACTGTCATCCACCTGATGGACTGTTGCTTTGCACTCCCCAGGATGGTACAGTGGGCAGCCCACCCACTGTAGAGACATTGAGAGACTGTGGCTTTGCACTCCCCAGGATGGTACAGTGGGCAGCCCACCCACTGTAGAGACATTGAGAGACTGTGGCTTTGCACTCCCCAGGATGGTACAGTGGGCATGGTGGCTCCTCGTGGATCTGGCGTCGTGGACTCATGTGGCTGTGGTGCCCCCCCTTCCCTTCCCCCTGAGGTGCCTGTAGTTTTTACATCTGATGCCCCTGCAGTGTTCTCTCCAAAGGACTCAGGTCTCCTGTGTGGGCTTTGCCCTTGTTTCTCAAAACTTTGGGCCACGGACATGATGAATTCGTAGGATGTGCAGGACTTATTACTTCAGTTATACACTGATGTGTATGTCATTTGTTTTCTTGTGAATATCTTTCATGGTTGTACGATATTTTTCAGGAGCTTTTTGGTACATAAATATTTATTCAAAATTTGATTATGTCCTAGCATTTTTCAGGGGTGTTTGGGTGGTGTCACTGTGACTTGTTGCTCTGCATTGGTGTGTACATAGTTGAGGGGGGGGGTCGCATATGTGTGTGCCCGTAACCTTTCCTACTCCCCCCTCCCGTGTGTCGTAGGTGCAGTACTCACCGTTGTCGTCTGCGCCGGACTTCGTACTCGTGGTAGATGAGAAGGTAGACGAGAGCAGGTAGGATGTTTAATTCGGGTTCCATGCTGTCCTCCTTCCTCCTGGAGTGCGTTGTGGTGAGCGTTTTCCCGTTCGTAGTCTGTTTCCGCCGTGTTTTTATTGGCGGTGCTCCCGCCCCGGAAAAGGTGGCGGATTGGTGAGTTGTGATAGGGTGGGCGGTACATTGTCTGCCGCCTGGCTGTTGGCGGTGACCGCCGCGCTGTTTGTTTGTACCGCCGTGGCGGGCGGAGTGTTAAAGTGGCTGTCTGTGTTGGCGGTTCCCGCCAGGGTCAGAATTCCATATTTTTTACCGCCAGCCTGTTGGCGGGTTGGCCGCCGCTTTAACACCGACCGCCAGGGTTAGAATCACCCCCTGTGTATTTTTGGTAGAAGATATAATAGAGAGATTATCAGTCTTCAAGAAAGAATATTCATCCCATGTCAGCAAATTCTTATCTGTCCAATCCCTGAGTCTTAGGTTTCATGTCCAAACAATACTGCTTAGGGATCTTTCACAGCTGTTGGTATCATTGGACACTGAGTTGTCTTAAGACACTCTCTGGATGATATAATTACACTTCCACCTTTGTTGGAGAGCTTAATTACTATACTTTTGTTGTTGCATAGTGTTCAATGTCCTCCCTTTGTTTGTACTACGAGACTGAATTTTCCAAGATAGTGTTTCTTTCTAAGGGTGGATAAGTCATTGTTCACCATCCCACAGAAAATACCATTTTTGCCCCTTGCTGTTGAGGAATCAATTTAGATCTTGGTTTAAAGTGTGTTGCTGGTATAACATCAGTTCCTATAATAAAATCTTTGCAAAACTGGACATTATCTGTAGTGGTAAGACAATCAGTCATATCCATATCATTGGCATTATTATGTGTTAGATCATACAGCTCATTCAGTTTCTGACTCAGAAGTTGGTAAATTAGAAATGATCTCTTTACTCGTACCCAAATCCTGTGACAAATTAATGTTCTCTTTTAAAGTATGAAATTGGTAGAAATGGGGTCTCTAATTGGCAGAGGTATACACCCTGGTCCAAATACGGACCACAATCCTAGTCAGGGAAAGTCACACACAATCCAAACTATCCCGTGCCCAACCTCTGGTAGCTTGACACAGAGCAGGCAGGCTTTACTTAGAAGGCAATGTGTAAAGTATTTGAGCAAAAAATCATACAGTAACACAGTAAAAACACCCCAAAAATACACCACACAGGTTTAGAAAAATATCTGATATTTATCTAGTTAAATTAAGGTCAACTAGATAAAGATTCAATAAGCACAAGTTGAGATATCACTTTTGCAAGATTAAAAAGTCCTAAATCTTAGAAATCAACAGTTGTCTCTTGTTTACACAAAGTACCTGGTTTGTGTAAAACATAACATGCATGGAGACCACAGAGGAGGAGAAGTGTGGAAATAGGGTGTGCCTCAGATTTTCTGACACAGCACAGATGATGCCTAGTTTCTTTACACGCTGCATGGAGCTTTGCATCGATTTCTGGCGCACAGTCTTGGTTCCTCACTGCGATGCGGGAATCATTTTGACGCCCATAGCTGATGCAGGGAAATCCTGGGCGTGTGGGAAGAAGTCACAGGCATTGTGTGGATCTGGTAGGCGATGCATCAAATTTTCTGTCACACAGCAAGTGCTGCGTCGATTCTTCACTCGGGAAGTCGGGCTGGGTCATTCCAGTCTGACTGTGTGTCGATACGGTAGGCTGTGCGTAGAAATTCTGGCTGCAAGGCAGGCGCTGCATTGATTCTTCACTCAGAAGTTGGGCTGTGTTGTTACGGCTCGGCTGTGTGGTGCACAAGGAATTTCCTCAAGAGATGAAGTCTTTTTGGCCCTGAGACTTCAGAAAACAGGAAGCAAGCTCAATCCAAGCCCTTGGAGAGCACTTCTCAGCAAAGTCAGAGGGCAGCAAGACAGCAGGGCAACAGCAGGGCAGCAGTCCTTCTCAGCAAAGCGGTCCAGCAGAGTCCTTTGGGCAGCCAGGCAGTTCTTCTTGACAGGTTTCAGGTTCAGGTCCAGAAGGGTCCGGGTTGATGGGGTCAGGGACCCAGTTTATATACCCAAAAATGCCTTTGAAGTTGGGGAGACTTCATAGAGCGGTTTTGAAGTGCACAAGTTCCACTTTCAGTACAGGCCTGTCTGTCAGGATCCCAGTAGGGGGTTTGGCAGTCCATTGTGTGAGGGCAGGCCACTAGCTTTTGATATTTAAGTGTCCGGCCCTCCACCCTTCGAGCCCAGGAAATCCCATTCACTATGCAGATGAGTGCAGGTGTGACTGAGTGTCCTGTGTTTGTGGTAGTCTGGGTGAAATACACAAAGAAGCTGTCAACCAGCCCTGCCCAGACGTTGATTGGAGACAGGCTGTAAGGCACAGAAGGATTTTAAGGGCAGAGAAATGCTCTCTTTCTAAACTTGGCATTTCTAAACTAGTAATATAAAATCCAAACTCACCAATGAGCAGGATTTTCTATAACCATTCTGGCCATACTAAATATGGCCTGGTTATCCCTTTCTGATCAGAATCTACCACTCAGCAGTATATGAGGGTAGCCCTAATGCTATCCTATGAAAGGAGCAGGCCTCACAGTAGTAGAAAACGAATTTAGGAGTTTTCCACTACCAGGACATATAAAACACATATCTGCATGTCCTGCCTTTTACCTACATAGCACCCTGTCCTATGGGTTACCTAGGGCCTACCTTAGGGGTGAGTTATATGTAGAAAAAAAGGAAGTTTAAGGCTTGGTAAGTAATTTTAAAGGCCAAGTCGAAGTGGTAGTGAAACTGCACATACAGGCCTTGCAATGGCAGGCCTGAGACATGGTTAACGGACTACTTATGTGGGTGGCATAACCAGTGCTAGAGGCCCACTAGTAGCGTTCAATTTACAGGCCCTGGGCATATGTAGTGCACTTTACTAGGGACTTACAAGTACATCAAATATGCAAATTGGGAATGAACCAATGTTACCATGTTTAAGGGAGAGAGCATTTGCACTTAAGCACTGGTTAGCAGTGGTAAAGTGCGTAGAGTCCTAAAACCAGCAAAAACAGTGTCAGAAAAGTGGAGGGAGGCAGGCAGGCAAAAAGTTGGGGATGACCACCCTAAGGCTGTCAGGCCTAACAGAAATTATGTAACTTCAATTTTCTGCCAACTTTATAAATATCTTTAAGGCATTCAGTATAGTTTTGAAGATTTGGCTGGAGAAAATGATAATCCAAGCCCAGTAACTGTATTTCGGCTTATGTCATAACCCTTTTTTAGAAGTTGATTACTGTTTTTTTTTTTGCCTCCTGTTCATGATTGATTGTATGTTTTCGGTCCACGTCCCATTGTTCCAAAAATACTTCATTCTCTACCTCCTGCACTTACGGTATTTTTAGCTTTGGCTTTGTTTTTCCCTATAGCTTTTTTTTTAATTTTTAGTACCCTTGTTTTTGAGAAAAAACTGGTAATCCTCTAAAAGAATGAAATCTATTGTGTATGAATGATTCTTCAATATCTGCTGAGTCAATCTCTGAGCTTACTGTAAGTTTTGATCTATCAGCGCCTTACACTCTTCCGTTACCAAAGCATTTTGGAAATGTCAGTACTCTACCAAACTCACAGTAATTGTGGTCTCTAATGAATTTCCTTTGTTTGCTTGCTTTGCCGTCCATCTCATACTTTTGTAATCTTTCTTTAATAGTCAGTAACTGTTTTTGTATAAATTAGATTTTCTCAGTTCATCAGTTTTTCCATTATGTTTTTGATTTATTGAACTAGGTCCCCATGTTGCTGCCAGGCATATTTGATTAAAATGAACAGCATACCTTTAAAGCAGGAGGTTGAGTTCTTAGCCAATCCGTTCAACATTTTAGGATTTGGATTGTTTAAAGTGTGAATTGTAAAGATCCTTAATCCTCTGGGGATTGACTTACATCTAGATACTTTAGTAACAAAGTTGCTATTCTCAGGGAATATAAGATTGTGTTTAATTAACTATTGTATTTTCAAGATGAACATGTGGTACAGCCAAGTTGCTGGACAGAATTACACCAAAGTTGGCAGAAAGCTAGATTGTTGCCAAGAACGCAAACATTTTGTGATTTGTTGTAAATCTGTACAGTAGTTTTTGAGTAATTTGGGGTCAACATTTATAGACATCTGGAGGGTTGGGTTTACAGGAATTCCTAAGTAGTCCTGTGGGCATGCAACTTAAAAAATATAGCAATCTGATTGGCCGACGGCGCTTTACTTTTCCCATCGGCCACATTGCTAACGCAGAGCAAGAAGCTCCCATGAGTCCTGCGGGAGCTCACGTTCTGATTGGCTGGCTACAGTATGAAAAGGAGTGTTGTGGGAGCCATTACAGGATGCGGGAACTTGGCGCCCGTGTACTAAAAATGAAGAAAAATAAATAAATATATAGGGGCAGACAATTGCTACCGTAACCCCCTGGTCTTTGTTGGGGAGGTCCGAAAGGGACACTCTGGGGGCTAAATCTAAAAAAGACGGTGGTTGCTGTGATCCTGCAGGACTTTCATGGGAGAAAGCTAGACCTTCCTTAGTCCGACAGGATTAAACAAATGTGGTGGGTGTTAGAAATGGGGTTCTGGATGGCTAGGGTGTGCACCTAAGCCAGGCAGAACCCACCCACTCTAGTCAGGGCAAGGGAGTTACACACACCCAAGATAACCCGTGCTCACCCCCTTGGTAGCTTGGCACGAACGTTACTAGTACTCTGCAGAAATAAGCAGCAACCAGGTAAATATAAAGGTTACTGGTTACTCTGCAGCACTAGCAGTAGTCAGGTTGTCAATATCACCAAAACTGCACCTGTGTTAATAAACACATTATCATGAATGCCAAGACACCATTATGAATGTGCATAGGAAAGAAACACTTCCCAGTGAATTAAGTCACAAAAAACGTATCACCAACAGGGGTGCCCATAAAAGAGAAATAGTCCACTCTGCATATATCCTGGGTACTGAAAGCGCATACATCCCCCTAATAAGTTTAGCACAACATATATCATTCCATAGGTCATAAAAAATGCACGCACATGAGAAATTCACTAGGAAAATAAATTACGGTAGGATTAACCAGCATCCCCTTCGATGTGGGGATTACCACGCTCCTGCACGGCTTCAATGAAAAGTGTGGTGACTGGGGCATACTCCAGCCCCACAGGAGCTCCTGCTCTCCTATTGCATTAAATGTGCTATGATTCTGGCTCAGTCAGGATGGGGCCTCTATCGAGGGTTTCCTTCCCGCACAGTTAGCTGAGTCTCTGCAGGCCCCTGAGGAGGATGTCACCAACAGTAGGGGGGCCCACACAGTAAGGGAATGGAGGGGGACCTTCCAGGGCTCCCGGGGCAACTGCTGGCATGTGCGCAGGGCAACTGCAAAAGTAGGGGACTGCCGGGATGGCGACCAAGTGCGCAGAGCCGGGGAATTCTCCCTTGGCTTCTCCCTGGTGATCGGCCACTTGGTTAGGTGCAGAGAGGCAGCTTTGTCGTCTTGCCGATGGGGGGGGGGGAGGCACCTGCCTGGGGGGTCCAAATACTGCTCCAACAAATTCAGAGGGCTGCCTGGGCCGAGGCGCTGATCTCACCCTAGTAGGTGCCGGTTTGAGCCCCTGGGGCACCACGGAGTGCACACCAGGAAATGTCAGTGCTCTTGAAATGTGGGGGAAGACCCTCTGTACTTACACTCCTTTTGTGCAGGGGGAGAAGGGGTTCCAACCAGTAGTAACTGGTTCTAGGAGTGTCCCCTTTCTCCTCCAGCACAGGCTCCAGACATTAGTGGGGGGGGGGTAAACATCCCTTTGTGTGAGATCAGAGCACAGCCTTTACAAATGCAGGTGTGCCCCACCTCTCCCTCTCTCAGCCCAGGAAGACTTATCAATATGCAGATGCACAACTGTGACACCTCCACCCTCCCTGTGTACAGGCTGTCTGAAACGTATGTGCAAGCCCAGCTACCACTTTGCCCCAGGCGTGGATTGGAGTCAAGCTGCAAAACACCAGAGTCATAAGCACAGAGAAATGGCCACTTTCTAAAAGTGGCTTTTCTATAATGGTAATAAAAAAACACCTACACCAGTAAGCAGCATTTCTCACTACCATTACAACCTAAGCAAACATGCTTACGCTACCCCTCATAGATCAGACAATACCACCTAGACAAAAGGTAGGGTATTTCCAATGCGATCCTATGAGCAAGGCAGCACTCACAGCAGTGAGAAACCAAATAGGCTGTTTGTCACTGCCAGGGCAGGCCACACAATCAGGCACATGTCCTTCCTTTTACATACAAAGCACCCTGCCCATAGGAGTAGCTAGGGCCTGTGTTAGGGGTGACTTATATGTAGTAAAAGGGGAGTTACATGCCTGGCAAGTGAATTTAGATGCCAGGTAACTGTGGCAGTAAACTGTGCACGTAGGACCTGCAGTAGCAGGCCTGAGACAGGTTTGAAAGGCTATTTCTGTGGTAGACGCAAGGTGCGCTGCAGGCCCACTAGTAGCATTTAATTTACAGGCCCTGGGTATAGGGATATCACTGTACAAGGGACTTATAGGTAAATTAAATGTGCCATCAAGTGTAAGCCAATCATACCAAGTTTAGAAGGGAAAGAACATGCACTTTAGCACTGATCAGCAGTGGTAGAGTGCCCAGAGTCCTAACATCAACCAAAAGGGTCAGAAGAAATAGGAGGAGGAAGGCAAAAGGTTTGGGGATGACCCTGTAAAAAGGGCCTTGTCCAACAGTGGGTATTCCTTGGAGCAAGCCAGGCCCTGCGGCACACTGCACACAATGGAAAGCCTTGTGTGGTGAGGCATCAACCACTCGAGTGTATGCAGGACCTGCCCCTGTGTCCAACGCCACGCTCCACACTGCTAAATGCTGTGCAAGCAGATGGATTAAATGCTAAAAAAACAAAGAAATTCACTTAAAAAACAAAGGTTAAAGTGAAGTTATATTTAGGTATGGAAATAGTATCTTACTTTACCTTAAAATAAAAAAAAAACTCTGATATTCACTGAATAAACAACGGTTAAGGTGAGGTTATACTTAGGTGAACATTTCAGGCAAAACATAACATTTTAAACTCCAAAAAATCCCACCAGTTATAATTAACTCAAGTAACTATAACTAGCATCCTCGCCATGCACTGATTATGACCTCACATATTACATCACTAACAACATTCCGTGACATCATTGATAACATCACTGTTGACATCTGAATTTATATAATTGATGACAACACTGCGCATGGAGGGTGCCAGTTACTGTCACCTCTAGCACAATCTGAAGTGCCTGGAGGACAA
Source organism: Pleurodeles waltl (assembly GCF_031143425.1). Taxonomy (NCBI): domain Eukaryota; kingdom Metazoa; phylum Chordata; class Amphibia; order Caudata; family Salamandridae; genus Pleurodeles; species Pleurodeles waltl. The sequence goes on from NC_090444.1 coordinate 1,385,274,329, forward strand.
AAAACATCACTATATAACATAACCTAATAAAGGAACAAATAAAAAAATAATGTTGTATTCAAAGGTGGCCTTATACAAGAGGGAGGGGACTGACACTCAGAAACAGACAGCCAATAAATGATGTACCACAAAACATTGAAAACTAAGGCCAGATGTCCTAACATTTGTTTCTGTGATTCAGTAATTGTGAAAATTACTGAATCTTAATTTCTGAATCACAGAAGTATCAGCACTAATAATATCCTTAACTATTTTGCTGTTCCTTAACACTCACAATAGTAAAAAAATACTTCTGTAATTGCAAATTAAAATCATTTCAAATTGAAAATGTCACATAGGCAGCCAATGACATCGACATTAGGAAGTAAACTTCCTATAGCACATAGTTGGCATTCTCTTGGGAGACCAAACATATCACTGGAGAAAAACATTTGATGTGCTTATGAGATGTCTATTTAGGAGCAATAGCTGGAGGAGGGTGGACACAAGAAAACAAGCATTTTCAAATATTAAGTTTGAAATTTTTGCAGCGGAATGTGGCATTAGTAATGATAACACAATTAGAAAGGACATCTTTAAATGTGCCAGAGTCTACCGAAAATGGTTGTGCAGTCAAGAGCATATATATGCTGTTGCAGTCACACAAACAACAATAGACAAAATCTACGTTCAGCTACTAACATTGATACAGCTAATAAACTACCTCCAAGAACAGATTAGTACAGTAAAGTATATGTAAAATATTCATGAAATAGTCTTCAGTAAAATATGTCATTTTTGATAAAACAGACATGGCAGCATATGTTAAAATACAGACCCCCATAGTGCATTAGAAAAATAAAAGGTTAAAACTGTTCGTACTTTCTTGGAACAATTCTAAGTTAATTAATAAAAAACATTCTTGCCTTCTTACCTTGCTGTTACTCTTCTTTGACAGTTGATGCAGAGCCCCCTAGAAGAGATGTGAAGGTGTCTTACCTGTCAGAGGGTAGAGAATGAGCAGAGACCATCAATACAACCAGAGAGAGTGGAGTCAGTCTTGCACAGAAGTGCCAGGGTGGTGCATAATGAAGGTTAAAAAACACATGGCAGAAGCCGCAGATGGATGCGGAGCTCCTGGAGCAAGCTGGGGCTCCGCTAGATGGGTCCAGCTGAGCGGGACATGGAAGACATCAGGTATTGAGGCTTGCCTTGAGAGTTCCACATGGACATCGTGGATCTCCACTAGGGAGATTCTACATAGAAAAGGACTGGCAAAGTCACTAGTTTACAAGCCATAACAAGGAAACAATCCTTTGTTAAGTTTGTAGAAATATTGTGGATGCGAGGCAGAACAAAATGATGTTACACGAAGGGGCCAAAGTGATGAAAATTCATTATAGGATCAAGTCCCATCACTGATATAATCATGGACCTGAAAATTACTGCTAAACAAGGGCAATCTCATCTCCCCAGTAAATTACCTGCAAACTCGAACAAAGTGAAAGGCCCATAAAACTGAGCACCCAACTAGGGGGCCCTACCGTCTGATGAACACGTGACTCTTCTTCACTGGCTTAATGGCACCAGCTGCCCATGAGTAAGCAGAGTGATCTACCTTCACTGCAGAAGATCAGTAAAGAGATCATCTTAGAACATAATAGCACATACACAGACTAGCCCCCAGAGTTGATCAGTACTTTAGTTTCTTATTTTAATTAAGAACCCACCAGAGGTATTATGACAATGAACATTGTAAACACAAACTGATCCCTATCAGCAAAAAGCCACATTGTCTCACATTGCTCCTTATAGCTTTCTTTATATATGTCTTCTTACACCTACTTTAGTGTCAATGTACTACATAAGAAAAACACTTCTTAAAATTAATGTTTTTAGTTAAATTAAAATGCACCTTGCATTTAAAATTTGATTTACAATACACGCTGTTGCATAAAACACATTTTAAATACTAGCATATTATCTCAAAAAACATATATTACTCAAACCATTAACAGACATATCTAAAAATCCCGGAAATCAATTATTTAAGTGATATAAAATATAAGAGTAACAGGTGTATTATGGTCTTATACTGCCATCTTGGGGTTCAGGTAGCATTTATATACTGCTTGGCCTTTGGCTTCCAGATTTATAAATGTTACCAGAACCCCTGATTCATAATGTAGGCCCTTATTAAACAGTTACTCATTTTGCATCCTATTGATATCTACAAAAGAAAAACCAGGGATACCCAAAGGGTAATTGTTTAATATGGTCCAATTTTGCCATTGACTGGTCCAGGTGATATTATAAGACATGAGGCAGATGAATGATGTAGTCTGTAAATGTCACATGGACCTCAAAAGGATAATACAGGACTGATGGTTTATATATCTGGTTATTTCTTTTTATACTACATATTTATTTTACAATAGCTTGAAAATGATTTATTCTTCTAAATCCAGCTAACAATGGCCGATAGGTTTAGAATATTTTATCGGACTATTTTTTTGCTAAAGCAATGGTCACTGTACACATATATATTGCCACTGAAAAAAAACAAAAGTTACAGGGACATTACCATAAAATTCACCAGTTCTAGTTAGAGTTACCTCAAGTAACTATAAAGCGTGCCCTAAGGTAACTATAACTTGTGCCCTTACCATGCACAGTTTTTTTGTAAATTTTGTAAAAAATGTACAGCAAATATTACATTGATTTTATCAATGATATTATCAACAATGTCATGAGTGCTGTAATGTGTGGGGTAATTAGCAATGCATCTGTGACCCCGGGGTCGCCCCCATATATTTTTCTTTAATTTCTTTTTTTTTTTTTACGAAAATGCCCTAAAATGCTACCTGGCACTGCAGGGGAAGCCTTAAGGCTTCCCTTGCTGTGCCATTCCTTCAGCAAGCACAGAGCTGCTTTGAAAGCAGCTCAGTGCTCGATGAAGCATTTCATCTGTGTCCCATGCACATGTACAGGGCACTGAGATGAAAGCTTCAGTTTTTGACAGCGGGACCTGATTGACCGGTCCCACTGTCAAAAACTGACATGTGTGTTGTGGCTAGGCTGCTGCTGCAAGGCTGCAGCCAAGCCACAGCAAACAGCTATATCGAAAGGGTTGGCACCACTGGACAAAGAAAAAGCCAGCCTGGGGGGTGGCAGTCCCCAGGGCCATTAGAGGCTCCTCGAGGGAGGTGCACGGCCACCCTCCAATGTATACATAGCCCCGGGGAAGTGGTTGCCCCCAGGGCTTGGGGGTCCCAAAGGGTCACCCTTTAAAAAAAAATATATTTGCCCAGGGTAGGTGGTGATCCCAAGAGCGGTTGGAGGGGGCACGTGGGCCCCCTTGCATATTCATTCACTGCCATGGGGAGGTTGTGGTTGCTGGGCAGCGAGGGAGACACGTGGCTCACCTCCATATTTAATCAAAGTCCTGGGTAGGTGGTGGTCCCCAGGGCAGCGGGTGGTGGAGGGGCACGCGCCCCACACATTTTTAAGCAAAGCCCTGGGGAGGTGGTGGTCCCTAGGGCAGCTGGGGACACATGCCCCCCTGCATATCAAGCATACCCCCATGCATTTTTACACAAATGCCCCCGGGCCTTGGCCAACCCGGGGGCATTATAATAACAAAACGGGGGAGCCCGCGTTTCTTTTTTTTTGTTGATTTCAGGGCGGATCAGCAGATCCTCCATGACTCCGGTTGTAAAATTTAAAAAAATGCTTCTTAGCCCTGGGGGGTATCTTTGGGGCCCCACCACCAGAGCTAAGTGGTCAGGGTGTTCGTGCCCTGGCCCCTTTTCTTTATTTTTTACTTTTTTCGGGGGGGCTCAGCCTCAGCCAAGTCCCAGGATGTCTGACAACACTTCAACAGCATATGTTGTTGAAGCATTAGCAGCCAATTAGATCTTAGCATGAGATTGGTAGGGGCTGCGAATCCTTTGCGTTCCTATACGTACAAATCTGGATTCTCCTCAATTTCTCTAAAACTACTGAATGTTATTACACAAACAAAAAAAGGTCATTTTCTGCTGCATTTAGTGTAATACCGCCCTGTAGTTTCAACATCCCTATGGAAAGATTAATGGGGAGAACGTGTTTTGGGACCCCCCCCCTTGTTCTTGCCTCCACCCACCCCAGACGGATCACCCTTAAACTTCCCAGAAAGCAGCTAACAAGCCTGGCAATTTGTTTTGCAAAGTTTCGTGAAGATTCATCAAGTAGTGCCAAAGATGTAGGCAAGTAAAAAAATGATTTTTATATAGAAACAAGGTCCTAACTATAACTACCTAGTGGCGGCATAGGTAATATATATATAACCTACTTGCGGTTGCCAGTAGGTAGTTCATGGAAAAGTGTTTTTTGTTTTGCTAATAACTTTGGCGCCATTTTATGAAATGTTCACAGCTAATATAACAGTTGGTTCAGTTGCTGGCTTTAAAGTTTCAGGGTGATCCATCAAGGGGCAGTAAGAAAAGGGACGGTTCCCAAAACGTGTTTTCCCCATTCATTTTCCTATAGAGACTTTGGACATACCAAAAGTTCGAACCGCTGAAACGAATTACACCAAAGTTGGCAGGAAGCTAGATCTTGGTGCGCAGATTGTGAATTTTGATTTGGTGTGAATCTGTTCAGTAGTTTCAGAGATAATGAAGGTTAAAAGATATAGATATCTAGGGACACGGAGGCTCCGCCAATGCCGGAGATCCCATACTGAGATCTGAATGGCTACCAGTACTTCAACCAGGAAGTGCTGGCAGCCATTTTGGAACTTGGATTCAGCCAAGCCCCCCCCAAAAAATATATTAAAAAAACAAAAGAAAAAAGGGGCAGGGCAGGAAGACCCTACCCCCCTAGCCATGGTCCTGGGGTCCCCCTCTGACACCACCAGGGCAAAAAAGTATTTTTGTTTTAAATTTTCAAAAAATCCACTGATGATCCGCCAAAAATGTTTTTAAAAAAACAAGCACACTCTCCCACGCTTATTGTTTTATTAGATCCCGGGTGGGCCAGGTCCCAAAGGCATTATGGCTATTAAAAATAATTGGAGGGGGCACACAGGCCCCCTCTTAAAGAGCTTATTAAAGCCCCGCAACCACCACCTCCCCAGGGCTGTACAAAAAAAAATAACAGGGGGAGCTGCGTTGACCTCCTCAGGCCCCTGGAACCACCACCTCCCTAAGGCAAATAGGACATCAGTGTAGGGAGGCTGCATGGACCTCCCTTCACCCCACCCTGGGGGCCACCACACTTTCCAAATTTTCAAGAAGTGAGGGGGACCACCACCTCCCTAGCGCTGGCCCGTACAGAACAAAGGAGGGGGCCCCCTCCTGGAGCCATACATGTCCCTGGGGAATGCCACCCCTCTGGGCTGGCTCCTGCTACCTCATGAGATGCCAACCCTCAGGAGATAACTGCTTGCTTTTGCTTGGAAAAAAAGAATCCCTCCCTCTATATTTATATTAGATAAGTACACAGGGCAGGATTTATTGCGGCATTGTGCTCATTTGACAAAAAAAGAAAAATCTCAACAGAAAACACAGATATAAGCAAAACATCTACCCCAGTTGAAGCTTCACTTTTGTGAAACACTAATCATTCTATCATCATGCACATGGTCAAGGCAAACTAAGTGTGTTTTCTTTGCATTTCCACAGAGAAATGTTATCTGTAATCCCTGATGGAGTTGTTTGCATCCTTGCTTTTTTCAAGCGCAGTATCTCATGAAGTGACTGTCACAAGTGGGTTCTGTCTTGTCATCTGAGGCTGAGACCAGAGATTGCGTTATCCCTTTAAAAAAATGGCAGTATGCAAAATGTAACAGAAGCTGTGCCCTTTTGGCCCCGCCCCAAAAACATTAGTGAAATGCAACGTCTGGAGATCACATTACCTGCCAATTTTGGAGATGTGTTCTTATTGCATATGAACATGACCACATCTCATCAAACAAAGAAGCACTTCCTGAGTGTTGTGGGGCAGGCTGCAGCACCTGGCTGCAGGCCAGGCCCTGTAGTCTACTCCCACTGTGCAGACCTCGGACCATCAGCGCATTTTCTAAAGAAGTCCAATTCATTAAGCCTGGCTGCTCTGTGCCAAGCTAACAGAGGGTAAGCACAAGTTAATTTTGGGTTTGCTTGTGCCATACCATGATTAGGGTTGTTGTTGCTGCCTGACCAGGGCTTACATCCAGGTCAACCAACAACCCAGTTTCTAGGAGTGCCCTGAGGATCAGCTCATCACAGTGTCTGTGAATGCATTTTTTTTATAAGCCATTTTATTCATTTGTATTGCATCAATAACATAATGGGTCACATCTGCACCACAGAACAACAACATTATACACTTAGAGTTAATCCTATTGGGCCTCAATTGAGCATATCACTAATACATTACTTCGTCCGCACCTATATTTGCTTAGTCTTACCATATGTTAAATTACTCCGCAATACACATCACATTGTCCCTCTCCATTTCCTCCACACTTTGTTACATATATCCGGGCATCCTTGCGATTCTTTTACTAGTTTCTCTTGCTGGGCACACCAATCGACCCCCTGCCTCCATCGGGCAAGCGTTGGCGCCGCCTCCGCTTTTCAATTAACAGCTATGTCCAGCTTGGCCACCAGGCATGCCATCCCCAAGAAAACACAAACTGCCCTGCTATTTCCTACTCCCTCTAGGACACCCAAAGGGATTGGTAATGAGGCCATATCTACATTTATTGCCAGCACCCCAGAGAGCTCCATGGCCAATGCTCGCAAGCAGACCGCTATGCGCGGCCAGGCCTACACCATGTGAAAAAAGTATGCATTGGAACATGAGCAGCGGAGGCAGTCAGCATGCAGTCGGAGACCCGCTCTGTACATTCTGTCAGGGGTAAGGTATGCGGTATTCAAGTAATATGTCTGCACCAGCCGGAGGTGGGTAGTTATAGTCAAACCCTGAGGTGCCATCAAGGCATTGCGCCAGTCCTCCTCCTACAACGGATCCAACCAGCCCTCCCACAGCTCTCTGAGATTCACTAGCGGCTTTGCCGTGTTGGTGACCAAGGTACGATAAATCTGAGATACTCCACCCCTGCCCAAGCCACCCTTCATGATTTTTGCCTCCACCGGACTAAATTCGGGAAAGGCCATAACCAGCCCGGATGTCGGCTTTCGATGCATACCGCAGCTGCAAATATTTATGAAATTGGGTCTTGGAGACCGAATAATGCCACTGAAGTTCCTGGAAGGACATCATATGGGAACTCCTCCAGACATCCCCCTCAGGGAAATTACTATGTTGTCCTACTTGTGGAACCCCTCCAGTGCAGAGACCTCACGCAACCAGGTTTCCTGCCACAGTGGAGTTTGCTGAGTGAGACTTTCCACCACCCCATCCTTCTCTGTGCTGCACTCTAGCCTACAAACACCATTCTTGTCATTTCAGGAACCTCTCGCAGGAGGGGGGCAACAAACAGTAAGTCAACCAGTTTGGGGAAGCCCAATGTCAAGAGTTCAAGTTGATACACTGGGTCTGAGCACCCACCCGCCAAACAGTTATTGATCACTAGAAGCTACATAGCCAGATAATATAGATTTAAACTGGACAGACCAAGCCTACCCTCCTGCACGTCCCTCTTGCAAGTGTGCAGAGCGAGTCTGGGAGAGAAGTACGCCATAAAAATTGTTGTGCTATTGTATCCATTTCCCTAAACCATCCCTTGGGGAGCTGGTAGTGGTAGTTCTGCAGAAGATAAAGTGGGTGGGATCATCATTTTATGCAGCACGATTCTTCCCAGGACATTTAGTCCTGCCATCTTTCGAGATCTTCCCTTTTTTTTTTGCTGAGTGGCGTGACATTAAGCACCCATGCCAGCTCGGGCAAGAGAGCCACAGGGATTCCCAGGTATCAGGAGCCGTTGCATCTAATGGGGATGTTTTCCTGACAATCGTAGCAGTCTCTGGCGGGATACAGCGGGACCAACACCTACTTGCCCCGATTGATTGTCAGGCCAGAGGCACCATTAGGAACACTGTCACACACTAAGTGGAAAACTTTATTATTTTAATTTCTCCTACCCAATTATGCAGCTCAGGCCAGGCGGTGTCTTTGGGGCAACAGTGACTAAGTGACTAGCAAGCTAATACCATTGTCTGCTTTATTTTCTCAAGCTAGTGTTTCTTTAGTACGCATACACATCATCACGGAACATGATGAGAGTGGCTGCCACCTTGGATATGGAAACATCGATTAAATGGACACTATTCTGCACACTTTTCAACAGGTTTCCATGCTGTCAGCATGATAAGCATGGCCACCATTTTGGGTGTAGAAGTACTGAACAAAAATTAACTATATCATGTATCCCAAGTACTACTCAACCAACATTATACTGATGATATTTGTGAAAGCTGTTTAACAAGTCACATCAGTAACTTACGCTTTCTCATTTAAGAAAGTTTCATTTTATATTTACTTTACAAAAGTATAGTAAGTGTCAAGAAAAAATGCTTTTGTCAGGCAAATTATAAACCCACTACCTCCTTTCCTGTAGTGTCCTGGTGACCCTCTCATCAGGTGGAAAGAGTGGTTTACAGTTTACAGTACTTGCCTGAGAGCGATTGATGGTTTCAAATTTAAAGCTGACAGGAAGTGTTGGCTTTGAGACCACTTGCTTGGTCTAGCAGGTCAAGATATTTACCAACATTGACTTTTGTTTGTTTCAGAAGATGGAGGAACTAGATGAATCTGAGAAGGCAGTCAAGAGATTAGGAAAATATTTCTCTAAAACATCAAATTTGGTCACCAGGAGACAAATTATTTTTCCAAGAGCAGCAGGCCAGTGAGACTTTTGCCATGTATGCAGCTTCATTAAGAGTATGAGAAACACAAAGATATATATTTTTCATTTAAAAGAGAGAACATTGTTCATTGTGAAGGGGTTTGAAGAACCATGCAGCATCTTTTTAAATGTGCCTAGTTAAAGAGGAAAAGTGCATGAATTGTGTGGTGGCTGGACATTTTGCGAGGGTGTGTTGTAGTTTGTGGGAGAGTGCAAGAATGAATATAGTATCTGGAAGTCAGGGTTATTAAAAAACAGTGATAAAATAAACAATATAGTGTTATGTGTGAATGTGCATGACAGAGACATTGTGAGAGAGGGCCTCTTTTTGACATGGTTATTCCCCCACTTTGTGCATGATGTTGATGTGTCCTATAAATTGTAGTGCCCAGGGCCCCTGCTAACCATGTTCCCTGGGCCACAGCTCTTTCCCTAAATCTGTTGTGATGCATTGCAGAATTGGATACACCCTTAACTACCACTATAAGTCCCTAATAAGTGGGTACCTATGTACCCAGGGCATGGGGTGGTAGGGGTAGGCCCCTGGGTGCAGAAGCACTGATTGTGCCACCCTCTAGGGCCCTGCATCCAGATACACCCAGTACTGCCATTGGAGACAGTGTCCTGATGCTAACCTAAAAATACAACAACGACATTGCACACTGCCTGCCATGCTCTGCATTTATTATGGGTAAGTCACCCTTCTGGCAGGCCTTACAGCCCTAAGGCAAGGTGCTCCATATTATATGCGAGGGCACAGCTGCAGGAGCAATATGCCCCCACTGTGTCCTTGCCAATCCTGGGACATAGTGAGTGAACAGAGCAGACATTTTAATGCATGTGCTGGACACTGGTCAACGTAAGTTTCCCAGCTACTTGATGTCCACTCTGAGCCCTGGGTTGTTTGGTATCAAACAACTCGGAATGACAAATCTAAACTGGAGCCAGTATTGGATTTATCCCTAAATGTACCCAGGGGTCACCTTAGAGGTGACCCCTGCAAAAGCTAACCTAACCTGACATGGTTGCTGACTGGTCTTATTCAGCTGCCACCTCCAGACAGCCAATATACAAACCTTGGGGGAAGGGGCCTGCCTCTCCGGTTTGTAAGACAATGTCCTTCCTGGGTGGAGCAGAAAACACCCCCTCCCTCAGGAATGTGCACTGTCCTGGAGGTGAGCTTCAAAGGGCTTACCCCCCTTGAAACTCGACCGCCAAGCCTGCTGCTAGCAGCAGCTGGCATTTCCCTTTACAAACAACCACTTTTGGCAGGAGCAAAGATGGGGAACCTAACAAACGGTAGGGGGAGATGCCTCACCTGGTATGCACCAAGCCTAAGGTGTTGCCTGTGAGGTGGACCCTCAAATTCAGTTTCCTTCACCTTGGAATGAAGGAAAATAGCCAATGTTGTTTAGGGAAGTGACCCTTCCCACATGAAGTGGCCACTATGGTGGGTGTAGCCACCCAAAGGCAAGTGTCCAATTGGACACTATCAGGTTCCCCCTAAAATGACCACTACATTCAGTATTTAATGGGCACCTCTAGACCAAGAAATTAGATATGAAAGGACAAAGGCCAGCACCAAAGAAGATCCAAAGCAAGAGAACCGTAGACCTCCTGCATCAACTGAAGGCACCAAACCCTGCCTGCTTCACCAAGGGCCCGAAAATCACCGCTGCTGAGGAGCTGGACACTGGACTGACCCCAAGAAAACCAGGGGACCTCCAGGCTTCACAAATCACCCCAGATCTCCCTTCTGAGTGGAGGCAACTCTCAACAACCAAGCAAGAGCCAACAAGCCAGCGAGGGTCACTTCACTGACCAGCTGATAGCTCCACAACTAAAAGTCACAGCCTGACCCGGCGACACACCAACGACAGCCCAAACTAGACTTACAAGTGTGGTAACTTTGGTGGCACTACACCCTCCAGTGTCATGCCAATATCCCATATGCTGGCCAGTGCATGTCTAATTCCAAGACTACCAGCTCTCCCAGAGCTTGCACTGGACAAGGAGGAACCCCCAATTGAGGGACTTCAGGAACACCCCGGACCTCCAGCCAGAATGTCACTGTTGTCCTGAAAGCCCCCTTCAAAGAGACTCACCTCCAGCTCCAAAGGGCTCCACTGCACATAAGTCCTGGATCACCAACTCGCCCTGCATCTGGCCGCCCTGTGCCCTGCAACGAGGAACCAGCTGTGATCCACAGGTCCCTAACCCCTATCTCCTTTTCTAGGTGGCCCCTACAAGTGGCCCTGTGCCAAGAGGCTTTCCAGCTCTGCTCCTGCCAGAATCGGGAGCCACCCAAGGTAACCCAGCTGTACAATTTTTATTATCTTTTTAAAAGTGACTGCCTATTGATTCCTTTGGTGCATAATTACACACAGAAAGACCAACTTTATTAAAAATTTGAAAAGTCATAACTCAAAAAGATGTCCTTGAGGATAGATTCGGGCTCCAAGATTCTCATTAATTTACATGCCACATTAAAGAAAAGTGGAGTTAGTCAAGACCTTATTTCACCAGAGGTTATCCCAGGTTGATACAGTGGTTTCAAAATTGATCTGGAGGGCTATTTTGAGACTACTATATAGTTCAGGGTAAGAATAGTACAAGACAAAGCGTATGATTCTGCAGAGGGATCGACATATATATATATGTATAAAATAAAAATATTATTTTGCATTTTATTAATTTTATGAATAATTTAAATTCATTACTATATATATATTTTCAGATTCATAAAATAATTTTTAAGTATTTAAAAAAATAATCTAATGTAAAATAAACATTGTCAGTGGTTAGAGTAATACCTTCAAAATTTAAACAATATAATTTAAAATAAATATTTTTATTAATTCTGTTACAGTATTATATATATTTATATACACACAAACATGTATATATGTTTATATGAGTATATATTTATGTGTACTATTAAAAGGTGGTGGAATATATTTCATATATTATTTATATATGAAAATATAAAACATTTACAACTTTAACCTCTATTTATATTTAAAAAAGTATATTAGTGTTAATATTGTTTTACTGATACTTTTGTACTTACCATTATAAGTATAGCAGCACAGTATTGTGGTAAACAGTATTTTGTTTACCACAATATTGTGTCACTGTTCCCTTCCTAAGACTGGCTAGCCTCCGTGTCCAGGCTCTCAAGACTATTTTTCTCTCAAGGCTTTGTTATCTTTTTGGAGACATATTCAACAGTGTTGTATTTCTAGGCACTGTCCATCACTGGTAGATGAGTTACTGGCTCCCCACCACCAGTTTGAGAAAATGTGCTATAATGTTACTTGCCACACATTTTACATGTACCCATCTCACCTAAGCTTTCTGAGGCTATAATGGAGTGACTAGGATACCTTTACAAAATCTAAAATAAAATAAATCTTTGATCCCCCACACAGTGCAGGGACAACAAGGAAAGATAATGACGTGTGCAGGCTGGCAATTCGTGTAGTTGTGCTGGGAAATCATCAGTTAGACTTTTTGTCATACCCCCTTCACAGGTCTATTTTCCTTTTCCTCGCAAAGGTACTGCCTTGAAGTAGTGTCTGGTAGAATTCCTGGTGCTCCTTTCGTTTGGACAACCAATTGTTTCATGTTTAAATTGAATGTCCTGACTTTTCATGCATCAGGGTTTGGATTTGAGAAAAAAATTAAACTGATCATGTAACTCCAAAGCCATCACCTTTTGAAGACAGTCAATCAGGCTCCAGAATACAGTTGCAGCACTGAAGCAACATTAATTCAGGTAGTGGATGAGGATCTCCACATGTGACAGGATTCATCCTATTTCTACAGGACTCATTGAGATACTCAATTACAATCCCACTTTCCGCACCATAAGACAATGTGCTACTCATGTTCCCATCATACCTAAATAACAATTTCTTCCAGATGAAATAATCCCAAAAGGTAGTAGTCACATATAGTGCTTCTCAGGACCTATCTTCCCCAATACATTATTCACCCTCCATAAGGAGGGAGATGTAGTTAAAAGTGCATGAACGCAGGCATATTATAGGTGATCTCTGTAGAGATCACTTACAGAGCACCATGCTTTCTTTCCTAGCCCGCAATGGTTACACAAAGGTGCGTCACTCCATTTTCACAAATACTTCTTATGGTACAGCAAAATTGTTGGATTAACAATTCCTACTCCAAGTTATAATGGTTCACAACGATGACCCAGTCAGATTTACAGCAGTTGAAGGAACAGTGGGATGAACAAGATGGGTCTTAGTTTCAGTATACTCACCACCTGGCGTCTTTACAGACACATTAGAGATCATTGGGCATAAATGTTGTCAGGGGGAATTTTAATGCAGTCAAGGGCCCAATGACGGATCTCAGGAGTGTTGTATACATGCAGGTCAAATGCCCTGAACACTTGGTCCCATTCACTGTCTCTTGCTGACACATGTATCTCAGAAAGTACACTTACTATTCCCAACCACACAAGTCTTGGAAAGTGTGGCTGAAGCCTATATATTCTCCAGGGCTATGACCAATTAGGACCACTACAGTACACACTTCAGACACAAAAGACTGGGTGAAGGGGACTGTGGAGACTCAACGTGTGGTGGCTGTGGCAAAATAAGTTCCCAGCACACCAACACCTACAGATAATAGACTATTTTGCACTGAACACTGATTCAGTCTCTTCCTCCTCCATACTCTGGGAGGCATTTAAGGCCATATTGCAATGACAAACAATCTCATATCAAATAGAGGTTAAATGCCAGAAGACTACAGAGACATGGGACCTCAAGGGTAATATTTGTGCTGCAAGAGACTTATCTTTCCACTTTTTTGGAAGACAACCATATTCTTCATCATTCTCAGATGGGATTTAGGCCTTGTCACACCACAGTCAGCCCTGATAGGAGCTACAGAAGAAATCAGGAGGAGACTAGACCAGGGAATGGTCTCTGCAATTGTGCTCCTTGATCTCAGTGCTGTCTTTCATACTGTAGACCACAGTATTTTACTCCGTAGAATGAGAGAAATTGGAGTTACAGAGCATGCCTTAAAATGGCTCACGAAGTTCTTAAACGCAAGATCCTTCCAGGTACTTGACTGGGCATTCTACTCAATCAATCAAGTAATTTCTTAAGCGCACTACTCACCTGTTAGGGTTTCAAGGCGCTGTGTGTGTGGGAAGGGTCTGGGGGGGGTTGCCAGTTAGTGTTCGGAAACCCATGTCTTGAGGTGCTTTCTGAAGGTTAGGAGGTCCTGGGTTTTGCGTAGGTTGGTGGGGAGGGAGCTCCAGGTCTTGGTGACGGGGTGGGAGAAGGATCTGCCGCCAGAGGTGGTGCGTTGGATGTGGGGGACTGTAGCGAGGGCGAGGTCAGCGGAGTGGAGCTGTCGAGTTGGTATGTGGGAGCTGACTCGTTAGTTGAGGTAGGCCGGTCCAGTGTCGTGGAGGGCTTTGTGAGCGTGGATCAGGACTTTGACGATGATCCTTTTGCTGATGGGCAGCCAGTGTAGGGATCTAAGGTGGGTGGATATGTGTACGTGGCGAGGGAGGTTGAGGATGAGACGTGTGGCTGCATTTTGAATTCGCTGGAGTTTTCTTTGAAGCTTTGCTGTGGTCCCTGCGCAGAGGGCATTGCCGTAGTCCAGTCAGCTGCTGATGAGGGCGTGGTTGACCGTTCGTCTTGTTTCTAAAGGATCAATTTGAAAGTCTTGCGTAGTATGCAAAGGGTGTTGAAGCAGGAGGACGATATGGTGTTGATTTGCTGGGCCATGGAGAGAGATGAGTCTGGAACGATGCCAAGGTTGCGTGCATGGGTGTTGGGGTTGGTACGAGGGCGGTGGGCCACCAGGAGTCGTTCCATGCTGTCTTGTTGGGCCCGAAGATGATGAATTCTGTTTTGTTTGAGTTAAGTTTGAGGTGGCTTGCTGTCATCCATTTGGCGATGTCGAGGAGTCCGGCGTGCAGGTTTATCTTGACAGTGGCTGGGTTCCTGGTGAGGGAGATGATGAGTTGGGTGTCGTCTGTGTAAGAGATGATGGTGATTGCGTGTGGGCAGAGGATGTTGGCGAGAAGGGCCATGTAGATGTTGAAGAGGGTGGGGCTGAGGGAGGAACCTTGGGGGACCCTGCAGATGATCTTGGTGGCTGGAGACCTGAAGGGAGGGAGGCAAACTCTTTGGGTTCTTTCAGTGAGGAAGGAGGTGAGCCAGTCCAGGGCCTTGTGTCGTATTCCACGTCAAAAAGGCTTGCGCGGAGGATATGGTGGCATACAGTGTCGAATGCTGCAGAGAGGTCTAGGAGGATGAGGGCGACTGTCTCGCCCTTGCCCACTCTGGTCCTGATGTCGTCTGTGCAGGCAATGAGGGCAGTCTCAGTGCTGTGGTTCTTGCGGAATACAGACTGGGAGGCGTTGAATATGTTGTTTTCTTCTAAGAAGTGAGACAGTTGGGCGTTGACTATCTTCTCAGCGACCTTTGCGGGGAAGGGGAGAAAAGAGATGGAACAGTAGTTTGTGAGGTCTTCCGGGTCTGCTTTGGTCTTTTGAGGGGGGCGCTCACTTCGGCGTGTTTCCAAATGTCTGGGAAGGTTGCAGTGTCGAAGGAACAGTTCATGACAGCGCGTAGCTGGGGAGCGATGATTTGGCTGGCCTTGTTGAAAATGTGGCGGGGGCAGGGTTCTGTAGGGGAGCCTGAGTGGATGGAGTTCATGGTTTTGTCAATTTCTTCGTCGTTGGTGTGGGTCCAGGTGTGTAGTTGGTTGGTGTGGGAGGGCTTTGTGTTGTTGGTTGTGTCGGTGGTGGTGATGGTGGGTGTTGATTATGTGAAGCTGTTGTGTATATCTTCGATTTTGAGGTGAAAGTAGTTGGAGAGGGAGTTGCAGAGGTTTTTGGAGTGTGGAGGGTCGATGGTGCTGGATTTGGGTTTGCTGAGTTTTTTGACGATGGCAAAGAGTTCCTTGTTGTTGTGTGTGCTGTTGCTGCTGCCTATGCGTTCTTTACAGAAGCACCATTTGGTGGTCCGGATCAGTTGGTGGTGTTTGCGCATGACTGTTTTGAGGGTGGAGAAATTGCTCATTGAGGGTTCTTGGCGCCAAGCTTTCTCAATTTTACGGCATTCTCGTTTGAAAGCTTGGAGTTCTGTGGTGAACCAGGGGGCGGTCTTGACAGTGTTGTTGTTTCTTTACAATGGGGCAAGGGAGTCTGCGCAGGTTGTTAGCCATTGTGTGAGGTTGTGGGTGGCAGTGTTGGAGTCGTGGGCGATGGGAGGTGGAGCTTGTGTGAGGTTGGCGATCAGGTGTTCTTTGGAGACCTTGTTCCACTTGCGGTAGGGTGTAGTGTGTTGTTGGTAGTGGGTGGGGGGTTTCATGAAGGAAAAGTGGACGCAGTGGTGGTCAGTCCAGTGGAGTTCGGTGGTGTGAGTGAAGGTGATGTGGTTGCTGGAGGTGAAAATGACGTCAAGCGTGTGTCCCACTGAGTGAGTGGGTGAGGTGACCAGTTGCTTGAGGCTGAGGTTTGTGAGGTAGTACAGTAGGACTGTGGAGTTGCAGACATGAGTGCTTTCCTGGTGAAAGTTGAGGTCACCAAGGAGTATGTAGTCCATGGAGGTGAGGGCGTGGGAGATGATGGTATCAGCGATGGCATCGCAGAATGGTGCGCGGGTCATGGTGGTCTGTAAATGAGGGTTCCTCTAAGGGTGGTGTTGGCGTTGATGTGTATTAGAAAGTGTAGGTGTTCTGCGTTGTCTAGGGTATCGTTGGTGGAGATTTTGATGGTGTTTTTGTGTATTATGGCGATACCTCCTCCTGGTTTGTTTATGCGGTCTCTACGGGTGATTTTGTAACCTTCTGGGATGGCTATGGCTATGTCGGGTTCTGATGAGGGGTTCATCCATGTTTCCTTGAAGAAGGCGATGTCAGGGGAGTATGTTGTGAGCAGGTCCCAAAGCTCGATGGCGTATTTGTGGACGGAGCGGGTGTTAAGGAGGATGCAGTTAAGGTGGTGGCGGGGGTTGGTGTTATTGCGGTGCGTGTTGGTGTTAGTGTGAGTGCAGGAAAAATGGCATGAGTGGCATGTGAATGGTCCATGTGTGTGCTGGGGGTTGGCCTGGGCGCAAGCGGGGTGCTGGCCTGGGTTGAGGGCATGGAGTTTTGTGGAGGAGTAGTGCTGCTTCGGGGGGGTCGGAGCAGCGTGGACCAGGGGGACAGGCGCTGGTCGCGGTCCAGGCGCGGACGGGTGCAGACAGGCTTGCCTCCGGTGGGCCAGAGGCGCAGCCGCTGCATGCGTCCGCTGCGCCGCCGCCAATAAGAAGGGGAGGTGGGAGGGAGGAGTAGCTGGGAGGCGGGAGGGAAAGACCAATGGGGGCACGAGGGAGGCGGGGCAGCAGGGGACGCATCGGCAGGGTCAGGAGGACCGGCAAGAGCCGGATGGAAATACAGGCGGTAAACACAGAGGATAAAATGAAGTGGAATTGAAAAAGGGCACAGATACAGTCAGAAACAGTGCATGAACTGAAAAACGATATACAGAAAAACAAAATACTAAGCGAAATACAAAGTGCAGAGCACACTAGATACGCCTACCACTAGGCACCAGGGATGAGGCGCAGGCGGGTGCCTGCGGGTGGTGGAGGGCCTCGAACTTCCTTCTAGCGGCAAACGGTGGGTCAGGGGCACGGAGGCAGGCTGGTAGAGCCAAAGTGGACTCCTGGCCAAAAGCGGGTCAGGGGGTCACACAGGGCTCCGCGCAGCGGCCGCCATTAAGAAGGGGAGGTGGGAGGGAGGAGCAGCTGGGAGGTGGGAGGGAAAGACCAAAGGGGGCGTGAGGGGGCGGGCCGCAGGGGACGCGGCGGCAAGGTTGGGAGAACCGGCAAGAGCTGGATGGAAAAACGGGCGGTAAACACAGTGGGTAAAACGAAGCGGATTTGAAAAAGGGCACAGATACAGTCAGAAACAGTGCATGAAACAAAAAACGATATACAAAAAACAAAATACTAAGCGAAATACAAAGTGCAGAGCACACTCGATACGCCTACCACTAGGCACCAGGGATGAGGCGCAGGTGGGTGCCTGCGGGTGGTGGAGGGCCTAGAATTTCCTTCTAGCGGCAAACGGCGGGGTCAGGGGCACAGAGACAGGCTGGTGGAGCCAAAGTGGACTCCTGGCCAAAAGCAGGTCAGGGGGTCACACCAGATACCTTCAAAAGCCTCTGGGGAGTACCACAGGGCTCATCATTACGCCCTACGCTATTTAACATTTATATGCTACCACTGGCTAGGATAGTAGAACAATTTGGCCTCTTGCTGATATCTTACGCAGATGACACGCAAATGGTAGTTTCCTTCTCCACTTCGTGTAACTCTGTTGACTCCCGGCTGGGTCCCTACCTACAGGCAGTCTCCAACTGGATGGCGGAATGTAAACTTAAGCTGAATGGGGACAAACAGAGGTTATGATTATGGGTCATTACTCCCATCCATACCTATCGACACCTGCTCTGCATACCCTAGTGGACTTTCCAAAGCCCAAGAGTTACATTAAGAGCCTAGGTGTATGGCTAGGTCCCTGGCTTACCGTGGATCACCAGGCAAAAAGAATATCCTCTACTTGTTACGGGATACTTAGACTCCTTAGGAGTCTTTGAAGTACGCCCAATCATTGCAAAGAGACTTATTGTACAGGCACTAATCATCTCACGGCCGGACTACGGGAACGCCCTGTTCTTAGGGTCCCCAAACTATGTTAAAAAGAAATTGCAGGTGGTCCAGAACACAGTGGCCTGCCTTCTCTTCAACTTGCCTAGGCACCACTCAGCCAAACCGGCCCTTTCGGCCTTACATTGGCTCCCAGTGGAACAACGAGTAAAGTTCAAGGCCCTTTGCTGTATCCACAGAGCTCTTCATGCTAGGGGTCCATCGCTTTTGTGGACTCTAGCCACCTTTCATATGCCGATCAGACTCCTTAGGTCATCGTCAGCATCATTAGTAGTGATCCCGCCAATAACAAAAGCCAAATGGGGCGGAGGATCTATGGCCTAAATCGGGGCCAAACTTTGGAACTCCCTGCCTATTTCTCTTTGGCAAACCAGCCACAAATGATCCTTTCATTGCCTATTAACAACTAACTGACATCTGTACTAACTCTGTGTATCTCTGTACTAACATCTGTTCTCTGTCTGGTTGTTGGTGGATTTCCTGATAGCGCTGGGAGGCCTCAGGATAGCTATGCACTCTATATATCTCCATAACATAGCATAATATAAAACCCTGTGAATCTCAGACATGGCACAGCCTTGAATTATTGAAGTTCATTCTTGAGCACAAACTCTGAGATTCTGCTACTCTTGTACACACCGCCATGCGCTACCTCATATATTAACTTGGGGACAAACCTGGCAAACTGCTATGTTGGTTGGCCAGTAGAGATCTTGTACTACGGTTCATACTTACTCTTCTTAGCCCTATTAAACAACTACTTACTGATCCCCAATACTCTGCCCTAAAGTTTGTGCAGTATTACACCTCCTTACATGCAACCAGGGTGCTTCTTTCCGCAGGGCAGCATAAGCCAATCATAGAGGACTTAATAGTTCCTCGACTTTCCACTTTGGGCCAACAAACACTGAACTGAACAAACCCTTAAGTGCTGAAGAAATTGCCAAGGCAATTGGTGCTCTTTTGGCTGAGAACAAAACCTGGCCCCAATGGCTTCCCACTTGTGATGTTTTAGGGATATGCCTCACAATTAGCCTTTCCACTCCTTGCAACGTATCAAAAGACATACGGTCTAGGAACTCTACATCACACTTAAAGGGATGCAATACTATCAATAATATTTAAGCTGGTGTAAACCCTCAGATGCTTGTACCTCCTCCAGACCTATATCACAGGTTAATCTAGAAGACAAAATATTGGTCAACACCTTGGCTTAGGCTGTTGAAGGTAATAAATGGACTACAATTGATCTACAGTGACTTGTGTTTGGTGAAGCGGAATAGGGGGTCTGGTTAACACTCTTATACTGTGTCTGCCATTCCCCACCGGGGAGCAGAGTTGGAGCAGGTGTGCGTCAGGGCTTAGGTACTTGTTGGAAAATCTCTATGACTCTTTGGTCCCCTAAGAGGAGGCGTTTAACCTCAGTAGCTGCACTTACACTAGAGGGCAAGTCGCAAATTAAATAATGGTACAGGGTGGATGCAGAGGCCGCTGCCTAATAAGTCTATTACACAAGGAGGAGGTTAGTCCATAACCCTTCATCTTCAAAATCAAAGATCAAAGATACTGTGTAGGGGAGGGCATTCACACTGAGATAGGGTTTTTACATGCATTGAGTTGGAGCCTCTGGAGAAGGCTTTAAGCATTAAAAATGCCTCCAAAATAAGCTGAAATAAATAGGCACTCCAAAGCTATGAAGAGATAAAGGTAAGGAAGCAGAGAATCCAAGCCAAGATTTTTTGGGAAATCCTTTATAACTGATTCTAAAAAGAACAGAGGACAGCACTTTATGTTTATCCGAGGGGAATTAGCCAGGAGCCTCTTAAACTTAAAAACACCTTTAATAAAATCTATAGAGGACTTTTTGGGTAAACATTTTAAAATTATTCAGAAACAAAAGAATGTGCCCACAACAAGAGAAACTGCTACAGAGGGGAAATGAGTAGGTTAAACTTAACAGGCTCAAGCTTCAAGGCAGACCAGCCACTCATAAAAGCTTTTAAATGATGGAAAATGTAGAGGATTTGCAGAAACCAAGACAATCCTCATCATCACGTTCATATTTGCCATGGTATAGTTTGATAATTGAAGGGAGAACTGGAAAAACGTGGGAAATTTAGAAATCACAAGTGGAAACTTAGAAAAAGTGGCTAATAACTATTTTAACAAGACCATGGGTATCACGGACCAGGGTGACGCTACTGATAATAGTGGAGCTGGCATACTCAACCATCTTTATTGAATTCTTTATTGAACTGAGAGACTCACTTACCCTGTCATCATCTACGTTGGACATAATTCCACTGATGCAAAAAAACTTTCCAATGGATTTTTGAAGTCACCGTACTTAATAATGATGTTTTGCAATCACAAGAAAATACAGATGCAGGGTCTTGCTGCAGAACTAAAACAAATAAATAGCTGTGGTCACAAAAAAGCAACAATATTGAATGATTAATGCTGGATATGGAGTAGGAGTTAACAAGAAGTGATGATACCCCAAAAGTTTATATATACCACATACAAAGATATCACATAAAGGGCAAAGGAAAACCCATAGGGTAAAAAAGGAGAGATCATAGCCCAATGGGAGGGAAAGTCAACAAAGAGTTGCACAAAGATAAAAGGAAATTAACCCACTATAGTAAAACAAAGGAGATGCCAGTTCCAAGTAAAATGGTAAGAAGGAGAGAAGCGTTACAAACACAGGAGACCCATCTAAGTTTAGCAAGTGAAAGAGTACCTAAGCCTGAAGGATGGGACATTAGACCTGGAGGCATGTCAAAAATATGTATGACCAAACCCTTGAACATTTTTAGGGCAACATGGGGACAGTAGGCAGCAAAGTGTTAAAGTAAAAGATAGAACATGGGGGGGAATACACACTGGATATTTCTAGAACCCAAGAAAAGGACAAAGATGGTAAATGATTAGTAAATTAACCTCATGGAATCAATCCCAACAGTGCTTCTCAAAATGAAAATGGCCAAGTTTAAGCGCTATATCTACAAAAGAAATAGGGCTTCATTACGAGTTTGGTGGTCTGACTGTAAGACTGCCATGGTGGCAGCCACCAAAACACCGCCATGTTGGCGGTCATACAGACTGCGGTATTACGAGTTACACAGGCAGGACTGCCTAAACCCAGCCACAAATCTGACACCACCAGGACACTGGAGAGTGGGAAAGAGGCGGTTCCACCAGCAGCACCGCCAGCCCGTCAAAAATCTGTTGAACCAATTACGATCCACAAATCACAATAGCGGTTCTTCCATGTTGGAAAACCAATAAAAGTGTGAACCGTGGCGGTCAGCGGACTACACAGTAATACACCACACCACATTGGATAATTTGAATTCCACACACCTGACACAATTAAACACAACCCTTAACACCCCACAATCCTTTGCATCAAAAATGCTACACCCAGCAAGATAGAGGCAGCACACAGAAATTAGGAACCATACAATTGGCATCCCTCATCACTCCAAATACCACTCATCCCACACCTGCACATCATACATATCACACAATGTTTTCCCCACACATCAAACACCACCCATCACCCACTCGCAACACAGCACCCACAGCTCCTCTCTCGTTTTTTTTACCTTTTCATGTCGTCCACCACTACCATGTTCCCACAAAAACATCCCCGCTTCACAGACGATATGTTGAGGGTCATGGTGGATGAAATCATCAAAAAAGATCCACACCGATTTGGAGCCCACGCCCAACAAATCTCTATTGCCAGGAAAATGGAAATGTGGCAAAAAATAGTCAACAGGATAAATTCTGTAGGCAGCTATCCACATGCAAAGGAGAGGACATCAAGAAGAGGTGAAACGGCCACAGAGTGAAGATACGTTCTATGGCCCTCAGGCACCAGCTGCGGTCCTCAAGACTGGCATTAGGACAACACCTGCTCCCCCAACGTTCACATCATGGGAGGAGAAGGTCATGGACATCCTGCATCCTGAGAGCTTGACAGGAATACCTGGGGGAGTAGAGTCTGGTAATTCACAACATTGAAAATGTCATCCTAAAGTTCTGTCTTGCATGCTTCCCGATCACCTTTTGACATCTTAATAGCCAACACACTCACCACCCGTGTCCAACTCTCCAAATACCCCTCTCTGGCATACCATGTGTCAACTAAACACACCTGAGGGCACAGTGTCTTTGTATGGCATGGGTAGAACAGGGACTGACTGCACTACAACTCCCAGCTGGTACTGTTTTTCCATTAGGAAAACCAGAACAGTGTACCAAAATGAAAATAGTCTTGCATGTCAACTAAACAATCGACTAGAACCACCTGAATGCACCACAACTGTAAAGTCTAGGGCAAAGACAGCAATGCTATGGGTATCTGCCAGTACAATACAACCAACACATAGCTACAGCTGTGTTTTCTGTTAAGCTGGTCCTTCTAACTTCCATTACTTTTTAAAATATACTCACCTGGGTGGGGGGGGCACACATATATGCAGTGTAACCTCACACATATGGGCAGGTGGTTACTCCTTATCTGATGGACAGCTCAGTTTCCACTTTACATTGTGCAGCTGTCTGGTGACTCAATAATGAACTACTGCTAACTGGGATGTAACATGAACAATAAAAAGCTACACAGCAGACAAAATATGAGACTATCAACAGACATCCAACTGCCAAGATACTCCGACATCCAGTAGCAAGGTGTATGATATAGGGATTCTCTGTATCCCATATAGCTGTTCCCCAGAATTGATAGCAGGTGTAACTGTCATATCAAGGGATTAAGAAGAACCTTCCTGTGTATGGCATAAGCATATCTACCTATCAAAGTTCTGTAACCACATGTTGCATTACAATCTTTAACAGTCTGTTCCACTACTTCAACAGGTCACCTAGCCACTGGGACCATGGGGAGGACAACTGAGACAGCCACGCCCCCCTGGATGAAGCCCTCAGTGAGGAGAACAGCCCTGGATGTGAGGATAATGTGGAAGACTCTTGCATAACTGGGATACCTGGTCTGTATACAACTGTCAGCCTCACCCTGCCTACATCAACTCCTCCCCGCCCTGTTGCTTCTACATTCCAGGGAATTATTCACCCCCAACCATGTGTCCCATGGACAGTAATTAACACCATGTGATCCCCAGTACAGGTCCCGGAGTCATCACTAGACAACCTAGACAATGAAGGACCTGGCACCAGTGGGAGTGGGCAAACTTTTGCCAAGTGCACAGGCACGTGGGGGTAGGGTGAGTGGGAGGGATGGTGTGGGCCGGTGGATTGAGGCTGCTAGGGATACAACTGACAGGGCACCATCTCCCAAGTCTTGGGAGCCTACCAACAGTCCCAAGGTATGATGGCCCAGCTACTTGCCATGATGGGGGAGATAAAGAGGCTGCAGAGGGACAACCACCAGGAGGTTGTGCAAATGTAGGAGGCCCACAAAGCCAACATGGCCTCCCTAAAAGGGGTGCTGAGAGACATTAATACCACCCCTAGTAGGTTATCTTCACAACAGAAGACCCCTTCCATTGGGCATGTACCACCAGCCCATTCTACATCTGAGGCAGCAAGTGGAATTGAGGCTCTGCCAGGGGAAGGACATGCCTCAGACACCCTAGCCTCCGTAGCTGATGAACCCCCCGCAAACATGGACATCCACCAAAACATTCAGGAGGAGCAGATGCCAAGACTTAAACCAGGGCCAGGAAGTGATCTTCTACTCACTGGTTCCCCTTGTGTGTCACAGATACACCCTGTTTTACAACCAGTCTCCATTTTTCAATGGCACAAGGACAAAGGACTTGAGACTCTAAATGTTGTTGCAGCAACCCTGACGGTTACATCCACCACAAACGAACCCTTCACTGCACTTTATGACTTGATTCCATTCCTTTAATTTACCTGTGCTCTTGTAAATAAACACAGCTAAACCACATATCATGCTTAAGAATCATTTATCAGCTGTACTGAACAGTTAACTGTGAAATCTGTTGCTTACACATGATATTCACCTATGTACCAAATCTGATAAGTCCCATCTCACATGTAATGTTAAATCTGGGTCAGATATATGCACAATTATAGAAATTAACACACTCCTATTCCCATTTATTGCACTTTCCTGCACAAAGGTTGTGTTTGAAGAGGTGTCTCTGGTTGGCAGTCACTTTGCACTCTGTCCAAGCAGGGACTTTCACTCTAGTCAGGGTAAGGGAGTTATACCCCTAAGACAACCCCTTTTCACCCCTTTGGTAGCTTAGCACAAGCAGTCACGCTTATCCCAAGGGTGATGTGTAAATTATTTGTACCAACACACACAGCAATACAGTGAAAACACTACAAAATAGACACCACACCAGTTTAGAAAAATAGGCAATATTTATCTAAATCAAACAAGATCAAACCAACAAAGATCCAATATACACATGAAAAGTTATGAATTTTCAAAATAATAGAATCTTACTCCATAGAAAACAAAGGAAACATTGTTTTTACACAAAGTACCTGGTTTGCGTCAAAAATAAAGGCGCATAGGCGAGCGTGCATCGGAAAAGTCAGTGATGCATCAATTCTGTACTCGCAAGTGAGGCTATGCACCATTTCTTCTTCGGTTGGGTAGGCGATGTGTTGTTTTTCTCTCCTGCAAGTGACAGATGCATCAATATTCAGATGGGGGACCTCGGATCTGTGCAGGTTCACGATGACTTTGACACCCAGCAACAATGCAAAAAAAAATCCAGATGCATGGTGATTGAAGACTGTGCTGCATGAGGTTTGCATCGTTTTCAGCAGCTCCAAGCAGGTCTTGTGCCTTTTTTCCAGCCACGATGTAGGTGATTCATCAATTTGAATCATGAGGCGGGTGGTGCCACGTAGCAGGTGGTGCATCGAAATTTACCTTTTACAGCTTCCTGTGCGTGGATTTCAGTCCTTGTTCTATCAGCTTCATCTTTCAAGGGCCCAGGGTATGGATAGGGAACCACTTGGAGGATAGGAGTCTCAGCAGAGAGTCCAGGTGCTGGCAGAGGAAGCCTTTGATGGCCCTGAGACTTCTAAACAGGAGGCAAGCTCAGTCCACGCCGTTGGATATTCTTCACAAGCAGGAATATGCCACAAAGTCCAGCCTTCGTCCTCTTTCAGGCAAAAGCAGCAACTGCAAGCCAACCCAGCAAAGCACAGTCATAGGCAAAGGGGCAGTACTCCTCCACCAGTCTTCAGCTCTTCTACCTGGCAGAGGTTCCCCTTGGTTCCAGAAGTAATCTGAAAATCTGGGGTTTTGGGTCCACTACTTATATCCCTTTATGACTTTGAAGTAGGCAAACTTCAAAGAAAAGTCTCTGTTATTCACAAGATCCTGCTTTGCCCAGGCCTGGCTCCAGACACACACCAGGGGGTTGTAGATTACATTGTGTGAGGGCAGGCACAGCCCATTCAGGTGTAAGTGACCACTCCTCCCTCCACTCTAGCCCAAATGGCCCATCAGGATATGCAGGCCACACCCCAGCTCTCTTTGGGTCACTGTCTAGTGGTGATTCACAAATAGCCCAACTGTCAGTCTGTCCCAGACAGGGAATACACAAGCAGAGAGAGTCACATAATGGTTTAGGTAAGAATATGCCCACTTTCTAAAAATGGCATTTTCAAACAGACAATTTAAAAACCGACTTTATCAAAAGATGTATTTTTAAATTGTGAGTTCAGAGACCCAAAACTTCCTATCTCCATCTGCTCCCAGAGGGAAACTGGACTTAAAAGATATTTAATCTCTTTGCTGCCAGGCCTTCACCCCCTTAGGTGCCAGGCCTTTTTTGGCTATTTGGGGCAGCTTGCACTTAGGCCCTCATAACTTTTTATCCTCATAAGCTACCCACGTCAAATTTGCGTCCTTTTTTTCCAACATCTTAGTTTTTTTGTTTTTTTTTAAATGGGAAAAAGGGCTGCAGAAGAAAGCTGTGGTTTTCCCCCTGAAAATAGCACCAACAAAAGGTTTGCGGTGCTAAAATCACCACCTTCCCAGCTTTCAGGAATAGGCAGGCGTGAATTAGAAAACCATATTTTTTCAACACAATTTTGGAATTTTACTGGGACATACCCCATTTTTTGTTCTTTTAGCCTCCCTCCAGTTAGTAACAAAAATGGGTGTGAAACCAATGCTGGATCCCGGACAGCTAAACATTTCTGAAATTCTGAATTCAGCAAGGGGTCACTTGCGTAGATCCTACAAGGTTTTCCTACAGAAAATAACAGCTGAAATAAAAAACAAATTGATGTGAAAATTACAGCTATTTCTTTCCACGTTTTACTCTCTAATTTTGTCCTGCGACATCAGATTTTCAAACGTAATATACCATTGTGTCTGCTGGACTCTTCTGGTTGTGAAGATTTATAGGGCTTAGGGGTTCATCAAGAACCCTAGGTACCCAGAGCCAGTAAAGGAGCTGCACTTTGCAATGAGTTTTTAGTGTATGCCAGGTATACAGCAATTGATTTGGTGAAATATAAAGAATTAAAAATAGGTATCAAAGAAACCTTTGAATTTCCAAAATGGGCACAAGATAAGGTGTTGAGAAGCAGTGGTTATTTGCACATCTCTGAATTCTGGGGTCCCCCATACTAGCATGTGAATCACAGGGCATTTCTCAAATAGACGTCTTTTTTACACACTGTCTTACATTTGGAAGGACAAAATGTGGATAAAGACATGGGGCAATAAGACTTGTTCTGCTATTCTTAGTTCCCCCAAGTCTCTTGATAAAAATGGTACCTCACTTGCGTGGGTAGGCCTAATGCCCGCGACAGGATATGTATCATGGACACATCACATTTTTACGTGTTTTTTGGAAAGGGCCTAACTGTGGATTTTGGCCTCTAGCTCAGCCAGTATCTGAACACATCACATTTTCACAAAGAAAGCTGATCTGTTTTTTACAAAGTGCCTAGCTGTGGATTTTGACCTCTAGCTCAGCCGGTACCTAAGGAAACCTACCAAACCTGTGCATTTTTTAAAACTAAACACCTAGGGGAATCAGGATGGGGTGACTTGTGGGGCTCACACCAGGTTCTATTACCTAGAATCCTTTGCAAACCTCAAAATTTGGCCAACCCCCCACACACTTTTTCTTCACATCTCGGTAATGCGAAGTTCTGGAATCTGAGGGGGCGGGGCACAAATTTCCTTCTACCCAGCATCCCCCCCACATTGCCCGATAAAAATGGTATCTCACTTGTGTGGGTAGGCCTAGTGCTCGTGACAGGAAATGTCCCAAAACACTATGTGGATACATAAAAATTATCAAATACAAAAAATCCTGTTTTTGCAGGAGAGGGGGCTGGGGGGAGACTGCAGATTCCAGAAGGTTCCATCACAAAAATGTAGGGAAAATGTGTGTTTTCAGGCAAAGTTGGAGGTTTGAAGGGCATTGTGGGTAGGAAAATGGTGGAATCGCTTCCCCTTCCATTCCTCTCATGGCTCCCCCCATGAGCCGGGTGCAAGACGAGGTGGTTACGTCCCCGGCGCCTGAGCACCACAGCCGATGATGTAACCACCTCATCCCGGGCACCTGAGGGGTGAAAGGCAGTCTCCATGGTAACCCATTAAGGGGATAGGCCTTGCAACAGAGAAAAAATAAGTTGGCAGTATTTCACTGTTAGGACATATAAAACACATCAGTACATGACCTACCTTTAACATACAATGCACCCAGCCCATGGGGCTACCTAGGGCCTACCTTAGTGGTGCCTTACACGTAGAAAAAGGGAAGGTTTGGGCCTGCAAGAGGTCCCATTGGCAGTTTAACACTGCGGTAGCAGGTCTGAGTCATGCTTATAGGGCTACTAATGTGGGTGGCACAACCAGAGCTGCATGCCCACTAGTAGCATTTGATTTACAGGGCTTGGGCACCTCTAGTAAATCAAATATGCCAATCATGGAAAAGCCAATTACACAATTTACACAGGAACACTTGCACTTTACCACTGGTCAGCAGTAGTAAAGTGCACAGAGTACCAAAAACAGCAAAAACAGCACACAGTCAAAACATGGGAAGTAGAGGCAAAAAGGATAGAGGAGACCACGCCAAGGATGCCAGGTGTAACAGGTTGACAACATACCAAATATCACACAGTGTAATACAGCTTCACAACTGAATGCTTCATAGGAGTCTCTGATGTCACAAATGTGCGACAACTTCCATTCTAACTTTCCTGTCTTGTGGAGCGACTTTTTAAGTTCATCTTAAGCGTATCATGGCCCTGTTCTCTATTTGATATCACATCCAATTGCCACGACTACCTCAATTCATGGTACATATTTTCCCAGATTGACCATATGAACTAATTTGGCTTCTCGTAAACAATCCAGATCTCTTCCCACATTAAAAATCCTGCTTTGAAAAAATCCATGTGATGAAACACATGTCGGCTGTTTGCAGACTATACTTTATCTACAAGGAATAAAATCCTCATCAACCTCTGCATGCTGTTTGGACTTTGAACTCTTCTTTCCACTTTGGAACTAATTCCCGGACTGCTTATGGTGTGCCCTGGTATTCTTTGATTTAGCTCGAGCACAGATTGATTTATTTTGATCAGTGCACCAACACCCGTGGGGGTTGGGTGTCTTACCAGCTTTGCACCCACAACAACTACATTGAACTTGAATCTACTTGTCAGATATCTGAATGCGGATGTGCGAACACTGAGCATCAACCACTATTTTTGGTTTTGTCTTATACACTATAAGCACACTGACCTGATAGTTTGGGCATGGAACTCTGACACCACCTGTATGACACCATACAGTACCTACATCTATCCATGTTCACTTCACGTCAGACCTGCAAATACCACCTGCCTGTGACACAATTCAGAATTGATCACGAAGATGACCTTGTGAAGAAATCTGCAAAGTAAAAATGTAATACAAAAAATATAGGCAGGTAATGGTAAAGTAGACCTATAAAGACAGATCTAAATACAATAGTAACACTGATTGTGCAGTGTGACAAACATTAACAAAGGAGATCATCACGATAGTCACAACTCCATGTACAATTCTGCATGCACATCTGAGCTATGTCATGCTAAACAACTAATGAGCTGTCCGATTGTCATACAAAGCCCATTCTCAAACATCTCTTAGCCCCCAATAACCCAATGAGTCAAGTATTTTACAGAACAAAGCATACCTAAAGTCAGATGAAGTATTGATTCATGAGATCTGCCTGGCTGTCTCCACCTTAATCATCATCACAGTCATCCTCACTTGGCATTTCTGCATTCTCACTATCTGGAACTGCTGGCTCCCCCTCACCTGATATATATATAGAATCTGACGTCTCAGGGTGAGGTTGCAGAGTATGCAGCAGGCAACAATGATCCGACACACTATGGCGGGTGAGTAGAGGAGGGCTCCACAAGATTTATCAATGCAACGGAATCTAGCCTTTAGGAGCCCAAAAGCCAGCTTCATGACACTCCTTGTCCTTCCGTGGACCTCATGAAAATGAACTTCCCCTGGCATGTTTGGGTACCTCACTGTTGTCAACAACCAGGTGCGGTTAGGGTAGCCAGAATCCCCTGTAAGCAATTGTTACATGTGGGCAAATATAAATCTTGGGCATCCTTACATTTGGCAGCAGACATAAGATACTGACACACATCACATATATGACTTACTAACCAGCCAGGCCCTCTCTGTGTACTGTTGTGTCATCAGCAGTGGGATAATGCCGTTCCGCATGATGAGGGCATCATGAACTGAACGTGGGTTCTTTGCAGATACTTGGGAAATGTAGAGGTCTGCCAAAAAGACTACTTGGACATTTATGGAGTGGAAGTTCTTCCTGTTTCAATACACATGTTCATTGCCATTTGGTGGAACCTAGGTTACAGGGGTACCATCAATGGCTACCATCACATGCAGGATGTGTCACAAAGCATAAAAACCTGCTTTCACATGGGCCAAATCCTCATGCTGTGGAAATCAGATGTAGCTGTCTAGGTCTTTCAACAGTGCTGATAGGACATCCTTCAAGACTAAACTGAACATAGGCTGTGACATCCCTGCAGTTAGGGCAATGGTATTTTGAAAGGAGCCTATGGCCAGGAAGTGCAGCACTTGACTGACTTGTACAGTGGTTGAAAGCTATTGGGATGACGAATGGTAGGCATCAGATCTGGATTCAACTGACGACAGAGATTCATGATTGTCTGCCTATCCAGGTGGAAGAGCTGGATGATATGTCGATCCGCCATGGTCTGCAGGTCTGCTACTGAACGGTATGTAGGAGGCTGTTTGACCCTTCTCATTCCAGGGTAACTAGACCAAGGAATATAAGAAGGTATGTCTATCGGTCATTGTGTCCATTGTAAAATGTGAAAATACATGTCACCATTGATGCTTGGACATGCCATATGAAAAAGTAAAAATATGGTACATAGGACAAACCTAGGGAAATAATGGCTTATTGCTGCAATGTCATCTCCTCTCCTCAATTGTGACT
The DNA here is from genome assembly GCF_031143425.1 of Pleurodeles waltl. Taxonomy (NCBI): domain Eukaryota; kingdom Metazoa; phylum Chordata; class Amphibia; order Caudata; family Salamandridae; genus Pleurodeles; species Pleurodeles waltl. The sequence continues at coordinate 1,385,305,366 of NC_090444.1, forward strand.
TGGAAGTGGATACGCATGTCACTGAAAGTCTCAGTGATAATGACATTCTTGCCATGTTTCACATATAACAGACAAATACCATCTATCCAATTGCCAAGAGGGTGCAGACTATGCCACTAACGATACATCACTCACATATCATGAACATTATAACATGTCTATTAATTTGGATTTTAAATACATGGTTGCTCAAAGCCAGCAATTAAAACTATAGTGTAGATATGTTTCTGACCCAGTGACATTAATTTAACTTTTCTGACCATCTAAGGACCTTAAAATGTCCGCTGATTGACCTACTGTGCTGGACATCAGGAAATGACCTACGTCTGCCGGCGGAATTGTTCATGGTGGTAGGCGGATACTACCGCAGTGGAAATTGTCATTGGAACACATAGCTGCCTTTGTCAGTCTTGGGCCAATGGTGATGTCTGCAGGCAGTGACGGTCTCTTAAGTGGCAGACATGACCGCCATTTCATACTTTGGGCCTGATTACAACTTTGGCTGAGGGGGTTAATCTGTCCCAAATGTGACGGATATCCCACCCGCTGAATTAAGAGTCTATTATATCCTATGGAACTTGTAATACACCGGGCGGGATATCCGTCACATTTGGGACGGATTAACCCCCTCCGCCAAAGTTGTAATCAGGCCCTTCATCTCTCACTTGACTTCTGATACTGCTGCCAGCAAGAACTGCATGACTTGAGCTGCTGTGTACTGCCTCTGGGAGCAATCATTCCACGTTCTACAGGTGATAGGGCCCCTGCCTTCTCACCCAAGGAGCGGAGAAGGTGATGGAGGAGGTCCTACCCATATATGAACAGCTCTATGGTGCACCACAGGGGAAGGTATGTGCACCATGTGCACAAATACTTCATTACCTCAACTATACTTTGTCATTCTAAGCAAAGGCTAATGGGCAATGTTTCAGAATGTGTCCTTAAATTATGTAGGGAGCCAAAGTTGTAATACAATGGGATGAGTTCCTGGTCATGTACTTATGTTTGGTGACAGATGTTGAGTCCTGAGATATTGTGAAGAGTGTTTGATGTATGTTCCCTGACCCACCTTGTGACTGTTGCACAAAGTTAGTGGAGTTGGTATGCCTCCATATTTACAAATGTGTTTGTTGTCTGGTCATATGTGATAACATGGCAGCTGTTGCTGGAGATGCATGTTGTCTGCCCGTTTCCACCTCACATCTGGCCTGACTGCTTATGCTCATCTATCAGTACAGGGGATGTTAAAGACAGTCTATCTTAGGCTTGTTGTACTAACTAGTTAGTAACCCTCCCTGTTTTAGTATGTGGGCATGATATACTTTTTTTATCTATGTCATCAATGCATGTCATCAATGCAGGTCAGCTCCCATCAGAAGAAGGGAATTTGGTGTGCCATCACCAAGAAAGTGCAGACCCTGGGGGTCCAGCTGCCTGTCAGACTATAACCCCTTTAATGGCCCGCATTTTGGCGGTGGCCTATCTTGAGTTGGAGGTGCGTTTGAAGGCAGCAAAGCAGTCACAAGGGGGTAAGTAGAGACCTAACTCATGTTTGTCCCTTTATCAGGTGATTGAGTGAGGGAACCGAATGTTGGTTCTGACAATGCGGTAAGTGCAAAGAGTCAAAGATCTCCTTTGCCCACAATGATGTACGGTAGCCATCTATAGTACACAGGTGTGCACATACAGATGTATTTAGAGGCATTTTACTCAAATAGGTTGTCCCCTAGTACAGTAGCACATTACTGTGCCCATATGACTGTCTCATATGTGTACCACTATATAATAGTTTCTAATCTGGTGATTAATACCCACCAACAGGTCAATCCTCCCAATGTCATGGTGGTAAGGTGTGTAGGTCATTTATCTCTGTCCTCTTCAATGTCTCAAGATTCCTGTCTATTTGCAACATAGAGTCAGAAATATTCAAGCCATCTCTAGTTATCTAATGCTTTCTAATAATTAACAGCAGCATGTGAGGCAGTGATGTCAATCTGACATGTCACATGACATCCAAGGTTAACATCTTTACACCTGTTACAAGGTAGCCCCCTTGGTAAGTGAGGGATGTACATAGACAATTGTGAAGTCTCATCAGAGTAGACAACATGCATGTTGGATAACACTGAAGTGTTGCAACATTTCTATGACCACAGATATATTGGTATCAGGGGCTAGGGACGGCCGTTCCTTTCCTTTCATGCCTGTCAGCCCCCGCCCCGATCAGAAGAGAAAAGCTTTGAATTTCTCTTCTGATCCACGCTGGAAGTGTTCTATTAGTGGAAAATGACCACACAGCATTGTCCTTGGGCATACTGTTGTAGGAACGACACACAAGCAATGGTAGTCTATTTACAGTTACATTTGTGACAGATATGTATCAATATCTTGTATCAATTGAAAGGTTAAGTAATGGATCAACATTGGAAAGAATTATGTCTACTTGCTGTTGCTATTAAGGTTGTGGCAAATGAGTCCTGGGTGCTTGAAAACCTAATGTTGGCAATGACACCTAAGTGGTGCAGGTGTGGTAGTTCACATACACACGTGAGTAGTATTGTAAATGTATCCTGGCTTGTGGCTTGCATCACTGATACATGACATCAGAGTAAAATATTTGTATGTGTTGAGTATGTGTTTTTGATTAGTGATAAGCAATTTCACATTCTTAAACTATTGTTTGATTGGTGCTTGACTATGTTGTTATGGATAGGTAACTTGTTTCATGTGGCAAAGTCACCTTGTGATGGTATGGTCAGTGTGACTGGTCAACTTCATTTATGGTATTGTAGGTGTCAGGTAGCTTAGCCTGTGTTTAACAATGTTCATGTTGAGGGACATACATCATATTTTGTCGTGACATGATATAGGCACTTTACTGGTGAACAGGATGTAATGAGACTTATGTGTACTGTGTGAAGGGAGTGTTATCTTGTGAATGTGATGACCATACCTCACTTTCTGTTTTTCAGCATCAGCACTGGCAGACAAAGGAGATGGGGCACAGCCAAATGGGGAAGCTTCTGGCATAGTTACCTCCAGTCACAAGAACACCGACAGTCAGGGACCAGTGGTATGGAGTGCAAGGGGAGTGCCACAGGGGAGACCGGATCCACTACATCTTCTTTGCAATCTTCCTCCAGTGTCCACTTCTTAGTGGTGGCGGACCCATCTAGGACCACCCCTGTACCATCTCTGCCCCCCATCCCAATTACATAACCACTTTCCCTGTAGCTCCCCACTCAGTGGCACGTGCGATCCCATCCAAGAGGGTGGGCATCTCCTTCGCCGCAGGCACCTCTGGTCCAGCCCGTTAGCCCTGCTGCCCTCAGTGAGGAGGATATTGACCACCTAAGGTCGACCTCTATGGGTCAGTCGACCATCATGAATGCCATCCAGGACTGGCAACTCAAATCCAAAAGGGAAATGCGTTCCTGAAGGGCATTCACAGTGCACTGGCTGGCTTACAGACATAATTTCAGGCTCTGGCTTTCATGCTGATGGCAGCCAGTCAGCCCTTGTCTACCATCCTCCCTCCACCTTCCTCTTCCCAGTCCGAATCCCCCCTTTCCCGACCCAGCCAAAGTTCACAAACAGACAGGCATGCAGCCACCTCAACAACCAAGGGTAGCGCAGACAAACATAAGCACCACAATACACACAACCAGCATGAACACAGACAACATCCACCTGCAGACACAGCAACAGTTGCGACCTGCCCTGACATCCCCACTACCCCAAGCATCATAGACACACAACACCTGACATACCTGCAAACACCACCCCAACAGACAGCCATGGCACCCCCCAGCATCTCCACTCCACCTCAGCCCAAGACACAAACACCCTCACTTACCCACCCACGAGACACCCACCAACCAAAAGCACACCTTCCACAAAGATGCGCCCAATACATCCACACCTAAATGCCAGACAACCACTCCCTAACCCTCCACACCCAAACCCCCTTCTGATGACCATCTTTTTGTGTCAAGAAAATGTTTCTTTTCAGAGTTTGACCTTTTCCCGACTCCCATCCGTGATACCCATAAAAAAACGGTTTCCCTCCCCAAGTCCATCCCTTCCACCTCCAAGGCCTCCCCTACCAGCACCCAGGCCCCTCCTCGTTCAAAAAGAAGTCCACCCCTCCCAAAAAGATCCAACTTCCTCCCAAGCCAAAGCCTAACCCCCCAAGCCTAACTCCAACCGCCCCCTCCCCTGCCATCCCCCGAAGGATGCCCAAGGTGCCCGTCTGCCCCCTTGATGCATCTTGAGGTTACATGGCAGTCAGGAGTCAAGTTGGTGCACCAATTTGTGCCGCTGGTGCATATGGACTGAACAATGGCCTTGGTCTTCTATCTTTTTATAATATATTATAACCAACCAGTTGTTGGTTTTTTGGTTAAATCTTTGTCCTGCGTTTTCTTTCCTAGGTTTGAATTGTACCTATCTGACAGAGGTTGTGTGCCAGTACTTGTGTGTGTGTGTGCTGCTTGAAGCTTCCAGTATTGTCTGAGCAGTCTGTGAGGTTCTGTGCAGTGCTTTTATCCCGGAGGGATAGGGTGTGTTTTGTGTGAGGGGTACGTGTATGTACCTGAAATGCTGTTGTCATGGTGGTATGTTGTGTTAGTGTTGATATGTGTTTGTTGTAGTGCTGTCTGGCTTTGTGTGTTTAGACTGTTTGAGTGTGCGTGTATTGTGCATGGCATAATAGGTTCGGTGTACTGTGTCTGTGATGTGTATGTTGATTGATAGGTTATATGATGGTTTAATTTTGTGTGTTGCATCACAGATGGTTGTATATTGTGTTGTATGTGTGTGGAGTCCCTGGCCAGTGTCGGTTGTGAGTGTTTGACATGTGTTTATATTTGTGTGCTTGTGGTGGTGTTGTTACAAGTTCGTATGTTGTTTGTGAATTTGTGATGTTGGGGCTGTGCTGTGTTGCTGTGCTTTAGTGTGTGTTACTGACGTGTGTGTGTGTGTGTGCTGGCTGCAGTGTGTGTGCTGTGTATGTGTGGTGTATTTGTTGTTGTATGTGAGTGTGTGTTTGTCACTGTACTATTACGTGTGAGAATAGCCCTCGCACCCCCTCCCTATGCTATGTTATTTAACAGTTCAAATGTATACATTTTGCAAATGTAACAGGTGAGTCTGTGCACTTACGATTGCTGCCTTCCTCGTCAGTGATGATTCTGTTGTCTTTCTGCGTGCAGGAACAACGGGATGATGTCTAGCTGTGGTTTCATGGTGGCTCCGGATGAGTATGGCTTCCTGGAGGAAAGTGCCTCCTTTTGTACTGTTTGTTTCGACCTGGTGTTCCATGGTGGTTCGACAGCAGCAGACATCTTGGCGGTGTGCAACCTCATAATGAGTCCGGCCGTAACATGGTCTCTGCTAGCCTGGTGATGGCTCCAATCAACCACGGCGGTCTGACCGCCCTGTCTCTACCAGCAGTGCTTTGGCGGGATTCTGTACACATCACCACCAATGTCACAAATTGGCAGCCTTCTCTGCCAGCCTGTTGGTGGTCGGACCGCCAAACTCGTAATGAGGCCCATAATGCAGGTGTGTTTTAGTAACATCAGTGAAGGGATGGATGTTACATAGATGTCATTTTTTCTCAGAAATGGCGAAAGTAACCCTAGAAAAAGCAGAGGGTGAGATTCTAAAATAAAGCAGTAAAATTGTACCTGAGAAAGAGATAATATAAATACCCAAATAGAATTTCCATGCAGGTGTGGGCATAAGTCCAGTAAAAATAGCTTATCAAGAAATTTGGAACACAAGAAAGGTTCATAGTATACTTAAAGGATCTTTGTGGTTAACAATCCCCCCAGGTAAACCAGCTGGGGAGTCATTATGCACAAGAAGAAGGGAACTGATAAGCCTGTATGTCATTCTTTGTAGAAATGGAACCCGGGTTCATTAGTGACGCATATTAGCATGATGGTTCTACATAGAGTCTAGGTTCAATAATAGAATGTATGTAGGTTTAAGAAATTATTGCAGCTAGAAATTTTCAGGAAAATAGTGGGCATGTATGAAATTCTGTGTTTCCAGTTGATGGCTTTTTACATGTAAATAAACAAGCCATAAAAGTAGGTGCAGGCCAACCCTCTGGGGGTCTGATAACTTTTGTCTCCCTCAAATTGGCAAATGGTGTGACTAATAAAAACAAACAGTAAGCGGGGCATGCAGCATTCAACTGTAAGAAAATGAAGAGTTTTGATCATTTAATTAATGTTAATGTGTAAATGAACACTGCAAATGTGAGTGCTTATGGTGCTCAACTGGCACTATTTAAGGAAGCTATTGTTAGAATATACACAAGGTTTTCTGCACAGATAATCCTACTGTTGGGTGTTTTTAATCATAAACTGGTTCCACAAAAGATTCATCCACTGTATAAAGATGTTTATGTGTCCTACAACATTGGCCTCCCAACTTTTCCTTTAAACACCGCAACTGCACTGGATGCAGTTTGCTAAACTTTATATCATCAAACAGAACGTTTAGTATAAACAGCAGAATACATTTAGACTGCCCTTTTAGACAAACATTTGTGAATGGAAATGAAGGTTGCCTGATATTTTCAAGCATGCATGGTTTTTTAACAGAGTTAAGAATTGTAAAGTTTTGAAATGGGATGGAAGTGATCATCGACCACTGCATTTAGTGTTACATATTGGGGTATATCCAATTAGAGAAAATAGCCTTACTTTAAATGTGGAGTATGCTAGAGGCATGACAACCAAAGTTACAGACAAGCATCTACTTCTGTTGGGAAGTCTATCTGCAACACAATATAATTCAGGAGGACGAAATGCTGGTTAACTTCATTAAGTAGCACAGGAGGCATGGCCAAGGAGGCCAAGATGGTAATCAAGCCTTAACAGAGCTCCCATTGCCCAATTCTTAATCGGCCCTCATCCTACCTGACAGCAGCATTATTTATCACCCTCCCTGCTGCTAGTTACCTGTAGGGCTCTGAATGCCTTCCTCAGCCATCTTGGGGTGACGACGGTGTTGCAATATCCTCACTGCAGACAGCAGGCTGTGTCCAAAATGGCAGCTGCGAGGCCTTCCTCATTGACATGTGGACGGCCCTGAGTGCTGCCTCTGAGGGAGGTTGAATGACAACGCATTCCAGAGCGGTGCCTGCGCGACTGAGGAGTGGGGACCCCCCCACCTCAGCGTGTGCGGAGGAGCCCCTGGAGGCAGAGGTGAGGTAGTATAGGTATAGGGGCAGCTGCGGCCTTGAGGCTGGAGATTCGACTAGGGAGTGATCCACCTGTTTCTGGAATCAGCCGCGAAGAGGCGTGGCAAAGCATCTCCCCGATGGGAAGGGGAGAATCCAGCAGGGACCACCAGGGAGCTCCTTGTAGCCTATTGCCAAGGGAGACCTGGCAGACCATCACCCACCTACAGTGGTAACTGTGCCTACATCAAACCCGCTGGTGTGTTAAGGCCCAAAACCTGTGTCACCAACAGACTGCTCCTGCGGATCACGGAGCCCGATTGGGCAGAGGGCCCATCTGGAGGAGGGCTGCGTGGGATCCTGGTGGCAGCCTGCTCCGAGAGGAGTTGGCCTGGGACTCAGAGATTGAAGTTTTGACTCTCCGTGTAATGCAGGAGATAGATGTGTGCAGCCCCTCACTGAATGCCTGATGCCTCAAAACGCAAGATGCGACACATCATTTATTAAGACTGTGTCTTATTAAAGGAGTGATGTCCTGCTGCTTCACCGAGTTGGACCTCCTACGCTCTGGAGATGGCGGCGCCTTGAGCTATGTTGTCGGTCTCCCCATGAGGGTGCCCCGGCGTATCTCGGACTGAGCGTTCTCTTGGACACCTTGGATCAGAAGATCACCACTCCATGGGGGCATCAGTGGGGAACTGGTGGTGGGATGCGTGACCTCTGGTTCTGTACCTGAGCATCTCTCTGCCTGAGCCCACTGTGCTGACTAGGGGATTCCCCCTCTTGGGGGGAAACTTGGACAGCCAATGCTGACTTTGCGTGCTGCCCTGAGGGAAAGCTGGTCAGTGACCACAAAACTGCTCCAATAGCCTTATCCACAAGCCTCCTTCGCTTTGCTGCTAACTTGTGGACAGTAGTTGTATCTACTCACAGCTGATCTGCACTTGGTGGAGCAGGACATTCGTGCTGCTCTGAAGCAAGCGGGCCTGCTAATAAGCATCTTTGCTACCAACGTAATCTGCTACCTTATGACTGGAAATGGGGTGTGATTAAACCCCCATGCCAAGCCAACCCAGACCAAAATGGACCAGTATATCACATCTCTGTGCCAGGCAATAGGCTTCTCCCTGCCATACCTGGTCATGCCCCCACGGATACTTGAATGCCATCCTTACAGCAATTCAGGACTCCAAGAAAGCAGTAGAATCCAAAGTAAAAGGCACCCAGCATTGATCTCTCCCTCATGCATCAGGATTTGTGCAAAGTGATAGAAAGGGTGACTGAAACGGAGGCTCCGATTTTGACAACAGAAGATGATGTGGTGACCCTCAAGTGCTAGGACTCTAAACTGATGCCCACAGCAGCTGCTCTGGAGGAGAGGGCTGGGGATGCTGGAAACCACTCCTGAAGGAACAACCTGTACCTGATCGGCTTTCCGGAATGGGTGGCGGTCTTTGGGATGGGCAGCCTCCTATAGGAATGTTTCCGGGCATGGCTTCCGCAAGAGAAACTGTTTTGCTGCTTTGTGGGGGAATGGGCACATTGTGGCCATTTTAAAAGGTCTCCAACAGGGGCCCCCCTTGTCCTGTGGTAGCACGTATCCTAAATCATGGGGACTGTGAGGCAATCCCCCTGAAGGGCAGGACTCAACAAGATCTGTGCTACCTCAATGCCAAAGTATACATTTTTATGGGCTATCCCAAGGCGGTCCAACACCGATGCTGCTCTTTTGAGGATGTTAAACATAAGCTCAAGGATCTTAAGGTCCAGTACGTGCTTCTTTTCCTGCCGTCTCAAGGTGATTTTTGGCTCAATCTATTTTTTTCAACAACCCTGAAAAAGCCTGGGAATGGGAAACGGAGAAGTACTTTGGAGGCCTGACGGGGCCTGGGGTGACAGAGTGCCCTCTGCCCCTCCTCCCTCTTAAGCGCCCAAGGGAAATCGTACCCCTTCCTGGAAAGGCAAACCAGGCCAGTGTACACAACAGGAATCAGCAAGTCTGTCTCCTGCAGAGGAGGCCCCAGATGCAGCAGACTATGAGGTGTTGTCTCAGACACCCCAGCTCACTTTAAGACCTTAAAGGATGTACCTAAATCATCGACCTGAACCCCTCTGGTCATCGCACATTATGTTGCATGACCCATTCACCTCTGTGCTCCTGATTGGAAGTACCTACTCGGAGAGGCAATGTACCTCCCTCAGGCAGAATGTGGGGGGAGGAGAAAGGGTTCTGAGGCAATCTTTCTACAATTCTCCAGCATGAGGTGTTGTATCCCTAATGTTAGATGAGGCTGCCAGGTACTGCTATCCTTTCCATGAGTGACTGGGGACCTCAACAGAGTTTATTCCCTGATTTCATTGTGTTATGTTATTCTTATGGGCGACAGATGCTTTGGGTTGAAAGCATGGGTTGGGGGTTGGGGGGAGATGGGGGTATGTATTTTTGATTTGGATCATTGATTTAAAATGTTTATCACAAGGGTTCTCCATCGTACTGTTCCTATAGATGAGTATATGGAGTTGTGCTCCAAACTAACCCCCGCTGTGAGACCATAGGTTGAACTGCCACTTGTTAATCCCCCTTCCAGATGGTTAGAGTCATCTCCTGAAATGTGAACATTCTTGTACCATATCAAAAGATCAGCAGTACTGCACTATATCAAGAGAAAGCAACCTGATGTGGTCCTGCTCCAAGAAATGCACCTCTGGGGATCGAACTGCCCTTTCCATGGCCAGCTGGGTTACGACCACGTCTTTCACACAGGATTTTCTAGAGGCTCGAGGGGATCACGATTCTCCTACACAGGTCTTTTGCAATGGCGTTAACTGCCTCCCACAAGGACCCCACGGGAGATATATGGAAATTGAAGGACGCCTGTAGAACAAGCACTACAACTTTTTCTCATGTTATGTACCCCAGCAGCTCCTACGTTCAGCTCTACTCACGCTCCAGTCCGTGGTGGTGGACCTTCCCAAAGGGATGACCTTGATAGGCGTGGACTTTAAATGTGGTCCCAGACCCGGCGGGGACACATCTGACACTTTGCGCCCAGGTACAGTGACACGCTTCACTCACTTGGAACTGTGCGACGCCGTGGTGGAATCCCACACGGTGGTCCTACATGCACATGTACGGGCCCCACATACAGAACCCAGAAATTATCTCCTCTGGCTTCCAGTCTGTCACTTGCTACCTCTGCAGTCCATTCAGATCCTGCCACAAGGCATATCCACTGTGGAGATTGAATGCATGGCACCTGATGGACCAGGAGTGTGCATAGTTTGTGGAAGAGGAACTGCATGGTTTCTTCCATACTAATCATGGCTCTGTGTCTTCCACTGGGACTTTATGGGCACCAACCAAACTGATCTTATCAGCCATGGATAAGCAGTATTAAAGGAGAAAGGAGCAGTGCCGGCAGGCACAGGTGGCAGATCTAGGGGCCCAGATCCTTACCTAGGAGCATCAAACTGGTGGTCCGAACCCGGGAGAAGTCAAGCGCCAATTGGTGCTGGCACAATCTAGAGCGCCTCAGATCTCTCTGCAGGAGGCAAAGCGGTGCTGTTAAGCATTTACCCGGGGTGTATGAGTCCAGGGATAAGTCTGTCAAACGGCTGCACTGGCTGGGGATTCGTGATGTTTCCACCAGTATAGTGCTGGCTATTAGAGACTCCTCTGGGGCTCTCTGTGAGGAAATACTTGCAATCACACAGGCCTTTGTGACACTCTACCAAGACCTCTGCACTGCACTTCCGGTCACCACACATGAGGTTGAAGCCCCCCTCCTTTGGGATATCCCCTTTCCCTCTATTTTTCACTCCATTTTCAAAGCAGTGGATCAGCCTCTGATGGCAGAGGAAGTAGAGCTGACTATATCCGACCTTCAGTCCAAGAAGACCTCCAGCCCTGATAGGTTCCCCAATTGAATTTGTTAAAAGTCATCGCACCCACCTGATAGCATACTTGTTAGCTCTCTATAGTGAAGCATCAAAACACAGCTCCTTTCCCCCAGATCTTGACAATGCCACCCTTGTAGTCATACCCAAAGCAGACAAAGCAGCAGATCGTTGTTCCTCCTACAGGTCGATATTCCTTATTAACGTGGACATTAAGATCTTTGCGAAATTCTTAGCAACCAGGTTGAGACAGGCATGGTCTTATTTGATCCATCCACACCTGTGTGGCTTTATGCCGGGCAGAACCCCCCGGTACTGCGTCTGGAGGATGCAACTGGCCCTCTCACAATCCGATCACCTGAGTCACCTTCTGGCCCTTTTTCTCGTTCAACAAGGTTTCATGGCCGTTTCTGACAATCGTACTCCAATGGGCTGGCTTTGACCTTCCTTCCGTAGACTTGTGGGACTCCTCTACAACACTCCCACCACCCAAGTCCGAGTCAATGGTGTACTTTCTCAACCCTTCCTGATCCCCAGAGGCACTCGTCAGGATTGACCTCTATCCCCTTTATTGATTGCTTTCACAATTGAGCCTTTGGGATGCCTGATACGGTGTGATGCTCAGGTTCGGGGATTGCAGTGGGAGGGTGGCGTTAAGGACTGCATTGCTCTTTATGCAGATAACGTCCTGCTCTTCTTTGGCGACCCACAGTGCTCAGGTCCTAAATGCCTTGAAATCCTCCATCTTTATGAGAGGCTTCCTGCTTGTGAATTAACATATGCAAATCACATTTGGCAGGGGTGGCTGGAGGTGCTCCAGGGAAGCACTGGTGCCCCAAAATACTGGTGCAATGAATCTCCTTCGAATATCTGGGTGTTCATATCTCCTGCCTCCCAAATCTGGCTTAGTCCTTTAATTTTCGACCTCTGGCACTGGCCTTAGATAGGCACTTGAGTAAGTTGAATCAGATGAGACTCATTGCTGTCTGAAAATACGATGTGTCTCCCTCGATACCTCTATATTCTGATGAACTTTCTCCATCCGACCCTTCAGACGGGGTTTCAATCCCTGACTTCAAAGATGACAGCCTTCTTTGGGAGGGGGGAGGGCAGGAGGCACAGTGTGGCCTATACCTCAGCGCAAAAATCACTATTCAGTGGTTGCATAGGCTAGAGTAATATTTATGGCTGTTAGCACCCTGTGCATCTGGTCCTGAGCAATGAGTAGTTTACGGGGGAACAATCCAACATACCAGCTTGAGTTGCACTTCATGGGTCTCAACAATCTCCTTGGCCTGCTATATGGCAGCCCGATACCTTAGTCGACTCCCTCCTGGGCCTGGGCGACACTGCTTTGCTGGAAAGTGGACTTGCACTTTTTCTGCTGGAATCTCTGCCTTAAAGGAATGACGGTGCTGTGGCAGAGTACCTGGCTCAGGCAGGTGTCGGGCCTTTTGGGGTTTGCAGGATGGGACAGAATAAGAATCAGATACTTGGGAGACGTTCGCCGAGGGAGAAAGTTGATGTCCTTTCAAGAAATGCAAGATCAATACAGTCTCTCCCACACACAGTTCTTTCGGTATCTGCAATTGCGCCACGCTTTGCTGGTCCAACTACCAGTAGATGCTCAGATCCCCAAATATAGTTGTCTTGATGCCAAGCTAATGACAGGAAGGTTGGGCAAAAGAGGCATACCGATGATCTATCTCTTCCTGTTGGTCAAGGTACCTTATCAGTTCCTTCTTCTCCACCGTAGGAGGGAGGGCTGGGTAGGGGAGCTGAATGATGATGACTGGACGGAGGCATGCCTTGCCCCAAGAGAACTGGCGAATTCCTACAGGCTTCAGATGATTCAAATTAATTATCCCCACACGAAATACCTCACCCCAGCAACTGCAGCGGATGGACTCTATGAAGCAGGGCATGTGCATGCGATGTGCTTCTCCTGCAGCAGAACTCTTTCATGTGGTCTGGCCCTGCCTGGCCTGGTCAGCTTTCTAGAACAGGATGGGACACAAGATCTCTGGGGTGCTGGGCAGCTGCACAAACCTGAGTCCCCGCATGGCCCTGCTGGGTCTCCTGGAGGATGTTGGGGGGCCAAGAGTCGAAAGGATCGTCATAGGCATGGCCTCGTTAGTAGCCAAGAGGGACAACGCGTTCACTTGGACGTGACCAAAGCCCCCTTCTCTGGAGGTTTGGTGGAAGGGAGATGACTGGTATGCACAACAAGAAAAAACTATTTGTGAGGCAAGGGGCGACCCTAAAAACATGATAAGGTATTGGGTTGATAGTGGGCAAACCATGGACTACTGTTGAAATGAGGATGTTGATGCTCATGTCTGTGATTGCTCAATGGTTTGTTCTGACACAAGTACGATGATGCTATTTCTTGATAGGTGGAATATGCCTTGTGATATTAAACCCAATAAAATGTAGTTATTAAAAAAAACTTCATTAAGTAGCATAATGAAATAATCAAGCAACTAGTACAATGTATAAAGGACGAATGAAAAGACCATAAGCAATGAAAAAATGGAATAAGGATAACTAAATGTTTGGTTTTGTTCTCTTCTCAGCTCTTCTCCCCTCTACCTGTCCCCCCCTCCCTCCGCTTTCCCGCCGCCACCTCCTGCACGCCCCCGCCCCCCAGCTCCCATTCGCCCCCAGCTTACCCCTCCCCCCCTCCCTCTTATGGCGGCCGCTTTGAGACCGCGCCGCTGGCGCGCCAGAGGCAAGCCCATCTGCGCCCGTCCGCGCCTGGCCCGCGCCCAGCCCGCGCCCAGCGCCACGACCCCTGGTTCTCAGCACTCCCAAACCCCTCTGCTCCGCTACGACCCCACCACCCTCCACGCCCTCAACCCAGGACGCTCCAACACCTGCTTCCAAGCTAACCCAAAACGTACCCATGGACCTTTCGCCTGCCACTCCTGCAAACGTATCTTCCACCACGCAACTACCATGACCACCAGCCCACGCGCCATCAACCACCTCAAATGCATCCTGGTCAACGCTCGATCTGTCCACAAGCACGCCGTTGAACTCTGGGACCTCCTGGACTCCACAGCACCGGACGTCGCCTTTATCACGGAGACCTGGATGAACGCCTCTTCGGCCCCAGACATCGCCATAGCCATCCCCGAAGGCTACAAGATTTCCAGGAAAGACCGCACCAACCAAGTAGGAGGAGGAATCGCCATCGTCTTCAAAGACTCCATCAGCGTCACCACCTCCACCGAAGACACCCCCCTCGCCGCAGAACACCTGCATTTCCAGATTCGCACCGACCCCAGGACCACCCTCAGAGGATCCCTCATCTACCGTCCCCCTGGACCGCACGGCCCTTTCAGCGACTCCATCACCGACTTCGTCTCCCCGCACGCCCTCGCCTCGCCGGACTACATCCTCCTAGGCGACCTCAACTTCCATCTGGAACAGAACAACGACCCCAACACCACCGCCCTGCTCGACAACCTCGCCAACCTCGGCCTCAAGCAACTGGTGAACACCCCCACCCATATCGCCGGACACACGCTTGACCCCATCTTCTCCGCCAGCAAACACGTCTCCTTCAGCCACGCCTCCGCTCTACACTGGACCGACCACAGCTGTGTCCACTTAACATTCCCACGCGAGACCCGCCACCTCCGCACTCAACCCATCCCTCGTCGACAGTGGAACAAAATCCCCGAAGAACACCTCTTCTCTGCGCTCACCGTCAACCAACCTACCCTCACCACCGACCCCAACGACGCAGCCCTCAGCCTCACGAACTGGATCACCAACTGCGCAGACAACCTTGCTCCCCTCAGACGCACGCATCGACAGGCCATCACCAAAAAACCTCTCTGACACCCTTAAGGAATCAAAGAAAACCTGTCGCGTCCTCGAGAAAGCCTGGCGCAAGGACCACACCGCTGACAACATGACCGCCCTCAAGAACGCAACCCGCGAACACCACCACCTGATCCGCACAGCCAAAAGGAATTTCTTCACCGACAGACTGGACAAAAACAGCCACAACAGCAGAGAACTCTTCAGCATCGTTAAAGAGTTCTCCAACCCCAACGCCAATGCCATCACGCCCTCACAAGACCTGTGCAACTCCCTCGCCTCCTTCTTCCATCGCAAGATCACCGACCTCTACGACAGCTTCGGACACCAGACCCAGCCAAGCAACACCGAACCCACACCCCCTGCCATCACCCTCAACGCTGAAGAGACCAAAACCACCATGAACTCTATCCACTCCGGCACCCCCTCGGACCCCTGCCCTCACTTCAACTTCAATAAAGCCGACGACATCATCGCCCCGCACCTCCAGACCATCATCAACTCCTCATTTTCATCTGCTACCTTCCCTGAAAGCTGGAAACACGCCGAAGTCAACGCCCTACTAAAGAAACCTACGGCTGACCCAAGCGACCTGAAGAACTTCCGCCCCATCTCGCTCCTCCCCTTCCCTGCCAAGGTAATAGAGAAGACCGTCAACAAACAGCTTACCAACTTCCTGGAAGACAACAACCTTCTCGACCCTTCACAATCCGGATTCTGAACCAACCACAGCACTGAAACCGCCCTCATCTCAGTCACAGACGACATCAGAACCCTGATGGACAACGGTGAAACAGTCGCCCTCATCCTCCTCGACCTCTCGGCTGCCTTCGACACAGTCTGTCACCGCACCCTAATAACCCACCTCTGCTCCACCGGGATCCAAGGCCAGGCCCTGGACTGGATCGCCTCCTTCCTCTCCAACCGCTCTCAAAGAGTCTACCTCCCACCTTTTCGCTCAGACCCCACAGAGATCATCTGCGGCGTCCCTCAAGGCTCCTCGCTCAGCCCGACACTCTTCAATGTCTACATGAGCCCCCTCGCCGACATCGTACGCAAGCACAACATCATCATCACCTCCTACGCCGACGACACTCAACTTATACTTTCCCTCACCAATGACCCCGCCAGCGCTAAGACCAACCTACAACATGGCATGAAGGACGTCGCAGATTGGATGAGGCTCAGCCGTCTAAAACTGAACTCTTACAAAACGGAAGTTCTCATCCTCGGCAACACCCCGACCGCATGGGACGACTCCCGGTGGCCCACGGCCCTTGGCACCGCACCGACCCCCTCAGACCACGCCCGCAACCTCTGCTTCATCTTGAACCCTCTTCTCACCATGACCAAACAAGTCAACACCGTGTCCTCCTCCTGCTTCCTCACCCTCAGCATGCTCCGCAAGATCTTCCGCTGGATCCCAACGGACACCAGAAAAACCGTGACCCACGCCCTAGTCACTAGCTGCCTGGACTACGGCAACACCCTTTATGCTGGGACCACTGCAAAACTCCAAAAACGTCTGCAACATATTCAAAACGCCTCCGCCCGCCTCATCCTCGACGTACCCCGCAACAGCCACATCTCCGCACCCCTGAGACACCTGCATTGGCTCCCAGTCAGCAAAATGATCTCCTTCCGACTTCTCACCCACACACACAAAGCCCTCCACGACAAGGGACCTGAATACCTCAACCGACACCTCAGCTTCTACGCCCCCACCCGTCTCCTCCGTTCCACCGGCCTCGCGCTCGCTGCCGTCCCTCGCATCTGCCGCTCCACGGCGGGTGGGAGGTCTTTCTCCTACCTGGCAGCCAAGACCTGGAACACCCTCCCCACCAGCCTCAGGACCACCCAGGACCACTCCGCATTCCGGAGACTCCTCAAGACCTGGCTTTTCGAGCAGCAGTAACCCCCCTTCCCCCTAGCGCCTTGAGACCTGCACGGGTGAGTAGCGCACTTTATAAATGTTAATGATTTGATGTGATTTGATTTGTTGAGGAATGTACACATTTAAAAAGACAGATACAAATATGGGGGAGAGGGCTGAAGAAAACAAGACAACCAAGAGATAAAAACTGACCTGCTAGTAGCCAAAGGAAAGTATAAGGTGTAAAACCATGTTAAAATAAAAAGAAACAAGAGCACTATGAGAAGTGCTGGAACAACATGTGTAAAGTGACAGAAATATAAAACATAAAACAAATCCTGGCATCTTGTACAGCAAGGGACGGGGAAGGAAGTAGGAAAAATGCAGTCCGTGGTTATTAGGGATGCATGGGTAACCTATCAAGAGGAAATATATTGTAACAGGAATGGCGAGACCCTTGTGTTGAAAGGTTCTTAGTAGATGTAGCAGTGATAGCTCAATTTTGCCTTACGACTGTCAGGGCAACAATATTGTCACTAAACTTAACAAGAGCAACTGGACCTGATAACTTGTCAGTGATCGTAATTAAAACTAATGTGGATAGGTGGTCAAATTATATTATCTAGTGTTTCACAGAATTTTACACGCTAGTTTGTTCCCAGATACTTGGAGGGGAGCAATTATAAGACCAATTCACAAAAAGGTTATGCTTCTTTGTCAGAAAATTACAGATCAATTAATCTATTAGAAGTAGGTGCAAAATATTTTCACTATTATCCTGAGCTTGTTGAAAGAATGGTCAGACATAAATAATATAATACCTGTAAAACAAGGTCAAAGACGGTCATTCAATCAATTTGTGCTGTTTTTGTATATTTCTGCATGTCTTTTAATTTGGTGGACCACAACCAGCCGTGGGAAACCTTAACAAAATTAGATATTCCTAAAAGCCTCTTGGTAACTCTTCAACAATCACGCAGACAATTGGTCACAAATAATGATGATAACATTAGATAGAATGGGCTGCCAATTTATTTTGCCAATTGGGAAAAATGACTGCAGTTTTGGGGGATCTTGCACTGGGGACCTGGTTAGCAGGAACCAATGCACTTTCAGTCTAAATTACACAAGAAACCAGGCAAAAAGTGGTCGGGTGACCATGTAAAAAGATGACATGACCCCTTCCCAAACTAAAGAGGATGAAACTAGCCCTTCCCAGGAGAGTCTTCATCTTCTAAGGGAAAGACCCTGGAAAGGCCATCTGCATTGGCATGGTCAGTCCCAGGTCTGTGTTCCGCTGTAAAGTCCATTCCCTGTATGGAGATGGACCTGCTTAACAATTTTTTTTTTTTTTTACCTTTCATTTGCATTAGCCATCTTAAAGGCCTGTGGTCAGGTTGAACTAGGAAGTGAGAATCAAACGGGTATGGTCTCAGCTTCTTCAGGGACCAAACCACAGCAAAGGCTTCCGTCTCAATGGCACCACAACGCTGCTCTCTGGAGAGTAACTTCCTTCTAAAAAAAACAGGCTGGTCGTGGCCATCATCATTGATTTGGGACAGGACTGCTCCTTTCCCATGCTCAGAGGCTTCTGCCTGCACTATGAACTGTGTTGTATAATTTGTAGCTTTAAGAACGGGTGCTGAACACACTGCTTCTTTCAGGGTGCCAAAGGCCTTTTGACACCTTGCGGTTCAGTTTACTATTTTGCCATTTTCTTGGAGGTCAGTTCTGTGAGAGGGGCCACAATGGTGCATTTCTTTTCACAAACCTCGTGTAATACCCAGTCAAGCCACGGAATGCCCTGACTTGAGTATGGGTTGTTAGAGCTACCCAGTCCAGAATTGTCGGGATCTTGGCTTGTAGTGGTTGAACTTGTCCTCCAGCTAAAAAGTGACCCAGGTATGCAACCTAGCCCTGCCCTATCTGCACTTGCTTGCCTTGATAGTGAAGCCTGCCTTTCGCAGAGCTTCAAGGACCTTTCCAATGTGGATCAGGTGTTCCTGCCAGGAACAGCTAAAGACAGCAATATCATCAAGATAAGCTCCACTAAAGGATTCTAAACCAGCAAGGACTTTGTTCACCAACCTTTGGAAGGTGGCAGGTGCATTCTTTAGTCCAAAGGGCATACCAGTGAACTGATAATGCCCATCAGGAGAAGATAAAGCTGATTTTATTTTTATTTTGCTCCTATCTGCCAGTAACTATGATGTTAGATCAAAAGTACTGAGATATGTGGCAGCCCCTAACCTGACAATAAGTCCATCAGCCCTAGGATTTGGGTGGGAATCTGTTATGTTCACAGCACTACGAACCCTATAATCCACACACAACCTCATTTATTTATTTCCACCACAGGAATGAGACCTGAAGACTAGAACAACTGGGCTGGCCCAGGGGGTCTCAGAGTGCTCAGTGACTCCCAATTTCAGCATCTTGCTTACCTCAGCTTTGATGAGCTCCTTGACATGATCAGACCGTCTACAGATTTTGATCTTGACAGGCAAGTTATTCCCAGTATCCACATCATGTGTACACCTGGTAATCTGACCCGGGGTCAGAGAGAAGAGCTCAGCAGACTGATGTAAGACTTGCTTGCAGTCGGTCTGCGGTTGGTAAGAAAGGGTGTCTATAGAAGGCTGGCCTGGTGTGTAGTGGGTACCAAAGGTACTTACACCTTATACCAGGTCCAGGTAGTGAGAAGGTAGCCTCTTTCTAGCATTGTTACCTCCACTTTTGGCCTATTTGTGAGTATCTGTCATTGTGTTTTTACTGTCTCACTGGGATCCTGCTAGCAGGGGCCCCAGTTCTCATAGTTTGTGGCCTGTATGTGTATACCTGTATAGTGCCTAACTGTGTCACTGAGGCTCTGCTAATCTGAACCTCAGTGCTTATGTTCTCTCTGCCTTTAAAATTGTCACTATGGGCTAGTGACCATTTTTACAATTTTAATTGGCACACTGGAACACCCTTATAATTCCTTAGTATATGGTACCTAGGTACCCAGGGTATTGGGGTTCTAGGAGATCCCTATGGGCTGCAGCATTTCTTTTGCCACCCATAGGGAGCTCAGACAAATCTTACACAGGACCGCCACTGCAGCCTGAGTGAAATAACGCACATGTTATTTCACAGCCATTTTCACTGCACTTAAGTAACTTATAAGTCACCTATATGTCTAACCGTTACTTAGTGAAGGTTAGTTGAAAAGTTACTAAGTGTGAGGGCACCCTGGCACTAGCCAAGTTGCCTCCACATAGTTCAGGGCAATTTCCCCAGACTTTGTGAGTGCGGGGACACCATTACACGTGTGCACTACATATAGGTCAATACCTGTATGTAGCTTCACAATGGTAACTACGAATATGGCCATGTAACATGTCTAAGATCATGGAATTGTCCCCCCCCATGCCAAATCTGGTATTGGGGTGCCAATCCCATGTATGCCCAGGGCTCCAATATGGACCCCGGCTACTGCCAAACCAGCTTTCTGGGGTTTTCTCTGCAGCTACCGCTGCTACCACCCCACAGAAAGGGTTCTGTCCTCCTGGAGTCTGGGCAGCCCAGTCCCAGGAAGGCAGAACAAAGGATTTCCTCTGAGAGAGGGTGTTACACCCTCTCCCTTTGGAAATAGGTGTTCAAGGCTGGGGAGGAGTAGCCTTCCCCAGCCTCTGTAAGTGCTTTAAAGGGCACAGATGGTGCTCATCTTGCATAAGCCAGTCTACACCGATTCAGGGAACACTCAGTCCCTGCTCTGGTGCGAAACAAGACAAAGGAAAGGGGAGGTACCACTCCCCTGTCCATCACCACCCCAGGGGTGGTGCCCAGAGCTCCTCCAGTGTGTCCCAGACCTCTGCCACCTTGAATCCAGAGGTGTGAGGGCACAATGGAGGCCTCTTAGTGGCCAGTGCCAGTAGGTGACGTCAGAGACCCCTCCTGATAGGTGCTTATCTGACTCTTCTGAGGGCTATTTAGGGTCTCTCCTGTGGGCTTTTCCTCAGATAACGAATTGCAAGAATTCACCAGAGTTCCTCTGCACCTCTCTCTTCAACTTCTGCCAAGGATGGACCGCTGACTGCTCCAGGACGCCTGCAAAACTGCAACAAAGTAGCAAGAAGACTATCAGCGACACTGTAGCGCCTAATCGAGATAGGGGATTCTGCAAGGACAAAAACTGACTTCAAAACACTGAAGACGGATTCCTGGACCTGAGGACCTGTAAAGGAAGGGGACCAAGTCCAAGAGTCACGCAAGTGTCCAGGGGGAGCAGGAGCCCACTAAACCCCGGAGGAAGGTGCAAAAGGGTTGCTTCCGGGTGGAGGAAGCCGAAGATTCTGCAACAACGGAAGGTGCCAGGAACTTCTCCTTTGGTCAGAAGATGTCCCACTGCGTGCTGGAGGATGCAGAAAGACCGTAAACAAGCCTTGCTAGCTGCAAGAGTCGCGGTTGAGGATTATGGGTGCTGCCAGGGCCCAGGAAGGACCAGGATGTCGCCCCTTGGAGGAGGAGACAGAGGGGGCGCTCAGCAACACGGAGAGCCCACGCAGAAGCAGGCAGCACCCGCAGAAGCACCTGAACAGGCACTTAGAATATCTGAGGACAGCGGTCAACTCAGAGTCACAAAGGAGGGTCCAACGACGTCGGAGTCCAACTCAGCGAGTTGGGCAGTGCAGGACGGAGTGCTGGGGACCTGGGCTAGGCTGTACACAAAGGAAGTCTTGCAAAAGTGCACAGAAGCCCGAGCAGCTGCAGTTCACGAAGTACACAGGATTACTGTCTGGTGTGGGGAGGCAAGGACTTACCTCCAACAAATTTGGACAGAAGGGCCACTGGACTGTTGAAGACACTTGGATCCAGCTCCTGTGTTCCAGGGACCACACTTGTCAAGATGAGAGGGGACCCAGAGGACCGGTGATGCAGAATTTTGGTGCCTGTGTTGGCGAGGGGAAGATTCCGTCGGCCCACTGGAGATTTCTTCGTGTTTTCCAGTGCAGGGTGAAGGCAGACAGCCCTCAGAGCATGCACCATCAGGAAACAGTCGAGAAAACCGGCAGGATGAGGCGCTACAATGTTGCTGGTAGGCTTCTTGCTACTTTGTTATGGTTTTGCAGGTGTCCTGGAACAGTCAGGGGTCGATCTTTGGCAGAAGTCGAAGAGGGAAGTGCAGAGGAACTCTGATGAGCTCTTGCATTCGTTATCTGGTAAGATACCCACAGGAGAGACCCTAAATAGCCCTCAGAGGAGGATTGGCTACAGAGAAAGGTAAGCACCTATCAGGAGGGGTCTCTGACGTCAGCTGCTGGCACTGGCCACTCAGAGCTGTTCACTGTGTCCTCACACCGTCTGGGACACACTGGAGGAGCTCTGGGCACCTCCCCTGGGAGGTGCTGGTCAGGGGAGTTGTCACTCCCCTTTTCTTTGTCCAGTTTCACGCCAGAGCAGGGCTGGGGGGATCCCTAAACCGGTGTAGACTGGCTTATGCAAGGAGGGCACCATCTGTGTCCTTCAAAGCATTTCCAGAGGCCAGGAGAGGCTACTCCTCTCAGGCCCTTCACACCTATTTCCAAAGGGAGAGGGTGTAACACCCTCTCTCAGAGGAAATCCTTTGTTCTGCCTTCCTGGGACTGGGCTGCCCAGGCCCCAGTGGGGCAGAAACCTGTCTGAGGGTTGGCAGCAGCGGTAGCTGCAGAGAAAACACCAGAAAGTTAGTTTGGCAGTACCCGGGCTCTATGCTGGAGCCCCGGGGATGCATGGAATTGTACCCTCAATACCAGAATGGTATTGGGGTGACAATTCCATGATCCTAGACATGTTACATGGCCATGTTCGGAGTTACCATGGTGAAGCTACAGATAGGTATTGACCTATATGTAGTGCACAAATGTAATGGTGTCCCTGCACTTACAAAGTCCGGGGAAATTGCCCCGAACAATGTGGGGGCACCTTGGCTAGTGCCAGGGTGCCCACACACTAAGTAACCTTGCACCTAACCTTCACTAAGTGAAGGTTAGACATATAGGTGACTTATAAGTTACTTAAGTGCAGTGTAAAATAGCTGTGAAATAACGTGGACATTATTTCACTCAGGCTGCAGTGGCAGGCCTGTGTAAGATTTGTCTGAGCTCCCTATGGGGGGCAAAAGAAATGCTGCAGCCCATAGGGATCTCCTGGAACCCCAATACCCTGGGTACCTAGGTACCATATACTAAGGAATTATAAGGGTGTTCCAGTGTGCCAATCAGAATTGGTAAAATTAGTCACTAGCCTGTAGTGACAATTTTAAAAGCAGAGAGAGCATAAACACTGAGGTTCTGGTTAGCAGAGCCTCAGTGATACAGTTAGGCCCCACACAGGGAACACATACTGGGCACACTGTATGAGCACTGGGGTCCTGGCTAGCAGGATCCCAGTGACACATAGGCAAAAACAAAACATACACACAGTAAAAATGGGGGTAACATGCCAGCAAGATGGTACTTTCATACAGTAATGGGCACTGATCAGAACCACACCAGCAAATCACTCCGGGCAGCCACCAGGGCGACGGGTGCAGGGGTGTAGCAAGGCATTGAGTGCCCAATGGTTTTCCATGGGATCATAAAGACAGGCTGCAGGCTCTGGCTAGGAAGCCAGTCGGGAACAAAAACTAGGTAAGTGGTTGACTTGGGTGCTTGTCGACATAGGTGCACCTTTGCTCCTTTTCTTCAGGGCCCAGGGGCAACAGATGCAGGGGTCTCCTTAGGCATTGGGTTTCTCTGTTTGGGAGCACTACGGACATGAGGTCCTGTGTGCTGAAGCTGCAGGCGTCGTTGGGGAGTCCGGCAGGGGTAAAATCAGGGTGGACTCAAGCTCAGGTGAGCCAGGGGACTTCGCTGGCACCAGTGAACCCCCTCAGATTCGGTCAATGGGCGAAGGGTGCAGTGGTTGCTGGAGGTGTTGGGTTTTCTCTCACCACAAGGCTGCGGAAAGAGGGGACTGCAAGCAACTTGGGAGAGTCCAAGAGGGGTGAAACCTGGGTGGGCTTGGACTCTGAACAGCTGGGGAACCTTACTGGCACTGCTGGTTGGCTTCACCTTGGGTCACTGACGTTGCTGTAGAGGTCACTTCATGTGTCAGGTCTTTGCTGTTCTGAAGGCTGCAGTCCTTTCTTGAAACTTTGTTGCAAAGCAGATCTGTTGCTCACAGGAGTCAGAGTCTTTGTGGAAGGCAGGCAGTCCTCATGGGTTTCTTGGGAAGGTTAGCTGCAGGACGAGTATTCTTTTTTGGCAGAGTCCGTTAAGGTCAGCAGGCAGACCGGTGGGGCTGGTACCAAGACAGCTGCTTCTTCCTTTCCTCTTTTGCAGGTGTGACTCCTTTTTGTCCTTTTCTTCGTAGGTCATCAGGATCTGAGTTCTACAGTTCCTGGTGCCACCTAAATACTTAATTTACGGATGATACAGGGAGTGCCAAGTAGTAGCTAATGGGTTGCCCACCCTGAGGGTGACAACTTCTACGGGGAAGTGGGCATAACCTAACCCTAGTGGCCTAATTCCTGCCAAACAAGATGGAGGAATTTAAAAAGCAGTGTGTGGTGTGCCACGTCCTCGCGACTCCCGTCTTACGTCCCGAGCTCAAGACAGAGAGCTCGAGACACTGGGAGTCGAGAGGACGGTTGAGGCGGCAGCTGCGACATCGCAGCGGTCAATATCTAAATAAAATAACTTATCTTCATCTACACTTGTAGCCTTGCTTACTACAAGTATTTCTGGCGACGAGTAGACCGCTGCATCGGACCCATTTTCATTGTCGAAATCAAGCAGGAAGTAATATTGGTAACGTCAATCTAAGCTCATGATTGGTTACCTATTTTTGTTTTCAAGAAGAAGCTGAAGCAGTTACTTTGGTTTTTTTGTTCAACACTGCCATCTCATGGGACTAAGAGGTACTGCACCTTGATTTTAAGAGGAAAAATAATTTTGACAGTTTATTTTAACTTCTTAGCTTCTTATATTATAAGGAACCATGAGCGCTTTTTGTTTGTGATCTGCTGTGGCTCTTATATTGATACAGACGTAAAAGTAAAGAAGGTTAAGTAAAAATTGTTGCTGGGTTTTTGTCAGCCTTCATTTTCTTCTGCGTCATACACCCTGTGATATTACTTACCTTCTGCACTTGAACTGCTTTAAGAATGCATTCTGTGAATCCCCCTCCATTTTTTTGGGAAACACCGGGTAACCCTCCAATTCCATGGAAAAATTGGTTTGATGCATTTGAAATGTATTTAGGAGCAATTGGTGCAGCACGCTTCCGTCCTGAAAGGAAAAAAAAATATTTTACTGCATTCCCTAGGATTTGAAGGGAGATCCGTTTTTAAATATCTTCCTGCTTTGGTATTGGAAGAAGGAGACGAGATTGATGAGTATGCCGAAATGGTAAAAAAATTGGAACTAAGGTTTGACATACAACCCAGTTTAGTCGTTATTAGACACAAGTTTTTCAAAAGAGAACAAAATCCTGGTGAAGACGTGGATACCTTTGTGTCAGCTCTGAGAAAACTTGCAGCTGATTGTCAATTTCAGGCGTTTAGTGACCAGCTGGTCAGGGACCAATTAATTGCTAAATGCACAGACAAGACTATCCAACAAAAACTTCTTTCCTTGAGCAATCCGTCACTGGATGAGACATTACAACTGGCAAAGAGCATTGAGACGTCTAAAGTGTCTGTGAAGGAACTGGAATCCAGAACGACAGAAAATATAGGATTGGTGAATTCTCAGGATGGAAGAATGTTAAAATCAACCAAGACTTTTTCCAAACCATTTTTTAAGCAAAGCAACATTTGTTTTCGGTGTGGTAATCTGAACCATATTAAGAGTGGCAGAGGATGTCCTGCTAAGAATGCCACATGCAGGAAGTGCAACAAAGTTGGGCACTTTGCCAAAGTGTGTCAGAGTGGCACAATGAGTGTTGGTTATCAACAGGGTTCAGGGAAGCTTCCAAATGGTTCAGGGGTAGCGTATGTTACAGAAGTAGATGATAGTGATGTAGATAGAATCCAAGAAGAATTCAGAGTCATGGTGATGATTGTCCCAGAGGATCAGATAGTGACTGGAGATCCTACTAGGTGTGTGGATCCTTACGTTGAAATTGGTGTTGGTGACAAAGTAATCAAACATTTGGTGGATTCTGGAGCTCGGATCACAATGATTACTCAAGAATTGTGCAAGGAGGTTTGGGGAGAGAGAACTCTCTGTGCACCTGACAGAGCACCTGTCTCCTATGAAGGGAGAAAGATTGAATTGGCTGGTTATTTCAAAGATGTACTTGAATTTAAGGGAAGGAGAATTTTTGGCAAGGTTTATGTGGCGATAAAGGGACTAAACATATTAGGTTGGTTCGATCAAGGTTCATTCCAAATGGTTTTGAGGCCAGGCACTAAGGAACAGGTATCTGTTGTAGAATCAGGTGATTATGCAGCCAATCTGATAAAGGATTTTCCTTTGGTATTTTCGGAAACGTTGGGCACCATTGAAGGATTTACTCATGTGATAAAAGTAAAGGAGGGAGCCATTTCAGTGAAGCACAAATTTAGGAGTGTACCATTCAGTGTGCCGGACAAATTGGAAAGGGAGTTGAAAGATTTGTGTTTGAAAGGTATCACTGAACCTATAGATTCCTCTCTGTGGTTGTCTCCCTTCGTTATTGTAAGGAAGAAAAATGGTGATTTGAGAGTCTGTGTGGATCTGCGCAGTTTGAATAAACATATTTGGGCAGACTTGCATCCTTTACCTAATATTACGGAAATGCTGGCCACTATTGGTGAATCAAGGTGGTTTTCCAAGTTGGATCTAGCTGCGGCATATCATCAGATTGTTCTAGATCCAGCCTCAAGACATCTTACTGCTTTTGTTTCACCTTTGGGCACATTTCAGTATTGCAGGATGCCTTTTGGGTTAGCCTCAGCAGCAGCTGTTTTTCAGCAAGTAATGTCTCAGATGTTAAAGGACATAAAAGCTGTAGTTGTTTTTCAAGATGATGTTTTGATCCATGCAGTATCCAAAGAGGAACATGATCACATTGTGAGGAAAGTGTTAAGAATCATGCAGGAAAAAGGAGTGGTTCTCAAAAGTGAGAAATGTCAATTTTTGCGTAATAGAGTTGAATATTTAGGACATGTTGTTTCCGAACAAGGGATCGAACCCAAACCAGGGTTAGTCAAAGCGATTATGAATGCTTCTCCACCATCAGACAAAACAGGATTGAAGTCTTTTGTTGGTTTGTGCGAATTTTATTCACGGTTCATGAGTGATTACGTTGCTAATACTAAACCTTTGACACATTTTTTAAAGAAAAATGTTTTTTTGCTTGGAGTAAGGATTGTCAGGAAGCATTTGAGTGGATCAAGTCGCAACTAGTTAGGCCTAAAATGTTGAAACCTTTTGATCCAGACGTGCAGTGTATTATAACTGTTGATGCAAGCAGTTTCGGTGTGGGTGCTGTGTTGACTCAGGCGAAAGAAGGTACAGAACAAACTGTCGGATATGCATCAAGAGTTTTGAGAGGATCTGAATTAAACTTTTCTGTTATTGAAAAAGAGTTGTTGGCATGTTGGTGGGCTATAAGGAAGTTTCATCCGTATGTCTGGGGAAACAAGTTTGTGTTGTGCACAGATCATAGTCCTCTTATTCCTATTTTAACAAAAGACAAAATCAGAGAATCAACACCTCGCATTTCTAGATTAGTCACAAAATTATTGCAATATGAATTTGAAGTCTGTTATGTTCCAGGTAACAAGAATGTTAGAGCAGATTTTCTATCTAGATTTCCACTGGTTGAGGATGCGGGTGTTGATGAGGATGAAGATGATGTTGATAACTGTTTTATAGCAGCTGTTGATCTGGAAGATATGTGTGCAATAAGTGAATGAGTGGAAGAGGGAATTGGCGAAAGACTTGGTATTGGCTCAGATTGTAAAATTTATAAAAGAAGGGTGGCCTAGAGAAAGAAATGTGCCTATTCAATTCCAAACCTTTGTCAAGGTGTCAGGTGAAATGTCAGTTGAGGATGACATTCTGATGAGGGGTGAGAGATTTGTTCCCCCGGAGCCTGAGGAAAAGAATAGTTGCTGCTGCGCATGAGGGTCACTTGGGCAGGACACTTACTAAGCGCAGATTACGTGAAACGTTTTGGTGGCCTGGAATGGACCAATGTATTGATGTCTGTGTGGATGAATGTGTGATCTGCAACAGTTGTGAAAAGGGGTTCAAGGTGAGGACTCCACCGTTACAACCTATTGAACTACCCGCTAGGCCTTGGGAAAAGCTGGGAATTGATCTTATTGGTCCTTTCTATGCTTTGCCAAGTCCATGTAGATTTGCTGTAGTCTTAATTGATTACTATTCTAAGTGGCCTGAAATCAAATTTATAAGTGAGCCTTCATCATAAAATGTAATTGAATTCCTGAGAGATGTATTTCTACGGGAGGGGTTCCCTTCGGCCATTGTTTCTGACAATGGTGTGCAATTTGTTAGTCAGGAATTTAAAGAATTTTTACTAGAAGGTGATGTCAAACATATAAAGAGTTCACTATATCATCCTCAAATCAATGGCCTTGTAGAGCGCATGAATCGAGTATTGGGAAATTGTGTACAATGGACTATTGCTAACAAGTCAAATGTTCAAATTTCTGTACGGACTATGCTTTGGTTTTATCGCACAACCCCCCCATTCTTCTACAGGTGTTTCTCCGTTTGAACTGTTGCGCGGAAGGAAACCATCTTCAAGGATCTGTCCTGGTTGGATGTTTAAGTGGGTGAAACGAAGTGATTTGAGTGTAATTGATGATGTTGTCAGAAATAATGTCCGGAGAGCACAAATGAGGCAGAAGGAATACTTTGATTCATCAAAGAGGGTCTACCCCCATCAATTTGAAGTAGGGGACAAGATTAGAATCAAACTTCCTGCTCACAGGAAGAAAGAAGAAAAGAGATTTTCAGAACCCATGATAATTGACAAAGTATGTGGTAATGCTGTTAGGGTTAATTTGCGGAATTGGTGGAATGCTGACCGGGTAGTTAAAGTCAAGGAAATTCCTTACAAAATGTGTAAGTCTGATCATTCTATGGAATGCCTGAACAAACCATCTCACAGTGAACCGGTTACTGATGAAACTAATCCAACGGATGTTGAAAAAGTTGTTTTTGAACGTTATGTACGCAGGAGTAGCAGACAAAGGGTGAAACCTTTGAGATACCGTTAATTCTGTGACATGTATTTGAGTTATGATTTTGTGTTTCATCTTTCTTCATGATTTGTATCTTTAATTTTATTTTTATTTCTTTTGTTGTTATTGTTTCTTCTGAAGACTGTTATTTTGATGTGCAATGGTAATGGAAAAATTGTTATTTGCTCGTTTGTTACGTCCCGAGCTCGAGACAGAGAGCTCGAGACACTGGGAGTCGAGAGGACGGTTGAGGCGGCAGCTGCGACATCGCAGCGGTCAATATTTTAATAAAAGAACTTATCTTCATCTACACTTGTAGTCTTGCTTACTACAGTGTCCACTCCAGCTAGAATTCATTAGGGGTGGGACTGGCATGAAGTGGGCACACCTCATAATCTGACTAATTTTCCTGCCTGTTCTGCCATCAAAAGTGGGATCAGGCCATCTGGAGAGACCTAAGTCACATTACAAAGGTGGCTTGTCCTTTGAAGCTCCCCGTCCTGAAATGTTCATCCTGCCTTGGTGAGGTGCTAACACTCCCACCCAGTGCAGGTTTTTGTCTCTGGCTCTCAAGAGCGCTGGCTCTCACTTTGGGGAGTCAGAAATGTGTCACAGGTGGATGAACAGGTCATGACCAGTCAATCAACACACTAGTAGTTGGTAGGTTTTCAGGGGGCACTGCTAAGGTGCGCTCTAGGTGCAGTTACTAATAATTCCCTCACTGGCATCAGTGAGGGTTTATTAATCTGAGATGTTTCATACCAAACACCCCGATATTCAGAGAAGCCATCATGTAGTTGGGAAACTCGTAGTGACCTGTGTCCAGCAAATGCATTTAAAATGGCTTCCCTGGTCAATTACTATGTCTGAGAATCGACAGACATAGCAAGGGCATATCTGCTTGTGCAGTTATGCCCTCACATGTAATATAATGCACCCTGCCTTAGGGCTGCAAGATCTGCTAGAGGGGTGACTTCCATATATTGCATGCAGTGTTTAGGGGACATGGCACACAGGCTGTTTTAACTTTATTCTCCACCAAAACATGCAGCCTGCAATGGTAGCCTGTCATGTGATTTGTGAGGGGTCCCTTAGGCAGACACAATTTGTGCTGCAGCCCTTAGGGACCGCCTTCAGTACCCCAGGCCATAGATACCAGGGATACTATTTACTAGGGATTTACAGTGGGTGCTAAAGGTTTTGTCAATTGGGAAAAACAGCTGTGCAGTTTTGAGGGAAGAGATCTGGCACTGGGGACCTGGATAGAAGGAACTTAATGCACTTTCATTCAAAATTACACCAGAACCCATACAAAAAGTGGGGTGAGTGAGTGACCATGTCAAAAGAGGCCCTTTTCTCCACTCTACACTCTTCATGGATTAGACATTGGTATAAGGTGGTTGGGTGGGGATTTATATGTGGTGGTTATTGTTCATTGTTTTGATTTTGTACCATATTATCGCTATCCTCCAAGTCATCATGGTCAGATTAATTTGGGAAAATTCAATAAAATGTGCCTTTAAAAAAAAAAAGTGAGAGTATAATTGCTGTTTTGATACACATTGTTGATACTGTATATGATAAGGTTTGCTGCAACTAAGGAAGATGCTTTCCTGAATAAGAGAAACAGAGTTCTATAAAATACTAATTAAAACTGGTGTTGCCTTTCGCTCTGTGCAAAATGGTGTAAGAACAGTTCTGCACTGGGTACATGTGCACCTCAATGTAGGTATTGTTAATATTTTTTCTATATGGGAGGATACGTGGCCTGGTGGCTGGAGCTGCTGATCTTGGGACCTGGTTTAAATCCTAGCCTCAGCAACATATTGAGATACTGGGCAAGCTAGTTAATCTCCTTGTGCATAAAAATAAGAAATGTGATGTGTAATAATTATTAGTGTAATTCCCACTGAAGAAAAGTCATCCTTTTTGCCTTGATCACCCCCATTTTGTGACTGATGGTGGGTGTAACTGACTCTAAAAGTGCTCTGGGCTCTGTTAACCAACTCTAGGGTCAGTGCTCTATCCTCTAAAGGTATATGGCAAGTGGTATACTTCTATTTGGCCAAGACAAACTACCTGCAAGTCCTTAGTATATAGTGGGGCATGTAGGTTTAGAGATCCCAGTGGACTTAATGCACCTAAGTGCAAAGGCAGATCTGTCTTGCAGGCTCGTTTTGAAAAGAAGATGTGTCCAATATTGACTTTGGGATTATAAGTATTTACAAAGTCCAAAACTACCTTTTTAAACCTCAAATGGCACTCCTCTGTCTTAGGAGCTCTAAGGTAGGGTGCCTTGTTATTAAAAGCAGGGACAATATACAATGGGGGTTATTCTAACTTTGGAGGAGGTGTTAATCCGTCCCAAAAGTGACGGAAAAGTGACGGATTTACCACCAGCCGTATTACGAGTCCATTATATCCTATGGAACTCGTAATACGGCTGGTGGTATATCCGTCACTTTACCGTCACTTTTGGGACGGATTAACACTCCTCCAAAGTTAGAATAACCCCCAATATGTTTTATATGCCCTGGTAAGGAAAAACAGCCAAAATCATTTCCCTATTGTAGTACTGCTAGTCCCAGAGGCTAACAGAGGAATGTTTTGTTGAAATTAATAAAATCTAGCTTTTGAGTGGATCAAAAGTATCAAAATAATGATTACAAAAAAACAACAACTTGCCGAGGTCAGATATTATAAATATTACAGGAAAGTAGTTTTAGAACATTCTTTTATAATGGGGTCTTTGGTGGGCAGTCAGGTTACCTGCTGTCCAAACAAGGACTCTTACTCTAGTCAGGGCAATGGAGACACACTTAGATTACCCCGGCTTACTCACTTGGTAGACTGGCACAAGCAGTCAGACTTATTTCAGAAGCAATGTGTGAAGTATTTGTACCAACACACACAGTAATACAGTGAAAGCACTACAAAATAGACACCACACCAGTTTAGAAAAATAGGCAATATTTATCTAAATCAAACAAGACCAAAAACATCAAAATTCCAAGTACACAAGTTAAAATATGAATTTTCAAAAGAATAAAGGTCTTAATCTATAGAAAACAATGGAAATGTTGATTTTGCCCAAAGTACCTGGTTAGCATTACAAATAAAGGCGCACGGGCGACCGTGTGTCCGAAAAGGCAGCAATGCGTTGATTCCTTCCTCTAAAGGGAGGCTGCACGTCATTTCTTCTCCGGTCGGCTCGGTGATGCTTCATTTTTATACCTCATAAGAGAGTATAGTGTCGATTTCAGGACAGGGCACCTTGGATATGCGCAGAGCCGGGTTGACTTTGATGCCCAGGGACGAAGCGTGGAAAATCTGGTCGCTCAGTGTTAGAAAACCACGCTGCGTTGCGTTTGCGTCATTATCAGCAGCCGCAGGGTGAGTGTTGCACGTTGTCTCTCCAGCCACGATGCATCGATCTCCCAGCCGCGATGCAGGTGGAGTGTCGATTTTGGCCGCAAAGTCGGTGGTGCGTCATTTATCAGCCGCGTGGCAGATGGTGCGTCGAAAATTTTCACACAAAGCGTTCTGTGAAGAGGAAGTCTTCGATGGCCCTGAGATTTCAAAACAGGAAGCAAGCTCAGTTCAAGCCCTTGAAGATTCTTCAAAAGCAGGAATATACCACAAAGTCCAGTCTTTGTCCCTTTTCACAGGCAGAAGCAGCAACTGCAGGATAGCCCAAACAAAGCAGTCACAGGCAGTGGCAGCACTCCTCCTCAGCTCTTCAGCTCTTCTCCTTGGCAGAGGTTCCTCTTGACTCCAGAAATGATGTTGAAGAAATCGAAAGTCTCGGGTTCTGGGTCCACTATTCATACCCCTTTCTGCTTTTGAAGTAGTCCCTGTTGTTCAGAAGATCCTGCCTTGCCCATGCTAGACCAGGCCCCAGACACACATGACGGGGTAGAAGACTGTGAGAGGGCAGACACAGCCGATTCAGGTGTAAGTGACCACTCCTCCCTCCACTCTAGCACAGATGGCTCATCAGGATGTGCATGCTTCACCTCAGCTCCCTCTGTTTTACTGTCTACAGGGAATTCACAAACAGCCCAACTGTCAAACTGACCCAGAGAGGCAATTGAAAAACAGGCAGAGTCACAGAATGATTGAAGCAAGAAAATGCCTGCTTTCTAAAAGTGGCATTTTCAAACCAATAATCCAAAAACCAACTTCACTAAAACATGCAGTTTAACATTGTGAGTTCAGAAACCCCAAACTCCATATTTCTATCTGCTCTCAAAGTGAATCTGCACTTTAATACTATTTAAAGGCAACCCCTATGTTAACCTATGAGAGAGATAGGCCTTGCTACAGTGAAGACTGAATTTGGCAGTATTTCACTGTTAGGACATGTAAAACACATCAGTACATGTCCCACCGTTAACATATACTGCACCCTGCCCAAGGGGTTACCTAGGACCTCCCTTACGAGTGCATAACATATATAAAAAGGGACGGTTTGGGCCTGGCAAGTGTGCACACTTGCCGGGTCGAATTGGCAGTTCAACACTACACACACAGGCACTGCAGTGGCAGGTCTGAGACACGTTTGCAGGGCTACTCATGGGGGTGGCACAACCAGTGCTGCAGGCCCACTAGTAGCATTTGATTTACAGGCCCTGGGCACCTCTAGTGCACTTTACTAGGGATTTACTAGTAAATCAAATATGTCAGTCGTGGATAAACCAATCACCAATACAATTTACACAGAAAGCAAATACACTTTAGCACTGGTTAGCAGTGGTAAAGTGCCCAGAGTCCTAAAGCCCACGAAAACAGGTCAGAAGTAAAATAGGAGAAAGGAGGCAAAAAGTTTAGGGATGACCCTGTGAAAAGGGCCTAGTTCAATAATACGATTCTGAAGTGACCTAAGAAAAACTGTAGCAACCTCTTGTGATTGGTCAGTCTTTTACAGCCTGAGCCAAGCTGCTACCTGAGTAGGTGCGAGGAGGCCTGGGTCTGAAACAATACAGCCATTTGATGGGAGGACATTTTCTTCCTGGAGAAAACAGGGAGGGAGAGGAGAGGAAGGGGGCTGGGGATATAAGTTGGACTTCAAAGGCAAAAGAATGGATATCATAGGATCTATGCCATCCCCTACTTCGTTGACCCCAGCCAGATGGGAGCCCCCCCTTATTCGATTAGGAGAGGGATTGGAAGAGAAGTGTAGTCAGATGTTAGCTACACCTCACGGTTGGGTTACCAAGACATACAATCCAAGGAGATACTTTCTCCATTTTGACTTTTTTCAAAAGAGTGCATTCTGGGTCAAACATATGCCACACTTCACTTGAAGTGTCATAGTAGAGGGAGGTAACTTTACTCCCACTGGTTGGGGTGTCCTCAATCTCTTGCCTGCCCAAAATGGAGAATAAATAAGAGAGAGCTGCTGGAGCCTCTAAGAAAACTTCTTGGAAAAAAGAACGGCTGCTCTGCTTGACCCTTGATGCACCACAGAAGGAATGCACTCAGAAGGACTGCACCTGCTGCACTCTCAAGGCTCCACAAAGGGCTATGCCTGACTCAAGGAAAAGGAGTGAACCCCCTAAGCAGCAACAAGCTGAAAGAAGTCACCCACAGCAGACAAACAGAGGACTACCTCAGCTAGCCAGCTACATCTGGAATTTCCTGGGCTACATAGGTGCATTGTGGGAGATTGAGTCCTTGACCCCCCCCTCCTTCATGATGCAATCCAGAGTTTCTGAACCCTTGGCTGCAGCTTCTGGACACTTCTCTTCCTAAAGGAACCAACAAGGAACGTGATCTGAATGTTTTGAAACTTTCCATAAAGTTTGCTAAAAAGAAAAGCTCCAGAAGCAGACCGGCTCGACGTTGAGAGTCAAGCCGCAGCAACTGTACCATGAATCAGCCTTACTGTGCTGGTCTGTCCTGCTAAAAGCTCTGGAGCTCCTCCTCGTCAATGTCAAGGACAAAGACTTGCAGAGGTTCACCAGGGCACTGAGCTGCAGAAGGTCACGGTCAGCGAATCAAACTCTGCGTCCGAGGAACCAAAGGACTCAACATCGAGGGAAAAGCTCCAAGAAAAAGACTTAGGGCCTGATTTATAGTTTGGCAGATGGTTACTCCATCACAAATGTGATGGATATCTAGTCCATCGTATTACTATTCCCATAGGACATAATGGAATTGGAACACGGCAGACAGGATATCCATCACGTTTGTGATGGAGTAACCCCACCAGCCAAACTCTAAATCAGGCCCTAAATATGAAGGTAACTGTTGATCTGGAACTAGCGCTCACCCTATCAGACCTGCGCTCCATCATGGTCAGCCTAACACTTTGACTTTGTTCTGGTCCAGTGCGACCAGATAGCCATACATGTCGCCTTATGCTTTTTGGTGCTTGAATGCCCAATTTTCTTTATCTTTGAAAATTCATTTCTCCCGTTCCCTACACAAATTTTTTGTCATTTGGTTGTCATTTTAAAGATAAAAATATTCTCTATTTTTATAAATTGGTGTTAAGATTTTTATTGTTTAATGTCTTTTACTTCTTTACTATTTGGGTGATATTAAATGCATTACACATACTCCCTAAGCAGCAACAAGCTGAAAGAAGTCACCCACAGCAGACAAACAGAGGACTACCTCAGCTAACCAGCTACAACTGGAATTTCCTGGACTACATAGGTGCATTGTGGGAGATTGAGTCTTTGACCCCCCCTCCTTCATGAT
The DNA here is from genome assembly GCF_031143425.1 of Pleurodeles waltl. Lineage (NCBI taxonomy): Eukaryota > Metazoa > Chordata > Amphibia > Caudata > Salamandridae > Pleurodeles > Pleurodeles waltl. The sequence goes on from NC_090444.1 coordinate 1,385,341,075, forward strand.
GCAATCCAGAGTTTCTGAACCCTTGGCTGGTGCTTCTGGATACTTCTCTTCCTAAAGGAACCAGCAAGGAACGAGATCTGAACGTTTTGAAACGTTCTCCTAAGTTAAGCCTGCCTGCCCGTTTGCTTAGCTATCAAGGGTTGAGCAAAGATTAATTTATTAAGATTTAATTGGACCTATTAGGGACTGTGGTGTTGTTACTAGCTTAGGGCGAATACCCCTACCTACTAATAATCCACCTTCCCACACCCACTTGTATTGTCTAGATCACCTACCATGTAATGTACAGTGCACCATTTCTTCCTAGTTAAGTTTGTGCTATGTACATACTTATACAGACATAGCATTTTGTATAGAGTGTTTGATATTTCTAAGCATATTAATAAACAGATGGTACTTACAAATAAACTGATTAAGATGGATCAGCCTCAAAAAGGATGAAAGGCTTGATCTCCCATCCTATTCCATCTCATAGAGATCCTTAAGGCACGTATTTGGTTGTGAAAAGCTTTCTTAAAAGCCTAATGATGTAGAGGACCACAATGCAGGGCTGGTTCACAAAAACTTTAAGAATATCAGCTAACAAAATAAGTAGAAACTTCTATGGGGTTTGCCCATGCTCACCTGCCCCTGTTTTTAGTTCAGTGGAATATATTAAAAATACCTAACAGTGTCCTTCTAGGCAAGAGCAGAAGTGTGCCCAGTGTGTTTAATTAACAAAGAACGTTACTTACACTGATAAGAAAACGTCCTGTCTGCGAAAGTGGGTCCATTGATGGTATTGGCAGGTGATCTTTGTTTAGGGCCCTTTTGGCTTCAAGTCCAGAAGTGCAGAGCCGACCACCCTCTCATTGTGAAATCTGTACACTGTCTCCTATCAGCACATTCTCTTTGTAGTGTGTTGTGTGCTTTGAATGGCATCTGGTGACTGCACATTAGAAACTATGGTGGCTATTCACAAAGGTAAACTTACACAAGTAAATCTACACATGTACGTTTACTCTTTCACAGGACTATTCACAAATGTGTGAGCAATTTACACAAGAAACATTACTCTTACCCTTTTGAGTAATTTTACTACTTTTGGCTATTCATAGAGTCAGTGTTTAACATTACTCAAAAGTATATATGTGACAAAAGTTAAATAGTTAAAAATATATGTAAATTTAATTTAATGTCGAAAATATATAAAAATTGTATATAGTTTTAAATGAAAAAATTTTATGGGAAGGCAATTTGGCTCTCATTACTACCATGGCGGTCGGTGTTAAAGCGGCGGTAATACCGCCAACAGGCCAGCGCTTAAAAAAAATGGGATCACAACCACGGGGGAAAACGCCAACACAGACAGCCACTTTAGCACTCAGACCGCCACGGTAGTAGTAACAAACACCACGGCAGTCGTCGATAACAACCAGGCGGAAGACAATGTGCCGCCCATCCCATCACAACCCACCTATCCGCCAGCTCTTCATGGGCGGTATCAACACCATCAAAAGCACGGCGGAAACACTACTATGAAGGGAAACCACTCACCTCTCGACATTTAACGAATAACTAGGATGCCATGGAGCCCGAGTTACAGGTCCTGCCCATGCTGGTATACCTCCTCATCTACCAGGAACACCAAAGACGGTGGCGATAACAACAGTGAATACTGCACAAAGTACACAAGGGAGGGGGGAAAGAAAAAGAGAGTGACACACACACGCCCACCCCCAACACCATACACACAAACAGATCCAACAACATTACATATACACCCCGTAATGCCCAGAAGAACACAAGGACAAAAGGAATTGAGTCAAACCAGTGATATTTTAGAAATAGGCAGATATACTATAGATATGTTTTGAAAAACAGTATTTACAAAAATATACAATATGAACAGAAGGCCGTACATTGTCCTTCACAAATGTTCGTGGGCCACTGGGCCAAAAATCATGGGCCAAGGCCACACTTGACACCTGCCTCAATACGGAGAGAACACTGCAGGGGCATCAGGTCGAAAACACACAGGCACCTCAGTGGGATGGGGAAGGGGTGCACCTCAGCCGGAAGATGGTACTAAGCCACTGCTCGTGGAGGGGGCTACATGCTCACAGCGATGTCCTGGGGAGTGCAAAGCCACAGTCTCTCTAGTGGGTGGGTTGCCCACTGCTTGGTCCTGGGGAGTGCAAAGCCACAATATCACAAGTCTCTCAAGTGGGTGCTTTGCCCACTGCTTGGTCCTTTGGGAGTGCAAAGCCACAGTCTCACAAGTCTCTCAAGTGTGTGCTTTGTCCACTGCTTGGTCCTGGGGAGCGCAAAGCCACAGTCTCACAAGTCTCTCAAGTGGGTGGTTTGCCCACTGCTTGCTCCTGGGGAGTGCAAAGCCACAGTCTCTCAAGTGGGTGGTTTGCCAATTGCTTGCTCCTGGGGAGTGCAAAGCCACAGTCTCTCAGGTGGATGCCAACTTCCACCGGTTCTGGAGGGGGCCTTGTGTCCAGTGTGCCTCATCCTGTCAAGGATAGGGTGAGTGGATGTATAGCTCCACTGATTCTGGAGAGGGGCTTGGTGCTCAGTGATACAGTACTTGGGGTGTGCCAGTTCACATTCCCTCACCTGGGTGTCTGAGGCATGAGATTTGTAGGTAACAGGTAGCATGATAGTTCATGGAGGCAGGGCTAGACTCCATCCTGCGGCTCCTAAGGCTGCTAAGTGGTGGTAGTGCCGGTGCTGGTGCGGGTGCTGCCAGTGGTGGTGGTAGGCTCCAGCCTATCTCCTGCAGCCTCGGACAGCCGCCCACTGGGGCTGCTGGTGCTGGTAGTGGTCCTAATTTCAGCGGTGCAGGTGGCGGGGCTGCTGGCGGTGCTGTCCGTGGTGCAGGTGCCGGTGCTGCCAGTGGTGGAGGGAGGTTCCAGCCCTTTTCCTGCAGCTTTGGACGGCTGCCCACTTGGGATATTGCTGCTGACAGTAGTGGTGGGTGCGGCGGTGCTTGCTGCGGGGCTGCTGGCGGTGGTGCACGCGGTGCAGGTGGCGGCGCTGGGGTCCTGCTGGTGGGCAGCAGGGCTTCACCTGCATCCTCCGTTGGCTGAAGTGCTTTGCCTTCGGTTTTCTGCCACTTCCTCACCTTGGCAGATGCTGTTGTGCCCTTGGCTCTGGCAGCTGGAGTTTTGGAGGAGTCCTTGCAGGGTGGGTTGTGCTCCTTGTCCTTGCTGCATGCTGTGTTGTAGGAAAGTACCATCTTGCCTGGCACGTTACCCCCATATTTACTTGTGTGTCAGTTTGTTTTTGCCAATGTCACTGGGATCCCACTGGCCAGCACCCCAGTGCTCATAATTTGTGGCCTGTATGTGTTCCCTGTGTCAAGCCTATCTGTATCACTGAGGCTCTGCTAACCAGAACCTCAGTGTTTATGCTCTCTCTGCTTTTAAAATTGTCACTACAGACTAGTGACTATTTTCACCAATTATGATTGGCACACTGTAACACCCTTATAATTCCCTGGTATATGGTACCTAGGTACATAGGGTATTGGGGTTCCAGGAGATCCCTCTGGGCTGTAGCGTTTCTATTGCCACCCATAGGGAGCTCAGACAATTCTTACATAGGACTGCCACTGCAACCTGAGTGAAATAACGTCCACATTATTTCATAGCCATTTTACACTGCACTTAAGTAACTTATAAGTCACCTATATGTCTAACCCTCACCTAGTGAAGGTTAGGTGCAAAGTTAATAAGTGTGAGGTCACCCTGGCACTAGGCAAGGTGCCCCCACATTGTTCAGGGCAATTTCCCCCACTTTGTGAGTGTGGGGACACCATTACACGGGTGAACTACATATAGGTCAATACCTATGTGTAGCTTCACAATGGTAACTCCGAACATGGCCATGTAACATGTCTAAGATCATGGAATTGTCCCCCCAAGACAAATCTGGAACTGGGGTGCCAATTCCATGCATCCCCGGGCTCCAGCAGGACCCCGGGTACTGCCAAACTAGCTCTCTGGGGTTTTCTCTGCAGCTACTGCTGCTGCCAACCCTCAGACAGGTTTCTGCCCTCCTGGGGTCTGGGCAGCCCAGTCCCTGAAAGGCAGAACAAAGGATTTCCTCTGAGAGAGGGTGTTACACCCTCTCCCTTTGGAAATAGGTGTTAAGGGCTGGGGAGGAGTAGCCTCCCCCAGCCTCTGTAAATGCTTTGACGGTTACAGATGGTGCCCTCCTTGACCAGTTCAGGGAGCCCCCAGCCCCTGCTCTGGTGCGAAACTGGACAAAGCAAAGAGGAGTAACCACTCTCCTATCCATCACCACCTCAAGGGGTGGTGCCCAGAGCTTCTCCAGTGTGTCCCAGACCTCTGCCATCTTGAATGCAGAGGTGTGAGGGCACAACTGAGACCTCTGAGTGGCCACTGCCAGCAGGTGACTTCAGGGAACCCTCCTGGTAGGCTCTTACCTGGTTAGGTAGCCAATTCTCCTCTGAGGGCTATTTAGGGTCTCTCCTGTGGGTTTCTCTTCAGATAACGAATGCAAGAGCTCACCAGAGTTCCCCTGCATCTCTCTCTTTGACTTATGCCAAGGATCGACCGCTGACTGCTCCAGGACCCCTGCAAAACCGCAACAAAGTAGCAAGAAGACTACCAGCAACATTGTAGCACCTAATCCTGCCGGCTTTCTCGACTGTTTCCTGGTGGTGCATGCTCTGAGGGCTGTCTGCATTCACCCTGCACTGGAAGCCAAGAAGAAATCTCCTGTGGGCTGACGGAATCTTCCCCCTGCTAACACAGGCACCAAACCTCTGCATCACCTCGGGTCCCCTCTCATCTTGACTAGCGTGGTCCCTCGAATACAGGAGCTGGATCCAAGTGACCACGACAGTCCAGTGGTCCTTCTGTCCAAATTTGGTGGAGGTAAGTCCTTGACTCCCCACGCCAGACAGTAATCCTGTGTACTGCGTGATCTGCAGCTGCTTGGGCTTCTGTGCACTTTTGCAAGGATTCCTTCATGCACAGGACAGCCCAGGTCCCCAGCACTCCATCCTGCATTGCTCAACTCGCTGAGTTGACCACCGGCTTCGTGGGACCCTCTTTTGTTGTGTTGAGACGATCGCCATGCTCAGAATTCTTGAACGCCTGTTCAAGTGCTTTTGTGGATGCTGCCTGCTTCTGCATGGGCTCTCTCTGTTGCTGAGCGCTCCCTCTGTCTTCTCCTCCAAGGGGCGACCTCCTGGTCCTTCCTGGACCCTGGCAGCCCCCATTATCTTTAACTGCGACTCTTGCAGCTAGCAAGGCTTGTTTGCGGTCTTTATGCGTGAAAAGAACTCTGCATCCTCCAGCACGCCGTGGGCCATTTTCTGACCAAGGGAGAAGTTCCTGGCACCTTCCGTTGTTGCAGAATCTTCGGCTTCTTCCACCCGGAGGCAGCCCTTTTGCAACTTTATCCGGGGTTTTGTGGGCTCTTGCCCCCCCTGGACACTTGAGTGACTCTTGGACTTGGTCCCCTTCCTTTGCAGGTCCTCAGGTCCAGGACTCCGTCTTCAGTGCTTTGCAGTCAGTTGTTGCCTTTGCAGAATCCCCTATCTCGACTTTACTGTCTTTCTGGGGTAGTAGGGTAACTTTACTCCTACTTTTCAGGGTCTTGGGGTGGGGTATCTTGGACACCCTTAGTGTTTTCTTACACTTCCAGCAACCCTCTACACACTACACTAGGCCTGGGGTCCCTTTGTGGTTCGCATTCCACTTTTGGAGTATATGGTTTGTGTTGTCCCTAGGCCTATTGTCTCCTATTGCATTCTATTGTGTTCTACAGGGTTTGCACTACTTTTCTAAGTGTTTTACTTACCTGATTTTGGGGTGTGTGTATATTTTGTGTATTTTACTTACCTCCTAAGGGAGTATATCCTCTGAGATACTTTTGGCATATTGTCACTAAAATAAAGTACCTTTATTTTTAGTAACTCTGAGTATTGTGTTTCTTATGATATAGTGCTATATGATATAAGTGGTACAGTAGGAGCTTTGCATGTCTCCTAGTTCAGCCTAAGCTGCTCTGCTATAGCTACCTCTATCAGCCTAAGCTGCTAGAACACTACTAATCTACTAAAAAGGGATAACTGGACCTGGCACAAGGTGTAAGTACCACAAGGTACCCACTATATGCCAGGCCAGCCTCCTACACTGTCCCCTTCTTCACCTTGGCAGGTGGCGGAATGGTTTGGTCCTTTGCATGGGTTGGTGGCACACTGGCTCTCCTGAAGGGTGCCCGCTTTCAGTCTCTGGGAGTTGCAGCTTCCACAGCGGACGGCGACTTGGTGGCTGAGGTGCTGGCCTGGGTTCTGGACACCCTGGCCCGAGGTGAAGGATGGAGGGGGGGAACAGGAGGGGGGAAGGAGCAGGGAACAGGTCAGTGTTTGCCAGGAAAAGTTTTTAGACACATTGGGGCAGGAAGAGGGAGAGGGATTGGGAGTGGAAGAAGAGGGAGTGGTTGTAGGAGGTGTCTGTCTGCTGAGTTTGGATGAAGGTGCATGGACTGGATGCTTTTGTGGGGTAGATGGCTGTTGGGTGGGTGGGTGCTTGCATTTGTGTACTTTGGGAGGAGGGGTCACAGACACACTGGGAGAGGACACAGGGGACATGTGCATGGTTGTGGGGTGGTGACTGCCAGTGAGGGATGAGTAGTGATTGGTGTGCTTGTGATGGAGGTAGTGGATGATAATGTAGTGCATGCAGGTGTAAGTGGAGACGATACTGGGAGGGAGGTGGACAACGAGGAGGCGGGGGATACAGTAGAGGCAGTGGATGCTGGTGTGTCTGCATGGGTATGGTGCTTGTGTGAGTGCCTGTGAGATGACGTGTGGTGCTTGTGTTTGCCTGAGCCACTTCTATGTGTTGATTTGGGTGATTGCTGGTCTGAAGGTGTGCTTGGGATAGGCTGCGGTTGAGGGGATTGGGACTGGGTAGAGGAAGTTGGAGGGGGGAAGCTAGACAGAGGGACAACAGTTGCCATCACTGCTGAGGCCAGAGCCTGAAATGCTCTCTGTTGGGCTGCCATGCCAGAGTGAATGCCCTCCAGGTATACATTTGTTTGTTGCAAATGCCTCTCAACACCCTGGAAGGCATGCATTCAGAATGGTTGACTGCCCAACAGTGAGGGATCTCAGGAGGTCAATAGCCTCCTCACTGACGGCAGCAGGGCTGACTGGGGCAGGGCCTGAGGTGCCTTGGGCGAAGGAGATGTCCACCCTCCTGGGTGAGCGGGCATGGGAAACACGCTGAGGGGCTGCTGGAAGGGCGGTACTGGTGGGGGGGTGGCGGCTGTACCGGTTGATGGGGTGGGCACAGAGGTATCCGCCACCGCCAGGGAGCTTCCATCGGAAGAGGAGTCGCAGTCTGTGGTCTCCCCTCCTGTCCTCGTTGTGGTGCTCCCCTCGCCCTCCGTCCCACTGGTGCCCTCACCGTCGGTGGATTCGGCCTCTGGGCCCATGTGGGATGCAGCTCCCTCCGTCGCCAGTGTTGCTACTCCTCCACCAGATGATGCTAATGCACATAAGGACAGGGTGACAAAACAAAAAGGGGGGGAGAGACAGAGGATACACTTGGTCAATGCCAGCAACACCACTGCCGTTGGCGTACACATCACACAGGGAGCAGCCCTATGCACTAGGCCATGCCCAACCAGTTACTAAGAGAGTCAACAGCCCATGGGGTACAATGCCTAACGCCATCAGCTGCAACCCAGAAATCCACAGGACCCTGCCCAGTAGTAGATGCCCACTAACACTATTGGGGTAGGTGTGCTTCAGAGCCCGCCAAACAAGGGACCAACCCTGCCATCTTCGCCCTGGCCTAGGGGCACCCATAGCCCCCAACCAGGTAACTCTTAACGCGCGCAAAGAAGGAGTCAGATTCTGTACTCACCCCCTTGTGGCTGCTGTGATTCCTTCAAGCGCCCATCCAACTCCGGATAGGCCTCCGCCAGGATGCGGAACATCAGGGGGGTTATGGTGCGACAAGTACCCCCTCCTTGTTGGGAGGCCAGCCCTAGCTGGGCCTCCGCCGTCTTCTTTGCCCAGTGGTGCAGGTCCTCCCACCTCTTGCGGCAGTGGGTGCTCCACCTGTCAAAGACCCCCAGGGTCCGCACCTCCTTAGCGATGGCACGCCAAATAGCCTTTTTCTGGTGGGCGCTGGCCTGCAGGGAAAAGACAGCACAAAAGGTAATTAGTCACCCGTCCAGACCGTCACACTCATGGCCCACCAGATGCCTCCAATCTCTTGACGCACATACATTGACCACCTTAAATGCTGCACTGTGGCCCGGACGCCTCTGCCCCTCCCCTACATGTGGCTTACATACACAGCACTCCCTACATTCATGGCCCACGCATCATGCTCACAGTGTACTCACCTGTTTGTCTGGAGGACCGTAGAGTAACGTGTACTGGGGTAGGACCCCATTCTCCAACTCCTCCGCAGTGAAGGCAGGGGCCCTTTCTCCAGATACATGAGCCATTGTCGCTTCCAGGCACAGGTCACAGCAGCACTTGCAGTGTAGGTCCTCTCTTGTTGAAGGCCAGGTACAAAGTGAATGGATAGATAGAAAATGGCGGTGACGTCCGCGGCGGTGTGTACCGTCACCCCCTGAGTACATCCCCATTGGCTCCTGGAACCCATAGGGCCCAATGATAACCAATGCGAAGTTGCGTCATAGACGGCCTACCGTGACGGTGCACAACGCTAGTGCAATTACCTAATTTCCACTTGTCCCTCCTCACAGGTCAGGCATCCGCCATTTCAGGGGGCCACAGGGCATGGTACCTAACTGCATCACAGCATACATTGGCACAGCAACTGATTTTCGGATTCACATTTTGTTTCTGAAAAGTATCGAACTCTGCATCAGTGCAATAGATGTGGGAATATGACCCTCTGCTCACCGTTCTCTTCTATAGGCTTCAACCGCTGAGGCTGAATATGAGATGGCGGCATCCCCCAGTGTACAGACCCCTGGTGGACCTTGCAACAATGGAGGACAGACACATTACCATTACCTACAGACTTGATCGTGCCACAATCCAGGAACTGGTGCCCAATTAGAGCCAGACCTGATGTCAGCTATCTGGCAGCCCACTGGTATCCCCCCTCTAGTACAAGTCCGGTCAGTGCTCCATTTCCTAGCAGGTGGTTCCTTCCAAACAACAGTGGCCATGGCATCAGGGATGTCTCAGCCAATGTTCTCTAACGTGTTAACAAGAGTGTTGTCAGCCCTGCTGAAACACATGCAGAGGATTTGGCCACAGTGAAAGCTGACATTTATGCCCTGGGTCCTATCCCCAACATCACTGGTGCCACTGATGGTACACATGTGGCATTTCCTAACCCCCCGGAGAAATGAGCAAGTTTTCTGGAATAGAAAAAGCTATCACCCTATGAATGTGCAGATGGTGTGTTTGACGGACCAGTACATCTCCCAAATGAATGCCAAATACTGTGGTTCAGTGCATGACACCTTTATCTTGAGGAATAGCAGCATCCCATATATGATGGGCCACCTCCAGAGGCACCTGGTGTGGCTAACAGGTGAGCCTAAGGTCCCCAACCAGTATATATTAGTGTATGGGTATGGGGTTGTCCCTAAGAGTGAGTGTGTGGCTAACAGGTATCCCTTGATGTTTAACAGGTGACTCTGGTTACCCCAACCTCTCATGGCTACTGACCCCAGTGAAGAATCCCAGACAAGGGCAGAGTAACGTTACAATGAGGCACATGGGCATACAAGGAGGATTATAGAATGGACCTTCGGCCTCCTGAAGGCCAGGTTCCAGTGACTCCATCTGACAGGTGGATCCCTGTACTACTCAGCCAAGAAGGTGTGCCTGATCATTGTTGCATGTTGCACAACCTGGCCTTGAGACGCCAGGTGCCTTTTCTGCAGGATGATGTGCCTGGAGATGATCTTGTGGCAGTGGTGGAGCCTGTGGCCAGTGAGGAAGAGGAGGCAGAGGAAGAAGATGTTGACAACAGGAGCAACATAATTAAGCAATACTTCCAGTGACACACAGGTAAGACATTGTACATTCACTTTACATTTCCTCTTACCCTATGTCTATGGCCACTGACTGTACCCTTTGGCATCTCTATTTTCAGATCCCTGTGCCGCACTGTGGCTCCTGTTATGTATACTGCTGCCCATCCAAAGGTCATTCCAAAGTATATTTCACTGTACATTTGAGTTGCAATGCTTTGATAAAGTTTTATTAATTCATTTGTGAATCATTTGACAGACTCCAGATTTGTATTTGTTCCAAGGGTGTTTATTTAAGTGCTCATAAGTATAGGGAGATGTGCAATGGGCTGGGCTGATGGTGGAGGAAAGTCTAGGGTAGAGTCCAGTCTCTTGGTATCACAGGTGCATTTTCTAAGGGGGCATGGGAAGTTGAGCAATGGCAGTTCAAGGTGGACAGGGTGACAGAGTGGGACAGAAGGGTGACAATCAGGAGAGTCTTATTTCCTGGCGGGGGTCTTGGCAATGTTCTCTAGCTTCTGCCTGGATTGCAGGGACCATTTGCAGGGTGGTTCTCCTTCTGCAGGGGGTGGGGTGCTGGTGGCCTGTGGTTCCTGTGGTGGTGCCTCCTGTCCACTAGCGCCGGCGGAGGTGCACGGCTGGTCATCAGTTTGGCTAGTGTCAGGGATCCGTTGTTATGCCACTGCCTCCTCATGGTCTTTGCCATTTCAGCCAGCACCCCAACAATGGCGACCAGGATGGTGTAGATGTTTGTTAGGTCATTCCTGATCCCAAGGTACTGTCCCTCCTGCAGCTGCTGGGTCTCCTGGGAAGGGTGGTATGCTCCCAGGATGTTGGAGAGGGGTTCCCTGGGCCTGTCCTCCCCCTGTCGCACAGCAGTCCTTCCGTTTCCCTGTTGTCCTGTGCCTCTGTCCCCTCAACTGTGTGCCCACTGCCACTGACCCCAGGTCCCTGATCGTCCTTGGGTTTGTGGGGTTGCCTGGCGTCCCTGTAGTAGTGGACACACTGCTGACTGACGTGTCCTGGGGACAGTGGCATGGGCCCGCTGGGTGGGTACTGTGCCGGTGTTTCCTGAGGGGGGAGGCTCTGTGGTGGTTTGGGACTGTGACAGGGGAACAGACTGTCCAGAGGTCCCTGATGGGCCAGGTTGGTCATCCTGATCTAGGTGTCCAGAGCTTCTGTCGTCACTGTGGGCCTCTTCTGGGGGGGGGGGGGGGGGGGGGAGACTGGATGTAGCTGGCACCTCCTCTCCGGTGACGTTGAGTAGGGGTCCTGTGGGGATGTAAATGCAGTGTTATTGTATGTGCGTGTGCCATCTTGTGCATGGGTGTGTTTCCCTGTATGGTTGTGATTTCCCTGTCAGCTTGGCCTTGTGTGAGTGGTGATTTTGTGGTCTGAGTGAATCTCTGTAATGGGCATGCTGTGGTGATTGGTGTCCATGCAGGTCTGTGTTGGGGGTCAATGCTTTGGTGTTGCATGCAGGGCTTGGTATTAGGATGAGTGGGTTGTGATGGTGGAGTATGTGTGAGATTGTGACGTGATAGGGGTGAGGGTAGGGGTAGGGGTTTGTAATGGCATGCAGGTGGCAGGGGGATAAAGTAGTAAGGATTTGACTTAACAGAGTCCAGTCCTCCTGCAACTCCTGTGACGCCCTCAGGATGCATGATCGCCAAGACTTGCTCCTCCCATGTTGTTATTTGTGGAGGAGGAGGTGGGGGTCCACCGCCAGTCCTCTGTACAGCTACCTGGTGTCTTGCAACCACAGAATGCACCTTCCCTCATAGGTTATTCCACCTCTTCCTGATGTCGTCCCTTGTTTTGGGGTGCTGTCCCACAGCGCTGACCCTGTCCACGATTCTCCTCCATAGCTCCATCTTTCTAGCAATGGACATCTGCTGCACCTCTGATCCGAATAGCTGTGGCTCTACCCGGATGATTTCCTTCACCATGACCCTTAGCTCCTCCTCTGAAAACCTGGGGTGTCTTTGGGGTGCCATGGTTGTGGTTTGAGTATATAGGTGTGAGGGTGTGTGAGGAGATGCGTTGGGGTGTGTGGTGTGAGGTGCGTGGATGGTGTATGGCTGATGGTGTTCTGTGCGTCTGATTGAGTGGGTGCTCCTGTCTTGTGTCTCTCTCAGTTAGCAATATTTATTTTTTGTGGAAGGGGTTGTGGGTGTGTGTTTAATATTGGTGTTGGTGTGTGGGTGTGGTGTGTGTAGGTGTGTGTCAGGTGTGTGTAATTTGAACTGTGCAATGTGGTGGTGTTTTGTAGATGTGTGTGTGTTTTGAGCGCGGCGGTGTGTACCGCCAATGGTTTACCGCGGTTGAAAGACAGCCGCGGTGATTCGTGGGTTGTGATACTGTGGGCATATTCCTGTTGGTGTAACGGTGTGGATTTGGATATCGCCAGTTTATCACTGACCTTCGGGCTGGCAGAATTGTGTGGGTGTCTGTATAGTGGCGGATTTCTCAGTGTGGGTCATAATCACCGTGGCGGAATACCGCCGCAGGCATGGTATGTTGGCGGCTATCAGCACGGCGGTAGGCGGCGTTTACCGCCAGGGTTGTAATGAGGGCCTATGACATTTGAAATATAGCCTAATGTATAATGCCTTTTTATATTGTATCATATGAACACATTTTATTTTACTCTAGTTCTAGATAGGAATGAGATACAAAGGTCATAGTGTTTGGTTTGCAGGTCTAAAACCCAAATATGAGGTGCATTTGGATAAATCTGGAATTCAAAAAGAACAGATGATGGACAGATTGCTGAATAATGTCAAACATTCACCCGCAGTCACAGATCTGAGCCTAAATCCATTGTATCTTTGCTCACCACACCACTCCATTTTGGACTCAACCATATGCAAATAAGTCTTGACCCTACCACCAATGGGACCAGTCCAGGCCAGGTCCTCCCTGGACTGGATACAAGCTTCCTGGGACCGGTTTCAGGTTATCATTCCTCATCAGCCAGGCTAGCTTGAATCCAGTGGCATACCAGGCATGGGACCCAAGTCTTGGCATATCCTTCCCACTTAGAGCGACAAATTCAAAAAGAACAGATGATGGACAGAATGCTGAACAATGTCAAACTTTCACCCAAGTCACAGATCTTGGGCATAGGATTTAGGCTGAGATCTGTGACTTGGGGTGAAGTTTTGACATTGTTCAGCATTCTGTACATCATCTGTTTTTAGATCTGAAATTCTACATATGTAATAACTAGGCACATTTCCCTTAGGCAATTTGTGAGAAGGCATCTTTCATTTACTGCCTCCACCAACCACCCAGCCAATATTCCCTGTCTGGTTGTGATAGCTTTAGGACGGTGGCGCTGATTTTGTGTGTTCTGCCAAAAACATATATTACCATTGGTTTTAACTAATTAGTTAATATGACCATTTAGTAAAGTCATGATTGAAGGTGCAGAAAACGCTCCAGTGATGTGAAAGTGAACTACCACATGTGGGTTGCAGTCTGAAAATACACCACCTACATACATGACTCAAATGCATTTCACTAGAAATTGTAGTCTGGAGGGGATGTGGTTTAAAAGATCAGCAGTAAAACATACAAAGAGAAGTGCATATTTCATTTAGAAAAACGTACTTTTATATATTAGTTACTAAGCCTCTAAAGTATGCCTTTATGCCCACAAAGCTGGGCGCTTATCACAGTCACGGCTCGCTGAGACTGCAGGGTGGCGCAGCGCGCGAGAGGTAGGGGGAGAGGGGCCAACGACCACACATACCATTAAAAATATAAATATAAAAAACACCTACTTCTGTGATGCGACACTCCGTTCCCCTGCTCTTCCGTCTCCTCCAGCACAGGCTACCAGCCTGCCCCGTGGCCAATCCTGACGCTGCTTATAGCAGCATCAGGATTGGCTGGGAGCCCCCAGCCAGGGAGCTCCCAGGCAGACTGGGAGCCTGTGCAGGCTCTCTCCAACCCAGCAACTGTGTTGCTGGGCTGAAGGGACCCTTCTGCGCATGTGTTTGTCTGGCCCGAAACGGCCGGCCAAACATGCATTCGCAGTGAGGGGGAGTGCTGAGCACTCCCCCTTATTGCTCTCACCCCTGTGGCCCCGCCCCTTCCCCCCAAACTATAATAAACATGGTTTATTATAGCTTTTGGGGAAAAGGTTTGCAGCTGCCGCTGCTGGCGGGGATGATGCTCCTCTGCCCTTATGGAGGAGCCACCCCTGGCTTATAAATATATAAGGGGGGATAGTGGATATTGAAAAGATATATACCCCCACAGAGAACAGGTTCAAAAAGTTTTTTTGCCACAATGCAGGTAAGGCTACATTTTCCATCAACTGACATAGTAATGAAATATCACTTCTATCTAGATTTAGGAAAATTATGGCGCCCTTTGAAAATGTATTTTCCACTTTACTGGTATATACTATGAGCACTGAACATGGATAACCTGCGTGGGAGAGGGCTGGATCAATTGGCAAGAAGAACTGTAGCTTGTAGAGCTCTTCCTTCAAAGCAGAAATTTCAAAAGAGACAGCTGCAAAAATGATTCCTAGAGCCACGCTAGACTTTCTTCTGTGCCCCAGAGGACAGGAAAACTTATCTTCATAGGGAGTGGCTAAAGACAAGGATAGCACACCTGCAGCTGTTGAAAGTGAAGGTGAGAATTCTGAGGGTCGCGTGGTGCAGAGCAGAAGCGGTGGGCCATACGCCTATTTATGGTTGGAGTGGATGAAGGCTTCTCCCAAATCGCCAGGACCGGCGACAATAAGGCTTCACTGAAAGGCAAGGGTTCTGCTGAAGCTGAGAATGGCAAGAGGACCATTTGGTAAAGTCATGATAGACGGTGCAGAAGAATGTTGGTTTTAGTCTTTGCTGAAGGGAGTTGTAAATCCAACGTCTCCACAGATGTTACCATAATTATATGTAGAGATACTTCATCCAGCGTTGGGGGCCCAGATAGAAACTTCATGGGAAGTTTTGGGGTAGGATCCAGGTCACTTGATCTTCACAGGAGTTGAAACTCTTGCAGGTGATCTTTGCCTTCATAAGGGAGGCACTCCACAGGGTTGGAAGGAGTCTGTGCCAAAAATGTCATGGAGGTGAGCTCTATATGCCTATTTTTCTAGTAATTATTGGGCTTCCCTACAGGAACAGACTTTTGGATTGAAGTCAGCTGCCGTTACCCGGGGCACCGTATCCGAAAGCGGAGGTGGAGGAGGAAGTGGAGGCACCACTGTCCATGAAGTCAGTTGTGATGCCAAGAACTGGCGCACTGGGTCGAAGCAGGGAAGAATCACATTGGGTCACTAGGCACTGTCTGACCAATGTTGGCTGGAATGCCAGAAACACTGTAAGCCGTGTTGGAGGCAATGGGCCTGCAAGGGTGCCTAAGGGGGTTGATACCTTTGCAAAAAAATGTACAAGTTAAGGAATGTCATAGAATATGAGCCGGAGCCAGGAAGTCAGGAAAGGGCAGCACCAAAGGAAGAGATATGGTCGCATTGAGGGCACAAGCCCCTTTGGAGGTCAATTGGGAGCCAAGATCAAAGGAAGAGCAGAACTCTGGGGAGGAGCCTTTACTTGGTTCCATTTCGCCAAGCTGCCCTCTATGTCAGGAACACAAAAGCATTTCCTGAAATTGGTCATATCTATGTCAATAGTATCCCAAGTTCACGTGATACTGCTGTAAGGGCTGAATCAGGCAGGAGTTACATTTTGCAGGAAGCCCAAAAACATACAAAATAGGAAAATAATGTGAGTTAGGCTGCTAAGGCTAGGCTTTCACAGATCCATTCTCCGATCCTCCTCAGCATATCACAGCAGAATGAAACTTCTCCTGTGAGCACTGAACGTATATACATGTAATCTTAATAGAATCATCACCATATGACCCCCACTAAAGCTGAAATCAAAACCGCAACACTGACATAACTAAAACAAATATGCCTTACCTTGGGCTGGATAAGCATTATCTCCGAACCCAGAGCCTTTGCTCCAGATCTCGCACTGTAAACTATAGATGTACATTTACAGAAAATTCAGTGACATTCTATTACATTACCTGTTGAGTTTGCACTAACTTGTCAACAAATTGGCTTACTTCCCTCAAAAGCAGGCAAAGCAGTGGTTTTCTCATCAAATTGCATCTTCCCAGCATTACAAGACAATCTGCAATCGAATGCTGTGCCTGAAACTGATTAGAAATAACAATGTGATGGTTTGCACTACTTCAAATACCTATTTATCTTCAGACTAATTAACCTTTATACATCTTGAGATCAATATATGTTTCATTGGAGAGAAATGACTCAGGTAAGGAAAATATTATTTTCTTTTCTTGTCTATAATGGCTTGGGGGGCATTTTTAGAAGCCTATTCAGCTGGAAGATCCTGTATCTCCAGCAAGGAGGCAACATAATAAAGGATGGCAGTTATATTATCTGGAGAACGCATTCTACAATGATGCTACTCAAATCCACATATACGGATATACATACAAGACATCTGTAACAGCATCTTAAATATAAAAACAAATAAAACGGTGTATTACCTGCTTAGCTAAAGACTTACCAGGCAGTTGGTAACCAGCTAAGGGGGTTCCCTCCTCCCGATCCAATCTACGGAGGTACCAGCGACTGACTTGCTATACTAATTGGTTCCCGTACTTTTTGACCATGCATAGTATTGAGTCACGACCATGGCATTATTTCATTAATTGAAAGGAGGTCCTTGATTCGTGTATATGACAACCATGGTCTACAATGGATAATTTTATCTACTCGGGAATTACATTTGGAGGACAATCAGCCTGTGTGCCTTGTCATGGAACCACTTGCTTCCTTTTACTTACTAGATGCCCTTAGGAACAAATTGTTGATTAATTCTGGTGGTTAAGAGAACCTGTTTTGGATTATCCTCCAGGACTGCATTCTCCGCATTTTACTGTCCTGTTGATCACCCTAAAATAAACTAGGGTTGAAACGTCGACATCTGACACGGCTAAATTAGTCCTCTCTTGATCTATTACATGCGGTTCATTAATCAGGTTTTAAGACATTCATCCCATGTATTAGAATCGGATATCTATATATTTTACTAGCCCATGTGCCGTTCGATTGTTTTTGTAGATACCTCTTTGTACCCGGATCTCAACTAGGTTGACAGTATTCTCCTGTGTTTTTTCTCAAGCAGAGAATATAGCATTACAAATATAAAGATTTCTGCTCTGTTTAATACATATTATTAGCATTTACATTTCTAAACTTTGTCTTAATATCAACAAACCATATCAAATGATTTGCTTCAGACTACCTCTTAAAGATGTGTAAAGGAAGGATTAAGGAATTGCGGTAGCAACTGGAATAATGGGAAAATAGCAGATGCACATAAAACAGGTCTTGTACTTGATCTTATCCATGAATACTGGCCACAAGTTCACGGATCTGTGAGCATCATCCAGGTAATTCTAAGATCCAGTCACGGTTTGTCTGTTTGAACACTGGGGTAAAACAAACACTGTGCATTGAGTCATTGGTGCTGATATTTATTTACCTGCTACACGTTCTCTGCCCACTTAAAGTAATTATTAGATGTTTCCTTAGGTAAGGTTGTTGTTGTGATAACCATGATAATCAGAGAGGCAACAGTCTTCACAAAAATTAGGCTTTCATTTGCTCTTTCTCTTTCCTCTTAAACCATTACCCACAGGTAAAGCCATAGCCTTTATGGGACACTAGAATCAGAATCTCTACCTATTCCTAAGCCTCACATTTTCAAATGGGTTCCTTACTCAAGATAAAGAGATTCTTGCTCATTCTTTTTTATGATTACATTAAACTGTTGCTAACAATATGCCAATATTTTATTAAAAATGTTTTACGCAAATAATAGCACAGTGCAGACCCGCAGACCGCCCCCAACGTGCTCCCAGCAGTTTGCAGTGGGCCCTGTTGATTCCGGCTGCTTCATTTGAGGACGCTGCTGCAACACAGCTAGCGCAGGAACAGGAGCAGGAGCAGGAAAAAACTCTGTGGTGGTCAGGTAACTGGAAGGCCTTGTGGAAATGTGAGGTTGGACATGGTAAGGTACGGCGTGGGGCACAGGGTGTACTGTGCCCCTCTCCCCTCCCCCCCGAAGCACCCCCTACGGCCCCCTGAATCCCCAAAGCCAACTCTCCTTCCCCACCGGTGCTCGTGAGCTCCCGGAGCTTTGGGTGCCTAAGGTGCCCTAAGGGGCAGAGCGCGGTAGCTGTAGGCAGCCACTGCCAAGTGTGTGCCCCAGAGCCCCGCAGAAGCGGCCCGGCTAGTGCTGGGTGTGGCTTGCAGGGGTCCAGTAAGCCTCGCTCCAGTTTCTACCAGGTCCTGCCTCCTCTGTCTAGCTAACAGTGGCCTTTCCTTGCTCGCAATCACTTGCCCACTGCAATGTTTTGAAGCTAATTATAAAAATAACGCTTACCCACTGATGCTTATTAACGTTTTCCTACGGATGTCTACAGCAGAATCTCAGCCCACCCCTGGTGGGTTTGTGGTGCATGGTCCAACACAAGCAGCATCCAAAGGCCTCGTAAATAGAGTAGAGAAATTAACAACTTAATCAAAGATATCAAATACACGCCCAGATGAGTGGAGGATACTCCATTTATTGTCCTTTTGCCAGTGATTCAGGATAATGAAAAAGAGGAGGGGGCATCTTACCAGCATGTGACTTACCAGCACTATGAAGGCGAAAGTAGACCGGGGAGCATAAGAGCCGAATCTTTACTGCCTTTAACGGCTCGGAACTCAAGGGTCATAAGCAGCTCAAGGACGACCTGTCATCGCCACGGGCGGCCCAAATGTGCTCTTTGTACAGCGGATCTCAGCTTGGCGCGGCTATCTTTTACAGTGCATGGAAATAAGTCCATTGAAATTCAAAAAAGTGGCAAAACAACTAATGCTGCGCCAGCATCAATATCAATTTTGGACTTCTTTAGGAAAAAACTGAATGCACTCAGATCTAGTACCGTGGTAACCCCCTGTTGGTTCTGTAGCCATCTCAAACTACATGAAGGCCACCAATTTACCATCATCAATAGTCTTTGAGAAAACAAAGAACTGTGCCATACAGCCAGGGGACAACACAATTATAGAAATACAATCTAAAAGTCTCACAGAAAGTATGGTAGCAGAGATATCGCCTGACTCTGCATCCAATTTTAAGGAACGGTTAAGAAAGGGCACAGATATCATCAGCATGACTGGCACTCCCAGCCTTTTTTCCTCTTTCATCAATGTACAGTTGCAGGAGAATCAGGCACCCCCTGCTGCCATAATTACCTCAAGTGAATCATTGGTCTGGCCTCAAATCAACAGAACAAGGGCATGGCACCCCTTAGAGGGTGCTAATGTAGGAAAGCTATAATTGGCGGAATTAGCCAACCCACCTGGCCCCATGGGGGACTTAACGGGGCCTCAAGCTTTTACTCAGCCCATTTTCACTGTTGCTAATTGTGGCAAGGTGGACTCTAGTGACACAAACAACATAGATTATTTTCAAGAACATGCTAGCTACATTCTGTCAACGACCTCAGCCACATTGACTGCTCAGGTGGCCTGCAGAGGACAGTTCCACGAGTTTCTCAATCTGACAGTGGCCAGACCAATCTACTTGCTTTGATTAATGCGACTTTGGTTGCTACAGTAAATGCTTTTAACTGGCAATCCGATAAATCAGAATTGTACCTGGATCTGATACAAGCCTTAGCTACATCTATTACTAAGATGGAGGCTATACGTCCTGCTCTGGAACAAAGAAGGCTTATTATCAGCACCAGTACGGTGAGTTCTGGTACACTAACATGTGCTTGCCTTCCATCTGTTGAAAAACTACCTACCTTGCCGAAAGTATTGACCTCTATGATTTTAGAATAAAACTAGCTCCCCATACTCCAGCTATTGTCACACAGCAACAGCCTGAATCTGCATCATCAAAACTGAACCTAGCTTCCACAGTCAATGCTACAGCCAGGCTAAGTGACTTTGCACCGTTAACGCCAATTATGCTTATGAGTACCACCCTCCAGCAGGATACATTAACTAATCACACTAACCCCCTAGGGTTGATGCCCATATTAAGGCCCACATCATTGTTCAACAAGCCCCCATCGAGCCAAAACATAGATTGAAGGCAAAGATCCACTCCTGTTGTAATACTAAAGATAACACAGACTGCATGGATACACAATGGTCAAAAAGAGATTAAAAAAGGCAAAAAACAGACTGCAAAAGAACAAATGCAAATTCAGTACTTAAAGGAACAAAGGTCGGTGAACCATAATGCAACTAATGTATATCCCATCTTCAAGGATAGGAAGCTGGGCAAGAAGGACTTAGAATATCAGAAGGTGTCTCCATTGCCCGACCATCAGCCTGCACCGAGCACCAAAAGAGACCATGAGCCAGGCCTGACCATTGCACATAACAATGTCATTGCATCCTCGAAGCTCAGTGCGCCCTCGGTCTCTACACAATTAGAACACTATACTTTGCCAACATCTCTACCGCCTTGCAAATACCCTCATATACTCCAGTCAGAATCGTCCAAATCAAGTAACTTCCTAGTTAGGTCCCAAGAGACCAAATTACAAACACCAGCAGTTTCAGCACTCACTGGGACAATTTGCAGTAGTGCAGAAGGGTTTACCCTTGAGCAACTGAAAGAAGCTCATATAAACGGTGTTGACGAGCCGAATGAACTGGCTAGTGATTCAATGCTCACCAAGCTGGTACTCACCCCGCAATATTTAACAGAAGGCAGCCATGACACCTTGAATCGTTCAAATCTGCTACAGCTCTTTAAGACACTATCAAAGCTGACCAATATAAAATTGTAAGATATTTTGAGTGTAGCATTTAAAGTATTACCAGGGTACAATAAAGGTAGGGAATCAACAATACTGTCATTAAGAACTCTCGCATTGGTTAAACAAATTCTAGCAAACAAGATGATCTTGGGGGGGATGGGGTATAGAGATCTCCAAAATAAGGCCTCCTAAATCTCCTCTTCCATTGAAAATACAAACCAAATCTCCAAACTTAAAAGCTTGCACTCACAGCATCCTTAAGTCACTCTAAATCAAACTGGTTCAACAATAAAAATGTACATATCTGGATCTCACTTAAGCCAACTGATTTAATCAGGAGAGTCGCTTTACAATCTAGCGAAGCGAACAGCATACCAGATTGGGCATGGCTAACATATGCCTTATCCTTCAACTCATAGAATTGTTCCTAGCATCAGCACTCGAGCACTAGAAAGGAAACGTCATCTACACATCTTGTCAAGGAACATCGCTGGGCTGACTAAACTCCTTAAAGTTGTTTTGAGTCAATCAGTTTTTTTATGGGTGCTGACATATTTTGCTTCCAAGAAACGTGGCTAACAAATCCTCTGGCAATCCCTGGGTTCCACAAAGTGCATCAATGAGCAATAAAAAGAAACATCTTCAGAAGGCTATCTGGTGGCCTTTCAATGTATTTAAACACTGGCTTGGACTTGAAAGTGAATAAGATTGTAGCCCAGGTCAACATGATGCAATCCATTACGCTGGAAGGTTTAAAAACTAAAGACCCCTAGATAAAGACTTTATTAATCAATCTATACTTTAAATCCTTTAGCCCTGGAGGGTTTAGAGGATGCTTCAATTAGTCAAAACCCTAGATGCAGTGCTATGTGATCACGCTGGATATAACATCATCATCATCATCTGTGGCAATTTTATCCTTAGGTATTTGTGGGCAGTGGTGGACGACTTCCATACAGTATGCCCAGCAACCAAGCTGCTCCATCGCCTGTTCACTAAACATGGCCTCGCCTCTATTCAGCACACACTTGAAAAGAACTTACCGGCACAAAAGTATCCAAAAACCTTCCAGGGGAAAAGCACTTGATTACATCTTTGCCTTGGATGAAATCATCAAGCGTCCGAAGACTTTTGAAATTCCCCATACCGAAGCTAGCAATCACTTACCTCTCCGCACAGAGCTGAACATACGTTTAATTTGCCTGGATACCCAGAAGACACTGAGGTCTTCAAAAAGCTATGAAAACGTATAGTTGATAAAGCGAATAAAATGTAGGGCAATCTCTTAAAAAAAAATGCAAATCTGGAAAGCCACCTGGGGCTCTTCTCTGATGTGAAAACTTGCACAGTAGTTGGCCAGAAATTTTTATTGATGTCCTCCAGAGTTTAGGCCCCACATCACCCTCTCAGAGGCTTTCAGTAAGTCACATTCAGGTACACCCCATAATTGAGAGCAAGTGGAGAATCCGTAGGTTGCAGAAATTGTGCCTCAAAACAAAAAAACCCTCAATGAAATCAGAGCTTCTGTTAAAGCTGCAGGTACAATCCAAACAACATAAATAATTGATCTGGTCCCTAAAATGCAAACAGGTGGGGAAAGAGTGGCTACATATTTATTCAATACTGGGAAAGCATAACCAGGTGGAGCTATGGAGGTATATTAAAAATAAGATGAGTCAAGAAGGCCTCCGAATTAATGTGATTAATCAACACAACTGGATATATCATGTAAACAAGCTATATGTAGCCAATACTGCTACCTCCGTCTGTTCCTGAGGCAAATCACACATACAAGTTACACAATTGGAACATGAGCTAGCCCCTACCCCCAGGAGGGATTTCTCAATTATTTTGCTTAGTATCAGGGCAATAGGTGCTGTAGGGCCTAATGGTGTCACAGCACAAGTCTTCAAGGACGATATTGAGTTGCTGTCCACAACTCTTTCACCGCTATATCGCACATGCCTGGAGACTCAGGAGGTACCCAATAGTTGGAGGGACTCTATCTTACACCCAATATACAAGAAAGAGGACAGGCAGGACCCAGCCAATTACAGCCTCATCACCCTTCTTGATATTGACACCAAGGTTTTTGCCTCTGTACTTTTTAAAGAGCTGGAACACTGGGTGGAAGCAAACGGGATAGTTCAGTTTTTCCAATTAGGGTGAATTTGGTGGCTACAGACAACATGGTGGCCCTCTATTATTTAATTCATCCAGCCTTCAGCAAGAAGTCGCCCCCTCTTTATGCCTGCTTCGTGGACTATTCTGCAGCATTCGTCCTGGTGGACAGAAATCATTTTGGAGAAAGCTACAATGTTGGGGCATTCCACATAACTTGTTGAGGGCAATAGTCTCACTCTGCACATCAACTTCCATGAGGGTCATATGGTCACAAACTGCTGTAAGCAGGAAAATCCCCACAGATAATAGTCTAAAACAAGGCAGTGTCGTTGCCCCATTTCTATTCAATCTGGATACAGCAGATACGTCCCTGGCCTCAAAATGCGCTAATTGATTCTACCAAAAATCGGGAATCTCAAAGCCATGCTGCTACAATATGTGAATGAAATCGTTTTGCTAGATCATTCCAGAATTGGGATTCAAAAAGCACTAACTGCCCTCCATGACTATAATGAGACAAATAAAATGAAGGCAAATGCATCAAAGACTAAAGTAATAACTTTTGGGAGGATACCCAAAAAATTGAATCATCATTGGAATATTGGCCCCCTTAAGATTAGTGGGACCCAATTGTACAATTACTTAGGAGTGTGGCTAACTGAGAATGGAAACTCCATCTGTGCCATCTCAAAGCAAAGGCCGGACTGATAATTAAAAGCGTATGCCAGCTCAATAATTTAATGTAAAGCCCCTCCTCTGAACCTATATGACGAGTGCTCAGGTGCATCCCTTGGCTCTAAGTTATGGCCATGTAGCCTTCCCAGGGCAATTTACCAAAACAGTAGCAAAACTGCAAGTCAAAGCCTATAAGAGAGTGTTCAAGCAACCACAATACATAAGAGGGTGTTTGCTAAGACCGGAACTTGGACTGAAGGACGGAAGTGGGCCAATATAGGTGCTTTTTTAAATACTATTATAGGACTGCCAAGACTCTGCCCAAAACATTGAATTCAGCTCTTCGCCCTATCTTTGACTCAAAAACAAATCCTTAGTTGCAGTACTTAACAAAGGCATTTGACTCCCTTCAAATAGATCGGACAGAACTAAATAAGTTGGTGCTTTCACATACCGCCCTTATAATCGTGCTGAAAAGGCAGATAAAAACACTCTCTATGACAAATGATTTGGCGAAATTGAACAGCAAACCCGTGTTAGTGGCAGTAGCATCATCTTACGATACATGCCCGTATCTTCTGTCTGCACAGCCATATTTAAAGTGTGCAATTGGGAAAGCTTGCTTGACGCAAATCATGGCTGCAAATTTGTTGGCCCTCAGAATTAAGGAGATGAATCCAATATGGCACTGTCTTTCTATGGCTGTCAACTGCAGGCTCTGTGGATATTAAATCAAGTCATTTAATCACCTGTTATGCTGCTGCTCAGCACTGATGAATGCACGTTGCACTTAATATTAAAACCCCTCCTTTAAAGCCACAGTGTAAGAACTCGTAATGAGGCTAGGAATCTTTTTTTCATCTTGAAGGAGTCAACTTATCTGGCCAAATTTTTTAAGTATATTTACCAGCTACAAAAGCTGTTAAACCAGAGCATTAAGACTGGCTATGCATATTACTCCACAAAAACAGAAGGGCGAAGCAGTGCTTAATTCATAATTTTTGCATGTAGCAAAGTGGTTGTTAGCAATTCGTCACATTTTTTGCTCTATTGATGTTGTTTTATCTTCCTGCATGTGGCTGGATTGGCTAACTTTTATAAACATATGCATGCTATTAGGACTATTTACCTGTGAACACTTAGCCTGTGGTGGATTAGTGGTCATACTAGAGAACACGCATAAGCCATTCTTGTTGACAGTATTGTCTTCCCCTGGCGAGATAACGGAAATCCTAATGCATGAGATTTTGCACATTCTATTTACCCAGTCAGCATCGGTCTCTTTTGGGGGAATAATTGTATTATCAGAAAATAACAATATAATACATTGACGATTTGCACTGCTGTTCTTTCTGGGCTTTCTTACCCCTTATTTTTTAAATGTTATCATATGTCATAGCTTTTAACTTTTTAGTGAACCTTTAAGAGATCACTGCTGCTTTGATCCAGGTTCTTTTACCTAAACAGAAATTATGTAGTTTTGTATATTTTCTTTTATTAAAACAATTTCCCTTTGTAAAGATTTTGAATAATCACACAATAAAAAACTTCTATTTTTCTCTCTCTCTCTTTAAACAGCACAGAAATAGGAGGGAGAATAAGATGAACAGGTATAATTTTTAAAGAATGCAAATTAAATCACTATGTTAGGAGCAAAGGGGACCACTTTTTTACTATTCACCTCTTTGTTAATATGTTTTAGGAAACATTTAATAGTATCTGAAATGAAACTTATGATCCAAATGATATTGCATACCTTCAGAGCCAAGTTTTGTGATGGTGGATGGGTTGGGTTGGGGGGTCCTGGCTAACCGCCGGGGAAGACGGCTGCAGCTTGATGAAGCTCCTCCAGCCTAACAGCCCTATCCCCCAACATGCATCATAATATCCGCTTGAATGGCAAGAGACTGACCCTACTACGTTTTGCCAAGAACGGACATGCAGGGGAGGCCCTTTGCTGATATCTGCCCCTCTGGTTTGGTGCCGGGTGAAAGTGCAGCCTATAGCGGGCAAGCACACTGGGACCTGCATTGTTGCGGGCAGGTCTGGCTCCTAACCGGAACAAGAGAGTTGGGTGCTTCAGACAAGCGTGCACTTGGACCAGGCCCCACAACTTAGAGGAGGCTCCTGGCAAGACTCGGCCCCCGGAACGAGCCTGGGACACGAACCAATGGCGGGCCGGGGTGAGGTGCAGCAATTCCTTCTTCAGCACTAGACACTGCGGCTGGAGGCTGAGTGACCTGAGAGTGGTGGAGCCGCTGCCTGCGGCAGGAGGGAGCACGCCGCTTATTAAGGTGAACAGCTCGGATATCCGCTGCACCAAAGAGTGGTGCAACTGGCATGGGAAAGCAAATTGGAGCCTCTGTGGTGGGGAGGGGCTCAGCTCCTACCCGATTGCGACCAGCCAGAAGTTGTGAGGCGACTTCCAGCACTGCGTGCGGTGAGATCTGCTGAGCTGCCTGGCTGGAGGTTGTGGCAGACGGCTACGGGGAGACCTGCAGTGAGGGCTGTGGCGCACCAGGACAGGATATGAGGGACTCCTTCTGCATTTGACCTACAGACACCAGCTGGCATGACAACAGGAGCCGTACAAGGGTCCTAGGAGGAGGTGGTGCTCCCGTCAGCTGAAGACGATACACACGAGAGGTGGGTCACCGTGGCATTACTGACCTTGGCTGCTTGGCCTGCCACAGAGGACAGAGGCCTGTAATTGAGGCCTGTTTCAGGATATAAGCTTGCCTGACAGTTGGCTGGATTGGAGAGTGCATAAGGGTGGTGAGTGCAACACTGACTGCTGTGAGAGAGCGTACCTCTTTGCCTTTGCTGCCAACAATGGATTGCTATGGTCAGTGAGGATTTGACCGGCACAACACTGTACAGCGCTGTGAGAGATACCTTGGCGCTACCTTGCGCTATGTAGCGACACTGGGGCTTATTTGATTGTGGTAGAGAGCAGATGCTCTGAAGAGGATTGCTGGGGGAAGCCTATGCTCATGAAGTTCTCTGGTGTGGTGGGGGGACCCTTCTTCCTTATACTGCTGGCTGCATTAGGGGAGTCAACTATGATGGTCTTGTGGGATTGAGACTGTGTGCACTCCTCTGCTGGCGAGCGCAGAGGCCCTAATGGGCCCCTGAAGATTTGTTGGTCAGTGGCTGGTGTGCTGCACAGATTGGCAAACGGCCATCTAAAGAGGTGTCTAGGCTGCCTGATCTCAGCATGGTGCGAGATAAAGCACCTTCCACAGCTGGACAGCAAAAGATTGATAAGTATGCTAAATAGAGCATCCCTGGGAGAGACGGGGGAGCGCCTGGCGGAGCACCTACACCGGAGGACACCACCCAGACAGTGGCTATCTTGCAGGCCATTAACAATCCGAAGGTCACAATGTAGGGAAGGATGGGAGAACTCTAACTGGACCTGGCCCTGATCAGACAGGACCTCTGCAACACCACCCACAGTCACAGAGGTGGAGGGCCATCTATCAGAAACAGAGGACACAGTTAAAACACATGAAGAACACTTGGTGAAACTGCAAGCAGTTGGTGAGTCAACTAGAGGCTAGGGCTCAGGATGCTGGGGAACGGTCTAGACTAAATAATCTGAGAGTGGTGGGCATTCCAGAGGAAGTAGAAAGCAGTACTTCCACAAAATTCATCTGGGACTGGCTGATGAGCTAGATTCCTAAAGATGTCTCAGCATGTTTTATTGTGGAGCATGCAGACAGAACCCTGGTGGCCACGCCGTCTGTGAGGGCCCCGTAAAGACCATTTATTGTGAGACTACTCAGCTTTGCAGACAGGGATGCAGTACTCAGGGCTGTGAGTAAAGCAGAGCCTGTAATGTTCTGATCCACTCCAGTGACGATCTTCCCAGACTACACACTGAAAGTTCAGAAATAGCAGATTTCCTTTCTGGAAGCTAAAATAAAGTTGAGGGTTATAGGCCTCACCTATCTGCTTCTATTCCCGGCCCGCCTAAAAGTTCTATTTCAAGGCTAATCACTATTTTTTGACACGTCAGAGGTGGTCTGGACCTGGATAAAGGAACGGCCTCCACAACCATTACCATCCCAATCCTGTGTGCAAGGTGACAGTAACAATGAGGTACAAATGAAATGGCACACAGCGCTCCGACAATGACTGCTGAAGAGGGGGATGCGGGCGCCCTCATTGGAGGGAAAAAGGATGTGGCCTTCTCTCTGGCGGGTCCGGAATCAGGCATAAGAACTATGGAGCAGGGGCGGGAGCCACTGCCGGCCCTGTGGCAGGAGGACAATGTGGCATGGAGAGCTCACTTGTGCTCAATACGAAATGGGGGGAGTTAGTGTACAACTATAATGACTGCCATGTTCTCTACTATGTTGGGGTTAAATGTTATTGGAGAGGGGGGGTTCGGTTTCAGGGGTGCTGTTTATCATAGTTTAGCCCTGCTGACTAGGTGCCTAGATACACCACAACAGGTACTTCTGGTTGGTGAAGTATTAGGGGGGAAGCTGGGGTAGGAGGAAGGGTGGCTTGCTGACAGGGTTGTACTTTCCTTATGGGCTGGTTTGGGGACTGCAACTCAGACACACTGCACCTTTCAATGTTGGCAGGCACAATGTCTAGGCAATTCTTCTCATGGTTGATACCATTTTGTTGGGGAATGACAATTTAACCCCCACCAGACTAGCCAACTTCGGGGTGCTGTGACAGAATGTAAATGGTCTCTTAGATAAAATCAAATGGGGAGTGGTTCTCAGGTCACACTGAGAATAGAGGCGGATTCAGGTAACCCACTTGATGGGTAACAGCTGTCAATTCCTGGGGTACTCCCAGATCTACCATGCATGCTTCCATAGGGGCACCAGGGGCACAGCCATCCTGGTTAGGAAACGCACACCACTAATGATCTCCAAAACTTGGCAGATCAATTTAGGATATTATGTGGAAGTCACTAGGGTCCTTCAGAGCCTGTCTCTGTCGGTAGTAAGCATCTACCACTCCTACTCACAAAGGGCTTTCTGGTTACACTGGGGGAATTATTAAAAGAGTTACCGGAGGTTCCATGGATTTTGGGGGTTACTTCAACGGCATGTGTGATGTAGATACAGATCGCTCGAAGGCTGGGATGGGGGGAGGTGGAACCACACCCTTGGCAACCTTCGTAGGCAATTTTAATCTTGTGGAGATCATAAAACAGAGCGGGGCTACACTTTCTACTCCAGTGTATAAAGGACCTTTTCTAGAATAGATAATGTCTTCATGTCTGCTGGAGATGGTGATGGAGGTTAGACATCATGCACTGGGTCTGTCCGATGATTTACCGGGGGAATTGACTCTGTCCTGGGGTACTAGAGGGGCGAGGGCCGGGAGGATACTAGATAGGTGGTACCTCTAACTCAGGATAAACGAACACCGCAACAACATTAGATGTGGCCGTGCAACTACCAAATTGTCCCAACATTTTCTGGAGATTGCACACAACCCAGACGATATGTGGTGGGTGGTCCTCCAAACCGACCCACATAGGAATGTTAACTCCCTCTTCAAGTTGGAACAACAATGGGTTTTTAAACTACGCACCCATATCCAGGGACTTAATGATGATATCCCTTGGACCAGCTTCAATAGATAACTTTATCAATTTTCCATTGTTCTGTATCAATAGATATAAACATCCTTTCAGACTTATGCAACTCTATAATACTTAGATGATCTGGACTATCCATGGTGATTTCCTTTCCCTTCATAATTTAGCTTGTTTGTGATTCTCGGGCGTTCCTGTATCAATTTTGTGATACAGGTCACTAGTTAATAAAATTCCTCTTAAATATCTTGTTGCAGGTCACTCCCTGATTCCTTAATATGCCTCTTTTTACCGGCATCGTGTGTACCCCTTTTTTATTTCTATGCCCTGCCTGGGCGTGTTATCACGCCCGTAACTGGTTTCTACAGTCTGCCGAACCGCGCGTCACGTGACCTGACGTGCCTGCGCGCGCTACGGCCACTCCCCCCCTCCCCTTCCGGGTCGGAGGGTTTATCATTGCCGCATACCGGCGTCCGTGCGATATCCAGGACGCACGGACCCGGGTAGGTCGTCACTCTGGTCCCGACAGCATCAAAAGTAAGTGCCGGTCAGAACTCTCAAATCCCAAGGGTTCTTGGCCGTGATTCTACTACCTACTATTCCAGCCTCAATAACGCTGCATTACGGCACTGACTACCTCTAAGTCAGTTTTTGGTTTTGATTACGGCACCCATGATGTTTTACAGACGGTCTTTATGTGATCGGTATGTTTTGGCATTTGTGCTCATACTCTGATCAGGAGCATCTCTTTTAATCATAGAGATTATGGCTGTCCTTTTAATCTGGGATTACCATATAATATTTGATAGCACCCTTTTTGTGGACTACCTACCATAGATGCATACTGGCACTGTGAACCTAATTGGTTAAGACTTGTATTTAATTTACCTTACTTTTGATTATACAATACTTTACTTGACTATGATAACCACTGTTCATGATGTTTTTCTGTTGATATGATTGTGCTTCTCTGTTTAGACTTATGATTGCGCCTGACCATTGGTTCGCGTGGTCCTATGGAGCACATTCCCCTAATTGGGGGTGGTAAGCTCTATTTACATTCGTCTATATGCACGTTCTCACTTGTTTACACGGACACTGTGTGACACGTGTTCACGTTTTTAGCACTCTTTTATTGGCCTGCTTTATCCTGCTAACCAATTAATTGATTCATTTTATTTTCAGGGCTTTAGTTAGAAAACATATGCACCTGACCAATGTAAGTGATCAGAGATTTGTTCCATATTTTGTCAGCTACCTGTAATTCTGGGATTCTGATAAAGTAGACACATTAGTCCCTTATGATTAGGAGACATAGATAGTCAACTTGGTCCTGACGAAGCATCAATGGACCCGTACGGGCCACTAGGATGCGAAACATGTTGACCCTTGAAAAGGGTGGTTTGAAAACTGTTCTACCTCCCACCCACTCTTAGATTCCAATAGAGTGATTGATCATTATTTTTATTTCACTCGTTTGACTACACTTCTTCCTTTTAATCTTGGTCCATACCTTCCAACTGGTCTAATAAATCATTCACCCATTGGCGGCAGTGAGAGCCAATTTTAACCTTTTTTTTTTTATCTCCTATTTTCTTTCTCCTCCCCCCCACTCAATCCTGGAGTCACGGCACCATCATTGTAAAAGATCTCCGGCAAAGAGCCCCCCCATCTGGGGTGGAGCCCGTCAGACATTGCAGCGCCGGTCTGACGAGGAACTGTACCGATGATGAAGCATGACATCCTTCTGGATGTGTGAGGTTATTTGCTCCTAAAATTTAGGACTCTCTTGTGTCTTTTCCTTACCCCTTATTGGAACAGTGTATTGATATCTGTCTATGGTACCTCTAACAAGACAACTTTACACAATATGCTGGTAGCAAAGTGAACACTTCTTCGTGGATAACTGAGACTTGGTGTACTCTCCAGGAGTGTTATGGAAGCCAAGAAGGCCACAATAAGAGATCAAATCTTAAGGTACACGGACAGTCACAAGGAGAGGAGCTAGCAGAACACATGGAGGAAGACATTTTCGACTTAGAGGGTTGATTTGCTGCATCTGGGCAGGAGGAACTCCTGTGTGACCCAATGCACACACAGGCCCTGCTGCTGCAGGAATTAACATAAGCAGCATAGGAAGCCTGGAAGGCCATGTGCAGTAGAATCATTGGAGTGATAAGACTGGCAAGACACTACATTGGCTGTGCATACCCAGGTTGGGGGTCAGCTCCCATGCCATACCTGCAATTGCAGGATGGCGTGTGGGTGGTGGGTAGCGAGCCGATGGATCAGGCTCTCACCGCCTGTTATCAGGACTTGTATCTGGTGGACCCGTCGAGCCCGCATGAAGATCTACCTCAATTTGTGCAAGACCTACCGGTCCTCAGCCTGTCGTCAGAGGACAGGGAATCTTTGGAGGTGGATATTACTGTTGAGGAATTGAGAAAGGCCTTGGCTCAGTTGCAACCAGGAAAGGCACCGGGACATAATGGGTTTCCACCCGAGTATTGGAGTATTAGCGAGGCATTGAGGAAAGGCGAGCTACCCCCAGACCTCAGAACAGCGGATACTGTAGTCCTGTCTAAGCCGAACTTGGACTGCACATGGTATGGGGACCATCTCGTTATTGAATACTGAGGTGAAGGTGTGGGCTAAGGCACTTGCCAGTTGCTTAGGAACCGTCATTGAACACCTGGTCCAGCCGGATCAGTCCGGGTTTATAACGAGGCGGGCCACCCGGCACAACCTACGGCATGTGCATAATGCAATAGCCTCAAGCGAATCGGTGGGGGAGCACAGGCCCTTACTGTCAGTAGACTTTCAGAAAGCCTTCAACTTGGTCGACTGTGAATATAGGTTTGCTATGCTTGAATGGATTGGGTGTGACCCCAGGTTTATCAGCCATATGAGACTCTTATACACAGACCTTAAAGCCAGGGTGCGCATGAGGAGAGTGCTGTCTGACTGGTTGCGGTGCTGTCCCTTGTCCCCGCTCGTATTTGCAGTTGTAATTATACCCTTAGCTGCCTGGGTGTGCGTTGACGCCCTGTTTATTGGCTTCCAATGGGAGGATCCAATGAGTGACAGGATAACAGAGGTCAGTGATCTACCCAATAGTCTCCTACACGATGGCTATGACATGGGTATCCAAATTATCGATGCAACCTGATGGAGTTCGATACTTGTGGGTGTTTGTCACTAGAGATATGCAACGCTCCTTAGAGAGGAACCTGGCACCACAGTTGAAGCGGCCGGCAAGGGACACTAAGTTTTGAAAGGCTCTTCTGCTGTCCCTACTGGGTCGTTCGGCCATCTTTAAGATGATTGCACTACCACAACTTCTGTATCAGCTCCAAAATCACCCTTTTCCAATCGCTAAGATTTTTAAGAAGGTCAATGCACTATTGCGAGCACTGTTTTAGGTTAACGGTGTTCTCCGCATCCCCCTGAAGAAGTGCTGTGGACCTGGATTTGAAGGGGGTATCGTTACATCAGACATCTGCCTGTACTGTTGGGCCACGCATCTTCTCATTACCAACAATTGCTTGTTTGGGAGTTCACAGATCCAGCTTACGACCTTGATGGAAGGGCTATTGGACTGCAGGGCCTGTCACATTTGCTGAATGCGGTGATGCACGAGGAAACCTGCCCCCGGCTACCTGAGTGGTGTTGGAGGTGTGGACGTCAGCCCATCAAGCCACCGGTTGGGTGGACAGGCTAATGCTAGAAACAACCCTTTGGCGAGGAACCCACCTTCCGTGACTTGCAGCCCTACAGGGCTTCACGCCGTGGGACAGTATTGGGAT
This sequence comes from Pleurodeles waltl, assembly GCF_031143425.1. Lineage (NCBI taxonomy): Eukaryota > Metazoa > Chordata > Amphibia > Caudata > Salamandridae > Pleurodeles > Pleurodeles waltl. The sequence continues at coordinate 1,385,374,084 of NC_090444.1, forward strand.
CTCAAACTCTGGGGGATGTTCTGAAAAATGGGACACAGAAATCCTTTCAGGAGCTGCAGGAGGAGTATGCGTACCATCACATGCATTTCTTTTGCTATTTGCAACTCCACCATGCACAAGCACCAATGCTTCAGGTGGCTTCAGAAATTCCTGAGCTTTCATCATTGGAGGCTAAGCTCCTCCTGACGAAAATGAAGGAACACAAACTTTCTCAGGCATACGAAATGCTGTTACGGAATATGCAGGATCCAATGGAGGTGATAGGCAGGGCCTGGGAAAGGGAATTAGGAGAGCTTGAGGATGATGATTGGAGAGAGGCGTTGGAGGCACCCAGGGAGGTAGTTATAGCCACGCAATTCAGACACATTCAGTTAAAATTGTTCCACTGCACATATTATACTAGGGCTCGGCTCCATCGCACTGGTTTTCTTTTGGTTGGTGAGTGTTTGCAATGTGGGCTGCTCCTGGGAACTTGGCACACATATTTTGGCACTGTCCGGTCCTCTCTATCTTTTGGGGGGGGGAGTCCGCGGGAGGTTAGAGTGTGTATTGGGCTGGAATGTCCCAAGAGACCCTAAATCTGTGTCCTACATTGTCACAAATGAACTTGGAGGCATGCAATACTAAAGGGAACTCCTCTGGTTAGGCCTAAAAATTGCTAAGAGGCATATTGTGAGGGCATGGAAGGAGGTGGCCACCCCCTCTGTAAAAGGTTGGGCCAAAGGCATGGAATTTTGTATGGGGTTGGAACAACAAATATAGCATTGGGATGCCCTTACAAAATATGAAAAGGTTGGGAAGAGGCACAGGGAATACATTTGGAACCATGTCCAGAAAAGCCATGGGCGACAGAGAAACTGGGTGAGATGCATGGGAGCCTTAAAGGATAGCAGAGATCCTGGAAATCAGGGGGGTGGGACAGACATGAACGTGATCTAGTCTAGTGACTCTTCCATTATTTGTTTGCAAAATAATCAATGCTGAGATACAGACTTGTACTGTTGATACACCTACTGCTATATATCATGAAAGTATGGTGCAATATTGTGCCATTATGCCTGGGGAACCCTCAATAAAGAACAAAACATTCTCTGGTGGATATTTACATGTGAACTTCTTACTGGATAACTCTCATCCAGGAACAGAACTGAATCTAGAAAAATGTTTAATACCTCTCCCTTGCCAACAGATGGTGCCAAGGCTCCAAGTCGACTCTAACACCATCATGAAGTCATATTTGACAACACTTGGCACTGTGATCCAGTTCCCTTTATCTGTACTCTTTGCTGTTGATCTAATGTGCTCTCTTTTGAAATGTTATTCTATTTAAACAATAAATTCAGTGCTGTGAATCCTGTTTTGAGCTCCCTTTTGGTTTTTAACCATGCTGATGTCTACGGAGACTCTGTGGGTACAAGGTATCACCTCAAATGGACAATGTAGACTAGCAATGAAAATTTGCCAGATCCAGTCTTCTGCCTGGAGGATATTCATTAGATGAGGTATCTACAAATAGAAGCATCCAACAGAACCTTATATGGCAACAAAGAAAGGCATTTTGGATTACCTAAAAACATACCCCTGCAATACCTTTTAATGTACTCTTAAATGCATTTGTAAATCTACCCAGAAAAGCCACCTCAATGTTAGCAGAAGTGCAAAGAGGGCTCAGTCCTTCGTAAGTGTACGAAATATTCATGAGTAATCACTGAAAATCGACATTTCATTAATATTTTCCCTTTGGGGATAATTCAAAAAGGATTCTCAGAGTGTGAACAAGACCACTCCAGTAGAAAATGTTTATGTACTTCAAGATGTCTTTTTCAATACGTCCCTAAATGTCTTACTTCTGTATTGCATTATATTAAATCATAATATTTTAATAGATTGTGGTCTCCTTAGCCAGCAATGACAATAACATCAATATCAGATTTAGTAATTGCATGCTGACAGTCAGTGAATGGATGACCATGAATTGCCTTAAACTAAACTCAGGAAAACCAGAGGTCATCCTATTTGGCAAAGAATACACCATTTGGTCCCCTTCTTGGTGGACCCGAGAGCTAGGAAATCTGCCATCAGCTAAGAAAGTAAAAATGTAGGAGTCCCTCTAGACAGTAAACTTGCATATGGCAATCAAGTTAATGCTACCATCTCCTCCTCTTTCTATACAATCAAAATTGTAGTGAAAAGCCTCCCCTACCTACCACAGACATCACAGAAAACAGTTGTGATGGCCTTCAACATGTTCAAACTTGACTTCTGTAATGGTCTTTACTTGAAAACGAACCAGCAATTTCTAAAACTCCAGGTCCTCCAAAATGCAGAAACCCTAAATACCAATCTGTTAAGATAGGCACTACGTAAGCTCCACCTGTATAGCACTTCACAACACAGGCCAGGAATATTTGAAACAATAAGCTTGAAATGGTACTGCCCTGCCAGACAGCAGCACTGTCTCAGTGCTATAAATGTTGTTGTCCCCAACTTTAGATGCTCTTCATGGGCCCTTGGCACATTAAATCCATATCTGATCTGTCCTTTAGGAAAGCACTGAAAACTTGTTTTTTTTCAAAAACGAAGGACTATGGCCCTCATTACAACCCTGGCGGTAAATCCCGCTTACCGCTGTGCAGAAGACCGGCAACAGACCGCTGCGGAATTCCGCTACAGGTATTACGACCCACAAGCCGGAATCTGCCACAATAGACACTCAGACAAGTCCACCACACCAAAGGTCAGTGATAAACTGGCGATAACAAATCCGACACCGTCACGCCAACAGGAATACGCCCACAGTATCACGACCCATAAATCAACGCAGCGGTCTTTCAACCGCGGTAATCCATTGGCGGTACACACCGCCGCGCTCAAAATACACACACATATACAAAACACAACCACATTGGACAATTCGAAATACACACACCTGATACACATACACACACCACCCCCACACACCCAATCCAATATAAGGCACACACCCACATCACCCACAAACCCTTACTACCAGAATTTTGAAAGCACGCCAGAGAGATACACTACCAAAAACAACACCAGCATCCACAGATCACGGGTGCAGCAGACGTCCATTGCAAGGAAGATGGAGCTATGGCGCAGAATCGTCGACAGGGTCAATGCAGTGGGACAGCATCCAAGAACTAGGGATGACATCAGGAAGAGGTGGAACGACCTACGGGGGAAGGTGCCTTCTGTGGTCTCCAGACACCAGATTGCTGTACAGAGGACTGGCGGTGGACCCCCACCTCCTCCCCCACAACCAACAACATGGGAGGAGCAAGTATTGGCAATACTGCTTCCTGAGGGCCTCGCAGGAGTAGCAGGATGACTGGACTCTGGTAAGGCAAATCTTTACTTCCATGCCATCACATACTCCCACCCTTACACTCACACCCATCACCCCAACAACCCACAGATACCCCACCAACACAACCCACACATCCCAAAACAAAGCCCTGCATGTGACACCAATGCATGGACACCCATCACCCAAGCATGTCCACTACAGAGACTCACTCATGCCCCAAAATCACCAATCACACAAGGACCAAGCCAATAATGCAAGCACTGGAGTACAGGGTCAACCACCCATTGAACACAATGGCACACACACATACAATAATTATGCATTTACACCCAAACAGGACCCCTACCCAACTTCACCGGACAGGAGGTGCCAGACATATCCAGTCCCCCCACAGAAGAGGCCCACAGCGATGACAGCAGCTCTGCACAACTGGATCAAGATGACCAACCCGGCCCATCTGGGACCGCGGGACAGTCAGTTCCCCTGACACTGTCACAAGTCACCACAGAGCCCCCCCCTCAGGAAACACCAGCACAGCACCCACCCAACGGACCCATCCCTCTTTCCCCAGGACACGTCAATCAGCAGTGTGTCCACCACTACAGGGAACCCAGGCAAACCCACCATCCCAAGAAAATCAGGGACCTGGGGGCAGTGGCAGTGGGCACACGGTTCAGGGGACAGAGGCACAGGATAACAGGGAAACTGGGAGGACTGCTGTGCGACAGGGGGAGGACAGGCCCAGGGAACCCACTCTCCACGAGGCACTCTCCAACATCATGGGAGCTTACCATCATTCCCAGGAGACGATAGCAACGGTACTGGACAAGTTTCAGGAGACCCAGCGGCTGCAGGAGGAACACTAACTTGGGATCAGGGAGGACTTGAAGTCCATTAACACTACCCTGGTCACCATTGCAGGGATGCTGGCAGACCTCGCCAACACCAGGAGGGACACAGTGATACAACAAGGGGCCCCTGACACTAGCCTGGACGATGAACAGCCCTCCACCTCCGCCGGAGCTAGTGGACAGGAGGCACCGCCACAGGACCAACAGGACACCAGCACCCTACCCCCTGCAGATGGAGAACCACCCCGCAAATGGTTCCTGAGGTCCAGGAACAAGACAGAGAACATTGCAAAAACCCCCACCAGGAAATGAGACCCCCCTGAATGTCACCCTTCTGTCCCACTATGTCACCCTGTCCATCCTTAAACTGCCATTGCTCCACTTCCTAAGCCCCTTTGTCAATGCACCTGTGAAACAAATAGACTGGACTCTTCGATGGACATTCCTCCACCCTCAGCCCAGCCCATTTTACAACCTCCTCCACATATTAGCACAGGAATAAACACACTTCAATCACAAACCAATCTGGAGTCAGTCTGTGCTTTCACAAATGTGTAATTGCAATAACTATGTAATATAGCAATGTCAATTTACTTGTTCACATACCAATGTAGCACAGCTGTAGGCCAGCAGTAAACATAGCAGAGGGCACACAGTGGGACCCAAATCTGTGAAATGGAAAGTCAAAGTGACAAGTCAGGGTCCATACATTAAATGAAAATGACACACATATGCTAGTTCCAACAATAGAATGAGATGTGGGAAGCAGTGGCATCTTCTTACCTGTGTCTCACTGGAAGTATTGCCTGATGATGTTGTTTCGGTTGTCAATATCATCTTCTTCTCCCTCCTCTTCTTCATTGTCCACAGGCTCCACAGCTGCCACAAGACCACCATCTGGCCCATCCTCCTGCAGAAAAGGCACCTGGCGTCGCAAAGCCAGGTTGTGCAGCATACAGCAGGCCACGATTATCTGGCACACCTTCTTCAGTGAGTAGTAGAGGGAACCACTTGTCAGATTGAGGCACCGGAATCTGGCCTTCACGGGACAGAAGGTGCGTTCGATCACCCTCCTAGTTTGCCCATGTGCCTCATTGTAGCGTTCCTCTGCCCTTGTCCTGGGATACCTCAAAGGGGGCAGTAGCCATGACAGGGTGGGGTAACCAGAATCACCTGCAAATGTTGAGGGACAACTGTTAGACACACACTAACCCTTAGGGACAACCCCATACCCAGACACCTATGTCAACTGTATTGGGACCATGACCTCACCTATTAGCCACACACGGTGCCTCTGGAGTTGGCCCATCACATAAGGGATGCTGCTATTCCTCAAAATGTAAGTGTCATGCACAGAGCCAGGATACTTGGCATTGAGATGGGAGATGTACTGGTCTGCCAAACACACAATCTGCACATTCATCGAATGGTAGCTCTTCCGGTTTCTGTACACCTGTTCATTTCTGCGGGGGGGGGGAACAAATGCCACATATGTCCCATCAGTGGCACCAATGATGTTGAGGATATGTCCCAGGGCATGGAAGTCACCTTTCACTGTGGGCAAATCCTCCACCTGAGGGAAAACGATGTAGCTGAGCATGTGTTTCAGCAGGGCAGATAACACTCTGCACAACACGTTTGAGAACATTGGCTAGGACATCCCTGTTGTCATGGCCACTGTTGTTTTAAAAGACCCACTGGCCAGGAAATGGAGTACAGACAGATTCCTGTGGGATGGCAGATAGCTGACATCAGGTCTGGCTCCAACTCGGCACACAGTTCCTGGATTGTTCAGTTGGTTTGATTGCACGGAGTTGGAGAAACTAGTGGATGGGGTCCTCCCCCAGTACACGCAACTGAACGGTCCTCCAGACAAACAGGTGAGTACACTGTGAGCCTGTTGCATGGGTAATGCCTGTTTTGAGTGGTGTGGATGGAAGATACATGGGGGGGTGGCTAAGGCCTGCATGTGTGGAAGGGGAATGTATGTGCGTCAGGGCAAGGGTGGGAACTGGAGGGCAATGAGTATGACGGTCCGGACGGGTAAGTAATTTCCTTTTCCCCCTGTACCATTCCTCCAGGTCAGCACCCACCAGAAGAAGGGTATTTGGAGTGCCATAGCCAAGGATGTCCGGACCCTGGGGTTCTACCACAGACGGAGCACCCACTGCCATAAAAGATGGGAGGACCTGCGTCGCTGGAGCAAGAAGACGGCAGAGGCCCAGCTGGGGATGGCCTCCCAACGTGGGAGGGGTGCCCATCGCACCATGACCCCCCTGATGTTTCGGATCCTGGCGGTGGCATATCCGGAGTTGGATGGGCGCTTGAGGGCATTGCAGCAGCCACAAGGCGGTGAGTACACTCTCATTCAGCTGACTCAGCACGCATTATGAGGTGTCTGGGTGGGAGAGGTGGGCAGTGGGTTCCCCTAGGCCAGGGCGAAGTTTGTAGGCAAGGTCCCTTGTGAGGCAGGCTATCTGGCACTCCAACCCCACCAGTGGTAAGAGCCATCTACATCTAGTCAGGCTCCTGTGACTTCCAGGTGTGCAGCAATTGGTCTTAGGCCTCGTACCCCATGGTCAGCTGAAATGTCTAGGAACTGTTAGTGCATGGCGTAGTGCAGAGGGCTGCTCCATGTGTGTTGTGTCTGCCAACAGTAGTGGTGTTGCATGCACTGAACATGTCTTTCACTGTCTCTCCCTCCCTTTTTGTGGTCTCCCTGTTCTTGTGTGCAACAGCATCATCAGACGGCACCGGAGCAGGAGGGAGCTTCAACCCACTTGGCCCTGGAGGGTGAAACAACAGAGTCTGAAGCCACCAGTGGGACGGAGGGCGAGGGGAGCTCCACGGCAAGGACAGGAGCAGACAGCAGTGACAGCGACTCCTCCTATGATGGGAGCTCCCTTGCAGTGGCGGGCACCTCTGTGCCCACTGCATCAACACGTACAGCCACCACGCCCCCCTACCAGCACTGCCCTCCTGCAGCCCCTCAGCGTATGTCCCGTGCCCGCTTTCCCAGGAGGGTGGGCATCTCCTTCGCCCGAGGCACCTCAGGCCCTGCCCCAGTCAGCCCTGCTGCCCTCAGTGAGGAGGCTATTGACCTCCTGAGATCCCTCACTGTTGGGCAATCTACCATTGTGAATGCCATCCAGGGTGTCGAGAGGCATTTGCAACAAACAAATGCATACCTGAAGGGCATTTGTTCTGGGCAGGCAGCCCAAAAGAGAGCATTTCAGGCTCTGGCCTCAGCACTGATGGCAGCCATTGTCCCTGTGTCCAGCTTCCCCCCTCCAACTTCCTCCACCCAGACCCAATCCCCTGTACCTCAGCCTATCCCAAACACACCATCAGACCAGCATGCACACTCATCAACACACAAGAGTGGCTCAGGCAAACATTAGCACCACACATCCCACAGGCACTCACACAAGCACCATCCCATGCAGACACAGCAACATCCACAGCCTCCACTGTGTCCCCCTCCTCCACGTCCTCATCCTACTCCCTCCCAGTCTCATCTCCACTTACACCTGTATGAACTACATCCTCAGCCACTGTCTCCATCACCAGCCCGCCCATCACCACACACCCCTCACGTGCACTTACCACCTCCACTACCATGCACACATCCCCAGTGTCCTCTCCTAGTGTGTCTGTGAGCCCTCCTCCCAAAGTACACAAACACAGGCACACACCCACCCAACAGCCACCCACCTCACAACAGCCTCCGGCCCATGCACCTTCACCCAAATTCACCAGGTCCCAGCCTAGCACCTCAGTCACCAAATCCCCAGGCACAGTGGTGCCAGCAACTGCGGGGTCATGGAGTGCGCCACCCATCAGGGCTGCCAGTGTGCCACATAGCGAGGGCAAGGACATTCCGCCACCTGCCAAGGTGAAAAAGATGCCCACATCCCAGAGGCAGAAGCCGAAAGTACCTGCCACCAAGGGCTCAGCAAAAACCAAAGGGGATAGGGGCAAGACAACTGCAGCACCATCAAAGCTGGGGAAGGGCCAAAAGCTGAAGAGCAGGTCAGGAGAGGGCATGGTGGCACCAACTGAGCGACCAGTGTCACACTTTCTGTCCACGACCACGCCAACCTGTACGGCGGTGAACACCGCTAGCTGTCCCGCCACCACAACCGCCACCTGCATCGTCACCTGCACCGCCCCCGGCCCGTCTACAGCCTCAGCGACAGTCCCCAGCATCTTCCCCAGTGGGCAGCCGTCCGAGGCTGCAGGAAACGTCCTGCTGTGTCCCTCTTCAGGTGCTGACCCATGCACCGCCGCAAGCACCGCCACCTGCACCGCCCCTGGCACGTCTACAGCCTCAGCGACAGTCCCCAGCATCTTCCCCTGTGGGCAGCCGTCCGAGGCTGCAGGAAACGTCCTGCTGTGTCCCTCTGCAGGTGCTGCCACCAGCATCGCCGCAAGCACCGCCACCGGCCCCGCGGCGTCCTCGGACAGAGGCACCACCGCTGACATGGCTACCATCCCCAGTTGTCAGTCGTCTGAGGCTGGAGGAGAGTTCCTGGACCCTGGGCAGCTTCCATGAGGCATTTGTTCCATCACTGTTTACACCTGCAGGTGGAAGGTGCAGCCGCAGCAGTGTGGGGTATGTCGCTGCCTCCATGGCATATCATGCTACCTGAACCTCGCAAATCTCGTGGCACGCACACCCAGGTGAGGGAATTGTACCGGCCACACTGCACATGGAGAACTCTAGGCACCATGCCCCCTCCAGAACCAGTGGGTAGATACATCCACTACCTCTGTCCTTGGCAGGATGAAGCACTCTGGGCACCAGGCCCCCTCCAGAACCAGTGGAGAGATACATCCACTACCTCTGTCCTTGGCAGGTTGAAGCACTTTGGGCACCAGGCCCCCTCCAGAACCAGTGGAGAATGACATCCACTACCTCTGTCCTTGCTTCTGGCCAGAAGGGAAAAAACTTGTAACTGGAAAGCACTGGGGGTCCCGCATGCGGTATGGTGCAGGGATTTGAGAGGTGGGTAGCCTATGAGGGTGAAGTACTCCTCAGAGAAGCTAAGAGGGGGAAATGAAAGACCGAGCATGGGAGGAGCTGGTAGATGCTATAAAAGCACCTAAAGCCCAGTCAGGCGGCTCCTCGTCTGCAATATCCAGGTCGCACTCCCCTACTATTGACATAACGAACAATGGGGAAAGGATTTAGGGACTGAAGTAAACAACTGTGGAGACATCCCACCCCGGTCACAGCCACAGCAGCCAACCTTTATTTAGAAAGACCGAATCATAACGTTGAGAACAGATCAGGACACTGACTCAGACACCAGGAGGGAGGGATCCAGAGGGGGGTAATTGATAGGGTAACAAAGATGAAAAGGGAAGTGAGGCGAACCTTGGAGGCCAACGGGGAATTACTGTATAACAATTCATGACTGTTAAAGATATACTGCAAATGTCCAGGGTGACGTTGATTCGCTGTCAATATGTAAGATTCTAGATTTCAATTAAAAAAAAAAAAAAAGGATACTGACAAGTAAATTTTGGATTTGGATTATGGGGATGGGTTTGATGAGGAGGTTAGTGAGAATTTAGAAGGAAAAAAGGAAAAACATGGTGTTGGACCCAATGGGTGAACAATTATTCAACCCTAGGAAGATAAAGCACCTTAGAAGCAAGGAGCGGTGGCCACTTGATCACGTGGCAGATCAGATTAAGTTATGACTGAGAAGGCCATTAGAAAAAGAGAAGAGGAATGTAATGAGAGCAAAATGCTCACGCCCCCTTATAGATGAGAAGGTTACAATGGCACACAAGTTTTATCCAGGGAAGATCACATGTTTATATAAAAAGGGTAAAGACTTGAGGATAGGGTTGGAGAAGTCCCTCAAGTCTTGTCAGGACAAGGTTTTAGACATCCGTGGCCCGGTGGCAAGAATTTTTGATTTAGTAGAGGAAGCATACAAAAAGAGTACAAATGTGAATATCCACTTTCTAAGAGAATGGTACCAAAGGCTACATGTCTTATACGCAATGCCAATGCTGGTTTGCTAGCTGAAAGGCAGACAACTATCCTGGTGTGTATTAACCCAAGGTTGGGTGATTTTGGTGTCAAAGAATCCACTGAAGAGGAAAAAGGTCTCTTGTTTGGGGAAGGAATGCTAAAAATATTGTTAAATATGTACAAACATTTACAAGCCTTGATAAGACATAGTTTTCTATGAAGAGAGTGTTTTCAGGGAACATTGTTTATGGATGGGCTCGGAGGTGAGGGAAACCTCCCGGCCATTGGTATTACAAGCCCTATTACACAGGGGACCAAGGTGATTACCAAAGTGGAAGATACTATACACAAACCTCAGATTTCTATCCCCGCAGAGGGAGAGGAGGCATATCTAGAACGGAGAGCTAGAGTTCAACACACATATCAAGGTCAGTGTGAGGACAGATTTTAAGGATTGTTTGCAGAACAGTGGGAAAGGATCACAGACAACCCACAGGTTATATCAACTGTGAATGGCTATCAGATAGATTTGGAGCCTTATCAGAGCAAGGAACCAAGAGAGTTGAACTTTCAAAAGAATTTGGAGGATACTGTGACTGAAGAAGTAAGGGAAATGTTAGTGAAAAATGCAATTGTGTACTCTTTTTAGTAGAGAAAAAAGACAAATGGCGGAGAGACTTAAATCAGTTTGTAAGGTACATACATTTCATGATGCAGGGCACCCATCTTTGAAGAGATATGTTTTTGGAAGGTGATTGGATGGTGAAATTAGATCTCATGAATGCATATTTCATTATTCCCATTCATCCTGTGAGCCAAAAATTATTACAATTCAGAAGGAAAGGTCAGTTGTACCAGTTTCAATGTCTTCCCTTCTGTTTGTCGTCAGCTCTCAGAGGTTTACAAAAGTTTTCCAGTCTGTAGTGGATTATTTAAGTGAGAGGGGTGTAAGAATGATTGTTTATCTGGATGACATTCTGATAGTGAATCAGAGTGGGGAAGAATCAACGTGTCGAAGAATTGAGGAAGCATTTGATTATGGTAAAGAATCTTCTAGAAACACTAGAACGTATAGTGTATGTGGAAAAGTTGGTATACATTCAAAGCCATACTTTGGAAATCTTAGGTTTTATTGTAGATACAATAAAGCGACAGCTGCAGCAACCGGTGAGGTAAATAAAGAAAATAAAAGGAAATAAGGAAAGTTTTGAGGAAAGATTACTTGAATATAAGGGATTTGGCACGGGTGATTGGTCTACTTTCATCTTTAGCTCAGGAAGTATTCCCGGGTCCAATGCATTAAAGAGCTTTACAGAGACTCAAGAGAACTGCTTTAGCAGGTGGCTTGTAGTAAAGGGACAGGATACCAGTAAGTGTAGAGGCAAAGTTAGTGTTGAAGTGGTGGCTGGTGAATTTGGAAGCATGGGATGGGCTTGCGATTTTTTAAACAAAATCAGACTTTGTTCTGGAGACAGATGCCAGTATGTCAGGATGGAGAGCAATTTGCTTAAGTCAAGAGACAGGTGGAGTTTGGAGTATGTTGGAAAGAATGGGTACATATAAATTGCTTAGAGATGAAGACAGGATTATTTGCACTTCCAAGTTTCCAACATCTGCAAGGATTGTTAGTGCTGTTGAAAGAGGACAGTTTAACAGTGGTCACTTATCAACAAGCTTGGTGGAAGCAGATCAAAGAGACTGGCAGACTTAGCAATAGAAGTGTAGAGTTTTTGTTTGGAACATACGATTGGTTTGAAAACAGATTGTATTTTTACAGGGGAACACAATCTGGTGGTAGATTGGAATTTGAGGCATGAAGTAGATGTCAGTGACTGGAAGCTAGAGAGCAGTTTTTTAAGGATGTGCCTCCTGTAAAAGGACCACAGGAATTATTAGGACCATTAGAGGTGGATCTTTTTGCAGCCAGAGTAATCTTTCAGTTGGAAGATTATGACAGATGGAGACTTCATCCGAGTGCTGTGGTGGTAGATGCATTTATGCAGAATTGGACAGGCAAGAAAGTGTATGCGTTCCCTCCTTTTTCAGTGATTCCGAGAGCTTTGTTGCAGTGCAGGAGACAGAACTGTCAGATAGTGTAAGTCTCACCTTCTTGGAAAACACAGGCATGGTTTGTGATAGCTTTAAAAATGTCTATGGAGAGGCCTTATTTGATCAGGTGCAAGAGGGGTTTACTATGCGGAGCAGAAATAAGAGAGCATCCGTTAACTATCGGGTTTGCTCGACTTTCTAGTATGGAAAATTACAGGGAATCAGGAGTCAGCTTCAGGGTTGCTTAATGAGTCATGGGCCCCAGGAACTCAGAGCAGATCTAAGAGTGCTTGGGGAGTATGGTTATGTTGGTGCTTAACAAGGGATTTGGATCCTGTGGAGGTGACTAATTGTTTAGAAGATCTCTTAAAGGTCTTTCTTACAGAATTGCAGTTTGTTATCATTCAGCAGTTGCAGCATGCCACTCTGATTCAGGGAGTTTCAATTGGAAGAAGTCCTCTCATTTGTAAGGTGAAGAAAGGGACACAATGGAAAAGATGCCCGAAACCAAGGTATCAGTCACTTTGGGATGTAGATTTGGTTTTGAAACATTTTCAAGAAATGCCTAATAAGTATTTAGGGGTTAGACAGTTGTCCTGGAAATTAGCAACTCTGCTGTGTTTAATTTCTTTTAGAAGAGTTCCAGATGTAGGAGCTTTAGAGATGCCAAGCAGATTTTACCAACCAAGAGGTGTATTGTTCTAGGTTCAGAAAAGAACAAAAACAATGTCTGTTTCTATATTTTATCCAAATTAGATACTTTCCCTAAATTAGGTTTGGTAAGCAGTATTAAGGACTATGAGTGCAGAATGTTGGAAACGAGGAGTGCAGGAGTGGATCAGTTATTGATTTCCTATGTAAAACAGTTTCATGCGGTTACAAATGTAACCATTGCAAGGTGGGTTAAGTATGCGATGAAGGAAGTAGGTATTGATCTGTCTAAATGTTTGGCACATTTGGTAAGAAGTGCCATGGCAAGTAAGACATTTATGTCAAGTGGAAGGTTGGATAAGATCATGAAAGCAACAGATAGGATTAACGCAGATACATTTAGGACATTTACTTTTAAGCCAATAGAGCATGGCTCATGGTGTGCTTTGAGAGACTTTGAACATGCATAATTCTAGCCTCCTGTCTTGCATAAAATCTTGATCCTTAAAGATTTACTATATAAAGAATCATGATTTTATTAAAGACAAGGAAGCGAACATGATGCATTAAACCTTTTATTCACTTCCTCTGAGCTGAAATATTAAAAGTTCCAAAAAATAGATCGCAACTATGTCACAATAAAACAGACCTCTCAAAAGTTCATATAATCTCCATGTTGTTTCTCTTTTGTTTCTCTTTGTCAACTTTGTCCTCTTCTATACTCTTGAGCCACCAATCTTCTACTGGTCTGAAAAACGTGAACACACACACAAGTGTAACTTTAAAAAATAAAAAAAATAAAAACTTAACTTGCACATCCACTATTTACTAAATACTTATTTACTTTATTTTCCAAATTACGTTTTCATCATATGAAACAAACCACGTCCTCCAAGAAAACTTGGAGGGTGTGGTGGGATAATGCTAGCCTCTTTGTCTTTAATAAAATCACAATTCTTTATACAGTGAACTTTTAAAAATCAACATTTCCTTTCCTTGCATATTAATGCCACTGTAGCAGTTTTCACATCTACTGGTACAACAGCCCTCCTCCAATGCTGCCTTTAAAAACAGATTGGGAACCATGGCTAACCTAATTTTTATAAAGCATTTTGCTGGAAAAGCATTCAGTATGGGAATCTTCTGAGGTTGTAACTGGGATATCCCCACAGTCACCACCTATAATGTAACATAACCATTTAACTGCTCTCTATCAAACTCTTCTATTTTCCAGATAGCGAGTTTTTCCATAAAATTGCAAATTCCCCTGGCCATTGTCTATTAGACCTGACTCTTACAATTTCTCTAAATAATTCTGGGCCACATGTACAAAAATCTAGATTTGTGATTTTTTTACTGAATCTCAATTAGAAAATCACAATTCCTGATGTAAGAAAGCTTACATCTTTCAAACAGCGATTCCCAGTGGGTCGCAATTTGACCTACCACATGGCTATTATGATGTAGGTGAAAGTTTATGAACCATTATAAATAACAGGCCAGCCGGGGTCAGTAGACCATCATGTCTGTGACTGCTTTTCAATAAAGCCTTTTTTTGTTTTAATTTACATGCTGCCCATTTTCCTTGGGGAAAATGGGATGCTTTTTAAAAAAAAGAAAATGAAACATTGAAGTTTCATTTTTAACAGCAGGCAGTGGTCCTTGGCATTACAGTGTGCTCTTAAAACATTATTTTCAAGTCTCAAAGGGGAAGGTATCCTATTGGGGCCTGTTTCCATTTGGAATGGATTATCACCTCCTTAAAGGGGTCGGCAGAGTATTGATGTAATGCAACGAAAAGTTAGCCGCAAAACATTAATACCCCTTCCGATTTGTTATATGAAAGGGTTGCACAAAACACGCTCATATACCGAAACGCAAACAAATTGTGACTCAATAACTATCTACCGAATCACAAATTGTGCTTTGATTAAATGTAAAAGCATCTTAGCGGTCAGAAACAGCTCAAACACAAAAATGCTTTGCACATATGGCCCTCCATGTCTGTGGACACCCAGTGCTGTCCATGCTTTCTTTTCTACTCAACCAAACTAAATTCTTGCCCACATTACTGATAATATCCCAGATTCCACAGTATTGCCATTTAACCTTTCCTTTTTTAATGTTTCCTCTTCAAGAACAAGAACCTGTGGATATACATACGAGGGAGAACATGGCGGCCGGCTGACACGGGCCACGGAGGAGCTCCGGTGCCAGTCTGGAGGCACGTGCACGGATCTCGCTCCGCCTCCCGTGCAGTTCCTCTCCAGTGGCGGCTGCCCTGAAGGAAAGGGTGACCGGGGAAGCGGCGGTTTTTTGGCCCGCGATTTGGACGCAGGCCGTTCAGGAACTGCAACTTCCACTCCAGGGGAATAAGGGAAGTGTCAGCACAAGCTGCACTCCCGTTCTCTGGACCATGAGGACGCCGAAGGAAGGGGACAGAAGAATCGAGAGGACTTTGCTGCCTCATTGTATTACAACAAAAGAAAAAGGTATTGGGAATTTGTGGGGGTGGGGGGAGCAACTACATTTTTTGACTCCCTGCATCCGTTTCTCCCCTGGTATGGAGTGGATCCCTTTGATTATTCTAGGATGCAGAGCACAAAGGGGGTGAGCCTAGGTAGAAGGAGAGGTGGTGGTGGAGCTGGGAAGAGAGGTGACCTGGGCTACTCTTTGAGAAGTAGTAAGAAAATCCCAAGCCTAAAAATGAGTTTTGTACCTCAGGTCGCACCCCCTCCCCCTGTAAAGAGCTGGATAGCTAGTGAGTCAGCTGTGGTCGAGGTTCAGACAGAAGGCTCCAGTCATTCAGGGGGGGTCCGGCCGAACCCCATCCAGCCGAACCCCAGGCACTCAGTTTCAGATTCTAGGAGGACAAGCAATACCACATCGTTTAGGCACACAGGAGAAAGAGAAGGGGATGTAGGTAGTAGGTCTGGGGGCTCCCGATGATAGTCCAGGAGGGGGTGTAGAGAGCAGTCCGGTTTCACAGATTGAACTCTCCCCTAATAGGTTTCAGCTGGTAAGGACTTGTAATCTACACCACAGTAGTAGTAGGAGCAGGGTCTCAAGTCAAGAGGGGGGTATTAGACTCCCTATCAAGGGCTCTATTATGTACAAGCAGGACATGGTGCTAGCAGAGAAGCAAGGTGAGGAGGTGGTTCAGCAACAAGATGAGGTAGTACCCATCCAGTGCCAGTCCCCAAAGGATGAACCCCTTGTCAAATCTATTGCAGGGATGATACAGGACTTAGCAGGGGAAGTAAGGGGAGGTTTGAGACCTCAAATATAAACCAAAAAGAGATCAGAGGTTTATGTGAAACTCTTGGGCAGAAGCTGGACGATTTAGCCAAGTGAACGGCAGCTTTGGAATCCGAAGTTTCTGATCTGAGGAGAGTTACAGAAGAAAATAGGGAGGCGAGTCATCAGGTGAAACTGGGGGAGGAAAGTTTGCAAATGAATCTTGAAACAATGGAGAATAGAATGAGGAGAAACAATTTGAGACTTTTGAGAGTCTCGGAGGAACTGGAAAAAGGGGATCTGAAAAACTTGGTAGTCCGTTTGATTAAGCAAGGTACCCAGATTGAAGAGGAGGAGGAAGTCTTAGTAAAAGATATCCAGCTAGTGCACAGAGACCCTTTTAGGAAATCTACCAATAGGGATAAACCTAGAAAGATATTGGACTGCTTCCATAATATGCCATCAAAGAACGGATTTTAGCTACAGCATTAAAGAATAAGACTTTAACAGCAGAGGGTATCAATTTTGAGATTAGATCAGATTTATCTACCGCAACTTTGAATAGACAGTGGGAGTTGGGGAAAAGAATTGATGTTTTGAAGCGCTTAGGGGCGACAGCCCAGTTGAAATTCCCTGCATCTTGGAAGGTGATGGCAAACAATAAAATGTATATATTTAGAGACACTCAAGAGGTAGACGGTCTGATTAAGACAATGGATAACAACTATCAGCCCTTGGGATAAGGAGTGTGCTTTTTGTTTAAGGTTAGTTCTAGGCCGGCAGGAGCTTCTCACGGCGAGTTGTTGTGTGAGGAGAAAGGGTGGGTTCTCCCAGGGAAAGGGTAGTGGGTTTTGGGGGGTGTGGGAGATGGGAGGAGGTCGGAGAAGGGCACAGGGTGGGGAGCATGTGGGAAAAAATAATTGTCCTGATTCAGTTATGAAATGGTCATTCTTCTCTAGGGCTAGGGTGAGAGCGTGTGTGAAAAGAGGAAACGAGGATGAAGGGTGAAAAACTAAGGCTTCTTTCTTGGAACGTAAAGGGTTTAAGAGTAAGGGCCAGACAACAGAGGTTACTGCAATATTGTAGGGATTCTCAAGCTATGGTGATAATTTTACAAGAAACACATCTGTCCAGTGATCAGTGTAGTAAGTTGTTTGAGCGGCATAATTGGATTCAGCATATTCTATGTTCTACCCAGGCGGGAGGTAGTAAGGGGGTGGTTTTACTAGTTAAGAACCATCCAGAGATTTCTTTTCAGGAAGGACTAGTGGATAGAGCTGGGAGATGGGTAATCAGGAGGTTACTGGCTTTATAATCAGGCCCTCACTTTAGTGGGTTTCTATGGCCCAAATATGGATGAGGTCCCTAGAATTGTCTCGAGAATTATATTGTCACCTGCTTCAGTATAGAGACCCAATAATATGGGCAGGAGATTTTAATAGTGTGCTGGACTATAATCTCGATCGGTCTAAGTCGAGCAGGGCAAAAATGAATGAGAAGATGAGATCTCAGGTAATGAATATGATGCCCCATTTTGGGTTACATGACATCTGGAGGGAGAGGATGGGAACAAGGCGGGGGAATATTTATAATAACAAGAAGTATAAACATCATTCCCGGATTGATTGTGTGTTAGTTGAAGGGAGGGTGAGAGAGAGTGTTGAAGAGGTTTTGCATGTTGGGCTGCATTTGTCAGACCATTCAGCACTGGGTGTGTGCTTTAAGCTCGGCAGGAGTGCTAGGCAGTTAAGGTGGACGTTAGATAGGACTCTCGTCTTAGATGAAGCTATTGTGGCAGATTTGAGGAAGGATACGGAAGAGTATTTTAGGTTAAATGATGGTTCAGCATCACCAGCTAAGGTACTCCAAGAATATCGCAATGAACTTGTAGCTGAACTAGACAGAATAGTCAAGGAGAGATGTGAGGCTAATAAGAAGATTTTCTTTGAATATGGGGAATATTGCAGATCATGGCAAACAAAATCCAAGCTGACGAGGAATAGAGTGGTGCAGATTCGGGGGGGGGGGGGGGGAAATGGAGGGGTTTCCTGTATAGGGAACAAGGAAAAAGAAGAGACGTTCTGGGAGTACTTCCGGGATCTTTATGAGGAAAGGTAAAATGTACCCGAAGGGCTGGTCCAGGCTTGGTTGCGGGGTGTAGATCTCACGCCCCTGGGAAATGAGGATGAGGATAGAGGAAACCTCAATGAAGGAATTAGGTGAGATGAAGTGGAAGGAATGATTGCCTCTGGAAAATCGGGTACTGCGCCTGGTCCAGATGGATTACCTCCGAAGTATATAATGTTTTAGGAGATAGCATAATTGATGTTCTGGTAGGGTTGTGTGATAGTATTTTTAAGGAGGGGGCAGCACTTCCTCGTTCTTGGAGGGAGGCAACGATTACTTTAATAACTTAGCCAGGGAAAGACCCTACAAGGTGCGAATCATATAGGCCCATCTCCCTGCTGAATAGCGACTATAAAATCTTCGCAAAAGTCTTGGCAAATAGACTGGGTAAGCTAGTCGGGAAATTGATTCATGCAGATCAAAAGGGGTTTATGAAGGGTAGATACATGCATGAGTTAACACATGGTTTGATAGGGACAATAGATTTGGCATGCACATGTAAGCTTCCTCTTGCAGTAGTAATGATCGCTTCTGCTAAGGCATTTGACATGGTTAATTGGTCCTTCCTGGTTACGCTTTGTGAACATCTTAATTTGGGGACTAGGTTTATAAGGATACTACGGATGATATAACATGATCCGGGGGCAAGAGTTTTAGTTAATGGCTCCCTAACTGGTCGTGTTTGGATTGAGAGGGGAACGAGACAAGGATGCCCGTTATCCCCCCTGTTATTCAAACTATATATTGAACCCCTGGCTAGTATAATCTGGCACAACCCTTCGATACTCCTGTTCCAGTATGAAAGTTGGTATAAGAAAGTAGCGTTATACGCGGATGATTTGTTGGTTCATACGAGTAATCTAAATCAATCTCTGCCTGTATTGGAAGAATTGATAACAGAATTTGGGGAAATGGTGGGGTCTGTGGTTAATAAAGATAAAACGGAAGTCATGGGCTGGAATATGCCCGAGATTGCTGCTCTGGGGAACCTTAAGATAAGTAGAGAGGTGACGTATTTGGGCATTACGATAACAGAAGACCTGGGGGCAACCGCGGAAAGAAACTTTGTGAGAGTTATGACTGAGGCATGTAAGCAGATGAAGAAGTGGGTTAACCTGCCTCTTACGATTCTAGGTAGGGTCAACGTGGCCAAAATGTTGCTCTTGCCGAGGGTGCTGTTTATTTTTAATACACTACCTTTAAGATTTGATAAAGAATGGATACATACATTTCAAAGCAAGATTGGTAACTTTATATGGGGCAATAAGAGCGCTCGTATAGTGTAGAAAAAGTTGAGGCGCAGGAAAGAGAAAGGGGGCATAGCACTGCCAGATTTGCAATTTATGCGTGGGCAACTTTTATAAAGAATATGAGGAAGGCTTGTAGGTGCGCTGCCACCTCTGATTTCGGGTCACTCTTAAAGGTAATGATGAAAGTGTCAAAGGTCACAGAGGAGGGCTTTCTGTATAAATTTGGAGACCCAAAATATTTTTAAAAAGTGAGGCTTAGAACATTAGCTGATTCAAAAAAAATCTGGTATGAAATAAGGAGAGGTACTAACCTGCCATATTACAGTAAATGGGCACCCATATGGAACTCACCAGGGTCACCTGAATGGACAAAGGACATTTTAGCTGTTCCGTTGTGGGAGTCCGGGTTGTTGCAATGGAGACAGCTTTGTACGGAAGAAAGACTGATTCCTTATAGCGAACTTTTAAGGGGCACAGCAGGAAATGTATCTAAATGTAAATACTGGCAAATAAGGAG
This sequence comes from Pleurodeles waltl, assembly GCF_031143425.1. Taxonomy (NCBI): domain Eukaryota; kingdom Metazoa; phylum Chordata; class Amphibia; order Caudata; family Salamandridae; genus Pleurodeles; species Pleurodeles waltl. The sequence continues at coordinate 1,385,394,083 of NC_090444.1, forward strand.
CTGGGTGAAGCAAGTAAAAGGAGGAGTGGGCAGCACAAATCCAGTGGAGGAGTTATTAGAAAAGGAGGAAATCGGCAAAAAAGAACTATCAAGATGGTATTGGACCCTCCTGGATACGTTGGATGGCGATTTTGTGCTGCCGGAAGACACTTGGAAAGATCACCTCCCAGGAGTGCAGATTACAGAGTTGTGGCAAGTATCTGTAGCTTTGTTGTATTCTGCAGTCAAACCGGCTTGTTTAAAAAGGAACCATCTATTTACAATCCACATGGTTTTCTGAACCCCAGAAAAACTGTCAAGAGTGGAGTCAGAGAATAAGATCTGCTGACGGAAGTGTGGTGCTGAGTCGTTAGGGGATCTGCATATGTTAGTGGACTGTCCCTGTCTCCAACGTTTCTGGTCTGAGTTGGGTGAAGGTATTAACCAGAATTTGCCCATGGAGTGTAAGGTAAGCTCTTTTTTGATCATCTATGGTTGTATCCAAGGAGATAACAGGATAAAAAAAGACAGTGCTTAGTTATTGATTTATGTGATCTTGTTGGCTAGAAGAGAGCTATGTAGGACATGGATTAGCCCGGTGCCCCCAACTTTTGAAGACTGGAAAGACTTGTTATTCTACAATCTAGTATACGATGCCAGAGAATGGGGAATCAGTAAATGTTCTGGATTTTGGGAGCCGTTAATTAATTGGTTTGCAAGGTAGCAAGTGGCAGTTGGTCCTATGATTATACTCTTAGAAGTCCAAGAAATAGTACACTCAGTGTTCCAGAGGGCTACCCAGCCAAAAGATGGACCATTTTCCAGGTCTGAACGTCTTTCACAACAAACTATACAGGCATTTGGAGTCGGTTCAGACCAGGGAACTGAGGGAATGAGGACGGAAACAAAAGAAAAAGAACCTGTGGAAATCTGACCATTATTTTGACTGCTACTGTTCACATTTCACACCTTCACTATGCTGTTTTACATGGTTCCCAGATACTAACATCCAAGGTAAATCTTTCTTTATTATTTAGGAAATCGGAACAAATACTCTAATTCTCAAGAGTCCAGGTACCATCACTTGTTACGCTTTTTTCAATACTATGACACAGTAAGCATTAATGGTGAATTATAAGATGCCCGGTGAAGGTGTTCTGCATTTGAAATCTGTGGCCAGGTATGCCAGGTAGCAAAGAAATGGTCTAACCTAGAATAAGAGGCATGGGTTTCAGAGTGGAAGGAGAAATCAACAGTACTCCCTTGATGATTTCTCCATAAATCAGTCAACTGCAAGGCTGCACTGAATCCCTGCCCCTTGTTTGTTGAGCCTTCATCACTGATTGACACTCAGGTCCTATACTGCATGTTATCCATAAAGGAGCTGAAGTCCCCACCATGTAGCACCATGCCCCCAGACTCTCCAATATCAATGCAAACCCTTTAAAGTACCCATTGTTTAATATCTGTGGGAACTACACCAACACAATAATCAACTGTCCTCTTCCATCTGGCTATTACTGCATTATACCACCCCTGGTAATTTACCCATTGTATTGGGTGTTGCTCTCCTCAGCAGTATTGTAACCCCATTAGATCAGCTGACGGGCACACACTGTACGTTTCTATTTGTTCTGTCAAATCAAATCACTCTTCTTGCACAGATGTGCCTCCTGTAAAAGGACTACATGTGGTTTATGTCAAATGGTGAACAAGCCTATATTTTATTTCAGCCATTTCACACTCACTCCAAGAAATGTAAACCTTACTTTATCAGGAGCCATAACAAAAATAATTTCTGTTAATCCTCTTCTATATATAGCACTAGAGTATGAAAGGTACTGTATGTATCATCAACAACAGTTGATTAGCTCCTGCAAAGTCTGTACCACACCATTATCGAACTACCAATGGCACCTTACACCCTCACACCCAACCACACAACTCTACTTGGAAGGGCTGCAAACATCTACACCAAAGTATAAAGTGTCTGTCAATGGAACATTGTTCAAAACAAAGAAATGTTCTAGACAAATGGGATCAGCCCTCACTCTAATGCAGATTACGTTACAGGACAAGAAGTGGATGCATTCAGAGTTCAATTGCTTATGTGACAATATAGTGTAAAGGTCCCATTTCTCATACAGGTATTAGTGTGGCAAGTACCTCAGCTCCTTCCTACATTTATATATGTTATTACGTTCATAATTGTACTCTTCATTTCGGTAGCCGCTCATCCCATTTTTCTACTGACATGTTGCAACACCACAGTCCAGTCATTTAGTTTGTGCAAATAATCAAAATTATATCTGGTAGTGTTGCGTCACTATCTTTTCCTGGAAACAAAATCTCTGTAAATCCTTGTTGCAAGTGATCCTCAGAGACAATGCCTCGCAAGGATTTTCGGCAGCTCTCGCCAGTAGCTACATTTTTCTTGTCAGATATCACTTGGCAGTCTCTGTCATGTGTATTCTCCACGTGCTGCCTAGCCCTCAAAATGTTCCTTATCGGGCTCCCTCAAGGGCCATCCTCCATTTGAGGTGACACTATGAATAGGTCATCAACCATCAACTCAGATCCATATTTCAAGTCTTTGGAAATGCTAAGTTTTACATTAAGTGATTACCATAACATGGGCAGAGAACAGCATCATGTATTTTACTTTCATGTACCACAACTTTCCCTTCATCTCACTGAAGTGTTTGCATTATTTATGAATGGCTAGTTGGTAAGTGGCAGCCTCAAACATGTCCAGCCTTACTCAGACGTAGACAGAAGTAATGATAAGAGCAACCTTCTTCAGTCACCCACTTGCAGAACTTGGTAGAACTAAAATTGTACCTTAACTAAAGAGAAGGGAGGTGACAATCCTCACAATCATCAAGATGGAAAATTATAGCCACTAAGTCAGATAGGAAAAGAAACAACCACTAAAAAACTCTCAACACAAAATCAATAATTTATCAACAATGCAAAATCAACAAAGAAAATAAGCAACAAACTATCCAGCAAGTTATATTCAGATATTTGAGAGAAACAAAGGACTTAAGGATGAAGGGGCATTGAGAACATAAAAAAATGTTCAGCCCAAAGTGTTCTCATACACCCCTTGCATGGTGGCTTGCTTGCTTCAATGAATGCCTCCAGATAGATTCTCTTTCCATCAACTTAAAAGTGTTAGTCTGCCATGCTAGATTAGGCTACCCTTCATAGAACCGTTTTATCAAGCTTCCATGATGGAAATGGTACATTTTAACTTTTGAACAGCAGGAGGCGCAAATAACATAGGTAGACAAACCACTATTGTCTCCAAAAATCCATCTCTCCAAGATTCACATCTTTACATCTTTTCTGTAATGTTAGGGAGTCATTGTCCCATTGTTTGACATAGTTGTTTAACTGTTGCACACCTTTAGACACTGTTTCAATTGGGTTCTGCTCATTCAGTACGCCTGGATTTCTTGCTTTTCAGATCACAACATTTTTTTTTTTTTTTTACTGTGGGCGAGTCTTACTACATGTGTCTCACCCACAGTAATCACATGGCAAATGGACTACGAGTGTTTAGCACCAGTGTCTGCCTTTCAGGATAAGGTCGCTGCAACGCAGAAAAGGTAAGGGGCATGTGGACAATTACACATGTGCACATGGGAGAGGGTTGTGCATGGGAGACTACTGCCATGTGCAGACTGGTAACTGCGCAAAGGTAGACTGGTGCAGAGGGGACTCTGAAGGGTTAGATATTGACATGGGACAGTCCTTATAATGGTAGTGTATACTAATAGGGAAAGTCAGTGTGATTTACTGCTTTGTCTCAGTGACACTTTATTATACACTTAGGGAGAAAACTGCCTGAGAGTGCAATTTTGCTTTCCTCTGTCCTACAGAGACCATCTAAATGCGTGGAAAATCGATTCTGCAAGTTCCAAAAATACATCTGTACAATTCATAGGTCTTCTGGATTCTGGAATTGCTATATTTCTATGGCTCAGCGCAGGATCAAGCCAAGTGCTTTAGTCACCCTGTTGGACTAGGTTAATTAATTTTCTCTCCAGCAGCAGGAACAAGGGCCTCCCCACACAAAGGGAGCAATTAACAGTGCTTCACTCCGCTCTGAGGAGGAAAGGGGTGGCGCTACAGGATCTGCATCAATCAATCAGCTGTCACACTGTACCTGGGATGGGCCTGCCCAAGCACACTCAACAAAGGAGGGAGCACAGACCTCTGGAGCAAACACAAAAGGGGTTCTTTGAAAATCTAGTGGAAAAGGGCTTGGCAGTAATGTCAGCAAGGAACAGAGCTGAGGCTCCAAGAGGAGATGTCGACTAGCGACTAGCGACTCCTGGATGACGCTATTTTGAACTATTCCAGCATGCTGTGTAGGAGGGTTAGGATGGGGTTGAGAGGTGCCATTGAACCTTAGGATTGGCCAGGGGTGACTGGCTTTTGGAACCTTCCTCTCTCCTGGGGCTGCCATGGATAACTGAAAGGAAGATTCCCTTGATGCACAGAAAGGACTAAGGCCCGTATTTATACTTTTTGACGCTAAACTGCGCTAACGCAGTTTAGCGTCAAAAATTTTTGCGCCGGCTAACGCCATGCGGGCGCCGTATTTATTGAATGGCGTTAGCCGGCGCAAGCAGACCGGCGCTGCCTGGTGTGCGTGGAAAAAAACCACGTACACCAGGCAGCGCCGGCGTTGGGAAAAATGGCGTTAGGGCGTCTTAAAATGGCGCAAGTCAGGTTGACGCTAAAAAATCGTCTCAACCCGATTTGCGCCATTTGAAACGACGCCCAGACGCCATTTACATGACTCCTGTTTTAGTAAAGACAGGAGTCATGCCCCCTTGCCCAATGGCCATGCCCAGGGGACTTATGTCCCCTGGGCATGGTCATTGGGCATAGTGGCATGTAGGGGGGCACAAATAAGGCCCCCCTATGCCACCCCAAAAAAACAACAACAAAAAAAAAATTATACTTACCTGAACTTACCTGAATGTCCCTGGGATGGGTCCCTCCATCCTTGGGTGTCCTCCTGGGGTGGGCAAGGGTGGCAGGGGGGGTCCCTGGGGGCAGGGGAGGGCACCTCTGGGCTCATTCTGAGCCCACAGGCCCCTTAACGCCTACCCTGACCCAGGCGTTAAAAAGTGGCGCAAATGCGGGTTTTTTTGACCCGACCACTCCCGGGCGTGATTTTTGCCCAGGAGTATAAATACGACACATTTGCGTCGCCGTCATTTTTTTAGACGGGAACGCCTTCCTTGCATCTCATTAATGCAAGGAAGGCGTTCACGCAAAAAAATGACGCTATTTGCCCATACTTTGGCGCTAGACGCGTCTAACGCCAAAGTATAAATATGGCGTTAGTTTTGCGCCGAATTTGCGTCGAAAAAAACGACGCACATTCGGCGCAAACGGAGTATAAATATGCCCCTAAGGACTCTTCCCAGATGACCCTAGGACCAGTGTGTCTCACCAAGGGCCAGTGAGGCTGACCCTCTTATACCCCCTGAAGACCAGCTGAAGGAAAGCCCTGGAGCCCGGAGACAAAGACCAAGAAGAAGGCTGGTGCAGGGAGACAGGAGAAGTAGATCTCTGAGGATTGCACCCCTTTGGAGGTTAGGAGGTCTGCTTTGACTGCCCCAGTGGCTAGAGCTCACCACCAGGAATAAAATGAGCACAGGAATGTCAAACCTGGCCCAACAGGGTCTGAGTTATGGCATTTTAATTCTCCTCCTGTGAAGCATGTGGGACTCTGCTGCCACTCCTCAAATCACCCTCACGGGTCAATGTAGGATTTATCTATAAATTGTTCCCTCTATCACCCGGGGACCCTATCCTTGGCCTTATTTATCATGTTGAAAGCATGAAAGCATGGACCCCATCCCCAACCACCAAAGGCCAAATCCATGCAGCGTGAGCACTGCTGTACCGCCCCCCCCCCCCCTAGGAACAGTGGGCTTGCACTGCTCCCCTTGTACAGGACATGGAACGACCACCGTGATAAAGGAAATCCCAAAGCTGTTGGCTACTGTGGCCGCATACAGAGGTGCGGGGAGCGGTGGGCTCCCTCGTTTACTCCAACGAGAGGTGGCAGGGCAGTGCCTGGCTGGAAATGCCTCTCACCCCCAAGAAAAGGAGAATATACAAAGAAAAAAAAAGACATGCAAGCTCTCGCCATTGAGGGAGACCCGCTGTTATAATATTCACTACTTTCAGAGGAGCGCCCAAAAATGCCTTGCAGGGCTATTCAATTTACATGTGGTTCTCTCCTTGTAGGTGCCCCAAGGGGCACCACGAACGCCACAAACGGAGCATGGGGGGGGAGTTCCTGGAGCACAGCAGCTCCTCCCTTACTCGTTTTTTAATAATAACTTACCCTAAGTCTAAGGGGTTCAGGAATCCAGGACCCCTCCAGGATTTTTTTCAAACATTTTTAAGCACTCCCAAGTTTGAAGCTTTGGCTCTACAGCTGGGAGTGTTGCCTTTTCAAGGGGTGATCTTATGGTTGCAAATATTGTGGCCTGAATAAGCTTTAAAAAAAATGACGGTGCAAAACCATGGCGGGCACCACAGTAATGCACAACACCACATTGGATGCATTTGAAAATAACACAGCGGAAACACATTCACACACTCAACACCTATAAATCACACTATTAGACATGCCCCTTCACACACTACAATCATTTGCATCTCCACCCCAAACACAAGCCAGGGCACTGCCCAAAAACTTCACCAACCATACATTAGGCACACCTCTAACTTGCACTAAGCAACCCAGACCCACAACACACCCCCACCACACATATTTTCACTTCTACACTCCATCTACTTCCCGTCACCTACTCATTACACAGCACCTAACCATTATTATTTTTTCTCCTTATTTTCCACCACCATGTCACCACAGAAAAATCCCCAGATGATGAGTTAAGAGTCATGGTGGATGAAATTATTACAGTGGAGCCACACTTATTTACAGCCCAAGTCCAGCAAACTACTATAGCTTGGAAAATGGAAGCATGGCAAAGGATAGTTGACAGACTGAATTCTGTAGGCAGCTACCCACCCACAAGGGACGACATCAGGAAGAGGTGGAACGACCTCAGGGAGAAGATTTGTTCTACGGCGTCCAGGCACCAGCTTGCGCTCCTGAAGACTGGCAGTGGTCCCACACCTCCTCCCCTACAACTAACATCATGGTAGAAGAAGGTCTTTGCCATCCTGCATCCTGAGGGCTTGACAGGAATACCTGGAGGCGCGAAGTTGGGTAAGTCACACCAACAAAAATGGCACCAAAATGTACTGGCATGCATGCTCACTGATCACCTCATGCCATCTACGTCACCGTACTCAACAGACCAGTGCCCACCTGTCCATAAACCCCGTCTTGCCACCAATATATCAAGTGGACTCACCTGGGGAAACAACACTTTTGTAAAGTGGATGTAGTACATGGATTGACAGCACTACAAATCCCAGCAGGCACGGGTCTACTATCACTAAAACCTGAACAGTGTAGCATAATCAAAATTAGCTTGTTTGTCAACTCCCAACTGGAGTGAACCACCCTGAGGGGATCTCATCTTTAGAGTGTGTCGGTAGGACAGGCAATGACAAAAATGCTAAGGCCAGGAGGCAGTGGGACTCTCACTACACTCAGCCACAACTGTGTTCTCTGTTACTATGACCATTTAACCCTCTAATCAGCCAATCAACTGTACATACCTGACCTGAGAGGATCTCAACTGTATAGTGTGTGGGTAGGACAGGCAATGATAGGAATAAGCCCAGGAGGCATTGGGACTTTCACTACACTCAGCCACAACTGTGTTCCCTGCTATTATCTCCATTCTCCCTCTAATCAGCCATTCAACTGTCCTCACCTGACAGGAATACAACTCCACAATGTGTGGAATACAGCAAGTGAAATAGGTAGCACTTATAGGAGGATCCCATACCCACACTCCAAGCAACAGTATACTGTACCTGCCAAAATACCATTCCCTGGAAACACACACCTGGGAGAGTCACATTGAAAAACTGCATGTAGTATAGGGAGTCACATGATTGCTGAGGCCAGGAGGCTCTGTCTACCCAATCCAATTATCCAGTCGACTCTGCATATGGTCAAATATTCCTGTTGGTGTACCTGTTACGAAAGTTCACCCACCTCAGAGGACGGACAATGTGAACTGTGAGGTGTGATGAGAGTAACCTCTGAATAAATTCAAAGAGGACCAGGCCCTGTGACCCCCAAACACCAGGCCACTAGCCATATGATATTGTGCCACAGTCCCTGAACCCACAATGAAAATGATACACCTGGGAGGGACAAGGATAGAGGTCATGGTACACCCTGTGATGTGGCAACACGCCCAGATCCATCTAGACCTGATATGCCAAGATGAAAACAGTGTAGGCCAGGAAGGACAGCTCAAATTGTCTGGAAAGATCTCCCTACACAGATCAAAGGCCCCTAAATGTGTCTGCTGTTTGGCATTGGCAGCAGTCACATCCACAATGCACTGACCACAGGATCACACCTATCACATATCATCCAAGGTTCTGACAATTCCTGCATGACAAACAAATAGCTTTCAAGATGACTCAAACAACATCCTGCCCAGCAAATATCCTGGCTGCACTGCTGGCAAGACATGAGTCTATTAACATTCCTCCAACAGTTAAGGATTCCAGATAGCCTGAGGCTAGGTCACTGAACAGGAATTAGTATGTGGCTACAATGTCAGCTCACTACACATGACAATATGTGTACCTGTCACATAAGGGAAATCAGCAAATACAATGTGAACATTGTCCCAGCCCAATGTCACTGTCAACTGTTGGAGGTAGATGTCACAATACAACCACTAACATTGTCTCTCCACGCCAACAGGTTGTGCTGCCACTGCAACTAGTACTGCATCTATTGACACCACAGAGGAGACTGCCACTACCCCCATGGATGAAGCCCACAGTGAAACTAATACACCTGTGCTGCTGGATGTTGAGGACAGTTCTGGGCCAACCAGACATCCTGGCCAGGTGACACCAGTTAGCCTCATCCTGACCACACTGACTCGTCCCAGCCCCATTGCTTCAACATCAAAGGCAGCCAGTTGCCTGCAGATCTGCATCCCTACCACAGTCTCCAACATCTTGTGCCCCCAGTCCAGATTCCTGATTTACAACCTGCCAGCCCGGACAACGATGGACCTGGAATCAGTGGAAGGATGAAGGCTGCATCAAGGGCACAGGCACATAGTGGTAGGGTGCGTGGGAGGGATGCTGTGACCCAGCATAAAAAGGCTGCTGGTGATGTCTCTGGCTAGAATACCATCAGCCAGGTCTAGGGGGGCTACCAACTCTCCTAACATGTGATGGGACAGGTACTGACCGAACTCAGGGAAATCAAGGATCTACAGAAGGATTTTCATCAGGCGATGCAGGAACAGTGGGAGGCCCATAATTCTAACATGGCCTCGCTAAGAGGGGTGCTGAGGGACTTTAACAGTACCATGAGTAGGGATAGGCAACAACTTCACACCCCTTCCTTTGGCACATCCATACCAGGCCCTTCATCGGTGCGAGCCACTAGAAGGGAGGCTCTGCCAGGAGAAGAACATGCCTCAGACAACCCTGCCTCTGTAGTTACTGAGCCCCCCACAAGCGTGGATGTGCAGCCAGTCGTCCAGGAGGTACGGGTGGCAAGATAACAACCACTGCCAGTAAGTGACCACTTCCTGAGGTCACTCCCCTGTGCGCCACAGACTCACTCTGTTGTCTGTTCCTTAACCACTTTCCAATTTCTATGATAGTAGGACACTGGACCCCAAATGTTGTGGCCTCTACTCTGTTGATTGCATCCACCATGACTGATCCTCTCACCTTATGTTTTTTTTAATCACTATAGATTTTTGTTGTGATGTAAATTAACACCCCATTACTAAAACACTACCTATTACCCATCTTTTATTTATCTGTCTGGAATGTTTAATGTTAAACACATTTAATGTACTTGCTTAAGACATTAGAAGACAATGGTTGGATGGAGATGTCTCAGGTAATGTCATGCTAAGGATGACTAGCAACACAATGTCACAAGTGTCTGGTCACATCAAACGTTTTATTGTACTGTATTGCACAAAAGGTATTAAGAATGTCTGCACTGTAATAGCCAAGATAGTCCTAGCCATATGGAGTCAGACCAGACATTCTGTTACTACCGTGCACAAGACCACACCATAAATGGCCTAGAAAACCTTGTCCCGTAGATTAGGTAAAGAGAGTATGGGATGCTGTCTCCAATTTGACTCTTATCACATACTAAAACCAGGCCTGCCAATTTAACATACGCCAGGGCACAGACAGAGGGCAGTACAAGAGAGCCTGAGCACAGGCCCTTCCCATAACAATGAGCAAGCACCTGATGGAATATCACAAACCTGTTTTAATGTTGTGGCACAGGCACACTGGCCTGCAACAAGGAAACAAATTGACAGACACTAGCAGGTAATACAAGATCAATGTCAACACAATGTGAAGGTAGAAGGAATGGATTGCACAGGATGACATGTTACAGGACCACATGATGAACCACTAAAGGTGTGGGGTGATAAGTTAGGAAGAACTGGGTTAATGGACCCTGTTCAGGAGGTGCTGGCTCAGCGCGTAACTTCTGGGTAAAGGGCTAAAGATAGAGTGTATGTGGTTGTGGCTGTATCTACAAGTGGGAGTTCCCTTTATTGACTAGGTGGTCTCACACACATTATAGTGTCTTGCTTCATCATTTGACCACCTAGCCCCACCCAGGTAAGATAATACTACCTGGGCAGACTCAACCTTGTTGTTAAAAGAACTGCAGAGGGAGTGCTGAAATGTAAATCTGGCTGGATATTTTGCAGGGATCCAGATGGGGTGTGAACAAAATTAACTTACAAATCACCTGTCACAATTAGTAAGATACTTTAATAGAGGTGTGTGTAGGTAAGGTTAAAAACGGATGCTCGGGACTCAGTTGAGATTGATGACTCACGGAGTCTAAATAATAATAAGGACCAACATGTTTCTGCCCTCTCTACGTGCTGGAAGGTCAGGGGCATTCGTCAGGGTCAAGTATCCTGTAAGGGTGAAAGCATGACAGCATGCCTGGCGGGTAGTGAAAATAGAATAATGAGCCTACCTGAACAGTTTGTTCACATTAGGGTAGGCCTAGATAAAGAATACAAACAAACAAAGGTGAATTAGGTGTCACTATACACAGCACACAACACAGCACACGGGGTGATCAGATGCGGTGCGAAACACATAACAGACAAACATGCACTAAGGGGTAGGGAGACTTACCCCGGGGCATAAGGCGAATTGCTTGTGGTCTGGGAGATGCCGGAGGGAGGGTAACCCTTATAGTCACACTCTGTGAACAAATGCACTTAGGAAGCTTGGACAAGGAAAGGGATAAATTGCAAGTCAAAAGGAAATAGCAAGTCCGAGCACAAGTGCTAAAATATAAAAGCACCACAAATAGTAAGGAGATCACTAACTCAACTGCTAATTCAGGAATAGATGCCACTTATAAATAAAAATAAAGCTAGACTATAGGGAATCAGGAAAAGGAGAGACAGAAATGCCTCCATATAAAGAATAATCTATACAAACTTACGCCAAAGGAAGTACTGGTAAGTATACCTACTGTCTGGCTCCCAGCCGCTCGAATGATGTGAGGGACGAGCGCTGGGGATATAAAGGAATCCGGGGTGCCAATTGGGCAGACAGAACCGTCATAAGGAAAAGCCGGTGAGAGGCAACGTAATCATAACGTCAGAATCGAGCCTCAAGTCGTGCATCGGTAAAGTGCATGGCCGGGCGCAGAGGGATGACGCGGCGTGCTCCCAAGTGACGAGGTGCGTCACAACACGCCCTGGGTTGATGGGAATTGGAGACCACAGGGGGTAATTGCTGGGCCTCAAATCGTGCAATGGTTGGGTGCACGGCCAGGCGCAAAGGGATCCATGATAATAAGAGTCCCACTTAAGGGAATGCGACAAGTATGCAATTATGAGTCAAAAGCATCATCTCACTAGCAGCAGACATAGCATACAAACACACAACATATGCTACTTACCAACCAGCCAGGCCCTCTCTGGGGACAGTTGTGTCATCAGCTGTGGAATATCACTGTTCCGCATGATGAAGGCATCATGGACTGAACCCGGGTACAGGGCACAGACTTGGAAAATGTAGAGGTCCGCCAAACAAACTACTTGAACTTTGATGGAATGAAAGTTCTTCCTGGTCCAACAGACCTGTTTATTGCCATGTGGTGGAACCATCAATGGCTTTCACAACAGGTGGGATTGTGTGCCCAACCAAGGAACTCTGCCTTCGCAAGGGCAACATCCCACATTAGGGAAATCGGATGTAGCTGTCCAGGTGTTTCAACATTGCTGAGAGAACATCCTTTAAGACCAAACTGAACATAGGCAGGGACATCGCAGCAGTTAGGACCACCCTAATTTGGGAAGGACCATGTGGCCAGGAAGTGCAACACTGACATGAATTGTGCAATGTGTGGTATGCTATTTGGATGACGGATGTCTAACATCAGATCTGGCTCCAACTGATAACAAAGATCCACAATTGTCTGCCTTTCAAGGCGATATATCTGCATTACGTCTGTCCTCCTTGGCCTGCAAGTGGACGGTACACAGAAGGTTGACCAATCCTTCTCCTCCCAGGGTATCTATGTGGGACAAAAGAAAGATATGGTAGTCATTCATGTCCCTTGCAATTTACATAATACATATAATGTACGAACAGTGATGTGTCATGTGAGTTACTGAAACCATGATACACAGCACACATAAGGACTAATAATTACACATTTGTAACACGTTACCCCCTTACTTTTCAATATGTGTACACACGTGTACACATCATCTATCTGGACAGCAATAATTTGTGCATCTAACTTGCAACTCTGACTGCGATTCAATGTGCCAAATCCTAGATTGCTCGTGGGGGAGAGGGTGGTGGCTGTGCCCCTAACTATGTTGTTGTATGTGCTGGACCACATTCCAATATGATTACTAAACCGATTGACCTACATGACAGGACAAGGCCAGCACTTAAGATTCGCGAGGACAACATTTTCCAAATTGTGACACATCAAAAATAGCATTTAATTACATTGTATGCCTCTAAAATGGCAGCTGCCTGACCAACTCCACTGGAAATTAGGGACTGCCTGTGATCGCCGGCGGAAGTCGTCATGGCGGTAGGTGGATACTACCACAGCGTACTTTGCCATAGAAAAACACTGCTGCCTGTGGCGGTCTTGTGCCAATGGCAGTGTCTGCCGGCGGTGACGGTCGCATATGTGGTGGATGTGACCGCCACCTTCTGCTACATCCCTCACTTGACTCCTAACACAGCTGCCAGTAAGACCTCCACTAGCAGACCTGCTGTGTTCCGCCTCTGGGAGCAGTCATGCCTCGTCCAACAGGTGATTGTACACCTGCCTTCTTGCCAGAAAAGCTGGAGAGGCTTGTTAGGGATGTCCTACCCCTATATGAACAGCTCTATAGTGCACCAAAGGAGCAGGTAAGTGCCCCATGTGCACACTTTTCTATGTACCTCTACTTATCTTAGCTTTAGTTAGCCTAGCCTTAGGCCCAGTTTGTCAGATTGTGTCCTCAAAGCCCATGCCATCAGTGTGCATTAATGGTTGAGTCAATGGGTATGTATCTGTGTCAAGTGACAGGTTTGGAGACCTGAGACAATGTGATGTGTGTATTGAGTGTTCCCAGGCCCAAATTGTGTTGGATGCACATGGCTAGGTGAGGTGTCAATGCAACCGTCCCCAGGCAACTCTTGCCAGAAGATGTTTTCAATGTGTGAACACGTGATTGCATGACAGCAGGATAGGTGAATGCATGTTGTGTGTGTGTGTCGGTTGACGGCTATCTGAGCTCTTTCTGTGTTTGTACATTGATTTCTGGCCACATATGGCCTTGTTGGACTGATGTTATGAAGCCAGGTAATGACTCAGTATGCCCCTCAACTCTGCACATCAACACCCAGTGGTAACTGGCTGTAGGCTACATGATGTACTGTGATGCATGTGATTTGTCAGATATGGTGTTCTGTGTAGGTCTGTCTGTTCAGCCTGCAGAGACCGGGGATTGTCTATCATTACTCACAGCAAAAGACGTAATTGGGGTGGTATTGACACTGTGCCCACACCCTGTATCCCTGCACAGCATGCGATGTTGCCAAATTATGCCTCATTGCCAATATTGCAGCTTCCTGAGCCTCGGTCCACTGATTGCTATGGGAACTGCATTGGGGGCAGGGTGGTGACCTGTGACTGATGTGCTCTTCTCAACTCTGACAATGTGTGTCACATAGCCTTGACAGGTCCCTTGATCCCATAGGCCTGTTGTCTCTTTCATCTAGCTCTAAGGTGTCCTGTGTATGCTCCTTGTATTTTGGACATTGCACATCTGCAAACATTGTGTTGTTAACTGATGTGACATGATATCAGACTCTTGGTGTGGGCATAAAGCGGGACATGTACAATGCATGGCCATGTTTCTCTTAGGGAACTCTAGGTTTAGTGAGCACACGTGGAAATGTGTATTGTAATGTTGATGTGGCACACAGACTCCCATCCCATGAAGTAGCAGGTGCCTTCACCTGTATCTGCACATGGACAGGCCTGACTTACTGTGTGATCAACATGTCACTTCCTTTATTGTGGTCCAAGCGCAATGAGTCAGTCTGTTCGCTGACTGTGACCTCTAGGGACTGTATGCAGCGGGTGACATTCATAAGTAGTAGATGTTTGTGTGCATTGTTTGCTGGGTGGTTTACCTGTCACTTGCCACTTGGTGCGATATGTTCCAGGTCAATGTCCTGTGGCTAGCTCATGTCCCACAAAAGTCAGAGTTGGCCGACCTGGTCAGTATAGGGCCTGAGCTGGGGGTTGTGTAGGGCACCCTATTGGGGACTGATTGTAGTCATGTCCCTGTGTCCAATGACTGCTATGTGCCACAGGTGGACAGGATGGTCAAGACAGGATGTTATTAGCTTGGTGCACTGACATGTATGTTACTCTGCCATTTTGTATGGGACTTATGAACATAATATGCTGTCTTGTCATTTGCATCCATGCAGGTCAGTGATCTGCTGAATGATCTGGAGGACTGCCGCCTTGGGAAAAAATGTTGAATTCTGCCCTCTACAGTGTCATGTGCTGCCAAGGGAAAACTAAAGTGGTTTGGAGGCTCATGCAGGGGGTGGTGGAGGAGGCTGGAAAGATAGATCTGTACATCGCCTGCCTGATCCCCATACCCAACTGCAACTTTTTGCAAAAAAATGCAAGATCTATCATAAGGCATATCAATGAGGAATACCGGCATATCTGCAGAAATATCTGTGGATCTCATCAACAAGTGTCAACAAAACACTACACTAGTTCCAATTGCTCGGCCAAAGTTTGTATGTAGGCTAACCTAAATTATATATTTGGTTGCATCCAGACAATCCTGAATGGTGTGAGTCAAGGAGGCCTTGAATTTTATCGGGCCTGCAAGACCTCACTGGTTGAGTGACAAAGGGCATGTGTATCACTTTCTTTGGCAATGAACCAACCTCAAAGTTAGGCTTGCCAACGAGTACATGTATTTCCCAAATACATCAATTATTTTTGGCTACCTGTCTGGGAGGGGGGGTAGTAGAGAATGAATTAGGACTCATCCTGCTGGTGGAAGACTGGGTCAGCAAACTCCTGGGGTAGGAGTCTGGGTAAAAATAGCAGGGTTGCCTGGCAGCAGTCTGTGACATCTGACCACCTGCCTGTTCATTGGTGGCCACATTTAGACCAGGGGCTCATAAGGGTTTTGTGTAGGGCTTCACTGAATGGTAGCAAGGGCTCAGAAGAAGATGGCAAAGTTTGAAGAACTTCAGCAACCACATTTGTTTTAGCCTCAAAAGTACGATTATATAAATGAAGGACCTTGGAACAACATCTGCGGCGTACAGCAAAGGATAAGTTCTCTTCCATTTGGGGCCCAAGGGATTCAGGGTATCAAGCCCACTGGCTTCTTGTTAATCCATATACAGACATCACCATAATGTGGGGGTAAATCGTCCCATCATCTCCACTGTCATTCCCAAGTGGCAGCAAACTCCAGTCAGAGTTGGAGACGAAAATCCTGTGGATGAAGGATGGCTCAGTGATAGCATAAGTGTTTGTATGAATCCGGTTGTACTGAAACCAGGTGCACTGGAGTGGAGTCAGTGCACAACTTAGTGAGGGTCGAAACAGATTCAGCTCAGGGGCAGAAACTGGAGTCTGCTAAGAATCCACCTCCGGCGACGTTGGGACTGGTGTCGATGAAATAGGGATTGCCACAGACCTTGAAGCTGGAAAGGAAGTCGACAGAGGAGCCGGTGAGGAACCCTAGGTTAGTCCGAGGAGCCCAGAAGGCACTAAGGACAGATCTGCCAGTGGGAACCCGTCTGGAGGTCTCTACTTATCTTTGCGGCCCAAAGGTAAATCACAATTAGCAGACGTGTTAACAATTAACTGCATGGCTACCTAAAGGCCTCTACCTGCTTCAGCATTGCAAATGACCAGGGGAACTACTGGCACCCTGGAATCACATGTGGGATCGGGAGCACGATCAAGTTGTACCTTGTTGCGCTTGCAACTTCTCTTTAAAAATCGTGCGTGACGGGATGAGTTAGAGTCCTGCTTTGCCTTCTAGTGCAGTGGTTTCCAACCTTTTGACTTCTGTGGACCCCCACTTTAACACTGATGGAACCCAGGGACCCCCACTGTATCATCATCGGAATCCAGGGACCCCCGCCTGTGTCATTACTGGAAGCTGGGGACCTAATTTGTCAATATTTGTTCATATTTGTTAATTTTCCATACTCTCGCGGACCCCCTGAGAAGGCTTCGCGGACCCCCAGGGGTCCCCGGACCACAGGTTGGGAACCACTGTTCTAGTTTTTCCGCTTTGACTTTCCAGGTGACCTCGACCGTGAAGAGAAACTTTCACAGGATTTGTCTCGAGTACGGGAACATGTCTGCGCCCTCGACCTAGAGAGGGAGCAGGACTTATGCAGGTTCTTTTGATATGCGGCGATGTACAGCTTCACTTCATGACCCCAAGTCATGCTCAGGTCCACGGAGGCCCAATTTTCTCACAACTTGGAGTCGTGCCACGAGCCCAAACACCAGAGGCACACCTCCAGCAATTCATCATCCTATTTGTTTACGATAGCCAATGCATGGTTGAATCTTGTACTTTGAGGTGTGGACATCCACTACACACTGGAACAGAGTTTGAAAAACTCATGAGATTGTCAAAGAAGGGAGCAGAGCTCTGGATCTGGAACTGATGGCAGCACAGAGTGGGGCGCTTATATGCAGCTCTGCTCCAGCACTCCTGGGGCAGAACAAAGTAAACAGAGCAGCAAGGCGCCACGTGGCTGCCTGCAAAGCCACTGCTATGAAAACTTCTGGATCCACCCTGGGACCCGCGAGAAATTCTCAAGGTAAGAAATGTATGTTTAGAGGTATTGTTCAGAAATAACTTTACACACATTTTTAGTGAAATATTGATTAATTCCGACCACGACACGTCACAACCCTATGGAAATAGTTTGAACCCGTTAACTGATGTGTACTCGACCAGTGCGTTTACATTACACTATGCATTATAAACATAATCAGCTAGAGGAATTAATAAAGTATAAAATCTGGGTAAATTGGGGATTATTGATTTCACAGTGTTGCCTTTTAAGG
This sequence comes from Pleurodeles waltl, assembly GCF_031143425.1. NCBI lineage: Eukaryota > Metazoa > Chordata > Amphibia > Caudata > Salamandridae > Pleurodeles > Pleurodeles waltl. Next base: position 1,385,411,886 of record NC_090444.1, read on the forward strand.
AAGACTGGATCACCTTGTTGAAATTGTTAATGAGCTGTTCAGAATGTGTTGTAAAGTAACTATGATGCTGTGCCTATCAGGCAAAACACTGCATTTTCTGTTCAGTTGTGTCAGCGTTTTATTTGCTAGCACAGGCATGGGAAATGGACTGAGAGTCTTTCGGGGTCAGAAAGGGGTTGTAGTACAGTTACAATGTATTTAACATACTAACGCGTCTAGTGCTTTCTCTCTGAGAAACACGTTAAACACAGAACTGAAAAGAGATTGCTCTGAGCGGAACATCAGATTACTTGGAAATCTGCAGATACCCAATATTTAGTCCTGTAAAATACACACAATAATCCTTTCATAGAGGACTGTTGGAAGAAAAGGAGAATGACGCACATTTTAACAGATGAGATTGTCAGATATGGACACCGATAACTCCGGATCGGAAAGAGCACCGAGTAATGAACACAATCCTATGTAAGAAATTCAAGTCACGTTAAAAGGGTATCGGATGTGACCTGCTGGGCTATAAAGACGACAGGATTGTGGCTTGATAATGCACGTGACTGCCTTGTAATGCGTACCAAGTAGACTGCCTCACTCACTGTCTGTGCAACCAAGAATGCAATTATTTTTTGGCTGAAACAGGTAAATTCACTACTACAATTTAAACGTTCAATCTGAGCAATAACTGAAGCAGACGATCAAACTCTGGCACGATGTTTTGGCCAAGTAAGCTACAAAATATTTACAAACATGCACAGTATATGGATATTTTTTGTATCAATAGATATCATCAAATGTACACCATATTTCAAAACAAGTCATTCGAAAACAGATACGGATTTAGGATTTATTTTAGTTTAAAGATTGAAAATCTTAAATGTAAGTCTACAAGCGCTGCAGATGGAGCACTATACTGTGAACTTATACATACAGTCAATAGGTAGTAGTGGTATCAGTGGGTGCACATCCTTAAGATCTCCAGTAGTACATCTCGTAACAATTATGGGAAACAGGCAAGTAATAATATAGTCCAGTGGTGCTGGACGATGTTATGCTTTACTACTCAAAAGTATATACTGGTGCACTACAGAGGTGACACTATACTTATTATCCTAGACATATGGCAGCACTCCTGAACATCGAAAATCATAAAAATGATACTAAACCTGCAAGTCGAGTAACTTAATTAATCTACTCAATCTATCTGTAATGTACTTAACCTGTGAATGGGTCTCAAATTATGTGATCCTAAGCAAATAGTTTACAGAGCTGCCTTTTTCTTAATTCTCACATATAATTGCATCTTCAAATAGGTGAGCTCAGCATTACTGCAGTACAAAAAAACTCTTTTGTTTAAGTAGACTAATATTCGCTGCATGCATCACACAAATCTAGCCCACATACCCATGAGGTCTAGCCCACATAAACTAGGACTTCTCTTAGCTTACTAACAACATTGCCATCAGGGCAGGAGTGTTTCTCAGTTTGTTTAAACACTCAATTTTAATAAATATATTACTAAACCATGATGTGGTAACATACTGTTATTTACACACAGTAACTGAAGTACTGGGTTTTTCAGAACCCAGGGGTGCCAGGGAACACACCCTAAGACTTCGAGTCCTTCCTGTTTCAGACTACAGAAACACAGAGTCTTCTTGGTGAAGTCAAAGATATTGTTTATTGGCTGCAGCCAGTAACAGGTATCCTAGAAGTACAACACAGTGTATATTCTCAGGAGACTGCTCCCTTTGCAAAGCTAACCTTCTCTTTTATACAAAATAATATGCTTTAGGCAAACATTCCTTATTTTACAGTTGACCATTCACATATTTTCACTACAAAGAAATAGCAGGTTTATGATGACAAGCCCATATTTCAGTTTGTCCAGCCCTCAATCAATTACCCGGCAAGGCTTAGTACTTTCATCAGATATCGACGGACCCCCAATATAAACGGGCACCTCCTCCTTGTAAAGTAAGTCATAAAGAAAGAAACAGGGACAGGTGTGTGTAAGATTAGGCATGGTTTGTGTGTGATGAAAGGTTTATGATGTGTTGTGCCTTGATACTAATCTCATTCGGCCACTGGGAAAGAAACTGGCCGAACAGGTTTGGCTTGAGGCAGTGGAGTCAGCTTGCCCAGGTCACAGAGGAGTCAGCAAAGGTGTACGTGTCCTTCAGACTCGTTTTCAGCATTAGACATTGGCCTATGTGAGGGCAATCACAAAATGGCTGTCGTTTAAATGGAACACGAGGGTTCAAGACGGAAACTCTGATATTCGGGTGATTTCGTTACCCGAATATGAATACAATGCTTGTGCATACTATTCTGATCATTCTCGGTCTGCTGATACCAAAATCGTTGTGATACGACGATGTTTATAACCCGGGTCCAGAATTTTCAGTACCACAGACCCTCCTTTTGCCCTTACATAGGCAATAACCTATACTCACGCTAATCTGAGTCCAGGTCTATATTCATAAAGTCGTTGAGATGTTGCTGTAGCATCATCCTATTACTTAGCTCGTCCCTTGATACAGGTTTCCTTACACACGATGTAGCACAGAGGCCACATATTGCAGGAGCACACCGTACACACAGGCAGGACAGGAAAAGAATGGCTAAGATCATCCCAATGACTACCAGAGTCTTCCATCCCCCAGGCGGATATCAGCTCCCAGAACCACCCCATCAATGACCAATCTCCTTTATCCACGTGAATAGATTCAGAGATCTTATGCAGTTTGGAAATGGCCTGGTAGACTGTCGGAGCGTTATCTGGGATGAAAACACAGCAACTTGATTGGATCACTTTACATACCCCACCTCGGTCTGCAAGTATGACGTCTAATGCGACCCTGTTCTGAAGAGTCATAAGGCGATCCGACTGGAGCTCAGCAGTCGAATTACTAAGGGCACCGGCGGTTTCAACTACCGTGGATTCAACCACCCTTGTCAATTGCCTTATGTTCCTGCTGTTAACCATAGGACCCCAAAACGGCAGAAAACCCTTTACGAAATCTCCAAATTCTTGTCCTGTAGTGTCTTCTTTACTTATGACACCTCTAACTATCCTTGTCTTATGGTAATCTGCCGCGGCCGTGTAGGTGGGAGGTAACAGGAACGAAACAAAACATGTGCCTGAGAAGTCAGGGGGCAACCATGTATAGGCTCTATTATGGCAGATGAAATAGGTACCCTTAGCTGCTAAGAACGAAGGAGAAGTCTGAGACGCAAAAACATATGTTTCAGTGCAGATACTTTTCCCTAACTGAGCTCTGGGATTCTTGCCATTACCTTGCAGACATAGGTGACCCTGATGGAGTACAATCCAAATCGGGGAGGATCTCTTTGCTCGCTGGTTCCCACTCAGAGTAACTCCATATCCTGTTATGTTCCATCCAATATATGCTAGTGTCTCATCTCTCGGGATAGTCTCATAGGAAATATCTTCCCTAATCATATCTACTATACCCTTAGCTAGAGCACTATTCTTAGGATTATCTTTCACAGAACGTAGGGGGTTGGCTTCATACGCGTATATGAACACCGTTCTATATGCCCATACAGAACCATTATGGCTGAAAGGCAGGACCAGATAAGGGATACCTTTATCAGTAGTATGGGGCATAAGACCACACACCCAACAGTTAGTTGTGTTCACTACTAATTGGTGTTGGTGTAGAAGCTGAATGAATGAATTGTTGACAAATTCTAATCTGGCAGACTCGTGTTCAGGCAGGGGGTGAAAAGAATGCAAGGAAACAGTAGAAGGAGGTATGGGCTGAGTAATGGGTGCAAATGTCACTTGAAAAGAGAATAAAACATATCCTATTAAAAACGTCATTACACTAAGCAACATGAAAATACATAATATCAAAAATCGTTTCTTTGTCATTATTATACCCATTCTGGCTTTAAAGTCCATCTGTCTGGCAGGTCTCTCATTCTTGAAAAACTCCATCCTCTCTAATTGCTGCTCGTGGTGGTAGGGTGTTCTATGCTAGGGAATGCTTCTGTCAGTCCAGGGCAACTCCCTTAGACCGACCAGAACTGTCGACCTAACGTCTTCAGCTGCACTCCAAAGACTTGGGCAACCACGACCATACAGCTGAACCCGGATGGCGGTTCGAAAAGAAAAAAACAAAAATAAGAAAGTTTCTCAGATGAGAGAGCTGCACTTTAAAAAAAAAAAATAGCAAAGGAACTGGAAAAAATTATTTGTCCTTAGTTCTTGGTCTCAAATTATAACGGCTTTTTCCAGGTACTGTCTGGTTCTGGAACAAGAGTTCAGGCTCTGTAGTGTTCAATCGAATTGACGGTGGCACAGCTTCTTGCAAATTATTGTCACTTTCTCGTTCAGAAATTGTTCCTTTTACACGTGCATCGCTAAATGGCAAAAAACGAGGCTCAGTCTCAGAGTCAGCGATCCCCTCCTGGATCCACCGGTCGTACGGTAGAGGAAAAGGGACTCTCTTGCAGTGTACGCCGTGGATCCAGTTCTTTTTCCCTTCCACTCGAACAGCTGATCTTGTTGAGAGAAGGACAAGGTAGGGGCCGGTCCAACGGGGCTGGTCATTCTTTGTCCGCTGGAAGTTCTTGACCAGCACCCATGATCCAGGATCGATAAGATGTCCTGGAGCTTCAGAGACCTGAGGCAGAGTACCGTGAACTTGTTGGTGTAGAACACGCAATTAGCCGTCAATTCATACAAATAATCAAGCAGTACAGGGTGTTCGATCTCACTGAATTTTGTTGGTCTTGGCACTCCCCATATGATGGCCGGGCGGCCGAACACAATTTCATAGGGACTAAGTCCCACTCGCGAATGCACAGTCATTCTTGTTGATAGGAGTGCTAGAGGCAGAGCGTCAGGCCATTTAAGACCAGAGCTCGCTTGTATCTTTGCCAACTTCAGTTTTAGCGTGCCATTATAGCACTCTACTAGTCCAGCTTATTGGGGGTGATTTGCAGCGTGGAATTTTTGCTGGATACCTAGCCCTTCACATACTTTTTTCATCACTCGACCCACAAATTCATTCCCGTTATCACTCCAGACCATTCTCGGCATTCCAAACCTAGGGAAGGATTCTTTGACAAGGGCTTTAGCTGTGGATAAGGCAGTGTTGTCTTTTAAGGGATATGCTTCTACCCATCTTGAAAAAGCACAAACAACAACGAGTACGTATTTCAGATTGTTGCACCTTTCCATGTGGATGAAATCTAGCTGCAAAACCTCGAACGGATACGTTGGAGGTGCAAAATGACCAGCTGGAGTTGGGGTTCCCCTACCAGGATTGTATTTCAGACACACCATGCAATTCTTGACCACATTCTCTGCACATTTAGGAATTCCAGCATTTTGCCATACTGGAGCCAACAACTTACAAATCCCTTTCACACTGATATGGGCCATTCCATGAGCCATTGTCACCACTGCAAGCACATACGCATCGGGTAACAACCATCGCTGATGTTCTGACAAGTCAACCCAACAACCATTTTCATCCAATTTACCCGTACTTTCTTTCCACACACTCAACTATTTCTCTGAAGCTTCAGCTTGAATAGACTTCACACCCTCTATCGTATCTTCAGATATTCCAACGTCACCAACCCATCTTGCAGAGCCTGCAACATACATTCGATTCATCACATCTTTTGCTGTTTCTTTTGCGATTTCGTCAGCAAATGCATTGCCACGACCGACATCATCAGTAACCTTCTTGTGTGCACTGCATTTCACAATCGCAACTTGTAATGGCAAGGTCAGTGACTCAAGAAGCTCATTCACCAACTGACCATGCTGAATTTTAGTTCCATGCGAAGTCAGGAACCCACGTTCTTTCCACAATCGTCCAAAACTATGGGCCACACCAAACGCATACTGGCTGTCGGTATATATGGTCACTTTCATTCCTTTCAATAACGCACACGCTCTCGTAAGTGCAATCAGCTCTGCTGCTTGAGCTGAATTATGTGGTATACGTGCAGCTTCAACAATCGTATGCAAAGTTGTGACAGCATATGCTGCAGTCGTATCACCATTCGGAAGCTTGAAGCATGAACCATCCACCCATAAGGTACCATCACATATGCGCATGGGCGCTGCTTGTCTCCAAAAGACTGTGTCAGCACTGACAATGCACAACCCTCTTTCTCATGGACATACAGTGTAAAGGGCGTACTGTAGTCGGGGGTACCCAACACAGGAGCCGAACACAATGCATTACGCAATTCGGAAAAACTTTTCTGACAATCTTCAGACCACGGAACGGGGTTTGGTGTATCTTTATAGGTCAATGCTACCAAAGGTTTGGCCAGCAAAGAAAAATTCGGTATCCATTGTCTGCAGTATGATGTACTGCCCAAGAAAGCACGTACTTCTCTCTGTGTCCTTAGCACACTCAATTTTGCAATTGCCTGAATTCTTTCTGAGGTCAGTTTCCTTCCCTCCTTCGATAAGAGATGACCTAAGTAGGTCACTTCTTGTCGACAATATTGCAGTTTTGAAAGGGACACTTTGTGATGTAAATCAGACAAATGATGCAACAACAACAAGGTGGCTTCTTTACAAATCTCTTCAGTATCTGTAGCGACTAGCAAATCATCAATGTACTGAATAAGGGTAGCGCCGTCAGGTAAAACAATTATCAAGCTGTGTTTTTAAAGCCTGACTATATATTGGTGGACTTTCACAGTAGCCTTGAGGAGCGCGTTTGAAGCGGAAACTTCGGCCTCCTAAACTGAATCCAAAAATATCCCTGCTCTCCTCTGCAATCGGGATGCTGAAGAAAGCATTCTTTAAGTCAATCACCGAGAACCAGGTGGCGGAAGCTGGCATCATAGTCAATATGGCAGTGATATCAGGAACAACTGGAAACTGTGGCACAACTATTTTATTTACCTCTCTAAGATCAATCACGAGCCTGTAAACAGGTGGCTTAGAGGGGTCAGTACGTTTCAAAACAGGCAGAACAGGACTATTACAAACGTTGCCTCTTGTCTCTTCAATTACATCTTTTTCAATTAAATCATAAATGATCGCTAGCAACGCCTTTTCACCTTCACTAGAGATCTTGTATTGTTGAATGCGTGGTAATTTAACATTGGCTTTCAATGTCACAACATAAGGCGGTATTTCCAAAAGACCCACGTCATTAGGACCAGTAGCCCAAATGATAACAGGAAGAAACGACAATTCGGTCGGAAGTTTATCCTTTGACAAATACATTGGAGAGACCACTTTCCTACCCAGTGTAAGTTGTACTCCTGAAGGAGAACAATATAATGTCGCATACAATCTTTTCAACAAATCCAATCCTAACAAGTTTTCACCACAACCTGTCGTCAGAATAAGGGGTGCTTCCAATTCACAAGGTCCAACAGAAAGGGACATAGGACTAGAAATCGGGTTCCTAATCGGGGCGCCAGAAAAACTTACTGAAACATTCATCTCGCCAGACAAAGGTGCGCCAGGGAGTTTTGAGTGCATAATAGAACTCTTTGTAGCACCAGTATCCAACAGAAAAGGCTCCGACACACCTGAGGTAATTACCTTAACATAAGGTCCATTCTGATCCACTGGAACTAAAAAAACTCCCTCTCTTCGTCTATGGCTGTCCTAGCAATTATTACCTTCCAAGTTCTCATCTTCTCCATAGTAGTCGTCAGCATAGTACTGAGCCGTCCTACCAGACGCGTTATGTTGCTAGTCAAAACTATTCATTGAGTTTTGAGACGGAAAGGAACGCGTGTTCTGGGGAAAACTTCCACGTCCTCTACCTCTAGGAGCTTGTTGAACACCTCGACCTCTTGCGCCAGAAGCACCATTCGTACGCTGTAACAAAATAGGACAATTATACTTGAAATGACCCTCTTCTTTACAATATGAACACTGACTTGGACCTACAGGAACACGTGGTTGAGAAAACTCGAACCTTTGCGAGTTTCTCTGAAACTGTTGAGGTTGCTGATAGTTACTCTGACCACCACGTGGCAGATACGCCTGTTGTAAAAGAACCTTCGTCTTTAATTCTTTAGTTTTCTTGTCTGCTCTATCCTTCTCATCTTTATCCCTATTTTCGTAGTACTGTGCAGTAGCCTATATTTGTGCTGAAGAGGAAACGGCCCAAGAACTCTCTGAATCCTTCAATTTCTTACACAGCTCGGCAAGCAAATTGTGCACAAACTTGTCGACGAACAACCGTTGACCACCTTCTGTACTCATATCTTGACCACTGTGGTCGATAAACGTTTCCTCAAACCTGGTGAAGAAATCAGACACTGTTTCATCTTTCTTCTGCTAACATGAAGACAATTTATCCCAATTCACACGCATCGCAGGCATTAAAGTCTTCATGTATGTATGTATGTATGTATGTATTAAGTATTTATAAAGCGCGTTCCGGCCCGAGGGCGTCGAAGCGCTAAAGTAATGATCCTATTAGGCAGTTCTGCTACCAAAGGCTCAGGCTTGGCACCACCAACTTGTCTATCATTTGCAGCACTAATATTAGCCCATGAGTCACCTAACTCTTGTGCATGATCTGTATGGCGAATCAATCCCCACAAAGGCTGTGGAACAACATTCCCAAATAACATGTCTATGTCGGCTAAATTCATAATACATAAGTCTGCAGTCTGTGATAATTCCTTATAATACCCTGCAGGGTTTTTACGGGGATCAGGCAAAGTCTGCTTAAGGGCTAAAACTTCAGCTCGCTTCCACGGAACATGTACCCAAACACGCTGAAAATGAGCTGGGACAGCATCAATTTGATTAGCAACATCAGCCTCAACGGCGTCCTTCCATACCGGAGGGACTTCTCCCATTGGGTACTGTTGCACCTTTTTTTTTAACAGAAGAGTCATGTTGGAACAATGACTGAGAAGGATCCTTATTCCTAAAGGACAACAACGTCGCAACTGCTGTCTCAACATCGGGACCCACAATCGTGCCCTTTGCAAACTCAAACCATACACGGCACAAATCAGGCGGATTTGTTTCCAAATCATTATCTTCCAATTCCTCACAAAGGAAACCACACATTTTCTCAAAAATGTATCTTTGTTTTGGTGCTTCCCATTGACGGAAGACATCCATAACAGACTCTACATCGTATCTTAAAGGGTAAACAATCCATTTACGCGCCATACGGTCAAACATTTCTCTCTCTTGAGAATTAGGCAGTTGACTACGCGACTGCTTATGCTCCGAATCTGGGGTCACACCAGACGACCCAAAGAGAGGAAATATAAGGCTGGCAACAGTATCTGTCATTCTCTGTCGGACAGAAGGAGAAGTTGATGAAAGAACAGGAGGAAAAACAGAGGGAGGCAAGGCAGACGCAGAGGCAGACTCAGAGGCAGTATCAGGAAGAACACCAGAAGAGGCAGTCGATGTAGTACATAAAGTCGCAGGAGGTACAGATGGAGCAGGTAGCGAAGTCGGCGGCCCTTGAAGGGGCTGCGCCATAGTAGTAGGAGCCAACTGAAAAGGAGCTGGCGGCTGTGGAAGAACCTGAGGCACAATAACCGGAGGTTGCACAGCTAAAGGTTGCGGAGGTGCTGTAGCATTCTGCGCATAAGGGGGTGGCGACCTCAACAAGTGCGACATTAAAGGATCTTTCTCAAGTTCTTTTGCTGCATCTTGCTGAAGAAGCTGAAGAACTGAATAACATTTATCGGTCACCAATTTACGTTGCCTGTGCAACTGCTCATTCATCTGTTCTTCTTCATCATCTTTAAACTGCATAGCAGCTTGCATTATCGAGATACCCTCTTCCCTCTTATTTCTCTTTGCTAATTTAATTTCCTTCTGTTTGGCTTCCTTACGCCATAGGCAGAAAGAGTCAAACATCGCCGGCCGGGCTTTCTTCTTAAAAAGTTTAACCTCCAGATTATCCAGAATCTCTGTGTCAAAACTACCATATTGGGGCCATTTTAAAACACCATCTTTCCTGGTGTATCGGATCCATACTTCATTATATATGATGGGGCCTATGCCATGTTTCACATATAGTTCATAGGTTGGAGTTCCAATCGGAGGAACCGGACACGAGTCCTCCAATCGGGAATCCCTATTATAACCAAGACAAAACAAAATTTCCATATCTGCTAAGACCAGGCATCTTCGCTCTCTAGTCTAGCTTCAAACTTCAAAGGATTATCGAATACGATAGTCTCGTGAATACACGAATCCCTCGGCTTTGGTACTTGCAAGTTCCAAATCAAAGATCCCAAGGGGATACCAAACTAAGAAACAAACTAAGGACTGGGAGACGCTCCACTTATACTTAACTGAGGTATCGATGACGTCACCAGAAGACTCGTTTATCGTTTCGCTCTACCAAATCATCAAGGGTCCAAAACAGGGCGATAGTCAGGGCAGCAGTCCTTCGTAGCCGTCGGGAAGCGGGGAACCTCGCAGCAAAGACTTTCGGACCACGTCGACATACAGGGGTCGATGAAGTGGCAGCCTTCCTCCAGAATTTTCACACGAAGCTCCTCACGAACCTCTGGCTTGGACTGGTACCGCTGAAATCGCCCCACGTTGGGCGCCAACTGAAGTACTGGGTTTTTCAGAACCCAGCGGTGCCAGGGAACACACCCTAAGACTTTGAGTCCTTCCTGTTTCAGACTACAGAAACACAGAGTCTTCTTGGTGAAGTCAAAGATCTTGTTTATTGGCTGCAGCCAGCAACAGGTATCCTAGAAGTACAACACAGTGTATATTCTCAGGAGACTGCTCCCTTTGCAAAGCTAACCTTCTCTTTTATACAAAATAATATGCTTTAGGCAAACATTCCTTATTTTACAGTTGACCATTCACATATTTTCACTACAAAGAAATAGCAGGTTTATGATGACAAGCCCATATTTCAGTTTGTCCAGCCCTCAATCAATTACCCGGCAAGGCTTAGTACTTTCATCAGATATCGACGGACCCCCAATATAAACGGGCACCTCTTCCTTGTAAAGCAAGTCATAAAGAAAGAAACAGGGACAGGTGTGTGTAAGATTAGGCATGGTTTGTGTGTGATGAAAGGTTTATGATGTGTTGTGCCTTGATACTAATCTCATTCGGCCACTGGGAAAGAAACTGGCCGAACAGGTTTGGCTTCAGGCAGTGGAGTCAGCTTGCCCAGGTCACAGAGGAGTCAGCAAAGGTGTACGTGTCCTTCAGACTTGTTTTCAGCATTAGACATTGGCCTATGTGAGGGCAATCACAAAATGGCTGTCGTTTAAATGGAACACGAGGGTTCAAGACGGAAACTCTGATATTCGGGTGATTTCGTTACCCGAATATGAATACAATGCTTGTGCATACTATTCTGATCATTCTCGGTCTGCTGATACCAAAATCGTTGTGATACGACGATGTTTATAATACGGGTCCAGAATTTTCAGTACCACATAACTTTCCAAGAAATGTCCAAAAACCTCTCCACTAACTTGCAGCTCTACTGATAAAACTATATGGTGTATTAACAAGCTGTGAAAATTGGGTTTCAGAAAACATATCCTTTGCACATCAATGCGTAAAGTATTCTGATTTGTTTTCATCCTATTAAAATATTTCTTCATCACACAGAAATATAAAAAAGTGCTTTCACAACTACTGAGATATATTTTGAAATGTTTGCACAGTTGACATAGTCATTTAAATGTTGACTGTCAGGAAAAACCTGACATGACACCCGATATCCTTTTATTTTACATTCTAAGCAGCAGGTCACATGGTTCACCTTACAAAGGCCTGGAACTCTGCAGACAGAAGGAAAATTAATTGTAAGAAAAAAATGACTTTTGACCTCGGTCTGTGAACACAGAGCAAGTGACATAAGAACAAGATTTAAAGGCATATTTTACTGCACCTCCACTTTTCAACTGAACAGAAAACCTGTTCAGTGTCAACTTGCCAGAAGGATCAAGTAAGTATTAAAAATAGCTCGACCTCATCAAATAAGACTTGCCAATGCCAGTGGATGAGTGGATTTTTTGAGCCCTGATCCACATGAGTCAGACTGGAGTAAAGTCCTTTTACTGGTGCTAGAAATATCTATTTAACAAGATGAAGATAGTTCCACAGCCATGGCGAACACGTTTCATCACAATAGTGACTTTTTCAAGGCTTATCACAGCAAGAGGTGTTAATGTTGCATAAACTGCATCATGCCCACATTTATTGAGGTCTAGTACCTTAATAATTCATACCTGTATATCCAGAAGGTCTTTCCACAGGAGGCTGCCACCTCATTTGTTCGTACTGCAGGAAACCAACTTATTATGGTCATTTGACTTCTACAGATAGGATTGGATACTTGGATATACGGGTATTCGATCGGTTGTCAACAACTGAAAAGTAATTTTTATTCCATGTCAGGACCGTAGGCTCGAATTATGCTTGTTCAGAGCTGATTCATCACCAAAGACGTCACATCAACAACAGGTTTACAATACAAATTATGAAATGTAGATTCTGAAGACCAATCTGCAGCTCTCAAAATGTCTTCTAAACAAGCCTAAGGAAAAATATTTTGAAGCCATTGCTTCTCTGGAGGAATGAGCTCCAAAAACTGACACATCAATACCAGCTTCAGATAACAACCATCTCATCTATCTGGCCAAAGTAGCTGCAGCCACAGGTCTAAAAGGTTTTTGCAAAGCAATAAGTAGTTGGCCAACTGAATCTTATCTCAGATCACGTCAATGCCTCATAACCCCTTAAATACTGAACTAAACACAATTGAGGATTGTCTGGAAACTTTATATAAGTTACTCGCCTCTAATAAGTTTTGATGCGCCTAGTAATGTTGAACGTCACACCTTCTGGTGAAAAAACCCTACCTGCCAGATCTATCGCACGAATATGTGAAATACTTCTACATGTGATTAGGTATAATAACATTGTATATTTAGCAGAGATCTATGTGCAATACAAATTTTACTTTGTTTGACACTGTTCCAAAAACATAAGTACAATATTAACATCCCAAAGAGAAGTATACTTGAGGTTGGCTGTACGGATGCCTCTCATTAATTTGGAAACCAGTGAATGTTCCCCCACAGGTTTACTATCTATTGGGAGGTGGCCAGCCGAAATTGCAGACCTGAAATTATTCACTATCCAATAAACTAAGCCAGCAGAAGAAAGTTCTGATAAAAAATTAATCACCAGACAATAGTTTGATCCATAGTATCGACACTCCATTATTTACAACAACCACTCCATCTCTTCCAAGCAGAGGAATAGTGTTTGTGGGTACCAGCTGGCCATGGCTTGTCTGAAAACAGTTGCAGCTTGCTGAGAAATACCTGGGGAATGCAATGTTTCCCTGAAACCATCCAAGCCATCAACCAAAGCTGGCCTGAGAGGATTAGAGGATGAGGAAGCTAGCTATGTGGGTTCAAGAGGAGATCTTGACAGGCAGGAAGAAGAATAGGAGGAACACAGGTCAGAGATACGACTACCAGGAACCACGGCTGAGCTCTCCAGAATGATCTCTGACTTCTGTGGGAACCTAGATAGCCAGATAAAAGAATAAGAGTGACCAGTTTCGACTGAGGAACTTTATTTTTACTATATCATTGATTTCCACTTCCCCTTTATATATAGATGGAGGATTCATGGAAGCTATGTGAAAAGATCCCCCTAGAAATGTTTCTATCTTGAAGACTATCTTCGGATAGGTGTGCATATTTGGTTGTGTATTTACACAAGAAGCCACTCGCTATCAGAAGTTGAAGTTAGAGAATTGACCCTTTTCTGCCCTGTGTTTGAGGAAACTCATCAACATCGTCGCTTGGTATTTATTATTATTAATATTTTTTCTGTGAATGCTGCTACGGGGGTATTCACATATATGGTGGGGTTCTGTTGCATGCATTTATTGCGTTAATTCATTTGCACTGGTGTTAGGTGTTCAATCATTTTTGTTTTGTTATTTTACCACCTCACATTTTTTCTTTTATTTTATTTTACCTTCGACTCTCTAGATCTGATTTTGGTTGTGGTATTATCTCGGTGTAAATTTCTGGTGGCTATTTGGATCTCGAGGAATTGGATCAAATGTATTATTTCGTTGTTTTTTATGTCTATTAGGATATATACGTACGGGACGAGAACTTATAAGACCGATGATATTGTTTATTAAATATTGAAAAAGAACTGCCCTGATGAAGGCGGCCTTATAAATTGGATGGTTACCGCCGAAACGCGCGTAGCCTTGGTTCCTACAGTTGTTTGGATGGACTATGAATTCATAGTGTTAAAGCATAAATCTTTTTCTCTCATGAATTAGTAAGACGGAGACGCAGTCAAGATTTGAATTACAATATGGTACTATTGCGAATATCATTAAAGCTCCAGAAAGAGAAAGTGTATACTTAGCTTGTATTTCATCGTATTTTTGTAAATTTGAACTTTATTTTTGTTTAGCGTTGTGCTTCTACTATCTTCACTGTCTCGTCTTGTGTGACACTTTGTCTTTGTCTATCAATTGTATATATGTGTAGGTATATTTAAAGAAATAAGTGTTTGTCTTTTCCTTGTGAATATGTATATATATATAACTTTGACTATGGTGCTTTGTGTTTGTTGTACATACATGTGTAATAAATATCCTTTTTTTGTATCTTTGATAATATTATTTCTTAGTTGTTCTGTATATTACTGTGGACAACAGTGAATACTAGTTGTAGCTCATTTCTTTTCTCTTGTACTCTAGTCTAAAAATAAAGCCTGACATAATTTACTAGGTGATGTGGCAGTTAATCATAAATTACTCTTGTTCTTTTCCTCTAGGACATTACTTTATATTTCAAATTAACTGCTTGTGGTGCTTGACATAAACTTAAGATTTGAGGTCCACCCCCCCTTTTTCTTTAAATACAGGTCCATATAAATGTGTAACAACTCTGCTTCAGTCTCAAAACTCCTAAGTTCAAAATTATATAACATGGCTTTTATTGTACGTAAACCGTAATGACCACATCACTCCGGTCTGGCAGTCCTTAAACAGAAAGTGACCTCCAAAACATTTGCACAGGCATTTCATCTAAGAAAAAATGTCACAGACAAATCACAGTGACTTTCTTGCATACTGGCTCCATTCCATCAGCAAACATAGTGCTCATCCGGGGTTCGCCCACAGTAGGACTCCAGTTGCTGGCTGCCCAGCTATATCTGGACCTGATTTGGGGATATGAAAATTGGAATCTGCCGACTACAAAATCCTAGAAGCTTTTTTCGACTGATGGTGTCAACAAAGAAAGAGAAACGACTTGTTTGAACTTGTTAAACTTGGACCACGCCAAGAGTGTGGTTTGCCCTTTGTATAACAGTCCACGCTACTTTTGGAACTGTGTGTAAGAGACAATCACATATTGAGGCTTTGCAAAAATGCTTCTGGGATCTCTCTGGAAAATCAAAATATGACATGTTTACCACTGCATCAAGTGTTTGGAGCATTACCTTAAGGTGCCGCCAGTACCAGGCTCAGGGCACTTGCTTCTGTAAGTTGGAAATCGTGCAATATTGTAAAAAATACTAATAATAAGAGGTTTTCAAGAGAACATACACCAGGGACGGTTTCTAGGAAAACCTTTCTTACTAACGGAAATCTTGTGTAAATGTGCAGCTCTGACAGAGGGGCATTTGCAGCTGTGCCCCGCCATGCAGCTGCTGTAAAATTAGGGAAGATTCTTTTTAATGTTTTAATGAGCCTTTTTATGTATTATGGAACATGACGAAAATAGATGTCTAAAGTACAAGATATAATTTAAAATGGACTTTACCTTACAGGAGAAAAGTTTGAAGGCAGAGCTCCAAATTTAACTTAAGTGCTGGGTGAACTCACATTAAGATTTTGTTTGGGGAAAACCACAGATCTGATGCCACTCCAGTCGGCGGGGCATACCAATAGATACTGTTAGAATTGGGCTCTCTAGTTAGAAGTCAGTTTACACCCTGTCCAAGTAGGGGCCCTCCCTCTAGTCAGGGTAAGGGAGAACCACAGCTTAGATAACCCCTAGTCATCCCCTTAGTAGTTTACCACAAGCAGTCAGGCTTATCTCAGAGGAAATGTGTAAAGTATTTGTACCAACACACACAGTAACACAGTGAAAACACAACAAAAGGGCTCCACACCAGTTTAAAAAAATATTTATCTAAAATAAACAAGGCCAAAATGACAAAAATCCAACATGAGGGCACACTTCAAAGGAAAGTCTCTGTTGTTAACAACATCCTGCCCGGGCCTGGCCCTACACACACTCCAGGGGGTTGGATACTGCATTGTATGAGGACAGGCACAGCCCTTTCATGTGCAGGTGTCAGCTCCTCCTTCCCCCTCTAGCCCAGGAAGATCCATCAGGATATGCAGGTCACACCCCAGCTCCCTTTGCATCACTGTCTAGAGGGAACTCACAAACAGCCTAACTGTTAGTCTGATCCAGATGTCGATTCCACAGGCAGGCAGAGGCACAGAACGATTAAGCAAGAAAATGCTCACTTTCTAAAAGTGCCATTTTCAAACAATCAAAAAAACAACTATACCAAAACATGTATGTTTAAATTGTGAGTTCAGAGATCCCAAATTCCACATCTCTATCTGCGTCGAATGGGAAACTGCACTTAAAAGATATTTAAAGACAGTCCCCATGTTAACCTATTGGAGAGATAGGCCATGCAATAGTGAAAAATGAATTTGACAGTATTTCACTTTCAGGACATGTACAACACACCAGTACATGCCTTACGTTTTAAATACACTGCACCCTACCCATGGGGCTACCTAGGGCCTACCATAGGGTGACGAACATGTAGTAAAAGAGAAGGTTTGGGCCTGGCAAGTGGGTACACTTGCCAGGTCGAATTGGCAGTGCAAAACCGCACACACAGAGACTGCAGTTTCAGGCCTGAGACATGTTTACAGGGCTCCTCAGGTGGGTGGCACAATCAGTGCTGTAGGCCTACTAGTAGCATTTGATGAAGAGAGCCAAAACGGCTTAAGATGTTAAAAATCCACTTCATATCTGGTGAAGGTTCTGTATCAACATGCATTGTTTACTTCTGAAACTTTGAGACTGGCCCTATGTTTCTGGGGCATTTGAGGCGGTGATTTCTTGCCTTAATGATTTATCCAGGGTATCCAGAAATGTTATGAGTCTGGTGATCACGTGGGTTGAGCATTGTTCAGCAAAAATTTGACAGCTGCTGGAACGATCTGTGTCCCTTCATTATTCAAGGGATGTCAAAGTAATCTTCTGCATTCATCAAGTAGGGCGGGACATGTACAGAGCAGATGTGTTAACGATTCCTGAAATAGGCTGCATACATGAAACGTTTTGATAGCTGGTTAACATACCCTTTGGGGGTAATAGATTGAACAATGAAAAGCAGCCCATTCAAAGTTGTCAGAACTTAGTTTTATAATATGGCAAGAATGGTTCTGTAATGTGTGTTTGAACACCCCTCTTTGAGCATAGCTAGAAACGACTAAAGCAGCATGGTTTCTTTTGCTAAAAGTCTGGTAATCAGATGCAAAAGATTCCATTTGAACCTTTTTGTTTAAGGCTGTTTTGAATTGTGGATGCAGCAGATTTAGATTCCACAAAGCTACTGCACCTTTTAGCTCCAGTGAGTCAGAAAGAGCTATTAAGAAGATTCAGGCTGCTGTCCAATGAATGCTCAAGTCAGATAAGATTTTTCAGAAAGCCTTTTTTTGCAGCACGTGCAGAGTGCATATATAGGATGCTGGCCTTCTGTATGAAGATTTGATTGCTCATCTTAAATTCCATCCTAATTTGGGCTGGCGAGATGTTATTTGGGGGGTTTGAACAATGTCTTAAATACTGCACTGTGCAGGTTAATCAGAAAGGTACTACATTTCCTTTGGAAAGCTTCAGACCCGTGTGCCAAGGTCGGTATAAGTCTGGCAGTAGCAATTTTCGGCAACAGTTCCATGGCATGCTGTTTTGTGCTTTTTAAGATGGTTTGAAAGGCAAGCTGTAATGAGGCAGCTTTTGGTTTTACTGAATTAGGATCCCATAAAGGGCGTCCCTTGTCATCCAGTAAGCCACCCAGAAATTTGCATTTGTTTGATTTGGTCAGAGGATGGTTAAGATGCCACAAGCCATCTCTTTCTGCCAAAAATCACAATATTTATTTTTTCTTAATTTATTGTCATGCTGTTTGAGCGACAATGGTTATGTAAGTCATCAAGCAGTCTTTGGAGCCCAATCGGTGTTTGGTTTAAAAGAACTACATTGTCCGCGTAGAGCAGCAATGTGATATGATGATTCTCCAATTTTGGTGCCTGGCTGACTGCTAGATTTAATGCAGATACCTGGTCAGATATAAACACATTAAATAGAGCCCGAGCTAATACACACCCCTGCATGACACCCAGAGACTGCAGTGCTGTAGGCCAGTTTTACTCTGGCCCATGTGCCAGAGTAGAGCATCAAAATACAGCAGAATAATGGTTCCTGGAATTGCCAGGCTTGATCTTGGTCTGTAGCAGTTGGTAATTAACATCCTCCAGCAAAAGCAGTGCAAAATATTTGTCCTCTATGTCCAAAAGAGAAATATGATGATAGCTGTTAGGGAGTGCCACTGGTCCCTTTTCATAAATAGGGTAAAAAATTGAGCCTCGCCAGGAGGATGGAATAGATACAGTGGACATGCACAGGTTGAACACATCTTCCAAGGACCTGGACCAGAACTCAATGTCTTGTTTATATACGGCAACTGGAATTCCGCTGGGTCCTGGGGCACTATGACGTCTGCTTTTTTAAATCAAATTGCCTATTCTTGTGGCCGTTAGAGTTATTGTGTAATGACGGATTTGTACTTCTAGTGCCTCAGATCTCCGATGCCTGAGATTTTGCTAGCTCTGGCTGAGCTGTTAGATGAACTCTCTTGGCTCTGGTTTTATTCAGTGTTGACATGTTTTATCCAATTTCTCGAAGTGTCCTCCTTCACATTTAAGCTAACTGGTTCTGTTCTCCATTTCAAACGAGTAATTATCATCCAAAAGTCCTCTGAGTTTTTGTTTCGGCATGCCAAAAAGAGATCGATCTCAAGTGCTTTCTTATATTTTTGTTTAGCTTCCCAAATTTGTTTCTTGTATTCATTGCATAAGGTGCCAGCAAGATGGAGTTTGACTACGAATTAAGTGAATGTAACTTCTTGCTCAAGGTTCCTCTCTGGATCCGTAAGTCTTTTGTAAACCATGGTTTTGAAAAAGTGAGCCTCGTTAATGTGTTAGCTCAGTGACTGGTAGCAAGAATGGAAAGTAACATTTGCACTAGGATTTCCCAATCATTAATTTTGTATATTGGAGCACTATCTTGGTAAATGCCAATTCCTTCTAATTACTGTCCTTTATAACAACTTCAAACTGTTTCCAATCATGGTGAGAATCACTTCAACGAATGAGACTTAAGGTGGTATGAGCATCGGTAGAGTTTTTGAATACCACAATCTGGGGCATATGGTCACTTTCACTCCGTGGAAGGATAAGGAATGAGGTGATCAGAATTCCCCAATCCTATAGAATCTTCCGATTTTCACTAATTATGTTAACTGCAAATTGAGTTGACCATGTTACTGCCGTGGTTCTCTTATGTTTTAGAATGTGTGGCGGTATGAATCATATAGCAGCAATGTTGCTGGCATTTAAATGTGAGAGTTTTGGGAGTGAGGCTAGAAGTTTGGCTATATTGCCTTGGTTCAAGATGCCCCTATTGCCTTGTGATGCATATTCAGGGTGCCAGATTATGGTTAAAGCTAATGTGCCTTGAAATGGATTGATATATGAAGAATCTGTATCAGCAGGCAGCAGAGTTAAGGCTGGTCCATGTCTTTGAATACTGCAATTCCCAGATCATGAGTTTGATTCAGCTGTTGAAACGGCAGCACTTTTAGTTAATTGGTGGGCTGGAGAAGGTGCAGTATTTATGTGCTACACGGCTAGCATTAAAAAACTCAACTGTTTTGCTGTATTCTTCATTTCCCTTTGAATGGTTGGGCAAAGCTGAAGATTGCGTATTCGAGTTGTCTGACCAGAAATTGTTATTTTGGTTTGAATTATAGACAGTCGATACTACAGTATTGTCGACATGCCATGTGGTGTAGAGTTTCAGCATTAAGGTGGTTGATCATTGTGGCCTCATTTATTGACGACTCTTATGGCTCTGGTCTGGGTTGTTCGCCCGGGATATCAGTATAACCCAATTTTGCTGCTTATGTTGAATCCTCACTTGAGCTGCCAGTGTTGCTATGCTGACTCAAATGTGCAAAAACAACAAGTGATGGACGGAATGCTGAACATTGTCAAACATTCACCCCCAGTACAGTGATCTGGGCCTAAATCCATCGTTTTTTTTTGCTGCCCATGCCATTCCAGTTCGGACCCAGCCATATGCAAATCAGTCTTGACCCTGTTCCCCATGGGAACAGTCCAGCCCGAACTGCTAGGCCAGGTCTTCCCTGGACTGGAAACAAGCATCCTGGGACCGGTTTTGGGGTTTCACCCCTCATCAGCCAGGCTAGCTTGAATCCAGTGGCATGGGAAGCACAGGACCCACGTCTGGGCATACCCTTCCCACTTAGGGCGTCAAATGCAAAAACAACAAGTGATGGACGGAATGCTGAACATTGTCAAACATTCACCCCCAGTACAGTGATCTGGGCCTAAATCCATCGTTTTTTTGCTGCCCATGCCATTCCAGTTCGGACCCAGCCATATGCAAATCAGTCTTGACCCTGTTCCCCATGGGAACAGTCCAGCCCGAACTGCTAGGCCAGGTCTTCCCTGGACTGGAAACAAGCATCCTGGGACCGGTTTCGGGGTTTCACCCCTCATCAGCCAGGCTAGCTTGAATCCAGTGGCATGGGAAGCACGGGACCCCAAATGTGCAGCAGAACCAGAGACCTGATAACACCAGGATCCTCATTTTTTAATATTGGAATGTCAGAGGGGGAAGCAGAGTTCGATAGTACCTTATGCTTTTTTGAAGGCAGCAAGATAATTTCAGATGAGCTTTCAGCACCTCTGTTTAAAGTGCTTTGAGCCCTAGTACATTTTCCTTGAGTAGAAATTGTGCTGTAGTCTTGGGAGGAGACTTTTCTGGCTGGTTCCGAGTTGCTTGAGTTTACAGCCGCCATTTGCCCTCCTTGAGGTTCCTGTTTACCCATGTGAAAAAAGTCCTCAATTGTCACTGCCTGTCTTGTAGCTCTCTTGATCTTATCATGTTGGATGTTCAGCTTCCTGAGCCGCTTCCTTTTGCGCCTCGATAATTGTGCAGGCTGCATGTCATTAGTAACAGTTGTAACGTTATCGAGGTTTGCTGGGGAATTTGTTACATTATTATTGATATGCCTACAGTGTTCCATTTTAGGTATGACAATTTCCTTACTATTATTCTTTAAGAATGTACAGTTACAGGGAGCAGAATGGATCTCAGCCCCAAGGTCCATAACATTCTTCTTCAGCAGTTCTGGATTTTTGGGGAGCTCGACTGGTCCTGGCAATGGCGACGGTTGTGTGACAGGGCCTGGCAAAGCTGTTGATGACAATGTGGATTGGGTGTTGGTGTTCAAAGGTTGTCCCTTGCCAGCCATTTTCACTTCCTGTAATAAATCACCCATTATTTAGGGTAAGGCCAACAGTTTGTCTATAAGAATGGCACAAATGCAATCATTGGTGTTAGGCGTATGAGAAGTAGCTAAGTTATGCATAGATGGATTATGCGTCTTGATGACCAATGGAGGATTTTTTTGTAGGATCATGTATCAAGGACGTGGCTTGAAGCTTGCCATTTGGTGTGGATTCATTTATATCTGCTGAATTTATATTAATGATGATAGGTGAGGAAGCAGGCTGATTGGCCTAGTTACCCTGAGCATGTTAACTGTTTGCCGTGATTTTGGTGACAGTAGGCAGGCCCGATTTTATTGTTCAGGAGGTATACTCTGTTGTGGCAAGGTAGCGACACCAATAGAAACATCAATATTTGGGTTATGCAACGTGAGATTAGTTAAAGACAAGGACCAATCAGACAGCTGGTCCTCCTCACGTGGTACTGCAGGGGTGTCCTGTCAATCGTTTGTTTCTGGCATTGTAGATGGGGGTGATGATACTGATAAGAGCAGATCCTTTTGCTGGTCGGGAGAGGAAGGTTTAATTATACTAGTAGAATTGGGTCAATGAGGCTCGTCAGGCAAGTTGCCTTGTTGTTTCCCTTGGATGACCACTGTATATTTGCCTTGAGTGCCATTCAAAGGAGTTAGAGGAGCCTGCAATGATGGAAGTACACCTTTTACCTTCTCGACTCAGGGATAGAGGACTACGCCATCGTCTTTAATGAAGTAGAACTTTGATGGATTTTTCTGAAGCCTAGGCCATGTGGCGAGCATACTGTTATGAGATGAAATGATCGGAGAGACTAAAATGCCAGCCTTAGCCATAACCAATTGATACTTTAGCTTGAGGCTGGTCATTTGAAGATCTGGGCTGGCTGCCTTTGCATGCTTCCTTTTACACTCGATCAGTGGGGTGTTGCCCCTTTATCTACCTGATCTCATACTGAAGCTGAGGGGTGCAGGGAAGGTGCCCTTGAGGGGGCGTTCATGAGGCTGCCCTGTTGGACCTGCATTATTAATGTGTATGGAGTTCAGTGTAGTACGGGGGCCATCGAGATCTACAGCATACAGCAGGCCGTGCTTATTCCTTGATCCTCATTCCTATGCAGTCGCCTCCGCTCTGGCACACTTCTGGCACGCTCCTGACACACATCTGGTTCAGCGATGACGCTGCAGCCACGTCACTGCAACCTGAATTGCCAACCGGACGTCTCACACCTTCCAGGTAATTGCTGGCCCACCTTCAGCCCCCAGCTGGTTTCTGCACAATGTCTCATATCATGGGCCAACATAGGCCAAATACCCTGCTCCAACAATGCAGTTGTAATTGCTCGGGAAAGCCCTATGCAGAAAACAACCGTCCACCTTCAATGCCACAGGCCAAACATTAAATGGCAGATTTGGTGGTGCCGCTAGCTCATGCTTGTTATTTGGGCAGGCGAACGTTGTTGAAGTTAAAGTTTCAATTCCTGTAGTTAGTATAATGGTGCAGTAATGGTGCCTGCTAAAACAGGATTGAAGGATTAGAGAAAGCAGCTCAGAGTCACAGCATAAACGGCTGACCTCACGGTCCACAATGGGCAATGTTGTCCCGTCGGGGAAGGGGGGAGTAGAATGATTTTTACCTTTATACTTTGGTTGATAACTGTGTATATCAAACATGTATTCTGCAATGCACTGACATAATCTGATGTGCAAAGAAGAAACAGCTCTGCATGTTGTGGAAAACTCCTTTACAAATGAGCAGATATCACATTGTACATAGGATGCATGATGCCTCTAAAAATGAAGGTGTATCCAAAGGTCAGCGGTGCAGGACACCCTAGTTGTTTCCATCCTGTAGTACTCAATAACCTCCAAATATATGTTTGCCTGTAAGTGTGATCCCTGGTTGATATAAGGGCTGCCTCTAACTTGTAGATCACTGGTCCATACCTGACATGTACATGTAGAATCATCACCATCATCCTTTGCACTTAGTTATGGGTATGTACATTGCATTACAGCTGCTGCCAGGACTACTTCAGTGATACAGATGACACCATCCAGGGGTTTAGGAGGCATCCTGGCTGCAGCAATCAAAACCAATGCAATCCGTCTGACAGGTAAGGGTGCCATATAGTGTTGAAGACTATTGATACCCTAACCATGTACAATAACCAAATCCTTGCGGAAGGGAATGAACAGATATTGCCACTTCAGGATTACATCTGAAGTTGGTGTGTAAACTGTACCCAACATAATCAGTGATATGTGTATCAAGTATGCATTTTCACATATAAATCATGCAGGACATTAACTATGGTGTCACTCCTTTCACAAGCTGCTGGATCAAGGACCATACCTTTTGCAACACACTCAAAAAGCTCAGTCCAGCAGCTGACATCAAGGGGGACCTCAATGCCACACGTAGCTCTGGTTGGAACTGGTAAGTTAGCTTTTGTATTTCACATCTGCATTGAACAACTCAATGCCACAGTGTCAGCCATCATGTGTAGGTGTACACAGACCAGGTCACATGTGGAACAGCCATTGATGTGAAGATAATCTGACTCAATCCCTTTGTTGCACCGCATGATGTAGTAAGGCATAAACTTAGCCTTTTACAACCTTGGTCTTACAGGTAGTGAGGACGATGACTTGAGTCTGGAGGAAGGACCATCTATCAGTGACAGGCACTGGGCAATCAGAGGTGAGAACCCACTCCTCTTTCAAGCTGCCTTGTCAACTGCCAGAACTGCACAGGAGGAGGAGGAAGTAGAAATGGATGAAGATCAGGATCTGATTCCAAAAGATGTAGAGGCTGATCCAATGAACAATACTGCTGGCCCACGAAGCATACCATCAAAACCCACATCTGGTCCGGTGAGCATGGTGCGTCCTCAATCCTACAACCCCAAGGAATGCCCATACCCCACACACCACAAAACGACCATCACCTCCTCACAGCCTTCACATCTACTCCTATTCTGACAGTGTCTCACAGGCCTTCTCTCCAACATCGGAAGTACATGCACGCCCTGGTGAGGAGCAGGTAGTCCCTAGGCACAAATCCCCTCCTCACAACCTACAAGTTGCCACAACCCCCCATGCTGGTGGACCTGATGGTCACATTTGAGGCAGTCCCAGGCAGAGCGTACTGGTAGATATTCATTCTGGAGAGTGGGAGAAGGATTTCTTCCAACTGCAGTAAGATGTGCGGCACAACATTTGTGACACAGGCATTGGCTATGAAGATATGGAGGGGATACTCAAAATGCTGTCAAATCAGCCTTCACAGTCAATGCATGGGGGGGGGCAAACATCAATGTGCACCCCCTCACCCCTGCTTAGGACACCTGCGCAGGGCCCCCATCAATCTACGTCAGCAACACTCCCCTAGTATATGCCCCCACTGCACAATCACATCCTTCCCCTGTATGTGCACCACCCCCTGTCCAGGATGCAACCCCCTGTCCAGGAACCACCACTCCCTGTCCAGGATGCAGCCCCCTCTGCACAGCAACCACTATCCAATGTCCAGGATGCAGCCCCCTCTGTACAGGAACCACCACACCCTCTCCAGGATGCACCTCCCCTTCACAGGAACCACCTCTCCCTGTCCAGGATGCAGCCCTCTTTGCACAAGAACCACCACTCCGTGTCCAGGATGCAGCCCCTCTGTACGGGAACCACCACCCCCTGTTGAGGATGCAACCCCACCCCTGTACAGGAACCACCACCACCCTCTGCCAAGGATGCATCCCACCTGCACAGGAACAACCAACCCCTATCTAGGATAAACCCCACCAGCATAGGAACAATCATCCCCTGACCAAAATGCATCCCACCTCCACAGGGACCACCACACCCTCTCCAGAATGCACCCCCTTGCACAGGGACCACAACCCCCTATCCCAGATGCACCATCCCTGCACAGGAACCACCTCCACCCCTTTCCAGGATGCATCCCACCTGCACAGCAAACACCACTCCGTCCAGGATATAACCCACCTGCACAGGAACCACCACCCCCTGTCCAGAATGCACCTCCCTGCCCAGGAACCACACCCACCTGCACCTCCGAACCACAGGAAATGCACAACTTCACAACGTTCCTCACCACCAAAAGTGAGAAGGCGCAAACAAGATCCCCCTTGAGCACTGTAAATATGTCTGCAAAGAACAAATAAAAGACATATGCCACAATGTTATTGAGCTGAGTAATAGCTGATGATGGTCAATTGCTGAATGTGGTTATAGGCCTTATTTGTAGATAAACATGGCTAAAACATACCCATTAGCAGAACCATCTGTGTACAAAGGTATCATGTTGAAAGCATAGCTAAACCACTCAACATATACTTCCATACTTTGATTCTAGCAAACACAATGAACTACACAACACAGTGCTTTCTCTTTTTTTTAAAATATGAATAGAATGTTTTAAAAATAATACCGTCCATAGGGATGGAAGAAACCAAATCAAATAATGCTCTTCATGCAAAATGGGCAAGGGACTTAGAGGGGGATGGACAAAATAATTAAAGCGTGTCAGTAAATGTCGGGGGAATCAGTCTATGTACAAAGGCAATCAAAAATGACCAGTCACATGCCATCCTGGTCATTCCCCTTTTTGATCACAACAAGATCCTCTGCATCTGGACCTCTTCCTGGCTGGCCGGTGGAGGACCTGACACCCCACGGGGATGGGACACACAACAGGTGGGGGGAAACAGAGTGAGAGGACAAACAGGGAGACGCATGTAGGGTGGTATGGGAGGGACACTGGGACAGGGCAGTCATCATGGCTGCACCCAAAGAAGTGAGGGCGGCCATGGCACGAGCATTTTTCTCTCTGGACCTAAGCAGTTCCTCAAAGATCTGCTGTAGGAGCCCAGAGGAAATGCCATGGTCCCCCTCAGAAGACACCATCCGTTCATGGGACGTAGCCACAGGGGTGACAAAACAGGGAGGGGTTTGGGTTGAACACGGGGGATGCTGGGTGTCAGGGCAGGGATGATCCTCGGGGCACTGGGTGAGGCACTTGGAGGGGGACTAGTGGCAAGGGGTGCAAGCTTGGTACGATTGAGTGGGGGCCTCAAGAAGAAGGGAGGGCTCAGAGGCAGGCCCAGGATTCAATTCAGCCTGTCCTGAGAACACCTCCGGCAGGTCAAGTTGTTCAGTTTCAGGGGGAGGGTACAAATCCCCCTCCCTGCCCGAGGCAGAGGTGTTCAGATCAATGCCTTTCCCCCCACCCCCACTACAATGCCGCAGTCTCCACTCAGTCTGTGTCTGATGTGTCCATTCGGGTGGGCGCATTCCCCTTGCCTGAAGATGTTCCAGGTTCCTCCTCTTCTGTAGATGACAGAGGCTGTGCCCGCTGACATCCCAGGGATAACCTACCCTGCCCATGGTCCTCTCCCTAGTCTTTCTGGCCAGCTGGGTTCATTGAAATAGAAGTTAGAACATTATGCAGCTGGTGTACAAATCAGAAACACAGCACATAAGTACATGAAGCAAGTTCTCCTTTGATCTCTGTAACCAGATCTAGGTGCCTTGGATCCCAAATGAATGTATACTATCACTGTGATGTCTTGACCTTACCTACACACTAACATCGGACACAATTGTGGGGTGTATACACTTCTGCAACAATGAAGCCTCACCTTCAGCATAATTGTAATACTGCGGCCCAATTCCCATAGGTGAACAAAGATGTTTGTTGTAAACTTAGATCAATTGTCTGAGTTTACCTTTGTAAATTAGCCCTAGTGTTTCCTGTTCTTGCTACCTAGTCATCTTCCAAAGTCAGTCAACAAGTGGAAATGGGACACAGTATGGACGGCTCTGTCCACACCTAAGCATGTGTCTATGATCATCCTGTCATGTGAAGACTGGATAGTTTTACACTGACTATTGCAGGTCATCTGATGTGTGGCATGGTCGGATTAAACACAAATGCTAGATTGGGTGTCCATATACAAAACTGGCCTTGGTTATGACCTTTGCTAAGCTGAAGATCTATATATCGGATGATCCCTGACAACATCAACTAATCTATATAGCAGATGCAATATCTTGCACGCCAAGACTGCCTGCTGGTGCTGTAAACCAGCTGAAACGTGTGCATTGTTGGTACAGCCAGCTAGACGTTACATTTTACATATGAGCCACTTTTGTGAAGTAGTGTGCATTTGGTTTCTCTTGGAAATGTTGGTACCATTTTGTGTGAGACAAGTATCCCAAAGTCAGCCTTTACTCCATGATACATAAAATGATACTTTACACTGACCAAAAACACACAAAAGGCATGCTTGAAAGCACATCCAACACACAAAAACATCTTGACCCCGTACGGCATTGTCTGGCCCATTCCTGTGCTCTTGCACTCAGCAGTGATAAGGTCCTTGGATCATCATTCAGAGTGTTGGCATGACATTTCTTCCTCAAAATGCACAGGTGAGGCCCATTAGTGTACAGTACACTTCAAGTCCCAAGATGCACCCTAATATGTGCATCCAAGGGGCTCCCATGAATCATTGGCCTTATGACTACTGCAGCAATTCCTCAGATTGTGTAAACGGTGACATTAGACACATGATGGTATACCTCAGTCACTACTCACATCATACTGACAGACATGATGCAGCCCATGCACTTACCAGGTCTCTGTTGCTTCAACTCCCTCAGCTGGGAATGGAGGGTCAGCCAGGCTGTCCTCAGGACCCTCCTGTACAGGGACACAAGGCAGGGCTGGTGCACACAGTGATAAGCGGACTGGCCCAATAATTCCTGGGATCTCAGTAGTAAGGCGGGCCGGTGCACATGGGGCTCAGGGACTGGCGCAATAGTTGCTGGGCCCTCAGTTGGGCCCAGGGTTTCAGGTCCTCCCAGCATTTGCGGCATGTCCTGGCCTGCCACCGGTTCACGCCCACTGCACTGCAACGCGGCACGATGTCAGACCAGAGTCGGACGCACGCTGATTTGCTCTGATGGTTCTCGGGGCCTTCATAAAGCTGAGGGTAACTTCCCAGCACCTTCCCCCCATCAGCTAAAATGTCCAAGTCACCCTCACTGAAGGGGGGGTGCCTTCTCATCAACTCCCTCAGCCATGTTGGGGACAGTCAGGATACAAAGAGCAGCAGGATGGCAAAGGACCCTATCTGTAGGTCGGGATGACTCATAATGACAATAAAATGGTTGCCTGCAACTTCCTGTCATGAACTTCCTGCTTTGCATTTCCTCTGTCAATTCCTGTGGAAATTCATTGGATTCCGGCTTGTCTTCAGATTCTATACCTAGAGTGTGGATTATCTGCACCCGGAGCATATTCTACGCACCCGAAATGTACTCTCCACACTCACAGGGTAGAATCCGCACTCAGGTGGTACATAAGGTCAAACAAGTAGAGGGTCAGCCAGGCTGTCCTCAGGACCCTCCTGTACAGTGACACAAGGCGGGGATGGTGCACATGGGTATAGGAGGACTGGCCCAATAATTCCTGGGACCTCAGCAGTAAGGCGGGCTGGTGCACATGGGGCTGGGAGGACTGGCCTAATAGTTGCTGGGCCCTCAGTCGGGCCCAGGGTTTCAGGTCCTCCTAGCGTTTGCGGCATGTCTTGCCCCGCCACCGGTACAAGCCCACTGCACTGCAGCGCTGCACTATGTCGGACCAGAGTCGGACGCACGCTGATTTGCTCAGCTGGTTCTCATGCCCTCATAAAGCTGAGGATAAGTTCCCAGCACCCTCCACCCATCAGCTAAAATGTCCAATTCAGCCTCACTGAAGGGGGGTGCCCTCTCATCAACTCCCTCAGCCATGTTAGGGACGGTCAGGATACAAATAGCAGCAGGATGGCAAAGGACCCTATCTGTAGGTCGGGATGACTCATAATGACAATAAAATGGTTGCCTGCAACTTCCTGTCATGAACTTCCTGCTTTGCATTACCTCTGTCAATTCCTGTGGAAATTCATTGGATTCCGGCTTGTCTTCAGATTCTATACCTAGAGTGTGGATTATCTGCACCCGGAGCATATTCTACGCACCCGAAATGTACTCTCCACACTCACAGGGTAGAATCCGCACTCAGGGTGGTACATAAGGTCAAACAAGTGTAACATATGCAAAGAGATGTGAAAAGGGCTGGAAGTCAAATGGAAGAATGGAAGGGTTTAAAGATACAGGCTACACTACATTAATGCCCAACACAGTTTGTCCCTTTCCATTATGGTACATGTGGTCAACATATGGCACTTACATCGTAGTTGACTGTAGTGTATCACCAAAGTAGGCACAGGTAGTGATTTTCATCCCTGGACACAGAGGGCCACATTCACACATGGCCAGAGAAGGCCTGAGAACCCATAGCAGCACAATCAAGTATGTCAGACCAGTCCCCAAACAAAGTCAGGAAACACAAGTGTGTGGATCATGCAGGAGTGCTCCTTTGTTACAGGGGGCAGAGGAACATATTGCGGGACTAGCTCAGACCAAACACACAGTAACAAACCCAGCCTCTACCCCTCCAGGCCCCCGGGAAAACACCAAGTTGCCCACGTGGTCAGTCTGGCTGCAAAACAGCCTACACACTAGTGGCAGAGGCCGATCAGTCATTCCACTTCGGGCAGATTGTCCACAATGAGTGCGTGGGGCATTGTGACTCTGGCTCATATTATATGTCCTGGAATTTCGTAAAACAGCAGAGAGCAGAATTTTAAAAGAAACCTTCAACCTTTGGAGGGGCTGATATTCATTTAATGATCATTCAGGGTCAGCCTCACCTCCAAGCAGAATTGTCTGCCATCCTGCTGTACTGTTGACCCCCACCTCATCCAACATGGCAGAATGACCTATGGATGGGGCACCCACACAGTCAGTGATACTGATATAGACATACTCACTAAGGGGGTGATTGATAGGTAACCCCAGTATTATGTGGGCCCACAGGAACAGATGCATGTTACCACCTACATTGGTAACTGGGGCCTCCTTACACATGAGACACACTTTCTCTATTTGCATCACAACAGAGCTTAAAAAAGGTGCAGAGTGGGAAGGTGTGCCCCATTAGATTGAATGTTGCCCTGGGGGTGGCACATTTAAGAGGGAGAAGGGATGGGGGGTGGGAGAGGAAGGACATGAGGGCCTGTTTTGGGAGTTTTACACTACCTGCCTAAACGTGCTTACTCTGGGTGCTTTTTTGTTGCAATGTTAACAATCAAAGTTGATTTACAAAAAAGATCCAAACTGTTAGTCAGAACACAAATTCCAACTTCTATCTCGGTAAACCACAAAGCATAGGTGACATCCAGATGTTCTAATACCTCCTGTGCACAGCAGGATGGGACATAAAAAACTGCATTCTGAGGAGACTTTGGCAGTACCTTTGAAATAAATGTGGGTCGACCACCTTATTCCCATGAAAAAGAGTAAAAAGTTCTGAGACGCAAAGGCTTGCAGAGTGCTTCTACAGCTCTGATGTTACTGCCACCAAGAAAGATGTTTTCAGTATAAAAGGTCTCAGCTCACAAGAAGGAAATGGCATAAAACGTTTCCGTATCTGCATGGCAAACATCTGTTTAAGGGCTCGAGGCAAGCTCATTGAAGGACGCAAATACATGTAATCTATCAGACCCCTTTAAAGGCCTCAGTGAAAATAACTCACCAGGTCTTCCCCAGCTAATTTAAACGGTCACTACATTAGCTGTACATAGCCTTTGCAGCTAGAGAAAGATAACATCATCCATTAGGGATGCAAGCAGACTGATGTTCTTCAGTAGTGTCCAATGAAAGAGCATCTGCCATTTGCACCTGTACTGACCTTTGCAGCAGATGCCAGGATATTCAATTTGTCTGTGGAGAGGTCTAAGTGAATGATAGCAGAAATGGTGATGCAGCACTCTCCTTTCATTCACTAATAAAAGAGTTCTACTTTAGGGAGGGGAATGAGGGATATTTAATCTCTCTAAATCAGACAGTGCAAGACAGAAAACCAGTATGGAGGGGAAAATCCAGAGCCTCTATCCTGACCAAGTGTCCTGGGGTATCACTGATTTGTTTTCAGAAGGACCTTCCGCATCAGAGGAGTCAGATGAAAGGCACATAGGTAGGCTTTGTTCAGTCCAACAACAGGCTGTTCAATTGAGATTCAGACAATTTCCTCATTCAGAAGTCTTTCAGATATCATCTGGTGTTCAGGAGAACATCCGTGGTTGGATATCCTCAGGCTTCAAAAGAGCGGTCACACTTGTTTGAGATAAGTTCAATCATACAAGTAGTGAAGAAGCCTGCTTAGGCTAACTACTTTAGTGTTATCTACCTGAAGATTAGTAGGAAGACAGTATGCTAAATACTGTATTCTGAAAGGTCCAATGCCAGCAGACTGAGCAGTGGATAAAGGCTGTCCCTTCATTCAACACATAGGTAAGAACTCTGATTTCCCCATTTGGACCTTCCAGTTTTGAACTTCACCGGCATACAAAATACCACGTTTAGCTCAAATGCGATTATGGAGCAGGGACAAATTAAGACTTGTCTAACAAGGCACTAATAGACGGACAAGTGCAATGCACCCACCCATAATATGAGGTGGGAGTGGTGATCTGGATCTGCTGCTCGGTGGGGGGGGGGGGGGTGTATGGCAGAAGAGAACTTCATGACTTTTGATGATGTTGGGGAGTGCCTGATTGAACTGAGCAAGTGCATTCCCTCAGACAAAGACTGAGCTTTTTTTTCCTAGAGCTTAATTGTTGATCAAGGATTTAGGGATTGCTAGCTCAAAAAGGCATCTTCCAGATCTCCAGCGGCTGACTGGGAACTTGGGGAATAAAGGTCAGAGAAAGCTTCAGGGCACTGGTACATAAATTCCCTCATTTTTCAGCAGTGGTAGTATAACCTCAATGGTTAGTTTTTTCAAAGCTCTGTGCATGACTATTATTGCATGATCCCAAATGCACACCTCAGTATTATCCAGTCTTCTGTTTTAGGTCAGTGCAGTGGTCCACAAGTACCAGTTCTTGCAGGGAGGAGATCTTGAGGGAAAAATCCTGAGGAATAATGACCATAACTGGAAGTCTAACTGTAGCATCTTAAAGGGGTCCAGTTGGGACAGTGTGACTGGAACCTAGTTCATTGGCTTCAGACCTGGGTTGGAAGCTGTGTTGGTACTAAAGGCTGACAACATGGACGATTCCCTATCTTTTAGGTTCAGACTACAAGCATTCACAAATAGATCTGATGACAGATTTGAGGTAAAACATATTCTCTGATCCTCGGCGGGCTGGGACGGATTTGACAAGTCCTGAAACAATTGCTGCAAGTTTGCCCTGTCAGATACAGGGTTCACTTTGTCTGAGGTAGAGAAAGGCAAGTGAGAATCTAGAGATTACATCCTGAGGAGATGGGCCACTGGTACCAACAAATGGCTCAGAAAGCCTTGTGGCTGTGCTGAGGTGAATGCGCCACTCTTTTCCCTCCAAAAACTAAACCAGGAAGGAGTGGCTAGTCATGTACTCCAGATGTAAATGTTTTCACAGTGTCTTAGTAATGTCCCACCCAATAGAGGGCTGCACTTCATGTTTTGAAGGGGATATCCTATCTAGATAACAGAAGAAGCATGTTTGTTGACTGCATAGTGCCCTGAGGAAGCATGCTTGACTCCATGGTGCCCTGCATCTCAGCTGTAACCTACAGGACCTAGGGTGAACCTCAGGGGTGAAAGAAGACTCTATATATGGATTTGCTCTGTGAAATGCAACAGGGACAGCCCATAAGGATCCACACCCCCATTGTAAGACTTCAAAATCATTGTAGTGAAACAAGTCTTGCTATCCTGGTCCATGGACAGGGAAGGCAACGTGGTAGATCACATGGTGTAGCAGATCAGCATCAGTGAACCCAGAAGAGACTGTTTTCATCCTATTGTGCAGTGGTGCTTGGAATCTCAGTATGAAGAAACAGAATTGGCCTCCATATGACAGAGCTAAGCCTCTGGAGTATAAGATGGTCTGGAACTCAAAAGACCCATGGCTACTGACATTTAGTGGCCTTCCTCTAGACTGTAGCAACTTGATGTGTCTTAAATATGCTGCCTGATCTTAGACCTGGTATTTCACTTTTCTCAGACAGCATGTTGTACTTGTACATGGCTGGAACAGGTGATCTCCTTGTGGGAATTAGAAGGTCCCTGGGGAGGCAGCCTGGTCAACTCACCAGTAGCATTGATGCTCAAGATCATCACAGTGGCAGAATGGCTACACTTGATCCTTCTTCCTAATGAGATTCAATGTCTACTGTGGTTTTGTTACAGCGTTACTCTGCAGGCAAGGCAGACGGTTCAGGATAGACCTCCTACCACTAGTAGAACAAAGGGCACAGATTTGCACAGAAGATTGTTTCCCAAACAGAGTTGCAGAAGTTATGCATGCAAAATTCTAAGAATGGTCGGTCAAATGGCATGCATGGTATAAAACAAGTTAGCTACTCAAGATGAAAGGAGGAGGATTTAAATGAAAACAGAGCCAAAAAATCAAAACTAGATCTAATAACCAATAGAGTCAGGGGCATACTATCCATGGTGCATTCATAGTTGCATAGGAATGGCAGGCAAAGCAAGCTGTATAAGTGCTGTTTCCACTCCCACAGGTACGAACAGTTTGCCCACAAATATGAACGCGGGAAAGAGGCACAATGTAAAAAGCAATAACTATTACATGAGGAAGTAGATCACTAATTGAGGTGCATGGTAGACCACCACAAGTAATAATGTCCTGTTCTTGTAAAGTCCAGTAAACGTTCCAGTAATTTAAACGTGAGTCCTTAAACTCTGGTAGCTGTGCTGCTGAGCAGACAGGCTTAACTTAAGGAAATAAGTTAAGTCTGTCTAGAAGTACCAAAACAGTTAAAAAGTCAAAAACACAACATAACAAAAAACCCACTACAATTTAAAAAAAAGAGAGAATATTTTCATGAACAAAATAACAAGAAAATGAAAAACAGAAAATAAGGGGAACTGATGATATGAATTTTTTATATTTCAATTACATTTTTCAGCTCAAAAGCACAAAGTACCAATTGTGAGAAGCTGGCTGCGCAAGACCATGGCAAACATAAGCTTAAGGCGGAACGCGATGGGGTGCTGCTCGAATACACAGACCAGGTAGGTCCCTGTCAAAGAGATACCTTCAGACTAAGAAAATTACTGAGCTAGTAGAGACTTCAGCAGGACACGGCAGCAGGCTGGATATGGAGATGGCCTCTTCAACAACAGGATGAAGAAGAACAAGGACTTGGTGAAGACGTAAAAAAAGGCAAGAAAATGTCCCAGTGGAATGTGTCTGGAGATCGCAGCCAGGAAGCCGTCAACACTGACCAGATGCAGCTTGGCATCTGGTTCGATGAAGATTTTTACTCTTGGACTTGAAGGCAGATTTCTACCTTGTAAGGCTCGCAACAGAGCATCCTTAGCCCCAACATAATAGTCTACTCTTCCAGTTTAAATGTGGGTGGAACACTAGTGTCATGCTCTGTCTCCGCCATGGCTAGAGCCCTCTGACATCCAGAAAGAGTAAAGGACATTGGAGGATTGGTTATATGTCTATCTGCCCAATTAGGATGGGTGAACATCTAGCTGTTTTTTTTTTACTGTCCACCACCAGGCAAACCCTGGTAAGGAGGGAAAATTAAAAATAAACCATGCCCCCCTTGCCATGGGAGATGATACCCATGTCTTGAGGGGCATTATCTTTTTATTTCCAAAAAGAAAATCTCATTTTGGGATTTTCTTTTTAAAAATGAAAAAAGAAAACTGTTTGGGGAGCAGCTCATGTTGACGGAGCCCTGCAACAAAATCAATTGACAGGAACCACTGTGATAGTGGTTCCTACCAATGCTTTATAAATGACCTTAAGCTTGAAGGTGATTTATAAATCTGGCGATCGAGACCTCCGCCAGTGCAATGGAGGAATTTGCTCAGCAGCCCTGGCAGAACAACTGTTCAGCTGCCTATAACTATTTCAGGGCCTAAGTCTCTTTTCTGGAAATTTGAATCCTTCAGCCACGTAGCAGAGAGGGTGTGACGTTGTAGAATGAGGGTCAGTGTTGAGTCAACTGAATCAGATTTGCTGCTGCAGAGAAGAACACAGTGGGAGCTGTAGCAAAGTCAGGCCCACCAAAAATGAACCCTCGGTGGATTGGCTTAACATGTAAATCCAGGTCTTCAGTTGATTCTCTAGGCAAAAAGCCTTCAAAAAATGTCTAAGTTCTAGCTTTTAGGGTTAGGCAGGAAAGGCACATTCAGACACTGATATAAGGTCCTCAGGACTTTACAGACACCACTTTGAGGTCAGGACTCACTCCAATGGAGGCCAGCTGCAGGTTCAGTTGGAACTGGCTAGCTGGCCTCCATAGGAACGTGAACTTCTTGTAGCCTTTTTGCCCCTGAAGCTTAGCAGGAGGTTAGATAAATGCACCTTGAAGTCCATGTCCTAATCTTGTGTACAAATGGGAGATGGTCCAACACATAGGGTTCTCCTCACAAACACCAACAAAAATGAACACCCCTTGTACACAACTTGAAATACACTTTCAATTCACTCCCTGAAAATCATTTACATAGGGACATAGGGACAGAAACCTGTACACATCTAGGTTCTAAAGGGTGTCGATGTGGTAATTCAGTCAATTAGCAGCGAATATTATCAAGATAAGCAGTGGAGAGTGCAGATTAAAAAAAAGTAGTAAGCACAGTACATAATAAACCATAGGGGCCAACTGGTTAGCATTTGCAAAAAGTGGGGTTTCTCAACCTTGGAATATTCCTATGGATGCAAGAATGCTTTCCACACCACCTTGCAACGTGGGAAAAACGACCAAGTGTTGGTCTTGATGGTCTATTCCTACCATATTACTCTATCAGGTGCTCTACTTTGTAGTAGACAATCCTACAAAGGACAGGTCCCACGACCACAGAATTAAAAATGACCCTGGGAACATGATTAAAAAAGAATTAACATGCTCAGACCATTAATGTAGGAGAGGGCCAACATGTTAAAATGCAGCTAAACTTTCTGGCATATTCTTTGGGCAAGAGAACCCTAACCACTAATTGATCCTCTATACCTGGACTAGAAAAAAGCAAAAGCAACTCCACAGGAAGATCAAGTAGAAAATTCCCACAAGAAACTTGCAATGCGCTAGAAAAGTTGTGCATCAAATGCTTTTATATACAGTATATTACGAAGAGTCCACCGGGTGAATGCTTATCTGTTTACAGTCAGTATGAAGTGAGCAGCCACTGTACCAACTACAAAAAAAGCACACATGTTTTATATTTTTGGCCCACCCAAACCACGCGTACTAGGGGGTACAGGAGCCCATAATAGCTACGTGACCGATCAAAATATGTGATCTCTATTATCATGGAGCCCGTCCATCTCTTTACAGCAATTTATTTGCATCAGAGTTATTAAAACTAAAATTAAAAAAGAATTGCTGCACCTTTACTGATCAAGCACATATACATTTGTGCCTAAAATGCACTCAATTGCCATTGTGAGGACATCAACACAAACTCACATTCCAATATCAGAAGGACCTAGGGCCTGATTACGACCTTGGCGGAGGGGATTACTCCG
The DNA here is from genome assembly GCF_031143425.1 of Pleurodeles waltl. NCBI lineage: Eukaryota > Metazoa > Chordata > Amphibia > Caudata > Salamandridae > Pleurodeles > Pleurodeles waltl. The sequence continues at coordinate 1,385,449,155 of NC_090444.1, forward strand.
TCCCAAATGTGACGGATATTCCACCAGCTATATTATAAGTTCCATTACATCCTGTGGAACTTGTAACACAGCGGACGGGATATCCATCACGTTTGGGACAGGGTAATCCCATCCGACAAGGTCATAATCAGGCCCCTAGTCTTTTAAAACAAGAGCATAATCCGAGCTGTTCTGTACAAGAAAAGTATGTTAATGTGGAAAGCCTGATCCACCTTTAAGACACAGCTAGAGAAGCTAACTCCTGCTGTTCCAGCGGTAGTGGCATGCAAATCACCCCCATGCCGGATGCCGGTACCCACCAGCCATCAAAAATCCCTCCCAGCACATATTGATCTGCCTGCTAAAATGCTGCTGTACTTGCTCAAGGCAGTGAGTGGGCCCCATCTTGAAGAAGAAAAGGCCACCCTCCTGAATCATACTGAAAGCAATCAGAGATTCTGCCAGGCTCTTTGTAAAATTGCACATAAAAAATTATGACCAGAACTTAGTAAAACATTTCGATTGAAAACTGAAATACATAACAAAAAATACTGAAGAAAAAGATTTATGAAACTGGGCATTATAGAACCAAAGAGAAATTACTGAACAGTATTAATTTCAAAAGGCACCCCTCCAAATCAGAAGTGGACCAACATATGTAGGAACTGGCCCACAACAACAGTAACCAACAGTCAGGGGGTTATTCTAACTTTGGAGGAGTGTTAATCCGTCCCAAAAGTGACGGTAAAGTGACGGATATACCACCAGCCGTATTACGAGTTCCATAGGATATAATGGACTCGTAATACGGCTGGTGGTAAATCCGTCACTTTTCCGTCACTTTTGGGACGGATTAACACCTCCTCCAAAGTTAGAATAACCCCCTCAGTGTTGAAGGTTTAGGCTTAAATACCAGTCCTGAAAAATATATAAAATATCTACGAAAAGAAGGCATATGAGTGCTCATTTTTTTCCACACAGTAGAATTCAAATCTTATACCGCTCTAGTGAATCATTTAGAGCATATCTGTGTGTGTGCTCAGAGAAAATCCAAAGGGTGTCCTTTCTGAAAACTGCCTTCTCTGCTTCCGCCAGTCAACCTGTTCAAACACCATACACTCAAAATCCAAGACCGTGCTGGTGCTGTTCGAAGTGTAGAACAAGTTAAATGGTCAATTTTCAAGCTCTTCAACTTCCTCATTGTAAGACAAATGTAGAAAAGCTCACAGGGGCATCCCAATCACTACACAACAAAGCAGGCATTGCACCTTGTTACTTTGTCTTGGAGCCAAACACATCCATTATGGAGTAGAACACTCCTGGTCGATTTTGTTATCTTGCAGACACTACAATTGGAAGACGTCCTCTTATAGGAGACAGTGTGGTATTGATACCCAATGATTTCTGGGCTTTTTATGGACCAGTTGTCTCTAAGATTCATTGATTGCCGAAATGCTAAGAGAGGTTGTGAAACCGCTTTTGACCCAAAATTCAGTAAGTGCCAATTCCTGCAAATGAAGTTGCACAGTTCACTCAATCAATCAATCACTTATTTAAAGAGTTTGCTACTCACCCATAGGATCTCAATGCACTGTTGGGTATGTCCTCAGGGCTCAATTAAAGACCCAGGTCTTGAGGTCCTTCCAGAATTGAGGTAGCGATGGCAACTGTCGGAGGTGGAGAGGTAAGGTGTTCCAACCTTTAACTCCTAGATAGGTGAAAGATCTTCCTCCAGCTGAGGACTTCTATATTGGTGAGCAACTCCTGGGAGGAGTGGAGAGGTCTGGAAGGGGAGTAACAGGTGAGGCATTGGTTGAGGTCATCAGGTCAGATGTTGTAGATGGCTCTGTAGGCATGTAATTGGAGTTTAAAGTTGATCCTCATCGTGACGGTGAGCCAGTGGAGGTCTCTCCGGTGTCTTGTGATGTGTTCTTGGAGGGGGATGTCCAGGACACGTTGGGCAGCAGAGTTCTGGATTTGTTGCAGCTTGCTTAGGTTCTTTCTGGAGGTTCCAGCATAGAGGGCGTTGATGTAGTTAAGTTTTGCTCGTGATCAGGACATGTGTCACAGTCGTTCGGCAGTCAGTTGGTATCCACAAGAAGATCTTCTATAGGAGTCCGAGGGTGTGGAAGCAGGTGGATACGACTGAGTTGACCTGTCTGGTCATGGTGAGCACTGAGTCACTGAGGTTTCGTGCGAGGTCTGGGGGGGGGGGGAGGTGCGGAGGCTGCCGAGTGTTGAGGGCCACTAGGAGTCATCCCAAGCTAAGGGGAAAGGTCCCTGGATAAGAATCTCGGTCTTGTAGTTGTTCAGCTTGAGGCAGCTCTCCTTCATCCAGGTGGCGACTGCATCCATCCCATCTTTGAAATTCTTCTTGGCTGTTGAGAGGTTTTTGGTCAGGGAGATGATCAGCTGGGTGTCATCAGCGTAGGAGACAATTTTATACTGTAGTTCCTGATGATTGGGGCAAGCGGGTCATGTAGATGCTGTGTGGGGCTCTGCGAGGATCCTTGGGGTACACCACAGCTTTTTTCTGTAGATTCTGACAGGTGTGGTGGGAGCCTGACTTTCTGTGTTCTCCCTGTCAGGAAGGAGTGTATCCATCAAAGGTCATTGCCGCGTATGCCTGCTGTGTGGAGTCTGGCACATAGAGTGCAGTGTGGCACTGTATCGAAGGCGACTGAAAGATCTAGTAGGATGAGGCCTGCTGTTTGGCCATGGTTGAGGAGGGAGTGGATGGCATCTGTGGCGGCGAGCAGGGCAGTCTCAGTGCTGTGGTTAGTTCTGAATCCTGATTGGGAGATGTCCAGGGTGTTTTGTCCTCGCTGTGTTGGCGGAGCTGAATGTTTATTGCTTTCTCCGTGACCTTAGCTGGGAAGGGAGGCAGCAAGATGGGGCGGTAGTTCTTAAGATCCGTTGGGTTGGCTGTGGGCTTCTTCAACAGTGACCGGATCTCGGCGTGCTTCCAGTCCTCAGGGAAGGTTGCTGACTCTAGGCAGCAGTTGACGTTCTTGCTGAGCTCAGGTGCGATTGAGGCACTGGCCTTGTTGAAGATGATGTGGGGGGAGGCAGAGGTCATTAGGGGCTCCGGAGTGGATGCTGCTCATGATAGAGCGAGTCTCGTCCGTTGTGAGGGGGTCCAGGCATGCAGGAGCCGTTGGGGTTTGGCAGATCCTAGTTGGGGCGCTGTTGGCAAGTTCACAGAGTGTTGGGGTCCAAAGATGTCATAGATGACCTTGATTTTCCGATGGTAAAAGGTGGCTAGTCAGTCGCAGAGGTCCTGAGATGGAGGGATGTTAGTGGTCTCGGCTTGTGGTTTGGCGAATTCTTTGATGACACTGAAGAGTTTTTTTGTGTTGTGTGTAGTGGTGTTGATGCGGTCCCGAAGGGCTAATTTCCTTGCGGATCTGATGAGACCATCGTGGAATCTTGTGGCGGATTTGAAGCCTGCAAGGTCTTTCTACATTTCTTCTCCAGCCTCCTGCAAGTGCGCTTAGATTCCTGGAGTGCTGGGATGAACCAGCTGGCTTCCTTGGTGGTGTGTTTCCCTGGGGTCGTTCGGAGAGGAGCTAGGGTGTTGGTGTAGTCAGTAAGCCATTTGTGGAGGTTGCATGCTGAGGTGTTGGCACTTGTTGTGTCGCGGGGTGGCGAGTTGCTCAGAGTGTTGACTAATTGTTCCACTGTGGTCTGGGGGGGCGGCGGGGAGTTTTATGAGTGAACACTGTAGGTGTAGAGATGGAGAAGTGGATGCAGTGGTGGTCGGTCCAGTATTGCGAGGTTGAGTCATCAATGTTGATGCTGCTGCTGGCAGAGAAGATGGAGTCGAGAGTGCGGCTGGCAGTGTGCATTGGTGAGGTGACCAGTTGCTTGAGCCCGAATGTGTCCAGGTTCTCAAGTGGCGATAAGGAGTTGTGGTCCCTGATGTCACTGAAGTGAAAGTTAAGGTCTTCGAGGAGTATGTAGTTGCTGGAGGCGAGTGCCTGGGGGGCTTTGATGTCGATGATGGAGTCACTGAAAGCTGGGTGTGGTCCCTGCGGTCTGTAGATGAGGGTGCTGCGAGTGGTGGGCTCTGAGGTAGTGTGCATTTGGAAGTGGAGGTGCTCCATGAGCGGAGGGAATTCCTGTGTGTTGATCGTTAGTTGGAAGGTGGTCTTGTGAGCGATAATTATGCTGCCTCCTGGCCTAGAGGATCCGTCCTGGCAGGGCAGCTTTTAGTCGCTGGGGATGGCAATGCCGATGTCTGGTCCCAAGGTTGAGTTTGTCCATGTCTCGGTGAGAAAGGCGATGTCGGGCGGTTGGGGTCTATCAGGTTCCAAAGCTTCATAGCATGCTTGTACAGAGAGCGGACTTTGACGAGGATGCACTTGAGGTGGTCTGGAGGAATTTTTGGCAGATCTGCCGCTGGGAGGTCCAGCGTTTGGCGTGCGGAGAAGGTGAGGTTGCAGTGATGGCAAGAGAAAGGTCTGTGGATGTCCTTGGGGGAAGCATGGTGGCAGGTGACGTAACGTCCAGCATTCAGTGCATGGAGGGTGCTGGCGTCCTAACGGTGGATGGTTCGAGATACAGGGTAAGAGGAGCTGGGTGTGGCCCAGGCACAAATGGGCGCAGACGAGCTTGTCTTTGGCAGAAGGGAGTGAGAGGGGAGGTATTGGTCAGCTGGGAGGCAGGAAGCGTTTTAGGGGTGGGGTTAACATCATCAGGGAGTGGGGAAAGCGCTACGGTAAAGTGCACACTAACCGAGGTGCAGAAAGCAGAAATAGAGTGCGAAAAAGTGAAAAAAGACAGAATACAGAAAAAAGATTGAAAGAGAAAAATGTAGGCAGACCTGACAGATGCAGATGGCCAATAGGCCACCAGGGATGAGGTGCAGGCGGGTGCCGGGGGGTGGACGCGGGCCTCGAGCACAGAGCCGGTAGGCTCTGTCAGGAGACAGCAGCAGAGCAGCACTGGGCACGGAGGAGGGAGCAACATACATTGCAAAACATAAAACACATTCTATAAAAAGTGAAAATTCATTACCTTACATTCTACAAAAATATCCAAATCACCACATAAAGCAATCCAATAAGACACAAAAAGTAGCATAACAATTTTCAGATACATATATATATACACACACACACACATCACTGTAAAAAAACAAAGTTCCAGGGAAGTTATAGTTAGGTTCTGAATTTACTCATACAAAACCACAGACATTCTACAGTTATAGTTACAAGTTCTTTCAAGTAACTATAACTAGCGCCCTCGCCACGCACAGCTTTTTTTCATAAATGTAACCACTAATGTTTCATTTATACTTTAAAGGATATTGTAGAAGTTGTTACAACTGCTGTTATTTCTGGGGTAATTAGCAGTGCAACCCAACCCTGTGTGGCCCCCCTCCCCAGGCCAATCTTGGCCTTGAGAACCCCATCCCCCAGGGCACCAGGTCACAATCAATGTTGAGGACCGTGGGGGAAGCCTGAAGGCCCCCACGGCCCCAGTGGGCTCCCCGTCTCTTGGGGGAGCCAGCATTGCTGTCAGAGATAGGGACCTGCTAAAGCAGCTCCTCTCTGTGAGAGCAATGTTTACTCTGTTCCCTGCCTGCAGAGAAACAAAGGAAACCTCTGCTTGCAGCAAGGGAGAGCTAATTGACAGCAGAGTGTTTGTTTTGACGTGGCAGTAGATGTCAAAGTTGCAGCCAATCCACAGCACACAGCGAACACATGTACTGGGGCGGGCACGCCAGGACATAGCAGGAGCCCCCCCTCCAACATAAGTAGCCCAGGGAAGTTGATGATCTTCAAGGCTGCAGGGGTCTGAAACAGAACCCCTTTTCCTTATTTTTGTGTGCCTCGTGGAGGTGGTGGTGCCCAGGGCTACGGGGAGGAGGGGAGACTGGGCACACAGCCCCCAGAACAGATTTGTAATGAAGCCCCAGGGGTTGTGGCAGTCCCCGGGACACCTGGGGACGGGGGCAAGGGGGTACACAGCTCCCTACATACTAATACAAATAAGCACCGGGATGTGGCGGTCACCGGGGCTGCGGGCTGAAACAGAACCCCTCTTCATGTATTCTATTTTAGCCCCGGGAAGGTGGTGGTCACCCAGGGCTGCAGTGGGATGCACGCCCCCACTTTGAATGTAATATCGCCCCCAGGGAGGTGGCGATCCCCGGGGCAGTAACAAGTCCTGGAGGGGGCCCACGCCCCCATCCCTCTTATTTTTTTTTATACGCTCCCGGGACCTGGCCCACCCGGGAACTTAGAAAAAAAAAAGCAAGGGAAAGAGCACTTTATTTTTACCACACCAAGAATTTGCAGCAAATTTTTTTTTTTTAAATAATCTTCACTCTGGGGGTTCTACTTCTGGGACCCCAGCACCAGAGGTAATTGGTCAGGGAGACTCCATCCTGGCTCCTTTTTGTGTTTTTTTACCTTTATCCTGGGACTCAGCTGGAGCAGAGTGCCAAGATGGCTTCCAACACTTCCTGGCTTGAAATGTTGGCATCCAATCCAGACTGCCCTAAATGTATTTTCCTCTTAATTTCTTAAAAACTACTGAACTAATTTACACCAAATAAGCGAAAGCATAATCTGCGTACCGAAAGCTAGCTTTCTGCCAAATTTAGTGTAATTACGTCCAGTGGTTCCAGCTGTAGTGATGTCTAAAGTTCCAATGGGAATTAACATGGGAAACGTAACTTTTTTGACCCGCCCCCTTCCCCCCCCCTCGGCCCCCGTCTGACAGATGACCCCGAAACTTTCAGTGCGCAACAAGAGTCACCTGGTCACTGTTTTTTTTTTAATTTCGTGAAGATTCGTCAAACGCGCCAAAAATATAGGTAAGTCAGAAAAATGCTTTATCTTTGGAAACATGGTCCTAACGATAACTACCTACTGGCAACATATATATCTCCCCAATCAAAAGGACACAAAAAACAATAAAAAACAATTGTATATTTATTTTCATAGAAACATACCTGTCAACCTATCTAATTCTTCCAATACCATGGATAAAAATTCCCCTGTACCATAACATAATATCATATTAACACAACCTAAGATCATGAACACAACAAACTTTTTAAGCTCTAAAAAAAAAGATCAGGAATAACACATCTTACCTGTCTCTGACAAAAGCTACACAAACAAAAACGAATAAGTGGGCGTGTGTCAAAGGGAAATGTTTACAAAAAGGGCAAAGAAGAATATCAGCACTAACCTGATTTTCATCTGCTTCTGTAGAGAGACAGACACTGTCCAAGCCTAACCTTCAATGACCATTTTCTGATACATATGTTCTTAATATCGCACAAATAGGATTGTGGAGAACCCCTATAATCAATTTCCAATAAGTGGAGCAACTTATTTATTTTACCCATGTCTTCTATATTTATCTCTAACTCCACATTGTATTACTCTCTTCAACTGGATGGCGAATATGTAATTGATATCAAAAGATGGCAATATGTTTGTTCTATCCTTGATATTGTGCACATTTATGCTCCATGGAGCCGTTAGATTTAGCTGTATACAATGTATAACTGACTGCTTCGTTGATCCATCAAATTATATTTAACATATTACTAGACAGAAAACCAACCACAGTTTTTATTCTGGGAGAGTTAAACGCCAACCTGCTGTGAGCAGGTGGTCATTTTCTGCAGGACCTCTTTGTGGGGAGTTTTGGAGGTTTGATAATGGGGCGAGTTGCATAGGGCAGGCTAGAATGCCCTTGGTCAGGGCAGGGGATTATTAAATGTTCCCTTGCGCACTGGCTAAAGATAGGATGGGGTCTGGGAAATGAGTCTAAAATGATTTTATTGGACTTGATTGTACTATTCAGTGTGAATCCGGATGTAGGAACATCAGTCCAATGACAGTATTGCAGAAAGGAAAATACAGTAATACACTATATTTAACAACATTTTTAAATAATTGGTAACAGACTAAATAAAAGATATTCAAAATAAAAGATATATAGCATATAAATAAAACTGAACTTGCATAACCTGCTGGTAATTACAAAAAAAGAAGAAAAAAAACTCATCAAACTCCAAATACTTCCCTCTCTACCACCCAAGTATATCCATAACTACCTCCCCCAAACAAATCATTAATAAAACATAATGCTAAAATAGTAATTTAATAAAACAAATAAAAATAAAACAAACAATATAAAATACATTTCACAAACTTAATAACTGTATGCATGTAGCAACAAAAACACATTCACTTAAAATACATTAAATAAACCACATAACAAATAAACTCTTTACATACTTAATTACTAGATAAATAAATACCTAATTGATATAAAACATTAATTTTGTTTAAAAAGTATTGATCATTTTATTAAATTCCCATCCAGTCCCCTACACAATTGGCTACTAAAATGTATATTAGCACTCAAACTACAGAACATAAAACATACACGATAAAAATAGAATTAATTAATTCAAATAATAAATTAAAAATGCATGTAACTAATAACCAGTTAAATATTTAACTAACAAATAATAAACGGAAAACAAATTACTCTGTATAATATGAATAGCATCCCATTATACTGCCTACAACCTGTTACTAAATTATAAAATAGTAATTAAACTATTTGGAAAAATAATTACTCCTTACAAATAATAAAACATCCATCTAAATGACAAATAGTAAATGAACTAATTTACATAATTGTTTACCAATTAATTATTTAGTTACCATAACAGTTTGGAAATGGAGAAGGATAATGTGCATACCTGTAATCCTAATTGTTTTCCAGGGGAATCATTTTCAAAATCATAAGCAATGAATAGTCCCCCTACACATAGGGACCCCAGAGCACTTCTTTAAAAAAATACACCCATATATATATATATATATATATATATATATATATATATATATATATATATATAGATATATATATAGATAGATATATATATATATATATATATATTGGATGAGAACTATAATTTATCATTTACAAAAATTCCATCCCTATTCCTCTACAAATCATCCAACAACCGTCTACTACATTATAAATTAGTAATGTAGATTTAAAATGTTAAATAAAAACAATATTTCCTACAACTATATTAAAATAAACAATATTATATACAACAATTTTCATAAAAACTATTACTTACAAAAACAATAGCCTTGCCTTCGATATTCTGGTCAACAATATTTTTGCAGTGACAATATTTTTCACAAAATATCCTGGTAACACAATATTCTGGAATGAATATTTGTGTCATTCACTACCATACCTACCTTAGTCTATATGTGGTGTGTATAGTGAATTAGGGTTTTAAAGTCACCAAGGAAACAATATGAGTTCATCATATGTGAGAATAACAGTATTGCTAACAGAATTATGTGGTAATGTTCTGAGGGCAAAGTTTATATTGTTATGGTAGAAGTGTTTGAAATTATTTTAACTAAAGTTTTTAATTTTTGCAGGGATACACTGATGTCAACAATTGTGATGGAAATTGCATACACCAAAAAAATGCTGCAAAGACTTTACAAAACATGGGAATAAAAAAGTCCATGCCTTCAAAATAATTAACTTCTGAGCAAGCTAAAGATTTTTGTTCTTCAAAAACGGTGTCAGGGAAAAGTCTGTAGAAATGGCAACAGGTGATGAGAAAGGCAGGAAGATAGTTGGAATGTTTCTTGTTCAGTAAATGTCAACCAACTTGGGCCACATCAGATTCAATTTAATCCACCAGGTAAATGTTCAAAGGTGACAGAAGCATCAGCGTAAAAAACTGGCCTGGATTTATTTACAATGCACTAGGACTATACAAAGACAATGCTACAAAGGGCCGGCAATGAGATACTGCCTGGTTTGTACTGCTTTGAGTTTGAAGAAAGCAAAGTAAAGGAGATAGCTCAATTATGAGGGAATAAAAAGACTTGGGGACTAATACAGAGACGGTTAATTCACAGAACAGACGAAACAGGCAATAAATGAAAAGTGGAATACGTTTGTAATTCAGAAACAAAACACCATGATGTACAAGAAAAAACAACAGAAAATTCCTTGTTCAGCAGCAATGCAAAGTACAGTCATTTTGACTTGAGTACATGAATGCAAATGGGTTTGTTAATGTTCCGTTTACAATGTCTTCAACGAATGGAACATTCTACACAAAATGTACATAAAGTTCTCTGTTCTGAATTTACTACTGCACACCAATTCAAGTTTTGAGACTGGCTAACGAATAACCCCCATACCTCAATTACAAGTACTGCTTTACTGTATTTTCCTTTCTGCAATACTGTAATTGGACTGATGTTCCTACACCCGGATTCACACTGAATAGTACAATCAAGTCCAGTAAAATCATTTTAGACTCATTTCCCAGACCCCATCCTATGTTTAGCCAGTGCGCAAGGGAACATTTAATAATCCCCTGCCCTGACCAATGACATTCTAGCCTGCCCTATGCAACTCGCCCCATTATCAAACCTCCAAAACTCCCCACAAAGAGGTCCTGCAGAAAATGACCACCTGCTCACAGCAGGTCGGCGTTCAACTTTCCCAGAATAAAAACTGGTTGGTTTTCTGTCTAGTAATTACAAGTTCAAACAGTTATTCCTCATTAAGATGGGTTTAACATGTAACAGCAGAAATGATATGAGGATATACTGAAAATATTTCAGTTGCCCAGAATCTCTGTTGAATGTAACTGACATGAGAGTCAGGTAGTAGAGAAACAGTAGATTTACTCTCTGGCACCTTTTGCATATGGATTTCTAATGGGTCTTCTTGAGGTTCTTGAAAAATATGTTCCAGAAAAAGACATTCTTAAATTCAGTTAACAAAAATTGTGAATTGACTTTTTTCCTGGGCCATTTGTGTATATCAGACTGCATTTCAGCACCTTTTGAACATTGACTAAAATCAGCAAACTAAAACACAAGTAGAAACTCTGCAGCAGATATTCTCTCAATTTAAATTAGAAATAAGACAATATTCCACAATATTCTCCCTGTGCCTAGCAGAGTGGCGTTGTCACTGAAAGCATCCCACTGGGACCATGCTTCCTAAAAAAAAGTTATACATTCCCTGTCTACATTAACAGTATTATTGTGACTATGTTCACTCCTATTCCTCTGGGTACAACAACCCATGCAATCCTGTCAAACCTCTTTACTTGAACTCGCTACCATCATAAATTAGGAATCATTCACCCTTGAAGTACAAAATGACCTTAAATGTTATCTTTTTATGCTAGACAATTAAGGTTCATGGTTGCACCACTCTACAAATATGCCCATTTATGTGTTGAAACAAATTATAAATCTATTCCTATAGGACATTCTCCCTTTGCTGTCAACATCGGCAGCTAAATTAATAAATCCTGGTTGATGTAAATAGTACCTCCCCTCAGTTTTCAAAACACCTGTTACATTTCTAAAACATTTGTCTTCAAGATAATTTTGTGCTGCTGCTACAAAATTCTTCGAGACTGCAATAAACATCTTACTAAAAAAGTCAGTGGTTGTAGAAGTATTTTCTTATGTTAATATATTTCCAAATATTGACGTGGACTTTTACAGCTGCAAAAACAGTTGCACAAGGGTGGTAACTCAACAATTTGTATGTTAAACATTAACTGTAGGGATAAATTAGATTATAAATTAGTTTAAGGTAAATTATCAGATAAAGTGAATATTTCACTGAGTACTTTGTCCATTCTATACAACCATATACGCTATACAGAGCAAATACCCAACAGTAAAGTACAACACACATTCATATACCCATACGTACTAGTGAAACCACTATCACTTTGAACAAGTGTTTTGTGTAAATCTATATAAAAGTATGAAATCTGTGACAATTATTTATAAGTTTAAGATATTAATATTTTCTTTCTAATACTTCTTGCGCGTTTTTAAAAGAGCTGGTTGACAGTGTGGGGGATGCCACTCCGGCTGATTCTATGCAGCTGTGTACAGTTAAAAAAGATATGGATGCAAATTGCTTTTTCGTTCCAAAATCCAAAAAACAACGATGAAAGAAGGGAGAGATGATCTTTTTCTTGCACAAATAACGGTGGCTCTATTTGGTGGTAGTTAAAAATACACTAGAACTAGTGTCTCCGAACAACAGGAATAGTTATACCTAGGAGGCAAAAAATGTAAAAGCTCGGCTTGTGGTGTTCATTGAATAAATGTGAAAGCTTGTATTACTTTGTTCACCAGATGTAGTTTTTCACACAGCATTTAAGTTAAAGACCATTGGAGTACGTCTCATCTGGAACCTAAACTTCCACTTCAAGAGCCTTCTTTGATCTGGTTGTATATATGGATATTATTTCTTTCTCATTCAGCTTTTCTCTTTGTTATATATGCTCTTCTGCTTCAATCTGAAATGCTTTCACATATTTCATGTGCCAAATTTGCACTTCTTGGATTACATCTACCAAGAGTTTGTTCCCAAAACAAACAAATGACAGCCTACACATTGATTTAAAAAAAATATTTAGGTCATTGAAAAAATAACTCCAAATCAGTGTCTCTGGAGGATATGCTGGCCTCTCCTGATTTTATATTGCCATCATTTCATCAGAATGCACATCTTCTGCACCTTCTGGAGTCTGGCTGATGTCCTTAGAAGTTTCATCTTCAGCCTGCAGATATTTGAAGATTCAGCACCTCACAAAAATTCTTCAGCAAAATCGCTTGGATGTCTTCTCTGGAACAATATTTCAAAGTGACTAAACATTCAATACTTTCCAATAGGGATACTGATTATTTTTGGCAGATCTGCCGCTGGGAGGTCCAGCGTTTGGCGTGCAGAGAAGATGAGGTTGCAGTGATGGCAAGAGAAAGGTCTGTGGATGTCCTTGGGGGAAACATGGTGGCAGGTAACGTAACGTCCAGCATTCAGTGCATGGAGGGCGCTGGTGTCCTAACGGATGGTGCGAGATACAGGGTAAGAGGCACTGGGTGCGGCCCAGGCACAAATGGGCGCAGACGAGCTTGCCTTTGGCAGAAGGGAGTGAGAGGGGAGGTATTGGTCAGCTGGGAGGCAGGAAGCGTGTTAGGGGTGGGGTTAACACCATCAGGGAGTGGGGAAAGCGCTACGGTAAAGTGCACACTAACCGAGGTGCAGAAAGCAGAAATAGAGTGCGAAAAAGTGAAAAAAGACAGAATACAGAAAAAAGATTGAAAGAGAAAAAGGTAGGCAGACCTGACAGATGCAGATGGCCAGTAGGCCACCAGGGATGAGGTGCAGGCGGGTGCCGGGGGGTGGACGCCGGCCTCGAACAGAGAGCCGGCAGGCTCTGTCAGGAGACAGCAGCAGAGCAGCAGTGGGCACGGAGGAGGGAGCAACATACATTGCAAAACATAAAACACATTCTATAAAAAGTGAAAATTCATTACCTTACATTCTACAAAAATATCCAAATCACCACATAAAGCAATCCAATAAGACACAAAAAGTAGCATAACAATTTTCAGATACATATATATATATATATATATATATATATATATATATATATATATATATACACACACACACACACATCACTGTAAAAAATGAAAATGTCACTTACCCAGTGTACATCTGTTCGTGGCATCAGTCGCTGAGATTCACATGGTATGCATGAGCTCGCCATCTGGTGTTGGGTCGGAGTGTTACAAGTTGTTTTTCTTCGAAGAAGTGTTTTCGAGTCACGGGACCGAGTGACTCCACCTTCTGTGCTCATTGCGCATGGGCGTCGACTCCATCTTCGATTGTTTTCCCCGCAGAGGGTGAGGTAGGAGTTGTACTATAGTAATAGTGCCCGCGCAATGAAAAATGTAAGTATGTACCTATTAAAGGATTAAGTAATATATATACAAATGTACAAAATTGAAGGTAACTTCTGAACTGCTACAGGCTTCCGGGGAGGTGGGTGGGTCCATGTGAATCTCAGCGACTGATGCCACGAACAGATGTACACTGGGTAAGTGACATTTTCAGTTCGATGGCATCTGTCGCTGTAGATACACATGGTATGCATAGACTAGTAAGCAGTTAGTTCCCCATAAGCGGTGGTTTAGCCTGTAGGAGTAGAAGTTGTCTGAAATAGAGTTCTTAATACAGCTTGACCTACTGTAGCTTGTTGTGCGGATAGCACATCTATACAGTAGTGTTTGGTGAATGTGTGAGGCGTAGACCAAGTGGCTGCCTTACATATTTCTTGCATTGGGATGTTTCCTAAAAAGGCCATTGAAGCACCTTTTTTCCTTGTTGAATGTGCCCTGGGAGTAATGGGCAGTTGTCTTTTTGCTTTAAGGTAGCAGATTTGGATGCATTTAACTATCCATCTGGCTATACCTTGTTTTGATATTGGGTTACCTGCATGAGGTTTTTGGAATGCAATAAATAGCTGTTTAGTTTTTCTGATGTTCTTCGTTCTGTCAATGTAGTACATTAATGCTCTTTTGACATCTAATGTATGTAGTGCTCTTTCAGCCACAGAATCTGGCTGTGGGAAGAATACTGGTAGTTCTACCGTTTGATTTAGATGGAATGGAGAAATAACTTTTGGTAAAAATTTTGGATTAGGTCGTAGGACGACCTTATTTTTATGTATTTGTATAAAAGGCTCTTGTGTTGTGAACGCTTGAATTTCACTTACTCTTCTTAGAGATGTAATGGCGATGAGAAAGGCAACTTTCCAGGTGAGGAATTGTATTCCGCAAGAGTGCATGGGTTCGAAAGGTGGGCCCATGAGTCTTGTTAGAACCACGTTTAGGTTCCATGAAGGAACAGGTGGTGTTCTTGGTGGTATAATTCTTTTAAGCCCTTCTATGAATGCTTTGATAACTGGTATCCTATACAAGGAAGTTGAATATGTAGTTTGCAGGTATGCAGATATTGCTGCAAGGTGTATTTTAATAGAAGAGAAGGCTAGCTTTGCTTTTTGTAAATGGAGCAAGTAATTTACTATATGTTTTGGAGTTGCCTCTAGTGGTTGTATCTGATTATGATGGCAGTACCAAACAAATCTTTTCCACTTACTTGCGTAGCAGTGTCTAGTGGATGGCCTTCTGGCCTGCTTTATGACTTCCATACACTCTTGGCTAAGTTGTAAGTGTCCGAATTCTAGGATTTCAGGAGCCAGATTGCTAGATTCAGCGATGCTGGGTCCGGGTGTCTGATCTGTTGGTTGTGTTGCGTTAACAGATCTGGTTTGTTGGGCAGTTTGATGTGTGGTACTACAGACAGATCTAGCAGTGTTGTGTACCAGGGTTGTCTTGCCCACGTTGGTGCTATTAAAATGAGTTTGAGTTTGTTTTGACTCAATTTGTTTACTAGGTAAGGAAGGAGAGGGAGAGGAGGAAAAGCGTAAGCAAATATTCCTGACCAGTTCATCCATAGGGCATTGCCTTGGGATTGCTTGTGTGGGTATCTGGACGCGAAGTTTTGGCATTTTGCGTTCTCTTTTGTTGCAAATAAGTCTATTTGTGGTGTTCCCCAGAGTGTGAAGTAGGTGTTCAGAATTTGTGGGTGGATTTCCCATTCGTGGACTTGCTGGTGATCTCGAGAGAGATTGTCTGCCAGCTGATTCTGGATCCCCGGAATAAACTGTGCTATTAGACCAATTTGATGGTGGATTGCCCACTTCCATATTTTTTGAGCTAACAAGCTTAACTGCGTTGAATGTGTTCCTCCTTGTTTGTTTAGATAATACATCGTTGTCATGTTGTCTGTTTTGACAAGGATGTATTTGTGGGTTATGATTGGTTGGAAAGCTTTTAGTGCTTGAAAAACTGCTAATAATTCTAGATGATTTATATGCAGTTTTGTTTGATGTATGTTCCATTGTCCTCTTATGTTGTGTTGATTGAGATGTGCTCCCCACCCTGTCATGGAAGCATCTGTTGTTATTACGTACTGTGGCACTGGGTCTTGGAAAGGCCGCCCTATGTTTAAATTTATACTGTTCCACCATAGAAGCGATAGGTAAGTTTGGCGGTCTAGCAACACCAGATCTAGAAGGTGACCCTGTGCTTGAGACCACTGTGAGGCTAGGCACTGTTGTAAGGGCCTCATGTGCAGTCTTGCGTTTGGGACAATGGCTATGCATGAGGACATCATGCCTAGGAGCTGTAGTATTGTTCTTGCTTGTATTGTTTGGTTTGGAGACATGTGTTGAATGACCCTGTTGAAATTGTGGATCCTTTGTGGAGTTGGCGTTGCTACTCCTTTTGTCGTGTCTATTATGGCTCCTAGATATTGCTGTACTTTGCTTGGCAGAATGTTTGATTTTGCAAAGTTGACGGTGAACCCTAGATTGTAGAGGGTTTGTATGACTTGATTTGTGTGGTTTGAGCATTGTGTGAGCGAACTGGTTTTGATTAGCCAGTCGTCTAGATACGGGAACACATGTATTTGCTGCCTTCTGATGTGTGCAGCGACTACTGCTAGGCATTTTGTGAATACTCTTGGAGCGGTTGTTAAACCAAAAGGCAATACTTTGAATTGGTAATGTATTCCTTTGAATACAAACCTTAGATATTTCCTGTGTGATTGATGGATTGGTATATGGAAATATGCGTCCTTGAGGTCTAGGGTTGTCATGTAGTCGTGTTTTCTGAGCAATGGTAACACTTCTTGTAGTGTGACCATGTGAAAGTGGTCTGATTTGATGAATGTGTTTACTACCCTGAGGTCTAGAATTGGTCTCAGTGTTTCGTCCTTTTTTGGTATCAAGAAGTACAGTGAATAAACTCCTGTGTTTATTTGTGTGCTTGGTACTAATTCTATTGCATTTTTTTGCAGTAGTGCTTGAACTTCTATCTCTAGAAGCTGTGAATGGTATTTTGATAAATTTTGTGATTTTGGTGGTATGTCTGGAGGGAATTGCATGAATTCTATGCAATAACCATGTTGGATAATTGCTAGGACCCATGTGTCTGTAGTTATTTTGTCCCATGCTTCGTAATATTGATGTATCCTCCCCCCCACTGGTGTTGTGTGGGAGGGGTGAGTGACGTGTGAGTCACTGCTTGTTGGTAGTGGTTTTGGGGCTTTGAAATCTTCCTCTATTCCTAGGAAATTGCCCCCCTCTATACTGGCCCCGAAAACCTCCCCTGTACTGTCCCTGGTAGGTGGGCGGTGCGGACTGTGAGGTGCTAGCTTGTGTGGCCTGACCCCGAAACCCTCCTCTAAAAGGTGTTTTGCGGAAGGTGTTATAAGATCCTCTGCTCTGCGGGGAGTAGAGTGCGCCCATGGCCTTGGCAGTGTCAGTGTCCTTCTTGAGCTTTTCTATGGCTGTGTCGACCTCCGGACCGAACAGAAGTTTCTCGTTTACTGGCATGTTAAGCACTGCCTGCTGAATTTCTGGCTTGAATCCAGACGTTCTGAGCCATGCGTGCCTACGGATGGTAACCGACGTATTAATGGTTCTTGCGGCCGTGTCTGCTGCATCCATGGAGGAGCGTATTTGATTGTTGGAAATGTTTTGACCCTCCTCAACAACCTGTTTTGCTCTTTTTTGCAGATCTTTTGGGAGATGTTCAATGAGATGCTGCATCTCATCCCAGTGGGCTCTGTCGTATCGCGCTAGCAGCGCTTGTGAATTTGCGATGCGCCACTGGTTTGCTGCTTGGACAGCAACCCTCTTCCCGGCTGCATCGAACTTCCTACTTTCTTTATCTGGGGGAGGTGCATCCCCAGAAGTGTGTGAGTTTGCCCGTTTTCTGGCAGCCCCTACCACCACAGAGTCTGGTGGCAGCTGAGAGGTGATGAATACAGGGTCCGTAGGAGGCGCCTTATACTTTTTGTCCACCCTAGGCGTCACTGCCCTACTTTTAACTGGCTCCTTGAAAATGTCCTTTGCATGGCGTAGCATGCCTGGGAGCATCGGCAGGCTTTGGTAGGAGCTGTGGGTTGAGGAGAGGGTGTTAAATAAAAAATTATCCTCTACTTGTTCCGAGTGTAGTTCCACATTATGGAATAGAGCTGCTCTAGCCACCACTTGTGAGTAGGCTGTGCTGTCTTCCGGTGGTGATGGCCTAGTTGGGTATGTGTCTGGGCTGTTATCAGACACTGGTGCGTCGTACAAGTCCCACGCATCCTGATCTTGGTCATCGTGGCTCATGGCGGTGTGAGCTGGCGAATGTGACGGGGTGTAAGTTGGCGAAGCCGGAGTTACAGGTGGAGGCGAGGGAGGAGGTGTTACCTTTTGTGTTGTTTGTTGCTGAGGAGTAAACTGAAGCGTTCTCTTTCGTTTGACAGGTGGAAGGGTACTGATCTTCCCAGTCCCCTGCTGAATAAAGATACGCTTTTGCGTGTGATCCACGTCAGTGGATTGCAGTTCTTGTTCAAATCTATGTTTCTTCATTTGAGAAGACATAGAATGCTCTTCGGTATAGGAGCCAGAAACAGGGTCTGATGTCGCTTTTTTCGGCTCCGAAAACCCTGTCGATTGTTTTTTCGGCTCCGAGGTAACCTTCCTCTTTTTCTGTGCCGAAAATTCTTGGCCTCTATGGTCTTCGGCGCCACTGTCTCGGCGTCGATCGGTGTCGACACCGAACTCTCGGTGTCGATGCTTCTGTTTAGCACTCTCTCGGTCCCGAGGAGGCTGCGTGCCGGTGTCTCGACCGAAGTCGGACGATCTCGACACTGAATGGGCCTTTTTCGGTGCCGATTGTTGGTCACCGAGAATTTGGGTGGAGCCATGGCCGGTTGGCAGTGGCGTCCCCTGGGCCTTCTTTCCTTTTTTAAGGTTTGATCTCGACGTCTTACTCACAGTTCTTGTAGAGTGTAGCTCGTCGGAGTCTGAATCCTGGATGGGAAAGGATTCCTCCTGTTCTTCTTCTGTCTCGAACTGTCGACGCTCTTTTGGCGTGGACGCCATCTGCAGTCTTCTCGCTCGACGGTCGCGCAGAGTTTTTCGGGACCGGAACGCCCGACAGGCCTCGCAGGATTCTTCACTGTGCTCGGGTGACAGGCACAGATTACAGACCGAGTGTAGGTCCGTATAAGGATATTTGTTGTGGCATTCGGGGCAGAATCGAAACGGGGTCCGTTCCATCGGCGTTGTCCTCCACGCGGTCGGGCCGACTAGGCCCCGACGGGGTGCCGAAATCTACCCCGAAGGGCACCGAAGCGCTTCGATGTTCAACGCGTCGTCGTATGTGTCTATCTCTAACCGGATCGCAACGATACCGTCGAAAATCTTCCGTCTTCAGCTATCTTTCCGTTCCGAAACTCGGAGCGACAGGAACACGTCCGAACCCGATGGCGGAAAGAAAACAATCGAAGATGGAGTCGACGCCCATGCGCAATGAGCACAGAAGGTGGAGTCACTCGGTCCCGTGACTCGAAAACACTTCTTCGAAGAAAAACAACTTGTAACACTCCGACCCAACACCAGATGGCGAGCTCATGCATACCATGTGTATCTACAGCGACAGATGCCATCGAACACAAAGTTCCAGGGAAGTTATAGTTAGGTTCTGAATTTACTCGTACAAAACCACAGACATTCTACAGTTATAGTTACAAGTTCTTTCAAGTAACTATAACTAGCGCCCTCGCCATGCACAGCTTTTTTTCATAAATGTAACCACTAATGTTTCATTTATACTTTAAAGGACATTGTAGAAGTTGTTACAACTGCTGTAATTTCTGGGGTAATTAGCAGTACAACCCAACCCTGTGTGGCCCCCCTCCCCAGGCCAATCTTGGCCTTGAGAACCCCATCCCCCAGGGCACTAGGTCACAATCAATGTTGAGGACCGTGGGGGAAGCCTGCAGGCCCCCATGGCCCCAGCGGGCTCCCCGTCTCCTGGGGGAGCCAGCGTTGCTGTCAGAGATAGGGACCTGCTAAAGCAGCTCCTCTCTGTGAGAGCAATGTTTACTCTGATCCCTGCCTGCAGAGAGACAAAGGAAACCTCTGCTTACAGCAAGGGAGAGCTGATTGACAGCAGAGTGTTTGTTTTGACGTAGCAGTAGATATCAAAGTTGCAGCCAATCCACAGCACACACACAGCGAACACATGTACTGGGGCGGGCATGCCAGGACATAGCAGGAGCCCCCCCCTCCAACATAAGTAGCCCAGGGAAGTTGATGATCTTCAAGGCTGCAGGGGTCTGAAACAGAACCCCTTTTCCTTATTTTTGTGTGCCTCGTGGAGGTGGTGGTGCCCAGGGCTACGGGGAGGAGGGGAGACTGGGCACACAGCCCCCAGCACAGATTTGTAATGAAGCCCCAGGGGTGGTGGCAGTCCCCGGGACACCTGGGGAGGGGGGCAAGGGGGTACACAGCTCCCTACATACTAATACAAATGAGCACCGGGATGTGGCGGTCACCGGGGCTGCGAGCTGAAACAGAACCCCTCTACATGTATTCTATTTTAGCCCCGGGAAGGTGGTGGTCACCCAGGGCTGCAGTGGGATGCACACCCCCACTTTGAATGTAATATCGCCCCCAGGGAGGTGGCGATCCCCGGGGCAGTAACAAGTCCTGGAGGGGGCTCACGCCCCCATCCCTCTTATTTTTTTTATACGCTCCCGGGACCTGGCCCACCCGGGAACTTAGAAAAAAAAGCAAGGGAAAGAGCACTTTATTTTTACCACACCAAGAATTTGCAGCAAAAATGTTTTAAAAAAATCATCTTCACTCTGGGGGTTCTACTTCTGGGACCCCAGCACCAGAGGTAATTGGACATGGAGACTCCATCCTGGCTCCTTTTTGTGTTTTTTTACCTTTTTCCTGGGACTCAGCTGGAGCAGAGTTCCAAGATGGCTTCCAACACTTCCTGGCTTGAAATGTTGGCATCCAATCCAGACTGCCCTAAATGTATTTTCCTCTTAATTTCTTAAAAACTACTGAACAAATTTACACCAAATAAGCGAAGGCATAATCTGCGTACCGAAAGCTAGCCTTCTGCCAAATTTAGTGTAATTACATCCAGTGGTTCCGGCTGTAGTGATGTCTAAAGTTCCAATGGGAATTAACATGGGAAACTTAACTTTTTTGACCCGCCCCCTTTTTTTTTCCCCCTCGCCCCCCGTCTGACAGATGACCCCGAAACTTTCAGTGCGCAACAAGAGTCACCTGATCACTGTTTTTTAAAAAATTTCGTGAAGATTCGTCAAACGGTGCCAAAAATATAGGTAAGTCAGAAAAATGCTTTATCGTTGGAAACATGGTCCTAACGATAATTACCTACTGGCAACATATATATCTCCCCAATCAAAAGGACACAAAAAACAATAAAAAACAATTGTATATTTATTTTCATAGAAACATACCTCTCAACCTATCTAATTCTTCCAATACCATGGATAAAAATTCCCCTGTACCATAACATAATATCATATTAACACAACCTAAGATCATAAACACAACAAACTTTTTAAGCTCTAAAAAAAAGATCAGGAGTAACACATCTTACCTGTCTCTGACAAAAGCTACACAAACAAAAACGAATAAGTGGGCGTGTGTCAAAGGGAAATGTTTACAAAAAGGGCAAAGAAGAATATCAGCACTAACCTGATTTTCATCTGCTTCTGTATAGAGACAGACACTGTCCAAGCCTAACCTTCAATGACCATTTTCTGATACATATGTTCTTAATATCGCACAAATAAGATTGTGGAGAACCCCTATAATCAATTTACAATAAGTGGAGCAGCTTATTTATTTTACCCATGTCTTCTATATTTATCTCTAACTCCACACTGTATTACTCTCTTCAATTGGATGGCGAATATGTAATGGATATCAAAAGATGGCAATATGTTTGTTCTATCCTTGATATTGTGCACATTTATGCTCCATGGAGCCGTTAGATCTAGCTGTATACAATGTATAATTGACTGCTTCAGTGATCCATCAAATTATATTTAACATTTTACTAGACAGAAAACCAACCACAGTTTTTATTCTGGGAGAGTTAAACGCCGACCTGCTGTGAGCAGGTGGTCATTTTCTGCAGGACCTCTTTGTGGGGAGTTTTGGAGGTTTGATAATGGGGCGAGTTGCATAGGGCAGGCTAGAATGCCCTTGGTCAGGGCAGGGGATTATTAAATGTTCCCTTGCACACTGGCTAAAGATAGGATGGGGTCTGGGAAATGAGTCTAAAATGATTTTATTGGACTTGATTGTACTATTCAGTGTGAATCCGGATGTAGGAACATCAGTCCAATGACAGTATTGCAGAAAGGAAAATACAGTAATACAGTATATTTAACAACATTTTTAAATAATTGGTAACAGACTAAATAAAAGATATTCAAAATAAAAGATATATAGCATATAAATAAAACTGAACTTGCATAACCTGCTGGTAATTACAAAAAAAGAAGAAAAAAAACTCATTAAACTCCAAACACTTCCCTCTCTACCACCCAAGTATATCCATAACTACCTCCCCCAAACAAATCATTAATAAAAAATAATGTTAAAATAGTAATTCAATAAAACAAATAAAAATAAAACAAACAATATAAAAGACATTTCACAAACTTAATAACTGTATGCATGTAGCAACAAAAACACATTCCCTTAAAATACATTAAATAAACCACATAACAAATAAACTCTTTACATACTTAATTACTAGATAAATAAATACCTAATTGATATAAAACATTAATTTTGTTTAAAAAGTATTGATCATTTTATTAAATTCCTATCCAGTCCCCTACACAATTGGCTACTAAAATGTATATTAGCACTCAAACTACAGAACATAAAACATACACGATAAAAATAGAATTAAGTAATTCAAATAATAAATTAAAAATGCATGTAACTAATAACCAGTTAAATATTTAACTAACAAATAATAAATGGAAAACAAATTACTTTGTATAATGTGAATAGCATCCCATTATACTGCCTACAACCTGTTACTAAATTATAAAACAGTAATTAAACTATTTGGAAAAATAATTACTCCTTACAAATAATAAAACATCCATCTAAATGACAAATAGTAAATGAACTAATTTACATAATTGTTTACCAATTAATTATTTAGTTACCATAACAGTTTGGAAATGGAGAAGGATAATTTGCATACCTGTAATCCTAATTGTTTTCCAGGGGAATCATTTTCAAAATCATAAGCAATGAATAGTCCCCCTACACATGGGGACCCCATAGCACTTCTTTAAAAAAATACACACATATATATATATATATATATATATGTATATATATATACATATATCTATCTATATATATATATTGGATGAGAACTATAATTTATCATTTACAAAAATTCCATCCCTATTCCTCTACAAATCATCCAACAACCGCCTACTACATTATAAATTAGTAATGTAGATTTAAAATGTAAAATAAAAACAATATTTCCTACAACTATATTAAAATAAACAATATTATATACAACAATTTTCATAAAAACTATTACTTACAAAAACAATAGCCTTGCCTTCGATATTCTGGTCAACAATATTTTTGCAGTGACAATATTTTTCACAAAATATCCTGGTAACACAATATTCTGGAATTAATATTTGTGTCATTCACTACCATACCTACCTTAGTCTATATGTGGCGTCTATAGTGAATTAGGGTTTTAAAGTCACCAAGGAAACAATATGAGTTCATCATATGTGAGAATAACAGTATTGCTAACAAAATTATGTGGTAATGTTCTGTGGGCACAGTTTATATTGTTATGGTTGAAATGTTTGCAATTATTTTAACTAACGTTTTTAATTTTTGCAGGGATACACTGATGTCAACAATTGTGATGGAAATTGCATACACCAAAAAAATGCTGCAAAGACTTTACAAAACATGGGAATAAAAAAGTCCATGCCTTTAAAATAATTAACTTCTGAGCAAGCTAAAGATTTTTGTTCTTCAAAAACGGTGTCAGGGAAAAGTCTGTAGAAATGGCAACAGGTGATGAGAAAGGCAAGAAGATAGTTGGAATGTTTCTTGTTCAGTAAATGTCAACCAACTTGGGCCACATCAGATTCAATTTAATCCACCAGGTAAATGTTCAAAGGTGACAGAAGCATCAGCGTAAAAAACTGGCCTGGATTTATTTACAATGCACTAGGGCTATACAAAGACAATGCTACAAAGGGCCGGCAATGAGATACTGCCTGGTTTGTACTGCTTTGAGTTTGAAGAAAGCAAAGTAAAGGAGATAGCTCAATTATGAGGGAATAAAAAGAGATTGTGAATTTGTTCGCTCTTCATTTGGGACTAATACAGAGACGGTTAATTCACAGAACAGACGAAACAGGCAATAAATGAAAAGTGGAATACATTTGTAATTCAGAAACAAAACACCATGATGTACAAGAGAAAACAACAGACAATTCCTTGTTCAGCAGCAATGCAAAGTACAGTCATTTTGACTTGAGTACATGAATGCAAATCGGTTTGTTAATGTTCCGTTTACAATGTCTTCAACGAATGGAACATTCTACACAAAATGTACATAAAGTTCTCTGTTCTGAATTTACTACTGCACACCAATTCAAGTTTTGAGACTGGCTAATGAATAACCCCCATACCTCAATTACAAGTACTGCTTTACTGTATTTTCCTTTCTGCAATACTGTAATTGGACTGATGTTCCTACACCCGGATTCACACTGAATAGTACAATCAAGTCCAGTAAAATCATTTTAGACTCATTTCCCAGACCCCATCCTATCTTTAGCCAGTGCGCAAGGGAACATTTAATAATCCCCTGCCCTGACCAATGACATTCTAGCCTGCCCTATGCAACTCGCCCCATTATCAAACCTCCAAAACTCCCCACAAAGAGGTCCTGCAGAAAATGACCACCTGCTCACAGCAGGTCAGCGTTCAACTCTCCCAGAATAAAAACTGGTTGGTTTTCTGTCTAGTAATTACAAGTTCAAACAGTTATTCCTCATTAAGATGGGTTTAACATGTAACAGCAGAAATTATATGAGGAGATACTGAAAATATTTCAGTCGCCAAGAATCTCTGTTGAATGTAACTGACATGAGAGTCAGGTAGTAGAGAAACAGTAGATTTACTCTCTGGCACCTTTTGCATATGGATTTCTAATGGGTCTTCTTGAGGTTCTTGAAAAATATGTTCCAGAGAAAGACATTCTTAAATTCAGTTAACAAAAATTGTGAATTGACTTTTTTCATGGGCCATTTGTGTATATCAGACTGCATTTCAGCATCTTTTGAACATTGACTAAAATCAGCAAACTAAAACACAAGTAGAAACTCTGCAGCAGATATTCTCTCAATTTAAATTAGAAATAAGACAATATTCCACAATATTCTCCCTGTGCCTAGCAGAGTGGCGTTGTCACTGAAAGCATGCCACTGGGACCATGCTTCCTAAAAAAAGTTATACATTCCCTGTCTACATTAACAGTATTATTGTGACTATGTTCACTCCTATTCCTCTGGGTACAACAAACCAATCTGGCACCCAAACTCACCTTTATACTTGCCATGCAATCCTGTCAAACCTCTTTACTTGAACTCGCTGCCATCATAAATTAGGAATCATTCACCCTTGAAGTACAAAATGACTTTAAATGTTATCTTTTTATGCTAGACAATTAAGGTTGATGGTTGCACCACTCTACAAATGTGCCCATTTATGTGTTGAAACAAATTATAAATCTATGCCTACAGGACATTCTCCCTTTGCTGTCAACATCAGCAGCTAAATTAATAAATCCTGGTTGATGTAAATAGTACCTCCCTTCAGTTTTCAAAACTCCTGTTACATTTCTAAAACATTTGTCTTCAAGATAATTTTGTGCTGCTGCTACAAAATTCTTCGAGACTGCAATAAACATCTTACTAAAAAAGTCAGTGGTTGTAGAAGTATTTTCTTATGTTAATATATTTCCAAATATTGACGTGGACTTTTACAGCTGCAAAAACAGTTGCACAAGGGTGGTAACTCAACAATTTGTATGTTACACATTAACTGTAGGGATAAATTAGATTATAAATTAGTTTAAGGTAAATTATCAGATAAAGTGAATATTTCACTGAGTACTTTGTCCATTCTATACAACCATATACGCTATACTGAGCAAATACCCAACAGTAAAGTACAACACACATTCATATACCCATACGTACTAGTGAAATCACTATCACTTTGAACAAGTGTTCTGTATAAATCTATATAAAAGCATGAAATCTGTGACAATTATTTATAAATTTAAGATATTAATATTTTCTTTCTAATACTTCTTGCGCATTTTTAAAAGAGCCGGTTGACAGTGTGGGGGATGCCACTCGGGCTGATTCTATGCAGCTGTGTACAGTTTAAAAAGATATGGATGCAAATTGCTTTTTTGTTCCAAAATCAAAAAAACAACAATGAAAGAAGGGAGAGATGTTCTTTTTCTTGCACAAATAACGGTGGCTCTATTTGCTGGTAGTTAAAAATACACTAGAACTAGTGTCTCCGAACAACAGGAATAGTTATACCTAGGAGGCAAAAACTCGGCTTGTGGTGTTCATTTAATAAATGTGAAAGCTTGTATTACTTTGTTCACCAGATGTATTTTTTCACACAGCATTTAAGTTAAAGACCATTGGAGTACGCCTCATCTGGAACCTAAACTTCCACTTCAAGAGCCTTCTTTGATCTGGTTGTATATATGGATATTATTTCTTTCTCACTCATCTTTTCTCTTTGTTCTATATGTTCTTCTGCTTCAATCTGAAATGCTTTCACATATTTCATGTGCCAACTTTGCACTTCTTGGATTACATCTACCAAGAGTTTGTTCCCAAAACAAACAAATGACAGCCTACAGATTGATTTAAAAAAAATATTCAGGTCATTGAAAAAATAACTCCAAATCAGTGTCTCTGGAGGATATGCTGGCCTCTCCTGATTTTATATCGCCATCATTTCATCAGAATGCACATCTTGTGCACCTTCTGGAGTCTGGCTGATGTCCTTAGAAGTTTCATCTTCAGTCTGCAGATATTTGAAGATTCAGCACCTCACAAAAATTCTTCAGCAACAGCGCTTGGATGTCTTCTCTGGAACAATATTGCAAAGTGACTAAATATTCAATACTTTCCAATAGGGAGACTGATTATTTTGTACAGTGAAGCAGTACATGCACAGCAACCAATGTAGATCTGTCAGTGGTTTACGGTGATCTGCAGAGCCTCCATGACCCCATCAAAACGCTGGGGGGGGTGGTAAGGACTTCCAGATTCTGGATATTGGGCTCTCACAGTTGAAACCATATATCCATGTAGTAGGAAAACATTGCTGACATGTATGTTAACACATCTTAGATCACTCAAAACAAATGAAAGGTCAAACCAATGGTAAAATTTGTCTTTACAGTGTGGGTTTATATTGAATTAAACTTTATAAAAATAAAGCGCGCTATCCACAAACATGGCTTCTGACACAGACATCCTACCACTATGAAATCAAAGAGTGTTGTGTTTCAGGTTCCAATATTTTTTAATAATAGAAAGAGAACATCAAAACACCCTGTGAATTCCTTTCCCTCTTCTCACAGTAGTGACTCATGACTGAGTGATCCACTGGTCCCTCCCTTATCAATTTTCATAAATCATATCTCACGAGAATAGTAGTCCTCATACTGTAGGTATCTGTAAGGCCCTTTTGTAAACAGTTCCCTGCCAGACCCCATGTCTGATCGAATAGTTTTTCTTCGCCTATTAGGGCACATGAGATGTTTTCCATGCCTAGTATACGTGATAACTGCCCACTCCATTTGACATCAGCTACCGATCGTAAAAGAACACTAGTGGGGGTCCTGAGGATTTTCATACCCAGTCTGTTCAATAACATTCAAAGTTTTTCCAAGAATGTGTTGAGATTTGAGCAGACCAATAAGGTGAGTTTTATCTGCCCTATATGGCCACACTCTCTCCAACATATATCTAAGGTGCTCTCTCACATTAAGTGTACTTTATACAGTCTAGTGGGACACTGACATAGGATTTTACTAGCTACTTTCTCCCCACCCACGCACAATCACTTTCTTTGAACCAATTCCCATTTTTGCTAACTAGGCTCCTCGTCTATGTATTTTTCGCCAAATAATCTGGGGGTCATGCTCTTCATTAATTGCTACCCAACAGATATTAATATAGACATTCTGGACACTAAGGGCCTCATTACGAATTCGGTGGATGGTTTAGGCTGTCCACCGAACTTCCGAAGGGGAGACTGCCGCCATAGTGACTACCTATCCGCCGGGCCCATTAAGAGTTTTCCGCTAGGACAGCGGGCGGAGACCTGAGTTTCTGCCCACTGGTCTAGTGGGAAACACGCTACAGCATTGTGTCCGGCTCGTAACTGAGCCGGAAGCAATGCTGTAGAGCGCAGGGTGCACCAGCACCCTCACAATGTTCACTGTTCGTAAAGGAAAGCAGACCGTGAACAATGGGATGGTGCTGGCCAGGGGAACCCCTGCACTGCCCATGCCAAGTGCATGGGCAGTGCAGCAGTCCCCTGGGGACCCTGCATATGTTCTTAGCCAGCCTTTTCATCGCGGTGCTACCGCCATGAAATCGCTGACAGAGAACAAGGTAATAATCCCCAAGGCAGCGCTGCTTGCAGCAC
This sequence comes from Pleurodeles waltl, assembly GCF_031143425.1. Classification (NCBI taxonomy): domain Eukaryota; kingdom Metazoa; phylum Chordata; class Amphibia; order Caudata; family Salamandridae; genus Pleurodeles; species Pleurodeles waltl. The sequence continues at coordinate 1,385,477,713 of NC_090444.1, forward strand.
TGCCCTGGTGGATCAGGACTGCCACAACCGCCAGACTGCCGGGATCTTTGATCATGGCGGTGCGACAGCAGCATCACCGCCGTGGTCATAATGTGGCATTCGGACCACCGCATTGGCGGCGGTCCAACCTCCACCACGAGTCTGGCGGTCTAGTGACAGCCATACTCTTAATGACCCCCTAAGTAAGTGTTTCTCATCATCTACTTTTCTCAGGAGTTTTGCAAATTCTGAAACGGGTGTACGGTGGCTTCCATTATCTGTTTCTGCAAGATCCAGTGTCTGATTCGCATGAACATAAATCGCCCTAGCCCATAATCTTCATGTATATGTTGGGACGTTATTACTTACCCTTCGCAAAACATGTCTCCAATTGTGATGCACCAAGCCTCTGTCGATGAGTAAATGTCTCTCTAATTTGCTCAGGGCTAAAATTTGTGTTTCCCAAAAAGCATGCTTCGCAAGATGGATTATTTGTAAGCCACATACAATCTCCTACAGTGTCTTTCACTCTCAAAGTTGCAGTCTTAATGGGGGACCTTGTCAGAATCTGTGTGCTGTTTTTGGTCCTCTACCAAGGGACGTCCTACGGACAACTTCCCACCAGGAAACGTTCTATAAATCACCAATGACTTTAGGTTTCTAACTTAGACCATTCTAGGCAATCCAATGCCAGTCCTGGTAGCATTCTATGAAGTTCGAGACACCTGAGCCTCCTTTTTTCATGGATTTCATACACTCAGAAGTGTATTTTGCTGCAATCCTGGCTTTCCTACTGACACTGTTGTATACATACACCTTTTTCACCAGTCAGGATTTGTAGGTTTATTTGTATGGGGGTACCCAGAAACATGAACACCACCCTATCCAACATAGTCATTTTAACTGAGAATGTGCTCACCTGCCACAATAAGAAGCTACTGTGCCAGTTTTGGAAAGCTTGCTGGATTTCTTTCAGATTGTCACAACATTAGAACTGTGGATTGTTTCTGTTGTGGGGTGTCCCTGAATTTCTAGTTATTTCCAATACATGTCATGCCAATTTCACAGAAACCACAGAGATTAAAAAACAACTACAATAAATGCTGCTTCACAGCCAAAAACTATGGGTTAAACTTCAGAATCCACCCTGCATTAAGAACCTTTAGTGTTCCAATTGTTCAGCTGCCATCTAGGGCAAAAGAACACAAATGCCAAGAAGATCACATGTTTCTTGCATGACTAAGTGCTGAAGTATCACCATTTTGGTCACTATTAATGCAGGAGGTCCACCAATCGAAAGACAGTTACTAGCAAAACATAAGTATGAGGTACCTGGAGCTGAAATTCAGATAAAGATCAACCTCAAGGTAAAGTAGATCAGATGTGTTAGAAACGGGGTCTCTAGTTGGCAGAGGTATACACCCCTGTCTAAGTAGGGACCACAATCCTAGTCAGGGTAGGTCACACACAATCCAAATGATCCTGTGCCCATTCTCTGGTAGCTTGAAACTGAGCAGGCAGGCATAACTTAGAAGGCAATGTGTAAAGTATTTGTGCGATAAGTCATACAGTAACACAGTGAAAACACCACAAAAATACACCACACAGGTTTTGAAAAATATATATTTATCTAGTTAAATTAAAGTCAGAATGATAAAGATTCAATAAGCACAAGTTGAGATATCACTTTTGCAGGTTTAAAAAAAGAGTCTTAAATCTTAGAAATCAACAGTTGTTTCTTGCTTAAACAATGTACTTGGTTTGCGTAAAAAATACCACACACGGAAACCGCAGAGGAGGAAATGAGTGGAAAAATAGGCTGTGCATCGGATTTTCTGACACGGCACAGATGATGTGTTGTGTCTTTCCACACTGCTAGGGGCTTTGCGTCGATTTCTGCCGTGCAGTCTTCGACTTCACTGCCATGCAGTGATCTTTTTGATACCCAGGGATGATGCAGGAAAAATCCTGGGCGTGCGAGAAGAAGACTCCAGCGTTGTGTCGATCCTGTTGATGCGACTAACTTTCTGTCGCATGGCAGGCGCTGCGTCGATTCTTCACTCGGCAAGTCGGGCTGCGTGGTTCTGGTTTGGCTGTACGTCGATCCGGTAGAGTTGTGTGTCAAATTTCTGGCCTCAAGGCAGGTGCCTTGTCAATTCTTCACTCGGGAAGTCGGGCTGCGTCATTCCTGCTCAGCTGTGTAGCGCTTTCTCTGTCGCAAAATGGCTGTGCATCATTTTCAGCAGGCTGTGCGTCGATTTTCGGCACACAAGGAGTTTCCTGAAAAGCTGACGTCTTTCAGGCCCAAGACTTCAGAAAACAGGAGGCAAGCTCAATCGAAGCCCTTGGATAAAATCCAACCTCACCAAAAAGCAGGATTTTGTATTACCATTCTGGTCATACTAAATATGACCTGGTTACCTCTTACTGATCACAAGCAACCACGCAAACAGTATAAGAGGGTAGCCCTAATGCTATCCTATGAAAGAAGCAGGCCTCACAGTAGTGGAAATCCCATTTAGGAGTTGTCCACTATCAGGACATATAAACCACACACGTACATGTCCTGCCTTTTGACTACTTAGCACCCTGCCCTCTGGGTTACCTTAGGGCCTACCTTGGGAGTGACATATATGTAGAAAAGGGGGAGTTTACGGCTTGGCAAGTACTTTTAAATGGCAAGCTGAAGTGGCAGTGAAACTGCAGACACAGACCTTGCAATGGCAGGCCAGAGATATGGTTAAGGGGCTATTTATGTGGGTGGCACAACCAGTGATGTAGGCCCGCTAGTAGCATCCAATTTACAGGACCTGGGCCCATGTAGTGCACTTTAATAGGGACGTATAAGTAAATCAAATATGCCAATTGGGTATGAACCAATATTACCATGTTTATAGGGCGAGAGCTTATGCACTTTAGCAATGGTTAGCAGTGGTAAAAAATGTGCAGAGTCCTAAAACCAGCAAAAACAGTGTCAGAAAAATGGAGGGAGGCAGGCAAAAGGTTGGGGTATGACCACCCTAAGGCTGCCAGGTCTAACAAGAGGAAAATAATGAGAGGTTGATAATGTTTGCCTTCTGTTCCTTGAACTATAAAATAAATATTTGCAGTGGCTTATAAAACTGAACCACGCCGTATGCGACAATTGGTGATATTTTTTTAAGTAACACCAGCAGTTCAACCAGTATCATGATTATTATTTTTTTCACTATGAAACGTTATGGTGAAAAGTTACTCTTAGCTACTTACATTGTTTCCAGTATAACCTTACTTTTATGTACATTAAAGTATCATTATATAAAGAAGTAGCAATTATGAAAACAGAACTTTTAATGAACACACTGCACATAAGGTGAAAAGATCAGAGATATTGTATGCCCGTGATAAAGGCTCTGTCTTCTGGCCAAGTGGCACTAAACATGTCCATGCACAGAGCAGGGCCCGACTGCAGGCATTATATTATGGCTAAAACTTAGTATGATGGATATAGAGTAGTTGGGAGTATGTAGTGGCGAAGATGCAGAGTTTGCCTTCAGCCAGGTCCCGCCCACAGCTCACATTCCACACTGCTAAAGACCATGCAAAGTTACACTTACTGGTAAGGGAGTTGAAGGCAGAAAATTGAAAGAAAAATCCAAAGAGCACTGAAAAAATCATTTTAAAACATTGGTAAAGAAGGGTATTAATTATTAAAGCAAAACATCACAGATATTCCCTGTGAAAAAAATAGCTCAAATGAATTTATGGTAATAAAATCAGGAGGCCACCAAAATTACCCAGTTATGGTTTGCAAATGCCATGCATTGCCCCTGATCTGACATACAACACAACTGACATCTCAAATCACATCACTGATGACATGCATATTGTCAGACTTTTCATCCTTGGCACTTTACCACTGCTAACTAGTGCTAAAGTGCAAGTGCTCCTTTACAATATGTGCATGTAATTGGTTCATCCATGATTGGCACATCTGATTTAGTAGTAAGTCCCTAGTACAGTGCACTAGAGGTGCTGAGGGCCTGTAAACCAAATGCTACTAGTGGGCTTGCAGCACTGGTTGTGCCACCCACCGAACTAGCTCTGTAATCATGTCACAGACCTGCCACTGCAGTGTCTGTGTGTGAAGTTTTAACTGTAAAATCGACTTGGCAAGTGTACCCACTTGCCTGGCCTAAACCTTCCCTTTTCCTACATGTAAGATACCCCTAAGGTAGGCCCTAGGTAGCCCCAAGGGCATGGTGCAGTGTATGGTTAAAGCAGGACATATAGTAATGTGTTGTATATGTCCTGACAGTGAAATACTGCTAAATTCGTTTTTCACTGTTTCAAGGCCTGTCCCTCTCATAGGTTAACATGGGGGCTACCTTTAAATATGATTAAAGTGTAGATTCCCTTTGGGAGCAGATAGGTATGTGGAGTTTGGGGTCTCTGAGCTCACAATTTCAAAATACACCTTTTAGTAAAGTTGATTTAAAGACTGTGTGTTTGAAAATGCCACTTTTAGAAAGTGAGCATTTTCTTGCTTAAAACATTTCTGTGACTCTGCCTGTTTGTGGATTCCCTGTCTGGGTCAGTTTGACAGTTGGACTGATTGCACCTCTCACTAGACAGTGACACAAAGGGAGCTGGGGTGTAGTCTGCATTTCCTGATGAGCCATCTGTGCTAGGAATGAGTAGAGGAGTGGTCAGTCATACCTGAAAGGGCTGTGCCTGCCCTCACACAATGCAGTCTTCAACCCCCTGGTGTGTCTGGGGCCTGGCCTGGGCAAGACAGGATATCACAAACAAGAGAGACTTTTCTTTGAAGTAGGCCTACTTCAAAGGGCAAAATGGATATAAGAAGGGCACCCAAGACCACAGACATTAGAACCCTTCTGGACACCAAGAGGAACCTCTGCCTGGAGAAGAGCTGAAGAGCTGAGGAAGAAGAGCTGCCCTGCCTGTGACTGCGCTTTGTGGAGCTATCCTGCAGTTGAAGCTTTTGCCTGTGCTAGAGGACAAAGACTGGACTTTGTGTGCCTTCCATCTTGTGAAGAACTCTCCAAGGGCTTCATTTAGAGCTTGCCTCCTGGTATTTGAAGTCTCAGGGACAGCAAAGACTTCACTCGGACAGCACCTGGAGCCTCTGCTGAGACTACTACTCTGCCAAGTGGTGCCCATCCATTCCTGGGGCCCTGAAAGGAGAACCTGACAGGACAAGAGTGAGAAATCCATGCACATACAGCCATGCGGGGACAAGATCAACGCAAGTTCGAGACGTGGCTGAACTAAATCGGTGCACTGACAGCTTCGCGGGCAAAAATCGACGCTCGCCTGCAGTGCGACTGGAAGATCGACGCACGAGGATGGAGAAACGACGCGCAGCATCACAGACGGAGTCTGGGGAGATCGCAACCCGCGCTGTGTGGTTTTCGGATCATTGTGCGGATAGATTTCCGATGCAAACACCGCTGTGCGTGTAAAAACCACGCAAGGCCTGCCCGGACCCAAGAGTGCTGACCGGACTGACGCATCACTCTCCTACGGAGAGAAGAAACGACGCACGCCGACCAGACTGAAGAAGAAACAACGCAAGGTCTCGCTCATGATATTGACGCAGCGCAAGCCCTTTTTCATGCACACTCGCCCATGCGGGGTTATTTTTGATGCACCCAAGGTATATTTTCTCACTAACAGCGTTAGCGTTGTGTTTAAAATTACATGAAGACCCTCTTTGCATTTTTATTGATAACCTGCCTTGTGTATTGTGGATTTATGTTGTTATGGTCTTGTTTTGTTTAGATAAATATTCTCTATTTTTCGAAACCTGTGTTGTGTCATTTTGTAGTGTTTTCATTGAGTTACTGTGTGAGCTGGTACAAATAATTTACACCTAGCACTCTGAAGTTAAGCCTTCCTATTCGTGCCAAGCTACTAAGGGGGTAAGCAGGTGTTAGCTGAGGGTGATTCTCTTTTACCCTGACTAGAGTGAGGGTCCTTGCTTGGACAAGGGGTAATCTGACTGCCAACCAAAGACCCCATTTCTAACACATATACTAGAAATAATACAGAAAGTTTGCTTTTGCTGGCCTATTTTATATCCACGTTTGAGGGTCAATAAAATACAATGGAAGCTTACTGAGAGCAGTTCTATTTTTTTCAACATGGGCATGTCACTTATTGCCATTTTCATTATGTAAGGTAGACGGAAAGTCTTCATTCCTCACAAATTTCAAATTCGTCTGCGGAATAATTGGTATTAGGAAACAACTACAGAGTGCACCACTGCACTACATATGTAGCGTGCGTTGAAGAGGAACTAGACATTGTGTCTCTAGTAGGCTTGCTTTGACGTCCAAATATATTTAAAAGGCATGAATAGGGATTATGACATCCTTTAGAGAGGCCAGTGCCAAATAACAGAAACGCACTGTAATGGGAGTCTGACAAATATGTGATCCATAATACTAAGTACTTCTGTTAGTATGTCTAAGAAAATAGCTGTCGGTTTCTGTACATTATTTAAAAAAGGCGCATACACCTTCACACATATGAAGAGTCACAAGAAACAGTTGGAAACAGTGAGTAAATGTAAATATATTTTAGCAATATGACAAGAAAATACAAAAAGGTACGTACTTACCCTATTGATACCGCTGTTGCATAAAATGTAAGATATTAATTCCTTCTCAAATTCTCCAAATTTATTCACACATTTCTTAATAACAAAGTTACTCCATCTGGTATCAGAAATTAGATTTGTTAAAACGTTAATTGATTCTGTCTGTAGCGCCGAAAAATGGTCATTTGGGTTTTTATATAAATACAGTAAGCCATCAAGTAATCCTGAGACAGAATCCGATAGGACAGAACTGTTGCTTTCAAACTTTGTGAAATTAGCTGTGACGTTTCCAGATTCTGTCAACTTTCTGAGTCCTAAGAGGTCTCGCAGAAAACGTGTGTGAGCAGTTAATTTCTTCGCTACTCCAAGACAATTATTTTCTTTTACGCCCATTGGATTGTAAGGCCAGTCTAAAAAAAATGTGTCCGTTAAACTGCGCAAAGAATTATCGAAACTCTGCGAGTTACCGACTAAATTCATCCTCTCTTCATTACACGTATCACAACCAGAATCGTCTTCAAGTTGATGTAAGTGCTTTGCAGTATGAGTGTTCTCTTCATGCGATGAAGCTCCTGTAGAAATGTCACCTAAAAGCACAAGAGGAGCTGCTAAATTAAATCCTTACTTAACACATCTTTATACATAATTGGGTTAATGATTGAAGAGGGTGAAAAGTCTTCCAAGCAACACAGACCTTGTCAGGGTGAACCACAAAAGTCACAAAATTATCCTGTGCTTAACCTACTAGTAGCTTGGCACAAAAGGAGTCAGACTTAACCTAGAGGCACTGTGTAAATTATTTAAGCAGCACACAAACAGTAATAAAGCAAAAACACAACACACAAGACAGAGATATCCCACAGCAACTAGGAGAAACCAACACAAATCCAATCAGGTTAATCAGACATATAGAATTTTAAAGAATTAGGTAAAAATAGTGCAAAGAAGCAGACAGCGCTAATTGTGAGTATCTGGTTGGGTTAGACTGGGACAAAGTCACACATTTAGGCCAACCGCAATAGAGTGCAGCTAGGTTACATGGACCAGGTTAGTCCGAAACATCAGGAATGCACAGAACTAGCTCAAATGATGCTACAAAAAGGTCCATGGAATGGGGAGGAACCTCTTGTGGATAAGGAACTCACACCAGCAGAGGCCAGCAGGGCTCAGGCAGGTCCAGCTGCAGGCCTAGGAAGGGCCAGTATAGGCAAAGGGTTCCTGGTAATTACAGACCAATGTTGGAGCGGGACAGGGAAAACATAATATTAACCAGCAAAACACCCCATCTCCAAACATATGTTCAATATAATACAAAGCCAGACTGTAAGGAAATGCCTCCTTGGCATGGTTACCCCCTGACTTTTTGCCTTTGCTGATGCTAAGTTATGACTTGAAAGTGTGCGGGGACCCTGCTAACCAGGCCCCAGCACCAGTGTTCTTTCCCTAAACAGTACCTTTGTCTCCACAATTGGCACAACCCTGGCGCTCAGGTAAGTCCCTTGTAACTGGTACCCCTGGTACCAAGGGCTCTGATGCCAGGAAAGGTCTCTAAGGGCTGCAGCATGTCTTATGCCACCCTGGGGACCCCTCACTCAGCACATGCACACTGCCTGACAGTGTGTTTGTGCTGATGGGGAGGAAATGACTAAGTCGACATGGCACTCCCCTCAGAGTGCCATGCCAACCTCACACTGCCTGTGGCATAGATAAGTCACCCCTCTACCAGGCCTTACAGCCCTAAGGCAGGCTGCACTATAGCACAGGTGAGGACATATGTGCATGAGCACTATGACCCTACAGTGTCTAAGCAAAACCTTAGACATTGTAAGTGCAGGGTAGCCATAAGAGTATATGGTCTGGGAGTTTGTCAAACACGAACTCCACAGTTCCATAATGGCTACACTGAAAACTGGGAAGTTTGGTATCAAACTTCTCAGCACAATAAATGCACACTGATGCCAGTGTGGAATTTATTGTAAAATACACCCAGAGGGCATCTCAGAGATGCCCCCCTGAAAACATACCCGACTTCCAGTGTAGGCTGACTAGTTTCTGCCAGCCTGCCACACACCAGACATGTTGCTGGCCACATGGGAGAGTGCCTTTGTCACTCTGTGGCCAGGAACAAAGCCTGTACTGGGTGGAGGTGCTTCCCACCTCCCCCTGCAGGAGCTGTAACACCTGGCTGTGAGCCTCAAAGGCTCACCCCTTTTGTTACAGTGCCACAGGGCATCCCAGCTAGTGGAGATGCCCACCCCTCCAGCCACTGCCCCCACTTTTGGCAGCAAGGTTGGAGGAGATAATTAGGAAAAGAAGGAGGAGTCACCCACCAGTCAGGACAGCCCCTAAGGTGTCCTTAGCTGAGGTAGCCCTTACTTTTAGAAATCCTCCATCTTGTGAGTGGAGGATTCCCCCAATAGAATTAGGGATGTGCCCCCTTCCCCCCACAGGGAGGAGGCACAAAGAAGGTGTAGCCAACCTCAAGGACAGTAGCCATTGGCTACTGCCCTCCCAGACCTAAATACACCCCTAAATTCAGTATTTAGGGGCTCCCCAGAACATAGGAAACAAGATTCCTGCAACCTTAACAAGAAGGACTGCTGACCTGAAGCCCTGCAGTGAAGACGGAGACGACAACTGTTTTGGCCCCAGCCCTACCGGCCTGTCTCCCAACTTCAAAGAAAACTGCAACAGCGACACATCTAACAGGGACCAGCGACCTCTGAAGCCTCAGAGGACTGCTCTGCAACCAAGGACCAAGAAACTCCTGTGAACAGCGGCCCTGTTCAACAACCTGCAACTTTCTTGCAACAAAGAAACAACTTTAAAAACTTCATGTTTCCCACTCTGCACCAGACGCCCCCGGCTCAACCTGCGGACAACCAACACTACAGGGAGGACTCCCCGGCGACTGCGAGCCTGTGAGTAGCCAGAGACAACCCCCCTGAGCCCTCACAGCGCCGCCTGCAGAGGAAATCCAGAGACTCCCTCTGAATGCGACTGCCTGTAACAAGGGACCCGACACCTGGAACCAACATTGCACCCGCAGCCTCCAGGACCTGAAGGAACGGAACTCCAGTGCAGGAGCGAGCCCCAGGTGACCCTCTGCCTAGCCTAGGTGGTGGCTACCCCGAGGAGCCCCACCCGTGCCTGCCTGCATCGTTGAAGTGACCCCTGGTCCCTCCATTACTTTCTATCTAAAACCCGACGCCTGTTTGCACACTGCACCCGGCCGCCCCTATGCCACTGAGGGTGTACTTTCTGTGCCTTATTGTATCCCCCCTGGTGCCCTACAAAACCCCCCTGGTCTGCCTCCCCGAGGACGCAGGTACTTACCTGCTGGCAGACTGGAACCAGGGCACCCCTGTTCTCCATTGAAGCCTATGTGTTTTGGGCACCTCTTTGACCTCTGCACCTGACCGGCCCTGATCTGCTGGTGTGGTAACTTTGGGGTTGCCTTGAACCCCCAACGGTGGGCTACCTTGCCCCCAACTTTGAGACTTGTAAGTGTTTTACTTACCTGCAAAATTAACCTTTACTTACCTCCCTCAGCAACTGTCGATTTTCCACTTTTAAAATAGCTTATTGCCATTATTACAAAGACTGTACATGACATTGTGTTCATTCAAAGTTCGTAGAGTATCTAAGTGAAAAACCTTTCAATTGAAGTATAAATTGTTAATCTTGAACCTGTGGTTCTTAAAATAAACTAAGAAAATATATTTTTCAACATAAAAACCTATTGGCCTGGAGTAAGTCTTTCAGTGTGTGTTCCTCATTTATTGCCTGTGTATTTACAACAAATGCTTAACACTACCCTCTGATAAGCCTACTGCTCGACCACACTACCACAAAATAGAGTATTAGAAACCCTCTAAGGGGAACCCTTGGACTCTGTGCACACTATTTCTTACTTTGAAATACTATATACAGAGCCAACTTCCTCCACAGACCCAAATATTAAGAACACTGTGATTTTGTATATGTAGGATGTTTCTCTATTACTTTTCTTTGCTTTTTAATTCTATGTACATGGAGCATGTGTTTGGAGGAGAGTTGATTTGCTCTTTATTACTAGACAGGGCCAGTTGCAGCAAGTCATCTGGGCAGTTGCAGGGAGGCCTCTGAAGCTTATTGTGTCCCTGGTAGCTCAGAACACGAGGGCAGCCGAATGGCACTTGGAGTCACTCAGATTCGTCTGAAGTGAAGGGAGTAGATTCAGTCTTCCTTTTCAGAGAGCTCAGTAGGCCTCAAGCAGCAGGGTAGTCTTTTGAAGAACAAGACCGGTCTCAAGCAGAGCAGTCCTCTGGGCAACAAGGCAGGCCTCGAGCAGCAGGGTAGTGCTCTGGGGATCAAAGCAGTCCTTCTTCTATAATGTCCACAGGCACAGGAATATACTGATGAGAGGCTCAGGAGGTCCAAAACATATAATGAAAGTGCCGAAAACGTTTAGTCTAACCTCATATCTGGTTCTCAAAAGTTCCTTAATTCCCCTTTCTTCCCTTGCCCAGGCTGCAAGAGGTATAGGGTTAAATAAGGTTGGGGTCAAGTTCCTTTGTGAGTATTCTGGAGGAAGCCCTTTGAAATCTAAGTGAGGCAGGGAGCAGCTCCACCCGTTCCATCTTGGCAGGACGGCCCTCTTCCAGCTACACCTGGGTTGAACTGTTAACTGTCTGGGCCCAATAGATATTTCTGATGGGGGAGCAATTAACAGGCCCAGGAAGTTGAAAACACCTAGAAGGCCTCAGAAGGTTTAGGACAGGAAAATACCAACTTTCTAAAAGTGGCATTTTCAAAATTGTATTCTAAAATCAAACTTTACCATGAAAGAGGATTTAAAATTATAATTTGAGCCCAGACATGCCATTTCTACATGCACCCAATCACAAACTTAACACTTATTAAATGTAATAAGTTAACCCAATGTTATCCTATGGGAGAGGTACTCCTTGCAGTAATGAAAAAAAATATTTAGGAGTTTTTCACTAACAAGACAGGTAAAATTTAAAAACATGTTCTACTTTTTAAATACAACGCACTTTGCCCTAAGGGCTGTTTAGGGATAACCACAGGGGTGCTGTAAATGTATTAGAAAAGGAGGTTCTGGTATGGTAAAAGGTTTATTTTGCCAGGTAAAACACACATGCTGCAATGGCAGGCCTGCGACCTGTTTTAAAGTGCTATACTAGTGGGTGGTACAATGAGTGCTGCAAACAAACGATCATCATTTAATTTACGGGACCTGTGTACATAAAGTACCATATACTAGGGACTTATAAGTAAACTCAATGTGACAATCAGGTATAGGCCAGTTTTACCATGTTTAGAGAGCAAGCACAAGCACTTTAGCACTGGTTAGCAGTTGTAACATGCGAGTTCTAAAGCCAACAAAAACAAATTCATAAAACAGAAGGGGTAAAGACAAAAAGTTTGGAGGCAACCCTGCAGAGAGGGAAAACTCCAAAAAACGTGGCACGTGGAGGCTCAGCATTTATTTTGTTTCATATCAATTAACTATGTCACAAAGTAAATGTAAACATTGGCAACAGGCAGGACAGCATAATTATGTGGGATAAGGTAAACCACGTGTGCAATATAATGACATTGCAATTCACTGAAAAGTTTCATGACACTATAGAGGAACAAAGCCAATAGGTTCACAGAACTTGAAAGGGACTTGTAGTAGTTTTAAAATGTGAGGCATGGGGTATTTTATTCCTTTTAGTACATGGGCACACCATCACTCCTTCTGCAAACCACTTAAATCCTTGCTGTATTTCTCCTCCACATGAAAAAGTTAGTATGGCTGCAGGCATGCCAAATAAAAGGAATCTACTGCAAAATTGAACACATCCAAATGTAGTCAGTAATTTGCTGCAAAACATTATTAGAATCAGTTTAATGCAAGTCAGGTATAGAAAGTGCTGCAGTTCACAATTTGTACATAAATACATAGATGGTCCATTTTTCCTGTAATGGCCCTCAGTGTGCAGAATAAACAAGTAGGTGTAAGTATCTCCATTTTGCTTATCACTGTCAGTTTTAGAACAATTAATTATAAGTATGAAACCCCAGTTTCCACTGTGTTGCTTAAACCACAGCTGTATTCATGCTCTGTGATTTGCCTTTCAGTTTGGCTGCTGACAGGAGACAATATGATGTCACAACCCAATTGTAACAACTTATTACAGTTGAGCAGTTATCTCGTTTCTTTATTAGAGGGGAGTCTGAGATGGCACAAGTCACCTGCAAAAGGGAAGGCAGAGGCTGGCTCATGTTCAGGGATTGTAAGCTCCCATATATTACATATAGGGTAAAGTACCCCATGCTGTATATTATAAGGATATTGCAACCCACAGAGGAGTTCCATGACCACACAGAGCAACAAGGTTGAAGGCTGAGTTCCTTTATAAGGCAGAGGAACTCCGAAGTGACTTGCAATAACCTTTCAATATATAGCAGAGGGTATTTTATTCCTTATAACGCATGATCATATCATCACTCTTCCTATGAACTGTTTAAATCCTTGGTATCTTACTCTTTCCTGTTTATTGCAGATGTGAAGAATAAAAGCAGAATCTGTAATGCAAAATTGTACACACCAAAAAGCAGTTGTATTTTTAGCAAAAAGATACTAAAATAAGGTTAAATTAAGTCAGGTTAAAAATAATGTGGCCTACATTGTGTAGGAACTTGCAGAGACTCTTTTCAGTAATAAGCTAGAGCATGGAAAAGCTAGTTCCAATTGTCCTTGTTTAAAGTGCAGCTGTTTTTATGTCCTGTGAGCTACATTTCGCCCAGGCTGCTTGCAGCAGCCACTGTAGCTTCAGAACTCAACTGTAACACCTTATTATAGTTGAGCAACTATGTCATTTCATTAGTATAGGTGACTAGAGATGCTTGTATTCTCCTATAATAAGGAATTACAAAACTGGCTTTTTATTCAGGAATTGCGTTCTCCCATGTTTCTAGAGAATCTGTCAAATGTTAAACATAATGTTGTCTCCTGATCATGACAAAATAAAACATACAGTGATAACACAGTTCTACATAAAGTTTGAAACACCCTAAATCAGTGGTTCCCAACCTTAGGTCCGGGGACACAGGGGGTCCGCAAAGCCTTCTCAGAGGGTCAGCGACTACTTAAAAATTACAAAACATTAAAAGATTATTAAAGTGTATATAAATAAAGAAGCTAAATGTATAACTGAACATTTTAAGACGTACTGTAAATGTGAAGGAATTTAAATTGGAGACTAAAAACATAAATCAGTATCCTCAGATTGATTAATGGGAGCAGTACAGGTGCATCCAACAGAATATAAAATTAAATGATATGTGTCTTCAGTTTTGCATTTGTTTGAATTTTTTTCTGTATTTTTTGTGTGTATTGTTTTGCAGTTCAAATCATCGACACTGCTCAGGCCTTGGTCCCTGGCTTCCAATAATGACTTGAGGGGGTCCCCAGATTCCAATAACGATTTTGTGGGGGTACCGGGTTCCAGTAATGATTAAGTGGGGGTCCCTAGAAGTCAAAAGGTTGGGAACCACTGCCATAAACAATCAGATTGACTCCACCACAATACTCACCACTTCAATACCTTACCGTTTTATACCCTGACATACTCCGGAAAGCTTCCAAACAACAATTATGTCACCAACACAGCTGAGGCACTGGGTTACCCCAGCTCGATGACTTGTTGAAGACTTTGGCAGCACAGCTGCTTCACAAAAACATGGTGCCACCGTCTCTCTGGGAAAAAGCACAGATCTCCTCTTTCCTTTCAATCCGCAAGGGGATCTTGCTGCCTCCAGCTTTTACCTAATCTTAAACTAATCAACTATGTTTAGCTTATTCATTCATTTTGTTTTATAGGGGTGCTTAGCAAGTGTGAACCTATCCCCAAGAAAGGATGGAGTGCTTGACTTAACAATACATATTTAACATGTAAGATGACTGATACATGTATGTACATTTAATATGAGAAAACCGGACCATTAATAAGTACAAAGAAGGAGTCAGAAACAGAGCACTACAGTGGGATGATGAGGCAACAGAAAGGACAATACTTACCAATATTATGAACAAGCTTGTATTGAGACTGTCATGATCACTGGACCAGTTAAACCTCTTCTATGTTTACCATGTGCTTGCCTGCAGGCTCTTATCTCTTTCTATTAGAACGTGTGAAGTTTAGGCGTTCACATAACTGTTAGCATTAGGTCTACCTCTAATCTAGGCTGTCATATTTTTGTTTATGCTATAGTCGCCGCCACGTTAATGTGGATGCTTACAGTGAAGGCTAGAATGTCAACATGTTAATCGAGATGACACATTTATCGCCATACTCATTGTGTCTTGTTGGAACTATAGTGTCAACAAACCTATAAACATGAGATAAAAATAAGTGATCAGGTTTGATAAATCCTCTCTATTTGGCAGTAGTGTGGAGAGGCTTCACAATGGAACTACAAGGGCAGAGGTCATGCTGGTTTGCTACAACCCAGCCACAGTCATTGGTTGAACAGACAGTATCAATGAAAAGTGGCCTTCAACCAGGCACTTCTTATCATGCCTGGGCAAGTGCTCTGATGGAAAATAGCTAAACATGTATTTCTGACTGGGAATCGAATACCGTGCAATCCTTCTTCAGAAACTTGATTTATATGCTTGATGTTTTTTTATTCTAAATTATAGCATGCACTTAGCAGTAGCAATAGGGTGTTAGGATTCTAGGAACGTGTCAACTATGTTAAGAATGTTCACATTGTTTTCATAGACAATTTCATGTATTGCTGCATTTATTTTTATATTGTGCGTGGTTACGGTTCATATGTCATGCATAGATTTGTGTTTTAAAAATTAACAAGTTTTATCCTCGTCTCTTTGTGCTATTTTGAGAATGTTGTCCATTTGTCCTTGAACTCGTCTACAGTGACTAACTGTGACCAGAAAATACCACTAGCACAGTAGTGCTTAGTAGTAGTGTAAGGGTTGCAGTCCAACAGTGTAATTCGTGTTGGTGCACTGCACTAGGGGTTGGAAATTCAATCCCTGCGACCCTGGGGGGCAGGGAGGGAATCCCCAGATCGTGCCACGGCGCCTGATGTCAGCATGCTCAAATTAGCTGGATTCTTGAGAAGTTTTTGGTGACACACATAAAAGCTTTCTGTAAGCTTGGTAAGACTGGCTCTTAAATAGGTATTCAGCTCTGTGGTTTCTACATTTAAGAGCTCGTGTTAATTGAATATGTAAGTTAAACATGGCAGCCCGATACAATATGACTAACTTACAGCACAGCAATTACACAACATCTCAAAGATAATACGGTCCTCAACAGGGTGTAGAGGGTGGGGGAATTAACATGTGTGGGTAATGTACATGCTGCTTAGTCCTCTGAACCTTTTTAACAATAGCTGGAATTTGATCCTATAGATGCTGGTACTGGGTACTTTTATACATAAAAAGCTGGAGCCGTTCCTGCACCACACCAAGCATATCAGGTCTTGGAGGTCCCTTAACCTGTGATGAACACCAAAACGGTTTTGATGGTCACTTCCCCTACATACCTCAGAATGTCAGACTGGGTAAGTAATGAAAGGGACAGCAGGATTGTACTGGTTGGGTACACTGTTAGTCCTGACAGTCTTAGGGTGGTCTTCTACCAACTTTTTGCCTGCCACCCTCCCTTTTTCCAATCTCATTTTTTGCTGGTTTTAGGACTCTGCACACTTTACCACTGCTGACAAGTGCTAAAGTGCTTGAGCTCTCCCGCTAAACATGGTAACATTGGCTCATACCTAAATGGCATATTCAATTTACCTAAGTCCCTAAAAAAGTACACTGACTGTGCCACCCACATAAGGAACCCCTTCACCATGTCCCAGCTCTCCCATTGCAAGGTCTGTATGTCGTCTCTGTGCAGGTTCACTGCCACTTTGACTTGGTATTTAAAAGTACTTCCCAAAGCCTTAAATTCCCCTTTTATTACATATAAGTCACCCCTAAGGTAGGCCCTAGGTAACCCATAGGGCAGGGTGCTATGTAAGTAAAAGGCAAGGCGTGTACTTTTAAGTTTTATTTATCCTGGTAGTTAAATATTTTGCATTCTGTTTTCACTTTTGTGAAGCCTGCTCCTCTAATAGGCCAGCATCGGAAATTCCCTTATATACTTTTAGGCGGTAATTTCTGATCTGAGAGGAGTAGCTTTGTCATGTTTGTTATGAAATTTGTTATGAAATGAAATTTGTAAAGCGCATGGCTACCCTAAAGGCTTCCCAGTTATGGTTGGAAGGATAGTGAGAAATCCTCCTTACTGGTGAAGTTGGATTTTACATTACTATTTTAGAAATGTCACTTTCAGAAAGTAGGCATTTCTCTGCACAAACTGCTTCTTGTGCATACAGCCTGCCTCCAATCCACATCTGGGCTGGCTGACAGCTCCCCTTGTGCATTCCAACCAGACAGCCAGAAACACAGGACACTCAGCTGCATATTGATGGTTCTTCATGGGAAGGAAGGGTGGAGGGGGTCTCACACTTCAAAGGCCAGTGGCCTGCCCTCACACAAAGGACTGATAACATCAGACCGGGCTTCTGACAGGCAGGGCCAGGTTGAAAGGGGAGCCTGTCCTCTTTTTGAAGTTTCCTGCACTTCAATGGCACTTTTGGGTTTGTATAACCGGTATGTGACCCCACCAGATGAGACACTTCTGGACCTTCAACTGGACTCTGTCAGAGGGACTGCCGTGCTGCCCCAAAGGACTCATCTGGACTGCTCTGCATAATGGACTGCTGTCCTGCCAGTTGCCCTGCTGGCTCCTGATAGTGCTGGAAGGATTCTGCTTTCACCCTCTAGTGCTCTCCAAAGGCTTGGACTGAGCTTGCCTTCTGTTCTGAAGCCTCAGAGGCATCAAAGACTTCACCAAAGGGAATAAAATACAGCATGTCTGAAAACTGACAACACTTGTCGGATCAACGCAGCACCTGTTGCCTCTTTACAATTTGTGCTGGATTTTCCATGCATCGTCCATGGGTGTCAAAATATCCCTGCATTGCAGTGAGAAACTAAGGCTGCGCTCCAGGGAAACCAATAAATCACACTGCTGCATGGAATGAAATGACACATCACCTCCACCGCACCGGAAAAACAGACGTATCACTTTACTTTTACTATATTTTGACATATCTCAGGTAATGTGTGTTAAGGATTGAGATTTATCTAAACCTATAAAAAGTGATATCTTGCCTTGTGCGTATTGGATTTTTGGTGTTTGGGCCTTTTTTTATTCCTGATAAATAATATTCGCCTAAACTGGTGTGCAGTAATGGTTGAGGTGTTTTCACTGTGTTATTGTACGAGTTATTGTACAAATACTTTACATATTGCCTTCTAAGTTAAACCTGCCTGCTCTGTGCCAAGCTACTGGAGGGTGGGCACAGGATAATCTACGTTGGGTTGTGACTTACCCTGATTAGGTTAGGGGTCTCTACTTGGACAGGGTGCATACCTCTGCCAACTACAGACCAAATTTCTAACATATACTTTTACCAAATCCAGCAAACTTTAATCCTGCAGAGGTCGTAAGATCATTAAATCAAATTGTAGTCCTATGAAGGTAACTCAGACAGCACATACCAGAGAGCATAGCAGGTGGATAAGTTATAGTAGGATATGCATCACAGGCACAAGTTGCCATACAAGCAATCAGTCGACTGACATTAAATTCTAATGCCCAGAATGCACAATGCAATTGCCTTCAGGATTGCTCACAAATCCACTCAGTTGGAAGAGGGCTTAAGAGTCCAGTTGGGGGGGGGGTTACAATTTGAGGTACTTGTACAAGATTAAAATACCACATCGGTATCCATATTGTGATAGCTGTTATTCCAGTTCTTTCCAGGACACTGACAGTAAAAGGTCAAAGAGACCTAGATGGATCAAGCACCACATGTTAGAGGCTGGGTATTAGTGGAGGTAAGTGCATACCTACAACTAGCAAAAATGCCCCCAAGAGAATGTTAGGTCAGTCAAGGTCTCAATACATCAGCCCTTGGCTCAACCCCTGGTAGCTGGCAATGAGCAGGCAGGCTTAACGTAGGAGACAGGTATGCAAAGCATTTAAATACACCAATATAGTAAACAAGTAAGTCACAACACACAATAAAAATCCCTCACCAAGTTATAAAAATGGGAAATATTTATATCTTTAAAATGACACCAAAATGACAAACATCCAATAAAGGGAACCACAGGTATGGATTTTTAAAAATTAATAGTAAAACTAGTGTTTCTTAATGTAGGAAAGTGGTCCACAACCCCAATCGAAGGTTCAAGATTCTCTGAGTTGCTCCTTGGGACATTGGGACAACAATTCCCACAATACACCTGGCCAAATCCTTAAAAGTTCACTGAACGCTGTCCAACTGGGCTCTTCTGGCAGGAGTTGTTGCAAGTGACTTTTGGTAGCTCCTTTAACCGGTCCCTTAAAGCGAGTCCACTCCTGAATCTTTGAGAAGCCAGGTAAAGTCCTGTTTTGTGGAGCCCTGAGTGTACAGCAGATGCAGTCCTTGTGAGTGCAGTCCTTCTTGCTGCAGACCAGGGGTTCAGCAGGGCAATCCATCACCTTCTTCTTTCAAGGAAGTAATCTTTAGGCATCCACAACACCAATCCAAGGGTATGGAAGCTCTGAGATGGTCCTTGGGATGTTGAGGACTACAGTCCCACAATGCACCTGGTATGGAAATTCACAGACTTCTGGTGGACAGTGTCTCTGGTGGACAGTGTCTCTGAGAACGGAGGAAGCAGAAGGGGAGGAGTCAGATCCGGGAGGAGGATCACGAGGAGCCTGGATCAGGTGCGGGTGCAGAGGCATTTGGCTTGTCAGCTGGGACCGGCTTGGGGCCCCTGACCCTGGTGCAGGCGCAGCAGGAAGAGGTGAAAGATGCAGAAGACAGTGAGACAGCGAGGGAGCGGCATCGCAGCATCCAGCACAGCATCCAGTGCCTGTTGTGAACCGGTAAGGAAGTGAAGAGACGGAGTAGGTTTGTGCCTCACGCCTCCTTCACAACTGCTTTACGCCAGCCTGTGCTTACTGCCTATTGACTATTGGCTACCTACTGACCACAGACAGGCGCTCTGTGATACCCAAAGTTGCCCAGGAGGGCAGGTAGTGGGTAACAGGGGCAGTAGCAAGGCAGCAAAAGGCAGTAAAAGCAGTAAAAAGCAGTAAAGGCTGAGGGAGCCCTTGACAGTAGTGGAGAGAGACTGCAGCAGTGCAGCACAGTTTGTCTGGTTTGCCTGGTTGCCTGCTCAATCAATTAATTAATGCTAGCTTAATTAATATACTATAATTAAGCAACCAGTGGGCTTCCAGGCCAGCCTTTGTGCTCTCCAGTAGGCCTCCTAGCCTGTGTCAGCCCCGTAAGTGGCGTAAGTGGTCCCATCCGTCCAGAGTCCTGAGACTTTCACCTGGACCCGGAAATACTGTAAAATCTGCAACCAGTGTTGATTAAGCAGAGACAAGGAGACCTGGGAGTACTAGAGTAGGGCCTGGGAAAGAAAAATAAGGCTCAGAGGTGCAGGTCTCTGAGGTGGAGAGGAAGCGGCTGGCATTAGGCCAGTGAGGCTTGCTCTTCTCAGGGGGGCCTGCCCTCACAGTCTGGTCTTGGAGTATTCATTGCAGTATTCATCGCAGGCAGTAGACATACAGCTTATACAGCATATAGACATATTAAATGTAGCATGCCGCCGAACAAAGCTCGGTCACATGATACATGTGGCACAAGAAAGGGATCGAAGGCAGTTTCTAAAAAAAAAAAAAAAAAGGAAGCCCCAAATGTGAATCAGCCTCCGGTGGTAACAGCTAGCAGCCGAGAAGGAGAGAATATACTACGTCAAAAATGTAAGGGGATCGGAGGCTTAATGGTCCAATGTATACCCTCCAGTGAATATTGTTATATAATGCAATACACTGTTCCAAAAAGACAAAGCAAGAAAGAGAAAATACTAGGGAGTCCTAATTAATAGGCGCAAGAGTCCTCACACACCCTATTCGGTGTCATGCTTCATCATCGGACGGCTCCTCGTCAGACTGGCACTGCAATGTCTGACGGGCTCCCCCCGAAGGGGGGCTCTTTGCCAGAGATCTTTTCTCGATGATGCCACAGAACCCAAATATGGGTCCGAAGGGAAAGAGGAGAGATCAATAGAGAATAAAATTTGCTCAGAACCCTCACTAAATATTCATTTATTTGTTGATGTTGGGTGATGGCCAAGATTAAAAAATATAACAATGGAGTGAGATAGAGATAATGCTCAAACACTCACTAACAACTTAATAAGGCATGGAGGAAGTCAGCAATTAACAGACATTCCTCGAGATGAGGTCGACATGTTTCGCGTCTCTTTTGGTCCACAAGGATCCTATGACGCTTCTTCAGGACCTAATATATCATTACACTTCTCCAACAAAAAAGACAAAATAGACTCCTGCAGTCTGATACTATCAGTCAAAATGTCAACAGTCACTTACACAAGTCCACTTTGACCCGGACTTGCTGTTCCTATTAGTCACCCTAGAGATATATAGAAAAAAGGTTAACAATGTATAGTTTATTCACCAACAATTCAGTGTCATAATGACTGCACAATCATATCAATCAAGCAAAAATAAAAATAAAAGTGGCAAACTGTGCAACACAAGGTGGTAATGTGGGTGGTAGCAAACCCATGCCGAATGAGTGCAGGAGAGCTTACCCTCCCAAGTCGAGAACGGGCTTCATGGGATCACGCAAGCCTGTAGCCAGGTTTGCAAAGACTCTGATCATGAAATTAACAGAGACACAAACAAAGAAACACACACCTCTATTATCATACAACTAGGGACTAAATCCACACTGGGGCAGAGTGTATTCAATATATGAAAAAAACCTCATCAAATCATTTGCATTTTATCTATAAGAACTCACTAGCCCACCCTTAATGCAGTCATCAGTATTGGTAGTAATCACAAAAAACATGAGATCAGTATAAAGCCATGGTTACTGTGTCTGATGATTAACTTGGAAGTGAAGATCCTCATTTGAGCCCCACAGAAAGTGAAGGACAGTAAGGTTAAGGAAATGAAATAATGTAGAAAATACACTTGATATGCAGAGCAAACACATGTAGTGTAAAAAAGACAGTTAGTCAATAGGTCAAGGCAGAATTTCGTCACATATTAGTATGGGAGAGCCCGGTTCGTAATCCAAACCCTGGGTAGCTCCCATTCAAACTTCCAAGTCAAGGAGCATGCAAATAACGGATCCCGAGCTTCAGGAGCCGTGCCGTTAACTTCTCATAAAAGCAGTAACAAAAGAACGGCACGGATCGTGGAAAAAAACAAAGGTTGTTGGCACTTACTTTAAGGCAAACTGGTGTGGAGTGTTCAACCTACCCCTGGCCGCGCTCTCGAAGGTACAGGAAGCCACGCGCCGAGGGGTATAAATAGAGCGAATTAAGAGCGCGGGAACAGCATTTGCTGTTCTCGTTGCCAGGAAACTGTAACACGCGTGGCAGAACAGAGCCGTAGCGCGTAGTGGTAGAAATGGAGAAAGGGAAAAAAAAAAAAACCCTCCAGATCCCATTTCTACAACAAGATGTATGGCGGCCATCTTGAGATGATGTTAGACCTCATGAAACTCATATGCCGGCAATCACCAGGTGGGTCTAAAAGAACCCCCAAGGTGTCATAGTATGAAATGAAAAACACTGAAAAACAGAGTAACTTGTAATTATAAGTATATCTGTCATCTAATATATTATAAAAAATGGTGAATAAAAATGATGATACACTGCCATTTAACTCCTAAAACAACCCTGATGCAAATAATACAGGCTCAAACTTTAACCCTGGCAAATAAGTGAGAGGTTGACACTAAAGGTAGATAGTTATCAAGCCATAAGGGTGCTTCAAGAGGGAAAGGTTAAACTAAGGTATATCATCATTTAACCCTTGGAGATGAGTGTTAAGTTTGTAAACCCAGCGTTGTTCAAGTTCAAAGAGTGGTCGGGTCTCTTTCTGTACGCAGGTCTGTAGTACAACCCACCACATGTCATCTGGAGTATGGTTTGCTTCTATGAAATGAATACTCAATTTGGTTGTGGCTCGGCCACACCGAATGTTGCTGCGGTGTTCATTTATCCTCACTTTGACTGCTCTTGTAGTCATCCCTACATACCGCAAATTACAAGGGCAGGTAATCAGGTATTGCAATTGATATGTTTCATCAACCGCCATGTCATTATAGGTTCTAAATCAAGGATATCTATCCGTTTAGTGAGTGAACAGACATTGCAGTTTCCACACGGAAAGTGGCCCTTGACTAGGGGGAGATCCCACAGGGACCTTTGTGTGGTAGGGGTAATGCGGGATTTAGGCCGAGTATTGACCAACATATCTTTAATATTGGTGGTCCTTTTGAAAGCAAAAAGTGGTTTCGAAATACTCTTGCCTCCTCTACAGAGAATAGCCCATCTTTTGTTGATTACCTTCTTGACAGTATTCGATAATGGCGTAAATGTAGATACGTAAGTCAGTTTAGTTTCTGAAGGTCTAGGGTTCAACTGTAATAATGAGTCCCTGTCACTATACTTAGCTCGTTTATAGGCCATATTTATCACTCTGTTAGGATAGTGACGGTCATACAATTTACTCTGGAGGTCAAAAGCTTGAGTATCAAATGAATGCAAATTGCTACAATTCCGTTGTAGGTGCAAAAACTGCCCATACGGCAAATTGTCTCTGAGTGCTTTGGGGTGATGACTTTCATATAGCAATAAACTGTTACGGTCTGTAGTTTTGTGATAAGTACATGTCTTAAGTTTACCTTCCTCAATACTAATCACTAAATCCAGAAATGGAATCTTGGCGGTTGAAACTGAAGAGGTGAAATTCAAAAAGGGGTCCAATATATTGACCCATGTTGTAAAGTTGTCTACTTCGGAGATAGGACCGTGCCAGATCACCAAAATGTCGTCTATATACTGACGCCATAATTTGATATTATCAAAAAAAGGGTTGGTATCTGGCAAAATAAAACGTTTTTCAAAGTCGTACATGTACATGCAAGCCAGACTTGGGGCAAAGGTGCTGCCCATTGAAGTACCTCGAATCTGGTGGAAGAGCATGTCTTCGAATTGAAAACATTTTTTTGTCATGGCTAGGTTAGCACAATGCATTATGAAATGGACCGGGGTTGCTGAATCCAATCTCGCAGATAGGAGGGATGTCTCAACTACCTTTAATGTAGCCTCTTGCGGAATGTTAGTATATAATGCTTCAACATCTAGGGTGATGAGAGCATGAACGTTAACTGTAGAGTTAATAGACTCAATAAGATTAAGGACATCTTTTGTATCCCTCAGGTAAGTCATTGATTGTTGTACAAGAGGCCGTAGGAAATAATCACAAAATGTGGATAAGGGTTTGAGGACAGATCCTATCCCTGAAACTATGAGACGACCTGGAGGAGGAGTCCTGCCTTTGTGAATCTTCGGGAGACAGTAAAAGTAAGGAGTACGAGGATTCACAGTGTCCAGAAATTCTGCTTCTTTCTGTGATATCCAGGAATTCCCACAAGCCTTCTCTATCATTCCTCGGATCTCAATTTGTAATCTGGCTGTGGGATCGTGATCAATATGAGCATAATAGGTGGAGTCACCCAGGAGACGTAAGCACTCCTGTCTATAATCTTCTGTATTCATTACAACTATAGCCCCACCCTTGTCCGCTGGTTTTATGATAATGCTAGTGTCAGCTGCCAAATCTTTGAGGGCGTTACTCTCAGCTTTGGGTATATTGACAAAACTGTGTTTGGGTCGTATTTTAGTTATGTCAGTGGTGACTGCTTTCTCAAATGCCAGAACCTCGCAAGGCATTGAAGATGAGGGTGGCATGAATTTGGAAGGTTTCTTAAGACCAGAGTCTGAAGGTAAATTGTCAATAGGTTTATCTTTAAAGAAGAATTGCAGTCTGATTTTTCTAAAAAACTGCGAGAGTTCACACTGTAACCGGAAAAGATCATCTCTGGGAGTTGGTACAAAGCCCAAACCTCTATTGAGAGCCCTCATTTCATCAGAAGAAAGAGGTCTAGAGGACAAGTTGACCACTAAGTCTTTGTTTGTGGGACTTTGCCTTGGCTCCGAGTGACCATCTGTGGTTCTTCCTGGGACCAGTGGACTCTCCTGCCTCTTCCTCGCCTTCTGCCTCTTCCTCTGCCCCTGCTGTGGCCTAAAAAAGGCAAGTATGGTAACATGGGATGGGGTTGTTAGAAGGGGAAGGGTTGTTGCCATGCTAACGGTTGACCAGGATGATATTGGGGAAAGTTATAATAAGGTTGTGATCTCTCATCATCAGTGCTCCAACCATCAGAAGAAGAACTATGACTGTGTTTACGAGGTCTCCTACCTGAGGTAGAGGATTCATCTGACGAAACAGATTGAGTATCTGCGGTATAGTCTTCCTTAATATAAGGATAGACCTTCTCTCTATTGAACTTATTGATATCTTTCTGTAATTTAGTGATCTTTTGTTGTGTTAGGAATTCTTTTGTTTCATTCAGGTCAGAATTAATTTCCGATAGTCGACTCTTAAATGCTGAAATGGAAACTGTGGTTTTAAGTGTATTTTCCATAAAGGTGATCTGTATGGCCATAGATTCTGCAAGTCGTCTGGATGTGTTGATGATAAGGACGAGCCAATCACGAGTGCATTTCCAGGCGATCTGTGCCCAGTCTTTCCTAAAGACTAAGGTGGTCATTACAACCCTGGCGGTATGTGTTAAAGCGGCGGTAATACCGCAAACAGGCCGGCGGAACAAAAAAGGGAATTATGACCGTGGCAGAAACCTCCAACATAGACAGCCACTTTAACACTCCGACCGCCAGGGCGGTACAGACAAGCAGCACGGCGGTCACCGCCAACAGACAGGCGGGAGACAAAGTACCGCCCACAGTTTTACAACAGGCCAATCCGCCACCTTTTCCGGGGCAGATTCTCCGTGGATAAAAACACGGCGGAAGCAGCTTTTGCAATGGGAAAACGCTCACCTGAACACACTCCATGAGCATGGAGCCCGGAACTCCAAATACTCACTGCGATTGTGTTCCTGCTCCTCTACGAACATCAGCAACGGCGGCGCCGAAGACAACGGTGAGTACCTCACCTACGACATAGGGGAGGCAAAAGTCAGGGACACACACGTGCAACACCCCCACCCCGACCCTCGCACACTACAACACAACACCAATGCATTACCAAACATCACAGGAACAACCCCCAACCCCCCCGGAAGAATGCAAAGACAAAAGGAAATGAAGTACAACCATTGTAATGTATCAAAATACAGTAAGCACATATATACATAAATATATACACATTCCAAATATATACATCACGATTAGTAGTGCAGGTATGCACATTTCAATGTCCGTGGACCACTGGGCCCAAAATGCATGGGCGAGACCCACACACAATACCTGTCCAGAAACGAAGAGAACACTGCTGGGGCTATCAGATAGAAATACAACAGGCACCTCAGGGGGAACGGAAGGGGGGGCACCTCAGCCGGATGACAGCACCACGCTAGATCCATGACGGGGCACCATGCCCATTGATGTATCCAGGGGAGTGCAAAGCCACAGTCTCACAAGTCTTTGCAGTGGGTGGTTTGCCCACTGTTTTATCCTGGGGAGTGCAAAGCCACAGTCTCACAAGTCTTTGCAGTGGGTGGTTTGCCCACTGTTTTATCCTGGGGGGTGCAAAGCCACAGTCTCACAAGTCTTTGCAGTGGGTGGTTTGCCCACTGTTTTATCCTGGGGAGTGCAAAGCCACAGTCTCACAAGTCTTTGCAGTGGGTGGTTTGCCCACTGTTTTATCCTGGGGAGTGCAAAGCCACAGTCTCACAAGTCTTTGCAGTGGGTAGGTTGCCCACTGTTTTATCCTGGGGCGTGCAAAGCCACAGTCTCACAAGTCTTTGCAGTGGGTGGGTTGCCCACTGTACCATCCTGGTGAGTGCAAAGCCACAGTCTCACAAGTGGATAACAGTCTACATTGGTTTTGGAGGGGGACTGGTGCCAGAGTGCTTCATCCTGTTAAGGACAGACGGAGAGGATGCTGTTCTCCACTGGTTCTGGAGGGGTACTGGTGCCCAGAGTGCTTCATCCTGTTAAGGACAGACGGAGAGGATGCTGTTCTCCACTGTTTCTGGAGGGGTACTGGTGCCCAGAGTGCTTCATCCTGTTTAGGACAGACGGAGTGGATGCTGTTCTCCACTGGTCCTGGAGGTGGACTGGTGCCCACAGTGCATCACGCTACCCGCGACGGTCCCAGTTCCGTCACTGCCCCTGCCGCACATGGGCTAACGATGCTTGAGTTGGCGGTGCTTGCCCTGTTCAGCGGTGTTTGCCATGGCGGTCTTTGCCCTGTTTAGCGGTGCTTGGCCTGTTCAACGGTGCTTGCCATGGCGGTCTTTGCCCTGTTCAGCGGTGCTTGGCCTGTTCAGCGGTGCTGGCCATGGCGGTCTTTGCCCTGTTCAGCGGTGCTTGGCCTCTTCAGCGGTGCTTGACTTTGCGGTCTCTGACCTGTGCAGCGGTGTGTGCCATGGCGGTCCCTCATTGCCCAGCGGGGCTGTGGCTGCCGGGTCCCTCCTGAGCACTGACTCTGGCGGTGGTCTCCTGACCAGTGACGATGGGGCTGTCGGTGGCATCCTGGGCAGCGGGGAGGATGGTGACCTTTTTCCACCGTGCTGCTCTTCCCAGACTTTGGCAACTTCTTCTGCCCCTTCTGCCCCTTCCCCACCTTGGGAGGAGTCACAGCTGACTCGACACTCCCCCCGGGACCCTTGTGAGCGGCTTTGCCTGCAGAAGTCTTCACCCTCTCCCGTCGGGCACTGTCCAACTTCTGGTGCTTCACAGGGGGTGGACTGGCAGTGCTTTGGCTCCGTGTCACACTGGCTGACCTGGTGCCGGTGCACTCCACATACCTCTAACAGCCACCACTGGTACCGGACTTGTTTTGGCTGAGGTGCTACTACGGGACCTATGAATTGGAAGGGGGGTGGTGGGACAGAGGTCAAGGTTGCTCAGGAAAAGTTTCTGACAAACACTGGGACGGGTAGCTGGAGGGGGTCTGGGAGTGGAGGAAGAGGAGATGGTTGTAGGAGGTGTAACATTTGATGCTTTGGGTGCAGGTGCATGCTCTGGAGGCTGTCGTGAGGTGGATGGATGTTAGGTCTGTGTGTGCCAGCGTTTGTGTACTTTGGGAGGGGGCTTCACAGACACACTGGGAGAGGACACAGGGGATGTGTAAATGGTAGTGGGGGTGGTGAGTGCAGGTGAGCCGGGTGTGGTGCTGGGTGTTCTGGTGCGAGTCCTAGTGGCTGTAGTGGTAGTGCATGCAGGTGAGAGTGTAGACGACACTGGGAGGGAGGAGGGAGACGACGAGGAGAGGGACACAGTGGAGGCAGTGGATGTTGCTGTGTCTGTATGTGGGTGATGCTTGTGTGAGTGCCTGTGGGATGTGTGGTGCCTATGTTTGCCTGAGCTGCCCTTGTGTGTTGACGTGTGTGCAGGCTGGTCTCATGGTGTGCTTGGGATAGGCTGAGGTACAGGGGATTGGGTCTGGGTGGAGGAAGTTGGAGGGGGGAGGCTAGACACAGGGACAATGGCTGCCATCAGTGCTGAGGCCAGAGATTGCAGGGTTCGATGATGGACAGCCTGACCAGAATGAATGCCCTCCAGGAATGCATTAGTGTGTTGCAACTCCCTTTCTACACCCTGGATGGCATTCACAATGGTAGACTGCCCAACAGTGAGTGACCTGAGGAGGTCAATGGCCTCCTCACTGAGGGCAGCAGGGGTGACGGGCAGGGGCTAAGGTGCCTGGGGCGAAGGTGATGCCCACCCTCCTGGGTGAGCGGGCACGGGGCAAACGCTGAGGGGCTGCTGGGAGGGCGGTGCTGGTAGGGGGGTGGCGGCTGTACCTGTAGAAGTGGGGGCCACAGATTTTGCTGCCACCACAAGGGAGCTCCCATCGGAGGACGAGTCCGTGTCGCTGGTAGCTGATCCGGTGACCGCCGTGAAGCTTCCCTCGCCCTCCGTCCCACTGGTGTATTCAGAGTCCGTGGTGTGGCCCTCCATGGCCATGTGGGATGCAGCCCCCTCATCCTCCAGTGCCCCTGTACCTCCGCCTGATGATGCTGACGCACAAGAGAACAGGGAGAGCACAAAAAGGGGTGGGGAAACAGAAGAAAGACAGGTTGAGTGCATGGCTTACCGCTACCGTTGGTGGACAATTCAGACACAGCAGCCCCCTGCACTACGCCGCACTCTTGGGCTCTACAGATGCAGTTCCTGGGATATGGCCTACGTGGCTATGGTGGACATCTGCACACATAGATGACACAGGGGCATGTAGACCTGTACTTGGCACTCTACAGAGGTGGGGTGGAGTGCCACATGGCCTGCATTACGGAGGGGCCTAGCCTACGGAACTTGCCCTGGCCTAGGGAAACCCACAGCCCTCCTCCCCCACCAAGACCCCTCCACTGCGTGCAAAGTCATGAGAATGTGAGTGTACTCACCCCCTTGTGTCTGCTGTGATGCCCTCATGCGCCCATCCAACTCAGGGTAGGCCACTGCCAGGATCCGGAACATCAGGGGGGTCATGGTGCGACGGGCACCCCTCCCACGTTGGGAGGCCATCCCCAGCTGAGCCTCCGCTGTCTTCTTGCTCCAGCGGCGAAAGTCCTCCCATCTTTTACGGCAGTGGGTGCTCCGTCTCTGGTGGATCCCCAGGGTCCGGACGTCCTTGGCGATGGCACGCCAAATCTATCCTTCTTCTGGTGGGCGCTGACCTACATGGCATGTACAGGGGAAAAAGAGAAGTCATTACCAACTGCACCGTCGAAGTGAGTGGCCCACATCCCTGCCCTTGCCATGTGGCACATACATTCACACTCCTTAATGCTCGCAGAACTCTGCCCCTTCCTACTTACATCCAGCCCTCTCCACCCAGGCATAGCCCATACAACTTGCACCCTATGTACTCACCTGTTGGTCTGGAGGACCGTAGAGTAGCGTGTACTGGGGGAGGGCCCCGTCCACGAGCTTCTCCAACTCCTGTGCACTGAAGACAGGGGCCCTTTCCCCAGACGCACGTGCCATTGTCTCTTCCAGACCGAGGTCACAGCAGCACTTGCAGTGTAGGTCCTCTCCTTTCGAAGATCAGGTATCGAGTGATTGAACAGATAGAAAATGGCGGTCACGTCCGCGGCGGTGACGTCCGCAATCATCACCGCTGGCGCACTTCGTCATTGGCTCCTGGGACCCATAGGGTCCTATGTTAACCAATGCAGCATTGCGCCGCGGTCTATGACTGCCTACCGCGACATTGTACAACGCCAGCGCAGTTACCTCACATCCCATTGTCCCACTTTAGAGGTCAGGCATCTGACATTTCAGGGACCCACATGGCTTCATTTTCAACTGCGTCACACATACCTAGGCCTGGAGTCAACACACATACAGAAAATATTTTTTATTTTGTGTCGTGTTCTGTGTAGCTGTGGGTACATACCTCTGAATTGGTTGACTCTGTGGTCGCTGTTGTCCTTCCTAGGCACCGTCAGCTGGGACATGTGAGGAGATGGCGGAATCCTCCGGTGTACCGACTTGCGCAGGTAGATTTCTTCCGCCACCCATTCAGTGACATCTCTTTTCTATCCATCCATACTGGGGCCCAACTGGCCTAACCATATGATAGCTCCTCTTTGTTTGGCCAGTAATAGTGTCAGCTGAATGAACTTGTATACCCATGGTTCTCGTGGGATAGTGATGTCGCAGTGGTCAGTTGATAATCAACTACCGTATTTCAAAACTCTAATACCAGTGGGCAATACCATGCTAAGTGTAAGGGCGGGGTTTCTGTTCAGTACTTCTGTAACCCGAGCAGCCCACTGAGCGGTCAGGAGTACACGATCTAGTCTGCTGAATGTGCCTGAGTAGGGGAGTAACAGGAGTAGTCCTGCGTATTTGGATGCTTATCTCGTTATATCACAAATCCCCAAGTGCGTCAGAACCCCGAACAACAGCGCTGTCATTTTGGACTTGGTGTTTCACTGTGCCGGGCAGTGGTCCAATTAACCGTCAATTCTGAAGTTTAAATCACCAAATCCATAGCTTATTTGTAACAGCCTCCGAGTACACCGTGCCCCTAATCCCTTCATGGAGGGAGTCAGTATCTATGTTCGGACCATATGAGTTCACAATCATCACATCTGTACCATACAGTCTTCCCTGTAGCACTATATATCGCCTTTCTATGTCTGCCTCCATATCGGTTAGTGCAAAGTGGACACCCGGGGCAAACCATATCAAAGCACACTAGGGAAGGAGGAGTAATTTCCAAATTATGTCTGTCCCCTCCATGTTATGCCAATTTACCAGCTTTGTCGTCAGTAAAATGTGTTTCCTGTATAAAGCGACATTCACTCCAAGCCATTTAAGTAATTATGATACTCTATATCTTTTTGTGCTGTTCCCAGGCCTCGCCCATTCCAGAACATGATTTTGAACATAGGCATGGACCAGATACACAGTTACGCATCAATCACCTATCCTCACAGGACCTTCGCAAGTCAGGCAGACAGAGAATAAAACTCTTCAACCATACAATAATTTTAACTAAACTTCCCCCACCTCAACCCAGATAAGCAGCAGTAACTAACAATAGCATTCTTGCCCATCCCTTTCGATGTGTCAGGACGAACACTACTGTATACCCCTAAAGTACATATGTGAACTTCCCCACAATAAAAGGGGAAACAAGAAAAAGAAGAAAAAACACATTCCTCCCCCATAACCGCCCATATAGCACAAGTCTTTATTTAGACTTCCTCATACGTCCGGGAGGGAGTCAAAAAAGCATCAAGTGGCGCCACTCGCTACAGCCCTTCCCCAATGAGGCCTATACATCAAATATTCAGTTATCTAACCCATGGCTAGTGTCTTCTTCAGGATCCTCTAGCACAGTTCTCCACATCCCTCTTACCGCCTCAGGTTCTTCATTTAGCTTTACCACATCAGTGTTCTACTTTCAGCTAGTGAATATTTATATAAGTGTATTACTGTTACGCTGTGTATCTAGCACTCTAGTAGTGTTGTGTGAGTGCAAGATTTATGCAGGTGGGTGCTTCTCAAAATCTCAGTTTTCAGTGTCCGTGACTTAGTCACTGAAGCCATCCACCAAAATCACACCTTTTCCCAGGTCGGTGCCTCCATCTTCACAAGTGTCTGCTAGCGTGCAAACCGGTCACTGCACTACAGTGCCATCCTCGTGTACGACCACTCTAACTGTGCCTCCCCACAGCTCCTGGGTGTTTTTAGGTTTGCAAGACCACTTCTGCCTCATTTGTTTACCCTGTGTATGATATGCAACAGTTTCTGCAAGCGGTTGCCACTGCGCTGCCCTTGTCATATCTAGCCAGGCCCATATATCAGAGGGATTATCAAAAAATGTATTTCCCCCGCACTAATAGCCTTGAGTTTAGCGGGACTAGCAACATGCATCAAAGCCCCATGAACCGTAGTCGTCGTTTGACTTCCGTGAACGTTTTTAGGTCACTCCTGTACTTTATGTCTATGAACAGGATAAATAGCAATGTTTCGTCTCTCTTACTGTGGCACTGTAGTTTCTTTGGCTGCCCTCAGTGTTTCATCTCTGTCTCTATAGTTCATTAGTCGAGCAACTATAGGCTGCAGCAGGGCTCCTGGTATTGGCATTGGCGCTGGTGCTCTGTGAGCCCGCTCGATGACGAAATGTGTAAGGCAGTTTGGTTTCAATGTGTCAATCACCCATTGATCCAGGAATAGCTCGATGGACCGGCCTTCTGCGCATTCTGGGAAACCCAGTAGACGTATATTATTTTGCTGTGACCAGCCTTCTGCTTCTCCGGCTCGTTGTTCAAGGATAGATGCAGTGGCATTCAAGTGCTGCAACTGTTGTCTAAGTTTCTGCACATCATTCTGCAAGGTTGTAATGTTGGTTTCAGCTTCCCCAACTTTCTCTGAAATTTTACATAGATCTTTAGCAACACAAAAGGATGATGGACGGAGTGCTGAACAATGCAAACACTCACCCCCAGTCACAGATCGGGGATTAATCCATTGTTCTTTTGCTCACCATGTCACCCAAGTTAGGACCAAGCCATATGCAAATCAGTCTTTACCCTGTTCCTCATGGGAACAGTCCAGCCCAAACTGCCAAGCCAGGTCCTCCCTGGACCGAAAACAAGCATCCTGGGACCGGTTTCAGGGTTTCACCCTTCATCAGCCAGGCTAGCTTGAATAGATGTGGCACAGTGAGCAAGGGACCCTTGTCTGGGCATACCCTTCCCAGCAATAGTTTAGTTGGTGGTGAAACAACATGCAACAATGGAAAGGGAGAGCCATGAGGTGTAGCTGGGAAGCATGGGGTGGCGAGACCTCCATGGGAATGATCCAGTAGGAGAAACTAATAAGCTGAAATTTCACAGGTTAATTTTTTCAAAGTGTCTGGCACGGTATTGCATTCCGAGTCAGCTATTTTAATTACCATGAACTTATTTCTGAAAACATTACATATCAAACAATATAATTATTACCCTTGATGGGTAATGATGAGTTACATTATCCTCCATATGCAGTAACATGTTTTCTTAATTCAAAAGCAGAAACGTAATGAAGGATGCCGAGACTTTTTACTTCTGTAACAGTACATTATGAAAGAAACCTATATTGGCATGCTAACAAATATTTTAGCGATGCAACAAACATAACAAAATAGCCTAAATTGTGATTTCATATCAATAGAAATTTGTGTGGTTAATTCGGGTAAACCTAAAGGATTATTACAATTTGGTGCATATATAACATACCGACACAAAAACGTACCTTTTTCCACTCTTTCTGAAGCATTGGCTGACTGTATCTTGTTCAAAAAAAGCTGCTGACGTAACCAGAGAACTTCTGCTTCCAACTCTTCCACTTTTGATTTCCAATTAAACTCATGACCAGAGACTCTTTTGGCTAAATACTCTGTATACGCTTTGGCACTTCTTCCTATAGGTGTTGTTCTTATAATAGCCAGTGCTAATGCTACCTTTGTTGTCAAGTTGAACCATGTAGGCACTTCAGATTGGTCTTTGACGTCTGAAAAATAACACAGAGACATTAGTGTATTTACTTTTTACTCTACCACCAATCCAGAATGAAAGTCAACTAATTTTTTTTTGGGACAAAATAATGCAGCAGCAGACTAGCACTGCCACAACTCTGAATAGTGCTGCTCTGTGTAATTGCCTTAAGTGCTTTATGGAGTGCAGTATCATAGCCATTTTATTTTCCAAAAAGTATCACTGTTGGGACAAGAAAGTTTCCTGCATGGAGAACGAGCATGTGCACATGCTCTGAGTGCCTGATTGCACGTGAAACTGCTATCCTGACTTATTTTGGCCCTGAAGTAATGCTAATCTAGCATGTGCACAGAGACCTAGATCTGTCCATAACAATACAAGGTCTAGGAGCTGCTCAGTGAATTGGAGGGGTGCAACAGGCTTGTCATCATGGGTCTAATATTTAAGGCAGTGGTAACAGCATACCATGTTTTATGATTTAGTCAGAGATTTTTCTCTGTGTCAGTAAAAGCATTGTTGACTAAAACCCTCATCTAAAGTTTGGTTGACATGTGGAACCCAGAACCTTGCACTGACATCCTGTGTGAATGTTGTGTGCATGTGTGTGGTAATAGGACTCTGGGAGTGTGTGTGAGTGAGTACAGAAGCCAGTGGAATCCATTGTGGATGCACCTGATTTGGCATGGCACAAGGGAGAGGATGAGGACAGCTTCCCAGACAGTCGAAGTGTATTGCCAGCATTCCTGTGTCTTAAGAGTGAGATCCACTGACTTAAGTGAAGACCATGAAGACAAGGCTACTTTTGAAACTCCATGAAAACTTTGGGCCCGATTTAGTTGTTGAAGGACAGTATAAAGACTGTCAGGGTGGCTTAGGACTTTACATCCACCACGCTGCCTTTACTATGCCTACCACTGGTGCTGGGATGAAGTCTATGGGTTTGTATATAGTTTTTTACTTTTACTATCACTCTCCACCAGGACACCAAGATGTTCCTGTTGGTGACAGAGTAAAGAAGAAAAAAAGAAAGAAAAATGTCCTACCATTCACTATAAAGGGGGCAGATAATTCGATCACTTACCTCTGACAGCCCCTACTCTCTTGGGACTTCAGAGGGAGGGTAAAACTAACAGAATACATTTTAATCTAGTGGCATACAGCTCAGATTCTCTGAATCAAATTTGGGAGGGGGGGACCAAGGGTTTGGCATAAGGGGTACCCATCTCATTTGTGATAGAGAACACGTTTTGCAAATCTCAAAACTGGGCTCTTTATTAGCAAGCTAATTAACATTATTAGCTACTTTGCTCTTTCTGAGCACTGCCATTTGCTTGATGATAGAGTGAGGAGAGGACTGCACTTTCAATTTCTCCAGGCGAAGCAAAGTCTAGGTCACACCTGCCCTTTTGTCTATCCCAGTTTATTGCTTAAAGAAGGCTAATAAGAGCCAGGTTCACACTTCATTATGACCAGTTCTGATTATGCTAGGAGCAAGACCCATTTCCACCTGCTGTGAGAAGCATCAATTTACGTAAAGACTGTCTGGAAAGCAGCCAAGAATTGACATCTGAAATGTTCTGAAGAATGAGACCCTATACTCGCATCACCTGCCTAGAAAATGTGTGTAATAGTGGAATTCAAACCACTCCAACGTTTTCCAATTCCAAGTTTTTTATGACCAATGAAGGGCTGCGTGGTATGCAATGTACTTTAAGGACTGCTATGTGATCAGGGACTGGGTCTGCCTGACAGCCAGTCTTCCAAAAGTAAGTAGGCAGTCTCTACTTTCTGCTGGAGGAGCTGAAGGTCTGCCTAGTGTCTAGAAGCCTACCTGTATGCTGAGAGAGGATAGGTGGCTGCCTGGCCCTCTATGAGAGGAGATGACCGTCCAGGAGGAGAACCCAAGAATGTTCCTAGCATGTAGAACACCCATAGAAAGGGGACTTCTTGAACGAGAAGCAAGATGCAACTCGTTCTATGAGTGAATCTGCCTGAAAACTGCACCCAAAAAGACTGCATAATTTCAACAACCACTGTGTCTGTCTGGTAGCCTCAGCAGACTGCAATCTGGCGCTCCTGTCACCAATGGAAGAAGAAGGTAGAGATGGTTTGCCTGAAAAGGTTGCAACTGCTAGAG
Organism: Pleurodeles waltl; assembly: GCF_031143425.1. Taxonomy (NCBI): domain Eukaryota; kingdom Metazoa; phylum Chordata; class Amphibia; order Caudata; family Salamandridae; genus Pleurodeles; species Pleurodeles waltl. Next base: position 1,385,513,646 of record NC_090444.1, read on the forward strand.
ATGCTTTCTCACTTACCAATGGGGAAAGTGGAGGCCACAACTGTCTTGCCAAAAAGCTGTTTTGCTTTTGAGCAGAGGAGGACAACCACCGAAGACAACGTGACCATTTGACAAGACTCACCATGCTAGATTTGCCTGACAAATCTTGTTTCAAATAGAAGCAACAGTGTACACCTAAGACAAGGGCTGTGCCTAACCATCCCCCTACAAATGCAGCAAAATCAACAAACAGACAATGCAGGCACTCGCTTCTGGCCAGAACAGCCACAGTGTAACAAAGACTTGAGGTTGAGGACCAAAGACTTTTTTCTGCCCATCTTTATCACAGGGAATCCGGGCAAACTGATTGTGCATCTAAACATGTGTGTCAATCCTAACACGGTCCCTGTTCATTCAGACCTAGGAGCTGTGGCGCGGACACACGAGAAAGTGTGATGGTGGTTTGATTAACACTACTGTTACGTTATTCTTAAATTGGTTGGAAGACTTTTTTTTTGCCCTCTGGTAGCAATTGCTGTGGGACATTGATGGTCCCCTATGCAGTAGGCTTTGCATTACCCTTGGTCAGGTTGCTACTTCTGTCATCATGAAGACCCTGTCAAATAACTCAAGGGTCAAAACGTCAATTTTTATGTCTTAACCAATTTTTCATTATTTATTTGACTTTGTGAAACCCATTATGATTTGTTTCCTTTTAGGGTTGCCATGCTCAAAATGGTTGTCTGGTTGGTTAAGACTATTTCATCTTATGCACACTGTATACTTTTTGCATTATTTTGTCCCCTATTTTTACCTTCTGTCACCGTGCTGTCACACATACCACCTTTTCACTGACTGGAATTGTATTTTACTGATGTGATTTTTCTAATCATTACATTAAAGCAATTTCAATATCTTTTGTTGAGATAGCAGGGTTCTTAGAATTGATTTTCACTGCAAACATGTTACACTTTTCAGAACATTTTCCTCTGGAACACATTTTGCATTAATGGCCTTCATACCCTAGTTCCATTGAAAGACAGGAGTCTAAAATGTGGGGTCAGCACACATCAATGTGTACCTGTGCATAATTTAGACTACTGCCACAGAATACCTAGGACTATTATTGATGAGAGAGAGAGTACTTGAGAGGAAAGCGTAGCATCTACAAGAGGTAGCAATTAGGGGCATCACCATGTGTTCAAAATAGAAATGCATTATGTACTATTTGGTTCATCTATATGATTTAAAGGGCTTTTTTTTGTAAGGACAAGCACTGGACTGGACATTAAATTATTGTGTTTGTTGGTTGGCTGTTGAGTTTTGTGCTCTTGGTCCACACATTACCTTCCTGGGAAGCCTGAGACTGCCTGTCATCATTACCCAGAAAGTCAAGTGCAGAAACTGTTGTTCAGAGCAATAAGAGGATGGTCCGGGGACACCAGTAAAAAGCAATCTTAACACACCACAGTTGAGGCCAAGTGGCTTCTGCGTTTCCATGACTAGTCCAGCAAGAAGAGTGTGATCTGCAAGTTTCAATAACAACTATCTTGAACACAACAAATTCAGCTTGAACCCAGCACTATGTACAAAGCACCCTGTCAGACATAAGGTTGGTGGGTACAGAACTTGACAACCTGCACTTTGATAAGTTAAGGGATCTGCATTTAGAGAGAGGTTGGGGAGCTCTCAGAAACTAGAATAGGGAGATCCTCCTCTGTTTTGTTAAGGGCCAGTTTGTGAAATTGAGCATTAAGGCAGAAAAACAGTGGCGGGTTCTGAGAGAGTACCATATTAGGAATCGCAGGAGGGAGTCCAGGGGAGGGGGGCCTCAGACTCTCTTAGTCACTTAGTATTTACCCAGACACCCCATGATTGTATGCCCACTTTTAACTGTCATGGTTTTAAACAGACTATACCCTACCCTAACACCATTTTCAAGGGTACCACTGGAACCTACGGCAGGAGTCATTTGCTTAGAACAGCAGAGCCTAACTGTGACAATAAACTTGCTATTGACTCTCAAAAAAAACAAAGGTTGTCAAAGAGGAAAAGACCAGGAAGTTAAGGTTAGCATACATCGTCTAGGGCAGAGAGGACAATCAGACCCCACTTTTTAAACCCTGGGAGGTCTGTAACAGGGTGGGACAGAGTGCCCACCCACAGCGAGGTACGGAGTGTTAAATGGCTCTGCCATCCCATATATAGCACATCTTTCTATCCTGTCTGGCCCAGCACCTCCTGGACCATCCAGAATGCGGGGTCGGCCAGTGGGGCATATGCCCATGCATTGACTAGCTGCACCTGTGCCGCCTCATATTACCTTCGCACATTAGACATTGCAATAACCCCCTCAAATACAGATCTTTGCAATGTCACCATTGTTATGTGCATTAGGCTGTCCAGCCACAGGAGGGACCGCAACAATGCATCCGTAGCCTGGAAAAAGGCATCTGGAAGCGCAAGGGGGCTGTTCTGAAATATGTAGGTGAACAATGATAGTGCCATCATCTTAAATAGTGCTGGTCTCCCCGAGAGAGGTAGGGCCATCCAGTGTTTTAAGCTCCCCTCCAGTCTCCGAAACAAGGGGCCCACATTGTACATGTAATGCAGACCACTCTCCCTTGAGATGCAAATGCCCAGATATTTAATCGTGTCCACTATGGTCTCAGTCCCTGTAACCATCGACCATCTGGTGCCATAATGCCTGCAATGTGGCTTCATTACTGCTTGCCCTCACTGACCCACACCAGTAGTTTGCCTGCCTTATCTCCCACCTCATAAATACGTTTCTACTTAAAGATATGTGCCGTGTGACCTCTTCTGTAGCCACTGCTCGAAATTCTTCTGTCTTGGTCACAATGCCCAGTTTTAGCCAAGTGCGTACTACTCAAATACACAGTTATACCATGTTATATAATGCCCCTACAAAGTTCCAGTACTTCATAAACAAAGTTCTGCGAGATCTACTAGATGTTTGTGTGGTCGTATACACTGAAGACATCCTAATTTCTTCACAAAATATGACAGAACACATGGGTCATGTCAGGGGAGTACTACAAAGACTGAGAACATTCTGTTGAATTCCTGGGATACATCTTGTCAGCAGAAGGGATACCCAAGGACAGAAAACAGGTTCAGGCAATATTGGACAAGCCAGCACCAACTACAGTTAATAAGGTTTATAGTTTCATGGGTTTTGCAAACTTTTACACCTGATCTATCACACATTTTTACTAGGCTTTTAAGAAATGAGGTACCCTTTGTGTGGTCACAGGAAGTCAATGATGCATTCATTCTACTTAAGGAAAGAGTTACCACAGTTCACACTTCCAGATCCCACGCAGCCTTACTTTGTGGAGGCAGACACCTCTCAGGTACCAGTTGGAGTTATTCTGTTGCAACACAACAGCACAACTGGGCACATGCACCCAGTTTCCTTTTTTCCCCAAAAAATAGTGCCAACCTATCAGAAGTATACATTTGCTGAACAATAATTATTGTCAATCAAATTATGTTAGTAGGTGTGGCAACAATATTTAATAGGCACACAACTCATCATTGCTATATACACTGATCATAAGAATCTCCAGTTCCTTAGATATTTAAAAGCATTGACCCCCTAGACAAATGAGGTGGTTATTGTTTTTCAGTGAATACAATTTCATCATCACCTATCGACCAGGTACACAACAGACCAAGGCCGATATGCTATCTAGGTGGGGTTACATAAGTCATGGCTCTCAGGAACAGATACCATGCTTCCAGTGTGGCGATTCTCTTCAGCTCCATGCACTAAAACTATAAAGACTTCCTCCGGATTCCAGTTTTAAGTAGGAAAAGTACTTGATCATAGGTTAGTGCACACTAATCCTTAGATTAATCCTGACTATAAGTCTATAATACTGAGTTCTGAATAGAGAAAGCTTGCTTTCTGGAAATCTGACACTACCTTTGTTTCAATAGCTTTACCCCTCTGAAATCCTCTACAGAGTGGGCGCTCCAGCCTTAAATTATATCCGAACTGAAATCCACCCACCAGTAATTCTTGACAATTAGCTGTAATAAGAACTAGAAAGGACTTATTACAGCACAATAAAGATGTATACAAACTTGTAGAGAATTGAGTGTAAAATAATTCTTGGGAGTGCCAGAAATTCCAGCCTTAAATCTTGATTTGTACATGCTCTCATGGGATACTTGTGTGTGGTGAAGCCTGTAATTGAACAAAACTGTGAATACCTACGTAATCTCTGTATGCTAAGACCTCTTGGTAAACTATTCTTCTTGATATTTCCAGTGCACTACATCCACACCACACAAACACAACAGGTCCAGAGTCCAGAACGTCTTGTGCAGTGTCCCAAGGTAGCAGAGCAGGACCAGTGCTGCAAGTCTATCCTTTCTTAGTTTGTCCCAACCATCCTTCCACTCGAAGGCAGTGCATGATTTAAGGGTTAAGGGTTCCTTGATCATGGGCTGCCCTCCAGGGGATATCGCCCACATGGTCAAAACCAGGTGAGTGTGTGACAGAAAACTAAGCTTTGCACTTCTTCCACCACTCAGATGATGCCGGGTTCATACCTATTAATCATTACCAATGGTCCCCCCCCCCCATATACCAGTGACCACCGTATAACAGCCCTGCCCATCTGAGCGTGTCACTGTCATCTGAACAGGGAGTGATTTCCTGACAGGGATTGCCACCCCTCTGGATCCCACACTGTAATCCGAGTGTCGCACCATCATATATCGTTCGCTGCCCAAGGGGTGCACAGTTGGACTCTTAAGTGTATCTCTGTAGAAACATCACATCTGCCACATAGTGCATAAGAGCCTTGGTTGCGAGGGAGACCCTCCAATTCCCCCCCCACTCCATCCCAGATTAGCTCTCCCAGGAGAGAGTTCAGCTACCAAAACCATGACAGACCTAGACCTGTAGGTTTGCGAAATAATAAAGCAGCCTAGGGAGCATGATCATAATTAACTAACAATATGCACACCATGAATGGGGGTCTCAGGAATCTCCAAAAGGAGACACAGAACTTCAGAGAGTGCAGTGCTTTGCCAATATTGCCCTCCAGCAGGATGCCGGTGTCATGGTATATCTGAATATTGAGATATTTTAACATTTGGGGTGTCCAGAATATGTCTGATGGGCAGCCGGTTGGTTGCGGAGCTCAGTGCATAAAGGGGAAGAAGCATGTTTTGGCTCAGTTTATCTAAAGGCGTGAAAAGAACTGTACTCCTCAAGGAGCCATAAAACCAAGCAATGTCCTCCTCCCCAATATCCACTGTGAGGTCCCTATCCTAGAGTTTTGTCCTAATGTACTAGCCAGTGGTTCATTGGCCAGCGCTAATAGCAAGTGGGTCAGCGGGCACCCCTGCCTGGTACTGCAGATTATGTCAATGTTTCTGAAATAGTGCGTCCAGTTTTCACCCTAGCTGGAGGCCTCAAGTACAATAGTGGCACCTAGATCCACCCAACCCACCCCAAGCGCTATTCGGGGCATGACAGCTTCCAGACGTCCCACCGCACAGTACCAGAGTACTTCTCTAGGTCCACGAATACCATCATGGTCTGGAGTTAACCCAACCAGCCACTGTTGTGAACTATGTTGTACAGAAATCTAAGTTTGAGGGAGGTGTTACGGGCCGGGATGAACCTGTTCTGATCAGATTGTATCAGATCAGGCATGTGCAACCCTAACCTAGAGAACAGGGCCTTACTCAGTACCTCAAAGTCAGTCTTAAGTATTTAGAGTGATTGGTAGTCCACTGTGCTGGGCTCACGTGAGGTGGCCTTGGGAAAGGGAACCACCAGGGCCTCCCTCGTCAAGACCGGGATACGCCACATCTCACGCATCTCTTTGTAGAGGGCCTTTAGCTTCAAGCTCAGGATCTCAATATAGGTAATGTAGGAATCCAGGGGAAGACCATCTGGTCTGATAACTTTCTGGTTGCCATATCCTTGACAGCAGCTCTTATTTTCAGGACAGCGATCGTTCTCGACAACCCCTCGCCCTATGTTACCAACCTCTGGAGAACCATCCGATACAGGAGGACACCAGGGTCCTCCAGTGAGCCTGTGCTTGTGGTCCATACAGGGCCATGTAGTAATCCCCAATTTTATAGCATTGCTGTTGGAAGGGGACAACAGTGCTCCGGGCGGACCAGCCAGGCCAGCAGACATCCCGGCTTTTCCTCTTCGTCATCGGCCCAGGCTGTGCATTCTATGCAACTGTGGCACCGCAGGTGTTTTACCGGCGTATTGTACTGTTCCCTGGTGTCAGTCTAGGAAGAGCCTACGGGTCTATGCCCAGCGCACTGTCTAAGTCAGTGGTTCCCAACCTGTGGTCCGCCGACCCCCAGGGGTCTGTGACACATTCCCAGGGGTTCCGCAGGCCTGGGCTGGGAGGAAGGTACTTCTCCAGCTGGGGCCTCTGACAAACACGTGCGTGAGTGTTTTTATATATATTAATTCCTTTGTTCAGCAGTTTTAAAAGCACTACAAAGCTCTTGTACAACTAAAATAAAAAAGTGTCAAGAGAACTCTATTGATTAATGTAACTGCTGGCAAGTAATGAGAGTTTTGGGCAGTGGCAGTTTTAAAACAAAGGTAGAGCAGATGGTTAATATGCCTGCCGGAAAGAACGTGTATCATGCAAAGAACAGTATTTTATGTGCATAGCACAGTGGGTTTCTGCTAATGTCACAGAGATTCTTTTGTTACTGTGCAGTTCATAATAATAATCTAGCACAGTGAGCTACGAACTGCCATTAAAGCGCTACAGGCAAACCACATGGCACAAATTAGAAAGTTTTTATTTTCCTAGTCTTTCCTTTTCCTTATAATTCTAAAAAAGGTTTGCTTGTGTAGAAATACATTCTTATTACTAATGTCATCGCTAATCACTGTGCTGTGTTCTGAATTCTAAGTTTGTGCTTCTCCAGACCAAGCACTCTTAGAAAATGCCTACCAGTGTGGATGACGTGTGAATCCTACACCTTGTAGTCCCCTGTAAAGTGTCCTGACTCCCTACAGTGGTATGAGAGGTGCTGTAAAACAAATAAAGTACATGTGACGGAGAGGCTAGGGAGAGATGAGAGACCTTTATGGTTTAATTCCTTTCCCCATCACTCATTTATGTGAAAAAGCTTTCTCAGATCTTACATACCAAAAATTATCAAAACAGAAATCGTTCAAGAAATGTAAAATCTGACCTGAGGATTCACCCTTCCTAAATAAAACCAAACAACAACAAGGAAGTCACCGAGATGCAACGCCACCCTTCCCAATACATTTTTTTCGATTTTTGCATGCCTTTTCAATATAAAAGATTTATATCTTAAGTAATTTGAGTATTTGGTGTGTACTTGTTATATTTTTTGGAGAATTATTGTTTCAATGTTTGAAATTTATATCGTACAAATTGATGGGGGTCCCCGGCTTCCAGTAATGATTCATTGGGGGACCTCGGGAGTCAAAATGTTGGGAACCACTGATCTAGGTGATATATGTTGGAAAATGAGTCATTGATAAGGGCAGGTAAGTACCTACACTTAGCAATAGGCCACTAACCTCCACTTAGGTCCAGTTAAGTCTCAATAAATTAAACCCAGCTCAACCCCTGGTAGCTTGGCAACAAGCGACAAGGCTTAACTTAGGAGACATATGTGTAAAGCATTTAAAAATCACGAAACATTAAATAAGTAAAACACAAAATACAATAAAGATCCAACACCGATTTATAAAAATATAGATTCAGGTTTTATCTTTAGAATCACACCAAAATGATTAAATTCGGAGAAGGGGAACCGGAGATATGAATTTATAAAGAATTAATGCTTTTTAGCACTTAGAAATGAATAGTGCCAATATGGTCATCTGTCTGCACCTCGACTGGGCAAAGTCGAAGTTTAAGGCCGACCGCGATGGAGCCCAGCTCGGCTAAAGCTCACAGGAGGCCTCGGTCCAAAGTTTACCTTAGGACTTAGCTGTTTTTCTGGAGATTTTCTTCAGCGGAACCACATTGCCAGTCCAATCCGACCTCCTGGAGCTCTTCCTCAGATACACTTTGCGGGAGCCGTCATGGAGATTTTTTCCCTTCAGACTTTGTTTTTTCTAAGTGAAAAGCCTGAGACCAGGGCAAACCTGAATCTTGATCCGACGTCCCTGGAGCCCTCTTGGGATACGCTGCCTGGGAGGTCCGGTCAACTTTCTACATTTGGACTTAACACTTTTTCAGAGATTTTCTTCACCAGTACGAACCTGCAAGTCAGGCAGGGTTGCGGCTGAGGCAAGCCCGCTAGAGTTGCCACGGTGGGTCGATCCCTTTATGGAGCTTTTTTTCCAAACGTTCTCCAAACTTATCGATCTTTTTCCAGATGTTCTTTTAAGGTTCTTTTGATGTCCACAGCTCACCCCAAGGTTCCAGAAGCTCTGAGATGCTCCTTGAGGGTGCGGACTACAACTCCCAGAAAGCACCTGGCGCAAACTCCAAAACGGCCACTGGACAGTGGTCAGCTAGTCACTTTCTTCAGGAGTTGGTGCAAGAGACTCTGGTTAGCAATTTTTCAGCTGTAGCAAACAGGGAGTCTATCCTTGAACCAGTTGAAGCCAGGCAAAGTCCTTCTTGTGGTGAAGCCCAAGTGTGCATCAGCTGCAGTCCTCCGGAGTGCCGTGTCCAGGTGCAGGTCAGGGGTACAGTAGGGCAGTCCTCTCCTGTAATTTTTCCTTGCTGGAATATGGTAGGGTTCAGGGCTGCCAGTTTTATCCTTGCTCCTGGGTGAAGGGTCAATCAGGGGCAGGGTCCTTCCCCCTGTGATGATCACTTCCTTGTATTGTGGAAAAAATCAATCCCAGGGAGCAACATTCCTCAAAAATCCATCATGGCTGAAAGTGATTTTTGGAGGTTACATCTGACTTAGCCCTCCCACTGGTGTGGCTAAAAATCTTAAACACACCCTTCTCCTGCCCTCTCCTAATCTAATCAGGGGGGCACCTAATTGTCTGGGTTTGCAGGATGTGAGGGAGGTGCTGGGTTGCTCCAAATGTCCTTTCCTGCCTTTGAAGACCAGTCTGGCAGCCCTCCCTCCTTCCTGCCTTTCCAGCTAATGATGGAAGATCTCCTCCTCCAGGCAAATCTTTTTGTTTAGCCCAGGCTACTTCACACCTCATCAAGGCAGCCTGGCCAATCAGAGCAAAGCACTACAGGGCTGAAGTTAGCAACTTTTTAGGTGAAGTTTAAAACTCTTTACCTGAACAAGTTATATTAAATCCAATAATTGTAAATTGTGGGATTTTTTATCACAATTAATTTGATACCACACTTGTGATATCTGTCACTTAAGAGGATTTTATAAATTTAAATAAAGTCTCCCCATTCTAGCCTATGGAGGCCATTCACTACAATGAGGGAAAAGCAAATTTGGCTGTTTGACCTCACCAGGGCTTGTAAAACTATTTCATAAGATCCCTGCTTATAGTTACAGGGCACACCTTACGAGTGACATTTGTAAAAATAAGGTAGTTTAAGACTTTGGAAGTACTTTTAATTCCAATGTCGAATTGGCATGTAACTTTAATTTAAAAGCAGCCAGCGAGGCAGGCCTGCCTTTAAAATAACACTGGGCACCTCCGCAGTGCACATATGGCTGCACTACCTTTGCTGGGGTCCCTGAACCTACATGCCCTACCGTATACTAGGGACTTATAGGTAGGTTGACATAGCCAATTATAATTAGCCTAATTTCATACTGATTTTATACAGAGCATAGGCCCTGAGTCTGGTTAGCAGTACCCAGGGCACCATCAGAGTCCAGAAAACACCAGCAAAAAGTGAAAATGGGGGCAAAAAGTTAGGGGGGCTCTGCAATCCACCCTGTTTTCTCACAATGTAAAGTAGGGTCCAACTGGGAAAGCTCCTGGTTAAGTTCACAGCATATCCCCACCATCTGACCCAGGCAGTGCCGCCGCACAACTGCCTTGAAGGATTTCTATTCCAGCAGTCCATCTGAGGTTGTGGCAGAATTGTCTGCAAAGTAAAGGACTATCCTGTTGTGCAACATGTCCTGGAATCCTCAAGGGCAGCCGTATGATGCTTGTCTATCGGTTGCAGGGACAGTAGGAGTGGGCTGTGGTCTGAAAACATTCAACCTACGTATTCTGTGTGTCTAATGTATCAACAAAGCCCCTTGGAGAAGACGGACCTGCCTAGCTGGTATGTACTTTATACATGCTGGAGTAGTAGGAGTAGTCCCCGTCATAGGCATGTTGTATGCGCCACACATCATCCATTTCCAAGTGCGCCATCCAGCACCTCATGCCCTCCGCTGTCTTACGTGCAAGTCCTCTGGGTAACAGCTGAGTCGATCGGTCCATTACCGTGTCTAGCACACAATTAAAACATCCCCCAAGTAACAGGGTCCCCCTCACTGCAATGATAAGAGTTTAGAAAATGGAAATGGTCCTAGTTTGGGGCATACACACTTTCCAGCACCACCAGCATGCCGCACAGTCTACCCCCACCGGGACATATCTACATTCCTTGTCAGATTTTACAGTTATGGCCTCAAAGGGGACTCCCGCTCTCACTCAAACAAGCGCCCCTCATGCAATATATCTGATCTTGCCAGCGGCACTGTAGCTTATCAGCCCCTATCCTTGTGAAGTGGGTTTCTTGCAACATGGCTATCTGCATTCCATGCCTTTTGAAGTAGGTATTTTGTGATGTTTGGTTGCTGCCCCCATTCCTCGTATGTTTCACATCATGAGTTTGTGTGTATTGGTGACAATCTCTATGTGTCACAAGCTTCTCACCCCGTCCACCCCACAATGCTCCCCTCTGTGTTCACCCCCCACAAGACTGAAAAGGACAGCCCAGCAACGGCTGGCCACCCAAACTAGTCACACCAAAAAAAAAGATATTGCCTTTGACCACCATGGCAAGGATTGAAGGTAGAGGTAGGCTCAAAATTCAGTAAGTGACTCAGACTTAGCACACCGGTCTCTGTGTCCTGCACTGATTTATGCTCAGTATTGTCATACCCGGGTTTAAGAATTCCAATGCTTTCATTATAGCATTTCTAAAAATAGGAGTTCTACGGGCGACGCAGACTGAGTTGCGCATTCTAGCTTGTCTTCATTTTGAAACAGCAAGATCAAATTAATGTGGCTGGAAACATTACAATGAGAGTACACATGTCCTGGAACTCAGGACATTCCATTGTCGTACCACAGGCAACATTCAATTATTTTTTTTCATCTCTACCAGCCAACTATGTCCCTGAATCCAATGGCCATCCATCCAACCAAGCGCATGCAGTTTGAGAAAGAGTTCTTCATGTCCAAGGTTTCCCATTTAGGAACACCCTCATCTCAGACTCGACAACAACCTACTTATTTCTTTGGATTACTTAAGGTTTGTCTCTTTAACTATGCATTATGTTATGTGGTCTTCAAGTGTTTGTTTCTTTCCTGAAGTGGAGTGGCACTTAGGGCCCGATGTACAATGTCCAGCTTTTGCGACTTGCAAATTGTGATTTTCAGCGAGTCGCAACTGCTGATGTAAAACAGTGACAGTTTTCTGAATCGCAAATGGGGCACAAGGTGCCTGCCTCATTAATATTCATGAGGCAGGTCGCAATTTCCAACCCACTGGGAATGGCCAGCACTCACAGTAATGGTGGCCTGCTAGAGTCAGCAGACCACCATATCTGTGACTGCTTTTTGTGACCGCATTCCAGGTTGCAACACAATCATATATCCCCCCTACGACTTGCTATTAGTAAGGGACACCCTTTGCACACCCCTTCCTAATAGAGAGTCGCAAACCCTATTTTGCAAGTTGGTTATAGGCTACAAAATCACAAAATAGGGTTGGTACATGGTGCAAAGCCATTTAGTGGTCACAAAAGGCAAATTTCACCATTCACAATAAAAAGCTTTGTACATCTGCCCCTAGTATTCTCTTTGATCCTAAATTCAAACACAGCTGGGATAGAGTTCTCTTCTCATCCTGCCTGTCATAGCCTAAAACCAGCTTTGGCTCCTGAGACCCAGCGGGCAATCTGTAACTCAGAGAGCCCTCCTACTGTCATACATCTAATCTATTATATAAGAATATTGTCCTGGGGAAACCCATTTGGCTACTTTTCCTCAACTTTGTGAGCTGGGTTTATTAACAGCCTGCAACACTTTTTCATAAACCCATACAAACTAACTATTTGGATCTTTACTTACCAGATTTGGCAAGACTTATATATAGTTATGATGAAGACCACAATTCCTCAAGTGTTGTACTCAATGCTTAAGTTGAAAGCACCTATGAAGAATAATTACTGTTTGTCTGGTGTATTTCCTGAACATTTTACTATGGGACATCATGCACTTTGACTGGAACTCACCTTTTAGGTCTTACCTTCCAGACTGTGAAAGTTGTCTGGCTGTGAAAGACTTGTTGATGCCTTACAAAAAACTTACTGTGGGCTTGAATCTCACCCTTTAGTTACTAGCTGTGGTGTTCCTAGTTACTCTAATTTGCTTGTGTTAGGCCTGCAGCCTTAGTGTAATCTTTCCCCTCAAACATTTTTACTACTTGACTCCATCTTTACCATTACTAAACAGTGCTAAAATGCATGTGCTGACTTCCCTAAACATGGCTTGATTGGCATATACCGGATTGGCATATTTAATTTACATGTAAGTCCCTTACAGAGTAGTATACCATATACCCTGGGCCTGTAAATTAAATGCTACCAGTAGGACTGCAGCATTTATTGTGCCACCCACTTACGTAGCACCTTAAAACATATCCCAAGCCTGCCATTGCAGACTGAAGGCAGTGTCCCACTGCCATGTCAACTTGGCATTTAAAAAAACTCATTGCTAAGCATTAAACTCCCCTTTAATCACATACAAGTTGCCCCTAATGTAGGCCTTGAGTAGCCCATTGAGCAGGGAGCTGTGTAATTAAAAGGTGGGGCATGTACGTTGCAGTTTTACATGTCCCAGTAGTGAAAAACTCCCAATTTTTTTTTCTCACTACTGAGAGGCCTATCCCTCCAATAGGGTAACATTGGGGATTCCTTATTAAGTTTAATATGTTGTAGTTCCTAAACCAGAGGTAGTAGATAGGTCATGTTTGGTACCTATGAACTTGTAATGATAAACCATCTTAAATGGTAAAGTCGGATTTATCATCATAAGTTTGAAAATGCCACTTTTAAAAAGTCAGCATTTTCCTGCCCTTAGCACTCTGTGCCTGTAACCTGCCTTAGGTCACATAACTGGGTGTAACAGACAGTTGGGAATTTATAATCCACCCCAGAGAGTCACAAAATAGGAGGGATTAGCAGAGCCTGTACGGGCCATTAATGGACTTGATGGGGGGTGGTGAGCATAGCTAAGCACAGACCCACTTGCAACTGGACAGGCTAGGCTCTGCCACCACATAACAGGATTAACAACCCTGTATGGTCGGTGAAGCCAGCTAGGAGCCAGGGCAGGGGAGACAGGAAATTCCTGGATCTTCAGAGATCCCTTCTGGAAACTTCTCCTAACTTCTAGGAGTAGGGGCACCAGGGTATAAAATTGGGACTCTCAGGGATGCTCCTCAGTTCACTACTGGATTTGTGTAAGGACTCTCAGAGGACTGCTTCCTGCTGTGGCCTGCTGTGCACTCTGCCAGGCTGCTGTTGTACCTAGAAGGACTGTGTTGCTGCCTGGAGCCAGATTGGGACCTTCAGAAAACAGCTCTGCTGCAGAGCCCTGCATCACCACGTACTTCCAGGACTCCAGAAGTGACTCCAGGGGCTAGTTCAGTTGGTCTCCTGTTTTGAGCCGCAGGGACATAACAGGCTCCAACCATTCTAAACCTGCACTTGGACCAAGACTGAGTGAGTCCTGGACCCCCAAGAGGTCTCTCTCCAATCCTGGGCCCTTGGTTGTGGTGCCAAAGGTACCCAGTGGCCATTTTCTAAAATGGAGGACTTGCTATTTTGAGCCTCAAACTTTAAACATTCAGAACTCTGGTTCTACTAATTGGATTTTCAAGATTTGTGTATCAAATAGTTTATTATAATGTTTTCTATTTTACTAAATTGTGTTGCGTTTTTACTATGTTGCCGTTTGTGTACTGCATAAATACTTAACACATTGCCTTTAAATTTAGCCTGAGTGCTTTTTGTGCCTAGATACCCAGGGTCAAGCTCAGGTTAATTTAGTGACTTTTTGTGGTTCACCTTGCAAGGGACTGTGGCTGTTGCTTGGCCAGGGTTCATATTCCAGTCAATCAACAACCCTATTTCTCACAGCTTGCTTCTTATTTGATAGACTGCCTCCCTTATTTCGTTATTTGCTCCTTTGGAGCATAGCCTCTTGACCATTCTTTTGACTGGTTGGTTTGCATCCTTCCACTTCCCACTATTAGGGAACTACTTTTTTATTTGTGGTTAGGCACTCCATAAGAAGGGATGTATTTCCCAGTTGTCTCCATTGTGTGCCTCTTCCCCCACCAAATACCGGCCCCGGCACCCTCTGATGCTCTCCACTGACTGCTGCTCTCTCTCATGTTCTTCTCTCTTGTGCTCCACCTCTCTTGGGTGCGGCATTTCCCCACTCCCTGTTGCCTCCACCCTTCTGCCCGCTCCCCATTATTTCCCCCCACTCACCCACTTCTTACCTCCATGTTGCTTCCCCTACTCTGCATTGCTTTTGCTCTCCCATCCACTCCCCTTTGCTACCTCCTCCTACACACTCCCTGTTGCTACTCCCTTAGCACCCACTGCCTGCTGCTCCCCCTACTGCCCAATCTCCATCGCTTGCTGCCACCACCCGATCTCCACTGAGCCTCCTTACTCCCCCCCCTTCTGCCTACTCTGTGTAACTCTCCCTTCTGTCAATTCCCTGTTGCTGCCCTATTCCCGCCCAATTCCCGCTGTCCGACTCCTAGCTGCTTCCCACACCTGCTCCTCCATTGTGATTAACTTTTTATTTTTTGTTTTGGAAGCCCCGGCAGCTGCCAGTTGCTGCTGAGTTGCTCTCCAATTCAGAAAGAGCTTTTGCACTAAAATATGTTACAAAACATTTATAAATTCAAGTGGTGTCCGCTGTCGTGGCTCAGTAAATGACAAAAGAGAAAACTGCACCTGTGGCATTACGCTGGCATGCTATACTTCATCACAAATGTGCCTGCCAGTAGAATGATGCTGTTGGGTCACCGCACCTTCCTTGATTATTTTGTTTTTGCCCCTGCTGCCCGGCATCTGCAAAAACCATAGCCAAAGCCAGAAGGTCATTAAGGTGAGATAGCATGCAAAGGACAACCAATTCCTATGGATTTTAATTATCGATTTCAAATCTGCAATCCTGCCTTTAGAACCCAATTGCTTTTCGGTATGTGGAGCAGTTTCTCGGTTCACATCAGTAACAAGGTGAAGCGCCAATATCTCCTACTGAAACTGGCTGCAATGAGAAGGTCAATGATGCAACATGGCACCCTAGCATTATCAGTGAATTTCACCATAATCTGGAATGGCTAAGCAGATTTCTAGTTCTTAAAGGACTTCTCACCAAATAGTTTGAAGTCCTGAAAGGACATCCAAAATAGGCAAGACGACCCTGGACTATCCAAGTTCACTCAAAACTTTAGCAGCAAACATACCACCTAGCCACCATAGCCGAAGACTTTAAGTTGTCAAAGATGAAATCTGAGACATTTTACCTAATTCTCTATGTTGCCTAGGAGTAACAACATTTCTGCCTTTCCAGCATGGACCACAAATACATTGGAATTCACTGACAAAGCACATAAGAAGGGATTGAGACCAAGGACAGTGACTGAAGAAGATCCAAATCACCCTTGGCCAAGGAGTAAATGTAACCCATCAACTTGTTATATAGTACCTAGTAAGATAATAGGACTGCATATTTAGGACAGCAGAACTTCAGAATGTGGGAGAACAAGTTTGTCCACTCCATCAAAAACTGTTGGCCCAATTCCTGGCTAGCTCACAGTGCCTCACCTAAATGCACTGGAGTGGAAGGCAATTATGCCAACCTGAACATGACACTCTTACTCCCCAGGGAAGTCGTGGAAATAGATTGTACCCTTTTGCTGTATTACTCATGCATGCCAAGGTAAAGACACAGAAGATATGCGATCTGAGCTTTCAATATATTTATTGAAACAAACGTAACCTTGTATAAAGTGAATGAGCTGTGATAATTAGGCAGACGAAACAAAGCAAAGTAACCAGCATGATAAACATGGTGAAGACATTAACTAATCCAACCATGACAACTGTGTTCTAGAAGTGCTAGAGATTCTAGAGGTTCCTACCCAACCCTAAACTACGCTGAGAGCACAGAGGGTGTACCCCTCTGCCTGGCCCGATTTAAGGGATTAGCCCCAGCCCTGAAAACAGCATCAGGAGTGGGCCTGCGGTGTAGATGGCAATTCTCTTAGGAGCTCCTAGATTAGCACCAGAAGAGCTGCATATCAAACACAGCATTCGTCCCAGGACAGTCATGCCTGGAGTGCCCTATACTCCCTCCGGATCAGTGCACTGTTTATATAATAAACCCCCACTTTATAGGAAGCGCAGTCCTGATGCAAAGCTGTGTCAAGATGTTAGAAGCTGTCTCCTGAAAGTGCAACACATCCTAGCCTTGAACAGAAAGTATGGATTACCTGTTGTTCGAATGCTAACTAAACAAGCAGCTCGTACCACATATTCCTAGGCGGATATGTAAGAATGTGTGTAAAATGTCATTGCTAAAAAGGTGTGCAGCCAAAACGTATAAGATATGAAATATGAAATGAAACTAAAAACAAGGGGAAACAATTTGAATCCAAAAGATTCTCATGACAGTGAAAATGACACTGACTTTTGAGCATTTCATTCCCTCTTCAGGAATTCCTTCTAGAACCAACACCAAATGAAAAGCACAAGCCCCTAAAACACTTTCCATGCACTCATGACACACAGGTAAAGAATGAGGCAGAGGCGAAGGTCGAAGCATAATCAGTGTGAGCTGCTGCACCACCTCTGCCATCCACTCTCATCGACAACCAACCCACCTTCTCCGCCGACCCCAACAACGCAGCCCTCAGCCTCACGAACTGGATCACCAACTGCGCAGACAACCTCGCTCCCCTCAGACGCCTCCCAAGACAGACCAACACCAAAAAAACTCTCTGGTTCTCTGACACCTTTAAGGAATCAAAGAAAACCTGTCACACCCTCGAGAAAGCCTGACGTAAGGACCACACCGCAGATAACATGACTGCCCTCAAGAACGCTACCCGCGAACACCATCACCTGATCCGCGCCGCCAAAAGGAATTTCTTCACAGACTGGACAAAAACAGCCACAACAGCAGAGAACTCTTCAACATCGTAAAAGAGCTCTCCAACGCCAAGGCCATCACACCCTCACAAGACCTTTGCAACTCCCTCGCCACCTTCTTCCATCGTAAGATCACCGACCTACACGACAGCTTCGGACACCAGACCCAGCCGACCACCACAGAACCCACAACCCCAGCCATCAACCTCAACGCCTGGACCCACATCAACACAGAAGAGACCAAAGCCACCATGAACTCCATCCACTCCTGTGCCCCCGCGGGCCCCTGCCCACACTTCATCTTCAATAAAGCCATCGGCATCATCAACGACACCACGAGACCATCGTCAACAGCTCGTTTTTGTCTGCTACCTTCCCCGGGAGCTGGAAACACGGTGAAGTCAACGCCCTACTGAAGAAACCTACGGCTGACCAAATCGACCTGAAGAAGTTCCGCCCCATCTCGCTCCTCCCCTTCCCAAGCCAAAGTCATAGAGAAGACCGTCAACAAGCAGCTTACCAACTTCCTTGAAGACAACAACCTTCTCGACCCCTCTCAGTCCGGATTCTGAGCCAACCACAGCACAGAAACCGCCCTCATCTCAGTCACAGACAATATCAGAACCGTGATGTACAACGGAGAAACAGTCGCCCTCATCCTCCTCGACCTCTCGGCTGCCTGCGACACATTCTGTCACCGCACCCTAATAACCCGCCTCCGCTCCACCGGGATCCAAGGCCAGGCCCTGGACTGGATAACCTCCTTCCTCTCCAACCGCTCCCAAAGAGTCTACCTCCCACCTTTTCGCTCAGACCCCACTGAGATCATTTGCGGCGTCCCACAAGGCTCCTCACTCAGCCCGACACTCTTCAATGTCTACATGAGCCCCTCGCCGACATCGTACGCAAACACAGCATCATCATCACCTCCTACGCCGACGACACTCAACTGATACTTTCCCTCACCAAGGACCCCACCAGCGCCAAGATCAACCTGCAAGATGGAATGAAAGACGTCGCAGATTGGATGAAACTCAGCCGTCTGAAACTGAACTCAGACAAAAAGGAAGTCCTCATCCTCGGAAACACCCCGTCCGCCTGGGACGACTCCTGGTGGCCCACGGCCCTTGGCACCGCACCGACCCCCTCAGACCACGCACGCAACCTCGGCTTCATCTTGGACTCACTTCTCACCATGACCAAACAAGTCAACACCGTATCATCCTCCTGCTTCCTCACCCTCCGCATGCTCCGGAAGTTCTTCCGTTGGATCCCCGCCGACACCAGAAAGACCGTGACCCACGCCCTTGTCACGAGCCGCCTGGACTACGTCAATACCCTATACGCAGGAACCACTGCTAAACTCCAGAAACGTCTGCAACGAATTCAAAACGCCTCTGCCCGCCTATCCTCAACATACCCCGCAACAGCCACATCTCCGCACACCTGAGACACCTGCACTGGCTTCCCGTCAGCAAAAGGATCACCTTCCGTCTCCTCACCCACGCACACAAAGCCCTCCACAACAAGGGACCAGAATACCTCAACCGCCGCCTCAGCTCCTACGCTCCCACCCGTCTTCTCCGCTCCACCAGCCTCGCTCTCGCCGCCGTCCCTCGCATCCGCCGCTCCACGGCGGGTGGGAGGTCCTTCTCCTACCTGGCGGCCAAGACTTGGAACACCCTCCCCACCATCCTCAGGACCACCCAGGACCACTCCGCATTCCGGAGACTACTAAAGACCTGGCTCTTTGAGCAGCAGTAACCCCTTCCCCCTAGCGCCTTGAGACCCGCACGGGTGAGTAGCACGCTTTATAAATGTTAATGATTTGATTTGATTTGACCTAGGATGACCAGAGAAGGCGGGAGAAATGAAATATGAGCCTCCACATTACTGCTCCTGCCCAGGTAATGATCCACACGGGCTTAAGTAAGGGGTAGCTGTAAAGCTACGAGGCCTAGTGATGAGAAGGTAATGAGCCACAATTAGGAAGTCAAGAACTGTGTCCTCAAACGCACCTTTTTGTACTTCCAACAAATTATCAATTAATAACTAAAACCACATAGTGCGACTGCCGTTTTTGTCTGCCTCCAACTTACAAATTTAAATTCTAGATGAAATGGTGGGAACATTTTACTAGTCATTGCACACCCAATAGGAAATACTGTCTTCTTGTAATGTGTCACATTGTTTTCCATTTGAGCACTCTGTCACTGCACTGTGAGTAAACTGAAAATCTCTGTTGGCTTTCTAAATATGGATGCCCTCATTCCGCGTGCCATGCTAATTTTAAATTAAAGTGCAATCGTCCTTGCGTCCAATGTTTAATCACGATTGTTTGTAAATTACAGACCGTCTCGAGTATTACTTGCTTATGCAATTTCCTGAAGAACTAAGCAGGGTCGCAAGGCCCATTCGTTATACCTCCTGATCAACAGAAAAACTCATATTCAGACATAAAAAGACAAGCATTGCTCTAAATGTAATTCTCGTTTTCTTCTCAATTGCATTTTCATTTGTCCTCGGAAAACCACTTGAATCGTAATTTGGGGATCAAAATTGTATGCAACTTTTGTTCCTTCAATCATAAACTGATTTTAAGAAAATTGTTTTGGATGCTGTATTTTTTTAACACCTTAATAGGTCTCTTTTAAGCAAGAAGCCTTACAAGCACCTGTGCGGTGTTTGAATATATTAATTAAGATTTGCAAACACGCTTTCCACATCTGTACCCAAAGAAGAGTGTCAGGATGACCAATGTTGAAACTTGGGATGCCTGCTTCACCTTTATGATAAAAATATACAGATGAGCCTTCAATGTTCATTTTAGATCAACATGTAGTTGATACGTGCATACGAGCGGAGATTCTTTGAAAAGGTAGGTTAACACGTACATAACCCACAAATGAAACTACTTTATAATACTCTGAAGAAAAAAACTTTCTATAACCACACATTGAAGAAAAAAACCTTCTATAACAAACCCATCTTTTAGGTGTCGTTATACAGTGCATGTGTATAGGTTTTGCTGTCTTCCGCAGCTTTCTGGCTCCTTCAATGCGAATGGAGAATCTAATGGGTTAGTAGCCAGTTAGCCATCTGGAATGATTGCAGTGCTAGAAAGCATGGAATGTAACATGTTCATCCAGTGTGCGGAGCAGCGTACAGAAATATCCTGGTGTAGGTACGATCCAGTCTTAAAGACTAGAATAAGGAGACTATGTAGCCATGGTTTACATTTACAAAAAATGACTAACGTACATTAAAGCACATGCTCGGTGCATTTGGAGGGAATGCCGAGTGCTTTAAAAAAAACTGTAAAAATATCTGAAGATTCGTTTTTTGTTTTTATATTATTATACGTTAGTCCACGCAGTTTATTTTTGTTTGACGTTTAAATGTTATGTTTTTTTAAACATCCTTTTGCTCACGTACCCAATGAGAGCCCAATGAGAGCAAGGTCAACATTTAATTCACATTCAGGTTAACATCTGCATTTGATGTCACTTACAAATGACCCAAGAAGCGCTCTTAAATTAACATTATGACACACACAAGTATGCTTGACTAAAGCATGTTAAGGGCGCATGAGGTGAAGACTAGGGGGCATATTTATACTCTGTTTGCGCCGGATTTGCGTCGTTTTTTTTTTACGCAAATCCGACGCAAAGCTAACTCCATATTTATGCTTTGGCGTTAGACCCGTCTAGCGCCAAAGATCTTGGAGTTTGCGTAATTTTTTTTGCGTGGACACCTACCTTGCGTTAATAATATGCAAGGTAGGCGTTCCCTTCTAAAAAATGACTCTGAGGGACGTGCACCTTATTTAAACTCCTGTGCAAAAATGACGCACGGGAGTGGGCGGGTCAAAAAAAATGACGTCCAGCCGCTTTTGCGTCATTTTTTAACGCCTGGTCAGGCTCCATTTTCCCCTACGCCGGCGCTGCCTGGTGTGAGTCATTTTTTTTGACGCACACCAGTCAGCTCCGCCGGCTAACGTCATTCAATAAATAAGGCGCCTGCATGGCGCTTTGGAATGGCGTTAAAATTTTTGGCGCACAACTGCGTTGGCGCAGTTGTGCATCAAAAAGTATAAATATGGCCCTAGGTGTTTACAGAGCTCACTCCAATGTAAATTGTTGTGAGTGAGATGGAACATGAGCTGGTGGCAACATTTTTTTTTATATAACGAGTTACCCTGCACAATGTAGGACAAAGCACCCACTTGCATAATGAAACCTGAATGTATGTATTGTCATTCTTACACCAAGGCAAACAAGCCCCGGCAAAGCCAACAGGTCTGCCGTTGGCCACCAGCCTTTTAGTAATGACTGTTTTGTTGTGTTTTTTTTGCAAAACCTTATATTGTTCATGGAGCGTCCAGGCCCTCAATAATCTACAACAAAAACATTGGGTAAAGTCAAAACTGTTTTGGTCTTTTAATTTTTTTTTTTTTTAAACCGACTCCCTGGACCCAAAGGGGACTACTTCTTGTGTTGTTGAGCTCTTTGTGATAGGGCATCAATTGCAAAAACAAGAAGGTGATGGATGGAATGCTTGAGCTAATCTCAGCCACTGGCAACCACTCGGGTCATATCTCAATCCATTGTTTTTCGCCCACCACGCCATCTCCATTTCGACCCAGTCATATGTACATCAGTCTTGTACCCTCTTCATGGGAATAGTCCACCCCAAGCTGCCAGACCAGGTCCTCCCTGAAGCAGAACACAAGCAAATCAAGGCCTGTTTCGCCGTTATTAGGATTCTTCAGCCAGGTATAGCCAGGTATAGCTTGGTACCAGTGGCACAGTGATGCTGTGACCAAGGACTGGGCATACACGCCACACTTAGAGCGTCACATTTAAGAAGAAAAAAAAAAAAAAAAAAGACAGGGTGATGGATGGAATGCTTGAATTAATCTAGGCTGCTGGCAACCGCTTGGGCCGCATCCCAGTGCATTGTTTTTTGCCCACCATGCCAACGCAGCTTGGACCTAGACATGTGCAAATCAGCCTTGACACTGCTACTCGTGGGAACAGTCCATCCTGAACAGTGAAACCTGTCCTAGGTTTCTTGTATTCAGGGTCAATTAGGACCTGGCTTGGCAGTTGAGGCTGGAAAGAAGGAACGATAAAGAAAGGCAAGAAAGAAAGGAAGGGAGAACAAGTTAAGAAATAAAGTGAAAACAAAGAAGCAAATAAATAAAAAGGATGGAAAGAAAGAAGAAATTAGAGTTAGGGTTGCAAAGATAGAACACCCTCATGAGTTTATATTGAGAGTTCAAGTGAGCTGCTGGTATGGTGTGAGAAAGCTTCAGCCAGATAAACAAAGACCATTTAAAATGGAAGTTACAACAGTGTTGGCAGTAGTCAGGAACTGATAAAGCTGGAACATGCCCTGTGCTCTCATCTGGTAGAAAGCATCCTGATATCACATCAGGTTCTGCAAACATAGGCAACACTAAAGTAATAAAGTAAAAACAAAACCACTGCCACTGATACCTTGTGTGGATAAGCTCCTTGTGAAAAAGCTAAATGCAATCACGAAAAGTGAAGTCAGTCAGTGGCTGACCTATTGCTTCATGCTGTGTGCTGTAGTTGCCGGAAGTAAAATGTGAATGACACAAGAACAAAACAATGGATGAAGAGAGGTGGTTGAAAGCCCCTTTATGTAAGTATATTATTATTAAAGATATAATTTAAGTAAAATCAAAAGGTCTTGGCTAACGCCAGACCTAAAAACGAGAGTGACCTTGAAATCTATTTGCATGCAGGGGCAGAGGGAATGCATATGTTATATCCAATGAAGTCCTAGCTATTTTGACAAGTAGTGAGGCCAATACGGGGGTCAATGTCAAAACTAATAGGTCTCACCCATGAAATATAGAAGCTTTGCCAATGCTCTTTCTTCCAGTTTGATGGCCCATATAGCAAGTCAGAAGCGACGTCATGTAAAATTTGCCTTAAGAAAATTCATTAAAAAAGCCTGCTGCAGACGCATGAACATCCAAGACAGCCATCGTTGAATGACTTTTCGTATACTGCAGGAAAGATATCCCTGCTAGCCACATAGATTGCATAGTCTCTCCAAAAGAACACTAAAACCAGGAAGAGCTACACTGTGGTTACAAAAGATACTGAAAAAGATACTGAAAGAGATTAAAGGAACCTCGATGAATACCCTTGAAACAAATAAGCCTAAGCTCACCTGTTCAGAATTTAAAACATCATGTATAAAACAAAGCAGATAGGATTCCGACACATAAACAGAGGGCTGCAAATCTTTCATTGGTGTAAGTCCTCTTCTGAAGGGCAGGGAAGGGGGTGCTTCTAGGAAGACCCAAGATAACCTCATATTGGAAAATAAGGCTTCTCCAATCCAGTGCGCAGCCTGTTTTTTTGGCTATATGGGGTACTTCATGATTACTCCTCGATAACATTTTCCCACATGAGGTACCTGTGCAAAACGTGTCTATTGTTTACTCAACGTCATAGGGGCTCCAAGGGTACCAGGGTTTTGTAGTTTCCCAAGAACAAAACCGAGAATACAGCCAAAACAAAACTACATTTGAGTTTATTTTGAGAAAATGTGAAAAAGTGTTGCAAAGGAAAGTCCCTGTTTTTCTCCTACAAACAGCATCAATGAAAGGTTTGCTGTGCTAAAATCACTATCTTCCCAATTTTCAGGAACAAGCAGAGCTGAATATTTTTTTTTCCAATTTCCATATGGTGAAAACAACTGTGAAAAGTATTGGATATTCCGGAAAATTGTACATTCCTGCAAAGCAGGTACACAATTCTGAATTCAGCAAGGGCGTCATTTATGTACAACTCTGACAGATTTGTAGCTTAATTACATATATTATAAAATCTTAATTGGCTCTGCTATATTTTAAAGTGGTACTTTAGTAATAACGAAAATAATACCAAATATTCTGACTGCCAGAAAATCTTTGGAATTACGTTTTTTTGATTCTTTATTTTTTTTCAACAGTTGCAGAAATTGTTTATATCGCCATTATTTTTCTATTAAACTGCCATTAGTCTGGGCCAAAAATACAAACATGCATAACAGTCCTACAACAACAAGGCGTTGGCATTTCCATCATTACTTTCCTTTTTACCAAGAAGAGGTACATGTTACTTTAAGAGAGCAGCTCACATTTGGGGAGGGAGGTCGAGTTTGCTTAACCCCATAAGTGCGCCGACGCCCACACTACATCCCTGGTGCGGGTCACGACCAGTGGCCGACACCAGGGAGGGGGTTAAAAATCCTCCGGTGGATTTATTATTATTTTTGGGCTTTGGAGACGCGGAACAACTTCCGCGTCTCCCTCCCACCCGCCCCTTTGTCACATTTTTTCCCCACCAGAGCAGAAGCGGATCAGGTAAGCGTCCTCTTCTACTCCGGTGGGGAAAAAAAGGCCAAAACAGCCTCCCCAGATGCCAGGGAGGCATCGATGGAATGGGGAGACTCTCCCCTTTCCATCGATGCCTTCCTGGCACCGTTTCCTGGCCACGGATCGCATGGCCAGGAAACGCCCCTAGACACCAGGGAACTTCTTTGGGGGTGTCGGCCCCCTTGTAAAAGGGACGACCCCCGTGGGGGCATTATTTTATAAACGTAACTGTTTTGGGGGGCGATTGCGTCGCCCAGATAAAAAAAAAATGAAAACATTTTAAACAAATTAAAAAAAATAAAAACAAAATGGCGGGGTCGGCCCTCCGAACACGGGCCGACCCCTGGGGGACAAAAAAAGAATTGCCCGATCGCCCCCCCAGGGAAAAGTAGATTCTATTAAAAAAAAAAAATAGAAATTGTCGGTGGTCAGCCCTTAGGGTGACCCTCTATGGGGCCATTTTTATTTTTTTATACATGAGTGCTTTGCCAAGGGAAAGCACACATGTATGAAAAAAAAAATGTTATGTAGAGTTAGTGTCTTGCTTTCTCTCTCTCTCTCTCTCTCTCTCTCTCTCTCTATATCTATATCTATATATATATATATATATATATATATTTTTTCTTTTTTTTCTTTTGTGTGTTGTTTTCGGGGAGCCACAATTGGCCCCCCAGGGAAACCACACATATACATAAAAGTCATATATATATGTATATAAATGTGTATATTATTATATATATATATATATATATATATATATATATATATATATATATATATATATATTATATTATATTATATATATATATTGCCGAACAATTTCACTGCACTCCACGAGGACCGTGATCAAAACTCCTTGGTGAGTCAAAACTCGGTGGTTGTTGACTGCAATAAAATACACGTTTATTTGTACCTCGGCATTACATAATTTCAAGATTGGTCTTCTCTGTCACTGGGCACCGGCAGTGGAGTGCGCCGCCCAGCAACCCTTCGACCACTTTGGTATATATATATATATGCAACACAAATTGGTTAAAAGATTGCTGCACAGCACGCAAGTATAAAAAATTAAAGAAAAGAGGGACTCATTTAGCGTGATCAAGACTCCTTGAGAATCAAAACGCGTAGGTGGGTGTTGCTTGCAATAAAACATGTCAATGTGAACCTCGTGGAGTGCGGTGAGATTTTTGTTCACAAAATATATATATATATATATATGCATGCATGTATGTCTTTTCTGTGCTGGCAGTTGCCATAAAGTAGCGCAGATAGTTTATTGTCCTGCTGCAAAGGATATACATTTGTAGGTATTTAGCTGAGTGGATTAGTAAAGTCAAGCGTTACCTGCGCTTTAAAACAAGTGTTATGCCAGGGGGACTATGGAGATATGAGCAGGACTTTTGCGGGGTGGTAATGAGGGAATTAGAAGAGGAGGTAATGGGAGGTAGAGCACCAAAAATGACTGTTGCACTGGGTGCCACCAGCGCTGAAGGCTGTGATGATGGGTATGTGGTAAGGTGAAGTAATACATTCTTTTTTGTTTTTTTCAGTGTTTTCAGAGAATCTACAGAACTGGAGAAGAAGCAAAGGTAAGGTGACGACATTTCCTATTGTACACATCAAACATACCCACGAGCAATTTTGTGACTATCTGCCTTCTACATAGGCTAGTAATTTAGAGGGACAGTTTAGCCAGTAGCAGATATGGCATATCGTTGGATGACTGCTGATCAAGCCCTAACTCGAGTTATGGAGGACAGTTGTGATGTAGGCTCAGAGACTGAGACAGCAGATACTGAGACAGCATCTGAGGGAGAGGACAATGGGGCAGAATCTGGGAGTGATTTTTCAGTCGGCGGAGTCCCATCCGACGACACTTCTTCCAGTGAGTCTGAAGGAGACAATGACGACAGCTGTGCTGTCCCTTTGCAAGCACATTCTGTGCAGCAGGACAACATTGAGTTAGCCGAACCCAGAGAGCACGTGCTTGCGGCCGCAAGCACAGAGAGAGTGCTCTCTTGGCAGCCCCCCTGTTTAGTTCAGCCCCAGATTCCACCTTTTACTGGTGACGCTGGATGTAAAGTCGATACAGCTAACTTTTTGCCAGTCGACTACATCCATCTAATTTTGGATGTTGACTTCCTTCAGAAAATTGTGCAGCAAACAAATTTGCGTGCAGACCAATTTCTGAGGGAGTGTGGAGGCACTCTAGGACCCAATTCTAGGGCACGCCAGCGGACTCCCACTTCGCTGGCGGAGTTGAAGATATTTTTGGGCCTTACCCTCAAAATGGGGTTAGTGCAGAAACCCACCTTGCAGTCCTACTGGACGACTCGCACGGTTTGGGTAGCACCCATCTTCGCACCATACATTAGCAGAGATCGTTTTTTGCTACTGCAGCGCATGCTGCATTTCAATGACAATTCTGCTGCATTGCCCCGGGACCATCCAGATCATGACAGGTTGTTCAAAATTCGGCCTGTTGTGGAACATTTGTCTGCCAGGTTTCCAGAGATCTATACTCCTGGAAAGAATATAGCAGTCAATGAGTCCTTGATCCTGTACAAAGGACGGCTGCTTTTCAGACAGTACATTGCGAGCAAAAGAGCTCACTATGGCATGAAGCTGTACATGCTGTGTGAGAGCGCTTCTGGCTATGTGTACAGCTTGAGAGTGTATACAGGGAAGGATTCTACACTAAACCCTGTAGGTTGCCCTCCGCGTTAGGGGTCACAGGTAAGAGTGTATGGGAACTTGTCCAGCTACTTCATAACAAAAGTTATAACCTTTATGTGGATAATTTCTATAAAGGAGTAGAGCTGTTCAGTGAGCTCTACAAAGCTGGCACTATGGCCTGCAGTACAGTTCGTTGTAACCGCAAAGGATTCCCGCAGGAGCTTGTTTGCAAGAAGCTCCAGAAATCAGAGAGTACTGCATTGCATTCTAACGAACTGCTCGCAGTCAAGATCTTAGATAGGCGTGATGTATACGTGCTCACTACAATTCATGATGAGAGCACTTCTCCCATCACGGTTTGGGGTCAGATGGCCGAAGTCCACAATCCCATCTGTATACTTGATTACAATAAGTACATGGGCGGAGTGGACAAGAACGACCAGGTTCTTCAATCATACAATGCGTGACGTAAAACTCGCACTTGGTACAAGAAACTGTTTACCCACCTGATTCAGATGGCAACATATAATGCGTATGTTGTTTACAGTCACAAAACCACAGGAAGACTCATGACTTTCCTTGACTTCCAGTTGTCTGTAATTGAAAGCCTCACTGGGGACGTGCTAAAGACGTGAGAGGGACTACATATCCCAAGCTGCTTTGAGTCCCCAGGAGGCGGCCATTTTCACCTGCACCCACTTGACACTAACAAGCGCTATAAAGCATGTGGGGGCACTTTGCTGCACGGGACCCACTAAAGACTTGAGAGGGACTACATATCCCAAGCTGCTTTGAGGCCCCAGGAGGCGGCCATTTTCACCTGCACCCACTTGACACCAACGAGTGCTATAAATCGCGTGGGTGCACTTCGCTGCGCTGGATGCACTAAAGACTCGAGAGGAACTACATATCCCAAGCTGCTTTGAGGCCCCAGGAGGCAGCCATTTTCACCTGCACCTGCACCCACTTGACACCAACGAGCGCTATAAAGCGTGTGGGGCACGTCGCTGAGCGGGATGCGTGCGGGCCCCACCCGTCGAAGCCCGTAAGAGGCTGGGCTGGGCCACCCGCCTAACATTTGACCATTCAAGTAGGCATCATTGATCTTAGCTCTATGCACCATTGCCAATACTGTACCATCCAGTAGGTTGCATCATCATACTGATACTCTGTAGAACATTTTACCACCAATAACCGTCCCAAATGGGTAAAAGGAAAGCAATAGAGGCTGGGGCAGGGGCTGTGCTAAAAGCTATGCGAAAAAGACACAAGCATGCAGCTAGTAACTGCGTTATGGATAGAATTGACCCTCTTTTGGGTGAATGCAAGGGAATTTTAACTACTCCTCAGGGAAATAATTCTAACGGCACTGTGGGGGAGCACTCCCTAACCAATAGGAGGGCTGGCCCAAAGAAAATTGCTGAGATTTTTGTGAAACGTGGGCAACAAGATACAGCCACTACAGGGCAGGGAGAGGGCAGGAATGTTATCACCCACATTGCTCCATCTCTAGTGCAGGAGCTACCACTGGGCTCTAACGATTTCATCAAGTGCAGCAACCGCTTTAATCCGTTAATTAACGTCCCAGAATCACATGATGAAATCGACCCAAGTATCAGGGTGTATGGGCTAGCAGCCACAAGCACACACTCAATTCACATAAACCCACAGCACATTCAATGCATACAAGATTTAAAAAAGGAAGTACTAGAACTTAAGCTCATGGTTAACTCCTTAATTGCAATAGTAAAACAGTTAACTCTTGCAGATGGCACGGTCACCATGAACCTTACCCAAAGCCCAATTCTACCAGGCACCATGACAAATCTGCCCATTCTTTCAGCACCCAGCTGTGATGGCCTCCTCCCAGTCGGTGCTAAGACCAAGAACTTACTCCAGCCTCCTTCGCACAACAGTTTAGGCACAGGAAAAACACTAGACGACCATCACAAAATCCCCAAACTCATGAACAATACTGCCCCAAGATACTCTGAGACCAATTAATGGCAGGCTGTGCAATCAGGTAATGTAGTTCTAATGGTCAAAGTTCCCAAGTTAAACACATCGACACATAAGGAAGGGGCAGACTCCATTAAAAACAAGGCAATCCATTGGATTCGCCATGTAAGAGGCTGTCGCTCTGTAATAAGCGAGGACATAATCAATGTAGCAAGATGGCCAGACCCGGGAACACACTTTGACATTTTAAAACTGACACTCAAGAACGGGACCATGGTGGACAATTTGGTGGCTATAGATGCAAGAACAAGCCCACCAGCACATTCGCGTATCCAATTCAAATATCCTAGGCCACCTACGCACCACGGGGACTGCCCGAGCTATTGCCCAGCAAAAACCCGTTCTACCCTTGGCGAGAACGATTGACTTAAAGCTTCATCTAAAATCTATGCTGATAAACCACGCAACCAACTAATATCAATCACCCCCAGGCCTGCTGCAATCCCTAACACTGCCAGTGCAAGAATTCTCTCTCCAATTCATGACATATTCCCTAAGACCTTTGACAGTTTACTGTGCAAATATGACAATACTGCACCTTTCATCTTGCAGGAATATTGCCCACCAAATCAAGAACCGATAGCTAAGCCTGCAAGTAAGAGGAACATCACCACTCACCCCAGGTCTCACTGACCAACATTGGTATTGATCTACTTCTTCCCACTCAACCATACCTGCCAAATCAATCTCTGGCGGCTAATCACGTAAATACCAGGCAACTAGACAGGATAGTTCAACCACTCACTGGGGTATGACTTGTCTCATGGAACGTGGCAGGCTTGAAATCTATTCTCCCTTTTCCATCCTTCACCTCTTTTATTGATGAACATGACATGTGTCTTCTTCAAGAGACATGGTCAACCAATCCACTCTTTCGAACAGGCTATTCAAACTTCCACATCCCTGCCGTGCCCAGTAGTAGAGGCAGACCCTCAGGGGGCTTGACTATTTGGATCAGAACATCACTTAACGGTTATATTTTACAGCTACCCACCGATTCTCCCGACCTGTTAGGTCTTCGTCTATCATTCGGGCCTGACACTGTTGTGAACATTTTCAATATCTACACCCGAGGGGTCAGGGGGGGTCAAGTCTCCAAAACCCTTTGTGTCTTGGCAGCCCTTTTGCAAAATTGTCCCCGCCATCATAAAACCATTATGGCAGGTGATCTCAATGTCACGTTCAAACCTCTAGACTGGGATGATCTCAGGTCCACAGACGAGGAGGCCGAGCTTGGTCTATCCCCACTCTGTCCATTCCACCCATCAAAAGATGGACGCAGGTCGCAGTCCAAGTTAAGTCACTGACCATGGAATTCGGGCTCAGGGTGTTAAATGGCAGAACCAATTCAGACACCAAAGGCCATCACACATTCAACAAAACCAACCACACCAGCAGAGTCGACTACTGTCTATTCGACATAAGATTATGGCCCCTAGTCATCGATATGACGATCGTTGAAAGAACTGAAAGTGATCATAATCCTCTCTCTGTTCACACGTTAGCTTTGGGAAACCTCTCGCCCACGATTAACTCCTCAGTAGCAGCACCAGAGGGTATTAGCCTGGTTAACGACAAACAACACTTAAAGTGGGACAAGGTTGCGGCTCGGCCCGCACTCATCAACACAGCCAATAACACCCTAAAGACTACATTAATGAACCTAGAGGTGGGCCCCGCAATCCCCTATAAGGATATAAGCTTAATCCACACCTCATGCTTCAGGGATATCGCAGCCCACTTCTCAGTATCCACAGCCCATGATGGCAAGAGACCCATAGGTAGGCACCATTGGTTCAATAAAATGTGTCGGTCCCTAAATAAGCGCTTAATCCAAGGTATTAAATCTAAGGATGCCACCGCCACCAGCCTAGCTAGAAAGTCCTACAAGTCAGCCATACGCAAAGCCAAGCATGACCAAGATGATAAGTGGTGGACAGCACTTAGTGACACTGTACGCGAGAGGAACTGTAGTCTGTTCTGGTCCCTGGCAGCGCGAGGCCCAGAAAGCAGTGGATTGGACATTACAACCAACATCGCCCGAAAGACTGGGTAGATCATTTTAGCAGGCTGTACTCCCATGACCATGATAGCCCCACTCCTGTTTGCATGGACCCCTGCCCAAACACTTCTTTAGCACTCACAACTGAAGTACCCCAGCTGTTCTCTCAAAATGACATAACTTATTCCCTAGGCACCATAAAATGCAGCAGGGCCCCTGGCTCGGATGGTGTCCCAGCAGACCTGTTCTCAACCGACATAGCATCCTGGTCAAGATACCTCACCATCATAGCGAACGCAATAGCATCTGGGGCGCCTATCCCTGAGTCCTGGAAAGGGGCTATTGTTACCCCAATCTTTAAAAAGGGCGAAAGATCATTCCCCTGCAACTATAGACCAATTAATCTAATTGACTGTGTGCAAAAAGTCTTCTGCCACTGCCTATTGGGAAAGATCGAAGACTGGTTGACTGAACATGATATCCTTAGTCCCCTTCAAGCCGGTTTCCAGAAGAAAATATCTACCACTGACAAAGCCCTCAGGTTCCTATTTTTATACTGGAAAACAGTGCTCCTTGGTAAAGGGAGCCTTTATGTTGCTTTTGTGGATCTAATGTCTGCTTTTGACCTAGTACCTCGCAACAAACTATGGGACACTCTCTTCCGAATAGGAATCCCTGAGCATATCCTAGCAATATTGATACGGCTCCACGAGGACAACTATGCACGAGTTAGGTGGGACAACAAGGGGCAACTAACTGATAGAATCCATGTATCAAGGGGTGTGCGGCAAGGGTGTGTCCTTGCCCGAACCTCTTCTCTCTGTATATCAATGAAATTGTCCCTTCCCTGCTTAGAGTGGAGGCTGATGCACCATCACTTGGCACACAAAAAATCTCTGTCTTGCGCTTTGCAGATGATACCCTCCTGATATCTAAGACCCCTAGTGGACTAAGGAAACTCCTCACGTGCTTTGAGAAATTCTGCTCAACGCGGGGACTTGAAATCAATGCCTCTAAAACAAAACTAATGACCCTTAATCCCCATAGATCCTTTAGAGGGAAGTTTACACTAGAGGGCACCACACTTGAGAAGGTGGGCATTTTCAGCTACCTGGGTATAACATTGAAAGACAACATGTCTTGGAAATCACACATAGGAAAGCAAGCCTTAAAACTAAAGCAAACAACAGGGGTACTATAAAAAATCTTCCACCTCTCATACACAAAACCAATTCGCCCAGCAATACAGATATACGAAGCCCAGGCTGTGACCTCAGCACTTTACGGGCTGAACTATGGGGCTATGCTAAAATCCAAGACATAACCATCGCTAAGAACAACTTCCTGAGAAACCTTGTGTCCCTTCTGCCAAGCACTCCACTGTTCCCCCTTTTTAAGGATCTTGGCATAAAACGCATCGGTCATAAAGCCCGCCTACGCCCTCTGCTGTATTGGCGGCGTCTCTGGACTACCCCAGAGCTTGAAACCTTTACTGAAGCCCTGCAGGTTATTTTAAAAGCTGTTCATCTTCACAGAATCCCCTGGCTATGATACATCAAGGGGGTCACTTTACTCACTCGGGCTCAGTGAACTCTGGAATTCAGCAACCACCTCTGTCTTTCCCTCGAAAAACAAACTAAAGAAACTATTGGCAAATGGCAGATCATGAAGATATAAGAGCAACACTTCACACCACATTACCTTGTGATTTTGTTAACCTAAAAGAGAAATGCAAGTATGAGGCTTTTTGGGACATAATTACGGTCCCAATGGAAAGGAAACTGTACTTTCAGCCCCGCATTGGAACGCTACGATTAAGACTTTTCACCAGCCGCTGGTCACACAAAGAATCAACTGCCTGTCCAGCCTGCAAAGCCCCCATTGAGAATCTCCCTCATGTCCTTTTTGCCTGCCCCGCGTACACCGCCTCACGTAGGAAATGGCTGGCCCCGGCATGCAGACTGCTGGGAGTCCACAGCTCTGAAATAGCCCTGCGATTCCTCAGATCAGACACTAGGACTTAGTAGATGTTCAGTTTGCTGTATAAGTGCATTACAGTCACATCACTGCACATAATGTTGGCTGGGACATATACTATGTTCTCGTGGACTCCCCTGTGTGCCAAACACTACCCTTTTTCATAGCCTATGACATTCTCTTTAGGGAACATCATGAGAAATCCCCAGCATGTCTCCCTTAGTTTCAAAGCTAGATATGCTCACTCAGTTCGAGGAATCGCTTTGTACGGCATACTCTGACACCCCCAACTTGCATCCACAAACTAGAAGGAGTTGGATTTAGCACAGAGAGTGTGTTAAATGCGCATGAAAAACATGTCTTCCTGAGCCTCAGGTGGCTGTCACAGGAGTCATTAGTAAAGGTTTGTTACGCATGCATTTGGTAATGTTGAGGAAGAAGGAGGCAGTTACTTGACAGGTGGTAAAATGTAGTCAAACTTATTCCGTTCTGTGGCGTGTGAATGTGATGGGCCCTTGTCTGGCAGCGGTAAGTTAATGTGAGTGCAGTGATTGGTTGGATTGGGCCCATGGCCGGCGATATGAAAGGGTTGTTTGTGCGTGAATGGCGTGTGAATGGTCCAAGAGGTTGGTGCCTGGACGCGGCTTATGGCCCACCTTCAGAAGGCTTGGTTTCAATATTCAGATACTTTGATAAGTATTCATGCTTTGAAACTATAATTTCTGGAGGTGCTAAAACCAACCAGTGTGAGTGGTGGTTTAACTTTAACAAACTAGTACCAGGGGAGTCCAGTGGTGCAGGACTTGCATGGCTTTCACCAGTTTTCCTTCACCCAGAATCCCCTTGAAATCACAAAATGTGCTTAAAATACACATTTGCCTTGCATTCCAATGAGCAGAAGTCCAGGGATCTGCAGGGAGCCACAAGTTCCACTAAGTCTTCAGCGAAAAACTGCCTCACTTTAGTGAGTGGGCAAGTGACCACAACAGGGAAGTACCCAAAACGGATTGTGGAGACATTAAAATGACATACCACAAAACAGCCTCGTTTTTTAAGACAGTCACCTAAGTATTTTGTCCTGGGCTCGGCAGCCATATAGGGAAACCTACCATTCGCAGACATTTCTGAAAACTAGACACCCAAGGCAGCCCACGTAAAAGTGGCGTGTTTGGATTTAACAACGTTAAACGTTGATTAAAACCACTATTTTTCCTTTCTTTTTTATCACAGAAACTACAGGAATGTGCAGGGATCCTCAAAATTTCTACCAACCAGTGTTTCCCCACTTGTCCTGATAAAAACACAACCCTGCTTGTGTGCCTGCGCCTACTGCCTGCTTCAGGAATGGATCACTCCAGGGTTAACAGTAGCCCTCATGCAAGGGCTACCATTGACCCTTGTGTGATCCATTCATGTTGCAGGCACTAGGCCTACCCACACAAGTGAGGTATCATTTTTATCGGGACACTTGGGGGAACGCTGGCTGGAAGGAAATTTGAGGCTCCTTTCAGATTTCAGAACTTTCTGACACCGAAATGTGAGGAAATAGTGTTTTGTTTGCCAAATTTTGAGGTTTGCAAAGGATTCTGCATAACAGAACCTGGTGAGAGCCCCACAAGTCACCCCATCTTGGATTCCCCTAGGTCTCAAGTTTTAAAAAATGCACAGGTTTGGTAGGTTTCCCTAGGTGCCGGCTGAGCTAGAGGCCAAAATCCACAAGTAGACACTTTGCAAAAAACACCTCTGTTTTCTTTGGGAAAATGTGATGTATCCACGTTGTGTTTTGGGGCATTTCCTGTCGCAGGCGCTAGGCCTACCCACACAAGTGAGGTACCATTTTTATCAGGAGACTTGGGGGAACATAGAATAGCAAAACAAGTGTTATTGCCCCTTGTCTTTCTCTACATTTTTTCCTTCCAATAATAAGAGAGTGTGTAAAAAAGACGTTTATTTGAGAAATGCCCTGTAATTCACACGCTAGTATGGGCACCCCGGAATTCAGAGATGTGCAAATAATCACTGCTCCTCAACACCTTTTCTTGTGCCCATTTTGGAAATACAAAGGTTTTCTTGATACCTATTTTTCACTCTTTATATTTCAGCAAATGAATTGCTGTATACCCTGTATAGAATGAAAACCCACTGCAGGGTGCAGCTCATTTATTGGCTCTGGGTACATAGGGTTCTTGATGAACCTACAAGCCCTATATATCCCTGCAACCAGAAGACTCCAGCAGACATAACGGTATATTGCTTTAAAAAATCTAACATCGCAGGAAAAAGTTACAGAGTAAAACATAAATAAAAATGGCTGTTGTTTTCAGCTCAAATTTAATATTTTTTTATTTCAGCTGTTATTTTGTGCAGGAAAACCTTGTAGGATCTACACAAATGAACCTTTGCTGAATTCAGAATTTTGTTTATTTTTCAAAAATAGTTAGCTTTTAGGGATCCACATTGGTTTCACACCCATTTCTGTAACTAACTGGAAGGAGACTGAAAGCACAAAAAATAGTAAAAATGGGGTATGTCTCAGAAAAATGCCAGAATTGTGTTGAAAAATGTGGTTTTCTGATTCAAGTTTGCCTTTTCCTGAAAGCTGGGAAGCTGGTGATTGTAACACCACAAACCCTTTGTTGATGCCATTTTTAGGGGGAAAAACCACAAGCCTTCTTCGGCAGCCCTTTTTTCCAATTTGTTTGAAAAAAAAATATTTTTTGCTGTATTTTGGCTAATTTCTTGGTCTCCTCCAGGGGAAACCACAAACTCTGCATACCTTTAGATTCCCTAGGATGTTGGAAAAAAAGGACGCAAATTTGGCATGGATAGGTTACAAGGACAAAAAAGTTATGAAGGCCTAAGCGCGAACTACCCCAAATAGCCAAAAAGGGCTCAGCACGGGGGTAACGGCCCAGCAGCTAAGAGGTTAAGGTTACTAAGGTTATGCCATCTATAATTCAGTGTGCACTTCCCTGAATCTGAAACTGCATGGGCATGTTCAGGAGTGTTGCTTTGGCCTTTGTTGAAGCCAGCTGGAGGGCATGTCATATCTGCTCATAACCCCACATGCATGTCCTATCTGCTCATAAAACTACAACCTCTGTCATCTTATCGTCTGTTGACACTATTTTCATTCTTAACTTTTCTACCAAAGCCCATTCTAGCAGTTCCTTTCTCCAAGTCAACTACAGGGGCCCTGCAGCATTGCCAGTGATTTGCAATGCGGCACCCTGCCACCAACAAACAGAGATGTGCAAGTGTATAGTGTAGTTTGACTACCTTTCTTGATTTGAGGAATGACCCTCAGTATATAGTGTAATACTGTGCTATCTATGGCAAATCGTGTGACTTTTCAGTGTACTTACTACGTACTTTTGGAATTTCTGCAATGGTCCACAGGGCCGTTGACTTTCATTCACCACACTTGGGACAAGAGAAAGATTTTAGGGTATATTCTCTTGACGCTCTTTAGAGTCATGTGTTACGTGTAAAATATTAAAGTTTCATTAGTTTAAATATAGCACTGCTAGAGACCTACTGCACCAAGGAGCATGCTTCCCCTCATTTTCTTTTTGATAGAAGTCTTGCCTGGCTGGTACCATGGTTTTCACCTTGTGCGCTTTTATGGCTTCATAAAAGTGTGAAACCAGTTTACACTCACCTCCCAGTGTTAACACAGCCTCTAGTGCATCCAATACATTGATGCCAAAGGAAAGCCCAACAATTTCACCCTAGGCCATCCTGCCAATCGCACATATTGAAGGAACTGTCTTGGTCTTACACAAAATGTCTCCTGTGACACTCCAAAGGTGTTAGAAGTGTGGTATAGATCTCCTACTGTGTTGAATCTGTCCTTTCGCCACTGGACCAGGAACATACAGATGCAAACTGATCTAAAGGATTGCAGCCACCAAATATCTAAGTCTCTCAAAAAGGGTTGGTGTCTTAAGACTTTTAATTGCTGTCTCCTAGGCTGACGCCATCACCCAATAATATGTGGATATCGATAATCACTCTGCTTACTGCCCTTCATCAGCACCTGTGGCAACATGTATCCATCTGGCGTAACACCCATTAATTATTCTCTTGGTCACACAATTTTGCAGCATGCTGCACCTGTAGTGCCAAGGAATACAATTCTAACAATGGCAATTTGTTGAGATAGAAAGTCCTCTACAAGGTTAAATATGTTTACCACTGCCTTGAGTGCCCACCTGTACTGTTGTCTGGATCCCTAATGCGGATTTCTTTTTGTCATAGGTGAAAACTTCAAAATGGCTGCTTTTTGATTCACCGATTGATCACAAGGAAGGAGCATCTCATAAAAGTAGCTGGGGCAGATAAGAGAATCATAAAGAGTAGGGCCGCGAGTCTGGGATTAACATTTTGATGCAAAAACCACTATGGCTGACATTCAGTTGTGAACTCCGGTCACTCGCATGAATTGTTTTGTGAGTCAATCCTCTTCAGAGTCATACCTGCTGTGACAGACAGTATTTCATGAGGAAAGAAGAAACAAGAGAAGGGAACAATTATAAAGAAGCAGCAGCTTAAATCTTGAAAGACTCAGACCCTAAATTACATTTTGGTGCCCGGACTATAAGAAAGGGATGTTGAGCCCCAAACTTTATTATCTGCCAAACAGCCAGACTGGCTGTGTGAGAAAGGGAAGCTCAGCAAGAATTCTGCCAGTGACAAGCACTGGGGGCCAAGACCTGATAGTCTCCCTGCTGTGTGAGGTGACATCACCCAGGGAAAACTAAGATCACCTGCCCTGGAGCACCAGTGCCTCCCTGTCTGCCAAGACAAGTGTGTCATGTGAGGAAGAGGAGAAAGTTGGAGAGAGCGTGGCCCAATGGGGATCCCTACCAAGATGACTCCCTGAGTGAGGTGTGAGGAGAACAGACGCACACCAATCGTGTTGTTGCCTATTTGCAGGAATGGTCCGGCAACGCCCTTATGCCAGGAGAGGGCTGTCCTGATCAAAGCTGTGTGAAGAGCGCCATTGGGGAGTGTGAGGAATGCACCTCCATGCTGCGGTTTCCCCATAAGCCACAGGGGACCACTGCTGAACGTATTTGGGCCATGAGTGCAAAACTTGTGTCAGCTGAGATCGGCGACCATTTATACCAGGAGGGGCCCCCATAGTGAGGAGAACACACTAGAAGAGTCTGTGCTAGAGTATGAGCAATGTGGCAACCCCGTAGGCTAGGAGGGGCTGCTGATACCACTGTGGCCAAGTGTTTCGGCAGTGGCCTGGATGAGAGGATTACTGCTGTTGCCGGATGGCCAAGGGTGCCAACTGCACCCACCCGATTCTCCGAGGATCACAAGGGAACCTCAGAGGAAGTCACTCCCTCGCTGGATCTCCTGTCGTGAACTGTAGAATATCCCCCTGTTGCCCCCACTAAGGATGTAACAAGAGTTCTATTTCTTCAAAAGGTATCTCTGTGGAGTGGGTACAATGTACTCTGCAGAACATACAAGCAGCAGGGGGAAAAAAAACACTTTTGCCACAGTGACTCTTCCCACCGAAGATAAAGGGAGGGCATTCCAGAATCACACTGACTTCTAAACTCTTTTCATGTTCCACATGTTTTTACACCGAAAATTGTTCCTTCACCTAATGTACTAAGGGTCTGGGTTGGAAAAATTATTTTACAAACAGTGACATCACAGCATTTTTGTGCCGGAAACACATTATTGTCACCCTCAGGCCCACGTAGCTAGCTGTACCAACAGGGACCGGAACTATCATGCCAGATTTTAAGAGGGGGCCCCATCATGCACTCTTTATTACAAACTATATGACATCACAGTAGACTGAATACAGTTCATGACGCCAGATGGATTATAACGACTAGAGTGATACGTACCTTGTTGTTTGTCCTGAGGAAGCAAATAAATATAGACCAGAATGCGTCAATATTTACTCATAGGAGCACAACCAAAATAAGAAATTACACAAGAACCTACATCTGGAGATTACTTTTACCATTTAATAAACACTGTCAGCCCCTCAAAATTCCTAAATCATGCTACCAATAGGATTGATCACTTATGAAGCTATGAGGTGGGCACCAGTAAATATAAAATTTAGACAACAGGGACAATGTGGTGATTGACTGCTACATAAATATTATGGATTACATAACTAAAAAAGTCACTTGTGTTGATGTAATAGAGCTGTTTGCTGGAAAGCCTTGAATGTTTTTGGGCTGGATGTTAAAGGGTGCATGACAATGAGATACAATGCTCGTTCACTAATTAATGATAACTTTCTAATAGTACATTATGATTGTAGTTGATAAAACAGTGTTAACGCGTCCCTTTATGATAATTTATTACACATTAGGACTTGTTTTGTCATAGTTCTGTTACCGCAAGACAATCATGCTCCACCTCCTCCGAATTACTAATCTCAGTGTTTTCAACAGGAAGTAGAGTTGCCAGGTTCAATACAGTACATCGCTTTAAGGAGACATTAGGTGACCCCAAAATAATTGTTTCATATCGGGTAAGTCAGGCATTTGTCATGTGCTGAGTCTTAGTTTGGGTCAAGAGAATTTCAACTGAATGCGGAACCATTACTGTTAAGGGATGTCCCATCACTATTTGCGTGAGGCTCTGACCAACTGCTGCAACTGCTCGCAAACAACCCGGTAAGGCTGCTGCAACTGGGTCCAAGGTAGCTGAAAAATATGCTACAGGGCGGTTTGCACCTCCATGGACCTGTGTTAAGACAGACAATGAACAAGCATCACGTTTGTGACAAAACAGTAGAAAAGGCTTTGTGTAATCAGGCATACCTAAGACTGGTGCCCTACACATGCACTCTCTCAATTCCATGAATGACTCCAGCTCTTCCTTTGACAAAGCTATGGTGTACGGTTCATCCTTAGTTTCTTTGCCGGTCAGCTTTATCAATGGTTTTGAGATAATTGAAAAGTTGGGAATCCACTGACGACAGTAGCCCACCATTCCCAAAAACATTCTGACATCTCTCTTTGTTGTCGGGGGATTCACCTGCAGTATGGCTGTCACCCTTTCCTTTGATATTCTCCTGGACCCCTTTTCAATCAAGTGCCCTAAGTATTTCACCTCTTTCTGACAGTACTGTAGCTTTTTTGGGGACACTTTATGTCCGTTCTTTCCCAAATGGTTCAGTAAGGCAATTGTGTCATACCAACAGTCATCCTTTGTTCTGGACGCAATCAGCAAATCGTCAATGTATTGTACCAGAGTCGAACTGAAAGGCAGTTCTAGCGACTCCAAGTCCTTCTTCAATATCTGATTGAAGATGGAAGGTGACTCAGAAAACCCTTGAGGAATTCTGCACCAACTGTACACCTTATCCAGGAATTTGAAACTGAATAAAAATTGGCTGTCCTCATGAAGAGGCACCAAAAAGAACGCTTGTGACAAATCCACAACTGTGAACCACTCTGCATCACACGGAACCTGAAACATAATTACTGCTGGATTTGGCACTATGGGGCAACATTTTGCCACAATCTTGTTTATTTTCCTTAAACCCTGCACAATTTGAACTTTCACACAAGGCTTTTTCAAACCCATTATTGGTGAATTACATGGGCTGCTCAATACCTCCTTGCTTTACAAAGTCTGCAATTATCTGCAACAGCTGGATAAGGACATCTTGTGCCATGTGGTACTGCGGCACCTGTGGAAACACTGCATTTGGCTTCACTTGTACTTTAACCGGTTCAACTCCTTTTATCAATCCCACTTCCTTTCCTGTCAGGTCCCACACTTTCTCTGTCACTGTCCCTTGCAACTCAGCTGGCAACTCAGTTACTGTAAGCATCGG
This sequence comes from Pleurodeles waltl, assembly GCF_031143425.1. Taxonomy (NCBI): domain Eukaryota; kingdom Metazoa; phylum Chordata; class Amphibia; order Caudata; family Salamandridae; genus Pleurodeles; species Pleurodeles waltl. The sequence continues at coordinate 1,385,554,881 of NC_090444.1, forward strand.
TAACAGGGTTATCAAAGGGTAATCTTCATTTGCGGTCTCTGTTTCTGATTCTGTAAATTGCCCATCATCTCCCTCATCATCACTGTTTGTATGCACCTCAATTCCATCATTAGAATAAGTAATCGAACATTTCATCTTGCACAGTAAGTCTCTTCCCAGTAGGGATACGGGACTCAAATCGCAGACTACAAGCTTATGCAGTCCCTGAAAGTTGGCAATCTCGACATGAACAGGATCAGTAATTGGGTTTGTCAGGTACTGGTTTGCTACTCCTACCACTCTTATGGTACGGCCTGAAAGTGGTAATTTCGGAACCTCTGCACTTCTAACTGTAGAGCGTGTAGCTCCCGTGTCAACCAAGAATGATACCTTGTGACCCATCACCTTTCCCTCTACATAGGGTCCTCTATGATCTACTTCTAGAGACCCTGCAAGCCTGTACTCCTCGCAATGTGGACTGTCATCCGACCATTCATCATTCATTCCATCCTCACCACGCAAAGGGAACTGCTGTACTGTATTATTTTGATTGACCATTTGACCTGTGACCTGCTGAGGAAGCATCGCCTGTTGCTGTCCCATTGGAGCTAATGGTAATTGCATTTGCTGTCTAGGTACCATGGGAACCTGCTGTTGTACTTGCTGCATTTTTGCTGGTTGAACACGCAGCATTTGCATTTGCTGCATGGGCTGTAACCCCTGCATCTGTACCATGTTATTCTTAAAGTTCTGATTTTGACCTCTCAATTTTGGACCCCTCACATTTTGAAATGTACCGACATCAATGCTTTGTTGAACGACACCATCATGCACTGCATTCGGGCATTCCCGCTTCCAATGCCCCACGCCCCCGCACGTGTGACATGGTGACATCTTTTTCATCCCTTGCGCATCATTTTGAACCACAACAGTATTCAAGTCTGGACCGCGATTCACAAAACCTCAACCTCGGCCTCTCTGTAGTGCCTGAAACACACCATTGCCTTGCGGTTGCTGCTGTACCATCTGCTGGATTCCATTCCCTTGCATACCTGCCTACGCTGCCTTAATCTGCATCACCATCACTTTCTCTTTTAACTTTCACTGCTTCAGCTCAATCTCATCACTACAGTATTTCGCATACTGCAACACCTCATCAATCGGCTTTGCTTGCCAACAAATAAAATTATTCTTAATCATCTGGCCAACCTCTGGTCTCAGCCCTTCAACAAATCTAACTACAAGGTGGTTCATGTCTTTCGGCTCCATAGTCTCAGTACCACTGTAATGTGTGAATGCTTTCAACAACCTCTCATAGTAAGCATGGACCTGTGAGGTCCGGTCGATTTTCTGCCAGTCACTCACTTTCGACGACACTTTCTGCTTTAAGAACTCAATCACTTCATGATAATACTTCATTACCTCCTCAGATGGTGCTCCAGTCACCTTATCCCTTGCCGGTTCCTGCGTCGGCCAGTCCACACCCCTCTTGCACTCAAGCCATAAGTCAGGTGGAACAATGATCTCAAACAAAGTATTCAAGTCCTCCCAGAGACACTTTGCATGTTTCACAAACCTATCTGTCTGCTGATGCCACTATATCGGTTTCTCCCTCAACCTGGGATAATCATTTGTGAAAGACAGAAAGTCTCCCCTAGTCCACGGTACATGGACTAGAACCCCTCCAGCTGTTCCTCTCATTGGTAATATTTTTACTGTCTCAGTGTCCGGTGAAGCTTTATTCAGACTTGATCCCCGACTGTCACCTTTCTCCTTATTTCTTTTCTTTGCATATCTGCCTTCCAACTTTTCTAAGGCTCCCCAGATCTGCGCACTCTGCAGTATTTCTTCGAGATGCGCTTTTATTCCGGCCGACCTCATGTGGTCAAAGTCTTTAGAGTCAAAGTCTAGTCTGTAACTCCTTATCAAATGTTTAGTATTCTCAATGTCAATATTGTATTTGTCTGCCAGGTTCGCCAACCTCTGATGCACCTTGCCCACTTCTTTAGTGATTTTAGGGCACAAGTATCTCAATTCTGCTTCTGTGTATGATTCTAATCTGTTTACCCCTATTGTCCCTTCCTCTAGTTCAGCAGCTTCCACACCCAGTCTTACACAATTTAGGTACTCATCTCTCTGAGATTTTGCTGCGGTCACTGCAGTAGTTTGTGAAGCATGAGTCTTTTCTAACCACTCTTTCAACTGTTGCACCGTAAAACCTTGCAGTGAAATATTCCCTGCATGCATCATTGGCGACTGTGAAGCATTCGTACTTACTGTCTGTGGAGTTAGCACCCCTAGCCCTGCCTGTCTCATTGCCTCTAAAGGTGTTTCAGCCGGACTAAGGTCCAACAAGGACATGGGTCTTTCAACGGATTGCTCTCCTGGAGCCATTAACTGGGGAGTTCCTATGGACCCTCCTCTTATTACATCTTGGGTCATTACTCCCTGATCACACATACCAGGCTTACCCTGCGCATACAATGGCACCGGTGGGCCAACAGTAATCGGTAATGATATGGCTGCTGGTGTCTGACCTGGCCCTAAGCCCTGCGGAGCAATAACTCCTAAGGCTTGACTCACTGAGGCTGGGGTAGGTACTATCGGAGGTGCTGCTGCTGGACTATACCCCAGAATCAGCTGTTGCTGCGTCTGGGGCAGCAATTGCGCAGTTTGCTCAATCTGCACTAACCTAGATTTTGTGTATATCAGATCAGGCGGCACTATCAGATTCGTAGTAGTCTCTAGTACTGGGACGTCTGGATAGATTCTCTGTATCTGCGGTGGAGGTTGCAACTGTATCTGCATGTCTTGCGCAGTGGGTACAAAGACACCATTCTGTATCAAACCTGTATCGCTAGTCTGTACTTTATCAGTAACTCCCTTCTCCTGCGTCTGGTCCCCAGGATCCGCACTGGTGCTCGGGGCATTGTCGTCCACTCCATAAGGTGGCGGGCGATCATGTAACAACTGATTAAGAAACTCTCAGTCATCTGAGTTGTCTTCCTCTATCAAGGACCTCTTAGTCTCTTTTGGTTTGCTAGAGTCTTTATCTGTCTTATAAGTGGCTTTCTTTCCCTGTGTCTCGTCTCCCTGTGTTATTGCTGGGAACAATTTAAGTCTGTCAACTATTCCCCTTCTCCACATTTTGCTCTCATTGTCCCATCTAGCCTCAGCTAAGGAATTTTCTGCCCTTCTCATTCTCCTCTCGAATTTCTGCTGTCTCTGTTTAATAGCCATTAAATCCCAGACTGCTAATGCCTCATACTGAGCTGGCCTCGGAGGTGGCTTTTGTACACTTAACATCCACCTCAAATTTTCTAAAATTCTAGTATTGAATGTTCCATGTTCCGGAAACGCCAAACATCCCTCCTTTTCTGTTAATTTACACCACTGTTTCATCCATAAGCAAGGCTTTACTCCCTTCTCCTCCATTACTATATAAGCTGGAGTACCCTTAGGCGGTGTAGGTTCCCCTTCACTCGCCATAATGTATGCGTCTCTTTTCAGAGCGCTCCTAAAAGCTTTGATAAAATTCATCTTTACGTCTTTTCTTTGTTTGTATTTAATCAGGAAGTGACTTTAATTCCCAGGACACTCTTCACCCACCTTTCTCAACCTATTGCCTCTCACGGACGGCTGCCAATCCGTGCGCGACCCCTCTCGGCAACAAACCTATCCCAGTGCGACACCACTGACGTTACACTCACACACACTGCAGCTGACAAAGTCTTGCGGCTTGTCCGCCCCTCACTGGATTCACACTAAACTAATGCAAAATTACTGCGAGCACCTTTAACAACAACAACAACTCAAATTTGTCGGTTTACTACAGGAAGGGTATACAATCGCTTTAGAACCTTACAGAGATTTTACTTGAAGCCTCAGCCGCTACTCTCTCCTTCACAGTTACCGCATACGCAAGCAGAATTCGACCCGCAAATCCTACTCTCGACTTGTCAATGGTTCGTTCTAGTGCACTTTAGAACTTGCCAAATCTCTATTGAGGGTTTCAATCACACCTTTAGACTCAAACTCGACTTGTCAACCACGCCCGGTTGACCTATTAAAACTGCACAAATTACAACATAAATCGAAGGGTCTCCTACACTTGTCAATATACTCCGGAGTCTTAGACCACGACAGGTCCATACATTAACAACCAACCACGTGGATAATTTTTTAGCACAAAGCGCCACTCTCATATGAAGTACGCCGACTTCCCTACTCTCATACTTTGGAGTACGCCCACTCCTGCTAAAACAACATTTACCTGGCCTAAACACACATAGGGGGTTATTCTAACTTTGGAGGAGGTGTTAATCCGTCCCAAAAGTGACGGAAAAGTGACGGATTTACCACCAGCCGTATTACGAGTCCATTATATCCTATGGAACTCGTAATACGGCTGGTGGTATATCCGTCACTTTACCGTCACTTTTGGGACGGATTAACACTCCTCCAAAGTTAGAATAACCCCCATAATCTTCACAAATCACCTGCAAAATGCATAAGCTGAGCAAGCGCAAAATCTACACTACACATGCTAAAACGCCAAGAACATTCCCAACTCACTTAGGCAGGCTCCAAGAAAGTCATGGGGAATTTAGAAACACATCATATCTCCAATTTGCATTATCTCAGAAAAACAATCTAAACAATAATTCTCCGTCCTAGGGCCCCAAAGGGCCAAACCCTCGCTCTGCTACCAGAACTGTTAACGCTTACCTTTATGATAATTTATTACACATTAGGACTTGTTTTAGGCCAATTAATCTTTTGACCCAGTTGAGAGACACCTTACGAGATAGCTAATCAATATATCAATCAATACATCAATACTGTCATCAATATTTATTACCACAATGCATTTCACTTTAGTCAAAGACATTAATCAATCCAAGGCACCACCATGACCTTGCAGTCATGAATAACCACACCAGTTTAGAAGAATGTTATGAGTTTTATTCTCTATTAATTACAATTCTAAAAGCAGATGCATTAATCTCAAAACCAAGAAACACAATAGCATAGTCACAGTATGGCAACTCTGATAAGATTTCATTAAGGCAAGAATCACAAACATTAGAACATAACACGGCGTGTACATAGATCAACTTTAGCAGAGTGTCATCAGCGCGTCAGTTCAACAAAACATAGATTCAGTCGTTTGTCTATTTGCGTCAGTTTAGTGAACACCTGTCCTAACCACAGATTAGAATTGGCATGTTGGGCTTCATGCAAAACAATTTAGAACACCAATTTGGAAAACATCTAGCTATGGTCTCTGTCAAAAGTAAGTAGTTGATACCTAGAATGGAAAAGCAAACAGACAAATCACAATTTCATTGTCATAGTTACACTCCAAGGTTTAGGTGAGCACTCAGGTTCAGTCTTTGTCTTCAGGACATCAGTTGATTCGCCCTCAGTAAAAACTCAGCTCCCAGGGAAAGGGGCACTTCCCTCATAAGGAGGTAAAGTGTAAAAATGGGCAATCTAAGGAAAAGGATGGTTCTAAGTAAAATCAGCAAAGTCACTAGACAAAGTGACAAAGTCTCTGGATCAGATCGACAGCATTTCCCTAACCAACTCTAAATGGCTTCCTGTGTCATGAGTGTTTATCCCTTTTTCGTCATACATTCCCCTAAAACTTAATTGGTTTAATGTTATACCCCATTATCTCTATCCTATTAGAAAACAGATTAGGTCATTAATCTTTCACCCCATATTAGTTTACAGACATTTAATAGGTCCATATGATTGATGTCTTCAGAGGTCAGGTATGATTTCATCCTTCTGTCATTCTTTACACATCTTTGGTCAGTAGCTCCATTGTCTTCACCGGTTTAAACGTCCTTGTACATTATCTTAATCTACACTGTTGCATTTTAACTAAACATTTCTACAAGCAAGATGAATTTCATGAGAACGGATCCACTATGGTTACATTCAGCTTCTTAGTTGAGGAAAAACAAGAGGTCATGTCCTTTTGTGAGTCAGCACACTGCACGTTTAGAAAAACACAATTAATATGAGAGCCAGGCAGCTAGGCTTCGGCTCACCCTAACTTAAGGCCTACAAGATTCATTTAGCATAACTGTAATAACTTAATCATTAGTAATTAGTACAAAACCATACCTTAATACAAAAATGTATAAGCATTAGTCATTTTTATTGGTCCCCGTATATATTGGCGGCCACTTCCTGTGGTCACATTTCAAGTGCACGTTTAAGCAAAATACATTAATCCAATTTCTATGCGGCATTATCGCATACTAGTTCATAAACATTTAATGTTAATATAGATTGTATAATCTACGCTCTCTCAACAGGTTGTGGTATTTATCCCTACAGAGATCCTCATCTGAAACAGAGTATGTGGCACTCAGCAGTCTTTCGATGTTATAGTGATATCGCTTTTCCACAATGTGTGAAACATGTACCCAGGTATTGGAAGCTATCTGACTTCCATCATAGGCTAGAGCCTAGCAGATCAGCATTTTGCATTGTCAGCAACCACCTTAGGGGAAACTGTACCATCTTATCTTTAGTTATGTGCATCCCTGCCATGTTAGTGAAGAGGTCCAGTTCTTGTAGTGATGTACCTTCGCAGATCACTAATATAGATTAATGTGTCATCTGCATACAAAGACACCAGATGGACAGTTTTGCAACATGTATACTCCACTCCTGCAGTGTCCTCTCAGTCTAATCGCCAAGGGTTCGGTCGTAAATATCATGTTTTGTGTTCCCCTTTCAGGGCCTGAATTCCCCTGACAGGGGTGGCTGGTGATCCCTGAAAGCGCTGGGGCCTAATACTTGCCACGAGATCTCCTCATAGTTTTCAAAATTTGCCTTGGGTGCCCTCACACACAAAAGCACCAGTACACTAACACTCACTGTTTCTCACACACAAACACACCTTCATAATCACTGACCCTTACTCACAACTACTGGTGTACAGGGGTTCTAATGTGAACTCCTAGTGTACAGGTGTTATGCTTTAATGGTGCAACTGCACCATGCCTGTGTGTCATTGCCGCAACTGCACCTGCTGCACCATTGATAGCGACACCTCTGACTCCCTCTGACTCCCTCTCACAATCTTCCCCCTCACTCGCTCATTCTAACTCACACTGCCTTACTCACTCCCTCCCTTTCCCTTACTCACTCTTCTTTCATTCTCATTGACACTCTCAAATACTAAGCTCAACCTCATTCTCTCAATCACTCATAAGCATACTTTCACTCAACACATGAACAGAGAAACAACAATGGATTATTATTTTATTTACTTACTTTTCTTCCCTTTCTAGCAACTTAGATGCTTCACGGCACATCTTATCATAAACCAGGTGCCGGACGCTGAAACCTGCAAGCCATGATTCATAACCAGGAGCCAGGTAGAGTGGCAGAGCCAGGTTTCAGATGCATGCACACTGCTAAATTAAACTACTACAAGTGTAATAATGTATTTTACAGTGGCTCCATGGTCTCATTGGTGGCAGTGCTATGCGCTGGAGCACCAGAAGGGGAATCACCGATGTTATTAGTAAAGGTGCACTACTACTGCCGTCTACCCTGTTTCTGGGCTTAATTTTGGGGAGGTTTGCACTGCCAGTGGCCGGGCTCTGCCTGTTTTGGATATTGGTAGAAACATTTTCACTAAAAAGAAAAGAATGAGAAGTACTCAGGTACAACCATCTATACACACATGGCATTATAAAGATCCACACCAAACTCATTTTACTGTCAAATTAACATCCACAAACCACTTCTAAACGAAACAGAATACCATCCTTTTTTAATCATATACCATGAAACAGTACACACAACCGACAACCAAATAGTGCAATATCTAACTGTGCAAAAGACCGCTCAAAATAAACAAACACCATGGTGCCATACCATCGGCAGAAAGAGATATACAAATGCCCATTACACAAGAGTGAAAAAGACTGGCATTGTCAATGTTTTTATATTGTTAGTTGTCTCTGTTGAGACTGGAATACTATTCATCATATTCACCATCATTTTTGTGAAGCGCATTTTCTTGATGCTACTCTTGATTCTTGTCCAACAGTTTGTCTTTTATGGCCCTGGAATAAACACAACGCTTAAATATGTTCACTTCCAGTGCCTGGCTCATTTACACAGCTCCATCAAACCCCCACTTCCCCCTTCACCCCTTGCCCTGACATTTTAATCATTGCAACATTGAACATAATATCGTTCAAGCCACCAATTATGTGGAAATGAATGACATAAAAGCCCAAATGAGTGTGACAGAGAGCGTATGCAAATTGGTCCAACTCTATGCATTTCCACGACAAAAGGATCCATTTGTAGCTGTAGCACTTAACAATGGTGCTCAGCTAATTGAAACAATGACCCTTGCCAGCCAATGAAACAAATGCAGGAAAGACTAATATTACAAAAGGGATTATCTTAGTAAATGGCACACACTATGAATGGAGTGATACTTGGCAGGGTTTCTTTGAGGCCAGAGCACACCTGTAGAAAGGTTCCTCAGCAGTAGGCAGCCTGTGTTTGCCGCACTGTAGAACAAACAGCACCACAGGCAGTCCCTTCTTGTGCACTTGGTGGCCCCTCCCGAGGAAGCGCTGCATGTTCTGAGGGACGGCCTCCAGAACATGAGCTCACCGCTAGCACCCTTGGGGGAAGATGGGGAGTCAAGTCTGTGGCCCTCAAGCCCAATGATGGTGCTGAATGTAAATGAAGCCTGCACTTTGCTTTAGTGGCCCTTACATTGTACCTTCTCAAATACAGCTGCTGCTTAGGTTGGGTAGTGCATAGTGCTCAGGCCCACCCAATAAGTAATCTTTCTTCTGCTTCCTCAAAGGATTATTTTGGGCGATTTTGAGTTTCTCCACACTGCTTCTCCCGTGGCAACCAGAGACAAGCATTCTAAATCACAAAATAGAACCGGTTTGCATCAAGACATTCCAATTGTCACGACGTAAACCATGTTCCAAGAAAACAAACAACAACGTATTTATAATAACGTTAACCGTTACTACAAGCCGTCTGCTTCTCTTCCTCGGATCTTGGAGTTTCTCCAAAAGGGGTTTTCACTCGTTGTTGGTGCTTCCACCTTTAAAATCCAATTGGCTGCGATCAAAGCCTTTGAGCTTTGCAGGGCCAATTAGAAGATAAGCAGGGGTTGTTCCAAAGGCCATCTACAGGGTTTGGCAATTCACATCCACCAGGTCCTCTATTGCCTGGAATCGGACCTTTCTTTAGTTTTACAAGCTTTGAAGTTTCCTTTTTTCGAGGTCCTCAATTTCAATATTTTGAAGAAGTGTATTCTGAAAAATAAAATTCCAGTAGCCGTCATGTCAGCCAGAAGGATGAGGAGCCCTATCTTGCCAGCCTTCATTCTTTGAGGATCAACTAGTTTTACAACCTGGTCGAAAATTGTAATTGTAATTGCAATTGTAATCGTATTTATATAGCGCTTACTACCCCTGACGAGGCGTTGAAGCGCTTTTCGGTGAGTAGCACGCTACTCTGGAACCCAACAAGAATTAGTGATGGGTTAGTATCGGGAAATAATGAGTACAGTTTTAGTATTATTATGAGTTAATTTGAGCCGCGGATATGAGAGTTTGTTAGTTAGATTGACTGGAGTAATGGAGGGGTGGAGGAGGAAAGAAATCCAGAAGTGTTAAATGGGAGTCTATCCTTAATTTACTCAACCCAAAGGCTTGGGATGGGTAAAGGGGGGTGGAGTAGGGAAGAGTATGTGGAAGGGTTAGGGAGAGCATAGTAGCAGGGTGAGATAAATGTGGGAGAATTTAGTAGGGTTGTGTGGGAGGTCACAGCAGTAGAGTGAGGTTTGGTGAATTAGATGTGGAAGCGGAGGGAAGAGCTTAGGCAGAGTTATTTAGGAGATGAAAGTAGTAGAAAGGATTTGGGATGAGTAAGAGTGAGAATGGAGGATAGTTTGATAGAGACATGACATATGATGATGGGTAGATAAGTGTGATAAGATGAGAGCAGGAATTCATAGATGTCTAGTATAACAACCCACCCAGGAGCCATGCAATGACCCACGAACATGCCAAGCACAGAAACAACATATACACACACATACATACAAATAATATATATATATATATTTATATATACACATATACACACACACGAATACACACACATATGCACATACAATACATAATTAGAACCATGGGTAAAATATACTTAGTCAAACAGGTTTAGAGTGTGTGTGTATTTTAGTGTTATGACATAGTAGCGATACATATTTTCTAAATAAACTAGAAATATACACATAGGGCCTGATTACAACTTTGGAGGAAGGTGTTAATCCGTCCCAAATGTGACGGATATACCACCAGCCGTATTACGAGTTCCATAGGATATAATGGACTCGTAATACAGCTGGTGGTATATCCATCACTTTTGGGACGGATTAACACCTTCCTCCAAAGTTGTAATCAGGCCCCTAATCTGAAAAAAATATTTATCAACATAGGCATATGCAGTTCATAGTTGTTTGAATATGGTAGTTATGAAGGAAAGAGCCAACTCTTGAGTAGTTTTCTGAAGACAAGAAAGTTATCTGTGGCTCTTATAGTTGGGGGTAATGAATTCCATAGTTTGGCTGCTTGAACGGAGAAGGATGTACCACCTATAGTTGTTTTCTTGTATTGTGGTGTTCTAAGGCGGGGTGCCAATCTTGAGCGGAGGTTTCTTTGTTGGATGTATTTGGTAATTTTGTTTCTGATAAAAAGCAGTCCTGTTCCATGTATAGCTTTGTGGGTGATACAAAGCAGCTTGAAAGTGCATCTTCTGGCAACAGGTAACCAGTGTAGTGCTCTCAAGAGATGTGGGCTTGCGGCTTTACATGTAATAGTAGCCTGGCTGCAGAATTCTGGATACGTTGTAGTTTTTTCAATTAGTGCTTTTCATGTGCAATAAGTTGATATTACCAGTCTTTTTTCCTGATCCCCAATCTCCTAAGGAGTTCGGTGGGGGTGCACCCGCCTGCTGTCAAGAGGGACATTCTGATCTATCTTCGGTGAGCGGCCAACTTTAGATTAACTACTTCCTTATTTGTCAACTTTGCTCCAGCCAAAAAAGTTCTGCAGCTGTCTACTTACACACGGGTCAAGGCTTTGATGTCCTTTCCATACAAGCAGTATGAGGTTCCCTCTCCTTCGGGTGTACAAAGAAGGTCAACATGAGGTATTTCTACTTCTCTAGCAGAATTTCAGGGGGCATCATTATATGAAATTTGTGGAGCAACCACTTGAGCCGTCTCATCTACATTCACTAAGCAGTACAGAGTGGTGCACAGTCTGGATGTGGAAGATGTTTTTGCTTCAAAAAGTCCTGTCTGCTGTGCAATACACAAAAACAGTATGTTCAGGGGTGGGAAATTTGTATATCCTGTCACCCAAGACATCTAGATTTCTTAAGAGGGGCAAAAGGATTTAATTTATTTTTTGTCCGATAGAAAGGAGGCAAAGACAGTAATCCGATGCACTGCTATCCAACCCTGTTAGTCACAGCCAGTTAGTTAATAAGTAGCTCTGAGCAATTAATTGGCATAGAAAAGGTCAATGCAAAAGCTGGGGCCTGCACATTCATTTACAAGCAGAACACCACCACAATGGAGCAGAGTTCGAAGCTGCAGCTCCATACAGACCATCAACAGCACTATCCGGTAAGAAGTTTTTTTGCTTTCTTACCAAGGCTCTTGTGTGGCTTCCAGCACCCCCGCCACCAGTCCTTTCATTTACTTCGAGCAGGAGATAAACAACAGGCTTCTGCACGCATGTAAGAGGCTGGCTTATCTGCCTCTAGGCCCTTGCTCTAACTTGAACCCTGTGATCCTGGCCTTTTATACTGTTCTACACCCTTGGGCCTCATAGAGCCCCAAGATCCCTCCTCACCCTCATCTCCAGGACCTACAGTAAAATGCCTTGCTTTCCCTTCTGATGTAGCTTGTGCCCCACTCCCCCTTTGCACTTTGCATTTCCTGTATACCTTATGTCTCACCCGATGAATGAGAAAAAAGGGATGGTGGATGGAAGATGGATGAATTGATGAAGGAGAGGGTAAATTGATGGATGGGTTACAGGGTGAATGGATTAGTGAGCGAAAGGATGGATGAGTGAAAGGGTAAATGGATGGATGAGTGGAAGGATGGACGGATGAACGAGTGGAGGAGAGGGTGGATGAATGGAGTGAAAGGGTGGGTGGATGGATGATTTGAAGGATGGATGGGTGGATGGCTGAAATGGATGCATTGGCTTGGAGATGGATGGGTAGGATGAGATATGGATGGGCACACAGATGGATAGACGGACAAACAGAATGGTGAAAGGTTGATTGATTAAAGAATGAATGGATGACAATGTAAAGGTGAAATGGCAGTTATCAGTGGGGGAATGAAAGGATCAAAGGATAGATGCTTGGATGGAGCGACAAGAGAGCTCTTCTGGGTAGAGTTGTGATTACTATCTTTGCTTGCTTGGTGGCATAAGAACTTTGGTTCAAGGGGGGGGGGGGGATTTTAATTTTCTGGCTACTCACTTAGCCTGCACTATGCTCCTTTCTCTACCTGGGGCTTATCGGGTGGGTGCTGTGCTGTTTGCCAGTGCTTTCTTCCTAGACAGCCAGTAGTTTCTGGTCCCCAAATTCCCACATTACATAGTAGTTCCTGGCACTGAACAAAACTTTGTATGACGATATGCTTCTTATAAAAGAACAGAATGACGTAATTCACAGCGAAGCCAGACAACAGATACAAAGATTGTTTTTTAATTAAAAAAATATATATATATTTGTTAATGCCAGACCTAATAAGGGGCCAAACTGTTAAATAAAGTCATAAAAGTGCACCCAAGATACATGTCCTTGCACTAATGCAGATTTACAGCTTTTATGAATTCCCTTAAGTTGGCCAGGAAATAGTACGCCTAGAAAATATTTGTGAACTACATTTTATCATGCGCAAATATGAATGTATAATTTTGCCTCTGCGATTGTTTACAAGTTCAGTTTACTTCCAACCACATTTTTCCCAGCCCTGGAAGAAACTCTACTTCTGCCATTGTCAGGAGTAAATTTCCAATCTTTCTCAGTATGGGAAAATATTAGAGAAGAGCTGGTGAAAACCCCTAAAATATGAAAGTTAGTAGGTTTGCACAGAGTCAAAAGGGCATTCCACTCATCGGACTATTGCTTACTGCCAACTCCAACTCCACTATGTAGATCTGCAGAAAGGAGGGAAAATAAGGGACTTGCCAGTATTGAAATCCTTCTAGAATATGATCCTGACTTTATCAGAGAGGCTATTATCATAGCTCTTATATAATCAGATTGCTGCCAATATTTGTCACTGCAGTACATGGCACCAAAGGGACAAGTCGATTTTGTTACAGGACAAGTAGATTCACGAAGCTACATGTCCTATGGACCCCTTAAGTTTCAGAAAATAATTTATGCTTTGAGCAGAGCATACAGTAGTCCTGGTAGTTTGCCACATGTGTAAACCTCACATGAAATTGACCAGTCGAGAGAGATGAGGCGGTAATGTCTTGACTACTTACCAGTAATTGCATAACTCTAAATCCTTCTCTGGCCTTGATTAAATACTACTTCCCTCCGGCCCTGGTCTTCCAGTCCAACTGTATGGAAATATGCTTGGTAAAGAAACAAGAAGTGTGGAGGGAGGCAAGGCTTTTTGTGTTTTGGAGGAAGGTTTGTGTCTGAGAGGTGCACAGGACTAACATTGTAATTAATCAAGGCGAGAGAAGGCCTCGGAATTCAATTAGTAGTAGGTAATTAAGGGATTTCCCTATTAATTTGTATCGTCAGATCTAAGGAGGAAAAAGTTAAATATGACGAGTTTCCCATCTAAATAAGGTGTGTTAGCCGGTGTCCTCTTGCAAGGGCATTTCTGTGAGTGGAAGAGGTATATAGAGCAACTCACCCCAGAAGGCAAGAAATGCATTGGCTCTTTGTAGCCAATGTTACGTACCTGGACAACAGCATTTTTATTGGACTCGCACTATCCAAGAGCCAGTCAGACAACTCGCGGCCTCATGAAGCCTGCCCACAAGCCACTCAAAATAAAGACATATTCGACATTTACACACTAGGTAGGTAAGCAGGGAATACTACATGGAAAGGAGATGACATAACAAGAAGCGGGATCAACAGCATACTTTTTATCTCATCTTTCACATGAAGTTGACACCTTGACATCATTGTCTGCCAACAGTCCCCACATTTACTTGTCATTGATGCGCTTTACATTTATTCACAAATGCAACCACTTGCTTACCCGAAATGCCTGAGCTTTCCGCAGCCTCTTCCATTTGCTTTGAAACCCCACCTTAATCCTGTGGCTTTCGATTGCAAATGACAGGTCACTATCGGAGGAAGTAATGTAAAAGCCGCGACAACAGAGTACACCATTCCTAAGGAGAACCTCCGGTTGACACCGCCTGCACAAGTTCCCAACTTCTAATATGGGGATATCGCGAGACTTAGCTCGTTCTGTAGTAGGCACGAATGCCCCGTCTACACTGAGATCTGACTGGGCTGTTAAAAAAGAAATAGGAAGAAACCAGCACCTTAAAGGAGAAAAATAAGCGGCCGTTTGCTTTATGTTACTAGCGAAGTCGAAATTGAAAGCTTCCGTTAAAACTGCGGTTTTCTATTACCAAAAAGTGTCCGCTCTAAGATGGCCCCACATTTGGTGAAAAGTCATGCTAGCCTCGCTTCTTTATCAGCGTCCCTCCGCCATAAATTATTCCGGGGGGGTAGGGGAGCCGTCACGTCCGATACATCTTAAACTGGCTTGTCTCCAGTCCCGGGTTTTAAAAGATTCAAATCAATTTATGGTTCTGCAGCACTTAACAAATCATTTCCATGTGCTTTTTCACCTTTATTACCCTGTAGGGTGACAGGATATCTATAGCCCCTGCTTGTTAAAACAGTAGTTTTTAGTAATTTGGTCTGTAGTTGGCAAAGATATGCACCCTGTCCAAGAAGGGACCACAGTCTTAGTCAGGGTTAGTCACAACACAGCCTAAACTATCCTGTGTTCTCCCTCGGGTAGCTTGGTACAGAGCAGGCAGGCTTAACTTGGAAGGCAATGTGTAAAGTATTTGTGCAATAACTCACACAGTAACACAATGAAACCTCCACAAGAATTACTCCAAATCAGTTTAGAAAAATAGATAATATTTATCTGAATAAAATATGTCGAAACTTATAAAAATTCAATATGCACATATCAAAATAACACTTTTTAAAGGTGTAGATGAGTCCCAATGCTTAAGACTCAGTGGCTGTATCTTTTTAACACACAGTACATAAGTTGCGTCAAAAATAATGACGCAGAGGGCCGCAAAATGGAGATGCGTTGGAAAGTAAAGGAATGCACCAGTTTATCCAGCGTAGCAAAGGTGATGCAGCATTTCTTTTTACGCAGCAAGGTGATGTGTTGATTTCCAGGAGCGAAGCTTTGGTTCCTCACTACAATACGGGCATAGTTTGATGCCCAGGAATGATGTGTGGAAAATCAAAAATGTGTTGTGAAGAGGCGGTAGGCTCTGTGCCGATCTGGCAGGCAATGCAGTGATTTTACAGAGAGGTGCTGCATCAATTCTGCAGGTTTGGGTAGAATTCTACAAGCGTTGCATGGGGTTTTCCGGCACTGTGGATTTTCTCCTTCAGATGAAGTCTTTGATGGCTCTGAGACTTCAAAACAGAGGGCAAGCTTAGTCCAAGACCTTGGAGGTCACTTGTGGGGGAAAACAGAGTCCTTCCAGTAGAGTCAGGGGCCAGCAGGTAGCAGGGCAACAAGCAGGAGAGCAGTCATTCCAGAAAAGCAGGCCAGTTGAGTCATTTGGGTAGCAAGGCAGTCCCTCTAAAAGTCCAGATGTAGGTCCAGAAGTGTCTGATTTGGTGGCGTCACAGACATAGTATATATAACCAAATGTCCCTTTGAAGTGGAGGAAAACTTCAAATAGTGGTTTTGAACTGCACTAGTTCCCCTTTCAATCCAGTCCTATCTGCCAGGTCCGTGGGGGGTATCAGTGCTTTTTGTGAGGGCAGACCACTAGCCTTTGAAGTGTAATGGAGAGCCCATTCACCCTTCCTGCCCAGGAAGACCAATCAGTATGCAGAGGAATGCAGACGCAGCTGAGTGTCCTGTGTTTATGGCTGTCTGGGTGGAATGCACATGGGGAGCTGTCAACCAGCACGGACCAGATGAGAAGTGGAGACAGGCTGTAAGACACAGAGAGCAGTAAGCGCAGAGAAATTCCTACTTTTGAAAAGTGTCATTTCTAAAATAGTAATTATGAGGCCAACCCCACCAGTAAGCAGGATTTCTCACTATGCTGGCCTATGAGAGGAGCAGGCTTCACAGTGGTGAAAAAGGACTTTGGGAGTTTTTCACTAGCAGGACATGTGAAGCTTACAAGTACATGTCCTGCCTTTTACTTACATAGCACCTTGCCCTGTGGGCTACCCAGGGCCTACCTTAGGGGTGACTCATATGTAAAAAGGGGGGAGTTTAAGGCTTGGTAAGTAGTTTTAAATGCCAAGTGAACTGGCAGTGAGACTGCACATACAGACTTTGCAATGGCAGGCCTGAGACATTGTTAAGGGGCTATGTATGTGGGTTACACACAATCAGTGCTGCAGGTCTACTAGTAGCATTTAATTTACAGGGCCTGGGCACATATAGTGCACTTTATTAGGGACATATGGGTACAATAAATATGCCAATTGGGTATGAGCCAATATTACCATGTTTAGGGGAAAGTGTACAAGCTCTTAGCTGGTTAGCAGGTGTAAAGTGCACAGATTCCTAAAATCAGCAAAAACAAGTTCAGAAAAATGGAAGGAGGAAGGCAAAAGGTTGGCAGAAGACCAACCGAAGGCTGTCAGATGTAACAGTAGTCTTCAGAAAAGGATTCATATTTGTGTTGAATCTTTCTAACCTGATCAGCAGCACTGCACATCATAGGCAAGCTGCGCCAAACAGCCCTTGAGCTCAAAGGCCCCTATCTTTCCAGGAGGTTTCCTCCAACTGAACATTTGAACTGATGTGCACTGTATGCTAGATGTCTCAGAAGCCCAAGCTACCACATCTCTAGTAACTGCCATCAGGTACTACAGTTGCACATTACTGAGGTCCAAGCCCCAAAGGGGCCCTGCGAGTAAAAAAACAACCATGTAATAATAGCAGTTGTGTGGTATGATGGTGAGAGAATTATTCAATTATAGCCCTGGCCTCATGGTTCCCAGGGTTCTGAATGAAAACAAGATAGACAACAAACAGTAGGATGTGATGTGGGGTTAGCTTGTATTTATGTTCACTTCTTATAGGAAGGTAGTGGCATTGTTAGTAGAAAGAGAAAGATGAAAAATAAAAGGTAATAGAAGTTGGCAGCATGGTACTTCATTGACTTAAACACTGGGACATGAAGGGGATAAAGGGGAAAAGACCATGCCAGTCTATTAAACGTTCACATTACATAAATATGTTTGTAGCAAGCCTTCTTTACAAATCAGACAGTTATGGATACTGAATACACTTACAAGTGAATGTTAGCATCATCTTGCATAGAATATGACTAACGAGATACCAGTATTGCATGTCATTTCTGTTTTCCTTACATCTTTGCCAAGCATGGGTTTCTTTTGCGCAAGATTTGGGTTTATCTGAAATGTCTTGTGGGAAATGTGAAAGTAGATGCATGCACTAGGTTAATAATGTTCACTATAATACTAACAAAAAAAGGGTGAACACAAATTGGCACCACTATCTTGCGAGCTTTTTGAACACAAGTGCACATCGTGAACGTTGGACACAGACCATTGGTGAGCGAAAGCTATGAGAGTTCACTTATACTTGAGAACAATGGTCATGTCATGAAGGTGTGGGTGCTTACTCACAGCACAGCTGTACATCTACCTGTACCTGCAGTTGTTCATTCTAAAGTGCATTTATTTAAATATGAGTTTCTTCAAATTAATGCAGTGGTTACCGCTCCTGTTTCCAAGCTACGCTGTTTGCAGCACATGCATCAACTCAAATTACAAGTTATATGTATGCGCTTTAGAAAGTGCAGTTGCATAAAAAAGGCTCACAGCTGTGCCCTGTGCAAACAGACACTGTCATGATATAGCCCCAGATGAGGAAAATGGGGATCTCACAGTTTAAAGTACTGCAGAATTCAGATTTTCCACAGAAGAGTTGGGTAGAAAATCATGATTTTATTAAAGACACAATGGCTGATATTATGTCACACACACAGCAGCAACTTAAAACTTACATTTATTTAGACTATAGGATACACATCTTAACATTCCAATCAAGAATATAATCCACAACCAGGCAATCATCTTCTTTCTTTTTTGCTGTAAATAACCAAAACTGTTCTCTGTTCCTGATCCAACATAGTTTTCCTTCCACAATGGCAGTAGATATATGTCCCAAACGTCTCCGACCTTCTCAATTATTTCCCATAATCATAGATATATCTTATAAGGGTGGGTACATACTGGGCAGTCATTATTAGTTTCTGTGTCTTTAATAAAATCATGATTTTCTATTCACCCCTGATGGGGAAAATCTGAGTTTTATGGAAAGACATGGAGGCCAATATCATACCTGCTCAAAGACTTGCCTTAACATTCCTCACAGAGCATTCCACTGGTTTAAAATAATATTTTTTAAACAATGAGGCTCTCATTATGACATTTGCAGTACATCCCACTTAATGCCAAACTGACTGCCACCAACATACTGCTGCCGCAGCGGATATCCGTTCACCATATTATCACACACACACACACCAATCCGTCACTATTCAGCCACACACACAAGTCTGCCCTATCAAAGGTCAGTGATAAACTGGTGGTATCAAAACCCACACCGTTATGCCAACAGAACAACTCCCACCACATTATGACCCACGAATCACCATGGCGGATGTTAGATCTGACATGCCTTAGGGTGGTCACCCCTAACTTTTGGCCTGCCTCCCTCCACTTTTTGGACCCTGTTTTGCTGGCTTTTAGACTCTGCGCACTTTACCACTGCTAACCAGTGCTCAAGTGCATATGCTCTCTTCCTTTTTAAACATGGTAACTTTGGATCATACCTGATTGGACTATTTAATCGACTTATAAATCCCTAGTAATGTGCACTACATGTGCCTAGGGCCTGTAGATTAAATGCTACTAGTGGACCTGCAGCACTGGTTGTGCCACCCACTTAAGTAGCCCCCTTAACCTTGTCTCAGGCTTGCCATTGCAAGGCCTGTGTGTGCAGTTTCACTGCCACCTCGACTTGGCATTTAAAAGTACTTGCCAAGCCTAGAACTCCCCTTTTTCTACATATAAGTCACCCTTAATGTGTGCCCTAGGTAACCCCTAGAGCAGGGTGCTGTGTAGGTAAAAGGCAGGACATGTACCTGTGTAATTATATGTCCTGGTAGTGTAAAACTCCTAAATTCGTTTTTACACTACTGTGAGGCCTGCTCCCTTCATAGGCTAACATTGAGGCTGCCCTCCTACACTGTTGAAGTGGCAGCTGCTGATCTGAAAGGAGCAGGAAGGTCATATTTAGTATGGCTAGAATGGTAATACAAAATCCTGCTGACTGGTGAAGTCGGATTTAATATTACTATTCTAGAAATGACACTTTTAGAAAGTGAGCATTTCTTTGCACTTAAATCTTTCTGTGCCTTACAATCCACGTCTGGCTGGGCTTGGTTGACAGCTCCTTGTGCATTCACTCAGACACACCCCAAACACAGGGTACTCAGCCTCACTTGCATACATCTGCGTTTTGAATGGGTCTTCGTGGGCTGGGAGGGTGGAGGGCCTGCTCTCACACAAAGGACTGCCACACCCCCTACTGGGACCCTGGCAGACAGGATTGAACTGAAAGGGGACCTGGTGCACTTCTTAGCCACTCTTTGAAGTCTCCCCCACTTCAAAGGCACATTTGGGTATAAAACAGGGCCTCTGCCCTACCTCATCAGACACTTGCTGGAGAAGAAACCTGAACCAGAAACTACATCCTGCCAAGAAGAACTGCCTGGCTGCTCAAAGGACTCACCTGTCTGCTTTCTACAAAGGACTGCTGCCTTGCTGTTGGCCTGCTGCCTTCCTGAACTCTTGTCTGGCTGTGAAAGTGCTCTCCAAGGGCTTGGATAGAGCTTGCCTCCTGTTCCCTGAAGTCTCAGGACCAAAAAGACTTCCCTTTTTCACTTGGCCGCTCCGTGCGCTGAAAATTTCGACGCACAGCTTGTTCCGCGGCGAGAAAAACGCCGCACACCGACGCTGAGCAAACGCGACGCTCTGGGGACGACCGGAAATCCGACGCACGGCTTCGCAAGGACAACGCCGCCCGACCTCTAGAGGAGAAATCGACGCGACGCCTGCCGTGAGATCGGAATTTCAACGCGCAGCCCCGCAGAACGACGCACAGCCGGAAAACAAGCAGGAAAATCCATGCACAGACCCGGGACATCTGGTAATCCCCGCGATCCACAGAAAGAGACTGTCCGCGCGCCGGAAAACGACGCACGACTTCCCCGCGTGGGAAATAACGACACAAGTCCATGTGTGCTGGGGAGAAATCGACGCACACACTCTTTTTCCACGCACCTCTCCTTTTGTGGCCCTCTGAGGAGATTTTCCACTCTAAACCAGGTACTTGTGCTTGAAAGAGACTTGGTTTATATTCTAAAGACTTAAGACACTTTATATCACTTTTCAGTGATATCTCTACAATTTCCCATTGCAACTTTATTCTTTTTGACCTACAATTATCCTGATAAATATTATATATTTTTCTAAACACTGTGTGGTGTATTTTTGTGGTGCTATATGGTGGTATTGTATGATTTATTGCACAAATACTTTACGCATTGCCTTCTAAGTTAAGCCTGACTGCTCGTGCCAAGCTACCAGAGGGTGGGCACAGGATAATCTTGGGTTGTGTGTGACTTACCCTGACTAGAGTGAGGGCTTTTGCTTGGACAGGGGGTAACCTGACTGCCAACCAAAAACCCAATTTCTAACATTGGTGATCAGCGGTGAGGATAGGACTTGTATTTGTGCAGTGACATACAGTAGCTAAGTATTTCACTACCTACCCACAGTTGAAGGTCAACTTGGCTTTTTATCTCTTTTTGCAAATCCGTTTTTTTTTTCCTGACAATTTTCAAAAACTAAATCCTCACTCAACATGTCTCTGACTGGGTCTCAGACAGGGGACTTTGACCTAGTCCAGTTGGATACATATACGGTCAAACAACTAAGAGGATTCTGCAGGGCATTGAGGGTACCCACCCAAGGGGCCTCCAGAAAGGAGGACTTTCAAGTGGCGCTGAGGGCCTGGGCAGAAGCCCATTTAGAGGATGATGAGGCAGAGGAGCCAGAAAATGGCACCTCAGAGGAATTTTCACTATCTGTGGATGGTGTTACCACTGCAATTGTGCCCCCTTCCAGACCAGGGAGCAGTGTCTCTATGCAAAGCCTGACCGCAGAGGAAAGGAGAGAGGAAAGGGAGTTCCAATTGCAAATGGCAAAACTGAAAATTGAGGCTCAACAGGAGGAGAGAAGGGCAGAGAGACAGGCCAAACAAGCTGAGGCTGAAAGAGTAGCCAAACAGATTGAAACTGAAAGAACAGCCAAACAGATTCAAGCAGAAGCTGAAAGGGCAGCCAAACAAGCGGAAGCTGAAAGAGCAGCCAAACAGGTGGAAGCTGAAAGAGCTTTGGCTGAAAAGAAACTATTGTTGGCTCATGAACTGAGTCTCAAGGAGCTGGAGATCAAGGCGAGACAGTCTGAATCCAGCAATAATGGTGGCAGCATACAGACAGGACCTGCTGGAGAAAAGAAGGTTTGTATACCCAAAAATGTGGTGCCCAGTTTTGTGGTGGGAGATGACATAGATAAATGGTTAGCTGCTTATGAAGTTGCACTAAGGGCTCATGAGGTTCCTGAAGGGCAATGGGGGTAGCTATGTTGGGTTATGTGCCGCCATTGGGGAGGGACACACTTCTCACATTGGATCAACCTGATCAAAACACATACCCACTTCAGAAAGCCACTTTACTTGCCAAGTTTGGGCTGACCCCTGAGGGATACCGTCAGAGGTTCAGGGACAGCACTAAACAAAACACACAAACATGGGTAGATTTCTTTGACTTTTCCAGTAAGGCACTGAATGGATGGGTGCGGGGCAACAAAGTAAATGACTATAAAGGGTTATATGACTTGATTCTGAGAGAGCATATGTTTAATACTACTTTTACAGAGTTGCGCCAGCACTTGGTAGATAGTAAGCTGACTGATCCCAGGAAGCTTGCTGAGGAGGCGGACCTCTGGGTTAGCACCAGAGTGTCCAAAAAGGTACCTGGGGGGGACTCCCACAAAGGTGGTCAGGGTTCCCAACAGAAGAAAGAGGGGGGAGATAAACTTACAGATAAGGAACTCTCAAAAGGCCCCCAAAAGAATTCCCAGGGAGGGGGTGGCAACCATTCCTTCTCTAGATTTGGGAAGAAGCCAGGGACATTTGATAAGTCAGGGAAATCCAACCCCAAATGTATGGAGTGTTACCAGTATGGTCACTATAAAGGCGACCCCCAGTGCTCCAAAAGGACACCGTCCACTACCAGACAGACACCTGGGCTAACTAGTGTAGCGCTTGGAGGGGAGATGGACCCAGATAGCTTTGGGGAGCAAGTAGAGATTTCCCTAGTGTCCCTGGGAGAAAGAGAAATGGTGCCCAAAGCCCACATGCCCCGAAATACTTCCAAGTACAGGCAGTGGGTCACCATTAATGGGCAGAAGGTGGAGGCTCTGCGTGACACAGGAGCCAGTATGACTACTATCCAGAGTCAGCTGGTGTCCACAGAGCAGATAGTCCCTAATACATTCCACCAGGTCATAGTCGCTGACAATCGTGAGAGTCACCTACCGGTGGCTCTGGTTCCCTTTGAGTGGGGGGGGGTCTCTGGTACTCTGAAAGTAGCTGTGAGTCCTGCAATGCCTGTAGATTGTCTGTTAGGCAATGATCTTGAGCACACTGCTTGGAAAGAAGTAGAGCTCAGATCTCACCTGGAGATGTTAGGGTTACCTGAGTGGGTCTGCATGACCACCAGGTCCATGGCTGCCCGGGAAGGGAGTCAAGGGTGTCTGGAGCCTGGAAAAATGGCCCAGACCGCCGCCCAAGAGTGGGGCCAGGGGCACGGGAAACCCGCCTCCAATGTTCCCACGGTGGTAGACGAGGTCCCTGAGGAAGAGGAGGCCCCCGAGCCAACCAGGGAGGACATAGCTGCCCTGGGTAACCTACCTGAACTTGCTGGCTGGCAAGTAGAGGGGGGGCCAACCAGGGAAGCATTCTGCAAGGCGCAGAGAGAATGCCCCACCCTTGAGGGTCTGAGGAAGCAGGCCACAGACCACGCAGCAGGTGACGCCTCTGGCGCTCACCATATTTACTGGGAGAATGATCTCCTTTACAGTGAGCGTAGAATTCCAGGTCCTGGGCCATACCGTGTGCTGGTGGTCCCCCAGTGTTACCGAAAATTCCTACTAGGCCTGGCTCACGACATTCCCCTGGCAGGACACCTGGGCCACGACAAGACCTTTGACAGGCTTAACACCCACTTTCATTGGCCCAGAATGAGGAAAGCCTCAGATAACTTCTGCAGAGCTTGCCCCACCTGCCAGGCTAGTGGGAAGGCAGGGAAACGGCTTAAAGCTCCCCTGATCCCACTCCCAGTCGTTGGCACCCCCTTTAAAAGGGTGGGCATCGACATTGTTGGCCCCTTGGACCCCAAAACTGCCCTGGGCAACAGGTTTATCCTGGTTTTGGTGGACCATGCCACCCGCTATCCAGAGGCAATCCCTCTGAGAACAGTGACTGCAAAGGTGGTGACCAGAGCCCTGATGGGAATATTTACCCGTGTGGGATTCCCTAAGGAGGTCGTGTCTGACAGGGGCACAAACTTCATGTCTGCATACATGAAGACTCTGTGGGATGAGTGTGGGGTGACCTACCGGTTTACCACCCCTTATCATCCTCAAACCAATGGGCTGGTTGAGAGATTCAACCAGACCCTGAAAGGCATGATTGGTGGCCTGACTGAGGCCATGAGGCGTAAGTGGGACGTCCTCTTACCCTGCCTGTTGTTTGCTTATAGAGAGGTGCCCCAGAAAGGGGTGGGGTTCAGCCCCTTTGAGCTTCTCTATGGTCACCCTGTCAGGGGACCCCTAAGCATCGTTAAGGAGGGCTTGGAGAGAACTCCCCAGGCCCCTCCCCAGGATGTGGTCAGCTACATGCTGGCCCTCCGCAAACAAACCCAAACGCTTCTGGAAGGAGGCCCAGAGTAACCTCGAGGCCAGTCAAGAGGTGATGAAGGAGTGGTACGACCAAAAGGCCACTCTAGTTGAGTTCTCACCTGGAGACAAAGTTTGGGTGATGGAGCCAGTAGAGCCCAGGGCTCTCCAGGATCGCTGGACTGTCCCCTTTGAGATCAAGGAGCGTAAAGGTGGAGGCCACTTACCTAGTGGATCTCAAGACCCCTAGACAACCCCTAAGGGTCCTCCATCACAACCGTCTCAAGCCTCACTTTGAGAGGTCTGAGGTCAGTATGCTCCTAGTCACAGATGAGGGCATGGAAGAGGAGAGTGAACCTCTCCCCGACCTCCTCGCTGTCAAAGAAGGGGATGGGTCAGTAGGTGGTGTCATTCTCTCTGACTCCCTGACTCCAACACAGAGAGGGGACTGCTATGAGCTGTTAGAGCAGTTCTCCCCCCTGTTCTCCCTTACACCTGGACTAACCCACCTCTGTGTGCATGACATTGACACAGGTGACAGTGCTCCTGTAAAGAACAATATTTACAGGTTGTCAGATAAGGTGAAGGCCAGCATCAAGGAGGAGGTCTCCAAGATGTTGACTTTGGGGGTTATTGAGAAATCCAGTATTCCCTGGGCCAACCCTGTGGTATTGGTTCCCAAGGTTACTGCCCCAGGTGCGAAACCAGAACTCCGGTTCTGTGTGGACTACCGGGGTCTCAATTCAGTCACCCGGACTGATGCTCACCCCATCCCCGAGCTGATGAGCTCATTGACAGGCTAGGCGCTGCCAAGTTCCTGAGTATGTTCGATCTTACTTCCGGGTACTGGCAGATTGGCCTGACTGAGGGGGCTAAAGAAAGATCTGCTTTTTCCACCCCTGATGGCCATTACCAATTCCGGGTGAACACCTGCTCCACCTCAAGGAGGTGCTTCAGGCCCTGCAACAGGCAGGCCTGACTATCAAGGCTAGTAAGTGCCAGATTGGGCAGGGTTCCGTGGAGTTCTTGGGACACCTCGTAGGTGGTGGAAGGGTGCAGCCGCTCCAGGCCAAGATTGAAACTATCAAGGCCTGGCAACCACCTAGAACACAGACTGAGGTGAGAGCCTTTTTGGGCCTCACTGGATACTACCGCAGGTTCGTCAAGGGCTATGGTACCATTGTGTCCCCCTTGACTGAACTCACTTCCAAGAAACAACCTAGGTTGCTGAATTGGACAGAGGCCTGTCAGAAAGCCTTTGATTCTCTGAAGGAAGCCATGTGCACGGTCCCCGTGCTCAAGGCCCCTGATTACTCCAAGGAATTTATTGTTCAGACAGACGCTTCAGAGCATAGCATAGGGGCTGTTCTAGCACAGCTGAATGAGGAGGGCTCAGACCTACCAGTAGTCTTTATTAGCAGAAGACTATTACCACGGGAACAAAGGTGGAGTGCTATTGAAAGAGAAGCATTTGCTGTGGTCTGGGCACTGAAGAAGCTAAGACCCTACCTGTTTGGGACTCACTTCCGGGTTCAGACAGACCACAGGCCCCTCAGATGGCTCATGCAGATGAGGGGTGAGAATCCAAAACTCTTGAGATGGTCCATTTCCCTACAGGGGATGGACTTTACGGTAGAGCATCGCCCAGGGGTTGACCACACCAATGCTGATGGTCTCTCCAGATACTTCCGCCTTAGCGATGAGAGCTCCCAGGAGGTCGGGTAGCTCTCCCCACTTTCAGCTGGGGGGGACACATGTTAGACCTGACATGCCTTAGGGTGGTCACCCCTAACTTTTGGCCTGCCTCCCTCCACTTTTTGGACCCTGTTTTGCTGGCTTTTAGACTCTGCACACTTTACCACTGCTAACCAGTGCTCAAGTGCATATGCTCTCTTCCTTTTTAAACATGGTAACTTTGGATCATACCTGATTGGACTATTTAATCGACTTATAAGTCCCTAGTAATGTGCACTACATGTGCCTAGGGCCTGTAGATTAAATGCTACTAGTGGACCTGCAGCACTGGTTGTGCCACCCACTTAAGTAGCCCCCTTAACCTTGTCTCAGGCTTGCCATTGCAAGGCCTGTGTGTGCAGTTTCACTGCCACCTTGACTTGGCATTTAAAAGTACTTGCCAAGCCTAGAACTCCTCTTTTTCTACATATAAGTCACCCTTAATGTGTGCCCTAGGTAACCCCTAGAGCAGGGTGCTGTGTAGGTAAAAGGCAGGACATGTACCTGTGTAATTATATGTCCTGGTAGTGTAAAACTCCTAAATTCGTTTTTAAACTACTGTGAGGCCTGCTCCCTTCATAGGCTAACATTGGGGCTGCCCTCCTACACTGTTGAAGTGGCAGCTGCTGATCTGAAAGGAGCAGGAAGGTCATATTTAGTATGGCCAGAATGGTAATACAAAATCCTGCTGATTGGTGAAGTCGGATTTAATATTACTATTCTAGAAATGCCACTTTTAGAAAGTGAGCATTTCTTTGCACTTAAATCTTTCTGTGCCTTACAATCCACGTCTGGCTGGGCTTGGTTGACAGCTCCTTGTGCATTCACTCAGACACACCCCAAACACAGGGTACTCAGCCTCACTTGCATACATCTGCATTTTTAATGGGTCTTCCTGGGCTGGGAGGGTGGAGGGCCTGCTCTCACACAAAGGACTGCCACACCCCCTACTGGGACCCTGGCAGACAGGATTGAACTGAAAGGGGACCTGGTGCACTTCTTAGCCACTCTTTGAAGTCTCCCCCACTTCAAAGGCACATTTGGGTATAAAACAGGGCCTCTGCCCTACCTCATCAGACACTTGCTGGAGAAGAAACCTGAACCAGAAACTACATCCTGCCAAGAAGAACTGGCTGGCTGCTCAAAGGACTCACCTGTCTGCTTTCTACAAAGGACTGCTGCCTTGCTGTTGGCCTGCTGCCTTGCTGAACTCTTGTCTGGCTGTGAAAGTGCTCTCCAAGGGTTTGGATAGAGCTTGCCTCCTGTTCCCTGAAGTCTCAGGACCAAAAAGACTTCCCTTTTTCACTTGGACGCTCCGTGCGCCGAAAATTTCGACGCGCAGCTTGTTCCGCGGCGAGAAAAACGTCGCACACCGACGCTGAGCAAACGCGACGCTCTGGGGACGACCGGAAATACAACGCACGACTTCGCAAGGACAACGCCGCCCGACCTCTAGAGGAGAAATCGACGCGACGCCTGCCGTGAGATCGGAATTTCAGCGCGCAGCCCCGCAGAACGACGCGCAGCCGGAAAACAAGCAGGAAAATCCACGCACAGACCCGGGACATCTGGTAATCCCCGCAATCCACAGAAAGAGACTGTCCGCGCGCCGGAAAACGACGCACGACTTCCCCGCGTGGGAAATAACGACGCATGTCCGTGTGTGCTGGGGAGAAATCGACGCACACACTCTTTTTCCACGCACCTCTCCTTTTGTGGCCCTCTGAGGAGATTTTCCACTCTAAACCAGGTACTTGTGCTTGAAAGAGACTTTGTTTATATTCTAAAGACTTAAGACACTTTATATCACTTTTCAGTGATATCTCTACAATTTCCCATTGCAACTTTATTCTTTTTGACCTACAATTATCCTGATAAATATTATATATTTTTCTAAACACTGTGTGGTGTATTTTTGTGGTGCTATATGGTGGTATTGTATGATTTATTGCACAAATACTTTACACATTGCCTTCTAAGTTAAGCCTGACTGCTCGTGCCAAGCTACCAGAGGGTGGGCACAGGATAATCTTGGATTGTGTGTGACTTACCCTGACTAGAGTGTAGGGCTTTTGCTTGGACAGGGGGTAACCTGACTGCCAACCAAAAACCCCATTTCTATCAGCGGACATTCAGTGGTGGTAAACCATTGGCGGTACATAACGCCGTGCCAAAATACACTCACACATGCAAAACAACACCAGGTTGGACAATTCAAACTACATACACCTGACACACATACACACACCATTCAATCACACCACTATAAAACACACACCCACACTACCCACAACCCTTTACGAATACAAACAATTGCCACAAGATAGACACCACGACCACAGACAAGACCAGAGCCACACACTATTCACACAAATACACCACCCACGCATCTTACAACACACACCCCAACACATCACCCTACACACCCTCACCCACACTACTCACACAACACCCATGGCACCACAGAGACACCCCCGATTCTCTGAGGAGGAGCTAAAGGTCATGGTGGAGGAAATCATCAGGGTAGAGCCACAGCTATTTGGAGTACAGGTGCAGCAGATATCCATTGCTAGGAAGATGGAGCTATGGCAGAGGATTGTGGACAGGGTCAACGCAGTGGGACAGCACCCCTGAACAAGGGATGATATCAGGAAGAGGTGGAAAAACCTACTGGGGAAGGTACGTTCCATTGCAGCAAGACACCAGCTTGCAGTATAGAGGACATGCACTGGATCCCCACCTCCACCCCCACAACTAACAACATGGGAGGAGCAAGTCTTGGCAATCATGCATCCTGAGGGCCCGGCTGGAGTAGGAGGAGCACTGGACTCTGGTAAGTCAAATCTCTACTTCTATTACCCCCATGCCTGCATGCCATCACATACCTTCACCATCACTCCCATCACTCCACCACCCCCACACCTCCCACCATCACATCTCACTGATCCTAATACCAAGCCCTGCATGCTGTACCAAGGCATGGACACCACTCACAGACTTGCATGGACACCTATCACTAAAGCATGCACACTAGAGGGAATCAGCTAGCCCACCACATACCAACTCACACAAGTTAAAGCTGCCAGGGCTAATACAACCAAAGTGGGCAACCCACACATGCACAATATGTCACACACAGAAACAATAACACTGCATTTACATCCCCACAGGTATCCCAGCCAATGTCAGAGGAGAGGAGGTGCCAGCACTATCCAGTCCCCCCACAGAAGAGGCCCACAGTGATGACAGCAACTCTGGTCGCCGGGATCTGGATGACCAACCTGGCCTATCAGGGACCTCTGGCCAGTCGGTTACCCAGCCACAGTCACACACCACCACAAAGCATCCCCCCTCAGGAAACATCAATCAGCAGTGTGTCCATCACTACAGGGACAACAGGGCACACCTTGCACCCAAGAAAATCAGGGACCTGGGGTCAGTGGCAGTGGGCACACGGTTCATGGGACAGAGGCACAGGACAACAGGGACACTGGGAGAACTGCTGTGCACCAGGGGGAGGACAGGCCCAGGGAACCAACTCTCCAGGAGGCACTCACTGAGATCCTGGGAGCCTACCAACATTCCCAGGATACGCTGGGCCAGGAGGGATAGTATCAGGGGATCAGGGAAGACTTGCAGGCCATCAACACCACCCTGGTCTCCATTGCAGAGGTGCTGGCAGACCTGGCCAATATTGTGAGGGAGGCAGCCTCACAACAGCGGGCCCCTGCTACTAGCCAGACATCTGAACTACCTTCCACTTCCGCTGCCGCTAGTGGATAGGAGGCCCCGCCACAGGACTCACAGGCCACCAACACCCCTCCCCCTGCAGAAGGAGAACAACCCCGCAAACATTCCCTGCGATCCAGGCAGAAGCCAGAGACTATTGCCAAGACCCCCACCAGGAAATGAGACTCTCCTGATTGTCACCCTTGTGTCCCACACAGTCACCCTGTCAACCTTGAACCACCATTGCTCCCCTTCCAATGTCCCCTTGGACACTGCACCTGTGCTACAAATAGACTGGAACTATACCCTGGACTTTCCTCAAACATCACCCCATCCCATTGCACTTCCCCCGCTTCTTCTTAGCACTTCAATAAACACATTTGAAAAAATACAAGAATGGAGTATGTGAAATTATTTAAGTATGTATTCGTTTAACAAGGTTCAAACATTGCAAATCAAATGTACAGTAATGTTCACATAGGATAGACCTGTAGTTGGCTGCAGTGAACACACCAGGAGCGATAGTGTGGCACCATCATCTGCAAAAAGAGTTACCAAAGGGTACAGTGTGTGGGCATAGAAGTGGGAAATCACAGCCTGCCAGTGACAATGTGAAACCAAAAACAACAGTGAAATGTGAAGTTACACTGTCTCACCTATGTGTCATAGGAAGTATTGATGAATCACTGCAATTCTGTTGTCCTTATCCTCATCCTCTGCCTCCTCATCTTCACTGTCCACAGGCTCCACTGCTCACGGCCATCTCTGGCCTCCTCCTGCAGAAAAGGCACATGGCGTCTCAAGGCAAGGTTATGCAACATGCAGCATGCCACGATTATCTGGCAGACCTTCTTGGGTGAGTAGCACATGGATCCACCTGTTAGATGGAGGCACTGAAACCTGGCCTTCAGGAGGCCAAAGGTACATTCAATTATCCTTCTTGTTTGCCCATGTGCCTCATTGTAACATTCCTCTGCCCTTGTCCTGGGATTCCTCACAGGGGTCAGTAGCCATGATAGGTTGGGGTAACCTGAGTCACCTGTAAATATTGAGGAACAACATCTAGCCACACACTATGCCATATGGCCCACACCATACCCATACAACAACATCCACATGGTGAGAACCAGGGCTCATCTATTAGCCACACCCTGTGCCTCTGTAGTTAGGCCGTCACATTTGGGATGCTGCTATTCCTCAGGATAAAGTACAATGCATGATGTTAGTGTGAACTGTATAAGTGGCATTTGTCCTGTATGTCCAATTGTGAAATGTGATGCAGTTATATTCCAGGGCTTGCCCCCCCCTCCCCGAAATGGCGTCTGCCTGTCCTGTGTGGAGGGACAGGTGGAAGTGAGGTAATTCCACTGACTTTGTGCGCCGTAGCGGGAGGCGGTCAGGAACCACAGTGCAATGCCTCATTGGATAATACTGGGCCCTATGGGGTACAGTGGCCAATGGTGCTGTACACTGGCGTTGACGGTATGCACCGCCGCGGATGTCACCACCATTTTCTATTTGTTCACTCACTTGCTACCTGACCTTCAACAGGAGAGGACCTACACTGCATGTGGTGCTGTGACCTGTGTCTGGAACCTACAATGGCCCGTGTGGCTGGGGAAAGGGCCTCTGCCTTCACCTCGCGGAGTTGGAGAGACTGGTGGATTGGGTCCTACCCCAGTACGGACTGCTGTATGGGCCTCCAGACCAACAGGTGAGTACACTGTGAGCACGATGCATAGGGCATGAATTCATGAAGTGGGGTGTGTGAAGGCCTTGTGTGGGCGGTTGGTGGATGTCCCCTGAGCGGCGTGCAGCTTGTGTGCTTGACCATGTCTGTGCAAATGGGGATGGGAAGGGGTATGGTGGGCCATGAGTGTAACAGACAGAATGGTCTGAATAATATCTTTCCCTGTGTGTATTTTCTCTGCAGGTCAACGCCTATCAAAAGAAGGGTATATGGTGTGCCATCGCCAAGGACGTGCAGACCCTGGGGGTCTATGGCAGGCGGAGCACCCAATGTCACAAACGGTGGGAGGACCTGAGAAGCTGGGCACGGAAGACGGCGCAGGCCCAGCTGGGGATGGCCTCCAAATGAGGAAGGGGTGCTTGTCGAACCCTGGCCCCCGGGATGGCCTGCATACTGGTGGTGGCCTATCTGGAGCTGGATGGGCACTTGAGGGCACCACAGCAGCCACAAGGGGGTGAGTACAGTGCCCATCATTACAACTTATGTCTGGTGGGGTGGTATCCGGGTGGGGGATGTGTGTCTGTGGGTGCCCCTAGCCCAGGCCTGACATTGCAGAGTAGGTCCCATGTTGGCAGGGTTCTGATGTGATGTTCCTCCTACCTAGCTTGGAGGCATCCAATACTGGGCAGGGCTGTGTGGGTCCTAGGTATGCTGCAGTTGGCTGTATGTGTCTCTCCCCATGCTCTAGTGACTAGCATTGTTACTGTTAGTGCATTGCTTAGTGCGTAGGCCTGTTCCCTGTGTGTGAGTGTGCTGTGTACGCCAACAGTGGTGTTTGTGCAATCACTGACCCAGTATATCCTTTGTCTTTCCCCCCTTTTTGTTTTGTCATCCTGTCCTTATGTGCATTAGCATCATCTGGCGGAGGATCAGAGGCACCAGCATGAAGGGAGCTGCATCCTACAGGACCCAGGAGGCAGAGTCCACTGACGCTGAGGGCACCAGTGGGACGTAGGGTGAGGGAAGCACTGCTGCGGAGACTGGAGGGGACAGTTGGGACACAGATACCTCCTCCGATAGAAGCTCCCTGGTGGTGGCAGACACCTCTGTGCCCACCCCAGCTACAGGTATAGCCGCCATTCCCGTACCAGCACTACCCTCCCAGCAGCCCCTCAGCGAGTTGCCCGCGCCTGCTCACCCAGGAGGGTGGGCATCTCCTTCGCCCCAGGAACCTCAGGCCCTGCCCCAGTTAGCCCTGCTTCCCTGAGTGAGGAGGTTATTGACCTCCTCAGATCCATCTCTGTTGAGCAGTCAACCATTGTGAATGCCATCCAGGGGCTGGCAGCCCAAATGCAACAGACCAATGTGTTTCTGGAGGGCATTCAAATGGCTTGGTGGCCCAACAGAGATTAATCCAGGCCCTGGCCTCCTCTCTGATGGCAGCCATTGTCCCTGTTTCCACCCTCCCCCTCCCCCTCCAACTTCCTCTTCCCAGTACCATTCCCCTCAACCCCAACCCATTCCAAGCACACAAGCAGACCAGCAGGCACACAAGACAACACACAAGAGTGGCACAGGCAAACACAAGCACCACACATCATCCCACAGACACTCACACAAACACCATCCAAATGCAGACATACCAACATCCACTGCCTCCACTGTGTCCCCCTCCTCCTCCTCCATCTACCTCCCAGTTCCGTCTACACTCACACCTGCATGCCCTACATCCTCATCCACTACCACCATCTCCAGTACACCTATCAGAACACACACCTCACTGGTAGACACCACCCCAACAGCCATGCACACGTCCCCTGTGTCCTCTCCCACTGTGTCTGCCCCCCCCAAGGTACACAAACACAAGCACTCAGACACCCAACAGCCATCCACCTCACAACAGCATCCAGCCTATGCACCTGCATCCAAACACAGCAGACAGACACCTCCCACAACCACTCCCTCTTCCTCCACTCCCAAACCTTCTCCCTCTTCCCGCCCCAATGTCCCTAAGCAGCTTTTCCTCTCCACCATTGACCTATTCCCTACCCCTCCCGCCGTCCTTCATGTCTGGCCAGGGTGGCTAAAACCAAGCAGGCAAGCACCTCATTTCCCAGTCCACGGGCCCAGTAGTGCCCACAGCAACTCATGGTAGTAAAGGATCCAGGGCACCAGGAAGCCTCACTGAAAGGGTGCCTGCCCCAGCTGTTGCCCGGAAGTGCAAGGAGCCCTCCCCAGCTGCTGGCCGGAAGGGCAAGGAGACATCTCCAGCGGCAGCCAGGAAGGGCAAGGAGCCATCCCCAGCTACTGCCAGGAAGGACAAGGGGCCTGAACCAGCAAGCAGGAAAGATAAGGTTCCTGCGCCAGCAGGAAGGAAGGACAAGGGGCCTGGTGCTGGGACTCAGTCGGAGCCCCCACCAACCAACCAACCATGGTTGTGCAGCCATCCGAGGCTGCAGGGGATGGGCAGGAGCTTCCCCCCACAACCACCAGCACCACCACCACCAGCAGTGGGCAGCCGTCCGAAGCTGCAGACCACTATCAGCACCACCACCACCAGCAGTGGGCAGCCGTCTGAGGCTGCAGGGGATGAGCTGGACCCTCCCCCACCACTACCAGCATCAGCAGCACCACCACCACCAGCAGTGGGCAACCGTCTGAGGCTGCAGGGCATGGGCTGGAGCTTCCCCCCACAACCACCACCAGCAGCAGCAGCAGCACCACTGCCACCTCTGAGCATCCGTCACCGCCGAGGACATTCTGTAGACCTGCCTCCAAGGGCAATTGTGCGGCCTGCCCCCTGCAAATCCTGTGGGTATGACACCCAGCTGAGAGGCTGTGACCTTGCCCTCCACAAGATCTGCATCACTGGGCACGATGCCCCCTCCAGAACCAGTGGGCAAGTCAATCACTCACCCCATCCTCCCCAGGATAAAGAGCACAGGGCATGATGCCCCGTCCAGAACCATTGGGGAAGACACCCACTCACCCCATCCTCCCCAGGACGAAAAGCACAGGGCACAATGCCCCCTACAGCACCAGTGGGGAAGACACCCCCTCACCCCATCCTCCCCAGAAGGAAGAGCACAGGGCACGATGCCCCATTCAGAGCCAGTGGGCAAGTCACCCACTTGAGAGACTGTGGCCTTGCACTATCCAGGACAGAGCACAGGGCATGTTGCCCCCTCCAGGACCAGTGGTATTGTTCCATCTGCCGGCTGAGCTACTCCCCATTCTCCATCCCCCTGAGGTGCCTCCGACTGATGCCCCTTCAGTGCTCTCTTTGTGTTGTTGCAGGAGACAAGTGGGGCCTTGGATTTTGTCATGTGGTCCTGTGGCCCACGCGCATTGAGGACTGGGCAGTGTCCCTTGAATTGTACATATGTATATACTTTTACATTGGATGTTCATAATTTTGCTTTATTTATATTATAACACTCACTTTCATCTATTCGTGTTGTCCTTGAATTATTCCTCAGGGGTACAGGGTAAATATGTTTTCTTACTGCATCTGATTGTGTGTATGGTTTTGGGTGTGGGAGTGTGTGTTGAGCGTGTGTGTGTCACTCTCTTTTTCCTCCCCCCTCCCCTGTGTGCTAGGCGGCTGTACTCACTGTGGTCGTCTTTGCCGGCGTTGGTGTTCATGGTGGAGCAGGACGTAAAATATCATTGGACATATTTGCAGCTCGCGCTCCTTGGCGGCGTGGTTGTTCCCTGTGTCTCCAATGGTTAGTCCTTTCCCTTCTGTGCAGTGTTTCCACCAGGGATTTGATATCGTTGGTACCGCCCTGGAAAAGGTGGCTGATTGGGTTGACATAATACAGTGGGCGGAACGTTGTCTTCCGCATGGCTGTAGGTGGCTACTGCAGTGGTGCCTGTTGTTTCCGCCCTGGCGTTCGGTGTAGTAAAGTGGCTGTCTATCTGAGCTCTTTCCGACATGGTCATAATTTGGAGGTATTTACCGCCAGCCTGTTGCCAGTATTTCCGCCACTTTATCACCGACCGCCAGGGTTGTAATGAGGGCCTGAATCTGCTGCAGCTGGAATACTTTCTAAACTTCTTCCTACCAACAAAGCTTTACAAGCCATAGCAGTTTTTGTAGAATGAACCCTGACTTTGGAAATATCAATTCCCTCTTTTTTTTATGATCTCTTTAACCCACCTACATAGAGTGGGACTGGGAACACGCTTCTGAGGATACCTGAATGAAAGCAACAGCTGTGAATCTCCTTTACCTTTTGCATTCACAGATCTGTTCTCATATTCCTACAGACGACTTACTACACACCCCTTACTATTTTCCTCCATGTTAAGGTAGAAAATTGTTCTTCACATGGCCGTAATCCTTTTCCTAATATACAAACACATGCCTTCCGGCTGATAACACCATGAAGAAACTTTCAACGCCTTTAATATCCGAAACTCTTTCACAACAAAATCAAACCAAGTAGTGTTGCAAACTTTAACAATAATTGTCTCAGACTCGAAAGCTCATTCCCACTCCAACTTGCCAACTCCTTCAACACCAAATCATCATCCCAAAGAGATGAATACCTTGGACCAGCAAGTATGTTCATGCGTGCACTCCTTATGAACCTTTTCACTACATTGTGTTGACCAACAGGTAATGGAGGCAGTAACTTATGCCCTGCTGAAATTGCTGACCTGTTTAGATGTACTGAACTATAGAAACTTCCACCGAAAAACACAATTGACCACACTTAACGCAGAAGCTGAAATAGGATCCAAATGCCTCTAAGAGCACCAAAGTACCCATTTCTTCCATGTCAATTCGTAAGCCTTTGTTGTATCTGGTGCCCATGAATCCTAATAAGCTTTGTAGCCTCGGTTGATAAGCCTGACACTTGCCAAACTCTCCTGAAATCATCCATCCCACCAACTGTAATTGTACATGCAGCACCAGTTCATCAAACTCTCCCACAGGCTTCACAAACAGTTTCTACACCTTTTCCCAAGGTAGTTTCAACACACATTCCAATGTTTGTATCTGGAAACCTGAAAATACCATCTCCTGTTTTGGCTCCAAACATGATTTCTTCCTGTACACAATGAAACCTAGATCCTCAAATACACGAACCAAAAGGTTGGTCTGCTCCTGTGCCTGTTCTTTGCTCTCTGCCATGATTAGAATGCCATCCAAAAAAACAAGTGGACAGCTAAGACATAATTGGCCTCATCACTTTCATGAAACACCATGAAGCTGATATGAACCCAAATTGGAGACATCTGGACCTCCACATCACACCTCCCCACTGACCTCAGAAAATCCCTGGGTTCCTGACATACTGAGACTGTGAAAAAGGTGTCTTTTAAATCCAGGCTCATCACTTAGTCTCCCATCCTTAACAGGTCCCTCAGTAAATGTGTACCTTCCATTGTGAAATGATTGTATTGAACCCAATTGTTCAATTCTTAAAAATTTGTATTACCTTTTTTCTCCTCCAAAAATATATTACTGACAAATCCCCCTGAATCTCTCTGAGATCTTTCTTTAGCAGCCTTACTTAAAGTTTGTTTCACCAATTTCATTTGATCTTTTGTAAACCTTAAAGGCCTCGTCCGCCTCACTTGAACTAGTACCTTTACAAAGTCTATATGATAACCCTGTACTGTTTCCAAAACCCTTGGGTCTGTTGTAATCTCCATCTATCTTTTCAAAAAGTGGGCGAGTCTGCCACCCAGTTTTATTGGGGTTCACAAAGGGTCTTGTTTCAAACATACCTTGTTGTACTCTAGCCCTTCGGTCACCCCTAGATCCTCCTTTTCCCCTCTGCCATTTAAGATAAAATCATAGAGACCTAAATCTGGAGGGACTATAACCTTGCAAAAAGGAGGTTTGTGTGATTACAAAACCTCACCCAGGAAATCGACATCGCATTCTCCCGGCACCACCAAAAACGTTCCCAATATCTTTTTTTTTACCTTCTGAATGGAATTAATGGTCCCAACACATTCTACCATTTTTTACAAACTCCTCTCCATAGAGCATACCATTGGCCTCGTGCCATGACTCTTTACCTGCTACTTCAGCCAGTTTTAGATCTATTTTCATGAGGATGCTTTTCCTCAGATGGGCACATAGGGCTGCATTGAAAATATCCAATAAGCAATCTGCCCTTTGCACCCATGACGCAAGTCTTGAACATCAATATTTATTTGCTTCAAATATGTTCCCTCATGGACATCA
The DNA here is from genome assembly GCF_031143425.1 of Pleurodeles waltl. NCBI lineage: Eukaryota > Metazoa > Chordata > Amphibia > Caudata > Salamandridae > Pleurodeles > Pleurodeles waltl. Next base: position 1,385,592,596 of record NC_090444.1, read on the forward strand.
AATATCTTTATTAAGGGCCCAAACACATCAACTTGCCTAACCCTTTCCAAGGTCCCCCTTTGATTTATTTAAACATGTCATCATCTTGGGATCTATTTCTAGAGTATAAGCCATTTTACTTGCTAATGATGGTCTTGGGCATTCAGATCATAACTGATTCCTTACTTCCTTAGGTATTTCACTCCTTACGCAAAACTCAACATATTCTACCACATGATCTGCTAGAATCCACTGTTGGGACAAAGGATGCTCTATCATGTGTGGATCAAACATAAAACCACCCAAAGGATGCTTCACATTCTTTGTTTGATCCTTGTTATCAAATTGTCCCCTGTGCCTCTTTTTCTCAATGTCAACTTGGTCAGAATCCCCCAGATTAAGGAAAAATGTATTTCCACATCACCAATATTATATGACGCACCAAAAGCCACTGCTTTGTGACCCAGTTTTTTGGCCTTTATAGCCTTTGCCTCCAACTCCAAATGAGTTGCCTGCTTCTTTGTTCCCTTAGCACCGTCATGTCCTTTCACAGTCTGATTTATTTCTCTCTTTCCAAATAAATGTTTCCTTTTTTGGGTCACCGTACAACCCTGATTTGAACCACTTGCCTTAACATCAACCACTCCACTGACCAAAATTCTTCATCCTCATTTCTGTTTGTTTTCTCACTGCAGGACCTTTTCGTCCAAACTTTGCTCTATTACAATACTCTCCTCCAATTTAACCTCCTGAAAAATGATAATTACACTGGCAACTATTGTTTCCTTTCTAAAACAACTAATCCCCGAGTCCTGTATCCTCACATCCCTCAGACGCTTCCAATTTGATGTTTCCTCAGAATAACACAACTTAAAAGTTTCCGAAAAAATGTTAGCTGAAATTCTCTGCATAGTTAAGGTGTAATGACCTATTCAAATGGCCACCAGCATCATTAGGACGCATACAGCAAGCCATACTGTCCAAATAACCAATCCTGAGCGTGCTAGGAAAAATGCACCGAAACAGATTTTTATGAGAGGAGGCCACGTCTGGAAAACAAAGGTAAGTTCACACACATATAAATTCCCTTTATTTATATTAAAATGTATATCAAGCGGAGTACTTATCTTTGCATGAACAGCAACAAAGATGGAAGATGGCTGCCTGGTTGTGGTTTATATACTTGATTGGAATGTTGGTAATATTCCTATTACATCTTCTAAAGTAAATTAAAGTTCTAAGTTGCGGCTATGTGTGTGGCAATAAAGAGGTATGCATAATATTCACCTCCATGCCTTGCCATAAAATTCTGTTTTCACCTGGGCACACAGCTGGTGCAGCACCACAACCCCATAGTCCTTGTGAGATATATGTCCACCGCTCAACGAAAAAAAATACGACTTTGCAAAACTCTAATTCTAAGATGACACTATAAATACACAATACTGCTTTCATGATCGGAGTCTGAACACTTGTTGAACGAAAACGCATGTTTTGAACATCGTTTTCTACAGAAGGGCAGCAGGAACGGCTACATGAATAAATACATAAATTAAGCGCAAAACGTTAGCAAAAATGAGTGCAGAAAAAGACTTGGCTTTGCATGCACAAAGGAGACGCTGTGTTTGCTGAGAAACCATTCATCCACTTGAAGTGCTATTCAGAAAATTATTTTTCAAAACCTGTTCTGAAAAAATCTTCAAGCATTGCTACTATGATATATAATTATTGCCCTCAGCGTGACAAATTAATGACATCAGTGTAGTGATGCAGAATTCCAGCACATATTCCTGACATGAAGTTAATGAGACAGAATCGGAAACTGTATCTTGTCACTTTTGAGTTGGCAGCTCGGCACATTTTTGCGGTTGATTTGCTTCTATATACGACACATTTTGGTCCAGCTATAATCAAATGAGAGTGGAAAGTTTGTCAGAAAAGATCAGTCAACAAAAATCAGAAATGTTGGTTTTACTCGAAATTTCTGTTGGTTTCTGTATCTCAGGAATACGGACTGCATACGCAAACATGAAATTCCACCAGTGGTTCCCCAGAAGTGATTTTTTGGGGGAGCAGGTCACACAAGGGGTCACAAATAAAAGTAGTGAGACCACCTAAAATGGTCTATCATGAAGATTGTGTGCACATGTGTAATAAATATATATGTGTCTATGTGTCTATGTTTATATATATATTTGTGTTTGTGTGTGTATATATATTTATATTACCTACCTGTGGTCGCCACTAGGTTTAGTTTGGACCATGTTCCTATAGAAAAAGCATATTTTTACTTGCCTATATCGTTGGTACCGTTCTACGAATCTTCACAAATTTTCAAAAAAAAGTGTGATGGTTATTTTTGTTGCACAAAAAGTTTTGGGGTGATCCGTCAAGCGGGTGCCGAGAAAAAAGGGGAGGGTCAAAAAAGCTGTGTTTCCCATATTAATTCCCATAGGACTTTTAGACACAACTATAGCCCAAACCACTGGACGGAATTACACAACATTTGGGTGAAAGCTAGCTTTTGGTATGCAGATTACCCTTTCACTTATTTGATGTAAATCCATGCAGTAGTTTTTGAGAAATTTAAGGAAATCCAAATTTGTATATCTCCGGCTATGACGAATTCGCGAATAATAACAAGTTTGTGCGATGGGAAATGCACAGCTATGATTGGCTGCCAACACTTCAACCAGAAAGTGTTGGCAGCCATCTTGGGTCCCTGTTTCAGCCGAGTCCCTTAAAAAAATGTGAAAAAAAGGAAAGGGGCCAGGATAGCGACACCCTGACCCCTTAGCTCTGGTGTGGGGTCCCAGAGGGACCCAGCCCTGCCCATAAAAGCATGTTTAAAAAAAAATTGCAGAACTTTGTTGTGAACAAATTGAAAAAACACCAAATGGGGCTCCGGCTGTTGTGTTTTTTAAAGCCATTGGGTGTGCCAGGGTCCCAGGCAAAGTAAAAAATAAGGAGGGGGCACACGGGCCCCCTCTCCTGGGCTTTTCAGTGCCCAGGGGACCACCACCTCCCCTGGGCTTACCATTTTTAATATGCAGGGTCCAAATGCACCCCCTACAGCCCAGAGAACTGCCTCCTCCCCAGGGCTTTACTGAAATATAATGCGGGGGGCGTGCACCCCCCCCCCCTTCAGGCCGGGGGACCACCACCTTCCCAGTGCTTAAATAAAAGAGAATGCTGTAGGCCACACCCCCCTCGCAGTCCCGGGACGCGACCTCCCCAGTGCTCTGCTGAAATATAACGCGGGGTGTGCGGCCCCCCCACAGCCCTGAGGGCTGCCTTCTCCCCAGGGCTTTGCTGAAATATAATGTGGGAGCGTGTGCCCCCCCTCTTGCAGCTCCGAGGGCTGCCACTTTCCCAGGGCTTAAATGAAAGAGAATGCTGTGGTCCACACCCCCCCGCCATCCCAGGGACTGCCACCTCCCCAGGGCGTCTCTGAAATATAATGTAGGGGGAGTGTGCGGCCCCCCTGCAGCCCAGGGGACTTCCACCACCCTGGGGCTTTAACCTAAAATGATGCGGGTACACGTGGCCCACCAACAGCCCTGAAGACCGCCACCTTCCTGAGGCTTCAATAAAAGAATAAGGGGCGTCAGTTTCAGACCCCCCACATCCCTGGGGACCGCCACCTCGCCGTGGCTAAATTCACATTGGAGGGGGCCGTGTGGCTACCCTTGAGGAGCCAGTGATGGCCCTGGAAACCACCACCCCAGGGCCAGCTCCTGCTATGTCCCGTGGTGCCCACCCTCGGGACATAGCTGTTTAATTTTGCTTGGTGGGAGCTGACTGCTTTCACCAAGCAAAACCAAACAAAGTCAGCTTTCTGCAAGTGAGAGCAGTCAAACAATTCTCACTTGCAGAAAGCTGAGTTTCATCTGTCTTCCCTGCATGCAAATATGCGTGCTGGGAAGACAGATGAAAACATTGTTCCTGCAAGCAGGGAGCTGCTATTAAAAGCAGCTCCCTGCTAGTGGAAGCAGTACCAGCTCCCGTAGGAAGTGGGGAGCCGGCTAGTATTGTCTGGCCTTCAGGCTCTTCCCGCAGGTCTGTCACTCTCTTTCTCTTCCATCCCATAGTGGGATGGAAAAGAGAGAGAGATGTCATTGCAATGGTCTCTCCATGCAATGACTTAAAAGCGTCAAACCAGCAAGATGTTTGGGACAAATGTTATAGTTACGTTTTGGATCGAAAGCTGAGCAGAGTCACCTCTGGGGTAATGGTGAAGGTCTTGTACTGTCACTCAGTAGGCTGAAGGTTCAATCCAGTGTGTTTATTTATTTACCAGTGTTTTGACTATTAAAGGTTCCTAGTGATGGAACATTTATTTTTCTTTCCAATCACATGAGTGGGTTGACTGCCATAGGTATGCCTAAAAGCATCAAAGTAAGGAGTTACCTATGACCCAAAGGTTAAGGTCACAGACCCTCACACTGAATGTTGAGGTTTCTGCTCCAGGTGTGTCCCTGGTCATTTTCCTTCCTTAACTTCTTTTAAATTTCAAATGTTTAAAAGGTTCATACTGAAAGGTGTTCTCACTCTTTTTAATTGGGAAATACATTTCTCTTTTCAATTTGTCCAGAAATATTTCATTCTAAGTATATCATTTATCAAAGCCAAAAAACTCGCACACTCTCTCTCTCTCTCTCTCTCTCTCTCTCTCTCTCTCTCTCAATTTCTCTTTTTCAATTTCTTTCTCCCACTCACACAACCACTCGGACCGTTATGCACCCAGTCACAGACCCTCCCAGACCCTCGTACATCTACTCAGACACTCAAGCACGCACTCACAGACCAACTCAGAATCTCACACACCCACTGAAACCCTCATGCACCCACTCTCAGAACCACACAGACGCTGACTCACCCACTAAGACACAGATGCACTCACTTTCACACCGAGACAGACACTCTCACCCACTGATACACCCTATCACACCTATTCTCACACCCAGAGATACAGGCCACGGACAACTCCCACCCCTCGCGGCCAAATGGCTGTGTGCATCGTGGGTTTGGGTGATTAGGGGGATTGGCTTCAGGGCCTGGCAGCAGGCCTGGACATGCAGCCAACCTCCCGTGCGCACAGCCAAAGGCCATGCACTGTACAAGGTTGGGTGCTTATAGGGGTTCCTGTGGCCAACCGCCGTGGCGCATGGCTAAAGGCTGTGTGCAGCATTGGTAGGATTAACGTATGGTAATAGAAATTACTATACGTTAAAACAAATATAGAAATTCCCTTAAAAAACAAAGATTACAGGAATGTTATAATTAGGCTTACATTTTAAACATACAAAACCATAGAAATTCACCTTTTATAGTTATCTCAATTAACTATAACTCGTGCCCTATGGTAACTATAACTCGCACCCTCGCCATGCACTGCTAATTACCCCACATAATATGGCACTTATGACATCTTTGAAAACATCATTGATAATGTCAAAGTAATATTTGCAGTAAAATTATTGATCAGATGACTGTGCATGGTGAGGGCGTGAGTTATAGTCACGTTAGGGCACGAGTAATAGTTACTTGAGATAACTAACTATAACAAGTGAATTTCTATGGTTTTGTGTGTTAAAATGTGAGCCTAACTATAACGTCCCTGTAACCTTTGTTTTTTCCAGTGAATTGCATGTTTTAAGTTATAGTTACCATAGGCCGCGAGTTATAGTTACTTGGAACAACTCTAACTATAACTGCTGAATTTCTATGGTTTGAAGTGCACCTGATGACCATGTATGGTCAAATGGACTAATGATAGGAATTGGGAGCATTAGAAGTTCATTCCATATAGGGCATCTGAGTAGTGGTCTCCTTGTTGGTGCCCCCCTCACCACGCATATATCCCTATTTAGTCACTGCAATGGGATGCATTTGGCATGTAGGTCAGGTGATATTGATTTTAAAGCAGGTGACACCCTCCATTGAAACTGGGGGTGTTTTTGTGGCTGGTACTTTAGAAGGGTGTGATTTTGTTGCTTAAGTTATTGTTGGTCTGCTTTTTGTCAGGAGTTCTGTATGGTGTCTAAAGGTATGTGCAAGTTTCAAGGGCATATTTGAGTATCTGGGCATGTTATCTGCATATGAATGGGAGTGCAGCACGTCTAGGATAGTGTAATGCCGCCCTGCGGATGGTGCACTTGTGACCTAACAAGTGCTCAACAGAGGGGAACTGTGTCTGTCCGCAGGGGTGTACGTCCCTCCCTACCTGTAATCGTGACCCCAGGTGGTTTGTACCGGGGTCACGTAATGAGAGAATAAAGACTGCAACTTAGGAGGGAGGGGTATCTCAGTATTTTTCCTGAGGAATGCCACACAACTTGTGTCTCTTGTGTGTGCCATTCAGTTTCAGTTCAGATTTATTTCGGCAAAAAATACCATAAAAGCATGTTTGCAAGAATTCTTACGTTTAAAAAAAAAACATTTAAGAAGATCAATTGCATTCAAATGCATCTTAATAAAACTCGGATCCAGAAAACTCCAAAACTCCCAAAAAACCTATGATACAAGATATCGGTAATAAAATTATTATAAAAGTTCACAATACACATCAGCATAAAAATATTAATACATAAGTATGAATACAAATCTTTGTGCAGAGAGCAAAAACGACCTATAAATTCACACACTAAAAAAAAGTACTTTGTGTCCTTTATCCATCTGCACAAATACAATTCCCGTTCTATTTTCTCGCTAAAAATTGCAAATAATTACTTCTATCAAATAAGTTCTCTTATTCGCTAGAACTGTATGTTTACCAAGAATAATATCGATAGTTAAATAAAATGTATATTTTTATACTGAAAAATGTCCTTCCAACGTACCTGATTGCCTCTAAAAACCTTGCCGGTGTGCATACCACAATCATGCGTGGGCTTGTTTTGTGAATTCTAAGAGCCGAGTGACGATCCCTAATACCCAGCGAATTGCATAATGGTCTAATCCAACAATCCCTCTGTTTATTGTACACCTGGCAAAAGAATAAAACATGTGCAATGCTCTCTCGGGCCATATATCCCATTGGACAGAGATCAGTTGGGTTTTCTGTTTGTTTCCATCTTGAAGTAAAAGGTCGCAAAGGTAATGATCCAAGTCTAAATCTGATATAAATTGCACGTGCTGAAGGTGAAATTATTATATCTAAATAGTGCTCAATCTCATAATGGCACTTAGGGCCTGATTCTGACCCTGGCTGCCGGTGACCGCCAGGGTCACCGGCCACGGGAGCACCGCCGACAGGCTGGCGGTGCTCCGAAGGGCATTCTGACCGCGGCGGTTCAGCCGCGGTCAGAAAGGGTAAACCGGCGGTCACCCGCTGGTTTACCGCTGCCCTTCTGAATCCTCCATGGCGGCGGAGCGCGCTCCGCCGCCATGGGGATTCAGACACCCCCTACCGCCATCCTGTTCATGGCGGGAAACCCGCCATGAACAGGATGGCGGTAGGGGGTGCCGCGGGGCCCCTGGGGGCCCCTGCAGTGCCCATGCCAATGGCATGGGCACTGCAGGGGCCCCCGTAAGAGGGCCCCGCAAAGTATTTCAGTGTCTGCTATGCAGACACTGAAATACGCGACGGGTGCCACTGCACCCGTCGCACCTTCCCACTACGCCGGCTCAATTCTGAGCCGGCGTCCTCGTGGGAAGGTTGATTTGCCCTGGGCTGGCGGGCGGCCTTTTGGCGGCCGCCCGCCAGCCCAGGGCAAATCTCAGAATCACCGCAGCGGTTTTTCGACCGCGGTGCGGTGTTCTGACGGGGTTACTTTGGCGGGCGGCCTCCGCCGCCCGCCCAAGTAAGAATGACCCCCTTAGTTAGTAAAAACTCATCTGTCAGGCTAGAAGATACGACTAATGCCAACTCATCTACTTGCCAGCTCATCCAATAGGCATCCTTAAGAGTCTGGCTAGCATTCTTTGGGAGATGGGTAGGATCTGCCCAATACTGGCCTTTGCCAAGTCTATAAAAGTTTTTTTTCACATAGTTACACCTTGGGATTTTCTCTGTTTGAGGGGCTGCTAACACTGCTCTGAGCCAAGCTCTATACGGGTCTAGCGTATCTAAGGACCATAATCTAACCCAGTACTGGAGCGGTCTTAGAGCAGCAGTCTTTGCTATGGAGTGTAAGTTGAAGACCATTTGGATGGGCAATGTGGGAGAGCTCAAAGGAACTTTTAACAATGTTTTTAGATACAAATTTTCTGCTCTCTCTAGATTTTGCAAATTGCCATACCCCCATAGCTCTGCACCATATGTGACTCCTCCTCTAATTTGGGTTTTGTAAATTTCCACTCCTGGCATGATGGAATATCTAGATGATCTAGCAGTGAATCTCAATATGCTGCCTGCCTTCTCTTTCAATTACATAATACACTTTAGCAGATGGGCTGACTATTTATACAAATCCTCCATCCTGATTCCTAAGTAGTCAAAATCCGTTACTCTTTCTAGAATTTTTCCATCAAGCATTATCGTTTTCCTCAATCTACGATTTGTGTCCCCAAATACCATATATTTAGTCTTGGTGGCATTAATTTGTAGACAATGGTCCCTACAAAACCCCCAAAATTCCTCAAGGAGCCTGGCTAATCCTGAAGTGGTTTGTGAGAGAAATTAAGTATCATCCGCAAACAGGAGGCATGGTGTCTTAACTCCATCCAATTTCAGGGCATTGTTTTCACAATCATGTAAATAGGGTATGCAAGCATTTATAAAGAGTAGAAAAAGTGTGGGGGCCAATACACAACCCTGTCTCAGATCTTTCTGTAATAGGAGTTCCTATGTGAGTTCAAAATCTGTTCCCCACCTTATTCTAGCATAACTCCCAGAGTTATGAATCTTAAATTAATTTAGCAAGGATCTCGGAACTCTGACCATACCCATAATTTCCCATAGTTTATATCAGGGGACCAGGTCGAAAGCATACTTGAGGTCCACAAATGTGAGAAAAAGTCTCCCTGCCTCCAGAGCAACAATTTTCCATTTAATTGTTAGAAAATGAAAAATCTGGTCTATTGTGCTTGTTTTCTGCCTAGATCCTGCCTGCAAGTGGCTTAATGCATTGTTCTCTTCAATCCAGTCCCTAAGACTACCCAGGACCTGGTAAGAAAAAATCTTCTGTAGGTTATCTCGGAGGCTTATTGGTCTATAGTTACCTGGAATTGACTTGTCCCCTTTCTTATGGATTGGGACAATTATCGCGCCTCTCCATGTTCGAGGAAGTTGACAGCCTTCCAAAATGGCGTTGGACATGCTGTTGATATAAGGACCCCAGAAATTGTGTGTGATGTTCATTTGTGGGCCTGGGCCCAGTGCTTGCGAGCGTGCATGTCTGCCCACCTGGCGTCACCACAAACTGGTGATGAGGGCGAGCGGATCCCTCTCGGAGAATGCCCTATCCCTCACCTTCAAGTGCCCGATTTGGACACCACGAGCTACGCGCATGGCACACGCGGTGCTTGCCTTGGGCCTGCCACGCCAACTGTCCTTGCTGCTGTGTGCTGCAAGTATCTCACACCACAGGATGGGGGCTCATCATAGTGCCTTAAAGAGTGGAGCGCACAGATCACCTAGTGGGTGACACCAACTCACTGCTTTTGCATCCAGTAGGCATGTGTCAACACCAGAGCAGTACGCGCTCTATTGGCGACAAAAAATTTAAAAACACAGCACTCTCAAAACAAAGTAATTTATGCATTGTGCTGATATGTTGTGGTTTAACCTTTTGCATTGCAGAGTTCAATCCTGAAAACTTATTTTTAATATGCTTACAAATACTGTTCCTTTGCAATGTATTGCTGCAGGTTTTCAGAGTGTGTTAGGGTGTGGCCCCTTTCCAGGGCCTTCCAGAGACTTTCCCTGCAACATGCCTGGGTGTGGTTCTGGGCTGGGCCAAGACTCTATATAAGAGAGCCAGCCCAACTCCCAGTGCTCACTATTCAGAGGTCCCGGTGCAGAGCAGCAGCTTCTTCCTGAGCTCCTGTTCCGGCGGCCTATTTGGATTTTCCAGTCTTCTGCCCTTCATCCTTCATTGGAGATCATTGTTCCAGGCGGTAAGACGGTGGTTGGACTGTCCCGACACCGTTATTGAGAATTTTCCTTTTCTTGGTTTAATTCTTAAATGAGTAACAGATTACTTGCGTGCTACCATTTCTTGACATTTATATGGTAGTTTACAAATAGGCAAGACGCGCGATTGGTTTCATAAAGGTTTGACTTTGTTATTCATTGCGTGCTACCATTTCTTGACATTGGCATGGTAGCTTAAGAATCGCCAAGACACGCGATTCGTTTTAAACATTGTTGTCCATTGCGCGCTACTATTTCTTGACATTTACATGATGTTTTACGAATTGACAAGACGCGCAACTCGATTCATGAGGATTTAACTTTGTTGTTCATTGCGCGCTACCATTTCTTGACATTTACATGGTGGCTTAAGAATCGGCAAAAGAAGCTTTCATTGTACTTTGATCTTGTTATTTATTGTGAGCTGGTATTTTTTTACATTTACATCGTGTTTTACGAATCGTCAAGACGCGCGATTCGATTAATGATGATTTGACCTTGATATTCATTGCGTGTTACCATTTCTTGGTATTTTACATGGTGACACTGGAATCGGCAAGACGCACAATTCTCTCCTCTAGTTTATTTCATGTTGTTTATTGTATGCCACTATTCTAAGATATTTATTATGTAATATTCGAGTTGACAAGTTATGTGATTTGTTTCCTGAATCCATATCGTGTTATTCATGGGGCACAATCCATTTATGGTGTTTACTATATAGATATATATATATATATATATATATATATATATATATATATATATATCTGCAATGTGCGCAATTTGTGTTGAAACATTTTAAGAGTACTCAGAAGGCCGGAGTTTCTAGATGCAATATTGTATGGTCCTAGTATACATTCTAAAAACAGGATTAATATGACTGGTTTAAAATTAAGTCAGAATGTTTTTCTGATTCTCATGTAAAGGAAAGTACTTGAATAAGAAAGTTTTCATTTAATTCATCTTGATTCCCCTACAAATATCCGGCCATCTTGAAACTTAATCATTTTAAACTTAACTCTTAGATTGTTAATGTTTTCAGAGTGACTAGGCTTAGAATCATAGTCTAGTATTGATTTCAGGAGATATATTTTTCATATTGTGTGTTCTCACCTTTTTCTTACTACAGGTCTCCTTCCCAGCTGTTCCCTTCCTAATCCCCTCTTCCCCTCTTGAACTCTCTCAGTCTCTGTGATTTATCTATCAGAGTCTTGGAGCTGTTCAGTGGTGGACGTGTTGGGAACGTGCACGGAACCCGAGGATCTAGTGACTCTGACAGAAAAGTAAGTGCCATTAACTCCACCCCATCCAGGACGCACCTGGTGAATAGCATGACTCACTGGAGAGACTGAGCCTCTTCCGCACCACAGAGTCACAAAGATCCCAGGCTCAACTACCTACCAGCACAACCCCACTTTGACCCTGCACAGGCAACTTAGGAAGCGCAAGACAGCCATCACCTTTACCTCAGTGCCACACCAGCACACTGCATGGTTCGATGTTACACAGTGACCCCAAGGCTCCACAGAACCAGGATCAAAGACGTCCAGGGCGAGAAGACGGTGCACACGCTGGAGGACTGATATTGTGCACTGCAATGTACGCGCCAACAGGGAAACCCGAAGACGGCCAACATACCTCCCCTAGAGCCCCGTCTGCTCAAGTGTTCAGATGGAGGGACTGGGTGGAATGGGTGACCCTCTACTTTGATGCCATGTAGATCGTGGCTAAGAGAAAATGTGCCATGATCCTTCAGAAGGTAAAGAGTTGCACTGCATATCCAAGACGCTACCAGAGGCAACCTCTAAAACACATGCAACCCTGGTAACGGCATTCAACGTGTACTTTGCACCCATGGTCAACAAGGGCTACAAACACTTTATCTTCAGACAAGCCAGACAGCAAGAAACTGAATCCCTTGATGTCTTCCACACAAGACTCAAAGAGCTGGCAAGCACCTACGGCTTCACCAATGAAGTGATGAAATTCGAGGCCAGATCATTCAGGCTGTGCATCTGCAAAACTCAGAGAGCGCATCCTGGTAGAACCTGGGAAACCCCTAGCAGGCACCCTAACAATGGGAAGAAACAAAGAGCTATTCAAAGCTCAAGCATCTCATATGGAAGCAGCCCTGCAAAAACCCATAAAGACGGAACCCGTCAATGCGGTCATGCCAGCATCTCTTCTTAAGAAACCGTCAAGACAAGGGTCAGCACTCAATTTGTGCGGACATTGCGGCGGCCCAACTCATCACCCCACTGTCTGCCCAGTGAAAGGAAAGAGATGTGCAACCTGTGGAAAGAACAACCACTTTGCAAAGTTATACCGCTCCAGCAAAAAAAGGTAAACTCCGCCGAATGTCAACATGCTAGTGGACCGCCACAGTGACAAGGATGATAATGAGTGTATCGACCAGGAGGCTGAACACACGGTCCATGCGGTATTCACTGTAGGCACAACAACGCAAACCCAACATCACCTTCCCCAATGTCATGTACGCATAGGCACCCATTCAGTACTAGCCACTTGAGACACCAGAGCATCTATCAATTTGCCATCCCGAGAAATGTACCAGCAACTCCAGCCACCACCACACCTCCAGAAGATGCAAGTCAGAGTCTATGCGTACAGACAATGCCGGCCACTGGCAATCAAAGGAAAGTTCCACTCCTCCATCTCACATGGAACAGAGTCCTACAACTCAGTTGTTTACATCACAGAAGAAGGCAATGGCATGCTGCTAAGATGTAAAACAACCGAAGCCCTTAAAATCGTGACCTTCACCTTTAGAGTACACCAGGGAGGAGTGACACACACTGTTAATCTATTTCCTGAAGTGTTTTAGGAATTGGATGCCTAAAATGGAGAGAAGTGACAATACATATCGACCAGACGTTTGAACCGGTAGAACTGAGACATCGGAGGATCGCATTCCACGTAAGACCTCAAGTGGAGAGAGAACTAGAAAAACTAGAAGTGGAAGACATCATCGAGATGGTGTCCGGACCCACCCCGTGGGTGTCCACGATTGTGGTGACAAGAAAGCCAAAGCAACCTGGAGAGGTACGCATCTGTGGGGACATACGGCTGCCCAACGTGTCAATCCAAAGGGAACGCCATCTCACTCCCACTGTGGATGATCTGCTGGCAGACCTAAGTGGGGCACGCTGGTTCTCCAAAGTTTACCTGCGATCAGGGTACCACCAACTCACCTTAGCCGAGAAATCGAAATGCATAACCACCTTTTTGACCCATGCTGGCCTCAACGGTGTGGTAAACTACTGTGGCAGATTCATCTCAATCTGACCACAATGACACAACCTCTTAGGGAATTACTAAAGTCATCCACGCCTTGACATTGAGAGGAAGTGCAGGAACGAGCCTTTCAAGTGACCAAAGAGGCCCTCTCTGCTGACACCACCCTCCTATACTACGGCCTCCAGAAGGAAACCACCATTGTGTAGATGCCGTCCCAAAAGGACTTGGAGCAGTCCGGATGCAGAGATCAACAGGAGGAGAATGGGCTCTGGTGGCATTTGCAAGCCGACCCCTTACAGAAACAGAGTCGCTGTACTTACAGATAGTGAAGGAAGCCATTGCTGTCCACTGCGGGTGGCGATACTTTCACATGTACGTCTATGGCCAGCCATTTGTGTTCACCACTGACCACAAGCCCCTCGTCCCCCTGTTTCGTGGAACTGAATCGAAAACACCCCCGAGAATTGAAAATGGATGCTGCAATTGCAAGAATATGATTGTCAAGTGGAGTACTAGTCTGGCTGCACCATACTGGGGGATTAACTGCCAGGCATCCTAGGACCGCGACCCCTGGTGAAGAAGAGGAAGCCAGGGAGACGGAGGAATATATCCGATATGATCTGTCCCACCTCCGGCCCATCTCTGTGTCCAAGTCAAACAAACCACTGCCCATGGTGAGTGCCTCCAACAGGCTTTGGAAGCTGTTAGGACCAATCAGTTGCAACTTTTCAAGGAAAAATGGGCCCAGAAGACCCTTGAGGCACAACACATCATGAAAAGCCTGTATCACATTTGCCATGAGCTGGTGGCTGACCCGGACGGATGCCTGCTGTCGTCCCTGCCAACCTTCATAGTTAAGTGATTCAACTCACCCACACCAGACATCACAGGATGGTCAAGACAAAGAACAGGCAGCGCACAAAAGTATGGTTTTCACTCATGGATGAACAGGTGGTAACTTTGGTGAGTGGAGGAAGATAGCCTCTTTCTAGCCTTGTTACCCCCACTTTTGGCCTGTTTGTGAGCCTGTTTGTGAGTATATGGCAGGGTGTTTTTACTGTCTCACTGGGATCCTGCTAGCCAGGGCCCAGTGCTCATAGTGAAAACCCTATGTTGTCAGTGAGTTTGATATGTGTCACTGGCATCCTGCTAGCCAGGACCCCCAATGCTCATAGGTTTGTGGCCTGTATGTGTTCCCTGTGTGGTGCCTAACTGTATCACTGAGGCTCTGCTAACCAGAACCTCAGTGTTTATGCTCTCTCTGTTTTTGACTAATTTGACCAATTCTGATTGGCACACTGGAACACCCTTATAATTCCCTAGTATATGGTACCTAGGTACCCAGGGTATTGGGGTTCCAGGAGATCCCTATGGGCTGCAGCATTTCTTTTGCCACCCATAGGGAGTTCAGACAATTCTTACACAGGACTGCCACTGCAGCCTGAGTGAAATAACGCCCACATTATTTCACAGCCATTTTACACTGCACTTAAGTATCTTATAAGTCACCTATATGTCTAACCATCACTTAGTGAAGGTTAGGTGCAAAGTTGCTAAGTGGGAGGGCACCCTGGCACAAGTCAAGGTGCCCCCACATTGTTCAGGGCAATTTCCCCGGACTTTGTGAGTGCGGGGACACCATTACACGTGTGAACTACATATAGGTCAATACCTATGTGTAGCTTCACAATGGTAACTCTGAACATGGTCATGTAACATGTCTAGGATCATGGAATTGTCACCCCAATACCATTCTGTTATTGGGAGGACAATTCTATGCATCCCCGGGACTCCAGCATAGAGCCCGGGTACTGCCAAACTAGCTCTCTGGGGTTTTCTCTGCAGCTACCACTGCTGCCAACCCTCAGACAGATTTCTGCCCCCAGGGGCCTGTGCAGCCCAGTCCCAGGAAGGCCTGTGGTTTCTCGTCAGATAACGAATGCAAGAGCTCACCAGAGTTCTTCTGCACGTCTCTCTTCGACTTCTGCCAAGGATCGACCGCCGACTGCTCCAGAACACCTGCAAAACTGCAACAAAGTAGCACAAAGACTACCAGCAACATTGTAGCGCCTCATCCTGCCGGCTTTGTCGACTGTTTCCTGGTGGTGCATGCTCCGAGGGCTGTCTGCCTTCACCCTGCACTGGAAGCCAAGAAGAAATCTCCTGTGGGTCGACGGAATCTTCCCCCGCCAACGCAGGAACCAAACTTCTGCATCACCGGCCCTCTGGGTCCCCTCTCATCCTGACGAGCGTGGTCCCTGGAACACAGGAGCTGGATCCAAGTGTCCCTGATAGTACAGTGGCCCTTCTGTCCAAATTTGGTGGAGGTAAGTCCTTGCCTCCCCACGCCAGACAGTAGTCCTGTGTACTGCGTGAACTGCAGCTGATAGGGGTTCTGTGCACTTTTGCAAGACTTCCTTTGTGCACAGCACAGCCCAGGTCCTCAGCACTCGGTCCTGCATAGCCGAGCTCGCTGAGTTGGACTCTGACTTCGTGGGACCCTCTTTTGTTGTGCTGAGATGACCGCCATGCTCAGATCTCCTGAACGCCTGTTCAGGTGCTTCTGCGGGTGCTGCCTGCTTCTGCGTGAGCTCTCTGTGTTGCTGAGCGCCCCCTCTGCCTCTTCCTCCAAGGGGCTACCTCCTGGTCCTTCCTGGGCCCTGGCAGCACCCAAAACCTTAAACCGCAACTCTTTCAGCTAGCAAGGCTTGTTCGCAGTCTTTCTGCGTGGAAACAACTCTGCATCCTCCAGCAAGCTGTTGGACATCTTCTGACCAAAGGAGAAGTTCCTGGCACCTTCCGTTGTTGCAGAATCTTTAAGCTTCTTCCACCCGGAGGCAGCCCTTTTTCACCTTCATCCGGGGTATAGTGGGCTCCTGCACCGCCTGGACACTTGCGTGACTCTTGGACTTGGTCCCCTCCCTTTGCAGGTGCTCAAGTCCAGGAATCTGTCTTCAGTGCTGTGCAGTCAGCTGTTGCTTTTGCAGAATCCCTTATCTCAACTTTACTGCTTTCTGGGGTAGTAGGGTAACTGTACTTCTACTTTTCAGGGTCATGGGGTGGGGTATCTTGGACACCCTTAGTGTTTTCTTACACTCCCAGTGACCCTCTACAAACTACACTAGTCCTCGGGTCCATTTGTGGTTCGCATTGCACTTTTGGAGTATATGGTTTATGTTGCCCCTAGGCCTATTGTCTCCTATTTCATTCTATAGTGTTTGCACTACTTTTCTAATTGTTTACTTACCTGATTTTGGTTTGTGTGTATATTTTGTGTATATTACTTACCTCCTAAGGGAGTATATCCTCTGAGATACTTTTGGCATATTGTCACTAAAATAAAGTACCTTTATTTTCAGTAACTCTGAGTATTGTGTTTTCTTTTGGTATGGTGCTATACGATATAAGTGGTATAGTAGGAGCTTTGCATGTCCCCTAGTTCGGCCTAAGCTGCTCTGCTATAAGCTACCTCTATCAGCTTAATCAGCTAGAATACTTCTAATCTACTAATAAGGGATAACTGGACCTGGCGCAAGGTGTAAGTACCACAAGGTACCCACTATAAGCCAGGCCAGCCTCCTACATTGGTGGTGTAGCGGTGGGATAAGTACTTGTAACTGCTTTACCACTTTGTCATTGGTGCTTTTCATAAGAAAAACATATACCAAATACTTCAGAATATACAAAGTAACCTAAACAGTTTAACTTTCCTTCTCTAAAACGTTCTAAAATGTTTCTGAAAAGTTTCTGAAAACTTTCAAAAGTTTTCAAAAGTTTTCAAAAGTTTTTCTATCATGTCTGCAGTAGAGCTTACTCCCACAGTTGTCAAGGCAACATATGGGAATCTAACCGTTAAAGGTTTGAGGAGTCCCTACATTGAAAGAGGTTTAGTAATTGGTAAGAATCCCACAAAAGATCTTCTCCTTAGCCTTCTCCTAGAAAGTGACCAGAACCAGTCTGGCTCATCCCAGGATCAGGAGGTAGGGGAGGGGGGTACCTAGCCAGGCTCAGAGGAGTCCCCTGAGGGTGCTGGGGAGGGTTCTTCCATTGACCTGTCAGCTAACAGGCCAGCTAGTGACACTGGTAGTGGGAGGGGGTCACACATTAGTAGGGCACCTTTCACTCCTAAAGGCCAGGTTACTAGAGTCCAGTCAGTTAGGGACAGGTCCAACTCTGCCAATTCCCACATTTCTTCTGTGTCTCACAATTCCCAAGCCTCCCACCCTGAGGATAACTTAATGGAAAGGGAACCCAGAAAGCTGAGGTTTGAAGAGGCCAGGCTGAAGCTTAAACAGCAGCAGCTGGCCTTAGACAGGGAATCTCTGGCTTTGGAAAGGGAAAGGAAGAGGTTGGGGTTAGTTCCCCATGTTGGCAGCAGCAGTGTTTTTGATAGCAATCCTGTTAGAGAGCAAGATTCCAGAAACCTGCAAAAGATAGTCCCCCTTACAAGGAGGGGGATTACATTAACAAGTGGTTTGCTGAACTTGAGAGGGCCTGTATTGTACAGTTGGTCCCTCAAAGGCAGGGGGCTGCTATCTTGCGGCTATCTTTCACTGGTAAGGCTATCTTTCACTGGTAAGAGAAAGTGATGCTAATAACTACAAAGTTTTGAAGGATGCACTCTCGGATGGATTTGGTTTAACCACTGAACAATACAGGATTAGGTTCAGAGACACCAGAAAGGAGTCCTCTCAAGACTGGACAAACTTTGTAGACTGTTCAGTGAAGGCCTAGGAGGGTTGATTACATGGCAGTAAGGTGACTGACTATGAAAGCCTGTATATTCTGATCCTGAGAGAGCATATTTTGAACAATTGTGTGTCTGATTTGTTGCACCAGTACTTGGTAGACTCAGATCTGACCTCTCCCCAAGAATTGGGAAAGAAGGCAGACACATGGGTCAGAACAAGAGTGAACAGAAAGGTTCACACAGGAGGTGACAAGGATGGCAAGAAGAAAGATGGTGAGAAATCTCAGGATAAGCATGGGGATAAGGGTAAAACTAAAGATCCTTCTTCAAATCCTAAACACTCTGCATGGGGTGGGGAAAATCATCTTCTTCCTCTTCTTCACAACCCACACACATTAAAAAGCCTTGGTGCAATGTGTGTACAAATAAAGGCCATAGGCCAAGGGATAAGTCCTGCCCAGGTAAACCCCCTGGGCCTCCTACCACTAATACATCAAACTCTAGTGCCCCTAGCAGTAGTGATAATAGTGGTGGGACTGCTGGCAACAGTGAAAATAAGGGTATAGTTGGGTTCACTTCTGGGTCCATCATAGAAACTGGGGTAGTCAGTCCCAAGACAGTTTCTGTCACACCTGGTGGCATTGGCCCTGCCACACTGGCTGCTTGTCCCCTTATAATGGATAAGTACAGGCAGACAGTTTCAATAAATGGTGTTGTGGCTCAGGCCTACAGGGACACAGGTGCCAGTATCACTTTGGTGACTGAAAACCTAGGGGGTTATTCTAACTTTGGAGGAGTGTTAATCCGTCCCAAAAGTGACGGTAAAGTGACGGATATACCACCAGCCGTATTACGAGTTCCATAGGATATAATGGACTCGTAATACGGCTGGTGGTAAATCCGTCACTTTTCCGTCACTTTTGGGACGGATTAACACCTCCTCCAAAGTTAGAATACCCCCCCTAGTGTCTCCTGCACAACACATCATTAGACAACAGTACAAGATTATTGATGTCAATAACTCCACTAAGTTCCTTCCCTTAGCTATAATTCAGTTTAGTTGGGGTGGAGTTACTGGCCCTAAGCAGGTGATAGAATCACCTAGCGTACCTGTAGACTGTCTCTTAGGGAATGACCTAAAGGCCTCAGGTTGGGCTGAGGTAGAGTTTAATACCCATGCCGCCATGCTGGGTATCTCTGAGGAATTGCTTCCTCTCATTTCAGCTGAAATAAAAAAGTAAAGGAGAGAAAAAGGCCTGAAAACTCAGGATCCTTCTCCAACAACAGGTAAAAAGGGCATTAAAGTATCCCCTACCCACCCTGCCTTTCAGGATACCATCCTATGGTGGGAGAAACCTCTCCTAGGGTGGCACCCGTACCAAGGGAACCATCAGCTAGCACAGCTGGACTCCCTGAGGTAGAAGAACCTCTCTGTGGGATAACTAATATTTGTGAGAAAAAGGGCACCATTTTAGTGAACATGGAGCAGCCCTCCGGCCCTTCCAGAGAAACTTTAGTGCAGCAACCCTGCACTGCCTCACAACACTTAGGACAGCATCCCTGCTCTAGTGTGGAGCTCATAGGACAGCATCCCTGCCCTGCTCCAACTGAAGAGAAACAGCAACCCTATTCTCTCTTACCGCCATATGGACAAGGTTTTTGCCCAGCTATGGCTTTACTGAGACAGCTTTTCTGTCTGGCTTTCTTATCACTTGATATAGGTCCAGTGGACAATTCCCACTGCTCTAAACTAAAACATACTAATAGGAACTCTGAGGAAATAACTTCACATTGTTGGCTAGCTAAAAAACTTCAAACAGGGTGGTTCACATCCCCACAGGGAAGTAACCATATAGTGGATGATAAAGGTAGTAACCAATCTATTGCAGAGCTACTCTCCAATTATCACCACTTAGACAATAAAGGCTCAACTGGCCAAGGTTAGCCTTATTGTCCTTCGTTTGGGGGGGTGGTGTTGGAAGGTAGCCTCTTTCTAGCCTTGTTACCCAACATTTGGCCTGTTTGTGAGTATATGGCAGGGTGTTTTTACTGTCTCACTGGGATTCTGCTAGCCAGGGCCCAGTGCTCATAGTGAAAACCCTATGTTGGCAGTGTGTTTGATATGTGTCACTGGGATCCTGCTAGCCAGGACCCCAGTGCTCATAAGTTTGTGGGCTATATGTGTTCCCTGTGTGGTGCCTAACTGTATCACTGAGGCTCTGCTAACCAGAACCTCAGTGTTTATGCTCTCTCTGGTTTCAAAATTGTCACTGCAGGCTAGTGACTAATTTTGCCAATTCTGATTGGCACACTGGAATACCCTTATAATTTCCTAGTATATGGAACCTAGGTACCCAGGGTATTGGGGTTTCAGGAGAGTCCTATGGGTTAGAGCATTTCTTTTGCCACCCATAGGGAGTTCAGACAATTCTTACACATGACTGCCACTGCAGCCTGAGTGAAATAACATCCACATTATTTCACAGCCATTTTACACTGCACTTAAGTAACTTATAAGTCACCTATTTGTCTAACCCTCACTTAGTGAAGGTTAGGTGCAAAGTTACTATGTGTGAGGGCACCATGGCACTAGCCAAGGTGCCCCCACATTGTTCAGGGCAATTTCCCCGGACTTTGTGAGTGCGAGGACACCATTACACGTGTTAACTACATATACGTCAATACCTATGTGTAGCTTCACAATGGTAACTCTGAACATGGTCATGTAACATGTCTAGGATCATGGAATTGTCACCCCAATACCATTCTGGTATTGGGGTGACAATTCCATGCATCCCGGGGGCTCCAGCATAGAGCCCGGGTACTGCCAAACTAGCTCTCTGGGGTTTTCTCTGCAGCTACCGCTGCTGCCAACCCTCAGACAGATATCTGCCCCCGGGGGCCTGGGCAGCCCAGTCCCAGGAAGGCAGAACAAAGGATTTCCTCTGAGAGAGGGTGTCACACCCTCTCCCTTTGGAAATAGGTGTTACGGGCCTGAGAGGAGTAGCCTCTCCTGGCCTCTGGAAATGCTTTGAAGGGCACAGATGGTGCCCTCCTTGCATAAGCCAGTCTACACCGGTTCAGGGATCCCCCCCAGGCCTCCTCTGGCGGGATACTGGACAAAGGAAAGGGAAGTTACCACTCCCCTGACCTGCACCTCCCTAGGGGAGGTGCCCAGAGCTCCTCCAGTGTGTCCCAGACCTCTGCCATCTTGAATGCAGAGGTGTGAGGGCACAATGGAGACCTCTGAGTGGCCAGTGCCAGCAGGTGATGTCAGAGACCCCTCCTGATAGGCTCTTACCTGGTTAGGTAGCTAATCCTCCTCTGAGGGCTATTTAGGGTCTCTCCTGTGGGTTTCTCGTCAGATAACGAATGCAAGAGCTCACCAGAGTTCCTCTGCACTTCTCTCTTCGACTTCTGCCAAGGATCGACCGCTAACTGCTCCAGGACACCTGCAAAACTGCAACAAAGTAGCAAGAGGACTACCAGCAACATTGGAGCACCTCATCCTGCCGGCTTTCTCAACTGTTTCCTGGTGGTGCATGCTCTGAGGGCTGTCTGCCTTCACCCTGCACTGGAAGCCAAGAAGAAATCTCCAGTGGATCGACGGAATCTTCCCCCTGCCAATGCAGGCACAAAACTTTTGCATCACCGGTCCTTTGGGCCCCCTCTCATCCTGACAAGCATGGTCCTTGGAACACAGGAGCTGGATACAAGTATCCCTGACAGTCCAGTGGCCCCTTCTGGTGGAGGTAAGTCCCTGCCTCCCCACGCCAGACAGTAGTCCTGTGTACTGCATGAACTGCAGCTGCTTGGGCTTCTGTGCACTTTTGCAAGACTTTCTTTGTGCACAGCACAGCCCAGGTCCCCAGCACTCCATCCTGGCTCTCTGTGTTGTTGAGCGCCCCCTCTGTCTCCTCCTCCAAGGGGCAACCTCCTGGTCCTTCCTGGGCCCTGGCAGCACCCAAAACCTTCAACCGCAACTCTTGCAGCTAGCAAGGCTTGTTTGCGGTCTTTCTGCATGGAAACAACTCTGCATCCTCCAGCGCACCATGGGACATCTTCCGACCAAAGGATAAGTTCCTGGCACCTTCCGTTGTTGCAGAATCTTTGGCTTCTTCCACCCAGAGGCAGCCCTTTTGCACCTTCATCCGGCGTTTGGTGGGCTCCTGCCCCCCTGGACACTTGCGTGACTCTTGGACTTTGTCCCATTCCTTTGCAGGTCCTCAGGTCCAGGAATCTATCTTCAGTGCTGTGCAGTCAGTTGTTGCCTTTGCAGAATCCCCTATCTCGACTTTACTTTCTTTCTGGGGTAGTAGGGTAACTTTACTCCTACTTTTCAGGGTCTTGGGGTGGGGTATCTTGGACACCCTTAGTGTTTTCTTACACTCCCAGCGACCCTCTACACACTGCACTAGGCCTGGGGTCCATTTGTGGTTCGCATTCCACTTTTGGAGTATATGGCTTGTGTTGCCCCTAGGCCTATTGTCTCCTATTGCATTCTATTGTGTTTTATAGTGTTTGCACTACTTTTCTAAGTACCTTTATTTTTAGTAACTCTGAGTATTGTGTTTTCCTATGATATAGTGCTATATGATATAAGTGGAAATAGTAGGAGCTCTGTATATCTCCTAGTTCAGCCTAAGCTGCTCTGCTATAAGCTATCTCTATCAGCCTAAGCTGCTAGAACACTTCTAATCTACTAATAAGGGATAACTGGACCTGGCACAAGGTGTAAGTACCACAAGGTACCTACTATAAGCCAGACCAGCCTCCCACAGTGAGATCCTGTCTCTGATGTCAAGCCACCAGTGTTACTTCAACCCCAGCGCCCATCATCACTGAAGTGGAAGCGCAACAACCCTGGATCTGTGCCATTTTAGATTTCGGGAGCCTGCCTGATAGGGGGTACACGGTGATAGTCATAGATGACTACTTCCAATTTCCAGAAGTAGAAATTCCATCCCCTCAGGGAGCTCAGGAGGTACTCACCAAACTGGAGAAGATAATGGTCACCCATGGCCTACTCAAAGTACTACGCACTGACAATGGTCCCCCATTCCAAAGTCACAAGATGGCAGAGCATCTGAAATCATGGAATATCACCCACAGATGAACCACCCCGAGGTGGCCCCATGCTACTGGGGAAGCGGATTGATTCATGAGAACATTGAACAAAGTAGTCTGAATCGCCCATGCCACTCAACAGCCCTACGAGTGGGCTATATATTAATTCTTGAGAGACTATCACCAGACACCTCACTCCACCACAGGAGAAGCCCCCAGGACCCCTTTTATTGGGTCGAGTGGTACAAGACTCCATTCCACATTACCCAAAATGGACCCCAGCTCCCCAGATGACCAACGGGTCCTCACCAAACGCAAACAGTCCAATGCTAGTGCCATCCAGCGTCACCTAACGCGGTCATTGACCCTCAGTGTAGGAGACAGCATGCTCCTAAAAGATCGATACCCAAAGAGCAAGATCCGACTGCCATTTGAGAAATCCCCTTGGACGATTACACACGTGCTGGGTCCCAAAGTGACTGCTCATCGAGGAATGGAAGTGGTGTTGAGAAATGTGTCACACTTCAAGAAATTTCACTCACGGTTGAGTCCCTGCAATCCGACAGACCTTCAAGACAGCCCTGGCGGAGGCAGAGACAGTGACCAGCCAGCCCCATCCACATCTGATCCCATCCTTGAGTCAAGAACAGAAGAAGGTGAAGCAAACCAGACTCAGGATTGCCTGAGCAGCCCCCCCAAATGATTATGCTCGATACCACCTATGGGGTAAACGTGTCCCGTCTCTAAGGCTAAGAGACTATGGGGGTCATTCTGACCCTGGCGGTAATTACCGCCATGGCGGAGGTTGGCGGTAGCACCGCCAACAGGCTGGCGGTGCACCGCTGGGCATTCTGACCGCGGCGGTTCAGCCGCGGCCAGAAACGGAAAGTCGGCGGTGTACCGCCGACTTTCCGCTGCCCTTGAGAATCCTCCATGGCGGTGGAGCGCGCTCCGCCGCCATGGGGATTCTGACACCCCCTACCGCCATCCTGTTCCTGGCGGGTCTCCCGCCAGGAACAGGATGGCGGTAGGGGGTGCCGTGGGGCCCCTGGGGGCCCCTGCAGTGCCCATGCCAATGACATGGGCACTGCAGGGGCCCCCTTAAGAGGGCCCCACAAAGTATTTCAGTGTCTGCTATGCAGACACTGAAATACGCGACGGGTGCCACTGCACCCGTCGCACCTTCCCACTCCGCCGGCTCAATTCTGAGCCGGCGTCCTCGTGGGAAGGCTGTTTCCCACTGGGCTGGCGGGCGGCCTTTTGGCGGTCGCCCGCCAGCCCAGTGGGAAACCCAGAATGACCGCCGCGGTCTTTCGACCGCTGTACGGTCTTCTGGTGGTTCCCGCTTGGCGGGCGGCAATCACCCCCTATGTAGTGCACCAGTGAAACCCCCCGCCCTTGGGGAACTGAATTGTGAGTATGTTCCAAGTTGTTTTTGATTGTTCTGAAATAAAGGAGGAATGTAATGTCATCCTGGGGGTTGTGCACTTGTTATGTAGCAACTGCTCAACATAGGGGAAGCCAACCTGTGTCCATCCTGCAGGGCTGTACGGCTCCCCCTCTCTGTAATCATAACACCAGGTGGTTTGTCCTCGGGTCACGTGGTGGAGAGAATAAAGGCTGTGACTCAGGGAGGAGGGGTATCCCAGAATCCCTCCTGAGCACGGCATTCAACTGGTGTTTCTTGTGTAGGCCATCCGTTTTGGGGCCTGGGCACAATGCTCGCGAGCGTGCACGTCTGCCCCCTACCAACACCACAGGTAGTGACACTCAGGCGTTTTAATGCCAAGCACCTCCTCTGATAAAATAATTTAGTCAAAGTAAAAACTGAAAACTACGTTCTTTGCGTTTTTGTTAATACTACCTTAAATATACCCTGAACATCAGGACCCAGATTCCAACCCTAGACTAAGAGCTTGTGAGTATCTAACAATGCCTTTAGATTTATAGGGTGCTGTGTCTGAATATACAAATGGACAATGGGTATATTTACATAACTTTGCGTTGATACTGCTTTTGTACATATTGGGATCTGTTCAGGTGTCTGAAGGAATAAGTGGAACATTGTGAGTGTATTATAGTATGAGGGCCTCTGGTGAATTTGATGTCTTGTTTAGAATCTGTTTTGTGTAATGTGACCCATTGTATTCATGTGTCTGCTGGTGGTATTCTGTGGCTGATTTTCTATTTTCCGGTGCAGAAAATATCATTATTAGAAGTACACAAATTTGCATAATTTGCTTTTGCATAGTTATGCAAAATTGCAGGGAAATTATGCAAAATGTGAATCAACCATTTACCGCTATATGTTAGTGTGAAATATATGCTTGCATCAGTTTTTGATGCCTGGATGCATTTCACGCTAACAAGTAGTGCAAAAACACACAAGTGTTGCGAGCAACAGGCATTTGAGTTCTGGCTGTTTGCATTGCTCTCAAATATCATAGTACAATTTAGCCATGAGCGCTGCATAATTATATGACGATCATAATGGTGTAATTTCAGGAATTCTACATAACATTTCATCAATTACATCAGTATAATTTATATTTTCCCAGACTTAATTGTCATACGGTCCCCTGTGTGCGTTCGGTTGAGCCAATGCAGCAATGTTTTATAATAGCCGTGAATAACTAAAGCTTCAGCTTTTCGTAAGCGCATCCTTAAGTTTCAGTCTTCAATTACACCTTAAATGTTTGCAATATTCCCTAGTGCCTTGGAGGGGCATAGTTCACACATTTTGCTCACTAAAATACCTGCATTATTAGAGCCACTTGACCACGTAATGTGTTGCTTGTCTGTGCCTTTCTATTTAAAACCTGGGTGTGACGGGCCGACGCTATCGCAGTCGGACCCGCCATACCCCGGGGGTATCACCACACCGGCCACTTCCGACCCGGAAGTCATCCAAGAACAGACCAATCCCGTTTTACATCCGGGTGGCGGCAGGCAGAGGGAGCCTCTTTGCGCAGTCACCTGGATTCAAAAGGAGGAGCTGGACGGTTTAGCAGATGTCAACGTGGGAGCCAGAGTACCGAACCGTGGTGACTCGACAGGCGGAGAAGGGAACGAGGAAGACGCTGGAGACACTCCTGATGACGGCCGAGGGGAAACCAGCGGTGACGACCTCAAGATCAGCGCGAGGACAGAAGGACGAATCAGAGGCCCGGAAGGCGCCCAACTCAAACTCTGGCGACGCTCGGGAAGCAGCTTGGCCAATTCAGGTGTGTGGGACATACTGACAAGAAGGAGGGAGGAGGAGGGGGTGAAGGCAGGCAGGGGGTACGGACTGTCATATTGAGGGTCCAGCATCGTTTGTCTGGTGTTTTCCTTTCTTTTTATATTGTGTTCTTCCGCTTATTTTGTGTTTTGTGTGTCCAAAAGGTCAACTAATAAACCCATCACCTAACCGCGCTGTTCCTCTACAACCGTTGCCCATAATAGAAGTTCCGTTTACGCGGGTAGGATTAGATTTGGTGGGACCTTTAACCCCATCCGTAAAGGGTCACCAATATTTATTGGTATTGGTTGATTATGCTACTAGGTACCTGGAGGCCATAACCATAGCCAGCATGAACACCAAAACTATAGCACAGGCCATGATTGATTTTTTCTCACGAGTGGGTTTCCCCAAAGAAATTCTTACCGATCAGGGAACCCCCTTCATGTCCAGACTTATGGCTGAGATATGTCATGCCTTTGGGGTGAAACACATACGTACTTCTGTGTACCATCCCCAGACAGATGGTCTAGTAGAGCTCTATAATAAAACCATTAAGACCTTGTTAAGGAAGGTCATTAGTGACTCAGGAAGCAATTGGGAAATGAAGTTACCACTAGTTCTCTACGCATTACAAACCCACATACAGTCCTCTATCGGACACAGCCCCTTTGAATTGTTGTTTGGCAGATATCCTCGTACCCTTCTTGAAATGCTGGATGAACAGTAGGAGGAGTCTGAGGATGAGACAAAGGACATTCTAACGTATACCAAAGACCTTAGAGACAACTTACACTCCCTTTGGGAGGAGGCTCACAAAACCTTGAGAGATGCACAAGCAAAGCAAAAATCTTATTACAAGACCTACAGTACTCCGCGGAACCTAAGGGTGGGAGATAAAGTGCTGGTGCTATTACCCACTAATGAGAATAAACTTTTGGCCCGATGGCAAGGACCATATACAGTCTTAGAACAGGTCAACCCCACCACATACAAGATCGAGATACCCAGTGGGACAGGCAGAAAACAAGTCTATCACATTAATCTTCTAAAAAAATGGTATGAAAATACTGAGACACCCACAGCATTATACGTAACAAACAAGGGCGAACAAGAGATACCGATGTATCCGGCTAAGGGAAACATTCAGAGTGACACCCCAATGCCTCAGATGAATGGCTCTTTGTTCAAAAAACAAAAGAAACAACTTTAACACTTAGGGGGTCATTATGACCCTGGCGGAAGGCGGAGAAGCGGCGGTAAGACCGCCAACAGGCTGGTGGTCTTTTTTTTTGTATTATGACCATGGCGGTTACTGCCTTGGTCATCCGTCGGTTCTCCCTTCCGCCCGCGGGCTGGAGACCTGGGTCTCCAGCCCGGCGGCCGTCACTATACCGGCGGCGATATTTTGACCCGGCTTACCGCCGTGGATTTCCTGCGGTTGGAACCGCCATGAAATCCACGGTGGTAAGCACTATCAGTGCCAGGGAATTCCTTCCCTGGCACTGATAGGGGTCTCCCCCAGCCCTCACCCCCACCCCGACTCCCTCCCCTACACCCCCCACCACCCCTGCCACCCCCCAAAGGTGGCAGGGCCCCCCTCCCCACCCCGACCCCCACCAGCACAGAACTCACACACACAACGACACGCACGCAGGCACCACCAACACACACACGCATACACACCGACATACATGCCTACATCCACACACACAGTCAGAGACGCACACCCACATACAAACATAGACACACACATCCATACAGACATACACGCACTCATTCCCAAAACATACAACACCCCTGCAAGCATACACGCACTCACACACCCCCTCTACATACACAGACGCACACCCCCATGCACCCACACAACACCCCCCCACCTCCCTCCCCTAACAGACGATTGACTTACCTGTTCCGGCGATCCTCCGGGAGGGGATGGGAGCCATGGGGGCTGCTCCGCCAACACCACACCGCCAACAGAACACCGCCACGCCGAATCACAGGACGTGATTCGGTGGGCGGTGTTCTGTTGGCGTGGCGGTGAAGGTGGAGGAACCTCCACTTCCCCACCGCCTGCCAGTATGGCTTTTGGCGGCTCTCCATCGGAAAAAGGACGGAGAGCAGCCAACAGTCATAATACGGCGAGCAGCAAACCGCCACTACTGGCGGTCTTCCGCACGGCGGTCCCTCGGCGGTCTTGCAAAAAGACTGCTGAGGTTGTAATAACCACCATGGTCCTCTCTAGCCTAGACGTATTCTCCAAAATCCCGGCAGAACCCATCTGATACAACACCCTATCCGTACAATTGGTGATAAAGTAGCCCGACAATGGCCCTATAGGATACCAGAGGCCAAGCGACAGATAGTTGAACAAGAAGTGAAAAATATGTTGGATGCAGGTATAATTGAGCTGTCCTCCAGCCCCTGGTGTTCCCCAGTAGTCTTAGTGCTGAAGCCTGATGGGAGCACCAGATTCTGCATTGACTTTAGGCAAGTAAACGCTTTATCCCACTTCGATTCATACCCAATGCCCCAAATTGATGAACTCTTAGAATGTTTAGGACGAGCCACCTATATGGCCACTCTGGATCTAACAAAAGGCTATTAGTAAATACCCCTTAGAGTTGAAGACAGGGAAAAGACAGCATTCTCCACCCCCTCAGGCCTATATCAGTTTACCGTGCTGCCCTTTGGTCTTCACAGGGCACCTGCTACCTTCCAACGCCTTATTGATATGCCCCTTCCAGGAGTTCGCCACTGCATACCTGGACGATATAGTTGTTTATAGTGCTACCTGGGAGGAGCACCTTGACCATTTACGCCAGGTAATTCATGCATTGCGGGCTGCTCAATTTACTGCTAATCCTGAGAAATGTAAATTGGGCCATAATATCATCAAATACCTGGGTTATGTCATAGGGGAAGGAAAGGTTCGTCACCAACTCGAGGAAGTCAAGGCTATCACCCATCTACCTCTCCCACACCATAAGAAAGACATCTGAGCCTTCCTAGGTATGGTAGGATATTATTGTAGGTTTATTCCCCGTTTTTCTACAATCGCGGGCCCCTCACCGATTTACTGGGGAAAACAAAACCCAATCGCTTGTCTTCCCTTTCTACCTGAGAGAGGCGGAGTTTTGAGCAGCTCAAATCCCTCCTGATCTCCGAACCTGTACTTAGTTGTCCCGATGTCAGCAAACCGTTCCTTGTTCAAACCGATGCCTCTGATGTGGGACTAGGGGCGGTATTGTCTCAAGCAGAAGGGGAAGGGTTCCTACATCCCATTGTATATATCAGTTGGAAGTTGTTACCAAGGGAGCGACACTATCCCACCCTTGAGAAAGAGTGTCTGGCCATCAAGTGGGCTCTGGAGTCCCTCCGTTATTACCTAGCCGGATGACCTTTTACTTTGGTAACGGATCATGCTCCTTTTACTTGGCTGGCTCGCCATAAGGACACTAACGCACGCATCCTCTGGTGGTTCCTTTTACTGCAATCTTTCTCCTTTCAGGTTCTTCATTCCCCGGGATCTTGCTTACTCAACGCGGACTACCTGTCCCAGTATCCATTGGATGCGTGGCTCTATCAGCCACTGTCTGGGGGGAGTGACTGTGATGGGCCGACGCTATCGCAGTCGGACCCCCCATACCCTGGGGGTATCACCACACCCGGGCACTTCCGACCCAGAAGTCATCCGGGAAGAGACCAATCCTGTTTTACATCTGGGCGACGGCAGGCAGAGGGAGTCTCTTTGCGCCGTCACCTGGATTCAAAAGGAGGAGCTGGACGGTTTAGCAGATGTCAACATGGGAGCCAGAGTCCCGAACTGCGTGACTCGACAGACGGAGGAGGGAACAGGGAAGTCACCGGAGACACTCTCAACGATGGCCGAGGGGAAACCAGTGGTGAAAACCTCAGAATCGGCGCGAGGACGACAGGACGAATCAGAGGCACGGGAGGCGCCCAACTCAAACTTCGGCCACGCTCGGGAAGAGGGTGGCCAATTCAGGTGTGTGGGACATACTGACAAGAAGGAGGGAGGAGGAGGGGATGAAGGCAGAAAAGGGGTATGGACTGTCATATTGAGGGTCCAGCATCATTTGTCTGGTGTTTTCCTTTCTTGTTATTTTGTGTTCTTCTGCTTATTTTGTTTTTGTTTTCTGTTACCTTAGATGTTCCAGGAGGGAAACCTTTGTTTGTTTTATTTCCGTTAAGACGTACTTTAATGATAAGACGCCAGGGAGGGAGGCTGAAACCAGGGCAGAAACGCACAAAGGGAGTGACTTTTGAGAAACATTACAAGGGAAAGTAGAGGGAGGGAGAATAAAGATTTGTCGTGCAGCCGAGAGATTAAAAGAAAGAAAAGCACGATACAGTGAGATAGTTCAAAAGACAGAAGGAAACGTGAACATAGGAGAGAGAGAAAAAAAGGAAAGAAATGCCCTATAGAGAAGGTTGCGATAATTCCGAAAGAAAGCAGAAAGAAGGATAGAGAGAAAGAAAGGAGGACAGAACTCGAACTAGACAGAAAACATACAGGAAGAAGAAGACAGAAAAGAAAACAGAAGTAAGACTAGGTAGGAGTTAAAACCCAGTAAACCTCAGAACACTTACCCCTGTCTGTTTTCATTCTTTCCCCACATGCGCCTCCTGAGTGCCCTGCGAAGAGAAGACGACAAGAAGAGAATCAGAAGGTTTATTCGCCAACGACATTCATAAATCCAGAACCATATTGAAAACTTTTATAATTAATACAATCACCATATCATCTGACCTCGGGCTACTTGTCATCATTGCACCACCCTGTTACACTGGGATAATTTATTGTTTCCATTTCTAGCCTTTCAGCCAGCAGCCCAATTCAGCTGGCTCTCAGCATTGACCTTTGAACCTCACTGAAAACATTCATTCTCCTCAGATAATCTGACCAGTTAGCTGCCCATGCAGCCAAAACATGAACCATTACTACCAGTCATTCACACACGTACCTCACGTCTCCAGCAATACCATACAGTCGCACCTGCACAAACTCATATTTACCTTAGTCTACTATGCACAACTATTGCTCTGCAATGTCTAGTACCAAAATTCACATATTTTAATACTTTCTCAAGTGTAACCACTCCTAAATATCTAAGGGCCTGATTTAGATTTCAGTGGAGATGTTACTTCCTCACAACAGTGACATATATCCCATCTGCCAAAATCTAAATCCCATTGTTTCCCATAGGATTTAGATTTCGGGGACGGGATATCAGAATTCATTTTCATCATGGCATATGGTAGGTGTTTCAGTTCAATCACCATTCTGGTCCAATGTCAACTGAAGCAGAAACAAACATGAGCGCTTGTTGAGGCTCTGTGGTAGTTTGTGTAGCACAATCCTAGTTCTTGTGTGTTGCTGGACTGCTCAGAAAATATTAATTGGCTGGAACTAAAAAATCATCAAAGGGTGACATAGCTCTTTATAACACATCTAAATAAATCATAAATAGCCAATTTTGCTTTTATACGGTTTAGATTCTGTTGTAACTGAGCAATGTATGTATGTACTAACAAATGACCAGTTCCATTAATTAATTAATTATTGTAACCAAACAATGTATGTATGTACACGTTGTTCATATTAACCTGTATTATAGTTATTGGTTTAGGACAAAAGGGTTAAACATATAAATCAGCGTATAATATGCATCTTTCATGTTAGCGTTAAAGTGGTATAGTCCAAGAGCTCCTAAGAATGTTGGGCATTGGAATGACCGAGAGCTTGCCTTAGAATGTTGGGGAAAGGCTGTTGGCTTGTAGGAGTTTAGGAGACGATGAGTGAGGAGTTTAATGATTAAACAGGTTAACTCAACAGAACAGAGCTCGTTTCCTTCATTCTGTATGCGACGCTAACCTGTAGAACACAACATCTTTGATGGCGACGAGGATGGGATTGCAGCTGTGCAGGGGGAAGTGAAACTCCTCACCCCTGATTGCCTTCATCGTCTCTTCTGGATACCCAAGAGCTTCAGTGTGGTGTGGGCGCCTGGTTTTAAAGTACTCACTTGGATTTTTTGTGTATGGTGAGGCCCGTTGTGGCATTCAGAGTCCATCGTTGGTTGCGGTGAGTGCCCCGGGGCCAGGCGCTTCGCTTTCGTCGAGCGTCCTGAAGTGGGAGCGTTTCGTAACGCGTACAAATGCACTGAAGAACGTCCTGGTGACTGACGAGGGTCGTTGGAGGAAGTACGGCGTCAGTATCCTAGCAACGCAGTAGGAAGATAGTATTGCGGGGTGGGAGGACCTGGCTGCATATTACCGCGTCACGCAATTGCGTGTTGTAGTGAGGAGGAGGTGCGACCCCAAGCATAGGGGCGTCACATTGTGATTCAAGCAGCATTGACGCTGCGAAGGTGGATTCCGGCTTCTGATACTTATGCGGAGAGGCGGAGCCCTACATCCCCGGCATGACGCCAACCAGCAGTGCGTTACCAGGAAGGAGTTAGTAAATAGTGGTAACGCGGTGCTGAGCGCCTAGGAACTACAGGGTCCGCGGTGTCTGGGGGAAAATAGTTCTACACGAGCGCTGTCAAGTAAGAAATATATTCATCTGAAGGATTTCTGTTCCCTTTTGTTCCAGATGGTGCCTGCTGGAATTGTGTTTTCCTTTTAAGAGACGAGAATTAGAGAAAAAAAAAACACATTAGACAGTGTTGGAGTATAGGTGTTTAAATACTCTTAAGTTCAGATTCCTCTGGGATCATAGTGACAACTTACAAAATGGCGGAAACTGGTATGTCACAGCCCCCACCATTTTTGAATGATATTGGTGAACCAGTCCTTCCTTGGAAAGAGTGGGAAAAATTATTTGAATCTTACTTGATAGCAATTGGAGGAGAAAAATTCTCGGCGTTGAGGAAGCAACATATTCTGTTACATAATTTAGGAGTACATGGACGGAAAGTGTATGAAAATTTAACAGACTCTGATGATGTATTGGAGGGTGAGGGGGATGGTTTAAATGATTACGAGAAAACGGTCAGGAAGTTAGAAAATCATTTTGGTCATAAAGTCAATGTAGTGCTTGAGAGACATAAATTTTTTAGTAGAACGCAAGGTAAGGATGAAAAAATAGCCAGCTATATTGCATGTTTGAGGGGACTGGCTAACACCTGTGAGTTTGGTAACCTTGAGGATTCCTTAATACGTGACCAGTTGGTAAGGTGTACCAATAACTTGAAAATTCAGGAAAAATTGTTAGTTTACAATCCTATCTTGAAGGAGGCTGTCGATATAGCAAAGGGAATAGAGCACACGGTGGAATGCATGAAACTAATTAAAGGTTCCTCAGGGGAAGAAAATGTCAAAGAAGTTAAAGTTTATCCCAAAGTAGAGAGTAGTGCACCTAACCTAGAAGAAGAGTGCAAGATTCATGAAGTTTCCCTCAAGAAAAATACCCCGAGTAACATGGAGGGGATTAAAAGCAAGTGTTTTAGGTGCGGAAACAGTAGACATCTGGCCAACAATCCTATGTGTCCAGCCCGCAACTGTGTATGTCGTAAGTGTGGTGCGAGGGGACATTATGCGAGGGTATGCAAGAATGAGAGAGGTGAGCGTAATGAGAAAAAGAATGTACATATTGTTGAAGAGACCCAAGATATTAAGAGCAAATTTGTGCTGCAGTTGAAAAACCTGAATTAGGGCGGAAAAGGAGGTACTTTATACCCTACGTGTGTTATCGAGCTGGAAGGGGTGTATGTAAGGGCGTTTGCAGACTCCTGTTCTCCATTTACATTTATGGATTACAGTGTTTTTTAAAGGAATTTTAAAAATAAGGGGTATGAACTTCAACCTGCAGACATCTCTCCGGGAGGCTACAATAATGACCTTATACCTCTGAGGGGTATGTTATGTCTCCGAATAACCTTTAAAGATCGACATACTAAACGGAAAGTGTACTTCACAGACAAGGGTTCCAATCTTTTAGGGTGGAGACATCAAAGGGAATTAGGTATTAAGCTTGACCCCAACAATGATGAACCGGTACTTCAAGTGGGTGAATCTAGATGTGGCATGAGAGTTTGTGAGGAATTTCCAGAATTGTTCGGAGATAAGTTGGGGTTGCTGAAGAACTACCAGCATAAGATAAAGGTGAAGGAGAATGCTATGCCGAAAGTACATAAGGCCAGACCGATCCCCTACCTAATGCAGGAGTCTCTTAAACAAGAACTGAACAAACTGGCAGAATCAGGAGTTATATAACCTATTGAAAGTTCATTATGGTTGGCCCCCATTGTAGTCACTGGTAAATCGGGAGGAAGAGGAATCCGTTTATGTGTTGACCTTAGGGACTTAAATGCCAACATATGGGTGGATAGGTTTCCCCTACCCAGGATTAATGAGATGTTGAGCACCATGGGCCCAGCCAAATTCTTCAGCGTGATAGACCTGTCCTCAGCGTATCACCAGGTTGAACTTCATCCTTCCTGTCGTTCTCTCACCTCTTTTATCACCCCATATGGAGCGTTCAAATTTGGCTTAGCCTCGGCGGCGGCTGTTTTCCAGCGTATCATGCAAAGCATATTGCAGGGTATAAACCGGGTAATGTGTTTCCAGGACGATATTCTTGTTTATGGTGTTACGGAGAGCGAACACGATGTTACCTTGCGTAAGGTGTTTTCGGCACTGGAACGTGCTGGCATGACTATCCGTAGAGATAAATGCCAAATTAGAGTAGAGTCAGTTGATTACGTGGGCCATAAAATCACAAAGGATGGGGTGGAGCCTAAATTGGATTTGGTGGTTGCTGTGAAAGAGGCACCTGCACCTACCAACAAGCAGGAACTCAAATCCTTCCTAGGCTTAGCTGATTACATGGCCAAGTTTGTACATAATTTTGCTGAGTGCACGGTTTCCATGAGAGCATAGTTAAAAAAAAATGTCCCATTTGAATGGAATATGGAATGTCAGGAGGCTTTTAGCAAGGTGAAGGAGGCCATTGTGAACTCTCCTAATCTAGGAAAATTTGATTTCAAAAGGAAAATATGGGTCACTACTGACGCTAGTGGGAAGGGTCTGGGAGCCACCCTTTCCCAAGTTGTGGAAGGACAGGAAAGAATCATAGCATTTGCATCCAGGTCACTGACAGCAACAGAGGTGAACTATTCCACCATAGAGAGAGAAACATTGGCATGCTATTGGGCAATCAACCATTTTAATTTCTTCCTTTGGGGTCTACCTTTCACAATTAGAACAGACCACAAACCCCTCACCAGTGTTTTCACCACCAAGGGAAGAGAACATGCCACTCCACACATTGCCAAGTGGATGTTAGGATTAGAAGGATATAATTTTGGGGTGGAATATGTTCCTGGAAAAAATAACGTGGTGGCTGAGTTCTTATCCAGATCTCCGAGGGGGGTTGCAATGGAGGAAAAGAGAGACACACTAGAACCTGTACTACACATAGAATTGTCCGGCCTTACAAGAGATGAATGGGTAGAGAAAAATTTAAATTATCATATATTAAAAATGCTCTGGGAAAAAATAGTCAAAGGGTGGCCAGAGAAAGCTAGATTTCTGGAAGAAGAGCTCAAAGGATATTGGGAAGTGAGATCAGAACCCCACATATCCGAGGACATGATAATGAGAGGTGAGAGAGTAGTACCTCCATGTGAGTTGTGGGACAAATTAGTGGGTTTGGCTCATGAAGGGCATCTAGGGAGGAACCTTACCAAGAGTAGACTTCGAGCATCCTATTGGTTCCCCACTATGGATAAGTTGGTGGAGAACGCAGTGAGGGATTGTATCAGCTGTGCCCAGAGTGACAAGACTAATGTTACAAGGAGGGCTCCATTGTCCCCTATTCCTGTTCCACTCAAACGTGGGACCAGCTGGGATTGGATATTTTAGGACCTATATCACAAATAGGTGTTAAAGGCAGGTTCATATTTGTGCTAGTGGACTACCACTCGCACTGGATGATGTTCAAGATTGTGAATCAGGTGACTACCCAGGATGCGATTGATTTCCTGACGGAG
Organism: Pleurodeles waltl; assembly: GCF_031143425.1. Taxonomy (NCBI): domain Eukaryota; kingdom Metazoa; phylum Chordata; class Amphibia; order Caudata; family Salamandridae; genus Pleurodeles; species Pleurodeles waltl. The sequence goes on from NC_090444.1 coordinate 1,385,628,913, forward strand.
GCATTCTTGAGGGAAGGATTACCCAGCACCTTAGTGACCGACAATGGTGTGCAGTTCACCTCAGAAGCCATGAGAGAGTTTTTGTTGAAATGTGGTATACACCATTTTAGAACAGCTTTATACAACCCCCGTGTGAATGGTCTAGTTGAGAGAGCCAACAGGATGGTTAAGGAGTGTTTGCAATTGGCGTCAACAAACCACGTACCAGGTGATATAGCTCTTAAGCAAATGTTGTGGTCGTATCACACTGCACCGAATTTGGTTACAGGAATTTCACCATTCTTTTCACTGAAAGGAAGGCACCCAGGTACCAAGCTTAGACCTAATTGGCTGAAGGAGGGGGAATCATTTGTCGAGAAGCGAGAGGAAGCTGCAGCTAAAGTCAGGCATCATCAAGAGAAATACAGGAAGTGGTATGACAATCGCTTTCTCACCCGGTGGAGACCATGGAGGGTGGGACAGTGGGTTAAAGTTAAGCTTCTGGAACCTGTAAAAAGGGATGGTAGCAAGTTTTCTCAACCACAAAGAATCATTAAAATACAAAAGAATGTTGTAACGCTTGAAGATGGCAGGGTGCGGAGTCTGGACAGAATTTCTTGTAGCAAAGAACCAACGGGTATGTCAGAACAGATTCCAGATGATGAAATGGAAGACGTGCAGGAGCGCTGCTCCCAAAACAGACACGCCAGGACCACCAAGCGCCCTACATGGCACAAGGACTTTGTCTTCGAACGGTAAGGAAGGGAGATATGTTGTAACTGAGCAATGTATGTATGTACTAACAAATGACCAGTTCCATTAATTAATTAATTATTGTAACCAAACAATGTATGTATGTACACGTTGTTCATATTAACCTGTATTATAGTTATTGGTTTAGGACAAAAGGGTTAAACATATATAAATCAGCGTATAATGTGCATCTTTCATGTTAGCGTTAAAGTGGTATAGTCCAAGAGCTTCTAAGAATGTTGGGCATTGGAATGCCCGGGAGCTTGCCTTAGAATGTTGGGGAAAGGCTGTTGGCTTGTAGGAGTTTAGGAGATGATGAGTGAGGAGTTTAATGATTAAACAGGTTAACTCAACAGAACAGAGCTTGTTTCCTTCATTCTGTATGCGACGCTAACCTGTAGAACACAACAGATTCTTACAAAGCAGTAACCGTATTCAATTTGTTGATAAATCGATATAAATATTGTCAAGGTATTCTCGTGTAGCTTCTACTAGCTGCGTACAAGGTAAACTGTGTGAAGAGTTGCGTCACTGGGAATGCACTTTTGGTTGGCAGCTAGTCACACACTTTGCAAATTTATAGAAACTGATGCACCGTACATTGACATCTGTTCCTGTTTGAATAAGGACATTTTGAAATATAAGCCTAGACTGCAGTCCCTGTACTACCAAAATGTATTAATATATGTTCTGATGAGGAAGAAATTCAAGGCCATTTGCTCACACTTTTCAGAAAGGTCACTATCAAAATGAACTGACCATTTTAATGTTGCATTATATCAATGTAATGTTATTTACCTAACTTGTATAAATCTAACATTGTGTATGTGTTTGTTTTCTTTCAGAAAACGGTTTTAATTCAAACGCAAACTATGGTTTCCCTGTGTAAGTGTTAAATAACAGTGTACTAGCTTCCTTTCAGTGGAACAAAAGTAATACCTCGCAAGGCTATGCCGTTATTATGAATGTGCAGTAGAAGCTCATGTTATTTTCATGTTTATTTATCTTTTGATGGTTAGATCCTGTATCAGGTTAACCAACCACACTTTTTTGGATGCGGGTGAGATCTTTAGTCTTTGCAAACTAAAAATGTAATTGGTTGATAAGTAAAAGTTACATATTAGTACAGTCCATTTACGTACTTTCAATTTGTGTGCACCCATTGTATGCAAATCATATAAAGTATGATGTTTTGGGGAACTGGGCCAGTCTTTCGGTTTGCTTGATAAGGAGCAGACTCTATATGTTAGTCTGTTTATTCACTTTATAGTTACACTTTCTTTTAGACTGCTTTTAAACTGGGCAGATACTACATTTAGTTCTGGCTGATCATTTGCTTTCAATATGGTCGCTGGTAGCAAGGAGAGTGTTGTGGGCAGCGTGGAGCGCAGAGCAGGCTGGTCATCACAGACGGGCAGACTAGATCTTTGCATTGGCAGTCCTCTGTGGGCTGTCAATGCTGTTGTTCAAGGAGATAGGTTGTCGGATACTTGCGCTGATTTTCCACGCAAGCAGGGAGGTTCCAGTGTGAACAGACCTGTTAGCAATCGGTATGAGCCCAAAAGCTTGATTTCAGGAACTCAAGAGCTACATAAAGGCCCAGGACCTGAGAGGTGCCACTTGAAGGTCAGGAACTCACTGAGAAAGGGTACAGAAGCAGGCTGTTGGGGAGCCTTTTATGTCCTTGAGGCTCAGATCAGGAGGGCAGCAAAGTAGCCCTTTAGCCTACTCTGGGGTCCTGGGTTTACGATGGAGTTTGCAGGTCCACTTCTTGTTCCCCAGGCAAGAGGGCACCAGGTCAGCACAGCAGGGAAACATTTTGTTGTAGAACACCAGTCCAGCACTGATGCAGCATAGCAGTCCTACTTCCTGGCAAATTATCCACAAGTCTAGAAGTGTACTGAAGTGGTGGTATCAGTCTCATTTTATACACTGTTGCACCTTTGAAGTGCGGAGAAGCTTCTAGAGGCATGCCTTTTAAGTGCACAGATGCCCGGCCTTTTCCTACGGTGGCTCCAGACTAACTACAGGGGGTATGTGGCCCTTTGTTTGGAAACAAAACAATGTCTATTCAGGTGTAAGAGAGGCTGAGGGCAGGTCCACCCTCCCATCTTGCCAGTGATGGGCCATCCAGTCACATCTTAGCTCCCATTGTGTGCTGGTGTCTAGGAGGGACACACACGACCCAATTGCCAACTACACTCAGGCATGTGACCAGAGACGGACGGCAGATACCAAATGGCTAAGTGAAAAAAATGGCACCAGAGATACCTAACATGAACTGCTTATCCCTTCCCATCTGTAAACTACACTTATAAAATGTAATAAGGCAACTCCAATGTTATCCTATGGGAGAGATAGGCCATGCAGTATTGAAAGATGAGTTTAAGAGTTTCTCACTACCAGGACATGTAAAACATGTCCTACTTTTTAAATACATTGCACCTTGACCTCTGGGCTGCCAGGGCCCACAATAGACGTGTCTTATTTGTATTAAAAATGAAAGCTTGGGCCTGGCAAAAAGTTTGTTTTGCCAGGTCGAAATGGCAGTTTAGAACTGCACATACATGCTCTGCAATGGCAAGTCTGAGACATGTTTAAAGGGCTACTTAACTGGGTGGAACAATTGGTGTTTCAGGCCCATTAGTACCATTTAATTTACAGGACCTGGGAACATGTAGCACAACTTTACTAGGGACTTGTAAGTAAATGAAATATGGCACTTAGGGGCATAAGCTAATATTTCCCTTTTTTAAGGGGTGAGCACTTTAGCACTGGCTTGCAGTGACAAAGTGTGCAGAGTCCAAAGGCCAGCAAAAATGAGATAAGAACAAATGGCTATAAGTACACATACCTACCTGTGTCATTAAGCTTAATGGTTCACATCAGATGGGGGTCACGCTATGGGCACCACGGACATGTCTCAATGTGTACATAGTCAAAATCATACATAAAGATGGACTCAGTCACAATACGCCCCCTTTGGCAGGTCAGTCCCACTGCACTGCAACACCACACAAAAACACACTGCCACACATCTTGGGCACTGGGATAGTGAAAGCTACACAACATTGCCTCACACATTGCCAACAACACAGCAACATATACAAATACGACTCACATACTCACATTTCTTACAGGCCATATGCTGTTGTTATATATAGCACACATATGTATTGATGTGGCATGGAACACAAACACCCCTACCATTAAACAGCCCTGCAATGGACATACACATCACCCACACCACAGCACAGTGGAATAACAATGGCATGCACAATAGACAGAATAACAAATAGACAAAGAGCACAGGGCTGATTTAGACTTTTGGTACAAACTTACACCAAAAGTCTAACTTTATGAGTAAAGTTAGACTTTTGGTCTAAACTTAGGCTTTTGGTCTAAGTTTACCTTTGTGAATTGGGCCCATTGAATTTTGGTCTACGTTTACCTTTGTGAATCGGGCTCTACTATGCTAACAATACCTGCACAATAGAGATGGGGGCATCAGGAGCTCTCAGGGAAGTAGGCTGCACTGGAACACATTACACTTTGCACATGCCCCTTAAACAACATTTGTATAGGAACTGGCCCTACATATGTCACAGGGGCAAACAGTACTAGACCCAAATGACATGCCCATCTACACAATGTGGAAGTGCAAGTTAACAAAGCACACACAACTCCAACTGAATGGGACAAACATCTACAGGAAGTAGCAGCAATGGACACATGGCTAAATGGACACAGTCACAGTGAAGGTAAACAAAGGTAGCACAATTGAACACACTCCATGTCTGCACAAACAAAACTCAAGCTGACACACATTAGATGAATCCATAAGCCTTATCGGGGGACAAATATAACACCATACATGACCACATCGGACAACATAAGATGAAATGTGTGCCATAACAAACATAACTCAATGCTATGACACCACTATTGCATTGACACCCACATAGCCATACACTCAACATACACCTTTGTCTTGGTGGACACCATCACTGCCCACTAAGCTCAATACTGAAAACAACAGCAAATGGATCAGCAAGCAGGCTGAAACACACACAACATTAGAAACAAACACAAGTTATTCAGGAACAACATAAAGGTAGAAGGGAATTTCAGGACAAATGTTTACCCAAAAAACAACTGTTAGGGTTTGTTAATTGGAAAGAGTTAAAAGACAAAGGCCGTTGGTCAGTCCATGTTAAAACTCAAACAATAGCACAGTGTTGTGCCAAAACCTGACTCCCAACTGCCGGAGAACCTCCACAGGAAGGGGCAGACAGGCCCCTCAGGGATCAACCTGGGGGGTAAATTTGGAAGGAGGGGTTTGGACTTGGGCTTGGGAGGTTGGGCTTTGATTTGCTTTCTTCTGGGGGGAGGTAAGGGTGCTTGCAGGGGGGGCAGGGGAGGCTTTGGAGGTGGTAGGGAGGGGCTGGGAGGTGGGTGGGGGCCTCTTGGTTTTGGGCCGGGAGTGGAAGGATCAGGGGAAAGGGCAAGGTCAAACATAAAAATGTACTTAGGGACACAGGGACGGTCATCAGAAGGGGGTCGGATTTGGAGGTTGAGAGAGAGGTTGTCTGCTGTGTTGTTGTGGCTATCATGGGTGTGTGCTTCTGTGAAATATGCTTGTGTTTGGTGGGTGTCTGTTAGGTGGGCAAGTGCATTTGTGTATTTTGGAGTCTGGGAGGTGGAGGTGCTGGAGGATGGTGTGGTGGAGGTGTGTGTGTGTCTGTTGGGGTGGTGACTGTTGGTATGCTGGATGTGGTGGATGTCTGTGTGTCTGTAGTTGTAGTGTCTGTGGGTGTGGTGCATGTCTCGGGGTCTACTGGGGTGGTGTCTGCAGGTATGATGGGTGTAGTGAGTATGTCACTGACTATTGGTGTGGTGCCTGTGGGTATGTTGGATGTTGTGTGTGTGATGCTACAAGTGGTGGGAGTGTCTATGGAAGTTCAATCAGTCAATCAATCAAGAAATTTGTATAGCGCGCTACTCACCCGGAGGGTCTCAAGGCGCTTGGGGAGGGGGGACCGCTACTGCTCAAACAGCCAGGTCTTGAGTTGCTTCCTGAAGGAGAGGTGGTCTAGGGTCAGATGGAGGTGGATGGGGAAGGAGTTCCAAGTCTTGGCTGCCAGGTAGGAAAAGGATCTTCCTCCCATGGTGGCTTTTCTAATGCGTGGCACGGCGGCAAGGGCTTGGCTGGTCGATCGTAGCTGGATCGTAGCTGGCGGGTGGAAGTGTAGAAGGTCAGGCGGTTGTTGAGGTACCTGGGGCCCAGGTCGTGGAGGGCCTTGTGTGCGTGGGTGAGGAGACGGAACGTGATTCTCTTGCTGACGGGGAGCCAGTGCAAGTCTCTCAGGTGTCCGGAGATGTGGCTGTGTCGGGGGATGTCAAGGATGAAGCGTGCGGAGGCGTTCTGGATGCGTTGGAGTCTTTTCTGTAGTTTGACCGTGGTACCGGTGTAGAGGGTGTTACCGTAGTCCAGTCGGCTGGTGACGAGTGCCTGGGTGACCGTCTTCCTGGTTTCGGTGGGGATCCATCGGAAGATCTTTCGGAGCATGCGTAGGATGTTGAAGCATGATGATGAGACGGCTTTGACTTGTCTGGTCATCGAGAGGGAGGAGTCCAGGATGAAGCCCAGGTTGCGTGCGTGGTCCGTTGGTTTGGGTGCGCTGCCCAGGGCAGGGGGCCACCAGGAGTCATCCCAGGCAGAGGGTGATGATCCAAGGATGAGGACTTCTGTCTTGTCTGAGTTCAGTTTCAGGCGGCTGTACATCATCCACTCGGCTACATCTTTTATCCCTTCGTGCAGGTTGGTTCTGGCTGTGGGTGGGTCGTTGGTGAGGGAGAGGATCAGCTGGGTGTCGTCGGCGTAGGAGATGATGTTGAGGTTGTGTTGGCGTGCGATGGTTGCGAGGGGGCTCATGTAGACGTTGAAGAGGGTGGGGCTGAGTGATGATCCTTGTGGTACGCCGCAGATGACTTCGGTGGCCTCGGATCTGAACGGGGGGAGGCGGACTCTCTGGGTTCTACCGGCGAGGAACGAGATGATCCACTCTAGTGTCTTGTCTTGGATTCCGATGTTGCTGAGGCGCTGCACTAGGGTGCGGTGGCAGACAGTGTCGAACGCTGCGGAGAGGTCCAGGAGGATGAGGGCCGCTGTTTCCCCGTTGTCGAGCAGGGCTCGGATGTCATCAGTGGCTGCGATGAGGGCGGTTTCGGTGCTGTGGTTGGCTCAGAAGCCGGACTGCGAGTGGTCGAGGGATCCATTAGTCTCGAGAAAGGCGGCTAGCTGTCTGTTGACGGTCTTCTCGATGACTTTGGCAGGAAACGGGAGGAGCGAGATGGGGCGGTAGCTCTTGAGGTCGGTGGGGTCTGCTGATGGTTTCTTCAGGAGGGCGCTGAGTTCGGCATGCTTCCAGCTCTCCGGGAAGGTGGCGGTGTGGAAGGAGCAGTTGATGATGTCCCGGAGATGGGGTGCGATGACGGAGTCGGCCTTGTTGAAGACGTGGTGGGTACATGGGTCGGTTGGTGATCCGGAATGGATGGTGTTCATCATATGGATGGTGTCTTCGGTGCTGACCGAGGTCCAGGCGCGGAGGGTGGTGTTGGGAGGCGTCGGTTTGGTGGTTGGGTGCGTGGTCTGTGCGCCGAAGCTGTTGTGTATGTCGGCGATCTTGCGGTGAAAGAACGAGGCGAGTGAGTCGCAGAGGTCTTGTGAGGGAGTGATGTCGTTGTTTCCGGCGCTGGGGTTGGAGAGCTCTTTCACGATGCTGAAGAGTTCCTTGCTGTTGTGTGCGTTGTTGTCTAGTCGTTCTTTGAGTGTGGATCAGCTGGTGGTGTTTTCGGGTGGCGTGCTTGAGGGCGGTCATGTTGTCTGTGGTCGGGTTTTTTCGCCAGGCTTTCTCGAGGGTGTGGCAGTTCTTCTTGGAGTTCTTGAGGTCGTTGTTGAACCAGGAGACTTTCTCGCTGTTGGGCCAGGTGGGTTGGGTTTTCAGAGGTGCGAGGTTGTCAGCGCAGTTGGTGATCCACTGTGTGAGGTTGTTGGCTGCTTGGTTGGGGTTCGCTGAGCTGGCGGGAGGGTTCTGGCTCAATGATGTGGAGAGCTGGTCGGTGGTGATCTTGTTCCAGCTCCTGCGGGGAGCCTGTTGTGGGTGGTGGTGAGTCGTGGTTCTTCTGAAGCTGAAGTGGACGCAACTGTGGTCTGTCCAGTGGAGTCCGGTGGAGTGGCTAAAGGAGATGTACTTGCTGGAGGAGAAGACTGGGTCAAGTGTGTGTCCGGCGTAGTGGGTGGGGGTGTTCACCAGTTGCTTGAGTCCGAGGTTGGCGAGGTTGTCCAGCAGGGTGGTGGTGTTGTTGTTGTTGTTGTTCTCCAGGTGGAAGTTGAGGTCCCCTAGGAGGATGTAGTCAGCGGAGGGGAGGGCGTGTGGGCTGATGAAGTCTGCGATGTCTTCGCTGAATTGTTTGCGGGGTCCTGGGGGTCTGTAGATGAGGGTGCCTCTGAGTGTGGTCTTGGGGTCGGTGTGTATCTGGAAGTGGAGATGTTCGGCGGCTGTGAGGGTGTCGTGGGAGTTGGTCATGATGCGGATGGTGTTCTTGTGGACGATGGCGATGCCTCCTCCTGTCTGGTTGACACGGTCCCTCCGGGTGATCTTGTATCCGTCGGGATGGCGATGGCGATGTCGGGCGCTGAGGAGGCGTTCATCCAGGTTTCTGTGAGGAAGGCGACGTCTGGAGATGTGGTGTCGAGCAGGTTCCAGAGTTCCATGGCGTGTCTGTGGATGGAGCGGGTGTTGAGCAGGATGCACTTCAGGTGGTTGCTGCTGGTGCTTGGCTTGGCGGGTGCGGTCCGTGTTCGGATGCAGGAGAACTTGCAGGATTGGCTGGTGAAGGGCCCGTGGGTGCGTCTAGGGGTGGCTCTGCAGCAGCCGGGGATCCGACCGGTGTTGAGTGCGATGAGAGTGGTGGCGTTGTAGGTCTTGCGGGTGGGCTGGCCTCTGCGGGGGCCAGGGGGTCTGGCGCTGGGCATGGGCCAGGCGCAGACGGGCTTGCCTTAGGCGCGCCCGCTGCGCGCATCCGCTGCGCGGCCTCCATATGAGTGGGAGAGGGAGGGAGGAGCAGCTGGGAGGTGGGAGCGGGGCGGCCAATGAGGTGTGAGGGGGGCGGAGCTACGGGACGCGGCGGCGGGAAACGGGCGGCGAGGGAGAGACGCAGAGCGCAGGGAAAACAGAAAATAGGATCACAATCTGGGCAAAACAAGGAGAGGGGAACAATACAAGGCGGCAAGGACACAGGTATAATGGGGGCGAAGTACAGGCACTCACTCGTGGGAACAGAAGAGAAGGAGGGCACTGGCACTCGACGCAGGCAGAAGAAAACAGCAGCGGTCAGCGGTCACACAGGGGGCTGCGTGGCGGTGAGGGGAGCGACCTGCCTGGAAAACAGGGTCAGAGGTCGCTCTCTCTACCTCCGCGCGGCCTCCATATGAGTGGGAGAGGGAGGGAGGAGCAGCTGGGAGGTGGGAGCGGGGCGGCCAATGGGGTACGAGGGGGGCGGAGCTACGGGACGCAGCGGCGGGAAATGGGCGGCGAGGGGGAGACGCGGAGCGCAGGGAAAACAGAAAATAGGATCACAATCTGGGCAAAACAAGGAGAGGGGAACAATACAAGGCGGCAAGGACACAGGTATAATGTGGGCGAAGTACAGGCACTCACTCGTGGGAACAGAAGAGAAGGAGGGCACTGGCACTCGACGCAGGCAGAAGAAAACAGCAGCGGTCAGCGGTCACACAGGGGGCTGCGTGGCGGTGAGGGGAGCGACCTGCCTGGAAAACAGGGTCAGAGGTTGCTCTCTGTACCTCTGCGCGGCCTCCATATGAGTGGGAGAGGGAGGGAGGAGCAGCTGGGAGGTGGGAGCGGGGCGGCCAATGGGGTGCGAGGGGGCGGAGATACGGGACGCGGCGGCGGGAAAAGGCCGGCGAGGGGGAGATGCGGAGCGCAGGGAAAACAGAAAATAGGATCACAATCTGGGCAAAACAAGGAGAGGGGAACAATACAAGGCGGCAAGGACACAGGTATAATGGGGGCGAAGTACAGGCACTCACTCGTGGGAACAGAAGAGAAGGAGGGCACTGGCACTCGACGCAGGCAGAAGAAAACAGCAGCGGTCAGCGGTCACACAGGGGGCTGCGTGGTGGTGAGGGGAGCGACCTGCCTGGAAAACAGGGTCAAAGGTCGCTCTCTCTATCTCTGCGCGGCCTCCATATGAGTGGGAGAGGGAGGGAGGAGCAGCTGGGAGGTGGGAGCGGGCGGCCAATGGGGTGCGAGGGGGCGGAGATACGGGACGCGGCGGCGGGAAAAGGCCGGCGAGGGGGAGATGCGGAGCGCAGGGAAAACAGAAAATAGGATCACAATCTGGGCAAAACAAGGAGAGGGGAACAATACAAGGCGGCAAGGACACAGGTATAATGGGGGCGAAGTACAGGCACTCACTCGTGGGAACAGAAGAGAAGGAGGGCACTGGCACTCGACGCAGGCATAAGAAAACAGCAGCGGTCAGCGGTCACACAGGGGGCTGCGTGGCGGTGAGGGGAGCGACCTGCCTGGAAAACAGGGTCAGAGGTCGCTCTCTCTACCTCTGCTCGGCCTCCATATGAGTGGGAGAGGGAGGGAGGAGCAGCTGGGAGGTTGGAGCGGGGCGGCCAATGGGGTGTGAGGGGGGCGGAGCTACGGGACACGGCGGCGGGAAACGGGCGGCGAGGGGGAGACGCGGAGCACAGGGAAAACAGAAAATAGGATCACAATCTGGGCAAAACAAGGAGAGGGGAACAATACAAGGCGGCAAGGACACAGGTATAATGGGGGCGAAGTACAGGCACTCACTCGTGGGAACAGAAGAGAAGGAGGGCACTGGCACTCGACGCAGGCAGAAGAAAACAGCAGCGGTCAGCGGTCACACAGGGGGCTGCGTGGTGGTGAGGGGAGCGACCTGCCTGGAAAACAGGGTCAGAGGTCGCTCTCTCTATCTCTGCGCGGCCTCCATATGAGTGGGAGAGGGAGGGAGGATCAGCTGGGAGGTGGGAGCGGGGCGGCCAATGGGGTGCGAGGGGGCGGAGCTACGGGACGCGGTGGCGGGAAACGGGCGGCGAGGGGGAGACGTGGAGCGCAGGGAAAACAGAAAATAGGATCACAATCTGGGCAAAACAAGGAGAGGGGAACAATACAAGACGGCAAGGACACAGGTATAATGGGGGCGAAGTACAGGCACTCACTCGTGGGAACAGAAGAGAAGGAGGGCACTGGCACTCGACGCAGGCAGAAGAAAACAGCAGCGGTCAGCAGTCACACAGGGGGCTGCGTGGCGGTGAGGGGAGCGACCTGCCTGGAAAACAGGGTCAGAGGTCGCTCTCTCTACCTCTGCGCGGCGGCCATATGAGTGGGAGAGGGAGGGAGGAGCAGCTGGGAGGTGGGAGCGGGGCGGCCAATGGGGTACGAGAGGGGCGGAGCTACGGGACGCGGCGGCGGGAAATGGGCGGCGAGGGGGAGACGCGGAGCGCAGGGAAAACAGAAAATAGGATCACAATCTTGGCAAAACAAGGAGAGGGGAACAATACAAGGCGGCAAGGACACAGGTATAATGGGGGCGAAGTACAGGCACTCACTCGTGGGAACAGAAGAGAAGGAGGGCACTGGCACTCGACGCAGGCAGAAGAAAACAGCAGCGGTCAGCGGTCACACAGGGGGCTGCGTGGCGGTGAGGGGAGCGACCTGCCTGGAAAACAGGGTCAGAGGTTGCTCTCTCTACCTCTGCGCGGCCTCCATATGAGTGGGAGAGGGAGGGAGGAGCAGCTGGGAGGTGGGAGCGGGGCGGCCAATGGGGTGCGAGGGGGCGGAGCTACAGGACGCAGCGGCGGGAAACGGGCGGCGAGGGGGAGACGCGGAGCGCAGGGAAAACAAAAAATAGGATCACAATCTGGGCAAAACAAGGAGAGGGGAACAATACAAGGCGGCAAGGACACAGGTATAATGGGGGCGAAGTACAGGCACTCACTCGTGGGAGCAGAAGAGAAGGAGGGCACTGGCACTCGACGCAGGCAGAAGAAAACAGCAGCGGTCAGTGGTCACACAGGGGGCTGCGTGGTGGTGAGGGGAGCGACCTGCCTGGAAAACAGGGTCAGAGGTCGCTCTCTCTATCTCTGCGCGGCCTCCATATGAGTGGGAGAGGGAGGGAGGAGCAGCTGGGAGGTGGGAGCGGGGCGGCCAATGGGGTGCGAGGGGGGCGGAGCTACGGGACGCGGCGGCGGGAAACGGGCGGCGAGGGGGAGACGCGGAGCGCAGGGAAAACAGAAAATAGGATCACAATCTGGGCAAAACAAGGAGAGGGGAACAATACAAGGCGGCAAGGACACAGGTATAATGGGGGCGAAGTACAGGCACTCACTCGTGGGAACAGAAGAGAAGGAGGGCACTGGCACTCGACGCAGGCAGAAGAAAACAGCAGCGGTCAGCGGTCACACAGGGGGCTGCGTGGCGGTGAGGGGAGCGACCTGCCTGGAAAACAGGGTCAGAGGTCGCTCTCTCTACCTCTGCGCGGCCGCCATATGAGTGGGAGAGGGAGGGAGGAGCAGCTGGGAGGTGGGAGCGGGGCGGCCAATGGGGTACGAGAGGGGCGGAGCTACGGGACGCGGCGGCGGGAAATGGGCGGCGAGGGGGAGACGCGGAGCGCAGGGAAAACAGAAAATAGGATCACAATCTTGGCAAAACAAGGAGAGGGGAACAATACAAGGCGGCAAGGACACAGGTATAATGGGGGCGAAGTACAGGCACTCACTCGTGGGAACAGAAGAGAAGGAGGGCACTGGCACTCGACGCAGGCAGAAGAAAACAGCAGCGGTCAGCGGTCACACAGGGGGCTGCGTGGCGGTGAGGGGAGCGACCTGCCTGGAAAACAGGGTCAGAGGTTGCTCTCTCTACCTCTGCGCGGCCTCCATATGAGTGGGAGAGGGAGGGAGGAGCAGCTGGGAGGTGGGAGCGGGGCGGCCAATGGGGTGCGAGGGGGCGGAGCTACAGGACGCAGCGGCGGGAAACGGGCGGCGAGGGGGAGACGCGGAGCGCAGGGAAAACAAAAAATAGGATCACAATCTGGGCAAAACAAGGAGAGGGGAACAATACAAGGCGGCAAGGACACAGGTATAATGGGGGCGAAGTACAGGCACTCACTCGTGGGAGCAGAAGAGAAGGAGGGCACTGGCACTCGACGCAGGCAGAAGGAAACAGCAGCGGTCAGCGGTCACACAGGGGGCTGCGTGGTGGTGAGGGGAGCGACCTGCCTGGAAAACAGGGTCAGAGGTCGCTCTCTCTATCTCTGCGCGGCCTCCATATGAGTGGGAGAGGGAGGGAGGAGCAGCTGGGAGGTGGGAGCGGGGCGGCCAATGGGGTGTGAGGGGGGCGGAGCTACGGGACGCGGCGGCGGGAAACGGGCGGCGAGGGGGAGACGCGGAGCGCAGGGAAAACAGAAAATAGGATCACAATCTGGGCAAAACAAGGAGAGGGGAACAATACAAGGCGGCAAGGACACAGGTATAATGGGGGCGAAGTACAGGCACTCACTCGTGGGAACAGAAGAGAAGGAGGGCACTGGCACTCGACGCAGGCAGAAGAAAACAGCAGCGGTCAGCGGTCACACAGGGGGCTGCGTGGTGTTGAGGGGAGCGACCTGCCTGGAAAACAGGGTCAGAGGTCGCTCTCTCTACCTCTGCGCGGCCTCCATATGAGTGGGAGAGGGAGGGAGGAGCAGCTGGGAGGTGGGAGCGGGGCGGCCAATGGGGTGTGAGGGGGGCGGAGGTACGGGACGCGGCGGCAGGAAACGGGCGGCGAGGGGGAGACACGGAGCGCAGGGAAAACAGAAAATAGGATCACAATCGGGGCAAAACAAGGAGAGGGGAACAATACAAGGCGGCAAGGACACAGGTATAATGGGGGCGAAGTACAGGCACTCACTCGTGGGAACAGAAGAGAAGGAGGGCACTGGCACTCGACGCAGGCAGAAGAAAACAGCAGCAGTCAGCGGTCACACAGGGGGCTGCGTGGCGGTGAGGGGAGCGACCTGCCTGGAAAACAGGGTCAGAGGTCGCTCTCTCTACCTCTGCGCGGCCTCCATATAAGTGGGAGAGGGAGGGAGGAGCAGCTGGGAGGTGGGAGCGGGGCGGCCAATGGGTGCGAGGGGGGCGGAGCTACGGGACGCGGCGGCGGGAAACGGGCGGCGAGGGGGAGACGCGGAGCGCAGGGAACACAGAAAATAGGATCACAAACTGGGCAAAACAAGGAGAGAGGAACAATACAAGGTGGCAAGGACACAGGTATAATGGGGGCGAAGTACAGGCACTCACTCGTGGGAACAGAAGAGAAGGAGGGCACTGGCACTCAACGCAGGCAGAAGAAAACAGCAGCGGTCAGCGGTCACACAGGGGGCTGCGTGGCGTTGAGGGGAGCGACCTGCCTGGAAAACAGGTCAGAGGTCGCTCTCTCTACCTCTGCGCGGCCTCCATATGAGTGGGAGAGGGAGGGAGGAGCAGCTGGGAGGTGGGAGCGGGGCGGCCAATGGGTGCGAGGGGGGCGGAGCTACGGGACGCGGCGGCGGGAAACGGGCGGCGAGGGGGAGACGCGGAGCGCAGGGAACACAGAAAATAGGATCACAAACTGGGCAAAACAAGGAGAGGGGAACAATACAAGGTGGCAAGGACACAGGTATAATGGGGGCGAAGTACAGGCACTCACTCGTGGGAACAGAAGAGAAGGAGGGCACTGGCACTCAACGCAGGCAGAAGAAAACAGCAGCGGTCAGCGGTCACACAGGGGGCTGCGCGGCGGTGAGGGGAGCGACCTGCCTGGAAAACAGGGACAGAGGTCGCTCCTCTGTGACTGTTGTGTCTGTGGGGGGCTGTTGTTTGCTTGCCATGCCAATGTGTTTTGTGTTGCTTATGTTTATGTGTGCTGCTCTTGCGTGTTGAGGTGGATGCGTGCATGTCTGCGTGTGGGACAAGGATGGTACAGGGGGATGTCCTGTTGGGTCTGCCACCACTAGGGAGTGTCCACTGGAGGAAGAATTCGATGATGATGTCACTGTCTCCCCTGTGGCACTCCCCTCGCCATCCAGGCCACTACGTTCCGGTGTGTTGGTGGTGGTCCCGTAGCCGGATGCTTCCCCAATCGGCTGTGCCCCATCTCCTTAGCTTGCGGGTGCTGATGCTGCAGATATGAAGAGAAATAAGGTCATCACATGTCAATAATCACACTTGAACAACAGCTCTAATTAGCACATAGTACCATGATGTCATTAGACCCCAGCAACAGACTCCACCTAAGTGGCCCATACATGTGCTATACCATATCAAATCAACCAAGTCAGGATTTATAGAGCACAACTACATACTCGTCATGGTCTCGAGGCGCTGAAGGGGTTTATCCTCTGAGCTTGAGTTGAAGAGCCAGGTTTTAAGGTCCTTCCTGAATTGAGGTAGTTATGGTGATTGCCTGAGGTGCAGGGGCAGGTTGTTAAAGCTCTTTGCTGTGAGGTAGGCAAAGGATCTTCCACCACCGAGGTCTTCTGTATGTGAGGTATGGTGGCTAGTGCTTGTTGAGCGGAGCAGAGAGGTCTGGTGGGGGAGTAGAAGGTGATGCAGTGGTTGAGGTAGGCAGGTCCTAGGTTGTGGAGGGCCTTGCATCCGTGGACAAGGAGTTAAAAGTTAATTCTTTTCTCAGTAGGAAGCCAGGTTAGGTCTCTTATGTGATGGGAAATGTGTTTGTGGTGGGGAATGTCCAGGAGGAGTCTGGCGGAGGCGTTTTGGATGTGCTGTAGTTTCTTCAGGTGCTTCTGGGTAGTGCCGGTGTAAGAGGGTGTTGCCATAGTCGAATCTGCTGGTGACCAGGGCATGGGTTATGGTTCTGTGGCAGTCCTTTGGAATCCATTTGTAGATCTTCCGGAGAAGTTGGAGTGTGTGAAAATAGGAGAATGCGACTGAGTTGATTTGCCGGGTCATGGTGAGCGAGGAGTCTAGGATAAAGCCTTAGTTGCATGCATGGTTTGTTGGGGTGGGTTGCTGAGGATGTATGGCAACCAGGAGTCTCGCCAGGCTAATGTGGGGGATCCCAGTATGAGGATCTTGGACCTGTCAGAGTTGAGCTTGAGGCAGCTGTCATTCATCCTGGCAGAGACAGCTTCTATCCCATTGTGGAAATTCTCCTTGACGGTTGTGGGGTTTTCGGTCAGCGAGGTGATCAGCTTGGTATCGTCGGTGCAGAAGATGATGTTCAGCCCATGGTTCCTGATGATGGATGCGAGTAGGGCTTGTAGCTGTTGAAGAATGTGGGTCTCAGGAAGGAGTCCTTTGAAACTCAGCAGCTGATCTCCATAGGTTCTGAGAGGTAAGGTAGGAGTCTGATTCTCTGTGTTCTGCCAGCCAGGAAGGAGCGTATCCATTGTAGGGCCTTCCTGTGGATGAAAGCTGCGTGGAGTCTGGAGCAGAGGGTGAGGTGCGAGACCGTGTTGAAGGCAGAGAATAGGTCCAGTAGGACGAGGGCTACCGTACGGCCGTGGTTGAGGAGTAAGCAGATGTCTTCTGTTGCAGAGAGGAGGGTGGTCTTCATGCTGTGGTCACTCCTGAAACCTGATCGGGAGATATCCAGGATGTTGTTGTCCTCTATGTGCTTATGAAGTTTAGCGTTGATGGCCTTTTCAATGACCTTGGCTAGGAACGGCAGCAGCGAGATGAGGTGGTCATTTTTTAGGTCCAGGCGGTCGTCCGTGGATTCCTTCACGAGCAGGTAGATTTTGGTGTGCTTCCAGTCCTCTGGGAAGGTGGATGTCTCTATGGAACAGTTGAGGGTGCAACAGATCTCGGGTGTGATGGAGGTGTGGGCTTTGTTGAAAATGTGGTGAGGACAGGGGTCCGTAGTGGCTCTGGAGTGGATGCTGCTCATGATGTTGCAGGTCTTGTCCGTGGTGAGGGTGGTCCAGCAGTGCAGGATCTGTGACGGTTTTGTGGGTCAAAGCTGGAGGGTTGTTGGAGGGCTCGGAGGGTCTTGGAGTCTGAAACTGTTGTTTATATCCTTGATTTTCAGGTGGAAGAAGTTGGCTTGTCTATCGCAGAGGTCTTAAGATGGAGGGATGTTTGCTATTTCCGATTGGGGTTTGGAAAACTCTTTGACCATGATGAAGAGCTCTTTGGGGTGTGAGCGGTGGCTCTGATATGGCCCTGCAGGGGTGCTTTCCTGGTGACTCTGATGAGGTGGTGTTGGGATTTGGTGGCAGCTTTGACGGCCTCAAAATCTTCCAGGGACTTGCTGTTTCTTCATCTTTTCTCCAGCCGTCTGCAAGTGCGCATGGAGTCTTGGAGTGTGGGGGCGAATCAGCTGACATTCTTTAGGTGGTGTTTAGCTGAGGTCTTACGGAGAGGTTCTAGGGTGTTGGCTCATTCGGATGTCCATTGGTGGAAGTCACGTGCTGAGATGTTTACATCGGCGGTGACGGGTGGGGAGACTTTCTGAGGTTGTTGGTGAGCTGTTCCTCGGTGATCTGGTTCCATTTTCAGGTTCCATATGCATGCATGCATGCCATCGGAATTGTCAATAGTTGCCTACGGGAAAAACAGGAGGACAAACAACTACAATTGCATGGCAGAAGTTGCGCAATCATAATGACCATACAGGCATTAGGAGACATCATCAGCCTCAAAGTATCGCCCAATGGAGCAGACTACATTCTTTTGATGACTTACAATAGTAGGCCAATGCAAAACACATTTCCACAAATCCCACACAAGGTCATGCACACATCTATTTGTTACATACATAAAGACCCAACAATGAGAACTGATGATACAAAGTCATGCCATGTTGATGACAATAGTACAATATCCTGGAGACAGTGACATTGAAATACCCATATTACAATGGAAACATATCAACAATGTACACTTTACCAAGTGGCATTTGTCCCAAAAGAGTCATGGAGGTAGAATTAATGTTACTCAAACTCCACACATGGCATGGAAATGGACACTGTGCAATGTGCCAGCAAGAGATGTCCCCACAATTTGCAGTCCAACTAAACAGCAAGCCCCAGGGTAATCTCACTTATCTCTTACACCCCTTACTATGACATAGTCTGAGTGCATCATTAGTCCCTTGAATGTTGGAGAGGCCCTGAGATTTGCAAGTACTTGTTGAAGGCCCTCAACATGTTGCCCAATTGGAAGCTACATCACTTTCCACATTTTGGTGCAAACCCAGATGTCTGTCTGAGGATGAATGTCTGTGCTCAAATATATTTGATACCTATATAACTGCAATTGATATGTACATAACTGCAAGTCACTCCATGTTGCATGCTGACAGTCAGGACACAAACCTTACCCATTACACATGTGCAGTGCATCTTTCCACCTGATGGCACATAAAAGGCATAGATATACACAGTGTGGCTCTAAACTCTAGGCCTACCTGTCATGTCCCTCATTGGTACTGCTGTTGTACATGCCAAATGATAGGCAATGACAGGTGAAGTTTGTATCAGCCAATAAATAACGGTGACACTCTCCTGTATGTGGCACAACAGGAAATGTAGCTCCATTGCAAATGTCCTATTCTGTAAACAGTGTGCCATGCACATATATGTGAAGGAATACAGACATCAGCCCATCAACATAGGTATCCTATGCATGAAACTCAGCTCACAAACGTTTATTACAGAGAAAGGGACACATCCTGACATGTGGACACAAGGAATGTCGGCAAAAGTGATGGCACATAAATCATGTAAATATACATTCCTCA
Organism: Pleurodeles waltl; assembly: GCF_031143425.1. Lineage (NCBI taxonomy): Eukaryota > Metazoa > Chordata > Amphibia > Caudata > Salamandridae > Pleurodeles > Pleurodeles waltl. The sequence continues at coordinate 1,385,647,485 of NC_090444.1, forward strand.
CTTACCAAGGGAAAATAGTGATCTATAGCTGCATCCAAAGAACAATGTAAGCCCTGTCACAAGTATGTTGGACATCTTCACATTAAAGATTGCATTGAGGCACTGAACCCATCATACGCTGAAGACAACTAGCCTCTGGGTAGCAGATGCCTACATATACATATACATTTACCTAGACACATGCCGGAGGACAGTGATCCTTCACCTACTTACTTTTGGCCTGGAACATTTAGGAGTAGTGGTCCATTGCATTGAAATTACACCCACTACAACAACAAACAGTACTTGATTCATCAATGTACACAGCAATATGTCGTCCCTGGTTTGTGGATTCCACCCAGTTGTGTCCTAGGTCCCTGGGACAATAGGCAAGGCACATCAATATACAACACATTTAATGGCTACACAAACAATCACTCATCTACTGTGTGACACTTGGCTCATTCTTAATTGTCAATGGGAGCTGTCTGAACCTGACACAATCACTTGTCAATGGGTCAGGCAAGAATTTGCCCTGTTCTCAGCCCCTTGTGGCTGCTTTGCTGCCCTCAAATGCCCATCAAGCTCTGGTTAGGCCACCACCAGAATGTGGGCCATTAGGGGGGGTCATGGTATGACGGACACCGCGCCGCCGTTGGAAGGACAGCCCCAGCTGGGCCTCTGCAATCTTCTGGGCCCAGCGTCTCAAGTCCTTCCACCTTTTTCAACAGTGGGCGTCCTGTCTGCTGTGGACCCCCAGGGTCTGCACCTTCTTGGTGATGGCTCTCCATATTCCCTTCTTTTGATTGTCATTGACCTGCATGGATACAAAAGACAAATCAAGAGATCATGTTCACAAGTCTCATCACAATTGGTTGAGTCAGATACATGTCAATAACATCAAACTAGAACTTTACTATTTGTCAATACTCCCCAATTGTGACACATACAAGCCAATAAGTAAAGGGCCATGACTACAAACATAAATTTCCCAGTCTGCTGACCAACCCATCCACCTGCTCAGGCCCTAAAATGACTAAGCAAGCTTATTGACATCATGTGGGCCATGCTCTGGCAACCTGACTGAGATGCAAGTCACCATGAGACACATCACACCTCTGTGGCTTCTGAAGGGTAAACTCCTTAGGTGTGAATGGGCCAACACATTCACACTATGTGAGAATGACTCTCTGCATACAATCCCTACAGGGTACTGCCAGAGTGCAAACTCAAACATCACACATGGGTAACAATGAAGGGACTGGCATAGTGATTACAGAAAGTGTCTACCATATCCGTGTGTGAACATGTGGCCTAAGAAAATGCAGACTAATTCACACTATGTGAGAATCACTCACTGCATACAATCCTTACAGGCTACTGCCAAATTACAAACCCAAATATCACACTGAGGTAACAATGAATGGACTGCCATGGAGGGTACAGAAAGTGTCTGCCCTGTTGATGTGTGGACATGTGGCCTAACAAATGCAGACTCATGCCACTTCAGGGGTTGGGAGCCATCTACAGAGATGGCATCGAACAAAGACATGCATTTTCCAATTTATACTATGCGACCAAGCAAATGAGTCACATTTCATGGCCTCCATTTATGTCATTTATGCAATAAGCCTGCACAGGACAAAAATGACCTGTGTGAAGGTGACAACAGGGCTGTGAGAGTATGGGACCTGTCATGAGTAAAAGACACACATTGACAATGATGCTAAACACACATGTTGCCTAGACCAGTATCCTACCTCTGGGCCCATTCCTAATTGAATCAAAGGGATGAGGCATTTTGGCCAGGATATTACACCAGAGCCTCATATTGCCCACATGACAGGATGTGCTGGGTTGTGTGTGGGATGTGTGTATAACCACAATGGCTCCACCCCAGCCTAGACTGGGGCCCTTACTGGGATGTACATGTGACAGGCCCTGGTCGCTGCAGACTGAGCAGACAGAACCTACATGACACTATGGGGGTCATTACAACCCTGGCCGGTCAAAGACAGCCAGGGCTGTTGTGGCGATTGCACCGCCAACAGGCTGGCGGTGCAATCCCGGGAATTATGACCACATTTGCCCTGGCGGTGATAATCCGCCTGGGCAGCGTTGCCCAGGGGATTACGAGTCCCCGACCGCCAGCCTTTTCCTGGCGGTTTGAACCGCCAGGAAAAGGCTGGCGGTACGGGGAGTCGCGGGGCCCCCTGACAGGACCCCATGCAGCTTTTCACTGTCTGCATAGCAGGACGGGTGCAACTGCTCCCGTCGCACGGCCACAACACCGCCGGCTCCATTGGCCCACGACCATCACTGGCAACAACATTAGCCTATGGCTGTGTCAGCCATGGTTGCAACCACCTACCGCCATGACGACACCCACCGGCGGTCATGGCCGGTTCCTAATGTCCAGTAGATACGCAGCTGCCATTTTAGTGGCCTGAAATGCGATATTGGGTTTCCCTAACTGTGTCACACCTCCGAATATGTTGTTTTGAGCTCCCAAACATGCTATCCTGTCTTGTCATGTAGGTCCTACTACTAAAACACCCTTGTAGTATGTTGCAGGGCACAAATGGCATTTTATAGTGGGGCACAGTTCACCCCCTCAAAGGTAATTTCTGTGGTCGGAATATCTAGTCACATTACGAGGGGACTTTGTGATGCACATATTTGAGTGTGGTCCAGATACATATTGTGGACACATGGGACAAACCATGGGGTCACATGTGACCCATGCATTATTAGCAGCTGTGATGTGTACTGGTTACCATGTCTATCCCTTCTAAAATGACATGTCACATGTTATCATTGACATGCATCATGTATTTGTCTGGGGACACAATAACTAATGTTAGAACTCATTTCTTGTCATATATAGGTATCCAGAGAGAGGGAAGATGTGTCAACCACCTTTCTACCATCCACTGCCAGACCTTCAGACCATGGAAGAATGACACATACTCCTAATCATCTGAGTCGGCAGACAATAGTGGACTTTTGTTGTCAGTTGGTGCCAGATCTGATGCCAGCTATTAATTATCCAACCAGCATACCACCCATTGTACAAGTCATGTCAGTATTGCACTTCCTAGCCAAAGGGTCCTTCCAACATACAGTGGCCCTGTCAGCTGGCATGTCCCGACCTATGTTTAGTCTGGTTTTGAAGGATGTCCTCTCAGCAATGTTGAAACACCTCGACAGCTACATCCAGTTTCCCCGACATGAGGATTTAGCCCATGTGAAGGTAGACTTTTATGGTTTTGCCTGCCTCCCACATGTGGTGGGAGCAATTGATGGCACATATGTTGGCTTGATCCCACAGCATGCCAATGAAAAAGTATACCGCACCAGAAAGAACTTCCATTCCATCAACTCGCAAGTTGTATGTTTGGCGGATCTGCACAATTCACAGGTCTGTGACTGTTATCCATGTTCAGTCCATGGTTCCATCATTTTGCAGAACAGCACTATCCACCGACTGATGTCACAAATTTACCCAGAGAGAGCCTGGCTGGTTGGTAAGTCACATCTTTCCTGTTTGTGTGTGTAATATCTGGTACCACAATTCAGATAAGAGGGAATCATTGTTGCACATATGTCCCATTCCTTTACAGGAGATTCTGCATATCCAAACCATCCTTGGTTGTTGATTGCAATAAGGAATCCAACCATGCCAGGGAAAGTCTTCTTCATTGATGCCCATGTAAAAACACTGTCGGTAGTGGAGTGGGCTTTTGGGCTCCTGAAGGCCAGATTTAGGTGTCTGGACCGGACAGGTGGAGACCTCATCTACTCACTGGGAAAAGTATGTCAGATCACTGTGGCATGCTGCATGCACCACAACATTGCCTTTTTGAAGAATATCCCGTACATTCCAGAGGAGGGGCAGCCTGCTGTGCCACCGGGTGAGACTCCTGGAATGCCAAGTGAAGATGACAGTAGTGAAACGGAAGGAGCTAACTTGTGGAAAGATATAAAAAATAGCTACTTTTCTTGGGTGTAAGTATATCATGTGACATAATAACTATGACTGTATGAAGAACTGTGGTTGTTGGAATGTGTGGAGTAGAGTGTGTTGGCTAAAACTGGGAAGATAAGACTCTGCAATATTCAACCAAAGGGTGCTTGAAGGGTTTGCTTTTGACGTATCCCCACTTTGATGTAGCTACATTGTTTGTGTCAGTCTCATTGCAATGTAATTTCCTTTACAGATGCTTGCCAAATAATTTGTGTAATAAGAATGTTTACAAGCCTATACTCCTTGCTTTGTCTTTGTACAGGTACCTTCACCATGACATCCTCATGTGAACATTTCAGAGTTGTGACACTGGCAGGTATCTGATGCTGTTCCGACATAGGAAGTGGACATGGATTGTTCCAGGTAATGTAGGTTACAGATTTGGGGTGTATGAGACCTGTGGCCAGGCAGCTTGGACAGTGTTTGGGTGGAAGGTCAGAAGTGCTCACTGTACTTGTTTATTGTGCTATGTTGGGCCGGTTGCATCATGTGTGTGATCATGTGGGCATGAAATATGTTGTCATCAAGTGCAACCATGGCATTCACCATTCACATAGGCTAAACACTATTCTTGTTTGACCTGTATGTAGCTGTAGATGTGTTTCTTCATTGCAGGCCACAGTGCCTGTGCCACAACACTGACATACGTTTGTGTACCAGATGCAAGGTCATTAGATCATGATGGACCTGTGGTAAGGGACTGTTGTACTGCCCTCTGTCTGTACCTTGGTTTATGTGATGTTGGATTACTTTGGTTTAGTATGTGATAAGGCTCAAGTTGGCGACACCATTCACTTTTCTGTTAGCCTATTCTAGAGGACAATGCCTGACAAGGCCTTTCCTTCCGTGGTTGAGGGGGTGGGGTTCTTCGGTATTTGTACCTTTACACAATATGAGTCAACCATTCTTAGCTCTGCCAGTCCAGACATATGGACAGCATATGTGCTTTTATAGTGAATTAAAATGTTTGATGTGGCCAGACACTTGGAGCAATGTGATTGTGTGTGTTGTTAGTAATCCTTAGCAGGACACTGTACCTGTATTATATCACCATTGCATTTGTATCTTGTGCCTCCCTCATTTGCTTCAGAAGCCTAATTATTCAACACCCATCCAGATACAAACGACCGTTAGCCAGCTCTTCTAGATAAACATAAAGAATTTATTAGAGATAGAAATAGAAAGACATGTACATGGAGGATGCTCTGTACTAGTGTACACGAACAGCCCAATACAAGGAAGTAATACATGATCTTTTATAGTATTAAACCACAAACATAATTCAACGTATTATTGGTTCTTTGGCATTGATGTATGATTGACGTATGGCTACTTCTCCATTATGTCTGAAGGTAGTTTTTCCTATCATACCATATATAGTAACAAAAAGCATAGAAAATGATTTTACACAAGGTGGCCTACGTGCCTAATATCACATGGTCCATCTTGTGACAGAACTTGAGAACATTACGTACTCAGACTGGTACTTTCCAGAAGGGAGATTGCTTCAGCTAGCATGCAATGACAATGATATTTCATGATGGCTGTTCAGAGAGCAGGCCTTGCAACATAATGCGTTCCTAGCAGTAGCAAATTACATTTGTAGGCCTCTTTATTTAATGATAGGCCTGTGCAGAGATTGTCATTGTGTATCACAGGGGCCACCAGACATAGCATACCTAAGAACTGTAAAATGTGATTCCACATTCCGCCCTCTGATACTCAATGACAAATCTAAGGGTCATGGTATATTGTTCTCATTTCTAACTCTTGTTCGTCCCTGGTGTTATCCTTATATCTTTTTTTTCGGTAATGTGTGGGTTTCTGGTGACAGGTTTTTTTCAAGAGTATGGCCAGGAAGGATAAACAAACTGGTATGAGCACACATATCGTTATCAGTGCCACTATCCCTATCGCTAGTACCTCTACCAACTAGGTACCCCAACCCCTGAACCATGCTGCTATTCGATCCAGCATTCCTCCAACGTCTGTCCCATCTGCCACTTTCCCAGCTCCTTCTTCTACCTCCTTTATTTCCTCTATTTCCTTTCTTATATTCCCACTGTTATCCGGTATATACACGCAGTATTCCTGATGGATCACTGCACAGACCACTCCCTCTTTTGCCAGGATAATGTCTAGTGCAAGCCTATTCTGGATTACAACTGCCCTCATGTCTGTGAGTTCCTCAGTGATGTTCCCTAAGGCGGCTGCGGTGTTGCTGGCTAGCCCTTCCACTAATTCAGCCAATCTGTGAATTTCATATTGTGAGTGTGCTATCCCTAATGGCGTCACTATGATCCCCTCTATTGCTATTACCTCATCCACCCATGTTGGTGTCCTCTTCCTGCGCACCCTGCCAAGTGTTCTCTTTTCCCCCTTCTGTAACTCTGTTCTTTGTGCCATTTTTGGTAGCACGAATGCTAGGTAGCAGGTACCTTGCCATCCTGCTGGCAATTTAAAAAATGCCGATGTCCCACATATAATAAATATTCCTTTGGGAGGTGTCAGGCCTATGGACAAGCCTGTTGTGTCATTTCTTTTGTAGTCCAGGCTCAATGTTGTATTGCAAATACTATGCCCCAAATCATTTCCGTTGTTGCTAGTGTCTGCGTTACCTCTTGAGTATTTGAAACACCATGGTGCCTTTATTTCTGTATCTAGGGCCAGGCATGGTATTCGTTGTTCTGAGCCATGATCCCTTTCAGTGTAACCCTTCCCTCTTTCTGTTGTAAATGCATTCAATAAATTCCCTTCTCCTTTCTTCGGATCTAATCTCCTACACTTATTTCTTCTCCTTCTATCTTCTTCCTTCAATTTATTTGACACTCTTTCTACCAATTTTTCTTGCATATTTCCTACATAAGGTTTGTCTTCCAAACCATAGTCATCCCTTTTTCTCCTCATTTCTCCTATCTTTATATTTTCTCTTATTCTCTCCTTTTCCCTGTTCTCATTTCTTTTAAATTTCCCCCTAACATATTATCTAATATATTACATGCCACGAATTCTGTGAGGGGCATCTGAGTGTAATTTCTTTTCTCCTGGCTAGTGGTCGGTAGGTGGGTACATATATAACAATCAGACACATTTGCTAGTTCTTTGTACATTGATACCATTTGCAGAAATGTATTGTCCTTATAATCTTCTCCATCTTCTTTCCATTTTGTGTATTTCACCCATTTTGTTTTATCCTCCACCCTCTCATGTTGTTTTGAGATATTGTTGTTCTCACCACCGGTTGTTCTTTCACCTTGGCCACTTTTGGGGATGTAGTGTTCCTGGTCGAGCCATGGAATATGTATGTCGTCTTTATATACTATCAGGATTGTTGTTAGTACTATAGCCGCTACCAGGGTGAGTAATGCTGTGACCACCACAGGCCACTTCTTCTGCTCCTTTTTCTTATGTTGTAATCTGAAATCCATGTCGCCTTATAGGGTGTGGTCGGATGTGGCTAGCACTTGAAACCAGTTCTATTGGTATGTAACCTTTGGTACCTCCTTATTCCTGTAGGAGTGCCACACGAGTAGTTTATTCCTTCGGTATATTTTCGGGGCGACGTCGAATGCTATTTGACACTTGTAGTTATGCAGAGTATATAGGGATGAATCCCAATGTCCACTTCTAAGGGAGTTGGGTGCAATAGTCCACTGACCCGAGGGATGGCCCTTTTGTCCTATTTTTGCTGTATTCCTAATTGGAAGAGGCACCTCCCAATGGGGCTACAAGCCGCACTGATCCTAGTGACCAGCCGCTTCCGTAGGACTGGGATCTGTACCTCTCGGTGCAAATTTTTCTAGCGGACTTTTAGTATTCTGTTTATTTATATCCTGATGTCTTTAATACTTAAGTGGCCTTGCTTGACTCTCCGACTCCTGTGGAGAGTAGCACGAGCAGTTCTGAAAGAATATCCTGGTGTCTTGCGGACCCGCTTGCACCCTCCGACTCCTGTGGGGTTGCAGCACGAGCAGTCCAAGAACAATGTTCTGGTGTACTGGGGAACCCGCTTACACTCTCCGACTCCTGTGGGAGTGTAGCACGAGCAGTTCCGTCAATGTTGGCTGGTGGCGCTTGTTGAACGAAGGTTGTACCGCTGTGGTGAAGTTGGCATTACTCTCGTCGGCAACTTTGTTGGCGGCTGGTCGTCTTTTGGTCCAGTGGCCTTCTTGGTGTGTGAGGTATGGACCCAGGATGTGATGCCCTCACAGTTGACTGCTGTGGCTGTTGTCAACAAGACTTGGTGTGGTCCCTTCCACCGTGGTTGAAGGCAGTGACGTCCGGTGTGGGCCTTTGTCCACACCCAGTCTCCAGGATGCAGTCCGTGTTCTGGTGGTGTACCTTCTTCTGGTAAGGCCTGCAACACCTGGCGGTGAAGATAACGGAGTGTCTCAGTTATTTTTTTACAGTATTGTAACAAGAGATCATCAGTTATAGCCAATGGGGGAACTGACATGTGTCCTGGTATGTTCATGGGGCGACCAAAAATAATTTCATGTGGGCTCAGTTTTGTGACGCGGTCAGGTGTGCTCCTCATGACAAGGAGTGACAATGGGAGTGCGTCTATCCATGATAACTCTGTCACTGCGCATATCTTCCCAATCTTATTCTTCAATACCCCGTTCCTTCTTTCCAGCTCCCGCTGCCAGTGGGTGATATGCACAATGAAACTTTTGAGTTATTCCCAGGCCTTTGCAAAGGCCCTGAATAACCTGGGAGATGAATCCTGGTCCATTGTCTGAACTTAAAAGAGTCGGCACCCCAAAATGCGGTAACAGCTCTTTTAATAAACACTTTGCGACAGTTTGTGCATCACAATTTTTTGTTGGGTATGCCTCCACCCATTTGCTGAACATGCACACTATTACCAGAACATATCTTATTTTATTCACCGGAGGCATTTCAATTAAATCCATTTGCCGACTTTCAAAGGGTCCGTGTGGTGGTGGAAAGTGGCCTGGTGCTGTTGGGGTGCCCTTTCCTGTATTATATTGTGCACACACGGTACACCTTTTACACAACTGTTCTGCACATTGTCTGAATTTTGGGTTGAACCAGCACTGTGAAAACAGTCGTATCATTCCATCCCTTCCCACATGTGAGGGGCCATGGAAGAGCCGTGCCATGGAGGTCAGGAACAGGGAGGGCAAGCATATCTTCCCATTTGGTCCCACCAAAATGCCTTCTTCATTTTTCTTACAACCTGCCTCCTCCCATTCTTCACATTCCTTTCCTTGTGCCTGTAGCTGCACGCTTTTTGGGTCAAAGTGTGCGTTTTCCTCTTTACTTCTTATGTCAGGCTTTACCTGAATCATTTCATATTCACACCCACTAAGTGCAATTTTTCGTACTTCCTTGTCAATAAATGCGTTTCCCATTGAAACGTAGTCCTTTGCTGAGGTGTGTGCTGCGCATTTTACAATTGCCACTTTCTTGGGCATCCGTAAAGCTTGTAGCAAGTCAGCTATCAGTGATGCATGTTGTATCCGTTGGCCTGCTGAGGTGAGGAACCCCCTCATTGCCCACAGCTGACCAAAGTCATGTGTGACACCAAACGCATATTGACTGTCTGTGTAGATGTTTGCTGTCCGTCCCGCTGCCAATCTGCATGCTCTAGTCAGTGCTATCAGTTCTGCCGCTTGAGCGCTTGTTACTGATGGTAACCTCCCTCCTTTTAGTAACCTCCTAGCCATTCCTACAGCATAGGCGGCCTGTACTGTTCCAGTGTGGTCTCTGATGCATGAACCATCGACAAATAGATCGCCTTCTGCCTCGGGGAATAGGGTGTCTCTCAAATCTGGCCTAACTTTGGTATGTCTCTCTGTTGCTGCCCCACAATCATTGAAGGAATTGTCTATTGTTGGGTCATCGTGATCTCTTTCAGTTGGTAGCAGGCAGGAGGGGTTCAGAGTAGTGCACCTCTTTATTTTAATATGTGGCGCAAGCAGTGTTAGCTCATAGCGTGAGAGGCGGGCGTATGTCAGGTGCTGCGTCTTGGTGGTGGTAAGCAACGTGTCCACTGCGTGGGGAACGTGTAATATTAATGTGTGTGCTAAGACAATGTCCTCTGATTGTTCTACTGAGAGGGCCGCTGCTGCTACCGCTCTTAAACATGGGGGAAGGCCTGCTGCCACTGGATCTAGGGTGGCTGAATGATAAGCCACCGGACGGTAGTAGGTATAGTGTTTCTGTGCTAGGACCCCTAGTGAGCAGCCCCCCTTTTCATGACAGAACAAGTGAAAGTCCTTGGTGTAGTCAGGGAGACCTAGTGCTGGTGCGGCACACAATTCTTTCTTCAACTCTTGGAAGGCCTCCTCACATTGTTCCGGCCAGGGTACCTTGTTTGGCACATCTTTGTGAGTTAAGTTTAACAATGGTCTTGCAATCAGGGAGAAGTTTGGTATCCAGTGTCTACAGTAGCCTGCCACCCCCAGGAATGCACGAACCTCTGTTTGTGTCTTTGGTCTTGGATGTTGTGTTATGGTGGCTATCCTATCAGGCAGCAATTTCCTAACTCCCTGGGATAGCTCGTGTCCCAGGTACTTCACTTTTGTTTGACAGACCTGCAACTTCTTTTGGGAGACCTTATGTCCTTTCCTTGCTAGGTGGCACAGTAGAGACACTGGGCCTGATTCTGACTATGGCGGACGGCGGAGGCCGTCCGCCATAGTCCCGCCGCCAAATGACCGCACCGCGGTCAAAAGACCGCGGCGGCCATTCACACATTTCCTCTGGGCCGGCGGGCGCTCTCCAAAAGAGCGCCCGCCGGCCCAGAGGAAATGCCCCTGCAACGAGGACGCCGGCTCAGAATTGAGCCGGCGTAGTTGCAGGGGTGCGACGGGTGCAGTTGCACCCGTCGCGTATTTCAGTGTCTGCAAAGCAGACACTGAAATACTTTGCGGGGCCCTCTTACGGGGGCCCCTGCAGTGCCCATGCCATTGGCATGGGCACTGCAGGGGCCCCCAGGGGCCCCGCGGCACCCCCTACCGCCATCCTGTTCATGGCGGGTTTCCCGCCATGAACAGGATGGCGGTAGGGGGTGTCTGAATCCTCATGGCGGCGGAGAGTCGGCGGGAGACCGCCGACTTTCCGCTTCTGACCGCGGCTGAACCGCCGCGGTCAGAATGCTCGTGGGAGCACTGCCAGCCTGTTGGCGGTGCTCCCGTGGTCGGTGGCCCTGGCGGCCACCGGCCGCCAGGGTCAGAATGACCCCCACTGTGTCTTGGATGCAAGCCGTCTGTGATGGTGAGGCCAATAACAAGTCATCAATGTACTGTATCAGGGTAGATCCTCCCGTTAGATGTAGTGATGCAAGGTCTGACCTCAGAGCGTCCGAGAAGACTGAAGGGGAATCACAGAATCCTTGAGGCAAACGTGTCCACTTGAGTCTTCTCGACCTGAATGAGAACGCAAAAAGATCTTGGGAATCCTCGTGTAGAGGCACTGAGAAGAACGCATTGCTGAGATCCAGGACGGTGAAGTGGGTGGCTGTACTTGGAATATTTGACAATATGGTTGCTGGGTTTGGAACTACTGGGAATGATGGTACTACTGCCTTGTTAAGTTCTCTAAGGTCCTGAGTAAACCTACAAATCGGGGCTCCAATGGGCCCTGTTGCTGCCTTTTTCACAGGGAGTATCGGAGTGTTGCATGGGCTACTTCTAGTTTCCCGCAATATTCCTTGTCTCAAGAGATCTTCTATTACTGGAGCTATACCCTCCTCTCCTTCTTTTGACAATTTGTATTGTGGTACCTGTGGTAACTTTGCACCAGGGCGCAGCAACACTTTCACTGGTGGGTAGTCCAGAATTCTTCATACATCATTTGGCCCCTTTGCCCATACACATTGGGGACCACTTCTTGTAGTTCAGGGGGAAGAGTGTGTGACTGCTCCTGCTTGACTGTGGTGCAATGGGTGAATGCCTGTAATGTTATCCCGTTCTCCTTACTTTCCAGGAAGATGCCTTCCGGTGAGCATCTAATAGTACACTGTAGCTTGCATAGGAGGTCCCTACCTAGCAAATTTACAGGGCAGTATCTAGTGAAGATGAATTGGTGGTTAACGGTGATAGGACCTACCGTGAGTGTTAATGGCTGTGTAAGGAATTCGTCCATGGGTTACCCTGTCATCCCCACTGCTGTAATTTGTACTTTTGAAAGTGGTGCATTTGGTATATCGGAGGCTCTCAGCATTGATCTAGTGGCCCCTGTATCTACTAGGAATGGCACTGTTTTGCTCATCACCGTCCCCTCCACGTAGGGGCCGGCTTGATCTACTGATAATACCGGTCCCATGAAGTTTGCCTCTGGGGGAGGAGGAGGAAACCCGTGTCCTCTTTGTGGTGCTTGTGGTGTGTCTTGATGCGTGCCCCACCCAGCGCATGCCTGTTGATAGGGGTAGGCATCGTAGGCGTTGTTGGTGTAGGGTGGGGGTGGTAGTGCTATTTCCTGCTGCTGCCTCTGTTGCCCTCTGCCCCCTTGTCCTCCAGCTAGCCATGGGCATTCTGCTTTCCAGTGTCCTTGTTGATTGCAGTGGAAACAGGTAGTGCCTGGCGGGGGCGTGAAAGGTACTCTTTCCCCTCGTCCCCTGCCCCTTCCTCTTCCTCTACCCCTTCCCTGGCTGTTGTTGTAAAACCTCTCCTGTGCCACCATAAGTTTCACCTTATCCTTTTTTACCTTTTCTTCCTCTGTTTTTTCTATGTTTTGCTGGTAATCAGCGCAGTACCTAGCTGCATCTAACACTTTGTCAATTGGTTCTTGTTGCCAGCACATAAGTGAAGTTTGTAAGTGACTCTGTTTGGGTTGCTGTAATCCATACACAAAGTTAGTTACAAATGCTGGCATCGCCTCTCCTAGTGGGTTCTTCATCCCACTGCTCTGTTGGCACACCTGGAGTAACCGGTCATAGTAACTTGTTACACTTTAATTCTTTTCTTGTTTTGTATGTATTTTTTGTGACCAGTCTGTCTTTTCTTCTGGTACCTTTTCTTTGATGTATTTAATTACCCTCTCTCTTGCTTTCTCCACTGTTTTTCCTGGTGCCCCTCCTTTACCCCTTTCTGGTTCCTCTGTTGGCCATTGTACCACTTTCTTACAATCCTCCCAGAGATCCCGTGGTATTATTATGCTGAACAACATGTGTAAATCCTTCCACAGAAATTCCCCCATTGCCACTATCCTGTTCAACTCTGTGTACCATTTCTGTGGCTCTTCACGTAGTTTCGGGTAGTCCTTGGTGAAGGCATACAGGTCACTGCAAAGCCATGGTACGTAGACGTATGTTGTTACGTGTCCCTCCTCCCCTATTGTAGCTGTGGGCACCTCTCTCAGAGGCATCTGATGCACTATCTTTTTCTGTTCCTCTAATTCTTGTAGTATCTGTGCTGTATTTAGCCCTTGTAGCAGTGTGTCCCAATTTTGTAACCTTAGTATAGCATTTTGTAATATTCCGTAACATTTTTCATCCTCCCACCCTTGAAGTTCCTCATTAGTAAAGCTCATTCGCGAGGTGTCCCAATGGTGTTCTGCGGGCAGGTCTTTTGCCATTTGTTGTGTATATTTCTGGGGTACTTGCGGGCCCCTGGTCATTAATTCTGTGCGTGCTAAGGTCACCAGTTCTTCCCTGTATGCCCTAGTCAGTTCGTCCTTTATGTCCACCAATTTTTGCCTCCCATCTACCAGGTCTTTCATTAAAGACTTACACACTTTCCCATCTGATTTAAAAAAAAATCTTTTCTTTGCATACCAGGGGAACTACTGGGTGTTTTTCTTGACATGCTGGGGGAGCTACTAGGCGTCCCTCCTTGTGACATGTTTCCTGATAAGCTATTTCTTCTCCTTCCTCCATTTGTATCCTCATTTTGTGCTGCTTCTAACATTTTGGAGTTGTGTTTGGTTTTGTGAGTGAAAACACATATATCCCATATTATTTCCTGCAAGTCTGTTACGCTTCTAACCTCATCTAGCGTTGTATCCTGAAACTGCTGTTTCCATTGTGTCTTCAGTAAATTAATCTTTTTATTTCTCTTTTCTACTTTTTCCTTTAGTTTTTTATTTTCTTTATCCAATTTTAATGCCATATGTACCACTTCATTTTTCACTTCCTCCAATACTTCATGCTCATTTAGCCCATCTAATTCTACTTTTGTCATTTCCTCTCTTATCAACCTCAGTGCCACTTGGCGTGCTTCATTTGTCTGTGCCTTTTTCTGTGCCAGTGATAGCTCCTGGGGTTGTGTTACTGTTATTTTTGTTGCTGCCTGCGCTGGCTCCTCCGCACGCGCTTCTGTTCTACTTATTCTCCCTGTCATTCCCTTTTCCCTTTTTTCCTTTGGTTGTGCACTTACCACAGGAACACACGGAAATGTACCCAACACCTCCATTCTTTTCTCTCTCCACTCTTCCCTTTTTTCACTCCTCTTACTCTTCTCACATCCCTCATTCTTCCATTCCAACATTGTTTTATGTACTTTATTTTTCACATTGCTGGTCAACCGTAATTCTTTTAAATAGGAGGTCCATGTGAAAAAAGAGTCTCATTATAAACCCCTAATCTTGCGTCCCTTGAGAGTCAACATCTGTCTCAGGTATGTTATTTTATTCATGTCATAGGTGCCAGTAATGGGAAACTGCAAGTCTGGTCTTTTAGTTGTCAATTTATGCCATTTTTCTAAGAACAATCGTGCATGTAAGCCTTCTTTAGTAGCTACTTGATATGCTGGACTGTCCTTAGGGGGGCTCGGCTGCTGCATGTCCAGTTTGTCTTTACTGAGAGGGTTCCCCATGACTGTCTTACCCTAGCCTTTTGTTACATAACACGAAGACAAATACAATCGCTCCAGGAAACAGTCGGATGTCGGTGCGTTCTTTACACCGCTCATACCCCATGTCACAGAAGGGACAACAATGGGTGCATTCACACACGGAGGCGATCTCTGCCAACACAATCAGTTATTAGTAAAAGCAGGAAGCCGGTCTCCATTCATGCCACAATTTCAGCCAGCCATGTCCACCTTAGCTCACACAAAGTTTGAAATCAGACAGTACCCAAGGTTCTAAGTGACGGCGTCCACACGGGCGTCCTTTGGGGCGAATCAAGAGATGACAGAATGGTCAGGAGGGAAAGATAAAATATATCACACCCTTGCTTTCCTGCCCTGGGGCAGGGTGTGGCTGTATGATATTGGAAACTGGACCAGATCCTTGGCCAGTGACACACAGATAATGCAATAGCGGTGAACAAGTCAGGCAACCACATGTGACGGCAGAACCATAGACAAGGGTCACAGTACAACTAGCCCTGTGGTGATATCCTACTCCCACCCCTTGTATCAAATATGTAGTGAGTGCAGTGCGGTGTTTGTACTGTGTGATGTTTGCAGATTCAATCAGTCAATTGTCATAAAAATCTGTATTATGTCGCCCAGGAGTCCACCCACCTAGTCTTAAATTTTCAAAAAATTCTTATCCTAAATCGCAAATGCATGCAGTCAAAATAAATCACAGTACACCACCTTGTGGTAAACCCTTCCTTCATGAATCAAAAACCACTTTCGCACACACACGTATTTATAACTCAAAAACCACTGTCACACACACACGTCTTTATAGCTAAAAAAACACTTTCACACACACATGTATTTATAGCTCAAAAACCACTTTCACACACACATGTAATCAAACCAGCATCTATAGTTTACACCATTTCACATGAGTACCCGATCGTTCAATATGCCATAAGCATTGTTCAAAGAGCTGCAATATCACAGGAAGCAAATAACATAACAACTGTTTAACACGACAAACATAGCCTGCCTGCTCCACTGGAATGAACAACTATCATCCATTTACTGGAATAAACCACTATCACTCCTATACACACAAGGACGCTGACAACACCTGCCAGTTCCTCTTAAATGGACACATAGACCCTGGAACGGACCACTACCATTCCATTCCACATCTTTGCAACGCCCTTTTAACCTAGGGTTGGCTTGGAGCCTGCAACACCCTCTCTGGGCAGAGTTATCTGCCCCAGCCCCTCTGGCTGGGGACTGCAAACAGCGACTCGCGCTGTGTTCTGAAGCAACACCGCTAGTTGCCTCTATTCCTCGGACTTCGTTTTTAACAGTAACAAGCTACATGAAATACAGGAAGCTAATCTAAGTATACAGCTGCAGCGCAGGGAGGAAGGAAATGGTGTAATACAATGGAAGGACCAAATTAACAGAGAATGCTAGCAGCCCGCGGACGGCTATAGTTAACTATCTGAATGTTTTCACGAGGTGTATTAGAGGAGCCCGCAATAGAGGAAGAAATGCCCTTGGCATGCCACTGGAGACAGAGAACAAATGCAATAAGAAAAAAAAACAGACTAAGAGGTACGGTATATATATATATATATTAACCATAAATCCATCACCAACACTACACTATGCAGGAAACACATTAACGAAACAACTCAGTTACCTTCCCGTCTCGTGATATTTACACTTAATACAAGAAATCAAACAGCGAGAGCAGGATCACGAGGCAGCAATAGATACTCACGACAGCCCAAGCCTGCGTCACAGGAGGGGCCTTGTCCAATTGATTGTTCAGTAGTAGGCCCGACTGAAACAGGAGCTGGGCTGCAGGGAGTCATCCGCTGAACGAGACCGCATTCTTCACCCATCCAGATACAAACGACCGTTAGCCAGCTCTTCTAGATAAACATAAAGAATTTATTAGAGATAGAAATAGAAAGACATGTACATGGAGGATGCTCTTTACTAGTGTACACGAACAGCCCAATACAAAGAAGTAATACATGATCTTTTATAGTATTAAACCACAAACATAATTCAACGTATTATTGGTTCTTTGGCATTGACGTATGATTGATGTATGGCTATTTCTCCATTATGTCTGAAGGTAGTTTTTCCTATCATACCATATATAGTAACAAAAAGCATAGAAAAGGATTTTACACAAGGTGGCCTACGTGCCTAATATCACATGGTCCATCTTGTGACAAAACTTGAGAACATTACGTACTCAGACTGGTACTTTCCAGAAGGGAGATTGCTTCAGCTAGCATGCAGTGACGATGATATTTCATGATGGCTGTTCAGAGAGCTAGCCTTGCAACATAATGCGTTCCTAGCAGTAGCGGATTACATTTGTAGGCCTCTTTATTTAATGATAGGCCTGTGCAGAGATTGTCATTGTGTATCACAGGAGCCACCAGGCATTGCATACCTAAGAACTGTAAAATGTGATTCCACAGTCTTACATCTCCACATAGCAAAATGTGTAACAAAAACAAGCAGACAATGACTTTGTGATAGGTGGACTTCTTGAGAAAGTGTGATTTAAAATGAATTGGGGCATGGTTGAAAAGAACAGTGAAATGTTAAGTCATGGTGGATGAAATTATTGGAGTAGATGCCACACAATTGTAAGTCCAAAGTCCAGTGTACTCCTCCCATAGGAAATGGAAGGTGGTTGAAGAACAGTCAACATAGTGAATATGTGGTACACAAAGGAGGTTCTTTAGGAAGAAGTCACTTGCTGGAAGTGGTGAGTTTCTACAAATAGTAAACAGTGCATCACTCTCCTCTTAATTCAATAAAGCAATTTATTCTCATACAAAGGCCTAAATAATAATTAAGCATTTGTTAATTCAAACACAGGTATATGTGTATATATACATCCTTATTTCAAACTAGACAATTTCTAAACTAAATCAACAACCCCTATCCTCTCAAAAACTCTCATACAGATGGCCTTCACACAAACACATATAGCTCAACACAACGAACAACAAAAGACTAATGACCACAAATACAACTAGACAAAGACCAGACACCGGAAAAACAAATAATTACAGACCCAATAATATTTTACAACTGAAAAGTATCAATCATCACAAATTTAAATATCAAATAAATGGTAAATTAGGACATCAAACCCCTATATATATATATATAATTCATAATTTCTCACCAATAATACACTTTAGATCAGTCCATTGCACAAATACAGTAATTAATATCACAAAGATCCAAGCTCATAACAAAACAAATAAATTCAAGCTCTTCTGATTGCATCCAATGAGCCTTTAAATGCAACTTCCAAATTATTTCTTCAGTGAATTAATTGGTGCTAAAGCCGGTGAGTCTTTCTATACAAGTTCTCAAAAACAAGATGGCTCCATCAATTAATCAATACTCTTTGTTACCGGTTTGTAGATGATCCTTTTTCCCTTACTCAATCAATAGAAATGCCAGAACTGCTGATGCGCGTTTCGGTGGACTTATGCTTTTAGATCAATTCATGATACTCACGGCTACCTCCATCAGGGCACTCAGTCCAGTATTGCACAATGCATCATCTTTTTAATTCTACATATAAGTTAAAAATATAATTACCTTTGTATCAAGGATATTAACTGTAGTAAATACATAAATTGCATCAGTTACCATGCGTGGGGGCCCATTTGGGTAAGTGTGGGGACCAAACTAAAAACCAAAACCACAAAATGTCAAAACGATGTATAATAAAAGTGACCATAGCAGGCCATGTGATGAAGATACAGAAAGCAGAGAGCTTCAGCCCATACATACATAGAAATCCAAAGAAAAAGATTATTGCACGAACGGAGATTCTGTGGTTACCGGATGGAAATCAGTAAAATACAAAAAGGGCTCTCACATTGCTAACAGGTCCAGGAACAAAAAAACGTCAAAGCTGTAAGATAAAACATTTTTTCAACAAACCAGGTGCCGGAGTGCACCATGCCATAAGATTGAAACACCGCATTCCGAACGTTATTCAAAACAGAGAGAAATACCTTCAAACGTCTTCTGAAATATCTAATGAACTCCTCTATGCGAGCATTCAGGCTTGCGATCTTATCGAGATGCGGCATCGCAGCGCGTTATTAAATAACCCGGTGTTCCTCACCGAAGAATATAGAAAAGGGACTAACATCACAACTTACTACGCTGCACTAGTCAAACGAAACTTGGTGGCCATTTTGAAAAGGTATAGTTAAATTGCAAATTGCACAGGAAATTGAATGAAGAGGTACTGAAAAAGAAGAAGATGACAAGACAATCCATCAAAAGATTGAAATACATCCGCACTGCAGGCAAAAAGCCTGTAACAGTGGGAAAAACAAACTTAAAGACTAAAAATATCTATTTAATAAACCATGCCCCTAGATAGACATCAATAATTCTGTAAATCACTCAGAGGGCATTGTACCAGGGAATGGTTTTTCAGAACCCACATCATCCCTCGAGGTTATTTTTTCTAGGATGATCCATCTGATTTCATCCTCTTTATGGTTTAACATGGCCCAGTGTGCAACCAAGGGAGCATTCAGCTTCCTAGTTCTAATGGAAGACTTATGTTCAGACAGTCTTACTCTGAACTCCCTTGATGTCTCATCCACATATCCTAGATAACATGGACATAAAATAAGGCACATTTTTTGATCTACAGTTAGTCATGGTATTCAGGGCAATCGTTTTGCCGTTACACATGGCTTCTTTTGAAACTATAGCCACTTCACAGGCTTGACAGCTGCCACATTGAAAATTGCCTTTAATTGGATCCATCCTTACAATTGACCTCTGGGTCAATTCCAAAGAACGAACAACTGCAGATCTGACCAGAATGTTATGCAAATTTTTGTTTCTCTTAAAAGCAAATACAGGTTTCTCTAGATGCATAGAATCTCCACTGGTATTAATAATTTGCCACTCTGAGTAAATGATCTTTTAAATCCTATCATTTAAACTAGAGTGATGAATAACACATGCCAGCTTATCATTGTTGGTTTGTTTCTTACCCTGAAAAAGTGATTCACGATTATAGTATTTCGCTCTTTTCAGTGAATCTTTTATCATTTTTGCAGAGTACCCTCTCTGTCGCAGTTTATCGGAAAGGACCTCTGCATGTTGCAAAAAATCTTTCATCTCTGTACAATTCCTTCTTAAACGCAAAAACTGAGAGAAAGGAATGGCCAGGCTTTGACACTTAAGGTGAAAACTGTCATAATGTAAAAGAGTATTACGTGCTGTGGGTTTGGTAAACAGGGACACCGCCAGGCGTCCATTAAGATGTTTAATATATACATCCCAAAACTCTACCTGATTATAATCTCACTTCATGGTAAATTTCAGATTATTGTCACATAGGTTCAACCATATAAAGAACTCATAAGGTCCTGTTCACCTCCTCTCCAGATAAAGAAAACATCATCGATGTATCTACACCATAGATAGATATTTTCAAAAAATGGAGTGATTTTATTGTAGATATGTCTTTTTTCAAATGCTCCAACGTATAAATGAGCCACACTAGGATTACAGGCAGCGCCCATACTGACTCCCTTGATTTGGTGGTAGACTGTCCTATTAAATTCAAAATAATTATTAAATAGAACAGTCTTAAGACACTCTAAGATGAATGTATGTAGGGGATCAGGGCCCAGGTCTGTAAACAAAGCCTCAACACATTCAAGTGCCTTTTGTTGTGGAATGTTCATATATAGGCACTCTAAGTCCATCGTTACCAGTATTTCCTGTTTAGGTTTGAAGTCAGATCCCTCAAATTTCAAGATAAAATGTCCCGTATTCCGAACGTAGGAGGGGAGCTGCGTCACTAAGGGTTTCAGAAAAGAATCAACATATTGTGATAACGGTTCTATAGCCGAACCAATAGTGGAGACAATAGGGCGTAATGGAGGATCTAAGGAGTTCTTATGTACCTTGGGCAGTCCATATATAGTAGGAAATCTAGTATGTTCATGTGTCAAAAACTCAAACTCCTTCTTACAGATAAGACCTGACTCTAGTGCAGTGTTGTTCCTAGCTTTAATCTCTCTCTTAATACGGGGCTCTGGATCACCAGATATTACTCTATAGAATTCGGGACACAAGAGCATATTTGACATCTTCTCAATGTAGTATGTAGTGTCTAATACCGCAATACCAGCTCCTTCATCACATGGTTTTATCGTGATCTTGTTGTTATCCTTTAATTTGCATAAGGCTGTATTTTCTTCTTTGCTTAAATTAAACTTTGATTTAGGGTTATGTCTAAACATATTCTCAAATTTCCGTACCACCACTTTCTAAAAAATGGCTACTGTGCCGAAGAAAGGGGTAGATTGTTGTTGAAGGTGTCTGGTCTTTGTCTATTTGTAGATTGTATTTGTGGTCATTAGTCTTTTGTTATTCGTTGTGTTGAGCTATATGTGTATGTGTGAAGGCCATCTGTGTGAGAGTTTTTGAGGGGATAAGGGTTGTTGATTTAGTTTAGAAACTGTATAGTTTGAAATAAGCATGTATATATATATATACACATATACCTGTGTTTGAATTAATAAATGTTTTATTATTATTTAGGCCTTTGTTTGAGAATAATTTGCTTTATTGAATTAAGAGGAGAGTGATGCACTGTTTACTATTTGTAGTTTTCCCTGAATCCCTCTCCATATTTTCGTAGGGACCCTGTATTTCCTTTAGTGGTGGGTTTCTAGCCATCCCACCTCCTGGAGTCTTTTCTGGACATATCCGCTTGCGTGGTTAGAGGATCTGCTGCTACAGAGGCAGGGGTGTATGGTGCAGTTTCTTCCCTTGACAGGGCCTCCCTTCCAGTAGCTGGCACAGATGAAGGGCCTGGTGTTGCTGTGCTGAAGAAAGGGGTACATGTAAAGTCCCTCAACACCCCTGTAAGGGAGGCCATGTTGGTTTTGTGAGCCTCCCACTGTTCTTGCATGTGCCTATGGATTTCCCTCTGCAGCTGCTTGATTTTCCAGAGTTCTGCCAGTATCAGGCTTATCATGCCTTGGTACACCTGATAAACCCCCAAGATGTGGCTAATGGGGTCCTGCTCAGGAGCATCCCCAGTTGCCTCACCCCGCTGGCCCACAGCATCCCTCCCACACACCCAACCCCCCCCGGGCCTGTGCCCTTCCCACAGGGTGCCTCCTCCCACTAGTTCTAGGACCATCATTGTCCATGGTGTGGTGCTGCAACTCAGGACCCTTGACTGGGGGACACAAGACGGTAGAAACTGTCCTAGTGACATAGGTTGGGGGCAAATGGCTGCCTGTGATGTTGAGGCTACCGGGCCGGGAGGCGAGACTCACTGTTGGTGTCTGACCAGGTAGTCCAGATGGGCCTGAACTGTCCTCCAGGTCCAGGAGTGTCTTCTTTACTGAGGGCTTCATCCATGGGGGTAGTGGCAGCCTCTTCAGTGGCCTCTGTGTGCGCAGTAGCATCTTGACCTATTGATATGAAAGATACAATGTTACTGGTTGTATTGTGACATCTACCTCAAAAGGTTTACGGGTGCATTTCGCAAAGCCCTTGTACATAGTTGATTTGCAGGTTATCCTATTGTGACAGGTACCCATGCTATTGGGTGTATAGGCCCGACATTTGTGAAGCATGCCAATTCAATTAAAATCAAGCAGCTGCTCAATTGTGCATGCCATTATCTCTTGGGAGGATGGGCTGAGAATTACATCTTGCCACCAGTGCAGGCAGGACAGTAGCTGGACAGGATGTGGCTTTGAGCATTTTGGGACCTAGATGATTATCAGGCAGTAGGCCCAGAAGTTTGCCGTATTTGTGATTGGAGTCATCATGTGGTCAGTGCAGTGTGAATGTGTCTGCTGACAATAGCATTATGGTGATGCATCTTGCGGCCTTTGGCATCATTTATATGCACACTGGGTAAGCTGTCCTTCCTGTACTCATTAGTTTCATCTTGGGTTAGCTGTTCTAGAAGGAGCTAGGTGGCCAGATGCACCTCTGGTTTAAGCATGATCTGTATCTTGGTCCATCCCAGGTGAGTAAACTTCAATTGAGAGCTAGCAGGCAAGGGTTTTGGAAAATGACCACTGTTCTGCTGTTTGGAGTCACCTGAACAGTGCCTCCTGGCAGTTGCAGTCAGGTCACTCTCACTACTTCCCAACACTTGGCAATAGGTATCCTCCCAGGTGAGTAAACTTCATTTGAGACCTCACTGACAGATGCATTGTGACAAGTGGGCACTGGACTGGTGATTGTAGTTAGCCAAACAGGGCCTATTAGGTTTTGCAGTCATGTCACTCTCTCTACTTCTCAATACATGAAAATTGGTAACCTCTCAGGTGAGTAAACTTCATTTGACAGTTCACTAACAAATGCACTGGGGCATTAGCACACTGGGCTGGTGATTGGAGTTACAAGAACAGGCCCTCCTGGGAGTTACAGTCATGTTACTCCCTGTATTACACACAGTATACAAATGCTATCCTCCCGGGTGAGTACACTTCCATTGAGAGCTGAGGAACAAGGGTATTTGGAAAAGTAAACACTGGGCTTATGTTCGGAGTAGGAAAGACAGAACCTCCTGGCCTTGGCAGTTATGTCAGTCTCTGTATTACACACACTATTTATATGTTATCAACCCAGGCGAGTTCACTACAATTGGGAGCTAACAAACAAGGGTATTTGGTGAAGGATACACTGCTGGGAGTTGTAGTCATGTAACTCCCTATAATACACACTATACACAGATGTTATCCCTCCAGGTGAGTACACTACAATTGGGAGTTAAACAAGTGGAATTGGAGAAGGTGACACTGTGATGGTGGTTTGAGCAACAGTAACAGTGCGGTCATGTCAGTCCCTGTACTACAGAGAATATTCATATGTTATCCTCTCAAGTCAGTACACTACAATTGTGAGTTAACAAACAAGGGTATTTGGTGAAGGATACACTGGTCTGGTGTTTGGAGTTGTAGAACATTGCCTGCTGTGAGTTGTAGTCATGCAACTCCCTGTAATACACACACTATATATAGATGTTATCCCCCAGGTGAGTACACTTCAATTGTGAGATGCCAGACAGGGGTATTTGGATAGGTGAGCACTGGGGCTGGTGAGTGGAGTGGCAGTGAAGGTGGTAAAAGGTGAGCAGTGAGCATGCATGACATAGTATTTTGGTGGAATTTTTTGTGTTGTGACTTACCAGACTCAACTCCCCCAGGTATTCCTGTCAAGCCCTCAAGATGCAGGATGGCCAAGAAGTCCTCCTCCCAGGTATAGAGTTGTAATGGGGCACTAGGAGGGCTAACGCCAGTCTTCTTGGCCTGCAGCTGGTGCCTGGAGACCAGGTAGCGGACCTTGCCCCTGAGGTTGTTCCTTCTCTTCTTAATGTCTTCCTTTGTGCGCAGTGTGGTGCCTAACACATTCACTGTGTTGATGATCCTGTCCCACATTTCCATTTTCCTACTGAGTGGAGTGTCCTGGACTTGGGCTCCAAACAATTGTGGCTCTACATTTATGATCTCATCCACCATGACTCTTAAATCTTAATTTGTGAAATGGGGATTTTTGGAACGTCACATGGTGGTAAATAAAAAAGAACTAAATTGAAATTTGAAAGAGTGACAATAACTTACTAAAGGGGGTAGTGCAAAAGGGTGTGACTGGACAAAAGTGTGTGCAGGGTGTTATATGGGATGGTGATGAAAATGGTGCCTAGTATCTGTGCAGTGTGGGAAAAGAGTTGATCTGTCTTGCAGTGTAAATGCAAAGGATTGTGGTGTGTGTAGGGATCTGTTTTATGGTGGACTTTGCAGGTGTGTCTAGTGTGACAATGTGTGTCAGCTATGTTGTTTTCAAATCCATCCAATGTGTAGTTGTGTCTTACTTTGGTGACCGCGAACCACCATGGTTTGGACCGCCAATAGCTGACCACCACAGGTCCCTGCCACTGTGACTTTGGAGTTGTAATACCGTCAGTTGGTTGCTGTGCTGTCGGGCTGAAGTTCGAACTGCCTATTTCTGGGCTTCCGTTCTGATGCCGGTCTGCCATTTTTGGTTGGAGGTCGGTGGTCTTGCCTGTGTAACTCATAATACGGCCATCTTTAAGACCACCAACATGGCAGTCTTTTCCGGATCACCAACATGGCGGTCTGGCAATCTGACCGCCAAACTCGTAATGTCTTACAAAGACATACTAGGTCTTAAAAGACTTGGCCCTGTTCCTAAGCATTGACCTTCGTAAATATTTAATAAGTGTCAACACCACCATTTTCTATGATATGTTTCACCTCCCTTGGTCTGAGAAAAGGGAGGTGTTGCTGTTGATTGCTAATGGGTTTTCTTTTCAAGTCATTAATTTATTATAACGTTTACCATCAAGTTATACATGCTCATTAACCTGGCAGTGGCATGTGAGAAAATCACATTAAAATTACTTTAAGGCTTTGAGAATATACAATTTTTCCACACCTAATCTATTACTTTAAATATATTTGTAATTCCTAGTTTGTCTATTTTTATGAGGGTTAGAACAATCCGAGAAAGTTTAAAGCAGACTTCTAAACCTGGTGCCTTCTCATTAATCCCTACTCTGCCCACTGTTCCCACTTCTCTTTTAGATGAGTGTTCTTTTTTAAATGTGTGCCCATTGTGCCTAGAATTCTATTATAAATCTGTGTACATGACAGATCCAATTCAATTAAGTTTTAGTGCAGCACTTTCCGCTTGCACTTTTCAGAATAAAGAATTCAAATTAAACAGTTCAATAATAGGTAACATTAAAATAGATGCCAGAGAGGACTGAGCTGGGAAAAATCTACCAGCAAATAACTTTGAGTAAATGATGTCCATTAATCCAGATCAATAGGTTGTAGATCACTGTGCCCTCAGACAGGAGTGGTTCTCAATGCCTTCAGCAGAGCCACTGGTGCAGAGGTTCCACTGAAGGCACCAAACTTTGCGGAGTAGCAACCATGTTGATGCACCCCCTTGAGCAAATATTTTTTTTAATGTACTCAGAACCCAGTTCCTACAATGAGAATATCATCAACATAATAGAACAACTAGCATGGCAAAGGTCACAGGCCGTATGCTCGCAGCTCATTGCCAGAGTGTTTTAGTGCTCTGGCAATCCAGAGGGCTAATGACAGAGCAACCAGTGAGTGCATTGGCACTTACAGCCAATGTAGTGCACGGAGGCAACTGGTGTTATACTAGTGCGACTTGTGCCTTTGGTGAAGCTGTTTGCTTTTATGTCCTCTCTTCTCCTGCTTGCAGATTGTTGCCTGAGATTTATTGCCTGTGGATCTGCTGCTCAAAAGTACAATTTGGGTGGAGTACAGAACATAGAGCACAGGAACATTAAGCCCAACACGTTAACATTCAGTGGACTCTCAAACCACCTCTATTATTGTCCATTGGTAAGGACCCGGGTGAGTGCTGAGAGGCTGGTGCAGACTGATTGGGCTGCCACAGTTCGCTGCAGTGCTGCTCCAGCTGCCACAGTGCTGCGGTACCAGGGATTTTGGTGGTCTTGGCTGCATATTTTGGAGCTATAGAGGTCATCGGCCACAGTGAATAGGGTTATTGTTGTGCCCTTGTCCTGTGCGGCCTGCTACAGACACCCTGCAACCGGTGTTTGCTGACAGAAGGCATGCAGGGACATAAGCAACTCTATTTCCCTTCCTAGCCCCAGTTACAGCCTTTCTGATGCCATTAATGTCCACCACACTAGGTACCTCTAGGGGGAGTGGAAAGCTATGAAAGGTTCAGCCTGGGGCAGACAACTATTTGTTATCTATAAACTCATCTGTCTAGACCCCTACTCTAACCTTTAGCCCCTATTTCTTTATTTCTAACGTTTGGCACCTTGTGTCATTAGTCATTAAGGGATTGCATGATTTGAAGTGGAAAGAGTAAGCAGGTGCTGGTATCCTGAGTGTTTGTGCTCCCAGACAAGCCTCTCCCCTACATCGATTTAGGTCATTTAGGATTTAAGGTCACCTCTGGGGCTTAGTGGAAGGCCTCGTGGACTAGCAGGGTGAGGCAGCTCAAGGTTTCTCAAGGTTATATGCTTAATGTTGCCTACAATTTGACATTATTGCTGTATTGATCTTTGTATGTCTGTGGTGGTGTTTCCTGTAGCATGGAGGAGGGTAATTTTTGAGCATTGGAAATATTGGCTCTCATGGCAGGGTAAAGCCCCAAAGTGCCTGAGAGTGTATCTCTAAGTGGATGATGATTGTACCTCCTGCAGTACCCAGCTGAGGACCATAAACGTATATATGCAAAGCAGTAGTGAGTGGGGTGCTCACATCTCTGGTACTGGATTCCACTCTGGACTTATACCATGTGTTTCCTCATATTGGTCTTTAAGGTTGGGTAGCCATCCTTGATGACCATTAGATAGGGTTGACTGATTGTTGTGCCCACAGGGCGGTGGACCAGAACCCAGGGAAGGTGGTACCAGTTCAGCTTGTCAGTGCAGTTTGTGGGTAAGGGGCCCACTTGTGGTGAATTTGCCATAATAGAGGGGAAAAGATACGGTGAATCATCAAATATCAACTTGCATACTAAGGTCCAACTAATCTCTTTAAGCAAGAATAGTGTGATTCTGTTGTTACCCAGCAAAGTAAGGATACTGAGCTGATTTAAAACGGTTTGCCCTAAAAGACAATGATCTTGGATCACCATTATATGAGTCAATAAAGAAATTTGTAACACAACACTTTCTTGTAGCAAACAATGGAAGACCAGTAAAAAATACCACCATCAAATAAGTCATTCGCACTACTGGATGTAATCCTGCTTATGCAAGGGGCTTTACATTTAAAAGGCATTTTAGAAGCTTGGTTGTGCTGAATACTAATCAACTGTTGCAATCTGTGTTACTGCAAAATATAAATGTAGAATAACAAAAGGTGAATATTTGTCTACCCTATCTTATAAGACAGATAAATGAATCTCTGGAGATCACACAAGTGGCAATGAAGATGAGCAAAAATAAAATAATAGATATCAATAAAGCTCAAGTGGGAACTTCTGATTATATTGAAGGGGAGAAGGGCTCCCTGTATTTCGATTCTAGCCTATGTTGGCTGGACATAGATTCTGTAATGGTGGACAAGAAAAAATTCTCAACTAATATTAGAAGGCTGTTATGGAATAAACATTACAGCAAAGGAGGCAAAGAAGACTAAAGGTTAAAACCCCTGTTAAGACAGGAGAGGAAATGGGTGGAATAATAAAGGAGATAAATTAACCACCTCCAGAGCAGTTTAGTAATGGGATTTATTATGATGGCGCTTCGGTAAAAATGAAAAACACAATTCTGGATGCTTCAATGTTATCCCATAAAAAAATGAGCCAAAAGGTACAATTCAGGCTGCTCAGAAGAACAGAATTTAAGGTCAAGAGTCAGAGTTAGGACTCGAGAAAGAAACAAAATATTTGAATCATTCAAAGTCGATATCACAGACTCAGTAGGACCATGGTCATTACTCCTTTGTGTTTGATATTCTCCACAAAGGGAAAAAAAGAAGGAAACTACCCGCCCTAAATAGAGCAATGCTCCTTTCCCTGTTTAATCAAAATCCTGAATTATCAGACATTGGGTCCACTGATCTAAAACCTATGGGGTTTTTGAAAATGATGATAGAGAATGAAAGTATATTGATTTTTTAATCATTTTTGATATCCAATATGGTTTGCAAGGCAGAAGGGAGCCTGAATTATTTAAGGATATCACTGTCATTAAGGGCCAGATGTAGGAAGGTTTCCTTTTGCGAGTTGCAAATTGCGAGTCCCAGCGACTCTCAATTTGCAACTCGCAAAAGGAAATGCAGAAAGGTGTTGCAGACACCTTCTGCTACTCGCTATGGGGTCCCAAAGACCCACCTCATAAATATTTATGAGGTGGGTCACAGTTTGCGACCCCATAGCGAGTCTAGGCACTCACGGGGATGGTGGCCTGCTGGAGACAACAGACCACCATGTCCGTGACTGCTTTTAAATGAAGCAGTTTTTTTTTTTCTCTTTGCAGCCCGTTTTCCTTAAAGGAAAACAAGCTGCAAATAGAAAAAATACCGAAACGTTTTTGTTTCTTTTTTTTTCAGAGTAGGCCATAGGACCACTGTCTGCTCTGAAAAAATATTTTTGTGAGCGAATGAGTTACCATCCACTTCAAGTGGATGGTAACTGCGAGTTGATTTGCGACCGCTTTCGCAGTCACAAATCAACTCTACATCGTGATGCGGTCGCAAATAGGAAGGGAACACCCCTTCCTATTTGCGAGTCGAATTCACATTTTGCGAGTCGGTACCGACTCGCAAAATGTGATTCTGCATTGCGGAAGGCCTTTTGCACCTCGCAAACGGGCAAACTGCGTTTTTCGCCGTTTGCGAGTTGCAAAAGGCTACCTACATCTGGCACTAGGATCAGTAACAAAATTGCAAATGGTTACCAAATATTTTAATTTGCAAGATATTTCGAACCTTCACAACACATGCACTATTGCGCCACTGATTGCTAGGCAAATTTACAGCCAAACCATCCTGATTAGTATCCACAACTTTGCAAGGCAAACTGTACATGATCCTTCCTTTTCCAATCTTGGACTCAGGTTATCTGATATGAACCAAATCCCCTTTATGAAAAACAATGGGTTTCATACTTTTGGTCCTGTCATATCTGTTTTCACTTTTCATCTCACTACACTCAATGCTGTTAAGAGCATTGTTAACAAGATCTGTTTGAGTGACATTTTCCATCAAATCAACACCTTTTACTCAACCTAACCAAGCAGGTCATAACGTATCATGTAGCACTCTTCCCCTCAGGGCACAGGAAGGAGAAATGTCCATGATATTGTGAGTGGTGTTATGATAGGACCACACCATAGCTCGGATAACATCACACACATCCACCCTCTCGATCACAACCACTTTGACACATTCAGTAATAATTATGTTCACTCTCTCAACTAGACAATTCCCTTGAGGGTCTTCTGTTTTATGCCAGCTCCATCCAGGAACTCTTTCATTTCCTTTAAAGTGAATTGTACTCCGTTGTCTGACAGGCGTTCAAGGGGGTGGCCTTCTTTGGAATACATATCAGTGAGGAAAGTAATTACATTTCTGGTGCCCCGGTCATGAAACATTTGACCTCTGACCACTTAGATTAACATAACCATAGCAAAACCCTGAGCAGTGGGGAGAATGTAGAAAGGAACAAGAAAATCAATGTTCACCCTCTCCTATACATTCTCAGGGATAGACATTTCTCACATAAGTGTAGTGCCACCTTTCAAGTTTTTATCATTCTGAACACAAACAGTACATTTCCCAATCCAGATCTCCACATCTCTGACCATTCTCGGCCACCAATAATTCTCTCTTAATCATATTGTTGGAAGATGGGTTATTAGTTGTGTGGCCAGCACAAGTAATAGGTCTGCACTCAACCACCACTGGGAACCAAACAACCCATTGTAGTGCTTGACTGTCATAGGGTAGCATTGCAGAGCAGTCCAAGGCTTACTCAATGGAGGTGGTGTGGGTTAGTAATCGCCATTCGAGAGCACACAAGTATTACACTCAATAAATGATTGTCCACTCTGTGTAAAAGTACATTTATTACACATGCACTACTCAATACTTTGAAACAATTTACAAATATACACAAGTTGATGGAATTACGTTTGGATGACACAGCGTAATTATTCTAGACTCCCCTAAAGGAAAATGTAACCCAACAACCCACATGTCAAAACATTTACTTGTATCCCAATGCAGTATTTGACTGTAATTTGGAGTGAGAGCACCTAATTCTTACAAAAAGTATATCTGCTTTGATCAGTGGTGGCTGTCAGTCTCATTACTCAAATAAGGATTAACAGGACCATGTATAGGCATGTTGGAATGATTTGTGCGCTTGTGATTACTTTCAGATTACTCTCAGATGACTTTTGGTTATCAATGTGTAATAGTGCTTGGCCATATGAAATTTCACAGGTCCTACCATTGGCCTCAATGATGGGTTCAATGATGGGTTCACTCATTTTCAGAATACATTTAGCATAACAGGCTAGCATTTCCACCAGTGCTGTAAACACTTACAAATACAGCCTTTCTCCTCTAGAGGGTGCAGTCCCACCAATAAAGTACAAAAGTTCCAGCCTGTAGAGCTTGATAGACACATTGAACCCCTGGAGGGTTATAATTCTCTTGTAGCACCCAACCTAGGGTGGGGACACAAAACTTTGCGTTGTGGTGAGGCTGCGCTGCTCCTGCAGCTCCCTCTGTCCATGAGCACTTTGTTGGTGGTGGCCCCATCTTCCTGGGGCCACCACAAGCTGCCAAGGAGCCAAAACAAATTGTGGTGCCCGCAAGGCTTATGCATATGGGATGAATGGCTCTCACACTGTTCCGAGGAGAGCCGCAATGCTGCCGGAGTTGTTCTTCACAGCCTGGGGGTGCTTGGTCCCACCTGCACATCCCTACAGCAGGTAAGTGGTCCCCTGTATGGAAGTGGTGCGGAAGCCCCCCCAGCCACTCCTGCCAGGTCCCTCTCCGTGGTGACACTCCTTCCTCCTCCTCTGCACCATTGGGGCCCTAGGATGGGGTGTGGGGCACCTTCTTACCTTCATGAGGAGCTCGGTGGCACTTCCCGACTTCCTCCTCTTCACGGGGCCCTGTGATGATGTCTGGGGCTCCCATCGGAATCTTCACAGGGGGCGTGATGGTGTCCTCGACTTCATCTTCAGTGTGGGGCTCCGGGATAGGGTCCGAGGCCCCATACAGCACCTTCAAGGGGGGTGCATTGGTGCCCCTGACTTTTCTTCAGGCTTGCTGCTTTGTCTTTGCATGCAGCCCCCCTCCCTCGTCTGACAGCCATCTTTGCAGGGGGTGCGATAGCATCCCCCGGCTTCACATCCCTGTGGAGCCCCAGGAGGGGTGCCGTGGTGGCACCCTGTGACTTTAGTTCAGGCCTGCTGCAACTTTGCAAGGGATACAATGGCACTTCCTGGGATTAGTTCTCTGTGGGGCCCCGGGATGAGGTCCAGGGCCCCTCGAATAGTCTTCACAAAGGGTACGATAGCAGCCCCGGCTTTACTTCTTTTGGGGGCATCCCCCTGGCCCTGGCCCACCCCGGGGGCACAGACCCACATACTTTGCTGTTCGGTCAGGGAAGGTTGCAGACCTTCTCCTTGTGATGTCTTTGGCCCCCAAGGGCGGTTGGACAATCTTGGTGTCATTTCGCTCCTGGTGGTGAACTCTCGCCACAGATGCACTTTCTTTAGACCTCCCAGCCTACAAGGTTCCCCAAATTGTAGGAAGCCAGTCCCACTGACTCCCTGTGCCATCCTTACTGCTGGGTGACCTCCTTTTCTTCTGGGCAGCGTGATCTCCTTGCACCATACCAGTCTTTCCCCCAACTGGCCCTCAGGGTACAGGAGCCAGCTTACCTGGCCCTTGAAAGCACCTTGCTGGGTCTGAAGTCATTCAGGGGCAGAGTCCCTGCCCCAAGGGGGCAGTCGGGGTTCTTCTTTCCAGTTGTCCATGACGCCAGTCTTCAGTCCCAGTGTCCTGCAGTGAAGCACAGCAAAGAGAGAAAGCCCTCCCCTGTGCAAGACCTTTTAAGTGGGGGCAGAAATGTCCAGTAGGCCTGTACCACTGGCCAATCCACTTCCTTGCTCCTGTCCCTTCCTTCCTGCACTGTCTAGCTCAAAATGGTATTGTCCAGCAGTTAGTCCTTGTGCTCTGAAATTCTCAGCCCCTCCTCCCTGACACTCCTTCCAGGGCCTCTCCGTCCATTTCCTGACATGGGATGAAAGCTGGCTGATTGATGCAAGGCCCTGCTCAGGCAGCTGGACAGAGCAGTAATTGGCCCTAATCCTGAGCTCAGTCAGAGGAAGATGACATTCCTGGATGACCCATAAGTTGTACAACTGTGCCTTTGTAACCTACTGCATTATTCTTTTCATACAGGTTACAGTGTACATTGGTGTGACTGTGGTCTCTGTGGACCCTAGGGAACTGGCGCTGCAACCTAGGCCATCATTTCTCATTGACATTTAATGGCGTGTCCCTACAGTGAAAAAAGTAAGCACACTGACATTGACATTTAATGTAGTATCCCTTACCGTGAAAATACAGTAAGCACACTGACTATCCCTCACATGTGTACACCCATCTCATGAGGCCTACTCCAGGTCACCACCCACTCTGCATAGTTCCTTCTGCTCAAGGCTTCCTAAGTGCAGTTCTTGGGATGCGCCTGCTAGCAATTCCCCCCATGCAGCCCATTACATAGGTGCGCACCCTTGTGCACACATGATCCTGTGTAACTAGCCCTGGGCCTCCTACTCTTGCTGTGTCGCAGGAGCCTCATCTTAGAAATTCTGCACCAGCAGTAAACATGCGCTGTCCATTTTACCATGAGCTTAGTGTGGGTGAATCCCCAACTATAAGGCTCCCTCACAATAAAAACTCAAAAACCAGGTGATCCAAAAGTGAAATATCAGGGCGGACCAGGTAGTCTGAACCGTCCTCCTATTGAGAGACATGTCCTAATAACCTTCATGGGTGATTCCCAATAGTTTGCTTCTGACAGAACAGGGTGGACTGTACCCTGCTATATGACTGCAGAATGAGAGGGCGATTTCCTTCCCTAGACCAACCAGTTTTTAAAATATTCAATAACTTTTCCTAAAACTTCATTCCTAAACAAGGTTTCTCTCCACATCTATTCACTTAAACTAGCATTCCCATCCCAAACCACATTGGCAACCAATCAATCCATAGCCCGATCATCATCCCCTTCATTCAATTCATCACATGGCTGCAGAAGAAGATATAAGCAATCAGCCTTTCCATTTGTCCTCCTGAAATATATTCTACATCAACATTACCCTCAAGAAGTTTGATACTGGCAGTAGCTTTAGAAGAATGAACATGGGACCCACTCAAATTTGACACTATAGGCTTGTGATCAGTCTGCAATACAAATCTGGTCCCCACAACATAGGCTTTAAATCGTTCAAAGGTCCATGTGCATGCCAGTATCTCCTTCTCAATAACTGAATACAACCTTTTGTGAGCCCTGAGTATGTGGGATGCAAAAGCAATAACACACTCTTAAGAACATTAATTTTGTGACAATACAGCATCTAATCCTACCCCACAGGCATCAACCTTATACACACAGGTTTCCCAAGGGTAAAAGGACTCAAGAGTGGGGCATTAGATAATTCCCTCTTAATTTCACCAACCGCAGAGTCTTACTCCCTTCCCTATGTGAACTTCACATATTTCTTCAGAAATGAGAGAAGAGGTTCCGCTTTAGTTGCAAAGTTTTCAATGAATATTGCATAAAATGCACACGTGAACTGCCTTTCATGATCTTTGGGTATCAGTACTTCTGCAATGGCGTTTAGCAACCCACGATGAGTAGCCAATCCCTTGCTAGATACAACATGACCTAGATATTCCACCCCACACAGACAAAACACACATTTATCTCTCCTGAGTCTTAAACAATTGAGCCCAAGAGCTAAAAACACCTCATTCAAATTTTGCATATGCTCCTTCCAGTCCTTGCTGAAAACCAAAATATCATCTTGGACTACAAGAATACCTGATCAGCCTTCAAGTATGCCAGAAATGACTCCCTGAAAAATGGCTGCAGCAGAAGCCAGACCAAATGGCATCCTGCACTATTGAAACACTCCCTCAGAAGTGTCAAAGGCCCTCAGATGCCTGGATTCCTTTGTTAGTACAACTTGATAATATGTAGACTGCATATCAAGCTTAGAATAGAACTCTGCACCAACCAAAGTGATAATCATCTTGTTTATCTTGGGTAATTGATTTCCATCCATCCAGTTTGCTTAGTTCAATACTCATTGTTATTTTTTGTGCTACCACTATGCGAGATAACAACCGCAATGATTCTGCAGGTTCGATTACTCCCTCAGAATACAATTTTTTTAGAAGTTCACTTAAATTCTCCCTCACACTCATAGACATACACCGCATCGTGTACTTAACAGGCATGCACCCATCTCTAAGTTTTATGGCATATTCAAAATCCTTCAGCGTCCCCAAAATCGCCTCAAAACGTTCTGCATTGTATTTTATACACCTATTCAACTCCAAAATGGTGATTGATTCGTTAGTGTCTTCTACCCACAAGATTTGCTGCACACATCCTAGTTTAAGAGGTAAGCCTAAACATTCTTTATGATGCCAACCTAAAATGTCTGGACATCAGTAGAAACATATACTTTACCAAACTTCCCCCTTCCTTTGAATCCTACTTTGGTCTTGAAAACACTTTCTAAATCAGTTCTTGTACCATGGTAACTCTGAGGCGTGACATCAGGAGGACTCAATGATTGGGGTGAATCAAATGTGTTAAAGGTGTTAATAGAAATAATAGTAATTTTTGACCCAGAGTCTGTCAAAGATATGACTGCTTAGCCCACACAGAACATTCAACAGGATCCTTAGATTTTGGAAAATAATTTTCATGCACCATCACATTTATAATCACATTGTCTAAGTCGTCCATTCCAAAATTCACCTCACTTGGTTCACAACTCATTTTACATTCTCTTGCAAAATGCCCAGAAAAACCATGGGCCAGATGTACCAAACGTTTAGCGAGTCGCAAACGGCAAATTTGCCATTTGCGACTCGCTAAACGTGTATCCCAATGCAGAAATGCATTTTGCGAGTCGTTACCGACTCGCTAAATGCATTTCAGACTCGCAAATAGGAAGGGGTGTTCCCTTCCTATTTGCGAGTCGCATTGGGATGCAATACCATTTGCGACTGCATATGCGGTCGCAAATGGCATCACAGTTACCATCCACTTCAAGTGGATGGTAACCCAATCGCAAATTGGAAGGGGTCCCCATGGGACCCCTTCCAGTTTGTGACTGGAGCCCAAAATATTTTTTCAGGGCAGGGAGTGGTCCAAAGGACCACTCCCTGCCCTGAAAAAAAAACGAAACTAAAGGTTTCGTTTTTTTGGAAGTGCAGCTCGTTTTCCTGTTAGGAAAACGGGCTACACTTCAAAAAAAAAAAACTGCTTTATTTAAAAGCAGGTCGCTAACATGGAGGTCTGCTGACGTCAGCAGGCCTCTATGTTACCGAGTGCCTATACTCGCAATGGGGCCGCAATTTGCGACCCACCTCATGAATATTCATGAGGTGGGTCATTGCGACCCCATTGCGAGTTGCAGTCGGTGTCTGAGACACCGTACTGCATAGCAATTTGCGACTTGCAAATTGCGAGTCGGAGGTACTCGCAATTTGCAAGTCGCAAATTGCTAATTTGCTACATCTGGCCCCATATTCTGTGCATTGTTTCACCCTCACTGGACCTTGTTTATGAGAGGCAAGATTAAATTTATAACCACAATGGAAACACAACTTGTCACTGTAATTTTA
Source organism: Pleurodeles waltl (assembly GCF_031143425.1). Taxonomy (NCBI): domain Eukaryota; kingdom Metazoa; phylum Chordata; class Amphibia; order Caudata; family Salamandridae; genus Pleurodeles; species Pleurodeles waltl. The sequence continues at coordinate 1,385,683,760 of NC_090444.1, forward strand.
CTCTAATGATTTCCATGAAATGTTCTCTTTCCTTTGGCAAACAAACAGATTCTTTCACACCTTTATTGAGCGCTTTAGCTGATTCTCTTGAATCTTGTATGCTGTCGCCACTCTCTACAGCATCTTCTATAAATTGGTTCTTACACATCAGCAACCTTGCCTGAATCTTTTTATTATAACATCTAGTGACCAGTTGATTCCGGATCAGTTGATCAGTGAAGTTTCCAAATTTTCATTAGGCTGCCAGAACTCGGAATCAGCCACATACATATCAAAAGATTCCACCACATTTTGTTCTCTGGAAAAAAACGTGTGTCTTTAGACAACCAAATTAGGTGTTTATAGAAATGTTTCTCCAATCTCTTAACAACTTCATCATATTCATCATCTTGCGAGAAAGTGGGAACATCTGCAAACATTTCCTGTCTTTCCATTCCAAATAAATGCTCCTACATCTTTCTGTCAGGTTTAAATTTAAAACTATCAGTGGCCACAAGGTAAGCAGTACAAATCCTGAACCACTCTTTCCACACAATGGGTTATTCACCTGGTGATTGTATAAACAGAGGTGGGGGGGGCTAATAGATTGCATAGTTCCAAGAAAATACAAGTAATTGTAAAAGGTGAATATGACGGTATCATCAAATGATAAGTATGCCATAGAACATGTATCCGTACATCTTAAAAAATATATATATCATATGATTGTGAGCGAATATACTGTAGAACCTGCACTCATATGTGTTGTACCACCGAAGTTACCAGGAAGATCAGAGCTTAATTGTTTTGTGATTGTGATTTAAATGAAAAGAATAAATGTTCAACCAATTTAAGATGGCAGCCAAAACATGGTTTTCCACAGGAAGTTGCTGTAGCATGACATGAAGCCCAAACCAAAATGGCTGCCATAACCATGAGGAGGGTTTTATGGGAAATAGTAGTACTCCAACGACAACCACAATAAAAGCCTGTTCCAAGATTGCTACCAAATCTGTATAGTACGTTTTGATGGCTCGTGGAAGTATTAACTAACAACCAACTGGACGAAACTGGTGCAGATCAGGTCATCGGCCCCTAATCAGCCCAGTCATCTGCCCGCCAATGTATACGATGTTGAATACTATTGAGGGAGCGTAGCACCTATACTCAAAATTAACATGAAATGTTTATGAACTAATGCATAAAAATGCTGCATAGAAAATGTATTAATGTGCTTTTGCTAAACATGTGCTTGAAATGTGCCCACAGGGAGTGTCCGTCAAGAAATATGGGGATTAATGAAACTGATTAATAATAATGAAAATGAGATGTTAAAGTATGATTTTACACTAATATTAATAGTTATACATAAGGATTTGCTAATAAATCATTAGACTTTAGTTAGCATGACTCGAGGCCTAGCTGCCCGGTTTTCATATTAAATGTGTTTTTCTAACGTGCAGTGTGCCGACTTGCTGAAGGACACGTACTCGTATTTTTCCAAAGCTAAAGGATGAGTGTAACTGTAGTAGATCCGTTCTCATGAAATTCGACTTACTAGAAGAAACATTTTTTGCAGAATGCAACACTGTAGACTAGTTACAGGTACAAGGTCGCCTGAACTAGTACAGACAATGGACGTACTGACTGAAGATGTGAGAGGACCACGAGAGTATGAAATCATACCGGACATTCTGCCCGCTGGAGACATCAATCATAAGAACCAATAAACTAAGTGAGAACTGTTATGGGGTGACAAATTTTGATACTAACACCGTGAACCTATTGGATGAAGATAGTGGGGTGCCAACCCTATCCAATCAGAGATTAGGGGACTGTACAACAGAAAAGGGAAAAAAAAACGTTGACACGAGGAGCAATTGGGAGATGCCATTGCGAACTTTTGTTATGACCCAGACACTTTGTCACTCTGCCTAGAGACTTTGCTGTTTGGTTCTTCAAACCATCCTTGCCTTATCTTGCCCGTCCTCTACTTTTCCTCCTTATGAGGGAAGTGTCCCTACTTACCCCATCTTGCTGAATTCCCTGTCTGATGGTAAATCAACTGATGTCCTGAGGACGAAGACTGAATCTGTGTGCTGACCCATTACGGAGGGTAACTATATGATGATAAAATTGTAATTGTCTGATTGCCTTTCCTTTCTAGGTACCAACTGCTTCTTTTGACAGAGACCATAGATAGATGTTTTCCAAATTAGTGTTACCAAATTGTTTTGTATGAAGCCCAGCATGCCAATGCTAGTTCGAGGTTAGTTAAGGGGTTCACTAAACGAACGCAACTAGACAAATGACTGAATCAATGCTTTGTTGAATAATGCTCTAATGATACTCTGCTAAGGATAACCTATGTTGACGTTGTGCTATGTTCTAATATTTGTGATCTTTGCTTTGATGAAATCTTATTCGAGTTGCCATATAATGACAATGCTGATGTGTTTCATGATTTTGAGACTAATAAACTTGCTAGTAGAATTTTTATCAATAGGGAATAAACATCACAAAATCATACTAAACTGGTGTGGTTATTCATGACTGAAAGTCATGGTGGTTTCCGAGTTTTATTGTTGACGTTATTGACATATTGATTGACATGTTGATTAGTTATCTCGTCTTAAGGTGTCTTCAATCAGGGTCAAAAGATTCACTGGCCTAAAACGAGTCCCAGTAGGAGTAAAATAACTAGAAAGGGACGCGTTAACAGTTCTGGTAGCAGAGTGACGGAGGGATGTGGAATTCCTATCGCCCGACGCCCGGGACATCTTGTTTGGGGTCAAGGGCAACAAGATTTTATGTTTACTTTGTCCTTGGGACAAGCAGACCCAACCCTCTGCAGCACAAACCCTTTGGCTGCCTGTTTACAGAGAGTGGAACTCTCTGCAGTTGAGGTAATGTGTTTCCAAGAGATAATGCTGTTCGAACTTGTATTTATGGTTCATTATTTGAAAACCTTCATTATTAGGGTGAGTGCTGTAAATAAATGTTTTAATGTCACACTTCACTACTGACGTTGGTTCCAGTACAAAAAAAAAAAAAACGTGTATACACATGTTTGAAAAGTTTAGGCTATGAGGCTAAGTATAATGCTCCCAGAATGCTCTCTGATTATATGCAAATGAAGTGTCATTTAGTAAAATGTTTTGATGCATGCTAGTATTTCCCAAAAATATTTCTAATGGAAAATCAGTGTAACCATTTTCAACACGATTATGGGAAGCATGAAAATAAACAAACACTGACAAAGCCAACTGATCTGACATATTTTTATAAGTCTTTTAGTTTCATCAATGCGTGTCTTGTTTTGACATGGCTTTTGTAACACTTTATTGTTGTGGGAGCTACCAGGTCCTCAACATTGTAACAAACACTGGCAAAAAAAAACCAAAACGTTTTTGAACTCTAAAAGCACATGTTGCCACAAGTGGCATAACAAAGGCCCCGCAGCCGCCCTCCAGGGGGCCCCTTCAGCACAGCACCTGCCCTGAGAGAGTCTGGAGAGGGGGCTCCTCCATGTTCTTTGCAAAGGGGCACCCTCCAGTTTCATTACGTCACTGATTGCCACTGTAGTTCCTGACACTGAACAAAACTACTTTGTGTGCCAATATGCTCCTTGTGGAAGAGAAGAATGCGATCACTCACAGTAAAGCCAGCCGAAAGAGAGAGAAATAGAAGTTTAATAAAAACAAAATGTCTTTGTTAACACCAGACCTAATTAGGGACCAAGACCCACATGTAGGTAGCTTTTTGCATGTCGCAAACAGCGACTTTCGCTGTTTGCGACGTGCAAAAAGCACATTGCGATGCACAAACCCAGTTTTGCGATTCGGTAACCTGGTTACCGAATCGCAAAACGGGTTTGTGACTCGCAATTAGGAAGGGGTGTTCCCTTCCTAATTGCGACTCGCAGTGCAATGTAGGATTGTTTTGCGAATGCGGGCGCAAACCAATCTCAGTTTGCACCCATTTCAAATGGGTGCTAACACTTTCACAAAAGGGAAGGGGTCCCTCTGGGACCCCTTCCCCATTGTGAATGTCACTGTAAACATTTTTTTCAGAGCAGGCAGTGGTCCTGCGGACCACTGCCTGCTCTGAAAAAATGAAACGAAAACGTTTCATTTTTCGTTTTTGTAATGCATCTCGTTTTCCTTTAAGGAAAACGGGCTGCATTACAAAAAAAAAAAAAAAAAAAAACTGCTTTATTGAAAAGCAGTCACAGACATGGTGGTCTGCTGTCTCCAGCAGGCCACCATCCCTGTGAGGCCGCCATTCGCAAGGGGGTCGCAAATTGCGACCCACCTCATGATTATTCATGAGGTGAACATTTGCGAAGCCCTTGCGAATCACAGATGGTGTCAGGGACACCATCCTACATTCGGATTTGCGACTCGCAATTTGCGGGTCACAAATCTGAACCTACCTACATGTGGCCCCAAATTCTTAAAGAAAGTCATAAAAGTGCACCCATGGTATATGTCGTACGCCTATAAAATATTTGTGAACTGTATTTTAGCATGGGTAAATACGCATGTGTAGATTTGCTCATGTGAAAATCTATTGAGCATTTGCAAGTTCATTTTCCCTCCAGCCACTTTCTTCCCAACCCTGGAAGAAGTTCTAATTCTGCCATTGTCAGGAGTAAATGTCCAACCTTTCTTATTATGGGAAAATATTAGAGAGAAGCTGGTGAAAATCTTTAAAACATGCAGGTTAGTAGGTTTGCAGACTCAAAGGCATTCCAGCCCTGGAACTATTGCTTACTGCTTCCTCCAGCCCCAGTATGCAGATCTGCAGAAAGGTGGAAAAATAAGGAAATTGCTACAGTAGGGATTGAAACTGCTAGTATTCAAGCCCTACTATGGTAGTAGCCCTGGCATAATCAGAGAGGCTATTATCAGAGCTCTTACATAATAAGATTGCTGCTATAATTTGGCGCCACACTACATGGCACCAAAGGGACAAGTAGATCTTTTTACAGGACAAGTAGATTTGAGAAGCAACCTGTCCCGTGGACAAGTAGATATTTTAATAAATTCCACACCCCTGTAGGATGAGGGACCATTCTTTAAAAGTGTTTTTCAAAATAATGCAAATTGGAGGTATGATGTGTCTCTAAATTCCCCATGACTTTCCCGGAATCTCTGAGCTTGCCTAAGTGAGTTGGGTATGTTCTCGGTGTTTTGGTATGCGTGGTGTAGGATTTGCACTTGCTCAGCTTATGCTTATTACAGGTGATTTGTGAAATTTGTGTGGATTTAGGCCAGGTAATGTTGTTTTAGTAGGAGTGGGCATACTCTACGATATGAGAGTAGGGAAGTCGGCGAACTTCATGTAAGTGTGGCGCTTTGTGCTCAGAATTGTCCATGTGGTTGTTGGTAATGTACGGACCCGGCGTGGTCTAAGACTCCGGAGAATATTGAGAAGTGTAGGAGACACTTGGTTTATGTTGTGATTTGTGTGGTTTAACAGGCCAATCGGGCTTTGGTTGACAAGTCGAGTTTGAGTCAAATTGTGTGATTGAAACCCTCAATAGAGATTTGGCAAGTTCTAAAGTGCACTAGAACAAACCATTAACAAGTCGAGAGTAGGATTTGCGGGTCAAATTCTGCTTGCGAGTGCGGGAGCTGAGAAGGAGAGAGTAGCGGCTGAGGCTTCAAGTGAAATCTCTGTAAAGTTCTGAAGCAATTGTGTTACCCTTCCTGTAGTAAACCGACAAATTTGGGTTTTTGTTGTTAAAGGTGCTCGCAATATATTGCATTAGTTTTGTGTGAGGAGGACAAGCCGCAAGACTTTGTCAGCCGCAGTGTGTGTGAGTGTGACGTCATTGGAGCCGCGCTGGGATAGGTCAGTTGCTGAGAGGGGTCGTGCACGGATTGGCAGCCGTCCATGATAGGCAATTGGTTGAGAAGGTAGGCGAAGAGTGTTCTGGGGATTAAAATCGCTTCCTGATTAGATTCTAAACAAAATAAAAGACGCAAAAATTAAGTTTTTCAAGGCTCTAAAGTGTGCTTTGAGGGGAGATACATACATTACAGCGAGTGTGGGGGAGCCTACACCGCCTGAGGGTACTCCAGCTCATATCGTAATGGAGGAGAAGGGAGTTGCGCCATGTCTTTGGTTAAAGCAGTGGTACAAATTGGCAGAGAAGGAGGGATGTTTGGCATTTCTGGAACACGGAACGTTTAATATATTTTGAAAAATTTGCGATTGATGTTAAGTGTGCAAAAAACGCCCCAAGACCAGCTCAGTATGAAGCATTATCAGTCTGGGATTTAATTGCAATACAACAGAGGCAGCAGAAATTTATGAGGAGAATGAAAAGAGCAGAAAAGACTTTAGCGGAAGCTAAATGGGATAATGAGACCAAGATGTGGAGAAGGGTAATAGTTGACGGAATTAAGATGTTTCCGGCAATAACCCAAGAAGATGAGACACAAGGACAGAAAGCCGCTTGTAGGACAGACAAGGGCTCTAGTATGCCATAGGAGACTCAGAGGTCTTGGGCAGATGTAGATTATTCAGATGAAGAGTTTCTTAATCAGTTGTTACATTATCGCCCGCCACCATATGCCATAAATGATAATGTACAGAGCAGTAGTGTGGGTTCTGAAGACCCGGCACAAAATGAGGGAATCACGAGTACAGTGCAGACAAATGAAACAGTTTTGATACAGAATGGTGTCAGTGTACCCACTGCGCCAGATACACAGATACAGTTGCAGCCACCACAGATTCAGAGGCTCTATCCAGATGTTCCAGTACTAGAGACAACTACGAGTTTGATGGTGCCGCCTGATCCAGTATACAGGAAATCAAAGTTAGTGCAGAGTGAGCCAACTCCGCAATTGCTGCCCCAGCTGCAGCAACAGGTGGTTCCGAGTTACACTTCTGTTGCAGGAACACAGTCAGTAGCTACAGCACCATGATGAATCTAGCTATGGGAGTTAATGCTCCACAGGGTTTGGGAATTGGACAGTCACCAGCTGCTATATCATTGCCAATTTCTGTTGGGCCACCAGTACCGCTGTATGCGCAAAGTAAGCCTGGCGTATGTGATCAGGGAATAATGACCCAAGAGGCAATAAGAGGAGGGTCTACCGGAAACTTGCAGGGAATGGCACAGGGAGAACAGACAACTAAAACGTCTAGATCCTTGTTGGACTTTAGTCCGATTGGGGTTCCTTTGGAGACGATGAGGCAAACAGGGTTGGGAACACTAACCCCACAGGTAATGAGTACAAATATGACACAGACACCAATGATGCAGTCTGGAAATGTCTTGTTGCAAGGCTTAACAGCGCAACAATTGAACGATTGATAAGCTCAACACTCCGCAGACTACTACAGTGACCGCAGAAAGGTCAGAAAGGGAAGAATACCTGAATTTTGTGAGATTGGGTGTAAACTAATGGAAAGAACAATGGGGGTGAACTGATTAGAATCATACATGGAGGCAGAATTGAGATATCTGTGCCCCAAAATAACCATGGAAGTGAGCAAGGTGCATCAGAGGTTGGCAAACCTGGCGGACAAATACGTCATAGACATAGAAAATACTAAACATTTGAAGAGGAGCTATAGGTTAGACTTTGAACCTAAAGACTTCGATCATATGAGATCTACTGGAATGAAGGCACACCTCAAAGAGATACTGCAGAGTGCTCAAATTTGGGGATCATTAGAGAAATGGGAAGGCAGATGGGCAAAGAAGAGAGATAAAGAGAAAGGTGATGGCCCGGAACCAAAACAGGCGAATGCTGCACCAGACACGGGGGCAATAAAGATGTTACCAATGAGAGAGACAGCTGAAGGGGTTTTAGTCCATGTACTGTGGTCCAGGGGTGACATCCTGTCATTCATAAATGATTATCCCAGGTTGAGGGAGAAGCCGATAGAATGGTACCAGCAGACGGACAGGTTTGTGAAGCTTGCAAAATGTCTCTGGGAAGACTTGAATACCCTATTTGAGATTATAGTTCCCGATGACTTATGGCTTGAGTGCCAGAGGGGTGTGGATTGGCCAACAGAGGAACCAGCAAGGGAAGAGGTTACTGGAGCACCGTCTTCTGTAGTGATGACGTATTATCACAAAGTGATTGAGTTTTTGAAGCAGAAAGTGTCGCCGAAGGTGACTGATTGTCAGAAAATTGATCGAACATCACAGGAGGGCAAAGAGTCAATACACGCTTACTATGAAAGGTTGTTGAAGGCATTCAAACACTACAGCGGCACTGAGGTCATAGAACCGAAAGATATGAATCACCTTGTCTTCAGGTTTGTCAAAGGGCTGAGACCAGAGATTAGCCAGATGATTAAGAATCATTTGATCTGTTGGCAAGCGAAGCCAATTGAAGAGGTGTTGCAGTATGCGAAATACTGTAGTGACGAGATTGAATTGAAGCAGAGAAAGTTGAAGGAGAAGGTGATGGTGATGCAAAATAGGGCAGCGCAAGCAGGGATGCAGGGAAATGGAATACAGCAGATGGTACAGCAGCAACCGTAGGGAACTGGAGTGTTTCTGGCACAACCGAGAGGTCGAGGAGGTTTTGTGAACCATGTTCCAGTTATTAATACTGTTTTGGTTCAAAATGATGTCCAGGGGATGAAAAAGGTGTCACCATGTCACGCGGGCGGGGGTGTGGGGCACTGGAAGCGGGAATGCCCAATGGTGGTGCAGGATTGTGTTGTTCAACAAAGCAATGATATTGGTACATTTCAAAATGTGAGGGGTCCAAAAGTGAGGGGCCAAAATCCGAATTTCCAGAGTAACATGGTGAAGATGCAGGGTCTCCAACCCATGCAATAAATGCAAATGCCACGTGTTCAACCAGCACAAATGCAGCACGTACAACGGCAGATTCCCATGGTACCTAGACAGCAAATGCAGATACCATTAGCTCCAATGGGACAGCAACAGGTGATGCTTCCTCAACAGGTCACAGGTCAAGCAATGAGTCAAAATAACACAGTACAGCAGTTCCCATTGCGTGGTGAGGATGAAATAAATGATGAATGGTCGGATGATTGTTCAGATAGTGAGGAGTGCAGGCTTGCAGCGTCCCTAGAAGTAGATCAGAGGGGACCTTATGTAGAAGGAAAGGTGATGGGTCATAAGGTTTTGTTCCTAGTTGATACAGGAGCTACACGCTCTACAGTCAGAAGTGCAGAGGTTCCGAAATTGCCACTTTCGGGGCGTACCATAAGGGTGGTAGGAATAGCAAATCAGTTCCTGACAAATCCGATTACAGATCCAGTCCAACTTGAGATTGGTACTTTCCAGGGATTACATAGATTTGTAGTCTGTGACTTGAGTCCCGTATCCCTACTGGGAAGAGACTTAGGGCCTCATTCCGACCCTGGCGGTACAAGGCCGCCAGGGCCGTGGGCAACTGAAGCACCGCCAACAGGCTGGCGGTGCTTCATAGCCCATTCTGACCCCGGCGTTAAAGCCGCGGTCAGAAAAGGGAATCCGGCGGTTTCCCGCCGGATTTCCCCTGCTTGGGCAGAACCTCCATGGAGATTCCGACCCGCTTCCCGCCATCCTGTTCCTGGCGGTTTTTACCGCCAGGAACAGGATGGCGGGAACGGGTGTCATGGGGCCCCTGGGGGCCCCTGCACTGCCCATGCCACTGGCATAACGGGGCCCCAGAGAGATTTTCACTGTCTGCATTGCAACTGCACCCGTCGCACCCCTGCAACTCCGCCGGCTCCATTCGGAGCCGGCTTCATTGTTGCAGGGCCTTTCCCGCTGGGCCCGCGGGCGCTCTTTTGACCGCGGAGCGGCCAAGTGGCGGTTCCCGTTTGGCTGGCGGCAACCGCCACCAGCCAAACTCAGAATGACCCCCTTACTGTGTAAAACAAGGTGTTCGATTACCTGTTCCAATGAAGGGACTGAGGTGCAGACAAACAGTGATGATGAAGGGGACGATGGTCAGATCTCAGAATTAGAGACCGCAAATGAAGAGTACCCTTTGATAACCCTATTCCCGATGTTCACAGTGACTGACTTGTCAGTCGAAGTACAGGGAACAGTGACAGAAAAGGTGTGGGACTTGGCAGGAAAAGAAGTGGGACTAATAAAAAGAATAGAACCGGTCAAAGTAAAGGTAAAGCCAAGTGCAGTGTTTCCCCAGGTACTGCAGTACCACATGGCACAAGATGTCCTTATACAGGTGACACAGATAATTGCAGACTTTATAAAGCAAGGTGTTCTAAAGGAAGTGATGGGCAGCCCGTGGAATTCACCAATAATGGGTCTGAAAAAGCCTTGTGGGAAAGTTCGAATTGTTCAAGACTTGAGGAAAATAAATGAGATTGTGGTAAAATGTTGCCCCATAGTGCCAAATCCAGCCGTGATCATGTTTCAGGTTCCGTGTGATGCAGAGTGGTTCACAGTTGTGGACCTGTCTCAAGCATTCTTTTCGGTGCCTCTTCACGAGGACAGACAATTTCTTTTTAGTTTCAAATTCCTGGACAAGGTTTACAGTTGGTGTCGAATTCCTCAAGGGTTTTCTGAATCACCTTCCATCTTCAATCAGATATTGAAGAAGGATTTGGAATCATTAGAACTGCCTTTCAGTTCGACTCTAGTACAGTATATTGATGATTTGTTAATTGTGTCCAGAACAAAAGTTGACTGCAGGTATGACACAATTGCCTTACTGAACCATTTGGGAAAGAATGGACATAAAGTGTCCCCAAAGAAGCTGCAATACTGCCAGAAAGAGGTGAAGTACTTAGGTCACCTGATTGAGAAAGGGTGGAGAAAAATATCCAAAAAAAGGGTGACAGCCATATTACAGATGAATCCCCCGACAACTAAGAGAGATATTAGGATGTTTTTGGGAATAGTGGGCTACTGTCGTCAGTGGATTCCCAACTTCTCGATTATCTCTAAACCTTTGGTGAGATTGACTGTTAAGGAAATTCAGGATGGCCAGGGTGCCATAACCATGTCAGAGAAAGAGATGAAGGCATTCATGGAACTGAGGGAAAGCATGTGCAGGGCGCCAGCTTTAGGTATGCCTGATTACACAAAGCCTTTTGTACTGTTTTGTCATGAACGTGATGCTTGTTCTTTGTCTGTCCTGACACAGGTCCATGGAGGTGCAAACTGCCCAGTAGCATATTTTTCAGCTACATCCTTTTGACCCGAACAAAGACTCAGCACATGACAAATGCACGCCTAACTAAGTATGAAACAATTATACTGGGGTCACCCAATGTGTCACTGAAAAGATGTACCGTGTTGAACCCGGCAACTTTACTTCCTGTTGAAAATGCAGACATTGATGATGCTGAGGAGATAGAACATGATTGTCTTGAGGTAACAGATCTGTGCACCAAACCGAGACCTGATATTAAAGATACCCAACTGGAAGAAAATGATTACATTAACTTTGTTGATGGTTCATGCCTGAGAGACACAGTAGGAGTACTGAGGGCTAGATATGCCATGTGTACAATCACTGGTATCTTAGAAGCTTCCTGGCTCAAAAGAGTATAGTCTGCTCAGGGGGCTGATTTAATTGCTCTTACTACCGCATGCCACGCAGCTGAAAATCTGAAAGATACTATTTATACTGACAGCAGATATGGATTTGGAATTGTACATGATTTTAGCCAGTTGTGGTCACAGAGGGGGTTTCCTGACCTCTTCTGGTTCACCAGTGAAAAATGGCGAGAAAATTAAGGACTTGTTGCATGCAATTCAGTTACCTCTTGAAATTGCCGTGGTGAAATGCAATGCTCATGTTAAGTCACAAGACTTTGTGTCAATGGGAAATGGATATGCAGATCAAGTCGCAAGGTTCTGTGCATTAAACTATATATCATTTCAAAACCAATGGGAATTGTTACCTGAAACTGAAAATGAAACATGCTCAGGGTATGCATTAAGGGTGGTTGACACACTGGATGAGCTAAAATCATTGCAGGGACGTGCCAGTAAAGAGGAGAAACGTTCCTGGCAGAGAATGCAATGCATACATAGATCTGATGACTTATGGGTTTCAGAGGAGGGGAAAATGGTTTTCCCAAACAGTCTTTTGTCACAATTTGCGAGATTTTACCATGGTCAAGCACATGTTGGGAGAGACGCAATGATCAGGTTATTCAAAATCGATTGGTTCAATCCAAAATTCAGACAAGCTGCAGAAGTCATCTGTCACAGGTGCATCATCTGTCAGAAGAAGAATGCTGGGAAAGGGACTGTGGTGAATTTGAGCCACGTTGGGAGAGCAGGAGGTCCATTTAGCAGAATGCAGATGGATTTTATTGAGATGCCTGTGTGTGGAGGTCTGAGATACGTGTTGGTGATTGTATGCATTTTCAGTCACTGGATGGAAGCTTACCCTACACGTAGGAATGACAGTCTTGCAGTAGCGAAGCTGCTGCTTAGGGAGTTAATACCACATTTCGGGTTTCCGATCTCTTTAGAATCAGATAGGGGAAGACACTTCGACAATGAGGTGATTAAGCTCTTGTGTGCTGCATTGAACATTGAACAGAAGTTGCATTGTAGCTATCGCCCTGAAGCATCAGAACTAGTGGAGCAGATGAATGGTACCTTGAAGTCGAGAATGGCAAAAATGTGCGCAGCTACCAATTTGAAATGGCCTTATGCATTGCCCTTAGTGCTGATGTCAATGAGAAACACACCCAACAAGAAAACAGAACTGTCTCCTCATGAGATTCTTATGGGCCGAGCTATGAGATTGCCCGCAGTGCCTGCAAATGTTCTTGTGAATATCACAGATGATATGGTGTTGGACTACTGCAAGGGTCTGGCAGACGTGGTCCGCTCTTTATCTCACCAGGTGGAGGCTACCACATTGCCACTGATAAGTGATCCAGGTCACACCCTGAAAGCCGGTGACTGGGTTGTTGTCAAGAAACACGTGAGGAAGTCGTGTTTGGAGCCACGTTGGAAGGGGCCATATCAAGTAATACTGACAACTACTACTGCTGTGAAATGTGCAGGTCTTCCAAATTGGATACATGCCAGTCACACAAAGAAGGTGACGTGTCCAACTGATGAGGAACTTGAAGTGTCCAAAACAACAGCTGCAGAGAAGGAAGTCTCAGGGCCGGAGAGTAATCAAAGGGGAACTGAGACTGAAGGAGAGCTCGCTGAGGACGGCTTAATCACTCAAACAGTAAACGAGATCCAGAGGGGTGACAGTGAGCCTATCTCAGCTGAGGTAACAGGGGAACCGGTACAAAGAGAGGTTCTCCCAGAAGCAGACAGATACGGGTTTGAAGTTGAGCCCGTTACTGACCCTGAAGGCGAAGGAGGTGAGGTGGAAGGAGGTCAGAGTGTTCAGACTCCTCCTGAGCCACTTGCAGACCCATCAAGAGAAAACACCATAGTACAAGAGGAGGGCACAGTTCAACATCCCAAAGGACCGAGCGGAAAGAAAACACTTAAAGGAGATAACTGGCTGGAGCCACAAGCTGCAAAGGATAGAGTGATTCCTAACGAAACAATAGAGGAAGAAGTTGACACAACCAGGAAAGAAGATCTCAGTGAAGGAAAGTTACAGGGTGATCGCAAACTGAAAAGAAAGAGAGTTGCAAACAGAAGATACGCAGGTCCTGAATGGGCGTCTGCAACATCAGCTGAATGGCAACAAGAATTCTTGGCATTCTGTTTTGATCGAGAAAATCCAGGTCAATACTACGGCACCTAAATTCAACCATAGAAAGAGACTGGGGGTCATTCTGACCCTGGCGGCCGGTGACCGCCAGGGTCACCGACCACGGGAGCACCGCCAACAGGCTGGCGGTGCTCCCAAGGGCATTCTGACCGCGGCGGTTCAGGCGCGGCCAGAAAGGGTAAACCGGCGGTCTCCCGCCGGTTTACCACTGCCCTTGTGAATCCTCCATGGCGGCGGAGCACGCTCCGCTGCCATGGGGATTCTGACACCCCCTACTGCCATCCTGTTCCTGGCGGGTCTCCCGCCAGGAACAGGATGGCGGTAGGGAGTGCCGTGGGGCCCCTGGGGCCCCTGCAGTGCCCATGCCAATGGCATGGGCACTGCAGGGGCCCCCGTAAGAGGGCCCCACAAAGTATTTCAGTGTCTGCAAAGCAGACACTGAAATACGCGACGGGTGAGACTGCACCCGTCGCACCTTCCCACTACGCCGGCTCCATACGGAGCCGGCGTCCTCGTGGGAAGGTCGATTTGGCCTGGGCTGGCGGGCGGCCTATTGGCGGCCGCCCGCCAGCCCAGGGCAAATCTCAAAATACCCTCAGCGGTCTTGTGACCGCGGAGCGGTATTTTTACGGGGGAACATTGGCGGGTGGCCTCCGCCGCCCGCCAATGTTAGAATGACCCCCACTGTGTTAAAATTAGAAAATTAAGTAAAGAAAGAAATCTGAGAAAAGAGACTGATAAATTACCAGATGTGACACTAATAACCTGAATTGACTTTGAAAAAAAACGATTATGACAAGCTGCTAACCTGATTTGACAAAGGGTCCTGGGAGTGAGTGAAACGCTGTAAATACTTGCTAAGAGAAAGGGACTTTGCACAAAGAGGAAAAACAAAACAAACAGAAAAAAGAGCGCTTTTGGTCTACCTCAAAGTTGATTGTTTGTTTTATCCTATTCTGCTCTCTGATTCTTCATAGATCATGAGTAACACTAGAGATAATGATAGGGGTAGGATGTGTGGTTGATTGAGTGCTATTTTGGTATTGCGTGCGTAGTAATAATTATAGGTGTGATTGTGGGAATGCCATTGGTGGATAAGAGCGCGATTAACAATGCTTCAACTCCTGAGACTGCTACACTAACACCATGGGAGAGGTTTGAGTAGTATACAAAGGCCCTCATTATGCCAGTGGCATGGGCAGTGCAGGGGCCCCAGGGGCCCGGCGACTCCCCGTACCGCCAGCCTTTTCCTGGCGGTTCAAACCGCCAGGAAAAGGCTGGCGGTCGGAGATTATTACCACAGTGGGAAAATGTGGCGGGAAACCGCCGGCCCCCACAGTGCGACCGTGGCGCTTCCGCCGTGATCATAATTCCCTGGATTGCACCGCCAGCCTGGTGGTGCCATCGCCACAACAGCCCTGGTGGTCTTTGACCGCCATAGTTGTAATGACCCCCCCAAAAGTACTTGTATGAGGGACCTAATTCAAAAAGGGAACTATTTACTAATGTCTTCTATCGCTTACTGAATGAGTATGTTGACACAATGGATGCAAAGAATTGCTATGTGTGCACAAAGATTCCTTCGTCAGTACAAGAAGGGGTTACTTACCGTAGTCTGCCGCCTACATGTGGAATAAGCTGTAGTTTGCTATAAACAAGATTCTATGATCAAGAACATGTTCAATACTTCTATTCTAATCTAGATGTACTGTTTTCTTTTGTGCCTGTAATTGAGTTTCTAAATAAATTAGCTAAAAACATAACATACAAATAGTTAGGGGCTTCTTTGAGCCGACACTGACATTTGGAACAGCTTATGCGCACCGCAATAATCGAACCTTCTTACTAATGCCTGTAGAAAAGAGCTTCTTAGATCACACTGATGATAGAAGAAAAGCATTAAAGGAAAGGCTAGAAAAGGGATTTGAAAAAGGAATGTTTGCAAATGATCATGCTTATAGTGCAATAAAGACACAGGGCAAATTAGCTATAGATGCATTACACGTAGGAAGGCTTTGTATATATAGGCTAAAATCTGATCATGACACTTTATTTGTGGGAACGAGTGAATGCAGGCATGTGTTTTTGTTTCAGAGTAAATGGACATTCATGTTAAATGGACAGGATCCAGCAATCCATGGGATCTATTATATATGTGCCCTTAATGCTTATTAATGTCTTCCAAAGGGATGGTATGGGACATGTTATTTGGGAATCGTTTTCCCAAAGATCTACCAAATTGATGACTTAAAGTAATTCCCTAAAATGTCTTAATTACATCATACTAGACAAAAGAAAGAGACAGCGGCTCCTGTCGTAGGTGACATATTTGGAGCCATAATTCCTTCAGTGGGGGTTATCTTAAACTCCTTAAAGATGTGAAAGTTGTCTACTATTGTGGGTAACATGCTGACAAACTTCACAGAGGCTATACTCCTGATGGACACTGAACTTGCTGCGGAGAGGGCTATGACTCTTCAAAACCAGCTTGCTTTAGACATTCTTTTAGGGAAGAGTGGCGGAGTCTGTAAGATGCTTAATGAGCACCACTGTTGTGCATTCATTCCTTATAATAGCAATAAGATTAGAGGTATGCTTACTAACCTAACAAGAGATAGTGCAGATTTGAAGGAGCTGAAGGAACCTGGAGTTTGGGAAAGGGTTGGAAAAGGAATTATTACGGTAGGGAATTGGTTTAGTAGTATTTGGAATGGGGTACTTGCAAAAATATTAGGGGGTATATTGATTGTTCTAACTTTTTATTCGGACTATGGTTATCATGCAAAATTTGTAAAAGAATTAAAAGAAAATTGGCAAAACACAATAAAAGAAAAGAGGAAAATTAAAAGGAGAAAATGTTCAAAGGCATTTGGGAAAAATCACACGGGGAAGAAATTGAAATGCATGGCCTAAGAAAGTGAAAGGTTGTGAAGGGAAAGGTTTTGTGTGATGACAAGTGTCATCAGAGGAAGGACTGAGGGAGCGTAGCACCTATACTCAAAATTAACATGAAATGTTTATGAACTAATGCATAATAATGGCGCATAAAAAATGTATTAATGTGCTTTTGCTAAACGTGCGCATGAAATGTGCCCACGGGGAGTGGCCGTCAATAAATATGGAGATTAATGAAACTGACTAATAATAGTGAAAATGAGATGTTAAAGTATGATTTTACACTAATATTAAGAGTTATACATAAGGATTTGATAATAAATCATTAGACTTTAGTTAGCATGAGTTAGTTAGCATACGGTTTTCATATTAAATGTGTTTTTCTAACGTGCAGTGTGCTGACTTGCTGAAGGACATGTACTCGTATTTTTCCAAAGCTAAAAGATGAGTGTAACCGTAGTAGATCCGTTCTCATGAAATTCAACTTACTAGAAGAACCATTTTTTGCTGAATGCAACACTGTAGACTAGTTACAGGTACAAGCTCGCCTGAACTGGTACAGACAATGGACCTACTGACTGAAGATGCGAGAGGACCACAAGAGTATGAAATCATACCGGACATTCTGTCCGCTGCAGACGTCAATCATAAGAACCAATAAACTACGTGAGAACTGATATGGGGTGACAAAATTTTATACAACACCGTAAACCCATTGGATGAAGATAGTGGGGTGCCAACCCTATCCAATCAGAGATTAGGGGACTGTACAACAGAAAAGGGATAAAAAACCTTTGACACGAGGAGCCATTGGGAGATGCCATTGCAAACTTTTGTTATGACCCAGACACTTTGTCACTCTGCATAGAGACTTTGCTGTTTGGTTCTTCAAACCATCCTTGCTTCATCTTGCCCATCCTATACTTTTACTCCTTATGAGGGAAGTGTCCCTACTTACCCCATCTTGCTGAATTCCCTGTCTGATGGCGAATCAACTGATGTCCTGAGGACGAAGACTGAATCTGTATGCCGACCCATTATGGAGGGTAACTATATGATGATGAAATTGTAATTGTCTGATTGCTTTTCCTTTCTAGGTACCAACTGCTTCTTTTGACAGAGACCATAGATAGATGTTTTCAAAATTAGTGTTACCAAATTGTTTTGGATAAAGCCCAACATGCCAATGCTAGTTCGAGGTTAGTTAAGGGGTTCACTAAATGGACGCAAATAGACAAATGACTGAATCAATGCTTTGTTGAACAATGCTCTAATGATTCTCTGCTAAGGATAACCTATGTTGACGTTGTGCTATGTTCCAATGTTTGTGATCTTTGCTTTGATTAAATCTTATTCGAGTTGCCATTTTATGACAATGCTGATGTGTTTCATGATTTTGAGACTAATAAACTTGCTGGTAGAATTGTAATTAATAGGAATAGGGAATAAACATCACAAAATCATACTAAACTGGTGTGGTTATTCATGACTGAAAGGTCATGGTGGTTTCCGAGTTTTATTGTTGATGTTATTGACATATTGATTGACATGTTGATTAGTTATCTCGTCCCAAGGTGTCTTCAGTCAGGGTCAAAAGATTCATTGGCCTAAAATGAGTCCCGGTAGGAATAAAATAACTAGAAAGGGACGCGTTAACACTATCGCACTTGATACAAAGCAAAAAGAAAATGCAGAAAACATGGTAAGAATGTGGATGTGCCACGATACAAAAATAGGTACACTGTTCCAAGCACACAGAAGATTCACACAAGTGCACCAAATTAATCAGGAGCAAGACCCTCATGCATCACAATGGATGACTGGCATCATCATTGGGAAAGCTCCTCGTCAGGCTGGTACTGCAATGCCTGGCGGGCTCCCCTAAAGGGGTGCTCTTAACCACTTTGCTCAAATAGTAGCTGTGAATAATCAAAAAATTATCAACGGGATACCCAATCTTAGGAACCCGAGCAAATGTTGGAGAGAATGAAACGTTAAAATTGGTTTACCATCAACAAAGATAATTCATGATTTTAATCAGTAATGAATGTAATGGCAACTAAGAATAAAAACAAAAATGGAGAGTAACATGATTAATTATGCTCACCTACTCTCACTTAAAGAAGGGAGGAAAACACCAATTATGGTACCTCACTAACACAAGTCTACATGTTTCGCGTCTAGATGGTCCAGCCGGATCCAGCGACGCTTCATCAAGACAAAAAACCTTCTCCAAAATTTCTAATCAACAATGTGTAGAAGGAACAAAGGGCCAGATGTAGAAAGATTCCAAATTGCGATTTGCAATTTGCGAGTCCCTGCGACTCGCAAATTGCAAGTCGCAATTTGGAATGCAGAAAGGTGTCTCAGACACCTTCTGCAACTCGCTATGGGGTCGCAAAGACCCACCTCATAAATATTTATGAGGTGGGTCGCAGTTTGCGACCCCATAGCGAGTCTAGGCACTCACGGGGATGGTGGCCTGCTGGAGACAGCAGACCTCCATCTCCGTGACTGCTTTTAAATAAAGCAGGTTTTTTTTTTCTCTTTGCAGCCCGTTTTCCTTAAAGGAAAACGAGCTGCAAATAGAAAAAAATACCGAAACCTTTTGTTTAGGTTTTTTTCAGAGTAGGCAGTGGTCCATAGGACCATTGCCTGCTCTGAAAAAATAATTTTGTGAGCATTCACAAAGGGGAAGGGGTCCCGTGGGGACCCCTTCCCCTTTGCGAATGAGTTACAATCCACTTCAAGTGGATGGTAACTGCGAGTTGATTTGCGACCGCTTTCGCGGTCACAAATCAACTTAAATCGCGGTGCGAGTCGCAAATAGGAAGGAAACACCCCTTCCTATTTGCGAGTCGGAAACACATTTTGCGAGTCGGTTCCGACTCGCAAAATGTGTTTCTGCATCGCTTGAGGGCTTTTGCACCTCGCAAACGGCATTTTTCGCCGTTTGCGAGGTGCAAAAGCCTACCTACATCTGGCCCAAAGTCACTTACTTAGTCCTATTTAATAACTCAAAAAGGTCACCCTAAATGAATACAAATAGAGAAACAATGATCAAAATAAAGCACAATGTTAAACACAATGCTAAAAATGGTGCGCTTGTGAGAAAAAAGTGATCAAGGTGACTCACTCGTGTGAAAATAAATAAAAAATCTAGCTTACCATCCCCTATGTCAGGATACAGCTCAAGAGGATCACTCGCCAGAACAAGAAACTGAAATTCTGGGAATTAATGTTCATAAATCCCAAAGGATAAAGATAAAGACATCATGAGTTTCTAAGTTACTTAACTTACAACACAACATGTCTGGTAATTTAAGACATGAAAAAAGTTAGTTAATTAAAACAGACATGATACAGCCATGCACCCTAGAAAAACCAACATTCAGTTCATAAGAAGTGTAAGCCACCCTCACAACTTCTCTCATGTATACAAATTATCACATATAGTTCTCTGAATATTGCCCTACACAATTATCAACATTCAATCCAATATCGACAGAAGGGAGAACTATACCGGTGTTAATTTATGTGAGAGAAAAGAAAAAGGAACTCTCTTATACCGAGTAGAAAGAGCAACAATTAGCTGAGAGTCGAGCGGTTAGATGTGGAATGTAAAAATGTCCACAACCGAGTCACTTGGGTGTTCGAATCGGCCGAACACCTGAGGTTTAATATGCACTTACTTCCGTTTCTTCTAAGTAGGCTAATACACCTACCCACCGGCGCGCGTCCTCACAAACACGAGCGCGGTGTTAGTCCGGGTTTTTATTTACCCGTTCTGTATTACCCGGAAGTAACTATCGTCTGACTCTGCCATCAGCAGTGAAGACGGACTCAAATGTAAATAGAAAAGGGACAATTCAATCGAAAGCGACGCGAAATGCCTCCTCAATACACATGAAACCGGGGGCTAACAATGGTGAACAAAAAGTTCTATGGGAAACAATTTGTTTCCACGTGGATAACGCTCGCTAAAAAAATGAAAAGAAGATCAAAAAGAGAAAAAGAGCATCCCGATTCAGATTAAAAAATCTGTTGCTCATTTCTGTACATAACAATGTTATCAATGAATTCCAGAGTGGCATATATCTCATTTATGTAAATAATTACGTCAAAAAACATAATGGATCAATCCTATCAGGGCCAAAACAATCCCAAAGTCTGTCAAAATTCACATAGGTACAGAGGGCCAATCAAGTGTGACTGAATGGTTGTTTGCCGGGCTAAAGATAAAAAATAAAAAAAATGATAAAAATGTGGTTGGTGTAACAGAATCTATCTTAAGGTGAGAGGGTGGTCCAGGGGATATCGTCGTTAAGTTCCTGCAGTGATGTTCCCAATTTAAAAATCCATCTTTGTTCTATTCTGAAAAGTGAATTAGAACCATGTGGGTGAACGTTCGGGGCTTCTAGGACCACCCATTGAAGGTCGTCTGGTGAATGCGTAGCGTCCAAAAAATGGGAGCTCAATTTTGTGGTCACTCTCCGACATCTAATGTTGCTTCTGTGTTCGTTTATACGGATCTTGACTGGTCGTGTGGTCATCCCCACATAACGTAAACCGCAAGGACAAGTAATCATGTAGATACAGTTTTTGGAACTGCAGTTCGTGTGTTTCTTTAGGAACCATCTTCCAATAGGGTCTAGGTCTATGAATGTGACCTTACTGGTTAAGGGGCATACGTTGCAATTGCCACAAGGAAAATGGCATACTACGGGTGGACAATCCCACAAGGTTTTTTGTGTTGGGATATCTTGGGATTGTGGACGTGTGTGAACCACTACGGGGGTGATTCCGAGTCTGGCTGGCGGTGGGCGCCGCCAGCCAAACGGGAACCGCCAGAATACCGCTGCGTGGTCAAAAGATGTTTGCTTTGGTAAGTTGTGTGTAAGGGCCAAAACATGTGGGAGCCTGCTTTTCCCACGGCCAAGGAAGATAACCTAAGACTGACTAAACCAACTGTGTTTGTGTACTCCACTTGCAGCTTGAGGGTTCTGTGGTGTAACTGAATCTAGGCCTATCTTTCACTAGAACCCTGCCTTCATGTTTTTGAGGGCATCTCTGGTTTAACGCTGCAAGACTGTTTCTACTTTTGTTATGATGATGTCTGTTTTTGTCTTGAAGCTTCCGGTTAAAGAAGTTATCATGAACGGTGAGCATTTGTGTTAGTGTTTTAATGAGATAAACAATCCTCGTAGGATTGGGGACATTCCAATTCAGATTCTCATTGTCAGTTTACGTGCCCCTCTTGAGCTCAGCCCTTCCCTCTCCTTCCGTGTCTGTTAGCTCAGGCAACTCAGTAGGGTCACCATTGTAGAACAGTGTTCTGTAGGTTTTGAGAGTTCTGATGGAACCCAGTTCATACATTTGTTTCTGGCAGCATTATGAGTTATTTGTATCTTTTTATTCATGTCATAGCATTTTTGATATGTTCTAATTCACCCATGTCTCCTATGTCTCTTTGCTCATCCAAGTCAGAATATCTTTCCCAGATTCATGTATTTAATATTATATTTTTTGATGGCCCTTGTTGCAGCAGATATGCTAATATGAGAATATGCTAATGATTTGCGTATAATGACAAATGAGAAAATTTGACATTTGATTAACAGTAATTGAAAATAGCGTGTAATGTGCAAAATGTGCCCACGGGGAGTGGTCTCCATCTGTGTTAACAGTACTAAACAATGTGAATGTTTAATAATTGTACTAATGTGTTATAATGAGAGATATAAATTTATGTTATGATGCTTCATATCCTTACATTAGCTATACCAGAGGCCTAGTCGGCACTGGGCCTTGCTTGCTTAAACGTGGAGACACAATGAGCTGCCACAGACTGGAACTGGAGAAAAGATACCTTGAACTGCACAGAGTTCATCATGAAACACTGCTAGAAAAATCTGCAAACTCACCAGCGGACAGGAGACGATCAGAACAAATTGATACAATTATGTGTAGAGTAGGCTAAATATACTTTCCCAGGACTCCAACAATAGAACTACAGCCTAAGAGTTGGGAGAAACAATTTTGTTACCCAAAGAGCCGGATGATGTACTCATCGACAGGAGGACCAATCATGTTAATGGAACTTGACTCTCAAAATAACGTAGACAAGTGGTAAACAAAAAGTATAGGTTAGAGTCATAACCCCTGATAAGGTTGACCAATAGGCAATTTGTGGGATGGAATGAGAGACCCTAATAAAAAGTCATGACATGAGGGAAAAATCAGAACGGAGAGGCGAAGTTGATGACGTCAGTAGACGCTGTCTGAAGTGCTGAAACTTGGGCTTGCTTCCTGTGAGCCCGAGTCTTATTAATGGCTGATGGCCTGGAGACGAAGACTAACTTGTTGCTGATCTATCTTGGATAGAGAGCTATAACCGGACTGACTAATTAATGCTTTTTCTTTCTAGGTAACAACTGCGCTGTTTTAAAGTGTTTTTCTCTTCTAGTTAGATTTTTCCAAATTAATGATTTTGACTAAATTGTTTTCGCATGAAGACCCACATGATGATGCTAAGTTGAGATAGGTAGGCTGACAAGGGTGACTTAGGGTGACTTAGACTGACTGACTTATATTGCTGAATTATTCGATTACTCATGAATTGAAATGCTTAGTTTAACATTGGTTGCATATTAATGAAGTGCTGAGATTTCATTGCTCTTGTTGCTAATACATTTTGGAAATCATATATTGCTGAATAAAGGTTTTTGATTAGAATTGTAAATAATAGGGAATAAAACAAACTAACTTCCATATGAGTGATGGTGGTTTCTGATTAGATTAGTTAATGGAATTTTGAGTTGATTGGATTGATTTGTTGTAACTGTCTTTTACTCGCTATACTTGACTAGGATACCCTATGCGATCCAAAAGATTCATCGACCTATGCTAGTCCCCTTGTAAGTTTACTTACTAAGGACAAGGCGCCTTAGCAGTTTTTGGTAGCAGCTTGATGGTTAGTTTCCTTAGGGAACTAGTTAAGTAACGAGTAAGGGTTATGGTGGTAGTTTAAAAATTGAATATAGTTGTTTGGATTTCATGAGGTTTTAATTTTTTTTTAAATGATAATGGTAGCAAAGATGATGTTCCCTTAAGCACAGAAATGACTTTCCCAGATCCTGGATCCCATGAATAAGGTTGGGTATGTTCCTGGCGTATTTGAGATAGTATGAGAGAGGTAGAATTGCGCTTGCCTAAGCTTAAGCAGAGCGCAGGTGAATTGTGATGTATGTGAGATGAAGAGTAGGGAGTCTGTGTACTCCAGGTTAGAGTTAGTAGGAGTGTGCGTACTCCTAAATGGTGTGCGAGTAGGGAAGTCATCAAACTTCATATGCGTGTGGCGCTTTGTGCTAAAAAAATTGTCTGCATGGTTGTTGCTGATGTTCGGACCCTGCGTGGTCTAAGACTCCGGAGTATATTGACAAGTGTAGGAGACTCTTGGGTATATGTTGTAATCTGCCTGGTTTAGTAGGTTATCGGGCATGGTCAATAAGTCTGAATGGATGTACGTTGAATAAAAGAAGCTTCAACTGAGATTTGGCGGGTCCTATGTGCACAAGGACAGACACAAAGATCAGTTGAGAGTAAAATTTGTGGGTCGAATTCTACTTGCAGATGTGGGGGACTGAGAAAGAGGAATAGATAAGGACCCAGAGTACCTTTTAGTGAGAATCTGTAAGTTCCCTGAAGCGATTGTGTTCCTTCCTGTAGTAAACCAGTGGATTTGGTTTAGTTATTATTTAGTGAAGACGCTCGCAATATAATCGCATTAGTCGAATGAATTTGAGTTGAGGAGGGCGAAGCTGCAAGACTTTGTAAGCCGCTGTGTGTTAGTGTGACGTCAGTGTGTGCCGCGCTGAGATAGGTCGGTTACTGAGAAGAGCCGCGACCGGATTGGCAGCCGTCCACGAGAGGCAATTGGTTGAGCGAATGGGTGAAGGGAATCTTGGAAGTAAAAGTCATTTCGCTTATTGAATTGTAATACATAACACAGGCAAAATTACGTTTTTCAAGGCTTTCAGGAGTGCGATGAAGGGTGAATCTTACATTAAGGCTTCAGTGGGGGAACCAACCTCCCCGGAGTATAGTCCAGCACATCTCGTAATGACAGAAAAGGGCATAGCTTCTTGTCTTTGGTTAAAGCAATGGAGCGAATTGACTAAGAATCAAGGAACCTTAGCATTTCCAGAGCATGGAACATTTAATTTAAGGGTTCTAGACCTGTTGCAATTATCATTGTATGACATGAGACCGTTATCGAGACCAGCACAGTTCGAGGCTTTAGCAGTTTGGGAGCTAGTGGTCAGACAGCAGCATGAGCTAAAGACCAATAGAAGGATAAAGAAGATAGAGAAATCACTAGCCGAAGCTAGGTGGGATTTGAAACAAAAAAGATGGAGAATAGTAACTATGAAGGAGATTAAGATGTTCCCTGCAATCACGGAAAGGGAGAGGACAACAAGGAAAGAGAGAATGAGGAGAAAAGAAAAGGGAAAAAGTCTTATGTAGACGATGACGATTCTGATGTAGAGGATTACATTACGCAGTTGTTGAGGGATAGACCTCCACCTATCACAACTTATGCAGGGGGTCCAGGGAATATTGCTACAGCCCCTCCTGCTACTCCTGGAACATCCCAGGGAGCTGCGGGTGCTGTACAAACAGAAGAAGGACAGATACCAGGGGTAGTGCAGAGTACGCCAGTTGCAGGAACGAGAGCGGAAGCTCAAGTGCAGGTACCTACACCTTCAGCACCAGCGATTTACCCGAATGTAACAACTCTTGAGACTGTTTCAACTGTTGTGGTGCCGAAGGAGCAGGCGCATCTGCAGCCAATACTAGTTCAGACAGACCCAACACCAATGTTACTGCCGCCTGCACAGATACAGATTATGCCCAGGCCTAATCAGTTAACTGGGACATCAGTTGATCTTGCACCAGTTATGAATCAGGCAGTGGGAGTACCACTTACACGAAGTGCAGGCTCTAGTACAGCTCCAGATGCAATATCGCGACTGATTACTGTTGGTCCAGTGGTACCCTTATATGCTCAGAAGAAATCAGAAGCAGGGGGACAAATTGAGATGTCACAAAACCTAGGGAGAAGAGGAGCGGGAGACACAGCACCGATGACATCATCTTCAAGTATTTGTCTGAGTGAGCTTAAATCTCCTGTGGGATTTAGTCCTATTGTGGCATTACCAGATGCGAATCAGAGTATGAGACCTTTGACACCACAAGCTGTGGGGACAGGGGTACAACAGTTGCCAGTAGTTAGTGCGAGTAACATTTCATTACAAGGGTTGACAGCACAGCAGTTAAATAGTTAGCTGGACAGTTTGAGCTCTTCGCAAGGTGTCTCAAAGGGGGAAGAGCAACTGAATTGAGTAGGACTAAATATTGAGGCAAATGAATTGGTTGAGGGAACAATGGGATTGAACAGGTTAGAATCTTATACTGTCAGAGTCACCAGATCCTCGGGGTCTGTGCACATTCCCAACACGTCCACCACTGAACAGCTCCAAGACTCTGATAGATAAGTCACAGAGGCCAAGAGAGTTCAAGAGGGGAAGAGGGGATTAGGAAGGGAACAGCTGGGAAGGAGACCTGTAGTAAGACAAAGGTTAAAACACACAATATGAAAATTACATCTCATGAAATCAATACTAGACTATGACTCTAAGCCTAGTCATTCTGAAAACATGAACAACCTAAGAATTAGGCTTAAAATGACTAAGTTTCAAGATGGCCGGATACCTGTAAGGGAATCAAAATGGTTTGAATGAAACTTTCAAATTCAAGTACTTTCCTTTACATGAGAATCAGGAAAACGTTCTGAATAAGTCCTAAACCAGTCATATGAATCCTTTTTTGAAAATGCATACTAAGACCATGCAATATTGCATCTAGAAACTCTGGCCTTTTGTGTTCTCTTGAAATGTTTCAACACGAATTGCGCACATTGCAGATTTTCATATATATAGTAAACACCATAAAAGGATTGTGCACCATGAATAACACAATATGGATTCAGGAAACAAATCACACAACTTGTCAGCTCAAATACTACCTAATAAATGTCTTAGAATAGTGACAAACAACATGAATTAAGGTAGAGGAGAGAATCATGCGTCTTGCCGATTCGAGTGCCACCATGTAAAGTGTCAAGAAATGGTAGAACGCAATGAATATCAAGGTTAAATCACCATTAAACGAATCGCACGTCTTGCCAATTCGTAAGCCACGATGTAAATGCCAAGAAATAACAGCGCGCAATGAATAACAAGATTAAATCACCATGAAAGAATTGCGCGTCTTTTGCCGATTCTTAAGCCACCATGTAAATGTCAAGAAATGGTAGCACGCAATTAATAACAAAGTTAAATCATCATGAAACGAATCGCGCGTCTTGTCGATTCGTAAGCCACCATGTAAATGTCAGGAAATGTTAGCGCGCAATGAACAACAAGGTTAAAGCACCATGAAACGAATCGCGTGTCTTGCCGATTCGTAAGCCACCATGTAAATGTCAAGAAATGGTAGCGCGCAATGAACAACAAGATTAAATCAACATGAAACGAATTGCGCGTCTTGCCAATTCGTAAGCCACCATATAAATGTCAAGAAATGGTAGCGCGCAAAGTAATCTGTTAAGCATTAAAAAATTAGGCCAAGAATATGAAAATTCTCGATAACGGCGTCGGGAGGCCAGCCCAACCACCGTCTTACAGCCCAGAACAAGGATCACCAATGAAGAAGGAAGGGCAGAGGCCTGGAAGATCAAATAGGCCACCGGGACAGGAGCTCAGGAAGTAGCTGCTGCTCTGCACCGGCACCTCTGAATAGTGAGCACTTGGAGTTGGGATGGCTCCCTTTTATAGAGTCTTGGCCCAGCCCACAACCACACCCAGGCATGCTGCAGGGAAAGTCTCTGGAAGGCCCTGGAAAGGGGCCACACCCTAACACACTCTGAAAGCCTGCAGCAATACATTGCAAATGAACAGTATTTGTAAACACATTAAAAATAAGTCTTCAGGATTAAACTCTGCAATGCAAAAGGATAAACAACAACATATCAGCACAATGCATATATTACGTTATTTTGAGAGTGCTGGGTTTTTGCATTCTAGTCGCCAATAGAGCGCGCACTGCCCTGGCGTTGACATATACTGAAGAAGAGCTAAGATATTTGTGTCCGAGAATTACAAAAGAAGTGGAAAAAATACACCAGAAATTAGCTGAAGTAGCAGAGAAACATGTTCTTAAGGCAACAAAACATTTGAGGCGAAGTTACAGATTAGATTTTGAAGCAAAGGATTTTGAACACATGAGGTCAGTCGGAATGAAGGCACATTTGAGAGATTTGCTGCAGAGTGTACAGATTATTTTCGTTTCTCGAGCTGCCTGAGACATCTTGCAGTGGGACGATACGAGCAACTAGGTGATAGCTATATTGAAGAAGAGTGGGAGTTGCCCTTTGACTACAAATGTCTGAATGGTGAAACAGAGGTCTTTCTTAGTGGAAGCAAATGTGAGACTGCTGTTCGTCATTCCACGATATCCAAGCAGGTGTCTCTTCACGGTCTTTGCAATGCGGGGGTCACAAATTTGTCCTGTTTGCTGAAGGGTACTCCCGTCCTTTTGATTCGCCCGGTATTTCATGTACTTTCCAATGGAAGTTATGTGGTACTGAACGATCAAAGTTGTTGCGGCATGCTACCAGTAATTGCCTACACAATCTCGGTCTCGAAGGTCGTTACGTGTTGCGGACATGTTTTGTCCCCCCCACATGAGAGATAAAAGTATCTGACATGTGGCCCCACATAGATACTTTTAATGTGAACTATGAAAAGCTGAGCAGGCTAAAGGCGCTATTGTTTCAAAAACAGGTTGCCTTGACATCTGCAAAGGAGACGTATGCTCTCCAGATTGTGAGATCATCAGACTAGATACAATCCCTATTAAATACCAATTTCCCCAAGCATTTTGGAGAACTGGTATCCAAAATATTCAATGCTTTAAGCACCACTGGGATTGTTCACTTCTTTAAGGCTGTTGGGTCTGGTTTCGTGTCCATCTTCCAGACTGTCTTCGGAGTCATCCCGTCAGCAATCCATTCACTCTTTTCAAGTGTGTTTGGTGGTTTTCCAATTATTTTGGCTTTTATTGGCGGACTACTACTGCTATTTCTTCTGATTCACAGTGGTTCTTTCTTTCCAGCTACGCAGAGCAATGGCGTCGCTCCCACCAACTCCACTGACACTGTGAGTGCATGGTTCGGATCTTCAGTGCACCCTTGCTGGTGGAACTGGAGCATGACTGGTCGTTTTCATTTCAGCCCCTTCTCTGGTGCGTACAACCAGTCTTCCGCTGCATATGGTGTCTCTTTGAACATCTGCCTCTGGTCTGTCTTGCTGTTGCACCGACATCTCCTGTGGACCACGAACTGCTGAACTGCTGATGTCCCCGATGAGGGTTCATACACGGTCATGTCCCTTGAGACTGAGGTTGCTGTGCGAGGCCACCTATGAGCCTTCTGTTTTGAGATCCACTGTGGATGAGGACACTGCAAAGAATAACGTTGCACCAGGAAATACTACTCACTACTGCTCTGTGGATCCGTTTGTCCGTCCAGCACTCGATTTGACTTCAGATGATGTTGACTCATTTCTGAGGTCCTTGGTTGGTGACTTCGATGACACTCTTCAAGATCATGCGTACAGGAAAGAATTGATTAATTGGCTTGCCATTCCCGATTCAAGAATATGCATTTACATTAACTTGCTTTGGCACGCTGTGCTTGTCGTGGTTGACATTTAACATCTCTATGTGTTTTTAGCAGATTCGTTTTTAATATATTTTAACATATTTTAAAGATTTTTTTTAGCTTGTTTTTATGCTTTTAGCTTTTAGTTCAGAGCAATTTTGGGTTCCTGTACCTTCATCATACCTGTCACGGCAATAGGGAGGGTGTAGTGAATCCTAGTTCATTTTAATGGGATAACAGGAGTTAGCTTAGCCTCCGGCTTGCAGACTTGTGCCCCCGTCATCTAGTGACTTTTAACCTACTTAGCTTGCTCTGTCTTAGCCCATTTAATTATTTAATTCTTCTAAGATGGCTGCCTTTGTTTATAGTTAGGCCACTTGTTATGAGTTACATTATCAGTGTCACTGTGATCAAGCAACAAAGACAAACAAACAGTGGGTGTTCACACTTAGGGATTTTCCCTAACTATACTTTCGAGGGATTGTTTATATTACTTGCTGTCCCAAGCATGACTGTTATCTATTGTTTGGGAACACACCTACGTCAGGGGTCCTTGTAGATCTGTATAAATATATCACACTTTAGACAGATAATCAGAGGGATTCTGACGAGAGGGCATCGCATGGTGGCGAGAGGGCATCGCCACCATCACTGATATCGATGCTTCAGTCGACTTGAATCTGACCCAGTCTTCGTGTCCCTGCGGAGTCTGAGATAGAGACCTCATTCCAAGGTAACAAGGGTTGGGGGCTCCTCTCATGGACATGGCATTGGCAAATTCGTTTTAACAAACGCAGATTTCCTTTAGGTAGGAGGTTAGGCCTTTCACATTAGGGTATTAGGGTATATTACATCTTGTATGTCTTTTCTATGCATTGCAAGATGGTGGGAGTGTTTGTACTCTGTATCAACAGACTGAGAGGTTCGTGAAACTCTCCAAATGTTTGTGGGAAGATTTGAACACTTTGTTTGAGATAGTTGAGCCAGCTGATTTATGGGTTGAGTTCAAAAGAGCAGTAGACTGGCCAACGAGTGAACCCGAGAGGCTCAAAATTACAGATGCACTGTCACCTGAGGTAATGAAAAATTATTACAAGGTGATTCAGTTTTTGAACACTAGGATTTCTCTGAAAAACATTGATTGGCAGAGAATTGACAGGACGGTTCAGGAAACCAAAGAGTCAATACATACCTATTATCAAAGATTGCTAAAGGCTTTTAAGGAGTACAGTGGTAAGGAAGCAGTCGAACCAAAGGACATGTTGCATTTCATGTTTAGGTTTGTTGAAGGGTTGACACCACGCTCTCAACCCGGGACGCTCCAGAACCTGCTTCCAAGCCAACCCTAAACGCACCCATGGACCCTTCGCTTGCATCACCTGCAAACACACCTTCCACCGCGACTGCACCCCGCCTGCCAGCCCACGCGCCAATAACCACCTCAAATGCATCCTCATCAACGCACGCTCCATCCACAAGCACCCCATTGAACTATGGGACCTCCTGGACTCCACCGCACCGGACGTCGCCTTCATCACTGAGACCTGGATGAACGCCTCCTCGCCCCCCGACATCGCCATAGCCATCCCTGACGGCTACAAGATCACCAGGAGAGACCGCACCAACCAGGTCGGTGAAGGAATCGCCATCATTTTCAAGGACTCCATCAACGTCACCACTTCCACCGAAGACACCCCCCTCGCTGCCAAACACATGCACTTCCAGATCCACACCGACCCCAGGACCACCCTCAGAGGAACTCTGGACCACGCGCCCTCTTCAGCGGATCCATCGCTGACTTCATCTCCCCGCACGCCCTAGCCTCGCCGGACTACATCCTCCTCGGTGACCTCAACTTCCTCCTGGAGCAGAACAACGACCCCAACACCACCACCCTGCTCGCCAACCTCGCCAACCTCGGTCTTAAGCAACTGGTGAACACCCCCACCCACGTCGCCGGACACACGCTCGACCCCATCTTCTCCGCCAGCAACCACGTATCCTTCAGCCACTCCTCCGTAATACACTGGACCGACCACAGATGTGTCCACTTCACCTTCAGACGCAAGACTCTCCACCTTCGCACACAACCCATCCCAAGCAGACATTGGAACAAAATCCCTCCACTCTCAGCGACAACCAACCCACCTTCTCCACCGACCCCAACAACGCAGCCCTCAGCCTCACTCAGTGGATCACTAACTGCGCGGACAACCTCGCACCCCTCAGACGCCTCCCAAGACAGACCAGCACCAGGAAACCTCAATGGTTCACAGACACCCTCAAGGAATCCAAAAAAAACTGCCATACCCTCGAGAAAGCCTGGCGCAAAGACCACACCGCAGAAAACATGTCTGCCCTCACAAACGCCACCCGCGAACACCATCAGCTGATCTGCGCAACCAAAAGAACTTTCTTCACAGACAGACTGGACAAGAACACTCACAACAGCAAAGAACTCTTCAACATCGTCAAAGAGCTCTCCAATCCTAACGCCAACTCCAACTCCATCACGCCCTCACAAGACCTCTGCAACTCCCTCGCTACCTTCTTCCATCGTAAGATCGCCGACCTACACAACAGCTTCGGACACCAGAACCAGCCAACCACCATAGAACCTACAACCCCAGCCAGCCATCACCCTCAACGCCTGGACTCACATCAGCGCAGAGGAGACCAAAGCTACCATGAACTCCATCCACTCGGGTGCCCCATCGGACCCCTGCCCATACTTTATCTTCAACAAAGCCGACGACATAATCGCCCCTCATCTCCAGACCATCATCAACAGCTCGTTTGCCTCTGCCACCTTCCCCGAAAGCTGGAAACACGCGGAAGTCAACGCCCTCCTGAAGAAACCTACGGCGGACCCCAGCGACCTGAAGAACTTCCGCCCCATCTCTCTCCTCCCCTTCCCTGCTAAAGTCATCGAGAAGACCGTCAACAAACAACTGACCAATTTCCTTGAAGACAACAACCTACTCGACCCCTCCCAGTCCGGATTCCGAGCCAATCACAGCACAGAAACGGCCCTCATCGCAGTCACAGATGACATCAGAACTCTGATGGACAACGGAGAAACAGTCGCCCTCATCCTCCTCGACCTCTCGGCGGCCTTCAACACCGTCTGTCACCGAACCCTAACATCCCGCCTGCGCTCCACCGGTATCCAAGGACTGGCCCTAGACTGGATTACCTCTTTCCTCTCTAACCGCTCCCAAAGAGTCTACCTCCCTCCGTTCCGCTCAGACCCCACCAAGATCATCTGCGGCGTCCCACAAGGCTCCTCGCTCAGCCCGACTCTCTTAAATGTCTACATGAACCCCCTCGCCGACATCGTACGCAAACACAACATCAACATCACCTCCTACGCCAACGACACTCAGCTGATAATTTCCCTCACTAAGGACCCCACTGGCGCCAAGACCAACCTGTAAGATGGAATGAAAGACGTCGCAGAATGGATGAAACTCAGCCGTCTGAAACTGAACTCAGAAAAAACGGAAGTCCTCATCCTCGGAAACACCCCGTCCTCCTGGGACGACTTCTGGTGGCCCACGGCCCTAGGCACCGCACCAGCCCCCTCAGACCATGCACGCAACCTCGGATTCATCCTGGACCCTCTTCTCACCATGGCCAAACAAGTCAACGCCGTATCATCTGCCTGCTTCCTAACTCTCCGCATGCTCCGAAAGATCTTCCGCTGGATCCCCGCCGACACCAGAAAAACTGTGACCCACACCCTCGTCACAAGCCGCCTGGACTATGGAAACACCCTATACGCAGGAACTACCACTAAACTCCAGAAATGTCTGCAGCGAATCCAAAACGCCTCCGCCCGCCTCGTCCTCGACATACCCCACAACAGCCACATCTCCGCCCACCTGAGACACCTGCACTGGCTTCTGTCAACAAAAGGATCACCTTCCTGCTCCTCACCCACGCACACAAAGCCCTCCACAACAAGGGACCCGAATACCTCAACCGGCGACTCAGTTTCTACACGCCCACCCGTCAACTTCGCTCCGCCAACCTCGCACTCGCTGCAGTCCCTCGCATCCGAGGTGGGAAATCCTTCTCCTACCTGGCGGCCAAGACATGGAACTCCCTCCCCGCCAACCTCAGGACTACCCAGGACCACCCTGCATTCCGGAGGCAACTCAAGACCTGGCTCTTTGAGCAGCAGTAACCCCCTTTCCCTAGCGCCTTGAGACCCTCACGGGTGAGTAGCGCACTTTATAAATGTTTTTTGATTTGATTTGATTTGAAATAGGGCAAATGATTAAGAATCATTTGATTTGTTGGCAGGCAAAACCGATTGATGCATTGTTGCAGTATGCAAAATATTGTAGTGATGAGATTGAACTATAGCAAAAGAAGTGGAAGGAAAAGGCGATGGTTATGCAGATTAAGGCAGCACAATCAGGAGTGCAAGGAGTTTTAGTGCCGCCGATGCCGCCACAACAGAGAGCGTTTCAGCCTCAAGTGAGGGGTAGAGGACGTGGTATGGATGTGATGCGTGGTCCGGATCTGAATACAGTGGTTGTTCAGAATGATATGCAGGGGATGAAAAGAACGCTTCCAGGTCACCTATGCGGAAACATGGGACACTGGAAGCGGGAATTCCCGTTAATGGGGCAGGAAGAAATGATTCAGCAAGGTGATGTCAGTACAGTACAAAATGTGAGAGTTCCCAGAGTGAGGGGCCAAGTCCCGAATGTTCAAACTAGAGGTCAAAACGTTTTACTAGTTCAACAGATGCAGGTGCCATGAGCACAATTCACTCCTTTAGCACCAGTACAGCAGCAGATTTCTGTGGTGTCTAGACAGCAAATGCAAATATCTCAAACCCTGATGGATCAGCAACAAGTTATGCTTACTCAGCAGGTCAATGGTCAGAGATCAGATAACAGTAACATTACAGTACACCAATTCCCATTTCACAGTGAGGATGAAATAAACGATGAATGGATGAGTGACAGTTCGGATGAAGGAGCCTGTATTCTTTCTGCATCCGTAGAGGTAGATCAGAGAGGGCTTTTTGTGAAGGGAAAGGTAATGGGACATAAAGTGTAATTCCTGGTTGACAATGGAGCTACGCGCTCCACAGTAAGGAGTATCGAAGTACCAGACTTGCCCCTTTCCGGAAGAACAGTGCAGGTTGTGGGAGTGGTGAATAGGCAATTAACGAATCCTATCACTGAACCAGTACAGATTGAAATTGGGAACTATACAGGACTGCATAAATCCATAGTGTGCGACTCAAGTCCTGTATCTTTGTTAGGTAGAGACTTATTATGCAAGACCAAATGTTCCATAAATTGTACAGATGCAGGAATAGAAGTCCAGACAAACAGTGATGATGAGGAAGAGCAAGCATCAGCCATGGTTCTTAATGAAGCATTTGAAGAATATCCCTTGATTGAGATTTTCCCAATGTTCACTTTGAAGGAGTTGCATGCAGATTTACAGGGAACAGTAAAGAAGAAGGTTTGGGATTTGACAGGGCAAGAAGTGCGTTTGATCAAAGATGTGGAACCAATTAAAATCACTTTGAAGCCGAATGTTGAGTTTCCAAAACTTCCACAGTACAATATGCCACAGGTTGTGTTGATGAAAGTGGCACAAATAATTGGGGATTTCTTGAAGCAGGGTGTTGTGAAGGAAGTGTTGAGCAGTCCATGCAATTCACCAATAATGGGATTGAAAAAGCCTTGTGGGAAAGTGCGAATTGTGCAGGATTTGTGAAAAGTGAATGACATGGTAGTTAAGTGTTGCCCGATCGTGCCCAATCCAGCAGTGATACTGTTTCAGATTCCATGCGAGGCAGAGTGGTTCACAGTAGTCGGTCTGTCACAAGCATTCTTTTCAGTACTACTTCATGAGGATAGTCAGTTTCTTTTCAGTTTTGCATTCCTAGATAAAGTCTACAGCTGGTGTAGGCTTCCACAAGGGTACACGGAGTCACCGTCCTTGTTTAACCAGATTTTGAATAATAATTTGGAGTCATTGGAATTACCTTGCCAGTCACCTCTTGTACAGTACATTGATGACTTATTGATTGCGTCCAGGACAAGGGACGAGTGTAAACATGATTCAATTGTCTTACTTAACCATCTGGGAGACTTTGGTCACAACGTCTCACCTGCAAAACTGCAGTACTGTCAGACGTCTGTCAAATACTTGGGTCATCAGATTGAAAAAGGGTTGAGGAGAATCTCCTGAGAGAGAATTACAATGATTTTGCAGAGAAATCCGCTGACTTCCCAGAAGGATGTATGCATGTTTCTTGGAATGGTAGGATACTGTAGACAATGGTTCCCAAATTTTGCTGAGATTGCCAAACCTTTACAACAATTGACACACAAGGGAGTTACAGACCCAATTACTCTCGGTGAAGATCAAATGAGGGCCTTCACTGAATTAAGAGAGAGTTTGTGCAGAGCTCCAGCCTGATTACACAAAGCCTTTCACACTGTTTTGTCATGAACATGATGCATGTTCTTTGTCTGTCTTGACACAGGTCCATGGAGGTGCTTATCGCCCAGTAGCCTATATTTCTGCTACCTTGGACCCGGTTGCAGCAGCTTTACCAGGTTGTCTGCGAGCAGTAGCTGCAGTTGGTCAAAGTCTTTCCCAATGCGAAGGGGTAGTCATGGGATACCCAGTGACGGTAATGGTGCCACATTCAGTTGAAATTTTGCTGACAAGAACAAAAACACAACATTTGATGGGGGCTCGACTAACAAGGTATGAGACGAGTATATTGGGAGCTCCAAATGTTACTTTGAAAAGATGCACAGTATTGAATCCAGCAACATTACTGCCAAGTGATACTGTTGAAGTCGAAAAAGAGGAAGACATAGAGCATGATTGTCTTGAAGTTACACATCTCTGTACAAAGCCTAGACCTGATATTAGAGACAGTGGAAGAAAATGATAAAAAAAAATTTGTCAATGGTTCATGCCTTAGAGATGGGACAGGTACATTGAGAGCAGGATATGCTGTGTGTACAATTACGGGAACCCTAGAAGCATCTTGGCTCCCTGGTGTATATTCAGCACAAGTGGCAGAATTTGTGGCTCTCAGTAGGGCGTGTTACATCGCTACCAGATTGTGGTTGACAATCTACACAGATTACCAATACGGATTTGGAATTGTTC
Organism: Pleurodeles waltl; assembly: GCF_031143425.1. NCBI lineage: Eukaryota > Metazoa > Chordata > Amphibia > Caudata > Salamandridae > Pleurodeles > Pleurodeles waltl. The sequence continues at coordinate 1,385,720,255 of NC_090444.1, forward strand.
ATGATTTTGGTCAATTGTGGTCACAAAGAGGGTTCATGACCTCCAGTGGAACCCCAGCACGAAATGGTGACAGAATAAAAGAGTTGTACGCAATAAAGTTACCTGAGGAAATTGCTGTAGTAAAATGCAGTGCACATCAGAAAACAATACAGCACTACATTTCCTTAGGAAATGGATATGCGGATCAGGTAGCAAGATTTTGTGCCCTGAACTGTATATCATACAAGGATAAGTGGGAACTAATGCAAGAGGAAGAGACCAGTTGTGCAAATTTTACTCTAAAAGTAATTGACACCTTAGAGGCATTGAAAACTTTGCAAGAAAATGCGGACAAGGAGGAGAAAAAGTTGTGGGTAAAGTTGAAGTGCATGCAAAGGCCAGATGAGATCTGGGTATCTGAGGAGAGCCAGATCGTGCTACCGAATTGTCTGTTGTCTCAGATGGCTCGATATTACCATGGTCAGGCACACATTGGAAGGGATGCCATGATTAGTTGTTCAAGGTTGATTGGTTTAATCCGAAATTTAGACAAGCATCTAAAGCAGTGTGCCATAGATGTGTGATTTTCCAGCAGTTGAATGTGGGAAAAGGGACAATGGTAAATTTGAGCCACATTGGAAATGCAGGATGACCATTCAGCAGAATACAATTGGATTTCATTGAGATGCCTGCATGTGGTGGACTAAAGACCGTGTTGGTGATTGTGTGTGTGTTTTAGTCATTGGATTGAAGCATACCCCACATGCAGAAATGATAGTCTCACAGTTGCAAAGTTATTGCTTAGAGAGCTGATGCCAAGGTTTGGATGCCTGAACTCTTTAGAATCAGATAGGGGAACGCACTTCTATAACAAAGTGATCAAACTCTTATGTGCAGCACTGAATATTGGACAGAAGCTACATTGCAGCTATGGTCCAGAAGCATCAGGATTGGTATAACAAATGAAAGGTACCCTGAAATCAAGAATTGCCAAAATGTGCGCAGCCACAAACTTGAACTGGCCAGATACATTGCCTTTAGTGTTGATGTCTATGAGAAATGTACGTGACATGAAACAGGTTTATCCGCTCACGAGATTCTCATGGGAGGAGCAATGAGACTACCAGCAATATCAGCCAATTCTCTTGTCAATATCAAAGATGATATGGTGTTAGACTGCTGCAAAAGTCTAGCTGATGTGGTTCGATCTTTTTCTCAGCAGGTACAAGCTGTTACTCTACCACCTATCCATGATCCAGGTCACAACTTGAGAGCCAGAGACTGGGTCATGATCAAGAAGAATGTACGAAAAACCTGCCTAGAACCGCGTTGAAGAGGTCCATACCAAGTGGTGTTGAGGACTACCCCAGCTGTAAAGTGCGCAGGATTGCCCAATTGGATACATGCAAGCCACACGAAAAAGGTGATGAGTCCTCAGGATCATGAAGAAGTGTTGCTGAGAACACCAGCAGCAGCAAAGCGAACAATTCTGCCTGGACCAGAGCCAGAGCAAGTTGAGCCAGAAGTGGACCCAGAACTGGCAGAAGAAGGATCGATCACCCCAGTAAGAGACTAGGGTGTGGAAAATCAAGAGGCAGAAAGTGCAGACAATGCAGAAAAGATGTTACGGGATCCATGCACAGGAGAAGTGCTAATGCAAACAAAATGGATGGAAAAACAAGGAGACTCAGTGCCAGAGCCTGAGGGGGAAAGAGTTGAGCCAGGTCAAAGCAAAAGTGATCTGACTCCTCCTGAACCCGTTGCAGGCCCATCAACGGAGGGCACTTCAGACAAGGTCAAGGAAAAAAGTCCTATCTTAAAGAGATTGCTGACAGAAGGTATAAGAAAAGGGGATAATTGGCCTGAATCTCAAATCGGTAAGAAAAATGACTTGGTAATAAATGAAAAAATAGAGGAAGAACAAGATACCACAAAGAAAGATGAACTGAGTGATGGAGAACTGACAGGGGAAAGGAAATTGGTAAGAAAGAGAGTGGCAAGTCGAAAATACGCAGGACCAGAGTGGGCATACGCCACAACAAGTGACTGGCAGAACAAGTTTATGTTTATGTTTTGACAGAGAAGTTCTGAATCAGTATTTTGACGCAACCTGAAGAAAAAGAAAAGACAGACTGTATTGTTGGATAAAGAAAAAGTTTGAAATTACTTACAGGAAAATACATTGATAACCTGATATGACACTTAAAACCTGGAGTTGACCAGCTGCCAACCGATTTTGACAAAGGAAGAAGGGGTCTTGTTGTGTGAAATAGAAAGTGTGAAGAAAGAAGTATATTTTTGATTTTTGATTTTGTGTTGCATATTAATTAGGAGTTGAAAATTCTGCTTTCTGATTCTTTACAGATCATGGCTAATTTAGATGATAACGTGAGGCATATTAGGTATTGTAGATATTTGAGTGTAGGAATGGCGATTGTGTGTGGAATATTGTTTGTGATAATGATTGTGGGAATGTCAATTCATGAGATGAAAGAAAAGAGAGATGCATCTGTGCATGAAAATAATACATTAAAAGCTATAGAGAGGTTTAAATTAGATGAGCATTATTTTCAAGATTATACTATCTAAACGTCTTTTATTGTTTTTTGAGTGAGTATGTGAAAGCGATGGATGCAGAGGATTGGCTTGTGTGTACACAAATACCTTCCTTTGTTGATGAAGGGGTTACTTATCATAGTCTACCACTGACATACGGTATAACTTGCAGTCTGATACTAACACGCTTTTATTATCAAGAGTATATACAGTATTTTTATTCCAACTACGATTTAGTATTTTCTTTTGTTACTATAATTAGATACTTAAGTAAGATAGCTAAAGAGCATGATATAGTATTAGTTAGAGAATTCTTTGGGCCTACACTAACATTTGGCACGGCTTACACGCATTGTAACAATTTGACTTGCTTATTAACTCCCATGGAAAAGAGCTTTATTGGGCATACTGATGATAGGAGAGAAGCATTAAAAGAAATATTAAAAAATGGTTAGAGAAAAGGACTTACAAAAATGATTATGCTTACACTGCTATTAAAACACAAGGGAAACTAGATTTAAATGCATTACACATAGGGAAGCTTTGTATATGCAGGCCAAAATCACGCATCAACACTTTATTTGTGGGAACAAGTGAATGTAGGCATGTGTTTTTGTTTCAGAGTAAAATGGACGTTCATGCTAAATGGAGCTGATTGTGTGATTCCTGGGATATATTACATTTGTGGACTTAATGCTTATTATCGACTCCCTAAGGGATGGTATGGGACATGTTATTTGGGAATAGTATTCCCTAAAATCTATCAAATAGATGATTTGAAAAAGATACTGAAAATGACTGAGTTACACCGAATGAGACAAAGAAGAGAAACAACAGTAGGGGATATTTTTGGAACAGTAATTCCTTCAGTAGGAGTTATATTGAGCGCAAACAAGATACGAAAGTTGTCAACTATAGTAGATAATATGTTAACTAACTTTACAGGAGCTATATTATTACTAAACACTGAGTTAGCTGCGGATAGAGCTATGATGCTTCAAAACAGGCTCGCTTTAGACATAATTTCAGTGAAAGACAGAGGAGTCTGCAAAATGATTAACGAAAAGCACTGCTGTTCTTATATCCCTGCAAATGAGAAAGAAGTAAAAAAATTGCTTACTAATTTAACTAATGCAAGTAAGGATTTAAAAGAGTTGAAAGAACCAGGAGTTTAGGAAAAAAGTGGGAAAAGGATTTGCAATGCTAGGAAATTGTTTTAGTCAAATTTGGGGTGGAATATTGTGGAAAATCATTCAAGGAATATTAATTGTGATCATTATTATATTAGGATTATGGGGGCATGCAAATTATGGCACAAAATTCAATTAAAAAGAGTAGAGACCAATCAGAGGAGGGAAGAATCACCTAGAAGAAGACTCTATAGGGAAAATGGAAAAAGAAGAAATCAGAATCTAACTGAAAGTAATTTGTAATGTTTGACAAGGAAAGGTGTGATGACATATTTGGTCATCAGAGGAGGGACTGTTGCAGCAGATATGCTAATATGAGAATATGCTAATGATTTGCGTATAATGACTAATGAGAAAATTTGATATTTGATTAACAGTAATTGAAAATAACGTGTAATGTGCAAAATGTGCCCACGGGAAGTGGTCTCCATCTGTGTTAACAGTACTAAATAATGTACAGTACAGTACAATAACAGTACTAAAACTTCTCCTACCAAAAACCAGTCACTCACCACCACCGCACACAACCCCCCGACACAACTGGGGCAAAATATATACGGATCAACTGATCTCCACTCTCGCCCGGGCCCCACCCCCTGGGATCCTGGACCCCAACATAGCCACTACCAACCTGCATCGCTGGATAGAAGATTGTGCCAACACCCTCGCACCGCTCAAAATACCCCCAAACACCTCCCACAGAATCAAGGCCAGCTGGTTCACCCCAGAACTACAGGAATCCAAACGGCTATGTCGCTGAATAGAAAAAACCTGGCCCCTTGACCCTACCAACTCCAACCACATCGCTTTGAAGGATGCCCTACGCAAACATCACCAACTGATCCGCACCACCAAAAGGACCCACTTCAAAAACTGCATCAACGCCAACGCTCACAACAGTAAAGAGCTCTTCAGCATCGTCAATGAGCTCTCCACCCTCAGGACCTGCTCCAATGAACCCCTGCCATCACAAGATAGAAGAAATCCACAATAGCTTCAAACCCCAGACCCACCAGCTCATTACAAACACCCAAGAACCCAACGCTCCAAGCAACACCGACCTCATCCACACCTGGACCCCCGTCAACATAGAGGACACCGCCACCACCATGGCCTCCATCCACTCCGGATCACCATCGGACCCCTGCCCACACCATATCTTCAATAAGGCAAACATCATCATCACCCCCCACCTCTGCAAAACCATCAACAGCACCTTCGAGTCAGCCACCTTCCCAGAAAGATGGAAGCAGGCAGAAATCAACACCCTGCTAAAGAAACCAAAGGCAGACCCAGACGACCTCAAGAACTACCGTCCGATCTCCCTCCTCCCCTTCGCAGCCAAGGTCATCGAAAAAAGTATCCCGGTTCCTGGAAGACAGCAAGGTACTCAACACCTCCCAATCCGGATTCTGCAGAAACCACAGCACTGAGACTGCACTCATTGCTGCCACAGACGACATTAGGACCATGCTCGACGAAGGAGAAACAGCAGCACTCATCCTCCTAGACCTCTCCGCAGCTTTCGACACGGTATGTCATCACACTCTCCGCACATGCCTACACAATGCTAGAATTCGCGACAAGGCACTCGACTGGATCTTTTCTCTCAGGCAGAACCCAGAGAGTCCGCATCCCACGTTCCTGTCAGAAGCTTCCAGAATCATCTGTGGCGTTCCCCAAGGATCTTCGCTCAGCCCCACGCTCTTCAACGCTTACATGGCCCCCCTCGCCAACATCGCACAAACCCACCACATCAACATAGTTTCCTACGCAGACGACACTCAGCTCATCCTCTCCCTCACGAAAGACCCAACAACTGCAAAGAACAACCTCCACAACGGACTTCATGTCATCGCCAGCTGGATGGAATCAAGCCACCTCAAGTTAAACACAGACAAGACAGAAATCTTCATCTTTGGCACCAACCCATCAACTTGGAATGACTCCGGGTGGCCCACCTCCCTAGGAACCGTGCCCTCACCCACCACCCATGCACGCAACCTAGGCTTCATCTTGGACTCCACACCCAGCATGACTCAGCAGGTCAATGCCATCTCCTCTTACTGCTACAACACTCTCCACATGCTCCGCAAAATATTCAAGTGGATTCCCGTCAAAGCCAGGAAAACTGTCACCCACGCCCTGGTTAGCAGCCGATTGGACTACGGAAACGCCCTATCTGCAGGAGTAACAACCAAACTCCTAACAAAACTGCAAAGAATCCAGAACGCATCTGCCCGCATCATTCTGGACAGCCCACGTCTTGACCACATTTACCCCCACCTCAGAATTCTTCACTGGCTACCAGTATCAAAGAGGATCACCTTCAAACTCCTCATCCATGCACACAAGGCCCTCCACAACACAGGCCCCGCCTACCTCAATGACAGACTCACCTTCCACACCCCCACCCGCAATCTTCGCTCCGCCAGCCTTGCCCTCGCCTCCATCCCCCGCATCCGCCGCACCACCGCCGGAGGAAGATCCTTCTCTCACCTGGCCGTCAAGTCCTGGAACTCCCTACCGCTACACCTTCGCCAGACCCAAGACTTCTTGGCATTCAGGAAATGCCTCAAGACATGGCTCTACGACCAGTAGCTCTCCCCGCACCTTGGGACCCTAAGGGGTGATTGGTACGCTCTATAAATCCTTGATTTATTGATTGATTGATTGAATGTTTAATAATTGTACTAATGTGTTATAATGAGAGATATAAATTTATGTTATGATGCTTCATATCCTTAAATTAGCTATACCAGAGGCCTAGTCGGCACTGGGCCTTGCTTGCTTAAAAGTGGAGACGCGATGAGCTGCCACAGACTGGAACTGGAGAAAAGAGACCTTGAACTGTACAGAGTTCACCATGAAACACTGCTAGAAAAATCTGGAAACTCACCAGTGGACAGGAGACGATCCGAACAAATTGATACAATTATGTGTAGAGTGGGCTAAATGTACTTTCCCAGGACTCGAACAATAGAGCTACAGACTAAGAGTTGGGAGAAACAATTTCGTTACCCGAAGAACCAGATGATGTACTCACGACAAGCGGACCAATCATTATGTGTAGAGTAGGCTAAATGTACTTTCCCAGGACTCGAACAATAGAGCTACAGACTAAGAGTTGGCAGAAACAATTTTGTTACCCGAAGAACCGGATGATGTACTCATCGACAAGAGGGCCAATCATGTTAATGGAACTTGACTCTCAAAATAACATAGACAATTGGTAAACAAAAATTATAGGTTAGAGTCATAACCCCTGATAAGGTTAACCAATGGGCAATTTGTGGGACTGACTGAGAGACCCTAATAAAAAGTCATGAAATGAGGGAAAAGTCCGAACGGAGAGGTGAAGTTGATGACGTCAGTAGACGCTGTCCTAAGTGCTGAAACTTGGGCTTGCTTCCTGTGAGCCGGAGTCTTCTTGATGACTGATGACCTGGAGAGGAAGACTGACTCATTGCTGATCTATCTTGGCTAAGTAACTATAACCTGACTGACTAATGAATGCTTTTTCTTTCTAGGTACTAACTGCGCTGTTTTAAAGTGTTTTTCTCTTCTAGTTAGATTTTTCCAAATTAATGATTTTGACTAAATTGTTTTCGCATGAAGACCCACAAGCTGATGCTAATTGGAAATAGGTAGGAGACAAGGGTGACTTAGACTGACTGACTTATATTGCTGAATTATTCGATTACTCATGAATTGAAATGCTTCGTTTAACATTGGTTACATATTAATAAAGTGCCGAGGTTTCATTGCTCATGTTGCTAATAAATTTCGGAAATCATATATGGCTGAATAAAGGTTTTTGATTAGAATTGTAACTAATAGGGAATAAAACAAACTAACTTCCATATGAGTGATGGTGGTTTCTGAATAGATTAGTTCATGGTATTTTGAGTTGATTGGATTGATTTGTTGTAACTGTCTTTTACTCGCTATACTTTACTAGGATATCCTGTGCGATCCAAAAGATTCATCGACCTATACGCGTCCCCTTGTAAGTTTACTTACTAAGGACAAGGCACGCTAGCACCCTTCAGTGCTCCTTCCTCCATGGTAACACTGAGGAATTGTGCATGCCCTTGCCATGTTGCTGTTGGCCTTGTAATGAGTTTTTTCCCTGGAAATTTGGTTTGGTATTTGTATATTTTTGAACTCTTAAGTTTAGAATTCAATTTCATCTTGCTGCTGGGCTCAGCTGACATCTTTAGGAGAGAACCCCTTGGACTGAGTGGAGACAAAGGAGTGATCTGAAGGTTTCTTGGTGGCACCCATAACCAATTCCAATTCCTCGCTAGTTCTGCTTCTTCATCGTGCAGTTAAGATGCTTTGCATGAGAACTGTGGTATTAGCTTGAAGGGGTTTATGGTAAGGCTCTTTAGGGAAGCAAATGTTGCCGGCCATGGATAAACAATGCTCTCACTTGACATTGCGAAGGGATAACACACTGCTGTCACTAACGTTTAATATTTCACCAATTAGGTCTCCCAGTCAAAACCCAAACCTGGAGAGTATTGGAGAACTGATACTTCACATTTAGGAGATTGGGGCTGAGGATATGATGGATATGGGTTATTGTGAAGATTGTGTGGATTATTGCTATTCTTCTCTGTGCTTTAGAAGATGGGCATAGAATTAGCAGCTGTATAAATTGCTCTAATTGCTCGCTGTTAGGTGATGCAGGTTTGTTGGGAGTAAATTAAATCAGTTTCAGCATCTCAAACTCTAAAAAGGTAACACAACATAGTTACAGGTGCATTAAGGTAATATTAATACAATGAATATCAGGACCAGAATCAGTGAATGGGAAGCAGGACAAGGCATGATTTATTCTAGCAGGGATAAGGTGGGTTGCCCTATTTAGCCTTCATCAGAAGGCATGGCATGATGTATGGCTTATTGTTTCTAACTCAGCAGAAGAGAGTGATACTGCAAATTTGTTTTGTGTGATGTTCATCTCAGAGAAGGGAACACTGGTTGCTCACACAGAGTGTCAGCACTGTTTGGTGCCAGGCTCTGCCTACATGGAGAAAGTACTACACTACTTTGCCCAGACACTGAACTACCCTTCCCAGCCATCTTTGTATTCTCACATTATTTGGAGATGGTGGTGGCCTCTTGTATTAGTTGTACTTCTAAAATGATCATAGATGTGTATCCTCACACTTCCATCTCCCCGTTGGTGCCACTGTCAATTCCCAAACCAACTTCTTAAATTGTTTCTGTCTGGGATTGACGAAAGGCAGGATCTCCCATTCACTGGGAAATCAAAATGAAGGAGTCTCACTCAGTGATTTAGCAGATACTACTATGGGACTCACTTAGACTTTAGTGGAAAGGTGCATCCAGCTAAAAACAGTGGATGCACTGTTCCACCAAAGGTTTGGTTCCCCTGCCCAACTACCCAATTAGATCTGAGGGAACCAATGAGTTTTCCACTGGCACAGCCTCAGCTGGCTCTGCCCATTTAAGCCTTTGACCTGGCAGTCCATCTGCCTCTGGGCCTCATATTTCGTCTATTGTTTAGGTATCCCCTTTTAAATAATATGTGTTCATTTTTTTAGGGATACGTTTTAAATGCAAATTCACAAATGCCACCATTGTGCAAGTATATGTCTTGCTGCAATGTTATAATGTGATAATTCAGCTTGCTTGAATATATTCATATTTTATACTGGCATGGTTTAAATTGAGGTTTTAATTATTGTTTTCTAAAAATGAACTAGGTTTCGTAGAACTTCATATTATGGTTTCTCAGTCATTGCTTTTCAATAAAAGCAATATTTTACTGAATAAAAGTCGGTGACCGGTTAGAGGGGCTTCATTATTATGTGTTTCTTCTGACGATGTTAAACAACATGCAGACAGAGTATATTAATTTAAACTGAGAGGTTTTAGATGGAAATAAACTTTCTGTAAACACCTTTCATTGTGAAGCTTACCGAAAAGACACATCAAGTCTTCTGTGCACTTGGCCTATCTTCCAGCCTCAAGGACATAGCAACTGAATCCTAGGCAACTACGTCCACTGTTCAAAAAGGTATTTTGGTGAATATACAATATACATATAGGCCCTTATTCAGTGCTAAGTACATCTTAGCTATAGCAAAGGAGGTTTGAGGAATGCAAGAAAACCTCACAGTACTTATAATGTAACAAAATGTTCTGTTATTTGCCCACCCGCAGATATCTCTGTCACTATTTTTTTATGGCTATTATTAATATCGTGTGCACTAAGATAGGGTTTTGAGTTTAAAAAAATCTTGAACCTATATTCCTAGCTTCCTAGTATTCTTGCATGTGTCTACCCATGATGAAAGAGGGGAGGAATTCACCAACTATTCCTATGAAGTTTATCGGACTGATTATTACTAGATTTGCACCTTACCCATGTAATGCTCAATGGGTGGTGGTGTGTTGCAGTCCATTGGGTTTTCTGTCTTGTGTTGACACATTGACAAATACCTTAGTGCCAGCTGGTATAGACAGCTTGCCACCAGGCAGTGTTCTGGAAGATCAAGGAAATGTGTCACTGAAGAAGGTTGCTGACCCTTTATAGGGTGTGACAACCATCACTAGATTTGCTTTCCCAGAAAAAAAAATTGGGAGTATGGCAGGTACATGTAGGGAAATGAAACAACAATCACAAAGGTAGAAATCTCCTTGTGTGTACGGGTCATTGTTTTTTTATTTCAAGAATGAAACTCACTCCTTCGTAGTTTATGTATTGAAATAAAAATACATTGCAGAGCAGATGCTGCAAACATGGTGCCTGCTCAGAAAAGTTCAGCACTTTCAGGGGGCCCACTACATTGGTAGCTACATGTAAGGTCCTGACAACTTAATCTGCCAATAAACAGCAGTAAGGTCAAAAGTGCTAAGATACTTGGCAGATGCCAGTGTATCTATGAGCTCATCTGCCCTGGGGATAGGATGAGCATCAGTTTTGTTTACTGTATTGAGCCCTCTATAGTCAACACAAAACCTCATCTCTCTTTCCCCATTTTGAGAGTGTGGTTTTGGGACCAGAACCACTGGGATAGCCCAGGGGCTATCAGAGTGCTCAATGACTCCTAGGTTTACTCTGGAAGGTAGGCTGTCCCCTGTATCGATGGTGTGTTCACACCATGTGGTTTGTCCAGGTGTAACGGAAAACAGTTCTGAGAACTGCCCTAAGAGATTTCTGCAGTCTTCTTTTTGAAACTCAGAAAGGCAATCTGCTAAAACTACCCCCTCAACTGAGCCATCATCAGCAGAATTGGAAATGAGGTCAGGGATAGGGTCACTCTCTTCTTCCTGTCCCTCATCAGTGGCCACGAGCAGGGTTAAGTCAGCCCTGTCATAGTAGGGCTTTAGGCGGTTCACATGAAGTACCCTGAGGGGACTTCTAAGAGGGCCAAGGTCTACTAAATAAGTGATCTCACCCTTTTTCTCCACTATGATATGTGGTCCACTCCGCTTGTCTTGGAGCGTTCTGGATGCCACAGTCTCCAGGACCCACACTTTCTGCCCTGGTTGGTGCACAGTCAGGACAGCCTTCTGGTCATTCCATTGGTTTTGCAATTCTTGGCTTGCCTGGAGGTTTTTACTGGCCTTCTTCATGTACTCAGCCATCCTTGATCTGAGGCCAAGCACATAATCCACTATATCTTGTTTAAGAGGGTTCAGGGGCTGTTTCTAACCCTCCTTCACAAGAGCAAGTGAACCCCTAACAGGGTGACCAAAGAGGAGTTTAAAGGGGGTGTGCCCAATCCTTTCTGGGGAACCTCCCTGTATGCAAAGAGGAGGCATGGTAACAGGACATCCCATCTCCTCCTGAGTTTTTCAGAGAGTCTCCTAATCATGGCTTTGAGTGTTTTGTTAAAACACTCAAGCAACCCATTTCTGGGATGGTAATGTGTGGTGAATTTAAAAGTTACGGCACATTCTTTCCGCATAGCTTTCAAGTATGCAGGCATGAAGTTACTACCTCTGTCTGATATAACCTCTTTTGAGAAACCCACCCTGGAAAAGATTCCTAAGAGGGCCTTGACCACTGCAGGAGCTGTAGTGGTCCTAAGAGGTATGGTTTCTGGATACCTGGTGGCATGGTCCACTACCACCAGAATAAATCTGTTTCCAGAAGCTGTGGGACGGTAAAGGGGCCCAACAATGTCAAACCCTACTTTATCAAAGGGTACCCCAACCACTTGAAGTGGAATTAAGGGGGACTTTGGAGTGCCACCAGTCTTGCCACTGGCTTGACAGGTGACACAGGAGTGACAAAACTAATTTGTCTTTTGACATCTGGGGCCAGTGAAAGTGAGGGGCCAGGCTGTCCCGCGTTTTGCTTTGTCCCAGGTGACCAGCAAGGGGAATGTCATGGGCTAAGGTCAACAAAAACTCTCTGTATTTTAGAGAGATTACCAATGTTCTGGTGGCACCAGGTTTGGGTTCCTTAGGCTCTGAATGCAGGAGGTTGTTTTCCGAGTACACCCTGTGGGTGCCACTGACATCCCCAGCTTCCTGTTTGACAGCTTGCTGTCTCAAACCCTCAAGTGTGGGACAAGTCTGTTGAGCCACACTGAACTCCTCCCTGGCAGTTCCCCTGCACCTAAGAGTTCAGCTGTGTCAGCTTAAAGTTCTTCAGGTGTAGGTTCTGTCCAAGGAGTAGATTCCTCCTCCTCAAAGGGGGATTCATTAGTGGAGGGAGGGATAGGGGCTAATTTCTTACCCTTTCTGCCCCTGCTTTTGGGAAGCTCTTGGTCCATAGTTTCAGTATCCAGGTTTTCCTGTCCTCTTTGCTTCTTGGCCTGAGCCCTGGTTAAAGCAAATATATGCCCAGGAATGCCCAGCATTGCTGCATGGGCCTCCAACTCTACTTCAGCTGAAGCTGAAGTCTCCAGGTCATTCCCTAGTAGACACTCTACAGGTAGGTCTGTGGATACTACAACTTTTCTAGGACCAGTAAGCCCCCCAGGTGACAACTGTCCTGGGGCGGCTCACAGTATTGTTGTGGGAGTCAGTCACCTGGTACTGATGACCCAGTAGGTGTGCTCAGGGGACACAAGTTATTCAGTCACCAGTGTGACACTGACACCTGTGTCCATGTAGGATTCAACCTGAACACCGTTTATTAGGGTTTTGCTTGTACTTATCCATATTAAAGAGAAAAGCAACAAGGGTGGCAAGGTCAATGCCACCATCAGAGACTAAAACAACCTCAGTGGCTTCCCTAACTAAACCATCCCCCACTACACTTCCCAGAGTTAGCCCTGCTACACCCTTGGATTGACTATTGGTAGTATTAGTCTTCCCACCACCACTGCTATTGAAATTGTCAGGACTTCAGCCCTCCGATATGCGGATCGATCCCCTGTAAAGGTATATATTTTTTATTGATGTTTGCTTTCCCTTGGCACCCAGGGAAACAACACATCTCGAAAAGAAATATATGTATAAAAATATGGAGAAAGAGACTTTCTCTCTTGCTCTCTGTTTCTCTCTCTCTAAATATATATATATATATATATATATATATATATATATATATATATATATATATGATTATATATATCCCTTTTTTTAATACATCTGTGTTTTCCCTGGGAGAGAGAGAAAGATAGCTCTATACATATGTGCTTGCTAAAGGCTGTGATGATGGGTATGTGGCAAGGTGAAGTAATAGAGTGTCTTTTTTGTTTTTTTCAGTGTTTTTTTTTAGAACCTGCTGATTGAGGGAAGAAGAGAAGGTAAGGTGACCGACGTTATTTACTGTTGCACACATCACTCACACACACACACACACACCAGCAATTTTGCGAACAACATATCTGCCCTCTCCATAGGCTAGTGTTTTAGAAGGACAGGTCAGCCTGTAGTAGACATAGGCCCTCATTACGACCCTGGCGGTTTGTAACCGCCAGGGCCGCGGGACGCGGTGGCACCGCCGACAGGCCGGCGGTGCCCCGCGGGGCATTCTGACCGCGGCGGCTTAGCCGCGGTCAGAGAAGGGAAACCGGCGGTCTCCCGCCGGTTTCCCGCTGCCCCCAAGGAATCCTCCAAGCCGGGGCAGCTTGCTGCGCCGGCTTGGGGATTCCGACTCCCCCTCCCGCCATCCAGTTCCTGGCGGTTCTCCCGCCGGGAACCGGATGGCGGGAGGGGGAGTCGCGGGGCCCCTGGGGGCCCCTGCAGTGCCCATGCCAATGGCATGGGCACTGCAGGGGCCCCCGTAAGAGGGCCCCGCTTGTATTTCACTGTCTGCATAGCAGACAGTGAAATACGCGACGGGTGCAGTAGCACCCGTCGCACCTTCCCACTCCGCCGGCTCGATTACGAGCCGGCTTCATGGTGGGAAGGTCGTTTTCCCCTGGGCTGGCGGGCGGCCTTTCAGCGGCTGCCCGCCAGCCCAGGGGAAAACTTGGAATGCCGGCCGCGGTCTTCAGACCGCGGTGCGGTATTCCTGCGGCGCAACTTTGGCGGGCGGCCTCCGCCGCCCGTCAAAGTTGTAATGAGGGCCATAGTGTCTCATTGGATGACTGCTGCTCAAGCCCTAACTTGGTAGGATCAGAGATTGAGACAGCAGATACTGAGACAGTATCTGAGAGAGAGGACAATGGAGCAGAATCTGGAAGTGATTTTTCAGACAGCAGACTCCCATTCAGCAACTCCTCTTTCAGTGATTCTGAGCAAGATGATGAGGACAGTCATACTGTCAGTTCGCAAGCAGTCTGTGCAGCTGGACAATGGTAGCAGGTTAGCCCAACCCGGAGAGCAGGCATGTGTGATGGCAAATGCTCCCTTGGCAGCCCCCAGTTTAGATCAGTCCCAAACTCCACCTACTTACTGGCAAAGCTGGATGTAAAGTTAAAACAGCCCTCTTTTTGCCAATTGACTACACACATCTCTTTTTTGGATGTCGACTTCCTTCAGCAAATTGTGCAGCAAACAAATTTGCTTGCTGAGCAATTTCTGAGAGAGCATCGAGGCATTCTATGCTCTTGTTCTAGGACACAGCAGTGGACTACCACTTCACAGGAGGAGTTAAAGATATTTTGGGGCCTTACACTCAAAAAGGGGTTAGTGCAGAAATCAACCTTGCAGTCCTACTCGTCGACTCACACGGTTGGGTAACCCCCATATTCACACCGTACATAAGAAGAGATCGTTTTTTGCTATTGCAATGCATGCTGCATTTCAGTGAAAATTCTGCTGCATTGCTCCCGGACCATTTAGGCCTTGACAAGTTGTTCAAAATTCAGCGTGTTGTGAAACATTTGTCTGCCAGGTTTCCAGTAATTTATACTCACAAAAAGAATATAGCAGTCAATGAGCACATGCTATGTGATAGCCGGCTAAGTATACAGCTTGAGATTGTATATAGGGAAGGACTCCACTCTAAACCCTGTAGGTTGCCCTCCCACGCTAGGGGTCACAGGAAAGATTGTATGAGAGCTTGTCCAGCCACTCCTTCACAAAGTTATATATAGCCTTTATGTGGACAATTTCTTTATGGGAGCTGTTCAATGAGCTGTGCAAAGCTGGCACTGTGGCGTGCAGCTTGTTTGCAGAAGCTCCAGAAATCCCAGAGTACTGCGTGGCATCCCAATGAACTGCTTGCAGTCAAGTTGTCAAGTAGGCATGACGTGTACATGCTCACTACAACTCATGATGAGAACACTTCCATGTGATTTGGGGTCACATGGCTGAAGTCCACAAGCCCACCTGTATACTTGATTACAACAAGTACATGGGCAGAGTGGACAAGAATGACCAGGATCTTAAACCATACAATGTGAGCCGTAAAACTCCCACTTGGAACAAGAACCTGATCCAGATGACAATACACAATGCGTATGTTGTTTATCGTCAGACACCCACAGGAAGGCTCATGTCTTTCCTGAGCTTTCAGTTGTCTATGATTGAAAGTCTTTCTGCTGCTACAGAAGCAGAGGCCTCCACTTCATATGATCTGGAGGACGTGGCAAGGCTGCAGGAGCAACACTTTGCTGATAGCATTCCTAAAACACCCAAAAAGGATATACCATGTTGTTGCTGTAAAGTGTGCTTGAAGCATGGAAAGAGGCAGGAGAGTAATTTTACTGTCCCCAGTGCCCATCTCAGCCAGGCCTGTTTTGTCATACTTGCTTTATGTTGTATCATACTAAAGCGAACTTCGTGGAAATTGACTGGGGTGGAGCTGCTGTTGGGTAAACCTTTCAATGGCTGTGCATGGATACCTAGCGTCCATGGGCCACTACTTTGTTTGGCAAGCAGCCGCAGCATTTTAGTACCTCTACTTCTGGAAATCATGGACTTCCTTTTGGCCTGCTTGACACCTTTATCCACCGTCAGAGCACAGTAGACATTCTTTTTGCCGATTGACAAGTGCATGATAGTCCCCACACTGCACATACTAGTGGACAGAACATATGCCACTTTGTCACGGAGTGCCCTGTGTGGCAAAATGTTGAAGGCGTGGCTTCATTTTAAATTGCTAGTTAGGGAACTTATGTATGTTATTTAAGGACCACCCTGATTGCCCACGAGAACAGAGAAAGTGTCATAGGTCAAACAAATGCCCTGTAAGACTTATTTACCAACATTTCTACGTGCTTTGAAAGTGTGCAAACCCAATTAGTATTGTGTATTATAACCAATTTTATTGAAAAGGGGTATAGGACTCAATATCATGTATGCTGATTGTTTTCACATCCTATGTACAGCATACAAGATATTGTGCCCTGTACCATTTTTCAATATCATTGGGTATGATACAGGATAGCTACTGAGTTTTCAAATTTTCAGAGCAAATGTAGGTGAATGGGTCCCACAGGACATTCGTTTGTTTTTTTACATTAGATACCTTAGGCAGTAATCCCCAGCTTGTCTGCCTCAGTTTCAACTGCAGATATGCTCGCTTAGTTTGAGGAATAGGCCCGCAAAACCTACTTGGACATCCCCAACGTGCATCCACAAACTGGAAGGACTTGGATTTAGCACAGTATGTTCGCTGATGGTGAATGAAAGACACATTTTCTTGAGCTTAAAAGGATGGAAGGCTAAGGACGGAAGAGAGTAGTATAGGTTCACTTGGCAATTATAAAGGATTAGTCAGGCCATGTAAATCAGCCCCCCTTGGATACCCGTTGGTGTCTAGTTTTTAACAATGTACAGGTTGGCTGTTGCAAACACTAGGCCTACCCATACAAATCAGATACCATTTATATCGGGAGATCTGGGGGAATGCCGAGTGGAAGGTAGTTTGAGGTTCCCCTCAGATTCCAGAACTTAACATCACAGAAATGTGAGAAAAATGTGTTTTTTAGAAAATGTGTTTGCGTCGATGTTGCATTTTGGACTGTTTCCTGTTGTGGGCATAGGTCTAGCCATGCAAGTGAGGTACCATTTTTATCAGGAAACCTAGGGGAACGCTGGGTGGAAGGATATTTGTGCTTCCTGCAGCTTCCAGGCCTTTCCATCACATAAATTTGAGTATAATGTGTTTTTAGTGAATGTTTGAGGTTTGCAAGGGATTCTAGGCCACAGAACTTGGTGTGAGCCACAGAAGTAAGCCCACCTTGGATACCCCTGGGTGTCTAGTTTTACTAATTTACAGGTTGATTAGGTTTCCTTAGGTGCCTGGAAAAGAGGGCCAGTTTTCGTTGGAAAAATGCACTGCAGCCGTGTTGTATTCTGGGCTATTTCCTGTCGCGGGCAGTAGGCCTACCCACATAAGTGAGGTACCATTTTTATTGTAAGATTTGTGGGAGCATAAAGTAGTAGAACATTTTTATTATCTATTGGATTTCACTTCATTTGTGCCCTTGAAATATAAGCCAGTGTAGAAGAAAGATGACATTTTGAAAAATACCCTCCAAATCATATGCTAGTACGGGTACCCACAAATTCAGAGATCTAGAAATAATCATTGCTCTTAAACTCTATATCTTGTGCCTATTTCAAAAATACATACGTCACCCATTTTCACTCTGTCTATTTCGCTGTAAGAATTGATCTATACTCTGTACTCAATAAAAAAATATTTTATGATGCAGCTCAGTTGTTGGCTCTTTGTATCTTGGGTTCTTAGAGAACCTACAAATACTATATATACCCACCACCAAAAGGGTCTCACAAACTTAGTGGTATATTGCTTCTGTCAATTGGCCACTGTGACAAAAAGGTACAGATGAAAGTGTCACAAATGCCCATCTTCTTCCTACTCATTTTCAATATTTCTTTATGTAAACAGTTATTTTCCTTGACAAAACCTTTTGGGATCTATGCACAGGTTTCCACCACAAATTGTAAGCAGGTCGAGAGCACAAAAGTAAAGAAATTATGCTACTTCTTAGGAAAATGCCAAAACTGTAGTACAAAATTAGCTTTTTGGATTCAGCTCTGCATGTTCCTGAAACCTGAAAAGATGGTGACTTTGGTACAGCAAACTGTTTGTGGATGCCATTCTTAGGGTAAAACCAGGCCCTTTTATCTGGAGCCTATGTTCGCTATTTTTCTCAAAAAGCTCAAAGCTATGTTTTGCCTATTTTCTCAGTCCCTTCCAGGTGAATTTACAAACCCTGGGTATCTTTACAGTTGTACAGGATGTTGGGAAAAAAAGGATGCAAATTTGGTGTAGAAATCTTATGTGGAAAACAAATATGGAGCCCTAAGTGTGAGCTACCCCAAATAGTCAAATAAGGGCTCAGCACTGGTGGGGGTGGATGGAGACCCAGCAGCTAAGGGATTAATTAGCTTTGAGATTTCGTTGTGTGACATACTACTGAAATGTCTATGTCTCAAAAATAAGTTATTGAAGATAAACAAGATTTTTCACAGTACACATTACCCTAAATGTCACATATGAGTGTACTGGTACCCATTGGAGACACTTCTTGGCCATTGTCATTGAATCATGTTTTTTAGCTTACATACGAGAGACACCTCTATGTTTTAAACTAATTGAAGAAAAGCTAGTTGTTTCGTAGGGGCCCTGAGGAGAATTACATTGACAGAGTCGATTCTTGATTGTATGATGGCAGTAACAACAGGTTGTCTTATGGAACTGAAAAAAGGGAAATATTGCAGAGTATTTTGCAGAGAAAGAAGCGTAGCTATGCCGAATGTGCAAAATGTGAAGCTGTGCCTAGATGTGTGTCAACGTGAAAAACGACACTACGAGCAGATTTTGCTGAAAGGAGAGCTGCAGCTAGGCTAGTGGAAGTCCATTACATTGCTATTTGTAAATGGAAGCAGACGTTGTAGTTTACATGGATTAAACTTAAAGTAATTGGAGGACATCCACCATCTAATGGTTGTAAGGCTTTTAGAGAGATAAAATATAGAATCTGTCTAGGGCCTTTGGTCTGGCCACACTGCAAATATAAGTGGGATACCCAAATGGTCTATTATTTCATTTAAACATCCTAACCCTGACTAAACATTGATCTATATTGTCAAATCACTTTCTTATTGTTGCTATGCTTCAAACCTATACCACTGTCAAAATTATGCTTTATTTTTCTCAACTAACTCTCCTTTTGAAAAACAAAAACTCATAAAGCCCCTTTTCTTTAATCTTTAAGCACGCTATGGAGAAGATGATTTGGCTTGCAATGCTGCAATAAATAAGCCTCACCATTAATTTACTATTTTACTCATATATTACGTTGCTCTGTGCATACAGAGCTTTTAAGGCCATATTGTATGTCTTACATAGCAATGCACCTTTATGTTTGAAATATATATATATATATTTATCCTAGATTTTACACTCCGTGTACAAGTTGTTTAAGCGCTTTATTCTAAATTCAAACTGTTTCTAAATATCGGTTTGACTGTCATTGACACGCTCCTGTTGTGAGCACCCCTCCTCACGTGTCAAAGCATAATAACCATGTCAGCATCTCAGCACCGCAAGAAAGCATCATGTAGACTGAAAACAAAATGATTGTCAGGTATGCCTCAATGAACAGAATTTTTTTGAATCAGAGCCAGTAGCTTTCTCTTTCTCGTTTCAGAGGCAGAATTGAAATGATATAACTAGTGTGAAATGAATTAGTAAATGCGATCGCAAAGAGATGACGTGCATGCTTGATACCAAACATTTGAAGATAAAAATAACTGTACAGCAACAGCTAATAGATTTTTCATTGTTTTATGACAACACATGGATCTAGCCTTTAATAATTCCATTGCAAAGTACAGATGCTGTATGGGTGTTGTAGAACAAAGACTGAAATAAACAAGGATTGCCAAAGCCAACAAGTCTGGGTTTAATGTGCTAACATATTCTGTGCTATCACATTAGATCTAGACACAAAGGAGGGAGCCAGCAAGAGCAGAAAGAAAGGGATATAGTTGTAAAGTAGTTTCTCTTCCAGTTCAGTGCTAGCACTTCAGTAAAGGTGGAAGGATACACTTAAATAGCCAGTATCATTAACTGAGAGATGAATACTCCACTGGTTTGGCCCAAGGTGTTTACAACAAGCTTTAACATATATATATATATACATACATATATATTTCCATTCCATATCTGTATTTATGTAAAGTCCTATAATTCATTATTTCATTTTATAGTCAAAGGTCTATATGCATATGCTCAGAGAACCTAACCCCAAAAGCCAGTGGGGTCTTGAACATAGGAAAATGACACTTATGAGCTCATTTATTAACTGGTAGATGATAAGATGTTATAACTAAAGTATTTTAATGTGGACTATGCACACCAACTTCCTTGAAGTGCTAACTTTTCTTTCAATGTTTATAGTACAGACTTACATACTTGGAATTGAGCGACCAGTAACACCCTCACTGCTGCTTTGACATAACAGTACACTTGGGGTGGTATGTTTTTTACTTTGTCAAATCATTGGACACTTCTGACCAACATGAAGGCTGTAGTCTGTTCTTAAGAGGAGCACCAGCCAAAAAATGGCAGATGCCCTGGCCGCCAAACTTGTGTTTCTTTTTCCTCATTTAGAAGTAGAAACACCACTACGTTTCGGACAAGGGATCCCTAGCTGGCTCCATTGTCAGAACATTTTAGCAGGTCACTTATATAACTATTGGTGATGATTTTTGTCCGTCAGAACAGCTACCCTGTTTAGGGTGGGCCGCCTAATGCAGATTTTTCTTCTCTGTGTATACCATATAAGACATCTGCAAATGGGTTAGTAAAAGAACAAATTGCTCCTGACGCTCAGCAAACTGAGTAAACGTCCTGCTCATCAGGGACACATTTTTGTTGGATTTATTAAAACAAATCCTAATTGAGGTTTTGTTTCTGAAATACGAAATAAGCTTAAGCATTCTGACGTTCACTTTCTTGGTTTTCTAAGTGAGAACACCTAAATGTGTCAGGTTTGCCTAAACATGGATTTCGTGCTCACTATCCAATTGGGCTCAAGCTGCTCCTTATTGACGAGGCCCTCATTACAGAAACTGGTCTGGGACGTGTTCCCATCTGTAGGGAACCTGTTCTGGCCGCTTAGGCTCGAGTGTTTCTGTTGGAGCAGGATCATGAATGATTTGCATGTAGTTGATTGCTGTCTCTCTCGTAGACCAGCTGCTGATTGAAAATAATGCAATGAAATGTTACTTTAGTAAATACGAGTGGTTGCGATACTTTCAAAATTTCATCCATCACTTTTTTTGCTTGTTTAACTGTGATGCCCTAAAAGTGACATTTATGCCCAGAGGTGTGTCCCCTACGGGGCATTCAGCTGTACTCAAGCTGCACCTCACTGTCTGAGGGGATCTGGCCTGGTAGACTGATTTGGATTTCTCCTGTTGTAGCAGGACCAAGGATAATTTGCATATGCCTGGGCTCTGTTTCCTTTCAGGATTTCTAAATATGGCAGGTGATTCTCTGCTGGGCTGGTGAAAGTGGGGCCTCCAAAGCCGCAGAGGATTGCAAGACCAATCATAACATTAAATATTACTCCCAGATCTGATTTAGAGTTTACTGGTAACAGAAAATCCTCCAATTTGTGGACACCTGCTGAATTTCCTCCACCTTAATGACTCTGCGATGGAGATATTTAAATCATTGAATTTTCCTTTAGCTCTATAGTTTCTTCCTGAAATTTGAGTATTTTAGCCAATGAACTCTAAATCAGGCCCTTAGACAACTTTTGGGAACTTTAAGAGATACAAAGATTTAAACAGAGGAAGTGCATATGAACACTTAGGTGATCATAATTATAACATTATAAGAGGGTGAGGTGAGCCAGTGAGTGGATACTGTCTACTATTTATGAATGTATGTATGTATGTGTTAGAAATGGGGTCTTTGGTTGGCAGTCAGGTTACCCCCTGTCCAAACAAGGACCCTCACTCTATTCAGGGTAAAGGAGAATCACCCTCAGATAACCCCCGCTAACCCCTTTGGTAGCTTGGCACGAGCAGGCAGGCAGGCTTAACTTCAGAGTTCTAGGTGTAAAGTATTTGTATCAAAACACACAATAACTTAGTGAAAACACTACAAAATGACACAGAACAGGTTTAGAAAAATAGAAAATATTTATCTAAACAAAACAAGACCAAAACAACAACAATTCAACATACTCACGTCAAACTATTAATTTTAAAAGCAAAAGAATCTTAAATCCTTTTGTACACAGGTAAAACACTGTTACCTGGGTAGCGTCAAAATAACACCCATGGGCGAGTGTGTGTCGGAAAAGGTAAGCAGTGCGTCAATTTCTCACCAGCAAGCAAGATTGTGCGTCATTTCTCCTTCTCTGGTCGAGTCGCCATGCGTTGTTTTTCCTCCCTGCAGGAGAGCGATGCGTCGATCTGGGCAACACTCAGGTCCGGGCAGGCACTGCGTTGTTTTTCCGCACCCAGGAAGGTTTGCATAAAAAATCCTGCCGCACGGTATCTGAAAACCGTCCAGTGTGGGTTGCGACCTATCAGCCTTCATCAGCGGTGTTGTGCGTAGTTTCTCCTGCAGCATGCATTGATCTTCCATCCGCGCTGCAAGCGGAGCATCGATTTCAGCCACAAAGCCGGTGGCGTGTCGTTTCTCAGTCTTGCTCAGGAGGTTGCATCCAAAATTTTCTGCACGGTGGTGTGTGCATGGATTTTCAAGCTTGGTCTGCCAGCTTCACCTGTCAAGGCCCCAGGAACTGGTAGGGCCCAACTTGGCAGGGCAGGAATCTCAGCAGAGAGTCCAGGTGCTAGCAGGGGAAGTCTTTGATGGCCTTGAGACTTCAACAAGCAAATACAGAAGTACACTGTTCCAAAAGGAAGAAAGAGAAGTAAGGGGAACCTTTATCTACAGGAGTAAGAGCCCTCATGCACCACATTGGGTGTCTGGTTTCATCATCGGGAAACACTCCTCGTTAGGCCGGTGTTGCAATGCCTAACGGGCTCCCCGAGGGGAGCTCTTAACCGTATTGCAGATGGAATGAGTAATTAAGTTTAAGTACTCAGGCAGTAATGGAGAGAAAAATAGTAAAATTGGTTATGCATCTAATTATAATAATCATGAATTTTAATCAGTAATGATAAGATGGAGACCAAGGTTAAAAACAGAGAGAGAGACAAAGGGTGAGTAGTAATGCTCGCGTGCTCTCAACATTTAGACAAGAGGAACTAACTAATTGTTGTCCTACTTGATGGAAGGTCTACATGTTTCGCGTCTGTTGGCCCAATAGGGTCCGCAGACGCTTCATCAGGACCAAAGAAAACAAGAACTTCTCCAACAAAAAGTAATAACTATACCCTACTCGGGAAAAGGAAAATAGAACAGTCACTTACTTTGATGCGTCTGTTATGTCAAAAAAGGTCGCCCTACAAATAAAATTAATCATGGAAAGTACAAGAATGAATGAAAATTGTATAGTACTACCAACATAGTGAACAAAGTGATATGGTGCACCACTTGTGTCAAAAATATTAGAGGAATTCAGCTTACCATCCCCGGTTTTAGGAGAGAGCTCATTAGGATCGCTAGTCAGAAGCTGGAACTGGCGTTCTGAGTATTGGTAGTCATAAACAATAAAAGTTATGGCACAATGGCTGCATATAGGTTCAATGAACATCTCAATCAGGGGTTCAACTTTAAACATCAAATGTATCCATCAAAAATAAATTCATCATTCGACTGACATTGTCTATTGCATTATCAATTTTAAGAATCACAAACTCAAAAGACAGCAATCAATGTAAGTGATTGAGTATCTGAGGTATAGATAAGAGGATTTCATTAAATCTAGTTCATGGAAAATCGGTTGAAGTGCCCCGAATTTCAAAGTAATAATAGGTGTTTAATAAGTTAATGATTGACACCTCTAAACGCCTAGCAGACTCGACTCAGCGAGCGTTAGAAGGTTCTGTGTGGAAACACTTTCTTTTTTAAAAATCGTGAAAAATCAATAAGGGATACGAGCTGCTGTGATCACCTGTTGCCTCTATATAACCAAAAGCGCAGTGGCCACTTGTAATTTAAAATGTAGGCGACAGATTCTGCTGTAAAAAAAGACAGAAGAAAGCTCAACGTGGAGCCTACTCACAATTATGCGTCGTTCGTAGGTTTGTGCACCTACCCTGCCGACCGCATCCTGAAAAACAGCGGGTGCCGTCCAGGCAGTGTTTATCTAGCGTCGTGAGACGGCGCGCGTCTGCGGCGGGTAAATAACAGAGAGGACGGACTCGTGAGTGATGGTGGCATAGACACTGAAAACGGACTCAGTTCCACTATATGGAGGGATTGAGTCGTCCAGATAAAGAAGTATCAAGGTCTATATTAGATTTGTATTTTTGTTCAGCGAAAATGAAATAGGAGATTTCTGGTAAACCACTACTTCGGTAAATTCATTGAAATGACTAAAGTAGTCTTCAAGAAAGTCAAATAGAACAACTCAGCCTGTAGTATGGGTAATAATGGGCCTGACAGGCTATCGGCAACCCACATTTTGTTTGTTAAAACTTAATGAGGTCTTCTAATTAATTCTGAACGCTATTGATTACAGTGAGAGTACAGTCCAAGGAATATCATCGTTCAATCCCCGTACTGATGTACCTAATTTAAAGATCCAGCATTGTTCCAGTCTAAAGAGAAATTTAGCATCGTTGGATCTGACTGTAGGGGCTTCCAGTATCACCCACCATAGTTCATCGGGAGTATGGGGAGCGTCTATAAAATGTGTGGAAAGTTTTGTAGTCAACCTACGGCATCTGATATTACTCCTGTGTTCGTTAATTCTTATTTTTACCGGGCGTGTTGTCATCCCAACATAACGCAGTCCACAAGGACATGTAATCATGTATATACAATTCTTGGAGTTACAGTTTGTATGTTTTTTTAAGTGCCAAATCCCTATAGGGTCAAGGTCCAATGATTTTATTCGTCTAGTTAATATGCACACATTGCAATTCCCACAAGGGTAATGTCCTTCAATTGGAGGAAGATCACACAGTGTTCTTTGTGTAGGATTTTCATGTGCGCCACGGGGGCGTGTATGTACCACTATGTCTTTGATATTGGAAGTGCGCTTGAAGGCAAAGAGTGGTTTTGATATACTGATTCCTCCGCTCTCCAATATCGGCCATCGTTTGTTAATCAACTTTTTTATATCGTTGGATAGCGGGGTGAAGGTGGAAACACATGTGATCCGAGACTGGGGAGTTTTTTCTTTTGTAGACAAGAGCCATTCTCTCTGATTATTTTTAGCTCTTTTGCGAGCTAAATTCAAAATTTTTGATGGATAGTGACGTTCACAGAGTTTTGCTTGTAGAGTACTTGCTTGTTGATCGAAGTCTAGAAGGGTGCTACAGTTTCTTCTTAAGCGTAGAAAATGGCCCACAGGTAGGTTGTCTCTAAGAGCCTTCGGATGGTGGCTTTCATACAGCAACAAGCTATTCCGATCAGTGGGTTTGTGATACGTACTAGTCACTAGTAAGCCATTCTCATCGATTGAAATCATCAAGTCCAAAAAAGGTAAATGGGTCGATGATGCAGTGGATGTAAATTTCAAAAAGGGATCTAAGAAATTTACCCACGTAGTAAATTGGTCTACTGCAGTTAAAGGACCTTGCCATATGACCAAGATGTCATCTATATAGCATTTCCATAATTTGATTTCATTATGAAAAGGATTGGAATGAGGCAAAATGTATTTTTTCTCAAAGTCAAACATATATAAGCATGATAAGCTAGGCGCAAATGTACTTCCCATCGATGTACCTCGTATCTGATGGAAAAATTGTTCTTCAAATTGGAAATAGTTTTCAGTCAAGGCTAACGTGGCGCATTGCAGACTTCAACAACAGGAAGCAAGCTAAGTCACTGTCTAGAGAGAGGTGCAAACAGCTCAACTGTCAAACTCACCCAGGCAGGGAATCCACAAACAGGCCGAGTCACAGAATGGTTTAAGCAAGAAAATGCCCACTTTCTAAAAGTGGCGTTTTCAAACACACAATCATAAAACCAACTTTACTAAAAGATGTATTTTTGAATTGTGAGCTCAGAGAACCCAAACTCCACATGTCTATCCGCTCCCAAAGGGAATCTACGCTTTAGTCATATTTAAAGGCAGCCCCCATTTGAACCTATGAGAGGGATAGGCTTTGCAACAGTGAAAAACAAATTTAGCGATATTTCACTGTTAGGACATAATAAACACATCCGTATATGTCCTACCTTAACCACAGACTGCACCCTGCCCATGGGGCTACCTAGGGCCTAACTTAGGGGTGTCTTACATGTAAGCAAAGGGAAGGTTTAGGCCTGGCAAGTGGGTACACTTGCCAAGTCGAATTGGCAGTTTAAAACTGCACTCACAGATATTGCAGTGGCAGTTCTGAGACATGATTACAGACCTACTAATGTGGGTGGCACTACCAGTGCTGCAGGCCCACTAGTAGCATTTGATTTACAGGCCCTGGGCACCTCTAGTGCACTGTACTAGGGACTTACCAGTAAATCAAATATGCCAATCATGGATAAACCAATTACATACACATTTTGTAAAGGGGCACTTGCACTTTGGCACAGGATAGCAGTGGTGAAGTGCCCAGAGTAACAAAAACAGGTAAAACAGAGTCCACACATCAACAACCCGGTAAACTGAGGAAAAAAATTAGGGGAGACAACACCAAGGATGCCAAGTTTAACAGTATGTATGTATGTATGTTTGTATGCATGTAGTATTGATGTAGTGCAAACCCAGCCAAAAGCCAGCAGAGTGCTTTAGAGGGTCAAAGACAGGCATACAGCCAACCTGTATTAGGAGAGGTAGCTGTTTTGCAAACTTTTTATACATTGTGATGTAGTGTTCCTTAAAGAGGTGGCTCTTCAGATATTTCCTACATTGGAGCAGCGTTGGGATGTTCCTGTTGGATACAGGGATGTTGTTCCAGATCCTGGATGCAAATATGGAAAAAGCCTACTGCCTTGTTTTTTTTCTTTTTTTACACTTCTTAGTCTCCAGTCTCATGGTGTCCGGGCTGCAGGTATGCCGAGAACCCCAGGTTGTCTTAAGATGAGTGGGAGTACTGTTTCTGATGGCTGTGTAATGATGAAGCTGTTTTTGAAGATGGTGCAGGCTGTCAAGAGGACAAGGGTAGTCTACAGATTTCAATGAGGGTACCAGTCATTTGATCATTTTTCTTCAGGCCCTAGACGAGACATGCTACAGGGATGTCACTGGCATCCCTTAATGACATCAGTCATTAAGGGATGCAAGTGTGAAGTCTAGGAGGCCTTGTAGCAGGGCCATTATGCTGATGCAGTATTATAATGACTTTAGCACTAGCTATAATGTCTATTTCTGGAATAAACATTTCCACCGTATTTAGAAGAGAGAGCTAGTCCCAGGTCCTGTTTGTATTCTTGGCAAAGTGTTCCTTGAGAGTGAGGCTGGTGTCCAGGGTGATAGCATTGAGTGAAGTTTGACGTTTAAAGCCATCAGTGTTCATATCATTGAGCCTAGTTTGTACTCTTTCTGGTTTGTTGTACAGGACGTCTGACTTGATTGGGTTGAACTTCAGCTAGGCATTAGACATGCAGGTATGAATTACATGCAGGCAGTTTTTGAGGCACTAGATGTCTGAAGCAGATGAGACTTTCAAGTAGAGTTGTGTATCATCTGTATATTTGGAGCAACTTGTATCTGTTGTCTGTTGGAAGAGCATCAAGTGGTTCCATTTAGAGGTTGAAGATGAAAGGTGACAGTATGGAATTGTGGCGAAGTATGCAGGTAATAGGTATCTTTAGGGACCTGCAGGTGCCCATGTGAACAAAACTGTGTTGGATGGAAATGTAGGAGAACCAGTGAAGGACATTGGTAGGGATCCCAATTCAAGACTTCCAGGGTGCATATGAGGGTGCAATGGATGTTTGGGTCGAAGGCAGCCAAGAGGTTCAGCAATATCAGGACGCAGGGATCATACTCATTGTTTTCAGGAGGTGCATTGTCTATGGTGTGTAAAGTAGTGGCCGCCACACTGCAGCATAATCTGAAACCAGGCAACTTGTTGTGCTGGAGATGGTTAGCACCAATGTGACCTTGGAGTTGAACATAGAGTTCTTCAGTGATCTTGCAGATGAACAGTAGGTGTGCGATGGGCCAGCAGTTAGCAAGCTCATCAGTGTCTAGTGTAGGACTCATTAGGAGTGGAAAGATACAGCCCAATTTGAGAGCTTTTGGGAAGATGCCTTGAGTGCAGAAGGAATTGGCAATGGTGGGTAGGGGTGAGAGAATATTCCCTTGAGAGCTTTGATGAAATACAAGGGCAAGACATTATTTTCATAAGAAGTGACATTGAAGGAGTTGAGTATGTTAAGTATGTTGTGTTTATAGCTAGTTAGGAAGATTGCTAATGGATGGCTTTTGAGACTGTTCCTGAATTATCCCAGTGAAAGACCACATCTGAAATGCAAGGATACCTTGTCTCAAAATCTCAGGCCATATTCATTGAAAGTCTATTTATGCATGTTTTTTGTGAGTTTTTTAGTTTTTATAGTCTAATATATCAATAATTGTATGGCAAAAGAAACCACACATAAATTAATTGTATTAACATTTTAAATCTTTCTTCCCTAGGTCTCCACGTGGTTTAAGAAATAATTGGTCACAAAAGCGTTATTTTTACGGTGTGATCTACAGTTCCATGCACCTAATTTTATTTTCAGACATTGATCTTATGTACCACGATCTATTGCACCACTGAAAATCTGCCAAGAGTTTCTTCATTACTGTGTTTATTGTCAGGGGTAGGAACATGCTTAGACCCAATGGAAATGTGATCCTTGGCCTTTGGGAGAGTAGTTAACATTCACTAAACCTTATCTTTGTGGGTATTCCTGTAATACACCTAGGGCCTCATTTATGACAAACCGGTGCATTGATCACAATGCACCAGTTTGCTTGCCCCACCCTGCGCCCCCCCAAGACACCATGGTAGCACTGTAATTACAATACAGAGCACCATGGTGCTCATTCACAGAGCTGCGTCAGAATTTCTGATGCAGTTGTGGTGATTTGCTGCACTAGCATAAAAAATGTTGACGCTAGTCCAGCAAGCTCAGAGAGGCCCATTTGAAACAGCCTAGTGTCACTTTAACACCTGCCCTTGAGGAGGCATTAAAAATGGTGCTATAATGATGGAATGAAGTCTTGTAGATTTCACTGCACCATTCCTGTGGGCCTCCTAGTGAGGGGACACCTCCATTTCATACCTGGTGCAGGTATAATGTGGTGCAAGGGTTTACAAACTGGTACAATGGTACCATTGTGCCAGCTTGTAAGTATGGCGGTTCTGCGTTGCCATAGCGTAAACAAACATGATGCTACAGTGGCGCAAGGGGCTTGTAAATGACCCCCCTAATGTGTGCACTTACTCTTTGCGCCTAAAACACGGCTGTGTGTGCAGATTGTATCTAGAAAACCCAAACCACAACTTTTTACTTTTGAGGTGTAGGAAAGGACTATTCTGTGGTGTGGGGCTAGTCCTCAGCATGTAATACTCTCACAATACCCCATAGATGGTCCTGAAATCCTTAGCTCAGTCCTGGTAGTGTGGCAAAGAGCAGTCAGACTTTAATTAGAGAAACATGTATTAAGTATTTCACAGCACAAACATGGAAAATCAGTAATTGGCACAACTTGAAATAAATACGACACCAATTTATAAAAAATAGAGCTTATTTTTATGTACACTTACACACCAAAACGAACAGAATTGGATAAGTATATCTGGAGTTACAGATTTTAGATTCAATATTAAATCAGAGCAGAACTGACATTTAAACGTTGCATTGAAGTAAATGGGAGAAATGTCAATAGCTGCAAAAACACACTTAGAAGGCGAGTGGCGTGGAACCCTTTTGGAGTTAAGGTTGTGCAGTCCCTAGGACCAGATCATGACAGTCAGTGCCATTATACCTTGTTCGATGCATCCAGTTGCAGAGTTGTCCTAGCTGTCTGTGGTGCTGAACGCGACTTGCATTGAAGTCAATCGCAGAAACCCACTGGTGACAAATGACCATTTGAAGGTCGAGTTTCAGGGATCCCATGCAGAGTTAAGATTGCTCGGGTCCTGGGACTAGGCCACAGCAGTCAGTTCACTTCTACCTGGTCTGTGGAGCCCGGGTGCAGAGTTGTTCTGGCTGTCCATGGTGCTGAAAGGGACTCACGCTGGTGCTGATTTTACTGCTTGCATTACAGTGCTGACAAAGGGATGCAAAATTTCAGCTAGGGCTCAGTTGCAGATGTCGGATGCAGGTTGCATGCTGGGCCATGCACCAGCAGCGTCAAGTGAAGGGGTTAGTTACTGGACTGTCAACCAACAAGCCTTGGCAGCGATAAGGTTGCAGAAATTCTTTGGGAACTTCCCGTGTTCATGGGAATGGCGTAGCGGGCTGAGACTTTGTGGCAGGCTGGACTACAACTCCCAGAAGACACTGAATCACTTGGTTTTTGATGATCCCACGGCGGGCCCGATGGAAGTCGTAGGTTTGGAATGTGGGGGTGTTTTTACCTGCGGTTTGCAGGGGACTAGTGCCACTAGTCCAAGGAAGATTGAAGGTAATTCCGACTTCCACAGGAGGTCCTCTGGTCTGGAGTGATGAATTTCATCCAAGGACCAGGGTCAATCATGCAGTTCCAAGTCTGTTGCCTCAAGGATATAGTTCCCTTCTTTGCTTTGGTGCTGTAGGCAGAGTACGGTTGTCAGCAAGCAGAGCTCCTCTTGGTCCTTTTTCAAAGTTGGTCGATCAGATCTAAGGTTCTGGTGTCAGAGCTGTCCCTTAAATACTAGATTTAGGGAGTTAGGGTTGTGGAGACTAGTGGCCAGGGGGTATCTAGCTCCTACAGGCAATTCACCCCTGAAGTGACCACATCAAGTGGGAGGGGCATCTATCTCCTGCAGCTAATCCACCCCTGAAGTGAACACATCCAGTGGGAGAGGTCAGTTTCAGCTACCAAGAACCCTTTACTCTGCCACTTGTAAGATGTCAGAAATCAAAACGTAGTGCACAGACCTAACTGCTTACCCTAGAGACATTGTCAGCCTGCTGGGGATGTGCACAGTCCTGCATACCTAATGCCCCACCTGCCCATGAGCATATGTGCCGAGTGGCAGGTGGAGGGCTGTTTCCTCTGCTGGGGGACAGACCAGATGGCTATCAGGGGCAGTGAAGCCTTTGAAGCCTTTGACAAACATATGTCAGGGCACTCATGAATAAAAGGTTCATTCCTCCATGTGTATCATGATTTGGTAGGTCATCAAATATGAATCGGACCAGGAAAATAGGCAATAGTTCAATTTAATTTTGGAAATTAAAGTCCATTAAAGCCACAAAAATGTCCTTGAAACAATTCTCCATATTGCAACAACAGCCAACACGTGTTTCGTCCTATGAGATAAGTAATCTCAAAGACTTCATCAGGGCTTCCATACTAATTAGAGGGACTTCCGAACGGTATACTTAAAGAATGTTTCTGGGATCCCCATCGCAAGCAAAGTGTAGTCCAGTGTCCAATATAGCATCTTCCAAATTTTCCGACATGCCGCTTATTATATTGAGTAGACAATCTGCTTTGAGTTACATCCACTTTAAAATATATCACCGTCCTCCCGCGGCGTTCGCCTTGCCACAAGAAGCCTTTGAAGCTCACCATTGTGATGGCTCTATTGCCCAGCTAGAGGTGTGACCTCCTTCCTGCCTCAGCCTTTGTTCCTGACCTCCGGGAGCAGCCAGATGGCCTGGCAGGAGGTCAGAAACCTGTCTTAGCTGCAACGAGTGCAGGAAAAAGTGTGGGCTGCTCGGCCAGAGCATAAAAAAGAGTGGCAAACAGGTGGGCAACCTCTAGTGTGCCACCTGAGTGCATGCCAAACATTCCTGAACACCATATTTGTGTTCAAGGAGAGAACTAAACTCAACATATTTAGGTGGTACCATAATGGAGCTAGCAGCCCTGGTCAGGCGAGGCTTATGTCCCATGTTATCCCATGGACCGGCTTTAGGAAAGTAGCCTCTTTTAAGCATGGTTACCCCCACTTTTGGCTGTTTGTCAGTGTGTTTGACTGTGTCTACTGGGATTATGTTAATCAGTACCCCAGTAGTTATGCTTTCCCCCTTAGATTATGGGTAGAGGATACTTTTAATCCAGTATTCCACCTGCAATTGGCATACTGGTGCATCCTTATAAGTCGCTAGAATATAGCACTTAGGTACCCAGGGCATTGGGGTTCCAGGGGATCCCTATGGGCTGCAGCATTTATTTTGCCACCCATAGGGAGCCCATAAGAAGGCTTCTACAGGACTGTCTTTGCAGCCTGTGTGAAATGGTGCATGCACCCTTTCACTGCCATTTACACTTCACCAGGTCACTTTTAAGTCACCCATACACCAGGCCTTCCAACCCTGAAGGCTGGGTGCAGAGTACCTGTGTGTGAGGGTACCCCTGCACAAGCAGAGGGGCCCCCACATCACCAGGACCATTTTCCCAAAGTTCGTGAGCACGGGGATCCCATTTTAAGCGTGCACTATACAGAGGTCACTACCTATGTACAGCACCACAATGATAACTCCGAATATGGCCATGTTGGTTATCAAACATGTTGGAATCAAACCCCAAGGCTTTTGCAAGCTTATGCACTCTGGGGGCTTATTAGAGGACACCCAGTACTGCCATTACAGCCTTCTGAGGTTTTCCAGGCAGCCCCAGCTGCTGCCACCTCACAGACAGGTTTCTGCCCTCCTGTGCTTGAGCAGCTCAAGCCTAGGAAGGCAGAACAAAGGATTTCCTTTGGGAGAGGGATGTTACACCCTCTCCCCTTGGAAATAGGTGTTACAGGCATGGGAGGGGTAGCCTCCAAGAGCCTCTGGAAATTCTTTGAAGGGCACAGATGGTGCCCTCCTTGCATAATCCAGTCTACATCAGTTCAGTGACCCCAGTCCCTGCTCTGGTGTGAAACTGGACAATGGAAAGGGGAGTGACCACTACCCTGTCCATCACCACCCCAGGGGTGGTGCTCAGAACTCCTCCAGAGTATCCCTGGGTTTTGCCATCTTGGATTTCAAGTTGGCAGGGCACTCTGGGAGCATCTGATTGGCCATTGCCAGTAGGTAAAGTCAGAGCCCTCCCCTGATAGGTTCTTACCTGTTAGCTGACCAATCCCCTTTTCAGGGCTACTTAGGTTCTCTCTCTTGGGTGTTTCTTCAGATTCAGATTGCAAGACTCCAGCAGGAATCCTCTGCATCCTTTACTTCCCCTCCTTACCAAAAAAACTGCATCTGGACCCTCCCGGAACTCTACAACTGTAACAAAGAAGCAAAGATCTGCAACATTGTATTTTCAACTCCTGCCAGCAACTCCAACTGTTTCCTGGTCATGCATCCTCAGAGGACAGTCTTCAGCCTGCACCAGAAGAACAAAGGAATCTCCATTGAAGTGAAGGAGTCACTTCCCTGATTCAGCAGGTACCCCTCATGACCGGTGGCTTGGGTCCCCTCTCCTGAAGAAGTGCGTGGATCCAGCAACACCGGTGGTGGACTGAAGTAGTCCCACCGGTCATGAAGTCCAGCTATCCAACTTTGGTGGAGGTAAGAGCTTGTCTCTGCACGCAAACAGTATCCTATGCACCAGTTTTTTTGCGGTTGCCAAGGTTTGTTGGCATCCTTCCATGAAGTTCTTCATGCACCGTCCAGCTCCCGCCCCAGCACTCCTTCCCGCAACACACAGCCTCCTGCGTGGTTCTCCGGTGGCATGGGATCCCTTACTGTAGTGCTGCAAGGGCCTCCTTTTGCACCTTCTTTGTTCCCGTACTGTGGGAATCCTGTGTGCGCTGCCTGGTCTTCTGAGGGCTCTCTGAGTTGCTGAGAGCCTCTTCTGTCTCCCCCTCCTGGTAGAGGCCACCAGGTCTCTCCTTGTCCCGGGCAGCACCATTTTCCGCTAACCGTGAGCTTTGTGTGTACCAAGGCAAACCAGACTGTAATCATCTGCACCAACCGGAACCTGCATCCGCCTTCTTGGGTGCAGTACTGACTGTTCTTCTTCACCAGTGGTTCTTCTTTTGCACCCTCATCCGGGTTAGCAGAGGCTCTTGTTCTCCCTGGACTCCTCAGAGCTTTTTGGACTTGGTCCCCTTCTTCCACAGGTCTTCAGGTCCAGGAATCCATCACTGATGCCCTGCAGTCTCTTCTGGTTCTTTCAAAATCTTCTGACGTGTTTTTGTCTGTTATAGGAAAGTTACTGTCTTTTTCTCCTGCTTTCCTGTGCTCTGGGGAGGGTTCTCTTACATACCTTTGTTGTTTTCTAACACTCCCAGCACCCCTCTACACATTACACTTGCCTAGGTGGGAATCCAACTTTCGCATTCCACCATTTTAGTATATGATTTGTGTTCCTTCAGGCCCATTTCTAACTATTGTGAATTTCACTATTTGCACTGTTTTCTAACAGTTTTTACATCAATTTCTGCATTCTAGTGTATACTGTGTATATTACTTACCCCCTAAGGGAGTATAGTCTCTAAGGTATTTTTGGCATTTGTGTCACCAAAACAAAGTACCTTTATTTTTGTAACACTGAGTATTTTCTTTCATGTGTGTGAGTACTGTGTGACTACAGTGGTATTGCATGAGCTCTGCATGTCTCCTAGTTAGGCCTTGGCTGCCCATCCACACTACCCCTAGAGAGCCTGGCTTCTAGACACTGACTACATTTCACTTATAAGAGATAACTGCACCTGGTATAAGGTGTAAGTACCTTAGGTACCCACTACAAACCAGGCCAGCCTCCTACACCGGCTTGTAATTATAGTGTACGTTATGGAAAGAATGCTATAGAGACATAGAAGCTTGTTCTTGTATGTCTGCACCTTAAATATAATGCACCCTGCATCCTGGGTTGCAGAGGTCTACCTTAGGATTATCTGACACATAGATAAGGCAGTAAATGGGACTGTGCCACTCATGATGAGGGTACAGTTGAACTCGAGCAGTTTGCACTGATTTGGCAGTCTGCAATGGCAGGCCTGACATCAGTAGTTTGTATGGGTCACCTGAGCTGGCACAAAACACATGCTGCAGCACTGGAGACCCCAATACCACCTATATGCTGGGTACGATCGACAAGGGGCTTACAAGGGGATAAAGGTTTGCCCATCAGAGAATCACCACATCTACAAATATTTTAGGGAGAGACACATACTCTGGGGTCTTGTTACCAGGTCCAAGTGCATTGTCAGAATAGAAATGCCAGTATCTAGGGGTCCAAACAGGAGCAGAAAGGGGGCATCTGCAAAGAGTCCAGTTTTCTTACATGAATAAAACAGAAAACCACCATAAATGCTTCTGTACATAATACTTAAATGTGCAGAACATCTACACCATCAATTTGGTTTCCTAGGTTTTTATCACTAGTCCTGGGAATTTTTTAAAATCCTTAGAAAGTTTATTAAAAACTTCTCAAGTTCTAGGAATAAGTGGGTGCATTTATGGTTGGAATAAACACAAAATGTATGCTATGTAGAAATTTACCTTATTCACAAATGAGCATTCGTTTGTTAATACATGTGTAAATGCCTGAAAATATCAGTGGAAGACCTGCCTGGAATACGCACCATTTATATTCACGTTCATAATATTACAGCTTGTGAGTGAAAGTAGGACGTTTCCAAAACCAATAATGAGAAAGGTAGTCCAGTCACTTACTGGATGTGATCACCCGCCCCACAAACACCACCTGGTATTCTAGTAGAATAAGTAGGATAGTCATCAAAGCTTTTGAGGAATACACAGCACCTTTTGCGACAACCCTGGAGGGAACCATCACCTCCTTGGAGGAGTCAACAGAGGAATATCTTTCTACCAACTTGGCATCTAAATGCTTTAGTTTAATCTTTAAACTCTTTCTTTTCATCCTCCTACACTCAATAGAATGATGGCGACTGAAGGTGTCCATGAGTTTGTTTTGATTACAGAATGTGTCTAGACAATTCTTCTAACTTTAGGGACCCAGAAGATAACAGGTTTGAAAGGGGGTGAACCAGTCAGAATCACATCCGGGGAAGGAGAACATGAGGAGCTTTTATGGATGGCACTACCTTCCTAACCTGCCCTTGACTAAGTTTGATTTCTGATCTCCGAAGTACTGTTCTTATATAACCTTGACTTATTAGAAGGTGAGTGCCGACTGGAAGCTACGGGTAAAATCAAAGATCACGAACTGAACATGTGAGAAATAAAAAACATCAGAACAAATTAAATCTGCATGCCCCTGAAGTTGGATGCTAGTTTTATAAATAACACCATTCTTTCTGTGTTGAAAGCGCAATTCAAGATCAATGGTTAAAGTGTGGGCTTCTGATTAGCTAATCCTCAATTATTCCACTTAGGAATGTTTCTGAAACAAAGGCACCTTTTCTATTTTAAATATGCCTTTGAACAGTCCAAAGTTAACAAATGGCAGAAGTGATATTTGGAATGTATAAAAGAATGATCGTTAGCATCATTATGTGTGGTGATAATTAGCAACAAACCTAGCTCATTATATTAATGTAAATGAAAGTTCACTCTCAAAAATGTCTCATTTAATACATTTTCCATTAGTAAAAATGACATCAATTGCAATTCGTTAAGTGACTTCTAGATACACGCGATGCTGAGAAAGAAAGGAAATATTTGCTAGGTTCAGTATAGTAGCATAATACATTAGTGAAGAGGGATCATGTTGATAGAGGCAATATGAGTTTTGGAACAGGGGACTAAAAGGTATCAGAATTTTCAACCCGCCTAGTAACCCTGCAATAATATATGGTGATCTCATAAAGTGTGTTTTTAATCCTAAAATGTAATTAATCTTACCTCTCATACCACACCCCCCAGTCACAACTTTGGTCACAGATCTCAAACTTAAGCTATGATCATCACCTGTGTGAGAAAGTATTTGGATTATAACATGCAAAGTTATGGCTGGGAACGTAAAATACAGAATGGGAATGCTGTTCACCCAAGGGCTTAATTATAAATAAGTCAGAATTGGGGTTGGTATATACCGCGCCCAGTACCTGCGTTTGCCTCGGGTCGGAGTGCTTACTGGGTCCAGAAAATATCACTTATTCCACATTTTGTGAATGGTAATGAGTCATACCATGCAGAATCAATATATTCTACAGTGAATTATGTATGTTTTGCCTGTTTTTTAGGCATTTCCCCCTCATATATTTCACCCGTCATCGGCTGGTAAAATCTTAACCATGTAAAAGTCAATCCGAAAAGGGCTGCAAATTTGAAAGCATGCTGTAGGCAGAAGAATCGAAAATGAATTGAACTGTTGTATATTAATGTGATTTTTAAAAAACCTTTTTATTATCGCTTTATCAAAAATATACAAGGTAACTGTTGTGGTTCCCA
This sequence comes from Pleurodeles waltl, assembly GCF_031143425.1. Taxonomy (NCBI): domain Eukaryota; kingdom Metazoa; phylum Chordata; class Amphibia; order Caudata; family Salamandridae; genus Pleurodeles; species Pleurodeles waltl. The sequence goes on from NC_090444.1 coordinate 1,385,757,848, forward strand.
GAACAGTGACGCTGAGAACAGGTGCTAGTAACAGGTTTATTCGCATATAAGTCCAAAGATGTACAGAGCCACCTCACAGCGTATTGCCGGCATCTTCCCCAACCGCCTTCCTTCTCAGCCCCAACCTTCCACATTCCACCCCACGAGCCCGCATTCTACTCCCCACATTCTACCCACAGACACTGCATATTAATTAACATACTTCAAACCCTGGATTAAGATACTACAACATAACATACCATCTCCCCCATTTATAAAACAATAAACAAATAAAAAAACTAAACAAACCAACAAAGGACCAAGAGGACATTATCGATCAGGTCTTAGTTTCCATGGCAAAAACCTTTCACGAGAGGATCTGCGAGGAAATTTCTCCTTACAATTTGAAGCAGACCTTTGTGTAATCATATCACCTGAATTTTGGGCACGTGTTAAAGAGCTTTGATCCTTCCCTCCGTCACAGTCATCACACGCTCCCGACACAGAAACCTCAGAAAGTTTTACCACTTTGGATAAGTTCCACCAACGACCATCTTCAACCATGACAGCACTCCCACAAATTTTCTTTACCCTGACAGGTTTACCAAAACAATCATCACCTTTTTTAACAGGGACAGTTTTCTTAATACGCACCAAATCTCCAGGGCAAACTACATGTAACTTGGTTGCTTTAACAACATCATATCTTCTTTTCATACGTTGCTGGCCCAACCACACCTTTTCCCACTCTACCCTTTTCCTTTCACACAAACCCTTGGGTTTCAAAGAATTAGATAACCATGAAGGAAAGAGAACAGTGGTTGGCTTACAACCCTTTAGAGCTTCAAAAGGAGACACATTCGTCAGTGAATGGGGTGTTGAACGATAAACCCACAACATGGTGCTCACGGCCTCAAAAATGTCAAAATTGTTGTGCCTAGCCCATTTTATGCAATCACCCTATTCATTCTTTCTACTAGCCCATTCGTCTGGGGATGATATAGAGAGCTTTTCAAGTGCTTAATGTCAGATTGATGCAAGAAATTCTCCATTTCCGCATTAACAAATTGCACCCCATTATCTGAAATAATGGTCTCTGGTAAACCCTCTCTCATGAATATCTCTTTAAGGAAGTTAACAGCATTAGATGCAGAGGGAACAGCATAAAACCGAACTTCAGGCCATCTACTGTGATAATCCATGAGAACAAACGCGTATCTTAAATTATAAGGAAGGAAATTAAACGGTCCAATCATATCGATCCCCACCTTAGACCAAGGTTTTGCAGGGATCTCAATAGGATGTAAAGGTGGAATACATGTTTTCAATCCTTTCTCAGCCGAATTGCAAACCAGACACCCTTTGACCGCAAGATCAACTTCTTTGTCCATAGATGACCACCAATAACTCTCCCTCAGCCTTCTCTTTGTCATAGTGGCACCAAAATGTCCATCATGTGCTAAATTTATTAGGCCCAAACGTAAACTATATGGAGGTATACACCTGTCCCCTCTCAACAATATATCATCTTCTATTGTGATCTCATTTGCAATTTTACAAAAAGGTTGCACTGGTAGTGAAACATTCCTTTCCTTAGGCCAGCCATTGATCACAAATTCTCTAACCTGAGCCAGAATGGGATCTCTCAAAGAAGCCTCTTCCCAATCAGTTTTGTTGTAGGCTTTGGATTTTGGGAGATCTATAGAAGCAACAAAACAATCCTCTCTATCCTCCTCACCGTCAAAATCATCTAACCCATCTATAGGTAATCTCGAAAGAAAATCCGCTCTCACATTGAGCTTCCCCGGCAAAAACCTAACTTCCATGTTATATTGTAATAGTTTAGTGGTGAGACGGGCAATACGTGGGGTAGTATAGTTGGTTTTATCCCCACTGAGAATGTAGAGTAATGGTTTATGATCAGTGATGATGACAAATCTTCTGCCCCAAACATAACTCCTAAATTTTTCACTTGCCCAAACACAGGCCAACAATTCTTTCTCTATTACAGAATAATTCACTTCAGCCTCCCTCAATACTCTAGAAGCATAGCTTATCGTGGCTTCACCTCGTTGAGTGTCCTGGACTAGAACCGCACCCAAACCATACTTGCTCGCATCAACCATAATCTTGCATGTTAATGCAGGATCGTAAGAGCGTAGAGCTTTAGCATCCGTCATTTCAGATTTTATAAACTCAAACGTGTCTTGACAATCCTCATCCCATGAGAATTCAACACTCTTCTTCAACATGTTAGACAAACATTTCATCTTAGATGCATAATTTGGGATAAACCTCGAATAAAACTCACACAATCCTACAAAAGAGCGCAACTCATCCTTATTTTTAGGAGGAAGACAATGACTAACGGCATCCACCAAACCAGGTCTCGGTTTTACACCCTCCGAGGACACAACATGTCCCAAGAATTCTATCTCTTTTTTCCAAAATTCACACTTATCTTCTTTAACTACCACTCCATTCTCCTGAAAAATTTGTAATACCATCTTGAGAATCGTGTTGTGATCAAGTAACTGTTTGGCAAAAATCAATACATCATCCTGGAACACCAGGACACCTTCCAAATCTTTCAGCAAATGGGACATAATACGTTGGAAAACCGAAGCAGCCGAAGCAAGACCGAAAGGCATACGACAAAACTGGAAAGTGCCAAACGGTGTATTGAAGGCAGTTAAATGTTTAGAGTCTTTCTCCAGGACAACCTGATGATAAGCTGAAGCCAAGTCAATTTTAGAAAACCAGACTGCGCCACTAAGTTTCTCAAGCAAGTCATTAATCCTAGGTAATGGAAAAGAATCTACCCAAATTTCTTTGTTGAGACTTCTTAAGTCAACACATAAGCGGATTTCACCATTACGTTTGCGAGCAACGACAATAGGAGATAACCATAAACTAGATTCAATCGGTTCAATTATACCAGACACCTGTAATCTCTCCAACTCTGATTTTAGGTCATCCCTCAAACTGAATGGAATCGCTCTTAATTTGTGCTTTATAGGAATAGCATTGTTTTTAATTTTAATAGCATGCTTAAAACCTTTAATACATCCCAACTTTTTCTCAAACACATTGGGGAACATCGTATGGAGAGTAGGCAGATCCACGTCACGATAGTCAGTAACCACCATCACTTGCTCAGTAGTCCCTGGCCTCAGAACCATACCAAAAAGACCTTGATGGAACCAACCTAGGATATTGAGACCCTTGACAGCAACATATACCTTTCCTCTAATCTTGCGCCCCTTGAACTCCATTACATCTTCAATAAAACCTTCTAGCTCAATCCTCTTTCCCTCATAGGAAACCGGAGCTCTGTCGGGTGGAAACAATTTTCTGGGACCCCACGTCCTCTTGAACAAGTCTAAAGTTATCATCGTAATTCGTGCGACTGAATCCACCAGTAAATGTAGAGTTTTCCCACCCACACAAATATCTACATATGGATCCACACACTCTTCAACATCACTTGAACGGGATTGCTCATCAGTGACAACAAGAATCATGTCACGCAATTCACTTTCTAAACTTTGACTAGGCATATCATTGGTATTAGCCACAGTGCTGACATGAACATTCTTGTCATTCCTAATACTCTGACACACTCTAGCAAAGTGGCCTGTTCGGCCACACCTGTGACACACTACATTCCTAGCAGGACAACCCTTAGAGTCCTTAGAGTGTGGTAAATTGCCACATCTAAAACAAACATTACTGCGTTTGAAAAATTGATTATTGTTAGTCTTGAGTTCTTTATGCGAAGAGACAACATTGACACTAATTTTCTCTTCCTCCTTGCGTTGGTACGAAAGTTCCTTAAGAGAAGCTTGAGCAAGCTCAAAACTCTTCGCCTGTTTTATTACATCCTCAAGAGAAGGATCCCCCATCGTTAGTAGTCTCTGTTGGATGTGTTTGTCGAAGCAATTGCCAATGAGTTGATCCCTGATGAGTTGATCACGAAATGCACCAAACTGACATTGAGCACACAACTTACGAAGTGCACTGATAAACTCATCAATAGATTCACTTTGAAGCTGGACTCTCTTAAAAAAATTGTGGCGTAGTACAACCAGACTAGGTTGTTTATCAAATCTCAAAATGAGTTTTTTTACAGTCTCCTGATACTCATCCAATTCTTCATCTTCTAACACATCAATTTCAGGAAGGTGTTTTAACGTCTCACGGCCCTCAAATCCCAGTGAATGTAACAATAAAAACTTTTTCCTTTCAGGTCTGAAACGTGATGCACCAATGGCCCCTAAATAAGTTTCAAAGGCGTCAAACCACTGAGACCACGGCACAGGTGGCTCCCCAGGTGTTTCAAGAAAAGGAGGAGGAGCCAAAACGGATTGCATAGTTCAGAATACAAATGTGTCCCACAGCAAAGCACCTGCAAAATAATGTTCAGTGACAATTCTGAGTAAGATTGATACACCGTAGTCAGTGACCTGAATAAGAACTAATATCCAAGAACACGCCAGCACAGAAACGCGTGTCTCGCCGTAGAAATCTATATATAAAGAAATGGTTGGTAAGATACACGTTGGTTGCCAAGGTACGCGCTGGTTGCTAGCGTACCATTTGTGAAAAGAGAATTCGTGCGCATGCACGTCTTGCTGGCGTTTGTTGATTGACGTGAAACTACGCCCACATTGAAAGCACAAAGAGAAAGACGCGCATGAGGACCGCGCGCCGGCCGTCGTCTCCCGTCGTCTTCAGGGAGTGCTAGAAACAAGAAATAATTCCCGGAACAAATCCACGATGAACAGCGGCACAACGAGCCGTCTCACCTTCAAGCTGGGTGATGTATTCATCAAAGACGTATCATCTGTTTGCCGAACATGGATGAATAATATGCGTAGATTCAGAGGTGGCTCGCCCCCTCGTCGCCAAAATTATGTTGTGGTTCCCAGAACACTGACGCTGAGAACAGGTGCTGGTAACAGGTTTATTCGCATATAAGTCCAAAGATGTACAGAGCCACCTCACAGCGTATTGCCGGCATCTTCCCCAACCGCCTTCCTTCTCAGCCCCAACCTTCCACATTCCACCCCACGAGCCCGCATTCTACTCCCCACATTCTACCCACAGACACTGCATATTAATTAACATACTTCAAACCCTGGATTAAGATACTACAACATAACAGTAACATACAGTGCCGGTAGCTTTAGGAGGGAGGGGGGCGGGCGGGAATCACACACACACACATTCTTTCACACACAGACACGCATGCCTGCACGCACATCCATTAACAACACTCATAACATTCAAACATGCAGGTACACACCAAACATTCATTTTAAAAGTTCACACACACTCATTCTTTCACACACACACACGCACGCACATCCATTAACAACACTCATAACATTCAAACATGCACGCACACACCAAACATTCATTTTAAAACATCACACACACACACACTCATTCTTTCACACACGCACGCACATACATTAACACTCATAACATTCAAACATGCACGCACACACCAAACATTCATTTTCAAACATCACACTCACACACACTTACCTTCAGCCTCGGAGGTCCCAGGAGTGTTGGGACTGCTGCCTTCCGAAGGCAGCAGTCCCAGCCTCGTCACAGAGTGGGATGGGGTCAGTGAGACTGCTGATCCCACACCACTCTGTGACGGAGTGTCACTGATTGACACTCGTCCTGGGCGCTTCAGGGCTTAAACATGAAGCACCCAGGTCGAAGTCAATGGGTGACGCTTTCCTCGTCACCCAGGGGAGGGCCTCGAGGCACCTTTGCTGAACTGAGGAGGTCACGCCCATAGGAGCTGTGACCTCCTCAGCCCAGCAAAGTTCCGCACAGGCAGACAGGAGTCTGCGCAAATCGCGCATTTCTCTCTCCTGGCTGTCTGAGCTGAAAATGAAGAGTGTCTGTCTGGCTGGCCTTTGTCAAAGGACGGGCCGTGCCTGGTAGCATAGTCAACAATGTGTAGCATTAATTTTGATAACAATACAGGTACAGGCAATCAGCATACTATCACCAACTTAATGCTGTACAGAATGGTAGTGCCAGAGTGACAATGAAAAGAGTGCATCAAAACACCAACATACATCACTCCGTATGTACCGGGCTCCCATGTCTCATAAAGGTGTATCACTCTCAAGGGATTCAGCCCCAGATATGTTTCCTGTGTCCCCTAAAAATCTGTCACAAAGTGTTCCACGTACTCCATATCAGCCTGCAATTTGTCTTCCATGTGTACACGTCAGAAGTGCAGCTCCTCGGCCAGTGACAACTCGGAAAAATCCCAAACCCACTGCTTCACCACTGGAGCTCTAACTCTCATCCAGGTAATGGCAACCCACCTCCAGGCGATCACTAGAGTCAACTGTAAGAAATAGTAATCCATTGTGCATTTGTTGGGCCCATCAATATTCCTTAACAAACAGTGCTGCAGAACTAGCTCACATGTCACTGATGTGGTCCTTTGCAATCTACTCACTACAACTGACTAGAAGGCTCCCACCTCTGCGTAGCCCCACACCAAATGCGTAAACTCTGCAGCTGCATGCCCGCAACAAGGACAAGCAGGCGACTGCCCTAAAGCATACCTTTACATATGTGCTGGGGTTATATAAGTGTGATGCAGAGAATTGAAGTGGATCAGCCAAAATTGGTTGTTGCTAGACACAGATTTCAATAGCTCACAAACCCTGACCCACTCTATGTCCGACATGAGAGTGTCCATATCTGCTTCCCAGGTCTGCCTGCACCTGCCTGCGAGCACCGTCCATCTATTGTGCTTTATAAAGCATGGAGACCAGATGACTTCCTGAATCCAATGTCAGCAGCGCACCCAATACAGCCGAGTAAGGCAGTGTAGCAGGCAAGGATAATAGCAACAGTCTGACAAATATGTATGGAGCTCCTATTGGCACATTTGAGCCCGCCATAAAAATCCCTGGTAGCTTATCAGCCTCCAACAACCCCGCCAGCCAGGTTTTTACCTACTTGCCTCCCTCATCCATCCAGTGTGTTGCATATTGCAGGTGAGATGGAAAATAATAAAATTCTAGGTTTGGGGCCCCCAGCCCCATTTCCTGGTATCCCCTCATCAGTGCTTTCTGAGCCACCCTATTCCCAGCCAATAGGAGTGAGGAAGGAGCGCATTTGACCATCAAAAAACTCCAGCATGCAAGGGGCACAATGAGTGCTGGATGGTATATAAACACTGAGACAACAGCACCGTTTTTGGACATCGTGATTCTGCTCATGAGAGGCAGCAGCACTTATTCCAGAACTGTACCAAACTTTGCAGGGAGTCTCAACATTATAATGCAATTGCTTGCCACCATCATTCCCAGGTAACAAAAAGGATCTAACTCTCATCCCAAGCCCCAGTTCCAGGAGTAATTTCTCAGGGGCCCCCTCCAACACTGCCAAAGGGAATAACAATGACTTTGCTCTACTTGAGTTCAAACATACCACCAAAGTCCTCCAACAGCTGCAGTAGTATCATCAATGACTCTCTCGCAGCATGCAGATAGAACAGGGCGTCATCAGTAGAAAGTGACATCACATGTCTGCTCCTTGCCAAGTTCAGTCCCCCAGTCATGCATTACCTGTCTAACCTGAATGGACAGAGGCCCGATCACCTAGGCAAACAGAAGGGTGAAAAGGGGCAAACCTGCCAAGTACCACGCTCAATGTCCCACTGAGCCGAACAATTCTGCCCCACTGGGACCTGAGCAACCGGGTTAGTATACCATAGTCATATCCAGTCTCAGAAATGAGGACTGAACCCCATGATCTGCATAATTCTCAGGAAGGATCCCCAGTCCACCGTATCAAAGGCCTTCTAGATATCAATAGAAGGCAACCTTGTTTCTTTTGTGGCTCCTTCCTTCTCCTGTAAGACGTGCATCAACCTCCGCAGATTCATGCTCGTGCTGTAGCCAGGGAGAAAGCTGCACAACCCACTCATTGCTGTACCCAATCAATTTGCTAATAAGTTACATAAAATCTTAACTTCATTGTTGTCATCCTGAGAGTGCCGTAGGTTGCCAGGTCTGAGCCACAGGCATGCCCCCAGCAACGTAATTCACATCACCACAACTCACAGCTTGAAACTCACTTCCATCTATCTCTCTCCCTTATGTTCAACTTACATTCCACTCACAAACACTTAGCCTGAAACACAGATGTCCTCCCTCAGCACCAACAAGACATTCTCTTTATCATGAAGTCAAGATTCACCCCCACTTTATCCCCAGCCTTTGATGGGCTCACCCTGGATGGGTGCACAATTCATTACTTGCCTCCCAACCCACCTAAAACTGAACCACCACTCCACCTCACAGACCTGTACCGGCCCACCTGCTCACATTTTCCACCTTCTCTACCACTCAGAAAATGTGAGCGCACCTCCCCAGAATGAGGAAAACAAATATAGAAGGAATATCTGGGACAGTGTGAAGATTTTGACCAGTCGCTGCTCGCTTCTATTTAAAAGGGTGGGGCAGGTGCGGCGCGCAGGAAAGGGGGGGCCGAGAGGGGCGGGGAGAGTGGGCCTTTTAATAATTGAAAACAATAATAAAGAAAAAAACGTACCTCCTCCGTTGCCGCCGCTCCTCTGTGCCTTGTCACTGGCGCTGCTGGCACAGTCTCCCACCCTGCCCTGCGCCAATCCTGATGCGGCTTAGAGCAGCATCAGGATTGGCTGGGATCGCCAAGCCAGGGCTCTCCCAGGCAGACTGGGAGCCTGTGCAGGGTCTATCCAGCCAGGCAACTATGTTGCTGGGTTGGAGAGAGCCTACAGCACAAGTGTGTTTTGCCGGCCCGAGGCAGCCAGCCAAACACACAAGCACTCTGAGGGAAGTGCTCTGTGCACTCCCCTCCGAGGCTGTCATCCCCTATGCCCGCTCCTTTCACCACGAAGGAATAATAAACCTAGTTTATTATTACTTCGTGGTGAAAGCGTTGCGGCTTCTGCTGCTGGTGGGAGGGGGGGTGACGCTCCTCCGCCCTTATGGAGGAGCCGCCCCTGATTTTGACACGGGAGACCAACAGAAATCAGTGACTCCAACCCACTTAGTATCCCTGCATTAATATGTGATAAATTCATCAAGAGGGTGTAAATCCTAAAGCTCTAATTAAACTTACCTCCCTTACTACTGCCCTCAGTCACAACTTGGTCAAAGATCTCAAACTTAAGTTATGATGAACCCTGTAGGAAAGTGAATCAATAATTGGGAAGGATGGCAGTCCACCACAAGTGATATGGTCACTATCTTGCTAGGGCATGTTAACCCCTTCGCTGCCAGGCCTTTTCCCCCTCCTGTGCCAAGCCTTTTTTTGGCTATTTGGGGCATTTCGCGCTTAAGCCCTCATAACTTTTTGTCCACATAAGCTAGCCAAGCCAAATTTGCGTTCCTTTTTTTCCAACATCCTAGGGATTCTAGAGGTACCCAGACTTTGTGGGTTCCACTGAAGGAGGCCAAGAAATTAGCCAAAATACAGTGAAATTTTTGTTTTTTTCAAAAAAATGGGAAAAGGTGGCTGCAGAAGAAGGCTTGTGGTTTTTTCCCTGAAAATGGCATCAACAAAGGGTTTATGGTGCTACAATCACCAGCTTCCCAGCTTTCAGGAACAGGCAGACTTGAATCAGAAAACCCAATTTTTCAACACAAATTTGGCATTTTACTGGGACATACCCCATTTTAAAAAAAAATTGTGCTTTCAGCCTCCTTCCAGTCATTGACAGAAATGGGTGTGAAACCAATGCTGGATCCCAGACACCTAAACATTTCTGACAAGTAGACAGAATTCTGAATCCAGCAAGGGGTAATTTCTGTATATCCTACAAAGGTTTCCTACGGAAAATAACAACTGAAAAAGAAAACTATTGAAATTGAGGTAAAAAAACATCAATTTTTCTCTATGTTTTACTCTGTAACTTTTTCCTGCAATGTCAGATTTTTGAAAGCAATATACTGTTACGATCGCTGGACTCCTCTGGTTGCGGGGATATATAGGGCTCGTAGGTTAATCAAGAACCCTAGGTACCCTGAGCCAATAAATGAGCTGCACCCTGCAGTGCGTTTTCATTCTATACCGGGTATACAGCTTTTCATTTGCTGAAATATAAAGAGTGAAAAATAGCTATCAAGAAAACCTTTGTATTTCCTAAAAGGGCACAAGATAAGGTGTTGAGGAGCTGTGGTTACTTGCACATCTCTGAATTCCGGGGTGACCATACTAGCATGTGAATTACAGGGCATTTCTCAAATAGATGTAGAGAAAGACAAGGGGCAATAACACTTGTTTTGCTAATCTATGTTCCCCTAAGTCTCCCGATAAAAATGATACCTCACTTTTGTGGGTAGGCCTAGCGCCAGCGACAGGAAACGCCCAAAAACGCAACGTGGACACATCACATTTTTTGAAAGAAAACAGAGGTGTTTTTTGCAAAGTGCCTACCTGTAGATTTTGTCCTCTAGCTCAGCCGGCACCCAGGGAAACCTAACAAACCTGTGCATTTTTTAAAACTAGAGACCTAGGGGAATCCAAGATGGGGTGACTTGTGGGGCTCTGACCAGGTTCTGTTACCCAGAATCCTTTGCAAACCTCAAACTTTGGCTAAAAAAACAAATTTTCCTAAAATTTTGGTGACAGAAAGTTCTGGAATCAGAGAGGATCCATGAATTTCCTTCCACCCAGCGTTTCCCCAAATCTCCCGATAAAAATGATACCTCACTTGTGTGGGTAGGCCTAGCGACCGCGACAGGAAATGCCCCAAAACACAACGTGGACACATCACATTTTTTTAAAGAAAACAGAGGTGTTTTTTGCAAAGTGCCTACCTGTAGATTTTGGCCTCTAGCTCAGCCGGCACCTAGGGAAACCTACCAAACCTGTTCATTTTTGAAAACTAGAGATCTAGGGGAATCCAAGATGGGGTGACTTGTGGGGCTCTGACCAGGTTCTGTTACCCAGAATCCTTTGCAAACCTCAAAATTTGGCTAAAAAACAAGTTTTCCTCACATTTTGGTGACAGAAAGTTCTGGAATCAGAGAGAAGCCACAAATTTCCTTCCACCCAGCATTCCCCCAAGTCTCCTGATAAAAATGATACCTCACTTGTGTGGGTAGGCCTAGCGCCCGCGACAGGAAATGCCCCAAAACGCAACGTGGACACATCACATTTTTTTAAAGAAAACAGAGGTTTTCTTTGCAAAGTGCCTACCTGTAGATTTTGGCCTCTAGCTCAGCCGGCACCTAGGGAAACCTACCAAACCTGTGCATTTTTGAAAACTAGAGACCAAGGGGAATCCAAGATGGGGTGACTTGTGGGGCTCTGACCAGGTTCTGTTACCCAGAATCCTTTGCAAACCTCAAAATTTGGCTAAACAAACACGTTTTCCTCCCATTTTGGTGACAGAAAGTTCTGGAATCCGAGAGGAGCCACAAATGTCCTTCTACCGAGCGTTCCCCCAAGTCTCCAGATAAAAATGATACCTCACTTGTGTGGGTAGGCCTAGCGCCCGCAACAGGAAATGCCCCAAAACTCAACTTGGACACATCACTTTTTTTTTTTTTAAGAAAACAGAGGTGTTTTTTGCAAAGTGCCTACCTGTAGATTTTGGCCTCTAGCTCAGCCGGCACCTAGGGAAATCCTACCAAACCTGTGCATTTTTGAAAACTAGAGACGTAGGGGAATCCAAGATGGGGTGACTTGTGGGGCTCTGACCAGGTTCTGTTATCCAGAATCCTTTGCAAACCTCAAAATTTGGCTAAAAAACACGTTTTCCTCACATTTTGGTGACAGAAAGTTCTGGAATCAGAGAGGAGCCACAAATTTCCTTCCACCCAGCGTTCCCCCAAGTCTCCTGATAAAAATGATACCTCACTTGAGTGGATAGGCCTAGCGCCCGCGACAGGAAATGCCCCAAAACGCAACGTGGACACATCACATTTTTTTAAAGAAAACAGAGGTGTTTTTTGCAAAGTGCCTACCTGTAGATTTTGGCCTCTAGCTCAGCCGGCACCTAGGGAAACCTACCAAACCTGTGCATTTTTTAAAACTAGAGACCAAGGGGAATCCAAGATGGGGTGACTTGTGGGCCTCTGACCAGGTTCTGTTACCCAGAATCCTTTGCAAACCTCAGAATTTGGCTAAACAAACACGTTTTCCTCACATTTTGGTGACGGGAAAGTTCTGGAATCAGAGAGGAGCCACAAATTTCCTTCCACCCAGCATTCCCCCAAGTCTCCTGATAAAAATGATACCTCACTTGTGTGGGTAGGCCTAGCGCCCACGACAGGAAATGCCCCAAAACGCAACGTGGACACATCACATTTTTTTTTTTAAAGAAAACAGAGGTGTTTTTTGCAAAGTGTCTACCTGTAGATTTTGGCCTCTATCTCAGCCGGCACCTAGGGAAACCTACCAAACCTGTGCATTTTTTAAAACTAGAGTCCTAGGGGAATCCAAGATGGGGTGACTTGTGGGGCTTTGACCAGGTTCTGTTACCCAGAATCCTTTGCAAACCTCAAAATTTGGCTAAAAAAACACATTTTCCTCACATATTTGTGACAGAAAGTTCTGGAATCAGAGAGGAGCCTCATATTTCCTTCCACCCAGCGTTTCCCCAAGTCTCCTGATAAAAATGATACCTCACTTGTGTGGGCAGGCCTAGCTCCCGCGACAGGAAATGCCCCAAAACGCAACGTGGACACATCAATTTTTTTTAAAGAAAACAGGTGTTTTTTGCAAAGTGCCTACCTGTAGATTTTGGCCTCTAGCTCAGCCGGCACCTAGGGAAACCTACCAAACCTGTGCATTTTTTAAAACTAGAGGCCTGGGGGAATCCAAGATGGGGTGACTTGTGGGGCTCTGACCAGGTTCTGTTACCCAGAATCCTTTGCACATATGGCTAAAAAACACGTTTTCCTCACATTTTGGTGACAGAAAGTTCTGGAATCAGAGAGGAGCCACAAATTTCCTTCCACCCAGCGTTCCCCCAAGTCTCCCGATAAAAATGATACCTCACTTGTGTGGGTAGGCCTAGCGCCCGCGACAGGAAATGCCCCAAAATGCAACGTGGACACATCACATTTTTTTAAAGTAAACAGAGGTGTTTTTTGCAAAGTACCTACCTGTAGATTTTGGCCTCTAGCTCAGCCGGCAACCAGGGAAACCTACCAAACCTGTAAATTTTTTTAAACTAGAGACCTCGGGGAATCTAAGATGGGGTGACTTGTGGGCCTCTGACCAGGTTCTGTTACCCAGAATCCTTTGCAAACCTCAAAATTTGGCTAAAAAAACACATTTTCCTCACATTTCGGTGACAGAAAATTCTGGAATCTGAGAGGAGCCACAAATTTTCTTCCACCCAGCGTTACCCCAAGTGTCCCGATAAAAATGATACCTCACTTGTGTGGGTAGGCCTAGTGCCCGCCACAGGAAATGGCCCAAAACATAACGTGGACACATCACATTATTTCATAGAAAACAGTGCCTACGTGTGGATTTTGGCCGCTAGCTTAGCTGGCACCTAGGGAAACCTAGCAAACCAGCGCGTTTTTGAAAACTAGAAACCTTGGGGAATCCAAGATGGGGTGACTTGTGGGGCTCTGACCAGGTTCTGTTACCCAGAATCCTTTGCAAACCTCAAAATTTGGCTAAAAAACACGTTTTCCTCACATTTCGGTGACAGAAAGTTCTGGAATCTGAGAGGAGCCACAAATTTCCTTCCACCCAGCGTTCCCCCAAGTCTCCTGATAAAAATGATACCTCACTTGTGTGGGTAGGCCTAGCGCCCCGGCCCAAAACACAACGTGGACACATCACATTTTTTCATAGAAAACTGTGGATTTTGGCCTCTAGCTCAGCCGGCCCCAGGGGGGGCAGAAATGGCTTAAAATAAATGTGTACCCCACCCCCAACCCCCACCCGGGAGCGACCCTTACCTACGGGGTCGCTCCCCCTGCGTGACATTGGTGCCCAAAAAAAAATCCCCGGTGCCTAGTGGTTTCTGCCCCTTGGGGGCAGATTGACCTAAAATCAGCCAATCTGCCCCCAAGGGGGGCAGAAATGGTCTAAATACAATTTCCCCCCCAGGGGAGCGACCCTTGCCTAACGGGTCTCTCCCCTTCTCTGAAAAAACAAACAAACAAAAAAAATACACACAAAAAAATTTGCCCTGGCGTCTAGAGGTTTCTGCCCCCACCTGGGGGCAGATCGGCCCAATAACAATAGGCCGATCTGCCCCCGGGTGGGCAGAAATGGCCTAAAATAAATCCCCCCCACTTCCCCAACCACCCCAGGGAGCATCCCTTGCCTACGGAGTCGCTCCCCCTGCGTGACATTGGCGCCAAAAAACAAATCCCTGGTGCCTAGTGGTTTCTGCCCCCTTGGGGGCAGATTGACCTAAAATCGGCCAATCTGCCCCCAAGGGGGGCAGAAATGGTCTAAATACAATTTTCCCCCCACGGGAGCGACCCTTGCCTAATGGGTCGCTCCCCATCTCTGAAAAAACAAACAAACAAAAAAAAAACACAAAAGTTTTTTTGCCCTGGCACCTAGAGGCTTCTGCCCCCAACAATAGGCTGATCTGCCCCCGGGGGGGCAGACATGGCCTAAAATAAATTCCCCCCTCACCCCCCCCGGGAGTGACCCTTGCCTACGGGGTCGATCCCCCTGCGTGACATTGGCGCCCAAAAAAAAATCTCGTTGCCTAGTGGTTTCTGACTTAAAATCGGCCAATCTGCCCCCAGTGGGGGGCAGAAATGGCCTAAAATAAATTTGACCCCTGCCTCCCCAACCCCCCCCCCGGGAGCGACCCTTGCCTACGGGGTCGCTCCCCCTGCGTGACATTGGCGCCAAAAAAAAAATCCCCGGTGGCTAGTGGTTTCTGCCCATTGGGGGAAGATTGACCTAAAATCAGAAATGGTCTAAATACAATTTGCCCCCCAGGGGAGCGAACCTTGCCTAATGGATCTCTCCCCTTCTCTGAAAAAACAAACAAACAAAAAAAAAACACAAAAAAAAATTGCCCTGGCGCATAGAGGCTTCTTAGAGGCTTCTGCCCCCCCTGGGGGCAGATCGGCCTAATAACAATAGGCCGATCTGCCCCCGGGGGGGCAGAAATGGCCTAAACTAAATTTGTCCCCCCCGGAGCATCCCTTTCCTACGGGGTCGCTCCCCCTGCGTGACATTGGCGCCAAAAAAAAAATCATCGTTGCCTAGTGGTTTCTGCCCCCTTGGGGGCAGATTGACCTAAAATCGGCCAATCTGCCCCCAAGGGGGGCAGAAATGGTCTAAATACAATTTTCTCTCCAGGGGAGCGACCCTTGCCTAATGGGTCACTCCCCATCTCTGAAAAAACAAATAAACAAAAAAAAAACACAAAATAAAAATTTTCCCTGGTGCCTAGAGGTTTCTGCCCCCCCCTGGAGGCAGATCGGCCTAATAACAATAGGGGGGGCAGAAATGGCCTAAAATAAATTTGCCCCCCCAACCCCCCCGGGAGCGACCCTTGCCTACGGTGTCGATCCCCCTGCGTGATATTGGCGCCAAAAAATAAATCCCCGGTGCCTAGTGGTTTCTGCCCCTTGGGGGCAGATTGGTGTAGCAAAAATCAGCCGATCTGCCCCCAAAGGGGGCAGAAATGGCATAAATACAATTTTCCCCTCCAGGGGAGCGACCCTTGTCCAAGGGGTCGCTCCCCATCTGTAAAACAACAACAACAAAAAAATCCCTGGTGCCTAGTGGTTTCTGCCCCCCTTGGTGGCAGATCAGCCTAATCAAAATAGGCTGATCTACCCCCCGCGGGGGGCAGAAAAGGCCTTCCCAAAAAATGTCCCCCCGTGGGAGCGACCCTTGCCCAAGGCGTCGCTCCCTTATGTCCATTTCAAAAAAATAAATAAATCCCTGGTGTCTAGTGGGCGTTTTAAAGGGAAGGAAATACATTTCCTTCCCTTTGAAGCCTCTCCTTGCCTCCCCCACGTGATTGAAAGAGAATTGCTATGCAGTTCTCTTTCGATCGCGCTGGAAGATAGGGAAGGCTCTCTGACATTCAGCGCGTGCTCGCACGCTGACGTCAGAGGGGGGGTGGGGGGGTCGGGGTGGAAGGGGAAGGGCTTCCCCTTCCATCCCTGACTTGGGGGTGTGGGGGGGAACCCCACAGAGGGAGCGCTAGCACTCCCTCTGGGCTCTGTGACCAGGACGTAATGGTTACGTCCTGGGCACAGCAGCACTGTGCCCCAGGACGTAACCATTACGTCCTGGTCACAGAACCGGTTAAAGGTTTCAATAATTTAAACTCGATTTAAACCCCTGGTACCTGTTGTACAAAGCAGACAGACTTAACTTAGAGAAAATGTGTAAAGCATTTAGAAATACCAAAAACAGTTCAAAAGTCAAGAAAACAACACAATAGAATCCCTCTCCAAGTTATAAAATTATTGAATATTTTGATAAGCAAAAATGACACCAAACAACAAAAATCCAATAATAGGAAACAAAAGTAAGAATTTTTAAAGGTTTAAATAAAAATAGTGCAAAAAAAGGAAATTGCCAGTTGTATTTGTAGAAGTCCCTTTGGTGAGGTGTAGACCCCAAGAAAAACTGCCTCAGAGTCAAATCGTAGTCAGTATGCGAAAAGCTGTCATGGGCCCCAGAATAATAGGTGTAGTGCCTTTCCAAGTCTTTGTGTGCCCTCCGAATAGCAACAAATCTTGGTGCCCCTGGAAGTCCAGCAGCTGTGTCAGCTGACCCTTAACCTCCTAAGCGGTCTCCCTATCCTGCTTGTCAAAGACCATTGCATTCAAGTCGCCACCCAGAATTAATTTGCCCAATGGGCAAATTTCTGGGAGAGTGGACAAATGTTGTTTTAGCGGGATGTACACTGAGCAAAATTAACTGCCAACCCTTCGCACTACTACGTTGTATGACATATCTCTCTTGCTGGTCCATTTATGTTATGCCAGGGACTTAGGGCACTGATTGCTGGATGAGGAGACGCAGTTCATTGTGTTGGCATCTCGGTCACAATGGCAAAATATGCATGCAAGTATGGTCCTTGGCAGAGTTCCCTGGCCAAGACAGTGGCACTGGGCACAGTGAGCATACTCCACCAAAAAGAACTTTGACAATTCCCTTGATTACAGAGTCTGTATTATGAAGTACTCCAGGCATAGTTCAAAACTTGGTATTCTGCCTGCTCAGGGACCTCACAGACGTGAATGTTATTCCTTCTTTTTTAGTACAGTGGCTGCTTTTGATGCTGTTTAATTTGTTAGTAAATTGTGGTTGTAGTGCACCACTCATTTGTGAGATACGGTAGCTGCATTTGGCACCACATATATTGTTACAGTGCACCATGTTTAATTGGTTAGGCTGCAGCTGATTGTAGGGCCATGTACTTACATGTGAAATGCAGTTACAGGGCACTGTGTTTGTGCTTGTAGACACTATGCACATTATTTTGTCATCACTGTTCTATGTATTGAAGATCCTCGTAGTTATAGGACAGCCAGTTGTGATACCATGCTCGTTCTTGGTATTTTACTATCAGCAATTACAGTGCACAGCATTAATGTGCATTATATTTAGCATTATTTCAGTCTAATGTTTGGAATATGTGTGGTGGAACAGTGTGCTCAGGAACAGTAGGGTTTGCTGATTAATGATCATTTATCTTAAAGTGAGATGATTACTGTGAATTTCTATCAACCAGTCTGGGATCCTGTGGGATCCTGATTGTAGTGTCTTGTATATTTTAGAGTGGAACCTTTCTGGTTCCCTGTGGACTCTTTATCAGTGGGGCATATTCAATAGAATAGAATGTAATAAAAGCTTGGTTTAGAATGTTGTAGTTCTCAAGTAAACTCAGAGGAATAAAAATGTTTGATTTACAGCTCCATGTGTGAGCTACTCATTGGTGGGTACCAGGCTGGAGAAGACGCTGTGCTGATGAAATTTCCTTTATAAGCCACACAATCACAATCCTTTCTCATGCCTTAAAAGCAACTAACCATTCCTTTCTTTCACTGTGACTTTGGCTCCACATATTTCAGCTTCTCCAATACTCTTCGTTTATGACTCATACAACAAATTAAGGATTTTCTTTCAAAACAAAGCATACACCACCTGCATGCCACAGCGTGTCACGGGCTTCTAACATGCTGTTTCAGGCATAATCTTGCCAATACTAGCTCAGATGCTGTCAGTGGAAGATACTTAAGAGATCTGCTTTAATTTTAATATATTGCTAAAAAATAGATACTTTTAAAAAATTTAACATCCGGAAGGGTGACTTAAACTCTAGTGAAAGGGTACGCATGCTTCCATCATTCAACAGTTTGCCAGATATTCTGCTGGATTTGCTTATTCATTAAAATATCTTTTGACAATGTGTTTTTTATTAGTATTTCTATTAGCATGTTGAATTATCTATATATGGCAAACACTTGCAAGTGTTTTTTCATATTAAAAAACAAATAACCATTCCTCTTTAGGTCAAGCTTTTGAGACCTGTTGTATATACTTCAGTATATACTTCTTCATGGGCTCAAAGCACGCCCACTGCTTTTCATGTGTTTGTTTCAGTGTCCCTCAAAAATTCTTGCTACTGGTCAGTCATTCCCTTTGTCCCTCCTTTTCCATATTTGTTTTCTCCCAAGGAGCACCTCCCTAGTCCTGTATCCTTACACTCCGGGTGTTTACCTCTTGTTTAGTGGGACTATTTTTTATTTTATTCCTGCTGGTGTTACTGTTTGCATTTGAGTTCACTCCGGATCAACGCACCGTCACCAAGCATTGACGCATCAAAGGTACTGTCAGTGGTCTGTGTGATTCCTGTACCTGCTCCCGCTCCATTGCTGTCAGACTGCAATTTTGGATTTGCCCCAGTCCAGTGCAACCAAATAGTTCCGTTTGGAGGTATTGTCTTCTAAGCCAGTGGTTCCCACCCTTTTGACTTCTTTGGAGCCCCTCTTTAGCATTACTGCAAACCGGGAACCCCCACTGAATCATTTTTGGAATCCAGTCATTACTGAAAGCTGAGGACCTAATCTGTTAATAGTATTTAATTTTTCTAAGTAGTGGGACCCCCCGAGGAGGCTTTGTGGACCCACAAGGGTCCCCAGACCACTGATTGGAAAACACTGTTCTAAGCACTTCATTTTGATATAACCTTGAAAAATTCATAACTTCATTTGTGTGTGTTTTTCTTTGTTGACTCAGATAAATATTGGATATTTTTCTAAACTGGTGTTGAATCCTTTTGTGGTGTCTTCAATGTGTTACTGTGTGTATGGAAAAATGCTTTACACATTGCCTCTTTAGTTTTGCCTGACTGCTCTGTGCCAACCTACCAGACGGTGAACACAGATAAGCTTTTAGTGTGTATCTTGTCCTGAGTAGGATTGCGGTCCCTACTTACACGGAGTGAAAACCTTAGCCAACCTTAGACCCAATTTCCAACAATGTATATTACAAATCATTTAATACATTTAAAATTGTGACACATTCAAAGCTGCCTGCCCCAGAGCATTGTTATGCTGGAGATCAGGCGCAGTTACTTCGATATTAAGAAGCTGACTCCACCTATTCACCCTTAGCCCTTAGGTGAAACAGATCAATAGAACAATTCTGAGAAAAAGATTAGATTACCTCCCAGATAAGCCCAATATTTCTCTTCAGTGGAGCTTTCCTTATAAGCTTCAATAGTGGATTATCTGACCTACATAACTCACACTCTTCACAACTTGAGAAAAAGTAATGAAAATGAAGATATCCAAAATAAATGGTATAAGGAAGAGATTGTAAATTCTCCAATAAGAACAGCACATTTCCCTTGAATAGTTGGCCTAGAGTGAAGAGAGTTGCCTTTTACTAAATTGCCCATGGACTCTAAATGGTAAATTAGGAATATATCCTAAGTAAATAGGCTGATTAAACAGGGTTAGTCTGGAAGGCATATGAGAATAAAGAGCCCCATACAAGATGAAGAACCTTTAGTGCCTTGAAGCAAGTTCTCTAAAAGTACAAAGTACATTGTATCTATGATACCACAACCAGGGACAATTGAATCAACCAGTGGAAGAAAATCAGCAAACATTTGGCCGTGCTTCAAAGACTCCCACCCCGGACCAAGCAAAGCCATGAGAAAAAAGCCAGGGATGTGAGCCCCCCCCTCCTCCTTAGACTGCTGTAAGAACTAGAGCACTAGGGGAGCTTCCTATAGCGCCATATACACCTTTGCATGAGGCCTCTACCTTAGAAAAAATTATACAAGAAGAAAGAGAGGAATACAGCAAAAAAGGTACAGATATCAGGGGAGGGTGATCATCTTAATGAGGTTGCATTGATCAAACAGGCCCAGAAGGAGACGATTCCACTCAGTGAAAACCTTAACCTTAACTGTATGTTGAAAAGGCTTCCTAAAGTTGTTCTCTACAATTACCATAATATTAACAGATAAGGTAACCCCAAGCTACAAGAGCCATATTAGACAATACTAGAGTATTTTCAGTATTCAACTTGCACCTGGAGACCTCCCCAAATGACTGAACGGCTGCCACTACAGCTATTAAACCACTGACCGGGGTAGGTGTTAACACACCCACATCATTAACATAAGCCAGTACCTTAACTACATACCAGTGCATTTTCAATGGCTGGATCTTTTCAGCCTCCTGACAAGATTATAATAAAGGCTCCATATATAAAGCAAAGAGCTGAGGGGAGAGAGGAAACCCCTGCCTGGTACCATAAGAAATAAATATAGGACCTGAAAGCATGCCTGAACAATGTAACCTTGCTTTAAGATGAGAATACAGATGATGAACCCTGGAGACAAAAACAGAGCCTAAACCAGCCGCCTCCATGACCCCCAAAGGAAGGGCCAGGAGACCCAGTCAAAAGCCTTTTCTGCATCAAGAAGAATCATGCCCATGGGCCTGCCATCAGAAGAGGCTGTTTGCGATGAAGCCCATGCTGGTTAGGGTCATTGGAAATCATCATAGCCAATCAATTAGCAAGAACTCATGTATAGATCTTAGAATACATATTAATAGGAGAGATTGGGCGATATGCACCACAAGTAGTAGGATCTTTACCTTTTTTTGAAAACTAACTATAATAGTCCCCCTCTAATATTTGGGAACCCGATCCAGTGAGTTGGAAGAATTGAACAGGTCTGTAAACACCAGGGCCAACACCAGCAGAAAAGTAGAATAAAACTCCAAAGGAATCTGATCAGGACTGGTGGCCTTCCTTGTGGCAAGAGAAAATATAGCATGCTCCACCTCCAAATAAGGTATAGGTGCATCTAATTTGGAACACTGTGTATGACTCACCTTATAGTGAAAAAACTTCCCCACAAATCATGGGATATCCTCCACAGAGGAAAAACAATACTTTTGGTATAAGTCTTAATAAAGCTGTGCAGAAACCTCCCTTATAGCCTCAGGGTCAGCCACCAAAACCCCATTGTCATCATGGATCTGCTGAACCATGTTTAAGCACAACCTGTCCCTAACTCTAAAAGAGAGAATTTGCCGCATTTCTTCACTATTCTCAAAACTACCTATTTGCCTGGCCTGCCCATATAGAAATTGACTGCTCCAAAAACCTCTCAACCCGAGGTCTGTACTTTGAGATGATACAGGCAAAGTTATATTCTAAAGTGGAGAGGCTGAAGTAGCAAATTAAAGAGTCTGCCCCATGCACGTAGCCTTAAGGGCATCCCAGACAACCAAAGGTGGTGCAGAGCCAATATTAACCTCCAAAAACTCACATATACAGTAATTCATAAAGCTGTAATGCCACTCCTCAAAAAACACTTTGCGCTCATAGGTCAAATCCGAGGCCTCAGAGTCAGAATAAGCTCCTTAGGTTGAATATACACGGATAAAGAGTTATGATCCAAAAATATCTGTAGACTAAGTATCAACATAGAAGAAGAATTCAGCATATTACTTACCAGAAACATATCTAACCACAACATTGCTTTATGGGGGGCAGAGTAAAACTTCCAGTTCCTGAGGCCAGTCAAGCCGCCAAAGATCCACCAAAGCGAATGAGGGCATTATCTGATGAAAGTCCCCTGCAGTCAATGCTTACCAGTCCACTCCAAACTGTTGGGAACATAGTCAGAAGTCTACGATTGAGATGCTGAAGCTCTGTTGGGATACAGTGTCACATTAAAATCCCCACAGACGAGAAGGATGGTGGCCAGAAGTGGAGCTCAGACAACAGATAATCAGAGATCCTCAGGTCATCAACATTAGGCCCATAAACCACACAGATGGTAAAACAAACCCTATCCTTCTAAATTGTTGCCAACAACCAGTGTTCACCAGGATCCGTCTTCTGATGTAAGCCCCCCCATTTACTATCCTGCATGAGTAACGCAACACCCCTCTGGGTAGAGGTGAAAAATAAAGTAGACAAAATTTGCTAACCTAGCACCTTTAGTGCTGAGCTTTCTGCCAAAGATGTAACACCTGAAAGCATAAGATTTGCAGTTGAAGAATATTCAGCTCCTTCTGAAACATTTTTCTCTTTTGTGGTGACTTGACCCAATTAATTCTCCATGGTAGGATGTGCAGCTGCTGGCTAGGACACCCACCGTTAACTAGTTTTGGCGTCATATCTCTGAATCCCCAAGCTGCCCTCCACCATGCCAGACTAAGCACACCCCTGCCAAAATATGTTGCAGAACACAAAAGAACCTTATTATTTCACCCCTAGCTGGAGTACTAAAATTCAGATTCCCTACCCTTCCAGCCTCCACACTCAGAACAGCAAACAAGCACACACAATCCTCCACCCCATACCCCAACTCCACCCTTGACCCCCACCCCTGGTTCCCAGAAGGGCAAGCCAAACCAACTCCCCTAAGCTATGCTCTAGACTAAAAAGGGCCATTATGCCCACCGTTAGGGTATGTCATTGAGGCTCGCAACTAAAGGTGGCACCGGTGGACTGGCCAAACCCGGATTACACATAGTTCATAAACACACATGATAAGAGTAATATACTCAAATATCAACCAATAATGATAATCTCAATAGCATTAATAACCTGGGTAACCCCTCCCACCCCCCACCGGAAGGTAAAGAGAAGGAAAAAAAGAAAGGGAGAAGAAAGGTAAACACCAGCAAGATAAAGAGAAAAGGAGGGAGAGAAAAAAGGAAGCGAGAGAGCAATGGAAACAACCTAGTTGTCCCACACAAAGAGCCAACACCCCTCCCGAAAATCATGTAGCAAACTCTGACATCAGTCCATATCCCCAATACAAAGGAACCCTCTCTACATTAATAAGCCCATAAGCCAATAGGCATGAGTGACTATATTCTGCAGTTACAGCAAATCAAAACATTGCAAGCTAAGAACACGCTCTCAACCACCCGGTTGCCATTTAGTTAGAAGCTCTTGGACTTTTACACCGTCATAACAGTATAAAGTCTGCCCCCCCATATAAATCCTCAAAGCTGCAGGTTCCATTAGAGAAACCTCAACTCTAATGTTCTGAAGTACTGGAATGTGCTTATAAAGCAGCCGCCAGCATCTCACAACTGTTTGATGACAAAAATCCGAACAGACCAAAGAACTTCACACCGCAGGCTTTGATCGGTAACTTGGGAGTGGCAATGCAGGAGATCTCTAGCCTCAGGATAAAATTCCCTACATAGATAAGAAAGGCCCAGGGTGGCGAGAGGGCTTACTGGGTGGTCTAAATGGGAAACAATGAGCCCTCTGTATTATATAGTCCATGCCCCAGTCAATCAGTGCAAGAAACGCCTCTCAGAAAAAAAAGGACCAGAAGCCCCTAGGATCATCCCCGCAGCACCTTCTGGAACACCCAGGACCTGTAGATTGTTCCTGCGAGACCTATTTTCTAGATCCTCCACTCTGGATAGGAGAGTAGTGAGCTTTTAATCCTGCTCAATGATTTTTTAGTTTTTTTCTTCCACAGTCTTTTGAAGAGCTGTCTAAGATGACTCCACTGCACTCAATCATGATTGTAAGATATCCACATTCTTTGACAGTTTGCCAAGCACCACCTGAGTTTTCAAATGAGTGGCTTTCAATGCCAACAAGCCCTTCCGATACTCCTCCCCGTGTTGCAGAAGGAGATGGTAGATTGCAACCAGAGTGGAGGCCTCCTGTGTCGACAACAAAGACCAGATGAGGGAGGGGAGCGCCACCTGAAACTTGATCACTGGGTGGAGGTTGGTCCACCACAGAAAATATGACAGGCATTCAATTCATTGTCATCAGCATCCCACAATAACTCCTCAGCCTCCTCTGCTACCGGGACTGGATTTATTATCTGTGGTCAAAAATTATGGATAAGTAAGCCTCCAGTTGATTAGCCGGTAACCCCTGCAACCCATTTTGCTGCTTAACCGAATGTGATGTACTTGCGTAAGGTCCAGAGTTCAAAGATGGCTGCACAAAAACTGCTGAGCCCTTGGCAACCAAAATTGATTGGGGTGCACTATCCACCTCTTAATCCCAGTCACTGTCAGACAGATCTGAGTAGGAAAAAAATGTCTTCTGTGTGTTGCACACATGGCCACAGGTTTCAGCCCCCACCTGGGAGGCGAGGAGGCGGCTTCAATAACTCCAAGTATTCCTTCAGGTCACCAACTGCTGACTGAGAGGCTGCCCCATCTGATTTACATACTGGCTCAGGGTCCAGGTGATCAGGGTTTAGCCACGGTTGGAGTACTATCCCCTATAATACTGGTAGATGAGGAGCCACAGGACGAGGGAGATGGTGACTGAATAACTGTCACTTCACTCCCTGGGTGGGGGATGTCACTTAAGAGCACAGAGTGAGAGGATGGAAGTGGAACCATATAGGAATCCAGTGTTCGCTGGGATCGGGATAGCAGACTATCTCTCCCTATCCCGCTACATACGGCCAACGTAGTGTCCCCAAACCCCTTCTCTCCAGACTCCAGCTCTTAATTCCTCACATTCTCCTGGAGAGGTGGCACTGTGATTAGAGGCTTTGTAACCCCTTTGTCCCTACTTGGCCGACTGCAATTGTTACAGTCAGTCTGTCCGCCAAGCAACAGCCTCTTTCTTACCACCATAAAAGTAGTCTGGGGCCTAATTTTGTCCAGCCCCTGTCCCTCTCTTTGGCCCCCCTGAGTGGCATCTTATCATGTGCACCAACCCCACAGAAGAAATCCCCACAAGGAAAAGCAGAGCTTTCTAGATTGATCTTTACTCTCTTCATGTGGTGCTTTTTCCCTCTATCTTAATGAAGAAACCATTTCTTCCTCAGGTTATGAAATATGTAAGGTAGAAATTGAACCTGGCTTTTTCTCTCTCTCTTGATGGAAATCATGTCATCCTCAGATTACGAAAGATCTAAGGTAAAGATTCAATGTGGCACATCATCAATTGCAAATGTAACCATCAAGGAGAACCCACAAGTATCCCTGCAATACAGACTTTTATTATAGTTGGTATGCCATCCTTGCAGGACCCAAAATGGTGGCTCTAGATTGTAAAGCTCAAGATGTACTGGGAGGCTGCTGGAGACAGAGGTAAGCAAGACAAAGTAGTGATGCTGATGATTGTTAGAAATGGGGGTTTTTGGTTGGCAGTCAGGTTACCCTCTGTCCAAGCAAGAACCCTCACTCTTTTCAGGGTAAGTCACACACAATCCAAATTATCCTGTGCCCACCCTCTAGTAGCTTGGCACGAGCAGTCAGGCTTAACTTAGAAGGCAATGTGTAAAGTATTTGTGCAATAAATCATACAATAACAACATATAGCACCACAAAAATACACCACACAGTGTTTGGAAAAATATAGAATATTTATCTGGATAATTGTAGGTCAAAACAAATGAAGATGCAACGTGAAATTGTAGAGATATCACTGAAAAGTGATATTAAGTGTCTTAAGTCTTTAAAAAGCAAACAAAGTCTCTTTCAAGCACAAAGTACCTGGTTTACAGTGGAAAATCTCCACAAAGGGCCCCAGAAGAAGAGATACATGAAAAATTGGTGTGTGCGTCGATTTCTCCCCTGCACACATGGACTTGTGTCGTTATTTTTCACGCGGGGAAGTCGTGCGTCGTTTTCCAGCGCGCGGACAGTCTCTTTCTGTGGTTCGCCGGATTACCAGATGTCCCGGGGTCTGTGCGTGGATTCTTCGGCTTGTTTTCCGGCTGCGCGTCGTTCCGGGAGGCTGTGTGTGGAATTTACATTCTCACAGCAGGCGTTGCGTCGATTTCCTCTCTGGAAGTCGGGAGGCGTTGTCCTTGCAAGGCCGTGCATCGAAGTTCCGGTCGCCCCGATGGCGTCACGTCGATCAGCGTCGGTGTGCAGCGATTTTCTAGCCGCGGAGCCAGCTGTGCGTCAAAATGTTCGGTGCACGAAGAGTCCAAATGAAAAAGAGAAATCTTTTTAGTCCTGAAACTTCAGGGAACAGGAGGCAAGCTCTATCCAAGCCCTTGGAGAGCACTTTTACAGCTAGACAAGAGTTCAGCAAGACAGCAGGCCAACAGCAAGGCAGCAGTCCTTTGTAGAAAGCAGATAGGTGAGTCCTTTGAGCAGCCAGGCAGTTCTTCTTGGCAGGATGCAGGTTCTAGTTCAGGTTTCTTCTCCAGCAAGTGTCTGAGGTGGTAGGGCAGAGGCCCTGTTTTATACCCAAATGTGCTTTTGAAGTCGGGGAGACTTCAAAGAGTGGCTTAGAAATGCACCAGGTCCCCTTTCAGTTCAATCCTGTCTGCCAGGTTCCCAGTAGGGGGTGTGGCAGTCCTTTGTGTCAGAGCAGGCCCTCCACCCTCCCAGCCCAGGAAGACCCATTCAAAAAGCAGATGCATGCAAGTGAGGCTGAGTACCCTGTGATTGGGGTGTGTCTGAGTGAATGCACAAGGAGCTGTCAACTAAACCTAGCCAGACGTGGATTGTAAGGCACAGAAAGATTTAAGTGCAGAGAAATGCTCACTTTCTAAAAGTGGAATTTCTAAAATAGTAATATTAAATCCAACTTCACCAATCAGCAGGATTTTGTATTACCATTCTGGCCATACTAAACATGACCTTCCTACTCCCTTCAGATCAGCAGCTGCCACTTCACCAATGTATGAGGGCAGCCCCAATATTAGCCTATGAAGGGAGCAGGCCTCTCAGTAGTGTAAAAACTAATTTAGGAGTTTTACACTACCAGGACATGTAAACTACACAGGTACATGTCCTACATTTTACCCACACAGCACCCTGCTCTAGGGGTTACCTAGGGCACACATTAGAGGTGACTTATGTGTAGAAAAAGGGGAGCTTTAGGCTTGGCAAGTACTTTTAAATGCCAAGTCAAAGTGGCAGTGAAACTGCACACACAGGCCTTGCCATGGCAGGCCTGGGACAAGGTAAGGGGCTACTTGTGTGGGTGGCACAACCAGTGCTGCAGGCCCACTAGTAGCATTTAATGTACAGGACCTAGGCACATACAGTCCCATTACTAGGGACTTATATGTATATTAAATAGTTCAATTGGGTAGGATCCAAAGTGACCATGTTTAAAGGGAGAGAGCATATGCACTTTAGCACTGGTTAGCAGTGGTAAAGTGCGCAGAGTCTAAAAGCCAGCGAAAACAGAGTCCAAAAAGTGGAGGGAGGCAGGCAAAAAGTTAGGGGTGACCACCCTAAAGCATGTCAGGTCTAACAATGATAAATTGATAAACAGGTTCTATGCATATTTAAACGAACAGAACATATTAATCAGAGTGCATAGTCCCAAGAATAAAGATTTGTTCTGCTACTGCTCTTATTACCTCAGCAAGATAACACTGACAAAGACAAAGATGTAGCAGAGGGCATGGTACATGTGCTGCACATGATTACATGGAGAAGCTGTGTCCTAAAACAAAAAAGGGTCACATAATCTGGTTTTCATGTAAAGCACCTTGATGCCCTTGGGCCAATGGGGTGCTAGATCAAAGTGCAAATAAAATAAATAAGTAAATTGCAAACTGTGCTACTTTACTACAAAACCTGTCAAATGCTTAGTGTTTATTTGTAGTCAATCTGTTATTGCGCTGGTCAGTACATACGTCCATCAACTTAATGTCACAGGCACAATATAAGTTACCACCTCTGCATTCAGTCACATTCTATCTCTGTGCAAATGGGACAAAGTCCCTACTCCTGCTGTATGGGGTTTTTCACCACTGTAAAGCACAAAGGACATACGGTTCAAATCAGGTTCTTGTTACCAAGAAAGAGTCAGGCAGTTTATCAGCTATGCACCGTTGAAAAGCTCATTCAGTTTGCACTGGTTGTGAGCACTTCTGAAATTGCCCACATACTTACAAGTATTTTACAAGGGCATAGGTTTCTTGAAAAATAAGACAGCGTGGCTACACATCGAGCACACTATGTAACCAATAGTTCTTAGACATGAGCCTGCTGCTTGTCATTTGCAGGGAAGGTGACAGCCAAGTTAACTTTCCTAGAAAAGGCTGTTGTTATTGAGAGAGAAAATCAACCCACCCCAAGGATTGTGCCTTGTGTGGTAGCAATGAAACTGAAGTAAACCAGCAAAGTGTGCATGTATATCTAACCAACACTACTATGAAGCACAATTGCCACCTCACACTGACAATTTTATCACAGAAGATATGAGGATTGTTGGTTTGTGAAGACTGGTTACCACCAACAACTCTTTGATCCTGAATCACAAAGCACATTGCGGACTTGATTGTATACCACTAGTGATCTAGTGGGACAGTCCATCTCCAGCCAAGGTGGATGGTATGAAGTTATCCACTATTTTCACAGCTAGGCAAATAGCAACATGTTGGTAGCTAAGAACGCTCCTATATTTATTCACATTTTGCATTAGAAATAACATATTTGGGCCTTTGCAGAACCCTGAATATGATCAAATATGACAAAAAATATGTGCTGGACAAAACGTTTGATAGGCCACATAACCTATATGACAAAAAATATGTACTAGGTAAAACTTTTCACAGGCCACATTATAAAGACTCGCTGAGGTGATAATTTGCACAAAATTACATAATCTGACTCAGTGATACTATGTAGCAATTTAGTGCATATTGTACATATTTTATAGGTGAGCTCAATTAATCCGCTTCTTTTTTGTGGTAATAAAAGGCAATGATCACATTTTCTGTGTAGTTATGCAGTGGCTCTTGGAGGTGGATACAATTTGAGGACTTGGAAAAACAAAACACACCAGCAGAGATATTCTCCTTACCCAATGCAGCATGAGATCTTTAGGCAAGGATATTTAGAGCTGCAAAAACAAGTTCAGCTTTTACCATAGGCACAATTAAGATTTAGGTTTGAATAAAACTATAAGCATATTTAACAATAGAAGAAAAGAAAGACTTGACAAATAATCATTAATTCTAAAAAGACACACACTTGATTTAAATCTTAGGGAACAAAAGCCACAAAACAGTGCCATAAATGTATCAAACATTCCATTAACATTTTACCATATGAATTACAGCACTAATTGATAAATTAACTGTTTGTCTTAAGTGAGAACATTTTGACACTGTAATATAAATCAAACATTTAATCAAATTATTATGTTAACTTTTCCCTTTTTTGAAAGGTCAACACATCACTCTTTGTTATAACAAACAAATGTCTACTCTGATGCATTGAGGAATAATATATTCATTTGAATAATCTTTACAGGTGCATTGTTTAACATTTACCTCAATAACTGGGTTTTCTCTTTTTTGAAATAGTAACATACAAAACAAAATATGTAAATCAGATTCATTTTTTAAACTTTACAGGCATGAAATTCTGTTTTTGTGAGGTATACTCTGCTGAGTTTGTTTGCTCATAACAGTAATATATGTAATTTAAATCAGTAAAACAGTCCAATTGTTTATAGGGCCTGAAGATTACTTTTACAAACTATTTGCCCTGTCTGTTTTTTCTTATTGGGCTGTACTGTAAGCTGGCTCATGATCGTTTTCTTGGTAAACCCTTAAATACTATGGGACCCATTTCACAAAGGTAAACTTGAACCAAAAATCTAAGTTTAGAACAAAAGTCTAAGTTTAGACCTCTAGTCTAACTTTACTCGCAGTGAACTTAGACTTTTGGTCTAACTGTAGACTTTCGGTCTAGGTTTCGACCAAAATTCTAAACTTAGACCAAGTAAGGTTAGACTTTTGGTCCAAGTTTACCTTTGTGAATCGAGCTCTATGATCATATAGAGACTACTTCAATTTCTTCTTATAACAATGTTGAGGTGGAGTATGCACGTTTCACAGTTCTTGCAATTTAGTTTTGTTAAATGGCAGTAAAAAGCAATTTACATTTAGTGAATAGCAATAGCCCTTTAATGTATGGCAGAGGATATTTTATTCCTAGAAGACATGGACAATCCATCATCCTTCTGAAACTCTTAGCAATTCCTTTAAGGAAAATCTGTTAGTGAGGATTTGGACTTAATAGAATACGTATCTCTTAATATACAGATTTTGAAGGATTGCTATTAGAAAACAGGCTAACAGCCAAACTTAAAAGTTTAACTGTCATGAAACTCCATAGCGTGAGAAAGTGGATTGTTAGTTGAGTTAGGTAGTAGCCCACCACAAGCAATAATGTCACTGTTCTTGCTAGGTTCAGTAAAGGTTTCAGTAATATAAACCTCCTATCCCAGGTATATATAGCACAGACAAAACAGGCTTAACTGAAGAGAATGTGTAAAAAATGTAGAGAATGCCAAAAAAGTTACAAGTTGAAAACATAACACAAAGAAATCCCACTCCAATTATAAAAACAGAGAATTATTTATTGAACAAAAATGGCATCAGAACAACCAATAAGTGCCAGAGGGATACATTTTAAAACTTCAAAAAAACAGATACAAAAAGTGCCAGCCCCAATTATCTGGTTTTGCTTCACCGGTACCTAGGCATCATTTGCGGCTGACCACAACAAAGTGTTGGTCAGTAACAGGAACTAAGGTCATCACAATCGTAAGTTTCACCTTTTGAGTTAGAGCCTCATTATGACTTTGGTGGTCCGACCAACCCTCTGAATGCGCACTGTCTACACTGCACTGTCTGCTCTGCACTGCAAACCAGACAGTGCATATTCTGAAGGTGTTGGCAGAGGTGCCCCTGCACTGCTCATGCCATGGACATGGGCAGCTTAGAGCTCCCCGTGGCTCCAAGCACTGGCTTTCCACCAGCCTTTCCATGGCAATGAAACTCCCATGTAAAGGCTGGTGGAAAGCTTTGAAGTCTTTGAAGCCCAAAAATTCTAAATTCCAGGTTTTTCCGGATGTTAGGAGGAGTACATTTTGACACAGTCAGGGATCCCCGGACCTTAGGTCTAGCATTTGGGGGAGGGGGCCATGACTCACTCTAGCAGAAGCAACAAGCAGGTTTAGAACAGATCCTGTTAGAACTGGTCAGCTAGGCTCTTCAGGAAAAAGGACTTCCAGAAGCTTGTTGTGTTCATGTAGCATAACAGGAGGTTGGCCAACTGACTCTTGGAGTCCACTTTTTTGTCCTAGGTCCAGCCTTCCAGGTCACCTCACAGGCCTCAACAGCAGGTGCAGTTCATCTTCTGTCTTACTTAGGTCCTGCAGTGTTTTGAAGAGGGTGCCCATGATCCTCACATTTATGCCTGGCACTAGCCTATGGGTGGGGGTGATTTCTGACCCCTCTCTAACCAATAGGGGAAAAATCCAATGGGTACACCGACCTACTAGGCAGCAACTCTGTTTGCTCTACTGCAAACTATCCCATAGTGCTCTCTCTACCTAAGTTCAGTGGAGCAGTGCAGGGCTCCTATGCCCCCCCTAGAGGTGTGGTCATGGAAATGAGTGACACCTCCTATGTGGTCATTCAGTACCTGTTCTGGGCGTCAACACTTTTCCCACTGGGATTGGTGCCAGGCTGACTAGAGGGATAAAGGAAAGTGCAAGTGTAGGTGTTAGCCACACTTGCCTGTGACAGGGTAGGCCCCTTTGAAGTTAATTAAGTTCCTGGGTGTGCGTCCTTTCAGCCTTAGGGTGATTGTAACAGGGTCTGCACCACCCTGTTCTGCAACGATGCCTAGGGACCCGTAAAACGGTACCCCAGGGTTATCATCGAAAGCCTGGAAGTAGCGACGCCTTTCGAAGACCCAGACATTCAGGTTAAATGGACGTGCACAGACACAATGCCGCATTCCAGGAAGAGAAGGAGGAAGAGAGGCGAGGCGACGACGAGACAGACTCCAGTAACGGGACACCGGAGACGCGAAGAGTGGGACTAAGGAACCCCAAGACACTGCTCCTGGAGACATCGGCGCAGAAGGTCGGGACGGAAAGCAACAGACCCAGCCACTTTCCTGGAGGGACGTGGCTTATGCAGGTGCATGCATGCTTCACTAATCCATGAGTGTACTGGTGGTAGGAGGGGGAAGGAAGGAAGGTGGAAGTGGGCAGAGAATTCACCTCCCTATTCAAAGAGGACGGAGGCTGCAAAGTGTTTTTTATTACTTTATCATTTTTCCCTCTCTTAAATAATACACTCTGGGCTCCACCTCAGTTTGTCAAAGTTATGAAGGGAAGATAAAATTGTAGAACGTTTTTGTTGTGCACCAGAAGGTATACCTACTTACTGTTTCAGCTCCCCTATTCTTTCACCGGGACCTATCCTCACTCACTTGGTGTACCTTCCCCACACACACCCTACCCCTTTGTTATGTGTGGAAAGAAAAGACCGCTTACCTTTGCCTTCGGTTCTGTTCTTGTTTCCTTGAGCCCTAAGGCGGGGAGTGGCTACATGGAAAGACAACCCTAAAACAGAGAAGAAAAGGAAACAAAGGAAAGAAGATCAATATATCTTAACAAAGAGAAACACAACAAGATAAGAAAGAAGAGAAAGGAAGAAGAAGGAAAAACACCTAAAGAGACTGGAAACATTATATTCGGAAAAGAAGACCCAAATATACATAGATTCTTCAATAAAACCATATTAAAACATTACAGTGACCCAGTTCGTATCTTTGTCTTCCTCAACCGGACACGGAGAACCCTTACAGTGATCTTCGCCCAAACATTTTACCTTCACCCCTCGTATTTATACTGAATTTGTTTTTGTTGTCTTTTGACTATGTTTATTTTACCACTGCTAGACAGTGCTAAAGTGCTTGTGGTCTCTCCTTTAAACATGGTAAAAGTAGCTTACATCTAAGTGGCATGTTTGTTTTATTTATAAGCCCCTTGTGGAGCAGCATGCCATATACTAAGGGCATGTAAATTAAATGCTACCAGGGGGCCTGCAGCAATAATGTGCCACCCACCTAAGTAGCCCCTTAAAACAAGTCCAAGGCCTGCCACTGCAGCCTGAATATGGTTTTAAACTGCTAATTCAACTTGCCAATGTAACTCCCCCAGCAAGCCTTAAACTCCCCTTTTATTGCATGGAAGTCATCTCTAAGTGATGCCCTGGGTAGCCCACAGGGCATGGTGCACTGCAATTAAAAGGTTGGACATATACATTTAGGTTTCACATGTTCTGGTAGTAAAACACTCATACATCGTTTTTTATTACTGCCTGCCTGCCTCATATGATAACATTGGGTTGCCTTACTACATTTTGCTAAGTGCCAGCCTTTGATTGGGAACAAGTAAGAATTTTCATGTGGGATGTCTGGAAAGTTGGATGTTAAGTTGCTATTTTTAAAATGTCACTTTTACTAAATTTGCATTTTTCTGCTCTAATTAATTGCTCACATATGCATCAAACACCACCAGGCAAGCCCACATCAAACACCACCAGGCAGGCCCTGACCTGGAGCCCTCAAGAGAAAAGGAAGGGCAAGAAGCACCTGGCACCAAGGCCATGAGGCTGATTGCAAGGAGAAGGGTTACACCTGAATTCAGATTATAAGGAAAACCCAGGACAGGGATGGCTGGAGAGCGTCGGTTGATGGCCTATACCCTATAAGGGTTAGTAGGCATAAGTCAGTAAGTAAGTAACTAACAAGCCTGCAGCCTGTTCCTGGGTCATATGACTGGGTGTAGCTGTCAGTTGGACTTTGTTTATTCTTCCCAGACCGCCACACAATAGAGGGGTTAGTTGTGCCTGGATGGGCCATCAAATTGCAGGATAAGGGGAGGAGCTGGGCACAGCCCCATTTCCAACTAAAGAGGCTGTGCTCTGCATACACACAAAGGGCTTGTCACCTTTGCATCGTTTATGCAGCCAGCCTGGAGCCAAGGCAAGGGAGTCAGGATATTTTATGCATTTCATCTATGTCAAAGAATGTACCATGTATAAAAAGCGCACCCTTGAATCTGCTCTTCAGTACTCTTTCTGGACTCTCAGGTGACTGCATGTTGCTGTGGCCTGCTAAGTACTCCCCAAGACTGCGCTGGTGCACCTGGAAGGATTGCTTTGTCCTTGGGCCCTGCCTTGAACACTTAAAGGCCTGCCCTGCTGCTTGAGCTCTGCACCCAGGACTACCAGAGGGACACTAAGGGCTAGTTTGCTGGCCTCCTGGTCAGAGCCTCAGGGACAAAAAAGGCTCCCACCATCTTAAACCTGCACTTGGACCCAGCCTGAGTGAGTGTTGACCCTCAAACTGGTGCCCCTCCAGTTCTGGGCCCTGGATGGTTGTGTTTTAGGTGTCCAGATAACCAAAATGCAAAACTTGAAACTTAGAAACTTTTAGGGCTCAAATCTGCTCTGCGAACCAAGGGAAGATCAGGACCAACATGCTCGTTTATCCGCCAAAGGTGCTTCGCCTGAAGTCCTGACTTTGTGGGAAATCCCATCACGTCCTTCTCCACATCAGCAAATCCTGTTCAGCGAACACTTGGCAAAGGGGTATCTGGCCTCCTGGAACTCTTGTTGGGTACATCCTCCAGAATCATCCAGCTCAAGATCTTCAACTTACAAAAAAGAGACTAAAGTGGTCATTATGACATCAGCGATAAAATCCACCTACCGCTGCAGTGACGGCCGCAAAAATACCACCACTGTGGCTACCATTCCTCTGCCATATTATAAGCACTGCCAGACTTCCACCATAAGAAGGGTGGAAATCCGGCAGTATTCATGGTGGCGGACAGTGGTAAGGTGGTGCTGCTACCACCAGCACCGCCACGTCAGTAGAACACCGCCAGCCATCTTATGACAGTTCATACAACCTGTGGTGTTCAGCTGGTGGGGCTCTGCTGGCGGTAGCAGCGCCCTTTCCCATTCCCTGCCGGAAGATCTCCTCGCTCAAGGTAAGTTGGGCTTCCGACAGGGGAGGGGGCTGGGAGGGTGGGGGGTGTTGTGTGCGTCTGAGTTTGTGCATGAATATGTGAGTGAGTGTGTGAATGCGTCTGTGTGTGGTGTGTTGTTTGTGTGGTTGTATTCTTGTGAGTGAATGTGTGTAAGAATGGTGAAGTAAGTTTGTGTTTGCATATCAGTGTGATCGTTGTAAGAATGTGTGTGAGCATGTCTGGATGTATGCATGTATGAATGCGTGTATGCCAGTGTGTGTATGAATACGTGTATGCCAGTGTGAGCGAATGGGTGTATGCGTGGTGCATGTCTGTGGGTGTGTGCGTGTATGGGGGTGGGAGGAATGGGTATGTCCGAGGATTGGAGGGGGGTGAGGATCAGAGGGTGTGGGGTGTGTGTGTGAGGATCGGAGGGGGTGGGGGTGTTTGGATGGAGGTGGCTGGTTGTGTCAGGTGAATGATGGGGGGTGGGGGAGCTGCCTACCGGTAACAGGGAAGGGATTCCCTGTCACAAGTAGGGCCTACTGCCATGATAATTGTGTGCAACCATGGTAATAGGCAGGATCATAATGCCGCCGCCAGTACTATTCCCACCGCTGGGCTGGAGATACACATCTCCGGCCCGGTGGCTCATACCCCCATGGTGGTATGCGTGGAGAATATCCTGCCAGCCGGTTGGCGGTCATACTGCCACATTTACACTCACAGCAGGGGTCATAATGACCCCCTAAGACTGAACGTAGAAATCTTCACAACATCTTTTTCCAACAGCCCTCCTAACAACGATACCTCCTTTCGGACACCATCTGCAAGGCTTGCTCCGTTGAACTGTTCTGTCTCAGAACTTTTTTCAAAACTGACAAAAAGTCAGAAGGTAAGCACTGACCGGGCCCAATCCACTCTTTGTATCTGACCCTCTCTCCATTGCTGTCAGCCATATAGTCTTCAACTTTGACCTAGTCTTGTTCCATCAGATGTTTGTTGTTGGCGCTAGGATCTTTCAGATGCTAGATTTTACTAAAAACTAAATTCATACCTTCAGTTCTACTAATTACTTTTTTGTCATTTTGGTGTCAAATAATGTAATAAAATGTACTCTATTTTTCTGAATTGGTGTGGTTTTTTTTGTTGTGTTGTATTTTCAGTTATTACTGTTTGTGTGTTGCATAAATACTTTGACTCTAAGTTTAGCCTGACTGTTTTTGTGCTAAGCTACCAGAGGGTTAAACACAGGTCAATTTAGGATTTTTGTGGTTCAACCTGACGGATTGTGGCTGTTGCTTGAATAGGGGTCAGTCCCTTTTTAACTAACAACACAATTCCTTACCCTGGGGACAGCCCAGATGGTCTTCCTCTCAGGAGAACAGAGATCCTCCCCACACCCCAGGTCTTTGTCTCAGCTCTGGGACCAAGTTCAAACCTCATCAATGGCTGATTCAGCTCCTGTGGGCCTGTCAGAAGCTCCTGCAAAAGGACTTCTAGATTCTCTAGGCATGTACAAAATGTCTTTTTAAAAGTATCTTATTAAAGAAGCTGGTGCAAATCCAAATTTGCCATTGCAAAAAATATTTGGTAAAGTCCAAAAATGAACTTTGTAGCTGTTTTCCCAAGAATACATTGTTTCATTTTAATAATATATCCCAATGCTTTTCTATTGAAAAGATAACCCTGTTGCAGTGAAAATAGCTTTTGGGGCATGTGAAGACGTTTTACATTAAATTATACATGCTGTCTTCTTAAATACTTAAACACTATGCACTCTGTCTTATTGCACATTGGGGTCGAATACAGGGTGGCTTATTAATATTCAAAAGGAGGGTTTAGGCCTGTCATGTTATTTTAACAGGTGAAACTTGCAGTATTAAAACTGCACAGGCAGACTGCTGTAATAGACCTGTAGTTGTACTTTCACTCTAGTGGTGGCAGAATATGTGCTGTAGTCCTCTAGTGATATTCAACTTAAAGGGTATGGGTACACTTTGTACCATGAACTAGGGGACTTGCAGATTAGTTAGATATGCCAAAAGGAGTAAAACCAACCTCAACTTGTTTTAAGGGTCAGAGCGCATGCATTACGGCTTGGTCAGCAGCATTCCAGTGCACCATGTAAAAAAAAAAAATAGCATCAGTCCAAAATGGGGTAATCAAGCAAAAAGAGACATTTTCTTTCAAATAGGACCTTGATTTTATTCCACCATTGATTTTACAACTGATTTTACAGCTGAATTAAATTGTCTACTGTATTGCAGCCAATTACCACACCATACACATTCATAGCAATGACAATGCCTGTTTAGTAAGGATTTTTTACGAATGGAATTAGGGAAGCTTGAAAGGACCTGAAATGTGTAGTCAGAGAATTACACGCTGATGTGAGGATCCCTCTTAAGTTTCTCATGCATCAATATTATATTACTCTTTCTAGATATACTTGTTTGAAATGTTTGTTTGGAAGAAATTAGGAATGTATGGCAGTGATTATTTATTTCCATATAATACATATAATACATGGTCATACCAACAACCTTGCCTCAAACCACTTACACCATTACTGTCTTCCTCCATCATAGTCACTTAAAAAAAGAATGATAAAAGCAGAATCTGTATTAAGAAATTAAACAGACCAAAAAGCAGTCAATAATTTCTGAAAAAGATATTAGAATCGGTTTAATGTAAGTCATGTTAAAAATGCAGTGGCTCAGATTGTGTTGAAACATGCTGAGATTCTATATTTCGTGCAAATACCTACAGCATGAAAAAATAAACATGTTCTCAAAAGTATTTACTTTCTGCCTGTTTCTTTGAGCCTGATTTAGAACTTGGCAGAGGGGAACACTTTGTCACAAATGTGACGGATATCCCGTCCATCATATTACGAAACCAATATATTCTATGGAGATCGTAACACGGTGGACGGGATAGCTCTCATGTTTGTGATTTCATCCGCCAAGTTCTAAGTCAGGCCTTTTGCATTTTCAGAAAAAGATATTGGGAAAAAAGAAAATCCAGTCCCTGTTTCCTTTGTTTAAAGGGCAAGTGTAGTTATTCTCTGTGGTCAGCCTTTCACCCTGGCTGCTCGCATTGGCAGCAGGCACTATGATGTCAGAACCCAACTGTACTAACTGTATTACAATCAAGTGGCTATGTTATTTCTTTATTACAGATCACTTGAGACGTCACAAATCAACTGTAATAACGAAATTAAAGACAGGAACTGCAAACTCCTATTATTCTATCATAATTAAAGTGCAAGTAGTTTATTTCATAAGATTTAATAATTACCAAGAGCTTTGTATGCCGATCAGCATGATCCTGGGCAGCACTTTATCATCTGCCCGAGTATGATAATGTTTGCACCATGGAGTCACCTACCCTTGTGGAAATACCTTATTTTGAAATGATTCAGGAGAAGGCTTCAACATAAAGAGCAAAAGGTCAAAAGGGTTAAACTACAAGCCTCCTTCAGAATATCTTTAGGGTAGTTTTTTTAGAAAATTGTCCTTCTGAAAGAAGACATTACAACAGATTCATTGGTGATAGCAGGATGCTCAACGGTGCTGACTTGGAGCTTAGCTTTGTTCTGTTACCGAAGCAGAACACCATCTTCGATGTTAGAAACATATTCTGGCTCTTTACACATTTGATGACAGTGCCATAACTTATTAACCCTACCAATCGCAACTCAACTTCTTCACACCATTAAATCTGGCTCTACACTAGTCCATGGCCCTTGTTTTATACACCATCTCCTGTTCACTAACCTGGAACGTGATCTTATCAGCATGCCAGAAAAGCTGGAAAGTGCAAACATCAAGACCTTTTTGATGGAGGTTTTGCTCAACCTGATGAACATACACTTTACCACAAACAAAAGTCAAGAGGTCTGGCACTGGCCACCAGGCTTTTGGCTTTAGTAATGCTTGTTTTTTTTCATTTAGCTTTTGTAAAACATCTTTGTGGGTTAGCTAGTGGGCCCTCACAAATTTTAAAACATAGTAGAACGCAAAAATGATTTTTTATCTGAAAAAATAACACATTTCTATAGTAGTCCCTGGCACCAAAGAGAACGACTTTGTGTGTGGGTGTACTCCTTTTGAAAGATCAGCATGGCGTAAGTCACAGTGAAGTCAGCTAGTAGATGAAAAGGACTGACTCACTGCCCCATGATGCACACTGGAGTTGGGTGGATGAAAAATATGAATGAACCAACAACAGACTAATGGATGAAGTCTCTCTGAAAGGCCTATAACTATGTTACACACACAATTTTAGTAAAATCAGAAGCTCTTGTATAACACCAGACCTAAAAAAGTTATTTGATCTACTGTTGGCTGCCAGTCTGTTTGCTAATGCATAGTCTTGTAATGTTTTACAAGTAAAAACAGATAGAGAGGGTTGTATAGATAGATAGATAGATATATACATGGATGGATGGATGGATAGATAGATAGATAGATAGATAGATAGATAGATAGATAGATAGATAGATAGATAGATAGATAGATAGATAGAACGTTTGACAGATAGGCTGGTAGTTACAGCAGACAGGAAGTTAGACAGAGAGTTATGCAACATGTAAAAATGACAAAAATATGAAAATCGGAAAATGAAGAAGACTGCATGGCCAAAGTGTACTAGCCCTGGCACTGAAGTGTGCTCTCCTGCAGGTAGCTGTTTTCATGTGATCAAGCAAAATGTTGCCATTCATAGCGCAAAACAACTGACGGATAGAGTGGGCCAACACTTCACCCCATGATGTATGCTGTGGTGGATGGAAAAAAAGTGTGATTGACAGCTGAACAGACAAGCGAATAAGGAAGGCTGACATGAAGGCCTTGCTTGTAGATTTGTATGCGTTTTTGTTCTGTGGTGGCTGGTGATCCCTGAAAGCAGTGGGGCATAATGCTTGCTACGAGTTCCCCTCAGGGGCATAATGCTTGCTACGAGTTCCCCTCATAGTTTTCAAGTTTTGCATTGGGTGCCCTCACACACAAAATCACCCATACACTAACACTCACGGTTTCTCTCACTGGAACACACCTGTACACAGACACACACACACACTTCATAATCACAGACCTTCACTCACATCTACCGATCTACAGGGGCTCTGATCTGAACTCCTAGGGTACAGGGGTTGTACTTTAATAGTGCAGTGGGTGCAGCTGCACCCGGGCCTCTGTGCCCTGACACAACTGCAGCTACTGCACCATTGATAGAGACACCTCTGACTCACTCCCTCTCACAATATCCCCCTCACTTGCTCATTCAAACTGTCACAGCTTTATTCACTCCCTCGCTTTCCCTTAATCACTCTCACTTGCTCATTGATTCTGACTGACACTTTCAAACAATACGCTAAACTTCATTCTCTATTAGTCACTCACAAGCACACTTACACTTGCACACACACAGAGAAACAACACTGCATTTTTTTTTAACTTCCCTTTCTTCCCTTTCTGGCAACTCAATGGCTCCATGGTATAAGATATAAGAATGTAGTGCTGAACACTGGAAACTACAAGCCATTGTTTTAACCAGGTGCCAGATAGAGCAGCAGAGCCACGTTTTAGAGGCATGTACACTGATAAATTAAATTATCAAAGTTCAATAATGTAATTTACAGTGGCTCCGTAGTCTCACAGGTGGTGGGGCTACGTTCTGGAGCACCTGAAGGGGAAAGGAGCACTACTGCTGACATCTACCCTGTATCTCGGCTTAATTTTGGGGAAGCTTGCACTGCTGGTCCCCATGGTGTGCTTGTGCTGGGTTTTGGTAGAAACTTTTTCACTAAAACGAAAATAATGAAAAGTTCTCTAGCGCACACATTCATACACACATGGCACTATAAAGATCCACACTGAACTAATTTAACTTTCAAATTAACATCCACAAACAACTTTTAAATGAATCAGAAAACAATCCTCTTTTGAATAAATGCCACAAAACACTACACATAACAGACACAACCAAATAGTGCAAAATCTAAAACTGTGCACAAGGCTGCTCAAAATAAAGAAGAACCATCGTGCCATGTCAACTGCAGAAAGAGATATACAAATACCCATAACACAAAAGATCGAAAAACACTGGCAATGCCAATGCTTTTGCTTTGTTTGCTATCTTCGTTACTGCTGGAATGCTACTGTTATGTTGTTATTTGAGTTAAATTTGTTATTTGAGTTAGTGTAAGACTATTGTACTTGTGCGTGGCTTAGGGTGACCACCTGGCATTGAGGTAAATTCTGGACAGGAATGTTAAAAATTCAGGACAAAGGGTCAAAATTCAGGACAAAAATTCAGGACAAAGGGTCAAAATTCAGGACAAAAATTCAAGAACAAACGTCAGTTTTACAGACACACGCAAGAGAGGCCATGCCTCACTATGTTGTCAGTGCATTTATGTACTCTTTTTTAACATAGCACTATTTATATACTGTGGACCTTTTGTGATTGCCTCCTGGTGTGCTACATTCAGGTGTCACACTACGTCCTTGATCAGTAGTAAATGAATGCCCTTTACGGCAAGGCCATCACCCCAACCCAAATCTACCCGATCTTTCCTGAAGAAAAAGTAACAGCAAAATTTTTATTGTTTCTGAACATTTCAAAGCCCCTGGCAAACAGTTTGGGAAACATTAAGGTAATTAACCTTATGCTAGTTTAAACAAATTGAACAAAAACATCTGGCTTACCTCCAACCACCCATGGACTTTCAACCAATTTTTTTTTAAAGAGGCAGGGCAGATGGTGTGGGTGACAGTCTCCCACCTCATGACAGGATGTGATGTACCCACAACTTGTCTGTAGTCTCACTGCACTAGAGTGTATGTTTGGGACTCTACATGTATCTCAAAAATGGGAGCCCAGACTACAAATCAAAGATAATAAAAGAGTAGGATGAAATCGAGATCAAATGGGAGATCCACGGCAAGTAATTCAAAGGGTTGTTGCTAACAACTGGATAAATAAAGAAGAGAAGAACAAGGTGGGACAATTCCTAAAATCCGACAAGATGGGTCCACCAAGACTATTTGAAGGTATTGGGTACCTGGGGAGTTGTCTGCACACAGGAGCGAAACAGAAGGGGCACTGTCAAGTGGTTAAACAATCAACACCCATCCACCTTGGCAAACTCTTCTGGTGCAATGGTTCGCTGTTAGTGCTTGTGAAGGGTGAGCAGGGGCCAGACCCCTTGCAAGGTTGTGCAGGCAGTGGTCGTATGGACCACTGCCTACTCTGAAAAAACCGAAACTAAATGGTTTCGGTATTTTTTCTTTTTGCAGCTCGTTTTCCTTTAAGGAAAACGGGCTGCAAAAAGAAAAAAAAAAGTGCTTTATTTAAAAGCAGTCACAGACATGGTGGTCTGCTGTCTCCAGCAGACCACCATCCCTGTGAGTGCTCAGACTCGCTATGGGGTCGCAAACTGTGACCCACCTCATTAATATTAATGAGGTGGGAATTTGTGACCCCATAGCGAGTCGCAGAAGGTGTCTGAGACACCTTTCTGTATTTCATTTTGCGATTTGCAAATTGCGAGTCCCTGTGATCCGCAATTTGCAAGTCCCAAAATATTTTTTTCCTACATCTGGCCCTGTGTGTTTACTTTACTTTCTCTGACTTCAAAGTGAGAGGATTTATGCAACAATCTTGCTGGATACTGGGGTTAGGAAAGAGTTTTTTCTATCACATGACAACATTTAAATAGACTTCAGAATATATCAGAATTGCACCCTACTCTGTATCACTCCACTTTACGCCACTCCATGCCACTGTTCTCTTCTCCATTTGGAACCACTCCACATTATGCCACTGCTCTCTATGCAATTTCACACTATGCCTCTCTACTCTACTCTGTACTACTCTACTCTAAGCCACCACACTTTGAGCCTCTCTACACTACTGCACTCTGCTCGTCTGCACGCCATACCACTCCAGTCTAGGCAACACCAATCTAATCCGCACAACTCCACTCTCTTCCACTCTACAATGCTGCACTGTACGCCACTGCACTCTAAGCTAATACACTCTATGCTAATGCACTTTACTCTGTAACACTCAACTCTATGCCCCTGCACTCTACATCAATACACGGTACATCATTCTAATCTACTCCGCACCTCTGCACTCTATGCCACGGCACTCTAAACTACTTTACTCTATGCCATCACACTCTATGCCACTTTATGCAACTCCACTCTAACCTGCACTTCTCCACTCTAAGCCACCTCACTCTACTGTGAAATAATCTACTTTATGCCACTGCACTCTGTGCCACTGCATTCTATGCCACTGCACTCTACCCTGCACCTCTCCACTCTATGCAACTGCACTCTACTCTGAAACAATCTATTCGATGCCACTGTACTGTATATCACTCTGACCACTGCACTGTAGTTCAATGCACCCTACACCAGTGTTCCCCAAACCCCGGGCCGCGGACCGGTGCCGGTCCGTGGATCAATCGGCACCGGGCCGCCCGAGGAACTTCAACTTCATTTCACTGTGGCGGGCGGCCGAGGCGCAGAGCATTGCGCCCTCCCAAGCGGGCCACGGAAAAATTAACAAACATTTACCGGTCCGCGGCGATAAAAAGGTTGGACAACACTGCTCTACACCACTGCAAGCTGACACTGCAACACTGCTCTGGCCGCCACCATACTCTACACCACTCTGCCCTGTACTACTGCATTTTGCACCAATATACTCTATTCCACTGCATTCTATGCCACTCTACTCTGCCCAATGCCACTCTATGCAACTGCACTCTACACCAGTGCACTCAAAACAACTGCACGGTCCTTTACTCTGCACCACTGTACTCTATGCCACTGTTCTCTGTACCACTCTACACCACTGCACTGACACTCTACTCTGCAACTCTGCACTCTACACCACTCTACTCTATGCCACTGCACCCTAGGCACTATACTCTACTCTACACCGCTCTACAATACTCCACTCTGCACCACTCTATGCCACATGAGTCTACTCTGCACTCTATGACACTGCACCACTCTGCATTACTGCACTCTCTGCTACTCCATTGTATGCCACTCTACTCCACTGCACTGTATGTAACGCTACCCTATGCCACTGCACTCTAAACAACTGCACTGTACGCCACTGCCCTCTACTCTGTACCACTGTACTCTACGCCACTGCTCTGTGCCACTCTACTCCACTCTACATCACTGTACTGACACTCTACTCTGCAGTGTTGCACTCTCCACCACTGTACTATACACCAATGTACTATGTACTACTGCATTCTATGCCACTGCA
Source organism: Pleurodeles waltl (assembly GCF_031143425.1). Lineage (NCBI taxonomy): Eukaryota > Metazoa > Chordata > Amphibia > Caudata > Salamandridae > Pleurodeles > Pleurodeles waltl. Next base: position 1,385,802,377 of record NC_090444.1, read on the forward strand.
CTCTATGCCACTCTACTCTGCATTACTCCACTCTACAGCACTTTGCCCTACTCTGCACCACTCTACACTACACCACTGCACTCCCTGCAATGTGAGTCTACTCTGCAATCTATGCCACTGCACCACTCTACACTACTGCTCTCTATGCTACTCTACTGTATGCCACTCTACTCCACTGCACTCTATGCCACTCTACTCTGTCCCATGCCACTCCATGCCACTGCACTCTAAACCACTGCACTCTACGCTAACGCACTCTAAACAACTGCACTGTACCACACTTCACACCACTATGCCACTAGCTTTAAGCCATGCTGAACAGCAGCTACTCTGGTGTATAACATGGCTAATGGCTAAAACACATTAGCAAAGCCAATAACTCTTTCGTAGATGAGACCTATTGGCTTTGCCAATGTTTGTTAGTACTATGAGGTACCGAGGTACCTGAAAGAACTGTGAAAAATACAATTACATCATAATAAAGGCTGCTACAAAATGCGCAAATACATTTCGGTTAAATAAATAAAAAGTGCTTCTCAAATACAGATTTGAATAATATACAGTTTATACCTAAGTTAAAAAAATTATAACACTCCATTAAAACCACACACTCCAGAGCTCACCTTGGAACACCATTACAATACCTCTCTGAAATATCTTTGCCACCAGAAAACTTTAAGTGACTCCTTTTAGTAAAGTCACTGCAGGTTTTCAAGCCCCTTTGTATTTGCAGATTTACCAGTTGTCCACATTTGCATGTCTTTAGGGAAGGAGACCCCCTGGCAAGAAGGCCTTTTCTTATCTGTCTGCCAAGGAGACCCCATGGCAAGAAGGCCTTTTCTTATCTGTCTGCCCCTCCCTCCCTCAGAGCACAGGAGACCCCCTGCCTTCCAGCCCAGCTGGGGAAACGCCTCTGCCCGTAATTTCGCCCTGCCTCCGTTGCCCTTTAGGTGAAAGGCTAAAATTACGGACAAATGCCGTCCGTTAAAGCTTTCATCAGGACAACGGACAGCAGGGCCAAATTACGGACAGTCCGTGAAATTTACGGACGGGTGGTCACCCTAGCGTGGCTGTTGCGTTTCTCCGTTCGGATTCCGGAGTGGAGATTTGAAGCCGGTTGTTGGGATCGGAGTCGGAGGAGAGACACGCCCCTCGCACGGCAGACTCAGCAAGCCTTTTTAATCATATCTTCTGAAAAAAAAGTTTTTGAACTAAAGTACAAAGACTCAAACTTTACAGCTACTCATCATATTCACCATCATTTTTGTGAAGCCCATTTTCGTACTGCAACTCGCAATCCTTGTTTAGCAGTTCGTTTTTTGTGGTCCTGGAATAAACACAACGCTGAAATATGCTCACTTCCGGTGGCTCGGCATATTGACACATCTCCATCAAACCCCAACTTCCACTTCACTCCTTTCCTAGACTACACACATTTAATCATTGCAACAATGAACATAATATTGTTTAAGCCACCAATAACGTGGAAATGAATGGCAGAAAAGCCCAAGTGGGTGTGACTGAGATGCTGGTGCAAATTGATCCGACTCCAGGTGCTTCCAAGCTAAAATGATCCATTCGTAGCTGTAGTGCTTAACAGTGATGCTCAGCTAATTGGAACATTGACACTTGTCAATAAAACAAATGCAGAAAAGACTAAGATAAGAAAAAGAGGGCATCATAGATAACAGTACACACTATGAACGGAGTGATACTTGGCAGGGTTTTTTGGCGGCCAGAGCGCACCTGTAGAAAGGTTCATCAGCAGAAGGTGGCCTGTGTTTACAGCGCTGTGGAACAAACAGCACCACAGGCAGTCCCTTCTTGTGAGCTCGGTGACCCTGCCCGAGGAAGCGGTGCATGTTTGGAGTGACACCACTACCGCCCCTGGGGGAAGGCAAGTGTGTGGCCCTGAAGGCCCATGATAGTGCCGAATACAAACAAAACATGCACTAAGCCTAGTGCCGCTGTCTTTACATTGTACCTTCCCAACTACAGCCGGTGCTTACGTTGGGTTGTACAGACTGCTCAGGCCCACCTAATAAGTAATCTTTGTCCACTTTCTCACAGGATTATGGGGGATTTCAAGTTTCTCCACAATTAAATTAACCCCTTAGCTGCTGGGCCATTCCCCCCCCGTGCTGAGCCCTTTTTTGGCTACTTGGGGTAGTTCGCGCTTAGGCCTTCATAACTTTTTGTCCACATAAGCTATCCACGCCAAATTTGCGTCCTTTTTTTCCAACATCCTAGGGATTCTAATGGTACCCAGAGTTTGTGGTTTCCCCTGGAGGAGACCAAGAAATTAGCCAAAATACAGTGAAAATTTAGTTTTTTCCAAAAAAATGGGGAAAAAGGGTTGCCGAAGAAGGCTAGTGGTTTTTCCCCTGAAAATGCCATCAACAAAGGGTTTCTGGTGCTGAAATCACCATCTTCCCACCTTTCAGGAACGGGCAGACTTGAATCAGAAAACCACATTTTTCAACACAAATTTGGCATTTTACTGGAACATACCCCATTTTTACTATTTTTGGTGCTTTCAGCCTCCTTCCAGTTAGTGACAGGAATGGGTGTGAAACCAATGCTGGATCCCGGAAAGCTAAACATTTCTGTAAACTAGGCACAATTCTGAATTCAGCAAGGGGTCATTTGTGTAGATCCTACAAGGTTTTCCTACAGAAAATAACAGCTGAAATAAAAAAATATTGAAATTGAGCCATTTTTCGTTATGTTTTACTCTGTAACTTTTTCCTGCGATGTCAGATTTTTTAAAGCAATATACCATTATGTCTGCTGGACTATTCTGGTTGCGGGGATATAAAGGGCTTGTAGGTTCATCAAGAACCCTAGGTACCCAGAGCTAATAAATGAGCTGCACCCTGCAGTTGGTTTTCATTTTATACTGGGTGTACAGCAATTCATTTGCGGAAATATGAAGAGTGAAAAATAGGTGCATTTCCAAAATGGGCTCAAGATAAGGTTTTGAGGAGCAGTGGTTATTTGCACATCTCTGAATTCCGGGGTGCCCATACTAGCATGTGAATTGCAGGGCATTTCTCAAATAGACGTCTTTTTTACACACCCTCTTATATTTGGAAGGTAAAAATGTAGAGAAAGATAAGGGGCAATAACACTTGCTTTGCTATTCTATGTTCCCCCAAGTCTCCCAATAAAAAATGATGCCTCACTTGCATGGGTAGGCCTAGCGCCCGCGACAGGAAATGCCCCAAAACACAACGTGGACACATCCCATTTTTTGACAGAAAACAGAGCTGTTTTTTGCAAAGTGCCTACCTGTAGATTTTGGCCTCTAACTCAGCTGGCACCTAGGGAAACCTACCAAACCTGTGCATTTTTGAAAACTAGAGACCTAGGGGAATCCAAGATGGGGTGACTTGTGGGGCTCTGACCAGGTTCTGTTACCCAGAATCCTTTGCAAACCTCAAAATGTGGCTAAAAAAACATGTTTTCCTCACATTTCGGTGATAGAATGTTCTGGAATCTGAGAGGAGCCACAAATTTCCTTCCACCCAGCCTTCTCCCAAGTCACCTGATAAAAATGATACCTCACTTCTGTGGGTAGGCCTAGCGCCGGCGACAGGAAATGCCCCAAAACACAACATGGACACATCCCATTTTTTGACAGAAAACAGGGCTGTTTTTTGCAAAGTGCCTACCTGTAGATTTTGGCCTCTAGCTCAGCCGGCACCTAGGGAAACCTACCAAACCTGTGCATTTTTGAAAACTAGAGACCTAGGGGAATCCAAGATGGGGTGACTTGTGGGGCTCTGACCAGGTTCTGTTACCCATAATCCTTTGCAAACATTAAAATTTGGCCAAAAAAACACTTTTTCCTTTCATTTCGGTGACAGAAAGCTCTGGAATCTGAGAGGAGCCACAAATTTCTATCCACCCAGCATTCCCCCAAGTCTCCCGATAAAAATGGTACCTCACTTGTGTGGGTAGGCCTGGTGCCCGCGACAGGAATAGATCACACAACGGTCAATGTTGGTCCTTACATGAGGCAGCTGTTGACCCTGGGGTGATCCATTCCTGATGCAGGCACTAGGTGTAGGCACTCAAGTGGGGTAGTGTTTTTATCATGATAGGTGAGGAATCACTGGGAGGTAGGAATTTTGTGGATCCCAGCATATTCCTGTAGTTTGTGTGACAGAAATGCGAGAAAAATAGAGTTTTTATTCAACATTTCAGCTTTGCAAGGTATTCTGGGTAAGAAAACTTTGGGGAATACACACAAGTCACACCTCTGTGGACTCCCCCGAATGTCTAGTTTCCGGAAATGTTTGAGTTTAGTGTGTTTCTCTATATGGCTGCCGAGCCCAGGACCAAAAACACAGGTGCCTGCCTTACAAAACCCGTTTGTTTTGCGATAGATAATTTTGATGTCTCCACAATACGATTTGGGCGGTGGAATATGGGGCTGAACTAAATTGGGGAGCTCCCAAGAGAGCACTCTCTCTCTCTCCCTGCTTGCCGCCGCATTCACCTTCTCTTTGGGTTGGGCTAACCCACTATTACCCAGTTGCACAGACTGCTTGCGAAGGGACAGCAGGACTGTCCTCATCACCTCCCTCATAATGTACTGGAAGAGGAGTTATCGAATAGGACTCCTCCGACTGAAAAATCACTCCCAGAGTCTGCGCCATTGTCCTATCCCTCAGATGCTGTCTCAGTATCTGATGTCTCAGTCTCTGATCCTATGTCAGAGCTGTCCTCTATAACCCGAGTGCCGACAGCAGTCATCCATCAAGATGCCATCTCTGCTATTGGCTAAACTGTTGCTGTAAAACACTAGCCTACGTAGACAGTCACAACATCGATGGTGTGTGTGAGATACGTGCAATAGTAGAGGCCACCTTACCTGCGCTTCTTCCCTCAATCAGCACGTTCTTTCAGGACTCTCAAAAAACACCTTGTCACATACCAGTGTCACAACTGCGCCCAGTCCAACAATCATTATTGGTGCTCCCACTCCCTCCTCCTCGGATTTCCTCATTACCACCCAGCAAAAGTGCCCTTCATCTCTCCATAGCCGCCCGCACATACATTTAATTTGTATTATAGCGCAGGTAATGGCTGACTTTACGAATGTACTCAGCTATTGACATAAAATACAGATTTGCTCTTTGCAGTAGGCATATAAACCTTCTGCGCTTCTTTATGGCACTAAAACTGCCACTAGACAAAAGTCTGATCCTTTCGTAGCAGAAACATATTCACAATACTTACTTGACTTTTTTATTGCTGCCTAAAAGCTACAGGTGAAATGTGTCAGTTGAAGTATGTGCATTGCTTTGAAGACACAAGCTGCAACTGCAAGACAACTGGTGGCAAATCTATTTATATATATATATATATATATATATATATATATATATATAAATAAATAAATATATATATATATATATCATTTTTATATGTGGGTCTGGTTTTCCTGGCAGCCGATCGCAGCCCCCAGGGAAACCACACACATATTGACAAAAGTGATATATATATATATATATATATATATACATAGATATATCTATAGATAGATCTATATATATATCTATAGATTTATCTATAGATATATCCATGTACATAGATATATCTACATATATAGATCTATATATATATATATATATATATATATATATATATATATATATATATATATATTATTTCTTCAACAGATGGACTGTTAGCCATCTGAGGGCTGCACCGGTCCCATCACGTATCTCCCAAATCTCGAAATCAATTAAATCCAGAACGCTCGTATTTAGTTCATGAGTTTATTTTCTTGTGCAAGTAATCCAGAGTCCCAAGTAAAATGTCTGTCCATATATATAGATCTTTTTTTTTTTTTTGTATGGTTTCCTTGGGGGCCAAAATGGCCCCCAGGGAAACCCTACAACAACAACAAAAAAAATTGCCCCCACAGGGGGTCGCCCTGCCCACGGGCGACCCCCTGTCCATTTATTTTATTGTATTTATTAAAAAAAAAATAAAAATTGCCCCTTTGCGATCGCGCCCCCCCCCCCCCCCACAGGGGGCACCTACCTTTTTAAAAAAAATATATATGCCCCCGGGGGAGAGGCGGCCCGTTTTCCGAGGGGGCCGACCCCCCCAAGTGAAATCCCTGGCGTCTAGTGGTGTTTCCTGGCCCCCAATCGCAGCTGTGCTGCGATCGGGGGCCAGGATACACTTTCAGAAGGCCTCGTAAGAAAGGGGAGACACTCCCCTTTCTTACGAGGCCTTCCTGAACGTGGGAAAGGCCGTTTTCCCCATCAGAGCAGGAAGCGGCCGCAAGGCTGCTTCCTGCTCCGATGGGGAAATCAACTTTGTTACGTCAGCGCGCGGACGTCACAAAGGGGTGGGTGGGGGCCGGGGGGGAAACACGGAAGCTTCCGTGTCTCCCTGGGACTAAAAAAAAAAAAAGAAATCCTCGGGTGCGGATTTATTAACCCCCTCCCTGGTGTCGGCCACTGGTCGTGACCCGCACCAGGGAGGTAGAGCGGGCGTCGGCCAGTGGCCGACGCCCGCATTGAAAAGGTTAAGTACCTTTGAGAATGATGTTTTCAATTGCCAGTTGTATTCCCAAAGGCTGCGGTCATCGAGATGCATTACTGCCAGTGGCACTGAATCCACACAGTAGGCGTGGACTGTCATTGATTAAAGCAGTCTGTGAGCAGGTGCTCTGTGGGGGCCTGTGAGCTGGAGGACGATATTGCTCTGCTACGTGATTTCCCTCCTGCACAACATCATGACTGATATGCGTGAGGGGAAGAGCATGTAACCAGCAAAGGATAGAAGCATGACCAATCACTGTGTAGCTTTAAAATAATTCTCCACAGTGATTGGTTATGGCTTTTAGGTACTCTTACCCTGTAGCTATTTATGAGCTTGAGTCCGTGCTGACAGGCTAGTTAAAAGCACCTTGACGAGAACCAATCCAAATGTTTCTCTCATCCGTTTTAGGGTTGAGCCTGCGTCGCATGCGCTTGCGGAGCCCAGTCCAGTCACATTAGTGTCTTTCATTGGTTTGTGGGCTTGCCTTTTAAAATCTCCTTGCTTTCATTAGTGGAAGGCACACATATGTCATGCCTTTTCGGTGGTTAGCCCTCCTCGAGCTCAGCGACCAAGTACTGAAAACATGCGAGGCTCGCTGTTTCCCGTCAGGTTTGTGGACTACTTTTTATCTTTTGTTTGCAGCGCGATCTCGCTTGTTCCCTTTTGTTACTCCACCCCCCCACTCTCGATCCCTTCTGTCATTTCCCCTTCATTAGCTCTCTCCAGTCGTTAACCGTGTCTTTTTCTCCCTCTTGTTACTGCTTTTTGCTATATCTTTCTCTTATCGCTGCCCCCTTATTGTCACTATATTTTTGTCTCCTGCCGTTTCCTGGCTTGCTAGCAAACACTGATCACAGCCACCTCATCCTATTGTTGTTCCATCTCTCTGTTACTGCCCCTCTTTGTTCTATCACTGTCCAACTCGTTTTCCTATCACCAGAGCCGAATCTCTCTATTTCTGATCCCCGTACCACTCTCTCTCTACGGTTACGGCACTTCCTCTCTTTTGACATTGCCATCTCTCCTTTTGTTTCCTCTTCATATTTCCTTGTTCCACTTGTGGCTTCTCTCTCTCTCTCCTGTCAGCTTTTGTCCTGTCACTGCAGGTGGACAGTGCCACCTTACTGCAGGCCATATCATTAGCACTTTTGTGCCACAGGCGGTAGATGAAACATTTTCTTTAAGAATGGGCCTTAGTTTTCACTTTTGTAGTATTCACTTGATCCTGGCGAAGAAAATAGATGCTGGAATGTTGGTAACTGTCATTGAATGAGCTTTATTAAAATTGCGCTGTTTATCGAGGAAAACAATAAGGCATTTAATTAATTCCAACTCTAGTTTCAGTCTGTCAAGACAATGCAGTTTCTGAGCTAAAACGTTGCTATTTCAAACATTGCCATTTCATTTATCAGTAATGTGTCCACGGGAAAACTAAGTTCCGATATAGAACAAGAGGGTATTAGTAGCTTGATATATTTCCGTAATATTCTTATTTGTTTTGGTATTTTCTATTGCAGGGACATGCTTCAATTAAAGTCACAAAGAGCTCAGTGCATACAAAAATGGAGAGATGCAGTGATATTTCTTTAGGAGGAGTTGTGTGCCAGAGTTACGATAATAAATAGAAGTGCAGACTCGTTCCTATTGCCTAATTGCTGTAATCTGGAAAATAATAAAAGGGGCACCATCTCAAAAATAGGCGACATAAAAGTGGTTGGGCCATGGTAGGAATGGAGCAGAATTAGAGCTTCACCAATTGAAAGCAGTGCTGCCATGTAACCATGGGTACGTCATGCAGCATAAGAACTTGCAACATACATACTTTTAAAGCAAGTGTCAACGCGTCCCTTCATGACTAATTTACTAATTTACTCACTTTGAGACTCGTTTTAGGCCAATGAATCTTTTGACCCTGATTGAAGACACCTTAGGACGAGATAACTAATCAGCATCTCAATCAATATGTCAATAACGTCATCAAGGTTCACAGTAATAAGACAATTCAAATTAGTCAAAGACATTTAATAAAACTCAGAAACCACCATGACCTTGCAGTTATGAATAACCACACCAGTTTAGTACTATTATTTAAAGTTTATTCCCTATTGATTACAATTCTACTAGCAAGTGTATGAGTCTCAAAACCAAGAAACACATTAGCATAAACACAATTTGGTAACTGTGATAAGATTTCTCAAAGCAAGGATCACGAATATTAGAACATAGCACGGCGTCAGCATAGGTTATCCTTAGCAGAGCATCATCATCACGTTATTCAACAAAGCATAGATTCAGTCATTTGTCTATTTGCATCAGTTTAGTGAACCCCTCATCTAACCTAAAATCAGCATTGGCATGTTGGGCTTCATGCAAAACAATTTAGTAACACCAATTTGGAAAACATCTAACTATGGACTATGTCAAAAGAAGCAGTTGGTACCTAGAAAGGAAAAGCAAACAGACAATTACAATTTCATTGTCATAAAGTTACCCTCCGTATTGGGTCAGCATTCAGGTTCGGTCTTCGTCCTCAGGACATCAGTTGATCCACAATCAGGAACTCAGCAGTCGGGTAAAGGGGCACTTCCCTCATAAGGAGGTAAAGTGTAAACGGGCAATATAAGGCAAGGATGGTTTTAAGAACCAAACAGCAAAGTCTTTATGCAGAGTGACAAAGTGTCCGGGTCATAGCAAATCGCATCAGCATCTCCCTAACTAACTCTCCTAGTCTCCTATTCTCTCCTGTTCTGCTTTACTTCCTTGTGTCAAGGGTTTTTATCCCTCTTCTGTTGTACAATCCCCTAAAATGTTATTGGTTGGGGTCAGTACCCCACTATCTCCCTCCAATAGAGTTTGAATTGTCTCATCAAATTTGTCACCCCATAACAGGCTAACTAAGGCCTAATGATTTACTAGCAAAACTTTTACATATAACCTTTTATTATTAGTGCAAAATTATATTCTAATATAACATTTTATCATTATTAGTCAGTTTCATTAGTCATTGTATATATTGGCGGCCACTCCCCGTGGGCACCTTTCAAGCGCACGTTTTAGCAAAATACATTAATACATTTTCTATGCAGCATTATTACACGTTAGTTCATATACATTTCATATTAATATAAGCTACGCTCCCCCACAAGCATGGGGCTGGTTACCAGCCTAGCTTCAGAAAACAGCGGAATGTAATTAGTTTCCTAGAATGTACTAAACTACAAAGACCTGTAAAGCAAAACCCTGACTGTCCCAAAATATCCGGGTCTTCTGGTCAACCTGCAATAAAAAAAGGTCTGCGTGTGCTTCTTCTATTTGTGTTTCATTCCATTTTTTTTCTAGGTTATAGCTTAGAATTAACATTTCGATTACCAGGAGTCTCAAGAGTATTAACACAGGTAGCGCTTTCCAATAGACGATTAGCTTGAAATGCAGGACTTTACTTTCGACTACAGTCCATATGGGACTAAACCCCCTCCAACTACTTATTCTCTGGCCTAGGTTCCACATGCTTGGAAAAATGTATTGCGTTCCGTCGGATGTTTGTTACGAACCACAACCAAAACACTGTGCCTCTCATTTGGCTGATTGGTTGCACCCTCGTCCATTTCCTAAATGTGCCTTTCTTGTGTGTCACCATTGCAGCCCAAGCTTACATCAATATTTCGACGGGACTGCAGGAGATTAAGGAAGCTGGGGAAGATGTTTTCATTAATTTGGTTCTTCTGCACTGCCTGGAGAGTTCCTTCTCCAGAGGCTGCGTGGGTGGAACTTGCAGTCCCCTCTCCCCACAGCCTCCGCAGAGCTGCGCTGTGAAGGGCACAGCCAATTTGTTGTGCAATATGAAAATAGTAAAAAAAATGGTGTGCAGAGACCATGACCCTGTGTCCAGTCCTCCCTTTCAACCTCTTTTACACTCATTCCTTGAAAAGAACGTTGGTAATTTTCTGGAATGACCTTTCAAAATATGTATGCAGCCCATTGCATTTCCACACCCTATCTGATGTTGACAGGAACATTTGGTCTGTGTGTGAATATATATATATATATATATATATATATATATATATATATATATATATATACACTTACATAAATATATGGGAACCTGTGGTGTTTCCTGTCAGAACTAGCAGCATTTTGGGGGTGCAGGCTAATCATTGTTTCAGCTAAACTGAAAGATTGCCAGTTTAAAAGGAATCCACAGTGAGGCAGAGAAACTGCATCACACTTATGTGAGACTCCTCACATCTCTCCTGTTTGCTGTGTTTACGTTTTTTACATTGAGCGGGGAAGTACGTTGACCTGTTGTGAGTATCGTGGGCTTTTAACCACGCCCACCGCACGCCCATCACTTTCACTGGTTAGTGGGTTTGCCTTTCAAAAATCCTTTGTTATCATTGGTAAATGCTTTACGTTTGTCCCTTCTTGAGGAGTTTTTGTTAGCACGATTGCCAGTTTGTTTGACAGTGAGTGAACTTCTTTTTCCTTTTGTGTCTCTCCTTCACGCTCATGCTGGCTATGGTGCTTTGAATCCACTTGCCTATGTCAACTACTGTTTTACTTTTCATTTTCAATTTATGTGGCAAGAAAAGTCCAGTTAGGAATTTACAATGCCAATAGCTCCAAAAGGAGCAATTTGCGAGACCCACTGCATTGCAAATGCTTGTTATATTAGTAAACCGCATGAGAGCAACACAAGGATTGGTTGAGCAGGTGAAACTAGAGCTCGGAAGGATACTGTGGGGCTATGGTGTGTTCCCCTGCAGCTCCTTAATGCAGAGTAGGTTCAGCAGGCTTGAAGTGCGCATGTCAGGTTGGACACAGCATGAGACCTGTCCAACCTGATATGCTCATGTTACTGATAATGCAACCAGGCATTAATTATCTTTGCTATCTACCAGGGAAGGGGACTGGTCCACCTTCTAGTCTGAAACCAATCAATACAATAACCTGGACAGGGAAAGGACGAGGTAACTATAATTCCATCTCGGGACCGGAGGCTCTGATTATGCTTCTCTTTCTTTACTGTAATTTTAACAGCAGCCAATCAGATTAAACATGAGAAAAAAACTACATCCCCCATGGACCACATATCAGATGGTCCAATCACCAACCATACAGCCCTTTAAGAACCATTGCCACCATATTGAACTTCTCTTTCTTTGCTGCTCTGCAGCCATGTAAGTGCATGTTTGTTTCAATACCATTTGTTTATTGTGTTGGAATGTTGGTTCATTAATTATAAGTATTGCTTAGATATACAATAAGTGTGCAGGGACGGGTGCCGCTAGGGCGTGCCTTAAAGTCCGTGGTTGTAGCTCTGCAAGTTTTCCTCCCGACCACTTGTGGCTTTTGGTAGAAAATTACTGTTACACTGTGTGTGTGTTTTTTCTATTTTACAGGGGAGCGCTGAGTGCCTCCAAAGCTGCAAGAGATATCGCTGGCCTTCTTCTGTGGAGTGGGAGAGGGAGCGGGACATGGACGCGATCTTGGTTTAGCCAGGATCCACTTTCTAGTCCTCTGGGACTGTAAAAGCACATGCACATGTGGACAGCCACCGCACTTTATTCTAACGCAACAGCATTGGATTTTGCCAGCATTCGGTGGTGCACTTCACAGCTGTTGGGTAAAAATCCATAAAAAGTTAACCTCCTTCAAGCATACTCTGCTCCCCATGCCCTGAAGGCATCAGAGTGTGCCCTGTGTTGCAAAATTGACATAGACACTGTCTAGAGTGCTGTTGCTGGCGCCTCCCTCCACCTTCTAACAAATGTATTCTGTGCCTGCCAGGGTTCCCCCTCTTTATTGTAGCTTTGCTACATTTGCATTTTAAGTGTATAAAGTTTTTGCCCGCACTTTTGATTGGTCAACATGGCTCAATACGATCCCAGTGAAGAGGAGATCGGTGAATATCAAGATTTGCCTCCCTCTTTTGAGGAGAATCTATGGAGATATTGGGCCATAAAGTACAGTCCTCCATTAATAAGTCTTTGGCCAAGGCCCCAGGCCCCCTAACTTCCCATATTTGGGGATTTGCACTTCAACAGGGCTGGCTTCTGCCTCATGCCCCGTCTGCAGAGCCGGCTGTCCAGCCGCATGAGCCTCTAAAGGAAATCAAAAGAAAAAATACTGCCTCATTCTGAGATGTTTGAGCAGCAACTGTCTGCAACAGTTTTGGAGGAGCATGAGTATAGTACATACCAATCTCAAGCCCCCAACTCTGAGGATTCCTTCAAATACTCTGAGTCTACTGGGTCTGATTCTTCCCAGAACTCCTCTGACAGTGACCAGGAGGAGGATCCTGGACCAAGGAAGACAAGGCACTCAGAATGCAGATTGGATTCCAGTCTAAACCCACCTAGGGTACTGACTTTTGACCCAGCCGAGATTGTACATCCTCAATCCACAAGGTAGACCCCCCCTCCTGAGTTTACCAGCTGTGTTCAACCTCACCTCAGACAGGGCTTTGACAAGGACGTCAGGGCCAGTCTTAGATCCAAGTGCCCTAGACCAAATCTGGCAGGTAAAGTCTGTGAGACTCGTGAGGTGGATCCTACCATGGTTAATTTCATGAAGAAATTGGCTAAGGGCACCAAGAAAGTATTGGACAGGGCTTGGCGGTCCTAATAAAATAACCTGCTAGATATTTCAAGCCCTATCACCAACATTCTGGAAATGTGTTTCCAGGCCAAAGAATCTGTAGTGGCTATGGAACCAGATATCTTGGATTGGCGCAAGGTGCCATCTGCCAGTCGGGTACTGCCAACGTGGTCATTTCTACTGAAAGGCGCTAATTGTTTTTATTGTGCATCAATCCTAAACTGAATATTCTTGCTTCCTCTGAGGCAGGAGTTGTGGCCCAAGGTCTCCTCTTCAAAGGACCTTTTGTAAATGATCTGGAAAAGTTCACTGTGACTTACAATACCCTGGACAAAGCACACCTTTTGTTAAAGAAGGTGTTCCAAAACACCCTTTTCGGCAGGGCCGGACATTACAGAACCCGCTCGTCAGACCGAAGTGCTTACCAGGGCTCCTAAAGTGACACCTTTAACCGCTCCCACAAATATTGGCAGGATCAGTCTTCAGACCTGACCTCCTACTCCACCTGAGATCGTGGGGAATGCCATCACTTCCATAGAGGATATGGCAGGGGACATCAGAGAAGCTCCCAGGAGTCAGGATAGTCAGTGAACATTATTCCTATGTCAGGAGGGATTTTGGGGGGCAGGGTTCAGCTGTTTGCACACAATTGGAAGCTCCTGACCCAGGACTCATGGGTTCTTGACTGGGATACAAACTAGAGTTTTACAGCTCCCCAGTGCAGTCCTCGCCTCCCCAGGAGATGTATTTTTCCCAACAAGATTAAGAGATAATGTCAAAGGAGATCCTTTCTTTGCTACAGAAAGACGAATCAGCACCATCTTTTTGGTCAACAAAAGAGGCGGGGCTGTCGCTTGGTGCTAAATTTGAAGGTGTTCAGTTCATGGATTGTATAGAGGCATTTCAAGATGAAGGGTATTCACCTTGTTCGAGATCTGCTACAGGAAGGCGACTGGATGGTCCATCTGAACCTAAAGGATGTGTATCTTCCTTTTCCCGTCTTTGCCCCTCGCAGGTGATTCCTTCAGTTCTTATGGCTCGGTCAATGTTATGAGTACAAGGTCCTTCCCTTTGGCCTTTCATCGGCCCCATGGTGTTTTACCAAGCTGATGAGACCAGTGGTAGAGGCCCTTTGGCCCAAGAGCGTCAGGCTAATCATCTACCTTGACAATATAATTCTCATGGTTCAGGTCCCACAGATGGTCTCCTTCCACTTGTCTTGGACGGTTCAGCTGCTTCAGGACCTGGGGTTTACAATCAATCAGCCCAAAACTTGTCTGATTCCTTCCCACCAGATTGAAGTTTTGGGGTTCCTGATAGGGTCGGTATTATCATAATTGATTCTTCCTTCCCAGAAGATTCAGAATATCAAGAGGGAATTGAGGTCTGCCCTGCGAGACCAGATAAACTTGATGAGGTCAGTAGCTATTATTGCGGGCCTATTAGCGTTGTTCATTCAGGCCATATTCCCCGGTCCCCTCCATTCCAAGGCCCTTCATCGCCTCAAGATACAACACCTTCAGAAGGGGTTGACATACTGAGACCAGATTCAGCTCACGCCGGAACTAGGATAGAGATGAATTTGGTGGTTAACCCACATGGATGCCTGGAATGGCAGGGCGATTTTTGGCAGCGCCTCAGACATAATTATGGAATTGGGCACCAGCAGGTGGGGCTGGGGAGCCAAATACGGTCCCTTATCCAGAGGGTGTTGACGGTCGGAGTCCGAACTTTGAGCTGCACATCAATTGTCTGGAGCTCCTGGTGGGTTCCTTTGCGGTGAAGAGTCTTTCTCCTTCCCAGACAGACTGTTACATTCTGCTAAGACTGGACAACATATCAGGGGTATGCTATGTCAACAGACTGGGAGGTACAAAATCTTGGATGCTTGTCGAAATAGCCAAGGATTTTTGGCATTACTGACTACAGCACCATATTTCAGTCATAGCGGAGTGTCTCCAGAGAAAGAAGAACTTGGTGGCGGGTTGGTACTCTCGTCACCTACCTCCACAGTCTAAGTATTCATCTTTGTGGGATGTGGAAATAGTGCTCCCATTGTTTAATTCCTGGCCTGATAATAAATTCCTGTCACATAAGCAATTATCAGCCAAATTGACAATGTTGTTATGCTTAATTCTCTGCAAAAGGGTATCAGACGTTCGGGCCCTACATCTCAGGAGTAGAAAGTTCTCCCTGGAAGGAGTCAGTATTTCCATTTCTGGGAGGACCAAAACTAACATTAGGTTAGTCTCCTACCCGTTTTTCCCTAATGATCACAAGCTTTGTGTGGGACAGTGTATTAAGGCTTATGAAGCGGCTACCAATGAGTTTCGGTGTATCCCGGTGTGCAATTGCTCATTGCTCTGCAGAAACCTTTCAGACTGGTATCATCAGATACTTTAGCTAGATGGATGCGATGGTTGCTTTCAGAAGCAGGCTTTGATGTCTGTATTTGGAGTTTGTAGGAAGGTAGCCTCTTTCTAGCCTTGTTACCCCCACTTTTGGCCTGTTTGTGAGTATATGTCAGGGTGTTTTTACTGTCTCACTGGGATCCTGCTAGCCAGGGCCCAGTGCTCATAGTGAAAGCCCTATGTTGTCAGTGTGTTTGATATGTGTCACTGGGATCCTGCTAGCCAGGACCCCAGTGCTCATAAGTTTTTGGCCTATATGTGTTCCCTGTGTGGTGCCTAACTGTATCACTGAGGCTCTGCTAACCAGAACCTCAGTGTTTATGCTCTCTCTGCTTTTACAATTGTCACTTCTGGCGAGTGACTAATTTTACCAATTCTGATTGGCACACTGGAACACCCCTATAATTCCCTAGTATATGGTAGCTAGGTACCCAGGGTATTGGGGCTCCAGGAGATCCCTATGGGCTGCAGCATTTCTTTTGCCACCCATAGGGAGCTCAGACAATTCTTACACAGGACTGCCCCTGCAGCCTGAGTGAAATAACGTCCATGTTATTTCACAGCCATTTTACACTGCACTTAAGTAACTTATAAGTCACCTATATGTCTAACCTTCACTAGCCAAGGTGCCCTCACATAGTTCAGGGCAATTTCCCCGGGCTTTGTGAGTGTGGGGACACTATTGCATGCGTGCACTACATATAGGTCGATACCTATATGTAGCTTCACAATGGTAACTCCGAATATGGCCATGTACATGTCTGCTTTGAGTGCTTTGCAATCAGTTGTTGCCTTTGCAGAATCCCCTATCTTGACTTTACTGTCTTTCTGGGGTAGTAGGGTAACTTTACTCTTACTTTTCAGGGTCTTGGGGTGGGGTATCTTGGACACCCTTAGTGTTTTCTTACACTCCCCGCGACCTTTTACACACTACACTAGGCCTGGGGCCCATTTGTGGATTGCATTCCACTTTTGGAATATATGGTTTGTGTTGCCCCTAGACCTATTGCCTCCCATTGCATTCTATTGTGTTCTACAGTGTTTGAACTACGTTTCTATCTGTTTACTTACCTGATTTTGGTTTGTGCATATATTTTGTGTATTTTACTTACCTCCTGAGGAAGTATATCCTCTGAGATACTTTGGCATATTGTCACTAAAATAAAGTGCCTTTATGTTTAGTAACTCTGAGTATTGTGTTTCTTATGATACAGTGCTATAGGATACAAGTGGTATAGTAGGAGCTTTACATGTCTCCTAGGTCAGCCTAAGCTGCTCTGCTATAGCTATCTGTCTCAGCCTAAGCTGCTAGAACACTACTAATCTACTAATAAGGGATAACTGGGCCTGGCACAAGGTGTAAGTACCATCAGGTACCCACTATAAGCCAGGCCAGCCTCCTACAACATGTATATACACACACACACACATATATATATATATATATATATATATATATATATATATATATATATATATTTATATATGTATATGCATATATATATATGTATGTGTAAATATACCAGTAAGACCGTTACAGTAAATATGCCTTTTTACCATTCATTCCTTTACAATGAAATTTGTTGTAATGGCATGCATGGTAACGGCATATGTGGTAATTTTGCATGTGTGGTTAAGCCTGTGTGGTAATGGTATGCAGGGTTCAGTAGGCATTTTAGCTTCTGGAGCCCCTTCCAGCACCTCTATGGAAAAATCATGAGAAAACTTTTCTCTCAAACATGATTCATGAAATCCCAGCAGGGTAAAATCACCTTAGGGCACACCACAATTCCGAAAATTGCCATGGTACCATCAACAAGTGATTCATATTGTAGCTAACATTTATTTTCACTCTTTATACGTTCTCCTTATTGTGGCTCTCAAAACCTGCCATCACTACAAATCATTTCAATGGGGTGCTACCATGTATTTTGGTAACAAGATGGCTGCCTCTACTTCCTGGTTAAAGTGCTGACAGCTGATCAGATCTCACCATGAGATCTGTGCTTAGGTTCTGCCCAGATATACAAATTTGGTTTCCCTTTAATATCTCATATATCTTTATAATCTTTAACCTCTTACGTGCTTTTTTCCATAGCTTAACTGTGACAAATGCAGATAAGGCACAAATACATTCTCTAGTATTCATAATGGAAATAAGTTGATTATAAAAGCAACATATCTCAAATAATGTAATATGCATGGTACTCTGTATCTGTAATGTGTAACAGAAAATAACATTAATACAAGCAATACCACAATAGCGGTGTTATAGATGGAATTACTGTATAAACCAAAAAATTGCACACACGGTTCCAAAAGGCGGGAAGTAATATCTACCGGTTCTGCAAATCAGGGAAACCAAAAGGTTGTAAGCACGAGCCCTCACTCACCTTTCGGTGACATGCTTCATCATAGGGTTGTGCTCCTCGTCAAGCCGGCGCTGCAATGCCTGACGGGCCCCACACGGGGGCTCTTTGCCGGAGATCTTTTAGAGTGAAAAATGCGTACCGGTCAAAAGTAGAAAACGAGGATTGGAATAGAAAAGGTTAAAAATGTCTAGAGGTAAAAGACTGTTGAATTCTTTAATTAAATGTTTTACCCTCTGGCATGATTAAAAGCAAAAGACTAGGGATAAAGTAAAATAATGTTTACACTCCCCATAAAACGTGAAAAATGCTATTTATAGCTACCGCCTCTCATACTAGGGAGTGGTATAGGTGAAATAGGGTAAACACAGGGTCCCCTGTGTTACTCTACATCACTGGTCAACATGTTTCTCGCTATGCGATTCGTCAGGACCTCAAAAAACGTACCTAATCCTTCAACTATTTGGGCTGCCCATACTAGGGAAAGCAGAACCTAAAAAGTAGAGAGAAACGGACGTCACAACAAGTAAAGCAACATTTTTGACAGAGGTGACATAAACTAAATATTTAAACAAAAATTGCAAACTCCACTCGTGATAAAACCCAAAGGTGCTGTGTAATCAACAAACAATGGTTAGAAAGAGGAAGCACAGATTAGTGTGTCTTCCTGGATGCTTACCCTTCAAAAACTAAATGCGGGGCCTCTTCGGGGCAGACATCGTGTTGAGAGAAACCTCTATGGTCTACATATGCATGAAAGAAACACACAGGCCGTATGTTGAATAGACAAGTAGTTAGATAATCAACACATTGAATGTAAGTAGTACCTCGGTACACAAAGATAAAGGTCTAATCAGTGGTCCTCTAGTAGAAACTACCCACCCCAGCTGGCAGGGCTGGGAAAAATAAAGCTAATAAAAATATATTGCAAAAACCAGTAATAAAGGTTTAGAAACCCATCAAACAGGGTCTATGCGCGATCACATAGGTATGATGGTTACTGAATTACAGTATGGTTAGGTATCGAGTCGAATGGGTATGAAGAACAACACTCTAAAAAACAGGGTTTAGCTAAGGCCCATACACAACAACAGTAGCGGTATGCCAAGTAGGCGGTAAATCCAGGTAAAAAAAGAAGGAAGGACTCAGATAGTCCATAGAAGCGGGCGTAAAGCCGGTTAAATCATACCGGCAGCCGTCGGTAGAAAATGAAGATGGTAGGAAGTAAAGTGCGTCAAAAGACGCGTATCTTAGTTGCCCCTAGACTATCTTTGACGCTAGAAATCGCGTCCATAACCTAGCGTGTCCCAATCCTAATGCTCACAATCGCGTCCCTCTCACAGCCCGCGAAGGGCTAAGTGTGGAATCCGAGGTGCTCCCAATGCGGAAAAAGCATCTCGGAACATGAAAAGGAACCGGGTGAAATCTGGCTCACTACTGGGGGGAGGGGGCTAGGGGTAAAGTAAAGAGCCCGTACCGAGTACACTTACTAATGTTGAGACGTGGTTCCGACTGAAAACCTACGATCGATATGAATCCCCGGAGCTGGGGACAGCAAACACTCAGGAGCCATTTAAAGACGAAGGGAAACAGTGAAAATAGAGAAAGGACTAGCGGGGACGTGTAAGGAGAGGCCAGATCATGTCGGCCATCTTAAGAGAGGGAATAGGTAACCTACTCTCTGGTAATAGAGAAGGGAGGTGAACTTAAAAAGAAACAGGGGACAGGAAATTACATCAAACGACCAGCAAAAAATGGGAATTATGCAGGCTGGTACGTAACGTCAGATAGAAGTAAGGGTCAAATTGTTAAATAGGCACAAGGTTCTGGGAAGTGATCTGTCACTAATGGAAAAGTATGTATATCTAACACTATAAGTGAAAAGATTTCTATAACAGAGAGTAGAGGTCAGTCTACAAATATACATAAAAATACTCAGTGGATAAAATTAATCCACTGAATGTCATCATTAAGACCAATCATGTGTGTCTGTAATCTGAACACCCACCTTTGTTCTTTCTCAAAGAGTCTAGTGATGCAATCCTTATTATCTCTGATAGTTTCTAACACAAGCCATTTCATGTCATCAGTAGTGTGTTGTTTTTCGATGTAGTGATTAGTCAGTTTTGTGGAAGATCTCTTGCATCTGATAGTACTGCGGTGCTCATTGATCCGGATTTTAACCATTCTGGTTGTCATGCCTATATATCTAAGATTGCAGGGGCAGGTAATCATATAAATGCAATCTTTCGTGCGACAGTTAGTGTGGGATCTCAGTTGCCATATTTTAGGTTCGCCTAAATCGACCTCTTGCATACAATTAGTCAAAGTACAGACATTGCAGCCACCACAGGGGTAATGTCCTTTGACTCTCAACCATTGACTGGGGCCCATATCATCTATATGTCGAGACGTCGTCGGTCTAGTATGAACTAGCAGATCTCTAATATTGTGGGTTCTTTTAAATGCAAAGAGAGGGTACTCTAGTGTTTCGCCAGCACTAGTCAAAATTGGCCAGAGTCTGCGCACCACCCCTTTAATCTGGTTACTCAGGGGAGTGAATGTGGTAACGCAAGTCAGTCTAGATTGATGTAAGCGTGTATTATTGGCCAATAGGGTTTCTCTAGGGATGTTGCTGACTCGCTTTTTAGCTTGTCTAACAGTCTTTGATGGATAGTTGCGTTCGCGAAGTTTCTGGCACAAAGTGTCTGCTTGAGTATGGAAGTCACTAGTGTCAGAGCAATTACGTCGTATCCTCAGGAACTGGCCGAAAGGTAAGTTCTCATGTAAAGCCTTAGGGTGGTGGCTGTTATAAAGTAGAAGGCTGTTCCTATCCGTGGGTTTATGGAACACGGATGAATGGAGGTACCCATCCCTAAGGGTGACTCGTAAATCTAAAAAGGATACCTCACTATCAGAAATAGTGGATGTGAAGCGCAGATGCGTATCCAAAGTGTTAACCCATTGTACAAAGGCTGTGGCTTGGTCCGAGGTACCCTGTCAAACCACTAGAATGTCGTCTATGTAGCGTCGCCACAATCTGATGTTGGTAAAAAATGGTTGATCAGGGGTGAGGATATGACGTTGTTCAAAAGCAAACATATATAAACACGCCAAACTAGGCGCGAAAGTACTTCCCATGGAAGTGCCCTGTATCTGGTGAAAAATACATTTTTCAAATTGAAAGAAATTTTCTTTGAGGGCCACACTAGCACATTGCATAATGAAGCTAACAGGGGTGTTATGTGGCCAAGTCTCAGCCAAGAGTATGTCTTCCACTGCAGCTAGCGTCGCGTCTTGCGGGATGTTAGTATAAAGCGCCTCTACATCTAGACATATTAATATATCGGTAGTGCCTGAATTATTGATATCATCAAGTAGGACCAATGTGTCCTTGGTATCCTTTAAAAAGGTTGGTGTCCTTTGCACAATTGGTTGTAGAAAAAAAAAAACATGGAATTACACCACTATTGCGGAAGTGCTAATTGAGGACAGGTTTCTTCTACAGTTTTGGGCTGAGTAGTGTAAAACATTTCAAAAGCTGGGTTAGTGGTATTTACACACTGGAAATTGGTAAATTGTTATTTGTCTCTTAAACAATTATGCTGTTTTTGACTCAAAATGTACCTTAAGTTGTTTAATCATTACGGTGTATCGGATGGCCAGGAGCCGTCTGATGCCACAGTACTTGTGTGTTTTGGACAGCTCCTAGCTATTCACACACACAGCACTGGAAATCCTCAGGAGCGGGGGAGAGCTTCCACAGCTCCTGAGGCTGTTTTCTTTGTTTTCAAGGAAATGATCATTGTGTGAAGCGCACTAATGTAATTTTACTGTAAACGAAAATGAAATGAGCTGATCAGCTCATTTCCCTTTCTCTGCATTGGTGCTCGTGGGGCTATATCAGCCCACAGAGCACCGATCCAGACGGAAAAGGTTTTGTTGGAAAGGGGGGAATCTCCCCTTTCCTATGGTACCTGTCCCAAGTGGATCCCTGCTTGATGATTACTCAAGGAGGGCAATCCCCAAGCAGGGATCCACTCCACTAGACACTAGGGAGGGGCAGCCTTTGAGCAAGGGCTTTTGCTCCCCCTGTTTTTTTGGGGTACAGTTCAGTCTTTTTGCCCCCCACCACAAGGGGCGGATGGGGGCAATAGCCCTGATCTGCCTCCTGACGGGACAGAAACCCTACTAGCACACCAGGAAACATTTTTTGTTATAAGTGTAGGGGTGGGGACAATGTCACACCCCAAAAAAATGGGTACAGTCTTTCAGCGCAGATGGGGCAAAGAGCCCCAGAGCTACTCCCTGGGAGGGCAGAAAGCCTGTTAGGTACCAGGGATTTGTTTTATTAGTGTAGGGGTGGGGTCTGCCCAATATGGGCATGGCAATGTACCCAACCCCACACAAAAAAATTAGGCTCCATCTTCCTGCCCCCCTTGGGAGCAGATAGGGGCAACAGCCCTCAACTTGCCCTCCAGGGGGACTGAAAACCTACTAGGTACCAATGTCAATTATTGGTGGTGGCTGCCCAGAATGGGCATGGCAATGCCCTCACCCCCCAAAATGGGCACTGTCTTTCTGCCTCCCCTTCTGACTAAAGCATCTCATCTCAATGGCAAGCAAAAGGAGATTTGGCTCTTTTTTGGTGATGATTTCACATATGGGCCAGCAAAGCTTGGCTTACTCCTAGAATCATCCTACTTGCAATTGTGAACGGCTGCACTTTCTGAGCTTGATAGACTGCTACCTGGAAAAAAAATATTGGACCCAGTCATTTCTGAAAAGTGGACATTTGCAAAAGTCCATGATGCTGTCCTTCAAATGCACCCCAAACCATTTTTGTACCCACAGTTCCATGCAAACCTCCAACATTGCATCAAGTCACGCATTTTCCCTACAGCTTTGTGATGGAAACTCCTGGAATCTGCAGGAATACACAAAATTCCTATCACCCAGCATTGTCCCACCTTTGTCAACAAAAGCTTTGCCCCACTTGTGTGGCTGGGCTTAGTGCCAGAAACAGAAACGGATCCAATGTAGGTCAATAGGAGTCTCCACTCAAGTGCTCCCAATGTCCTTGGTTTGATCAGTTCCTGTTCTGGCACTAGGCCCAGCCACTCAAGTGACTCAGAGTTTTTATTGGCATATGTAGGACAATACTGGGTGGTAGGAATTTTGCGTATTCCTGCAGTTTCCTGCAGTTTCCATCACAGAAATGTGAGGAAAATGCATGATTGCAGTAAACGTTTGAGCTAGATCCCCCTAGGTGTCTAGTTTTCAAAAATATAAGGTTGGCTAGGCTTTCCTAGATGCCTGCTGAGATAGGGTCCAGAATCTACAGCTACCCATATTTGAAAAAGAGGTTTCAGTTTTTGGTTGGAAAATGTGCTGCATACACGTTGCGTTTTGGGCTGTTTCCTGTTGCGGGCCCTCGGTCTACCCACACAAGTGGGGTACCATTTTTATTGGGAGGTGTGGGAGGATGCCGGGTGGAAGGAGGTTTGTGACTCCCCACACGTTGCAGAACTTTCTGTCACTGAAATGTGAAGAAAATGTGTTTTTTGTCAAAGGTTGAGGTTTGCAAGTGATTCAGGGTAAACAAAACATGGTGAGAGGCACACAAGTCAGCCCACCTTGGATACCCCTGTGTGTCTAGTTTTCAAATATATACAGGTTGGCTATGTTTTCCTAGGTGTCAGCTGAGCCAGGGTCCACAATC
Source organism: Pleurodeles waltl (assembly GCF_031143425.1). Lineage (NCBI taxonomy): Eukaryota > Metazoa > Chordata > Amphibia > Caudata > Salamandridae > Pleurodeles > Pleurodeles waltl. The sequence continues at coordinate 1,385,826,046 of NC_090444.1, forward strand.
TAGGGCTACCCACATCAGAAAAAGAGGGTCAGTTTTCGGTGGAAAAATGTGCAGCATACATGTTGTGTTTTGGGTTGTTTCCTGCTGCGGGCACTAGATCTCCCCGCACAAGTGAGGTTTTGTTTTTATCAGGAGACTTGGGGAAATGTCGGGTGGAAGGAAATTTGCGGCTTCCTAAAGTTTCCAGAACTTTTCATCACAGATATGTGAGGAAAATGTGTTTTTTGTTACAGTTTGAGTTTTGCAAGGAGGTCTAGATAAAAAAATATAATGGGAGCCACACAAGTCTGCCCACCCTGGATACCCCTAGGTGTTTAGTTTTTTCAAAAATCTACAGGTTGGCTAGGTTTTCTTAGGTTCCAGCTCGGCTAGGATCCAAAATTTAGAGTAACAACATCGGAAAAAAGAGGGGTGGTTTTTGGAGGAAAAATGTGCTACATACATGTTGCACTTTGAGTCGTTTCCTGTCACTGGCACTAGGCCAACACAGACAAGTGACGTACCATTTTTATCAGGAAACTTGTGGGAGCAAAGGCTAGTAGAACATCTGTAATTACCAATTGGAGTTTACTGCATTTGTGCCTTTCAAATACAAGCCAGTGTATAAGAAAGATGACATTTTGAAAAACATCTTCAAAATCATACGCTAGTACAGCTACCCACAGATTCAGAGATGTAGAAATAACCAATGCTCCTCAATGGTATATTTTGTGCCCATTTAAGAAATACATACGTTTCCTTGATGCCCATTTTTCACTGTGCCTTTTGCACTATAAGAGTTGGTCTACTGGTGGTACTCAATAAAAAAACATTGTACAGTGGATCTCTGTTGTTGTCTCTGGGTACCCTGGGTTCTTGGAGAACGTGCAAACCCTATATATACCCGCAACCTGAAGGGTCGAGCAGACGTAATGGTACATTGCTTTTGTGAAATCAGCCATTGAGACAAAAGGTTACAGATGTAAATGTTCACAAGTGGCTGTTTTCTTCCTACTCATTTTCTATATTTCTTTATTTCAACAGTTATTTTCCTTGGGAAAACCTTGAGGGATCTACAAATATCAACCCTTGCTGAATTACAAATTCTGTCCTCTTTTTAGAAATGCATAGCTTTTCTGGATCCCCCATGGGTTTCCCACTTGTTTCCACCACATACTGAAAGTAGGTTGAGAGCACAAGAAGTAGGGAAAATAGGTTACCGCTTAGAAAAATGCTAAAACTGTGGTACAAAATAGTTGTTTTGATTCAGCTGTGCATATTCCAGAAGGCTGGGGAAATGGTGACTTTAATACAGTAAACCGTTTGTGAATGCAAGTTCACACACGCAACCTAGGATTCATCTTGGACCCCTCACTATCCATGACCCAGCAAGTCAACACCATCTCCTCTTCCTGCTTCAACATTCTTCGCATGCTCCGAAAGATCTACAAATGGATACCCACTGAAACCAGAACAGTCACCCAAGCCCTCGTAAGCAGCAAGCTGGACTACGGTAATGCCCTCTACGCAGGAACCACGGCCAAACTCCAGAAGAGGCTGCAACGCATCCAGAACGCCTCTGCACGCCTCATACTGGACATCCCCCACCACTGCCACATCACAGACCACCTTAAAAACCTGCACTGGCTCCCAGTCAACAAGAGAATCACATTCAAACTCCTCACCCACGCTCACAAAACATTGCACATCATCGGACCAGAATACCTCAACAGATGACTCTCCTTCAACCCGGCATCTCACAACCGCCCCGTGCGTCCACAGAACTACAACCGGCGATAGATCATTCTCACACCTCACTGCCAAAACTTGTAACACTCTTCCCACCCACCTGCGCCAGATCAAAGACCTCCTTGCCTTCAGGAAACTTCTCAAGACCTGGCTGTTCGAGCAGTAGCAACACCCCCCTTCACCCTACTCCCCTCCTCAGCGCCTTGAGACCCTCACGGGTGATAGTGCGCTTTACAAATTCCTGATTGATATATATATATATCCAGTAGGTAGTTATAGTTATCACCATGTTCCTATTGAAAAACTGTTTTTTGATGAACCTTCACAAAATGATCCCAAAAAAGTGATGCTGAGAATCTTGTACATGGGAAGTTTTGGGGTGATCCATCAAAGGGGGCGAGGAAAAGAGGGGGTAAAAAAAGTGTGTTTCCCAATATAATTCCAATAGGTATTTTATACATGACTACAGCCCGAACTGCTGGATGGAATTACACCACATTTGGTTCAAAAAGAGTGCTTTTTGTTATTTGTTGGAAATCTGTTCAGTAGTTTTTGAGATATTAAAAGAAAATGAAATATATATATCTAGAGGCACAAAGGATTTGCAAACAATAACGAGCTCATGCAGGTGTCGCATAGGTTCTCACTAGGCTAATAAGGCTACTGGATTTGGGGGACAAGGTCACATGGATTGTGGCTACTAAGTATGATTCCACACCACATTATGCCTGTCTGCATAATCCGGGTTCTCCGGCTAACTAGCAGCGCCTCATCTCTAGCCGGGATGATTGTGGCAACCAGGCGCATGACAAGGAAAACTCTTCAGGGGAATCGAGGTCAACCAGATCCCATCCCTTTCACTCAGTTACTGAAAGTCTCATACAGGCAAAAACAACATAGGCAGAATATAGTTCAATAATGATTTATTGAAGTAACTGCATCTTAGATAAAAAGCAGGTATTGCAATAACTAGGATGATAAAACACAATAAAAGAAAGCAGGTGTCTAACAGATTAAAACACAAAAATAGTCCTTTCATACTGTCACTAGGAGTGATATATATATTTCTCCTACCTAATCTATGTTTGAGCACAGTGTAACAAGCCTAATCTGCCCTTCGGGTTTCCCCACTGGGGTACATCATCCCTCAAACCTGGAGGAAGAAGCCTGTAGTCTAGAGAGCCACCCTCCCCATGTGGATCAGTGATCCGGCCGTCTAAGCAAGTGGCTGCAGCGAAGCAATCAACAATCAGTATACAGTCGTGGTCATCTGGCTGCAATCTCCCTCTAATGTGTCTAATCAATGATGAATAAAATGTAATTAGATTAAAGTGTACAGCGGCAGGCCTAGTAAGCTAAAACAACGTGTCTAAAACATGGCTAAAATAGCTATACAACCCAGGAAAATGCAGAGCTCCAATTGGCTGCCAACACCTCAACCAGGAAGTGTTGGAATCCACCTTGGCTTCAACTGAGTCCTACAAAAAAGATAAAATAAGAAAAGAGGAGAGGGTAGGGACACCCTTGCCACTTAGTTCTGGTGCGGGGGTCCCAGACCAAAAAAGCTTTTTAAAAAAAATGTTTTTGCTTCCATTCACGGCTGGTCTGGTGAAAATAAAAATAAAAAGAGAAGCGTGGGCTCCTACACTTGTTTAATTGAAGCCCCCGGGTGGGCCAGGTCCAGGGGCATATGAAAATGAAGGAGTAGGGTGCATGGGGCTCCGTCCTAGGGCATTTTATGCCCAGGCAACAACCACCTCCATGGGGATTATTTATGTTTGAAAATGTGTGGGTCTGCTGCGTCCCCCCACAGCCCTGGGACCGCCATGGGGCTACAAGAAAAGAAAGAATGAGGTCCATCACGGACCCCCACAGCCCTGGGGTTCACCACCTCTCCGGGCAACTTCTGGATGGACGGGGGCTATGCGGCTCCCCTTGAGAGGCCAAAGATGTCTCCAGGGACCGCCACACCCCAGGCCTAGGTTCTGCTGTGTCTGCTGTGTGCTGTGTACACTTTTTTGACCCCCCTCTTTTTCCCACACCCGGGCCAGAGCTGTTTGCTCTGACTTGGCAGGAGCTTTGATAGCTCCTGCCAAGTCAGAGCAAACACTCCTCTTTTTGCAAGTGGGAGGTGTCAAACAGCTCCTGCTTGCAGAAAACAGAGTTTCATTTGTTTCCGTTGGCACAAATATCCAGGCAGGGAAACAGGTGAAAACATTGCTCCCGCAAGCAGGGAGCTCCCTTTTAAATATTATAATTAAGTTTTGATGGCCAGCAGACCAGGGTCTCTTCTAGCCTAATGGTAATGCTCTTTGTCTGTCAGTAGTTTGAAGGCTCAAATCCTAGTATTTCATGACAGTGTTTCTGTTTATTTTCTAGTGTTTTGAATGTTAAGGCATTCCTAGTGATGGAACATTGAAGTCTTTTTCCCCTCAAAATCTGTGGGTTGAATGTAATAGCAAGGTCTGGAGACTGCACAGTAAGGAGTTACCTCTGACCCAGTGGTTAACGTCTCAGACATGCACCCTGAAGGTTAAGGGTTCTAGTCTAAGTGAGTCTGTGGTCATTTACTTCTTTTAACTATAAATATTTAAGTTACATGCTAAAGGTGGTCTCACTCTTATTAATTGACAAAAACATTTGTATTTTCAATCTGTCCAGAGATATCTAATTTTATGTATATCAATAATCTAAGCCTAAATAAACTCTTTCTGTCTCTCAATTTCTCTCTGTCAAATCTTTCTTTAAATCTCTCTCTTCTTCGCAATCTCTCCCTTTCTTCTCTTTCTGTCAGGGTTAGGTGGTTAAAGGGTATTGGCTGTAGGCCCTGCAGTCAATCCCCACTGTGCACAGCCAAAGACCATATATGGCGGTGGTTGGATTAACATGTACGGCACAGGGCTGGGTGGTAATTAGCAGTGCATGATGAGGGCACAAGTTATAGTTACCTTAGTATACGAATTATAGTTACTTGAAATAACTGTAACTGCAATAGCTTAGTTTCTATGGTTTTGTACATTTATAATGTCCCTGTAACCTTTGGGTTTTTAAGCTAATTTCTCTGTTTTTTTAAACTCTACGTCCTACCTATAACATCTCTGTAACCTTTGTTTTTTTCAGTGTATATATATATATATATATATATATATATATATATATATATATATATATATATATATTTATATATATATATTTATAAATCCGACAGTACTCCATCCTGGGAGCCCCCAACCCTACAGGGTGGCCTTAGCTAAACGGGGACGGAGATCCCATTAAAACATGTGAAAAGAAAAGAATGCCGAGGCCCGACTGTTGAGGCATCTCACGTTAATTTATTTTCAATGTCAATTAGCAGCATGCTAGGTCTCCTGACGCTTTTCGGCTTCCACAATACAGCCGTGATCACAGGTGAGTCGGTTCACAATACGTAATTAGCACTTCCTTTTAAATTCAGGCTGGCATGCAACTTGTAGTACTTGAGAAGTGTCCTTCAATGACCATAATGCACCATAATTCATCATATCTCATAATCACGGTGTCTTTTCATGATAAAGCTAAAATAGCGTCCCAACACCGCAACACGTTTGTCATTAATACTGTTCAGGTGCATGTATAGTCTTTTCAACATAGCCACATGCAATATTACACCTTTAAAATTTGTATTTCATAAAACCCGCACTCCTCTTACATGCTGCCATAGTTCAAACAGTGTCTTTCAAAATGTGCAAAATCAGGAGTCTCTAAAAGGAGTACAATACTTCTCTCTCATCCCTTGCTCACCTTTGTGCTTAAAAATTCCAGGTTAAATCCTTTGACATGCACAGGGGAGAGCGGGTCATGCTCCTGAAAATAGATAAATCCAACAGTACTCCATCCTGGGAGCCCCCAACCCTACAGGGCGGCCTCAGCTAAACGGGGACAGAGATCCTGTTAAAACATGTGAAAAGGAAAGAATGCCGAGGCCCGACTGTTGAGGCATCTCACGTTAATTTATTTTCAATGTCAATTAGCAGCATGCTAGGTCTCCTGACGCTTTTCGGCTTCCACAATACAGCCATGATCACAGGTGAGTCGGTTCACAATACGTAATAAGCACTTCCTTTTAAATTCAGGCTGGCATGCGACTTGTAGTACTTGAGAAGTGTCCTTCAATGACCATATAGCACCATAATTCATCATATCTCATAATCACGGTGTCTTTTCATGATAAAGCTAAAATAGCGTCCCAACACCGCAACACGTATGTCATTAATACTGTTCAGGTGCATGTACAGTCTTTTCAACATAGCCAAATGCAATATTACACCTTTAAAATTTGTATTTCATAAAAACCCCACTCCTCTTACATGCTGCCATAGTTCAAACAGTGTCTTTCAAAATGTGCAAAATCAGGAGTCTCTAAAAGGAGTACAATACTCCTCTCTCATCCCTTGCTCACCTTTGTGCTTAAAAATTCCAGGTTAAATCCTTTGACATGCACAGGGGAGAGCGGGTCATGCTCCTGAAAATAGATAAATCCAACAGTACTCCATCCTGGGAGCCCCCAACCCTACAGGGCGGCCTCAGCTAAACGGGGACAGAGATCTTGTTAAAACATGTAAAAAGAAAAGAATGCCGAGGCCCGACTGTTGAGGCATCTCACTTTAATGTATTTTCAATGTCAATTAGCAGCATGCTAGGTCTCCTGACGTGTTTCGGCTTCCACAATACAGCCGTGATCACAGATGAGTCGGTTCACAATACATAATAGGTACTTCCTTTTAAATTCAGGCTGGCATGTGACTTGTAGTACTTGATAAGTGTCCTTCAATGACCATAATGCACCATAATTCATCATATCTCATATGTATGTTTTATTTAATTATGTAGCATTTCTAACAGAAACCTTGTCTAAATGAAACAAGAGCAGTACATGGCATAGACCGTTCAATTAAAATGGTTACCGTTAAACCAAGTGATCAGTTGTGGGTTCTGTTGCTGAATCCAATTTTTGTTGGCTATAGGATTATGTGTACTTTACCTCTTCTACAAGTCGTAAAGGCTTGTGCTGTCCCTATCAAACATGTTAAAACTGATATTCACCTCAGGGGCACCATTAATTTACTTATACGTCACTACTATATGATACTACCTGTACCCCGGGATGGTACATGAAATGCTACTAGTGGGCTCAAGTACTCATTGTGCCTCCTGCTAAAATAGCATTGTAAAATATGTTTCCATTTAAATTGCCATTTCAATCTGCCAAAGCAATCCATTTGCCAATCCTGAACCTTCCTTTTGAAACCCTTTGAAAAAATGTAAAAACTTGTAAGCCACCTCTAAGATATTCCCTTTTTGCACTAAATGGTTGGGTGAAGGGCAGCAATGTGAGTGGCTATGATGGGTTGTACAGTCTATACATGAAAGAACACGTTTAGTAATTGCTTTGTAGAGCTGTCTTAATACTTTATTGATTCCAAGATCACCGTCCTCAGAGAGCTTGCAAAGGAGGCTGACCTCTGCATGTGGAAGTGAGCTCAAAAAGGGCCTCCCACAGCAGAGGTAAAACAGAGAATTTTAAAAAAAGGGCCCCGTAATAGTTTGTGAGGAGAGAATGATTCCCATTCCCCCTCTGAGAAGAAAGGCCGAGGTTCTGATGGATGGAAACTCAGGGTCCCTTATTTCCAGCTTTAGTGCTCTGACTGTTTCCATTTAGGGCATGAGTAAGGGGATCCTGTCTGTACCAAGAAGTCACCCATAGGTGGACACTCCTCAGGGTAAAATATTCCCTAGCATCCATTAGTTGGGAGGTGGATGCAGGGGATAACCTCATGATCCCTGAGGGTGGCATTTGATACTTCAATTGGCTCATAGTGAATGGAGTCCCTGTCACTTCTTAAAGGGATACCTGGGCCAGTCATACCATAGTGGTGGAAATACTCGTTTTCCCTGAGCAGTATCGTCCAGGACATGGTACACAAGGTAACCGAGGTATTTGGCAGAACTTTGTCCACTGTATGGCTCTGGAATAACTGGGTGGGGAGGGGGCCCAGGGCACCCTAGAAGCTCAGGTTTCTCAGGGCACTGCTTTCAAATGGGAAGTACAGAGGCCCAGATAGAGAGCAGGGGTTGGGAGGTGGAGGAAATCCACAATTGTAGGACAAGTAGATCATTTTCCCTTAGAGAAGAACACTCCAAGACTGGCGAGGCCACTTCTGACATGGAGATGCTACCTGTGCTGTCACAGAAGCAGAAGACAGAAGACCAACACCAGGAAGACCCCTGCAGGACAAAGGACATCACTCTTTAGCGGAGGAAGGGTAATGGTTCCTGTTAGAAATTGGTTTATTAGTTGAGAGGGGTGAAAATATTACTACTTTTGCTTTCACTTATCTTATGAACAAGCTGACAAAACTTCTCTGGAATGCACTTCTTAGTTTAAAGTAGACATTTATTATTACTACACCACGAGGTTCCTGAGAGACGAGATTAGTAGGTTGGAGGCACATGTTTAAAAGTAGTCACAGCAATGGAAGGAAAATATATCAAAGTGATTCTCAATTGCAAGGTACACAGCAAATTTATGTGATTATATTATAGCATAACTTCAAAGCAAAGAATAAAAGTCAAAATTCATCACCTTTGGGTCTATCACTCCTCTTCATCTTTCTTATGCCTACAAGTTGGTGACTCCTGTTCAACTGCGAGAAAGAGATTTTCCACCCATACGGGAGGTCAGGCAGCTGACGTCCGCTCCTGAAATTCCCCTCGCTGCTGCCCAGGGACACCGTTTTATAAGAAAAAGCCTGCTAACAGTTCTTTTCCTCTAATAGTCAAAACATGCTTGTACCATAGATCAGAGTTGGGAAAAAAACAAGCCGTTGGAGATTGGCCAGATCTCCTAAAGTCCGTTCCTTCCCAAGGCTGGGTAGAGAGGAAAAAACACAAAATATACGCTCTCTTATCATGCTAGGGCTTGGTGAGAATTCAAAATACAAAAAAACACAGCTTGGTCTACCATGTGGAAAAACACAGCTCATCTGCAATGTCTCAACTGCAATGTCTAACGCCACGATAAAGCCCATAGGCAGCTAAACTGAATACAGAATGTAATGTCTAATGCCACGTAAAAGCCAATAGGCAGCTAACCTAAATACAAAATGTAATGCCTAATGCCACGTTAAAGCCAATAGGCAGCTAAACTGAATACAACATTTAGGTGGTCATTACAACCCTGGCGGACGATGTTAAAGCGGTGATAAGACCGGTACAAACAAACAGCTCAGCGGTCACCGCCAACAGACAGGCGGAGGACAATGCACCGCCCAAACTATTATGACAGGCCAATCCGCCATCTTTTCTGGGGCGGATACACCGCGGATAAAAGCACGGCTGAAACAGGAATTTCGAAGGGAAAACGCTCACCTACACATTCCACGAGGAAGGAGGACACCATGGAACTGGAACTCCATATTCACCCTACGATAGTCTTCCTGCTGCTGTACCAGGAGCACCAACGCCGGCGGCGAAAACCACGGTGAGTACTCCACCTACGACACAGGGGAGGGGGGAGGCAAAAAACAGGGACACTCGCATGCAACACCCCCACCCCCACCCTCACCCACTACAACACACACACCAATGCATATCTATACATTACAGTCACACCCCACAACCCCCCCGGAAGTATGCAAAGACAAAAGGAAATGAGTGTAACCATTGTAATATATAAAAAATCAGTAAACAAAAATATACATATATATACTATTAACAAAATATACACCAAGATTAGTAGTCCAGGTATTGCATCATTTACAGTCCGTGGACCACTGGGCCCAAAATGCATGGGCGAGGCCCACACACGATACCAGATCAAAACAGAGAGAACACTGCAGGGGCATCAGAGAGAAATACAACAGGCACCTAAGGGGAAGGGAAGGGGGGCACCTCAGCCGGATGAGTGCATGACGCCAGATCCACGAGGGGCCTCCATGCCCATTGATGTATCCTGGGGAGTGCAAAGCCACAGTCTCTAAAGTCTCTACAGTGGGTGGTTTGCCCACTGTTAAATCCTGGTGAGTGCAAAGCCACAGTCTCTCAAGTCTCGACAGTGGGTGGTTTGCCCACTGCTGCATCCTGGGGAGTGCAAAGCCACAGTCTCTCAAGTCTCTACAGTGGGTGGTTTGCCCACTGTTCCATCCTGGGGAATGCAGAGCCACAGTCTCTCAAGTCTCTACAGTGGGTGCTTTGCCCACTGCTGCATCATGGAGAGTGCAAAGCCACAGTCTCTCAAGTCTCTACAGTGGGTGGTTTGCCCACTGCTGCATCCTGGGGAGTGCAAAGCCACAGTCTCTCAAATCTCTACAGTGGGTGGTTTGCCCACTGTTCCATCCTGGGGAGTGCAAAGCCACAGTCTCTGAAGTCTCTACAGTGGGTGGTTTGCCCACTGCTGCATCCTGGGGAGTGCAAAGCCACAGTCTCTCAAGTGGATGCCTGTCTCCACTGGTACTGGAGGGGGACTGGTGCCCAGAGTGCTTCATCCTGTGAAGGACAGACGGAGTGGATACATGTCTCCACTGGTTCTGAAGGGGGTCTGGTGCCCAGAGTGCTTCAGGGAGTGGATGTATGTCTCCACTGGTTCTTGAGGGGGACTGGTGCCCAGAGTGCTTCATCCTGTGAAGGACAGAGGTAGTGGATGCATGTCTCCACTGGTTCTGGAGGGGGACTGGTGCCCAGACTGCTTCATCCTGTGAAGGACAGAGGTAGTGGATGCATGTCTCCACTGGTTCTGGAGGGGGACTGGTGCCCAGAGTGCATCACTCACCCCGTGACGGTCCCTGTTGGGTCAGTGCCCCTGCCGCTCATGGGCTAGTGGTGCTTGAGTTGGCGGTGCTTGCCCTGTTCAGCGGTACTTGCCCTGTTCAGCGGTGCTTGACTTGGCGGTCCTTGCCCTGTTCAGCGGTGCTTGCCCTGTTCAGCGGCGCTTGACTTGGCGGTCCTTGCCCTGTTCAGCGGTGCTTGCCCTGTTCAGCGGCGCTTGACTTGGCGGTCCTTGCCCTGTTCAGCGGTGCTTGCCCTGTTTAGCGGTGCTTGACTTGGCGGTCCTTGCCCTGTTCAGCGGTGCTTGACTTGGCGGTCCTTGCCCTGTTTAGCGGTGCTTGCCCTGTTCAGCGGTGCTTGACTTGGCGGTCCTTGCCCTGTTCAGTGGTGCTTGCCCTGTTCAGTGGTGCTTGACTTGGCGGTCCTTGCCCTGTTCAGCGGTGCTTGCCCTGTTCAGCGGTGCTTGACTTGGCGGTCCTTGCCCTGTTCAGCGGTGCTTGCCCTGTCCAACGGTGCTTGACTTGGCGGTCCTTGCCCTGTTCAGCGGTGCTTGCCCTGTTCAGTGGTGCTTGACTTGGTCCTCCTTCATTGCCCAGCTGGGCTGGGGCTGGCGGTCCTTCATTGGTCAGCTGGGCTGTGGCTGGCGGGGCCCTCCTGGGCAGCTGGGCTGTGGCTGGTGGGGCCCTCCTGGGCAGCTGGGCTGTGGCTGGCAGGGTCCTCCTGGGCAGCGACGATGGGGCTGGCGGGGTCCTCCTGGGCAGCAATGATGGGGCTGGCGGTGGCCTCCTGGGCAGCGTCGATGGGGCTGGCGGCGGCCTCCTGGGCAGCGACGATGGGGCTGGCGGTGGCCTTCTGGGCAGCGACGATAGGGCTGGCGGGGCCCTCCTGGCCAGCGGGGATGATGGTGGTCTTCTCCGCCGTGCTGCTCCTCTCAGACTTGCCAGGTTTCTTCTGGCCCTTCCCCAACTTGGGAGGAGTCACAGCTCCCACCGAACCCCTGGGAGCGTCTTGGGTGGCTGGAGCCTTCCCCTTCTCCCGCCAGGCACTGGCCAACTTCTGGTGCTTCACGGGGGGGACTGGCTGTGCTGTGGCTCTGTGACACACTGGCTGTCCTGGTGGCCGGTGCACTCCACATACCTGTGACAACAGGCACCACTGGTCCCAGAGATTTTGTGGGTGAGGTGCCAGTTCGGGACCTTTGAGTTGGACGGGGGGGGAAATGGGTTAAGGGTGGAGAGGAAAAGTTGTTTGGAGACACTGGGACGGGTAGCTGGAGGGGGTTTGGGAGTGGAGGAAGAGGTGGTGGTTGTAGGAGGTGTAAGTTTTGTGGCTGTTGTGAGGTGGATGTATGTTGGGTGGGTGTGTGCCTGCATTTGTGTATCTTGGGAGGGGGCGTCACAGACACACTGGGAGAGGACACAGGGGATGTGTGAATGGTAGTGGGGGTGGTGACTGCACGTGAGCGGGGTGTGGTGGTGGGTGTGCTGGTGCGGGACGTAGTTGCTGTAGAGGTAGTGCATGCAGGTGTGAGTGTAGACGAGACTAGGATGGAGGAGGGAGACAACGAGGAGGGGGACACAGTGGAGGCAGTGGATATTGGTGTGTCTTTATGTGTGTGATGCTTGCGTGAGTGCCTGTGGGATGTGTGGTGCTTATGTTTTCCTGAGCTTCCCTTGTGTGGCGGGGTGTGTGCAGGCTGGTTTGATGGTGTGCTTGGGATAGGCAGAGGTACAGGGGATTGGGTCTGGGTGGAGGGAGTTGAAGGGGGGAGGCTAGACACAGGGACAATGGCTGCCATCAGTGCTGAGGCCAGAGTTTGAAAGGTTCGGTGAAGGGCCGCCTGACCAGAATGAATGCCCTCCAGGAATGCATTGGTTTGTTGCAACTCCCTTTCTACACCCTGGATGGCATTCAAAATGGTAGACTGCCCAACAGTGAGTGACCTGAGGAGGTCAATGGCCTCCTCACTGAGGGCAGCAGAGGTGACAGGGGCAGGGGCTGAGGTGCCTGGGGTGAAGGTGGTGCCCACCCTCCTGGGTGAGAGGGCACAGGGCGAAGGCTGAGGGGCTGCTGGGAGTGCGGTGCTGGTAGGGGGGGTGGCGGCTGTACCTGTAGAAGTGGGGGGCACAGATGTTGCCGCCACCACAAGGGAACTCCCATCAGAGGACGAGTCCGTGTCGCTGGTTTCAGCTCCTGTCCCTGATGTGGTGCTCCCCTAGCCCTCCGTCCCACTGGTGTATTCAGAGTCCGTTGTGTCCCTCCATGGCCATGTGGGATGCATCTCCCTCGTGCTCCGGTGCCACTGCTCCTCCGCCTGATGATGCTAATGCACACAAGAACAGGGAGACCGCAAAAAAGGGGGGGACAGAAGAAAGACATGTTGAGTGCATGGCTTACTGCTACCATTGGCGGACAAGACAGACACAGAAGCCCCCTGCACTACGTCGTGCTGTTGGGCTCTACAGTGCAATTCCTGCGAAATGGCCTACAAGGCCATGGACGACATCTGCACACATAGATGACACAGGTACATGAATAGCTGTACTTGGCACTCTACAGAGGTGGGATGGGGGGGCCACAGGGCCATGCCTTACGAAGGGGCCTAGCCTACGGAGCTCGCCCTGGCCTAGGGAAACCCACAGCCCTCCTCCCCCACCCAGGCCCCTCCACTGCGCGCAAAGTCAGCTGAATGAGAGTGTACTCACCCCCTTGTGTCTGCTGTGATGCCCTCAAGTGCCCATCCATTTCCGGGTAGGCCTCCGCCAGGATCTGAACATCAGGGGGGTCATGGTTCGACGGGCACCCCTCCCACGTTGGGAGGCCATCCCCAGCTGAGCCTCCGCCGTCTTCTTGCTCCAGCGGCGAATGCCCTCCCATCTTTTCCGGCAGTGGGTGCTCCGTCTGTGGTGGACCCCCAGGATTTGGACGTCCTTGGCAATGGCACGCCAAATATCCTTCTTTTGGTGGACGCTGACCTACATGAAATGTACAGGGGAAGAAGAGAAGTCATTAACAACTGCGCCATCAAAGTGAGTGGCCCACATCCCTACCCTTGCCATGTGGCACATGCATTCACAGTCCTTAATGCACGCAGAACTGTGCCCCCTTCATTCTTACAACCAGCCCTCTCCACACAGGCATAGCCCATACAACATGCTCCCTGTGTACTTACCTGTTGGTCTGGAGGACCGTAGAGTAGCGTGTACTGGGGGAGGACCTCCTCCAACTCCTCCGATGTGAAGGCAGGGGCCCTTTCCTCAGACGCACGAGCCATTGTCTCTTCCAGACTGAGGTCACAGCAGCACTTGCAGTGTAGGTCCTCTCCTGTCGAAGATCAGGTATCGAGTGATTGAACAGATAGAAAATGGCGGTCACGTCCGTGGCGGTCACGTCCACGGCGGTGCGTACCATCACCGTCGGCGGACATCGTCATTGGCTCCTGGGACCCATAGGGTCCAATGTTATACAATGCAGCATTGCGCAGCGGTCTTCGACCACCTACCGCGACGGTGTAAAACGCCAGCGCAGTTATCTCACATCCCATTGTCCCACTTTACAGGTCAGGGAGACGCCATTTCAGGGGCCCACATGGCCTAATTACCAACTGCGTCACACATACCTAGGCCTAGTCTCAACACACATACAGGCCACATTTTGTGTATGGATGGTGTTCTGTGTAGACTGTCGGTACATACCTCTGAGTTGTTTGACTCTGTGCTCGCTGTTGTCCTTCATAGGCACCGTCTGCTGGGACATGTGAGGAGATGGCGGAATCCTCAGGTGTACCGACTGCTGGTGGACCTGTCGACAATGGAGGAAAGAAATTTGATTATCACCTACAGGTTTGACTGTGCCACAATCCAGGAACTGTGTACACAGTTGGAGCCTGACCTGATGTCAGAAATCCGCCATCCCACAGGAATCCCCCCTCAAGTGCAGGTGCTATCAGTGCTCCATTTCCTTGCTATTGGGTCTTTTCAAACTACTGTGGCCATGGCATCAGGGATGTCCCAGCCTATGTTTTCCAACGTATTGTCCAGAGTGTTGTCTGCCCTGCTGAAACACATGCAGAGCTACATCGTTTTCCCTCAGGTAGAGGATTTGCCTACAGTGAAAGGTGACTCCTATGCCCTTGGACATATCCCCAACATCATAGGTGCCATTGATGGGACCCATGTGGCTTTGGTACCCCCCACACAGGAGTGAACAGGTGTACAGGAACCGGAAGAGTTATCATTCCATGAATGTACAGATGGTATGTTTGGCAGACCAATACATCTCCCATGTGAATGCCATGTTCCCTGGCTCAGTGCATGCCGCCTACATCATGCGGAATAGCAGCATCCCTTATGTGATGGGTCTACTCCAGAGGCACCGTGTGTGGCTATTAGGTGACTCTGGTTACCCAAACCTGTCATGGCTACTGACCCCAGAGAGGAATCGTAGGGCCAGGGCAGAGGAACGCTACAATGAGGCCCATGGGCAAACTAGGAGGGTGATCGAGCGGACCTTTGGCCTTCTGAAGGCCAGGTTCAGGTGCCTCCATATGACAGGTGGATCCCTATTCTACTCACCAAAGAAGGTGTGCCAGATCATTGTGGCCTGCTGTATGCTTCACAACTTAGCTTTGTGACAACAGGTGCCTTTTCTGCAGGAGGATGGTCCAGATGGCGGTGTTGTGGCAGCTCTGAAGCCTGTGGACAGTGATGAGGAGGAAGCAGAGGAAGAAGACATGCAGAACAGGGACTCAGTCATCCAGCAATATTTTCAGTGAAACACAGGTGAGAATACATTCCTGCCTACTACATGTACTTTTACACTTCTACCTCTATCCTGTCTGTCGATTTCACCCAGTGTATGATCACTGAGTTGTCACTTTCCCTTACGGTTTCACAGGTGTGGGTCCCAACGTGTGTCATCTGCTTAGATTCCTCATGGACTAGAGCTGTGTGACATAGGTATGTTGACATTGCTATTTCATGAACATTTTGTCACTGTAATTGCAAATACATTATTTCAGACAGACTCAAGATCTTTTGGTGCTTTAGGTGTGTTTATTTCAATACAAAATATTGGAGGGGCAGTTAAATCGTGAGGGGTGATGGCGAAGGAGTGTCCATGGCAGAGTCCAGTCTATTAGTCTCACAGGTGCATTGCCCAAATGGGCATAGGAATTGGAGCTGGGGCAGTTTCATTATGGACAGGGTGACAAAGTGGGACAGTGGGATGACAATCAGGGTGGTCTCATTTCTTGGCGGGGGTCTTGGCATCGTGCTCAGTCTTGTTCCTGGATCTCAGGGACTGTTTGCAGGGTAGTTCTCCCTCTGCAGGGGATGGGGTGCTGGTGTGGTGGTCCTGTGGCGGTGCCTCCTGTCCACTAGCGCCGGCGGAGGTTGTGGGCAGTTCATCGTACATGCTAGTGTCAGGGGCCCCTTGTAGTGCCACAGTGTCCCTCCTGGTGTTCAGTACTTCCTTCAGCACCCCTACAATGGTGCCCAGGGTGGAGCTGATGGTTCTGAGTTCCTCCCTGAATCCCAAATACTGTTCCTCCTGCATGCGCTGGGTCTCCTGAAACTTGGCCAGTACCGTTGCCATCGTCTCCTGGGAGTGCTCCCATGATGGAGGAGAGGGCCTCGTGAAGAGTGGGTTCCCTTGGCCTGTCCGCCCCCTGTCACACAGCATCCCTCCCAGTTCCCCTGTGTTCCTGTGCCTCCATCCCCTGGACCGTGTGCCCACTGCCACTGCCCCCAGGTCCCTGTTGTTGTTGGGGTGGTGGGCTATCCTGGGTTCCCTGTAGTGGTGGACACACAGCTGATTGACGTGTCCTGGGGATGGAGGTATGGGCCCGCTGGGTGGGTGCTGTGCTGGTGTTTCCAGAGGGGGGAAGGTCTGTGCTGGCCTGTGCCTGTGTGAGGGGAACCAACTGTTCCGAGGCTCACGATGGTCCGGGCTGGTCATCTAGATCCAGGTGGACAGAGGTGCTGTCATCACTCTGGGTCTCTTCTGTGGGTGGAGTGGAGATGTCTGGACCCTCCTGTCTGGTGACGTTGGGTAGTGGTCCTGCAGGGGTGTAAATGCATGATTATTGCATCTGTGTGTGTCATGGTGTGCAATGGGTGGGTGACCGTGTACCCCAGTGCTGGCATTCCTGTGTGGGGGCTTGTGTGATGATGGTTTAGGGGGGTGTATGGGTATGTGCAGTGGGCAAGCTTCAGTGATGGGTGTCCATGCGTTGGTGTTGCATGCAGGGCTTGGTGTTGGTATGTGTGGTTTGTGATATTGGTACATTTGTGAGGAGTTGGAGTGATAGGGGTGGGGGCGAGGGTGGGGGTATGTGATAGCATGCAGGTACAGTGGGGGATATGGTAGTTAAAGGTTTGACTTACCACAGTCCATTCCTCCACTGACTCCTGCGAGGCTCTCAGGATGCAGAATCGCCAAGACCTGCTCCTCCCATGTTGTTAGTTGTGGGTGAGGAGGTGGGGGTCCCCCGCCAGTCCGCTGAACCGCCTGGTGGTGTCTTGAGACCACGGAATGCACCTTCCCCCATAGGTCGTTCCACCTCTTCCTGATGTCCTCTCGATTTCTTGGGTGTTGTCCCACTGCGTTGACCCTGTCGACTATTGTTCGCCATAGCTCCATCTTCCTTGCAATTGAGGTGTGCTGCACCTGTGATCCAAATAGCTGTGGCTCTCCCGGACGATTTCCTCCACCATGACCCTGAGCTCCTCCTCCGAGAACCAGGGGAGTCTTTGCCGTGCCATGGGATGGTGTAGGTGATGTGTGGGGTGGTGTGTGTGGTGATAAGTGTGGTGATATGTAGTGTGTGTGGTGTTTTGTGCGTGGAAGTTGTGTGGGTGATGATGTTGTGTGCCTGTGGATGCTAGTTTGTGGATGGTGATGTCTCTCTCTGTAATAGTGGTCGTAGGGGTTTGTGGGTGATGTGGGTGTGGGTTTTATATTGTATTGGGTGCGTGGGAGTGGTGTGTGTAGGTGTATCAGGTGTGTGTATTTTGAATTGTCCAATGTGGTGGTGTTTTGTATATGTGTGTGTATTTTGAGCGCGGCAGTGTGTAACACCAATGGGATACCGCGGTTGAAAGACCGCCGCGTGGATTCGTGTGTCGTGATAGTGTGGGCGTATTTCTGTTGGTGTGACGGTGGAGGTTTTCTTTTCCCCAGTTTATCACTGACCTTAGGTGTGGCGGACTTGTGTGGGTGTCTGAATTTTGTTGGATTCAGAGATGTGGGTCATAAAAGCTGTGGCGGAATTCAACGGCCGCGGCGGTGTGTTAGTGGTCTTCTGCATGGCGGTAAGCGGCTTTTACTGCCAATGTTGTAATGACCCCCTTAATGTGCTACTGGTGGAGATTGAACAACTAATATGCGTAGTGGTAAAACACAAAGTCAGTGGTCAAACTCAATTAATGACATAACAACTACTCAACGATTAAACACAATCCTTGTCAGGATAAACCACAAAAGAACAAACCTATGCTTAACCCTCTGGTAGCTTGGCACAAATGTAGTCAGGAACTTAGATGCAATTTGTAAAGTATTTATGCAGCACTCAAACAGCAATAAAATGAAAACACAACACCTGAAAAATCCCAAACCAATTTAGAAAAATATAGTATGTTTAAATAAATAAAATTACACCAAAGCACTAAAGCTCCAAAAAGTGGAATTGAAGTTATGAGTTTTTAAAGGTTCAGGTAGAAATAGCTATAGAAAGCACATAGCACAACTTGCAGATACCTGGTCGTGCCGGACTGGGACACAGTTACAAGCTCTGGCCAACTGTGATGGAGCGTAGGCTAGGTACAGGGCTAGGGACTGCCCACTAGGACTTGTACCTTTTTTATTTGGTGTGGGGACTGTGCAATGCTACAATAAATGTTTTTTGTGTCAGATTCTGTTGTTCAGGGAGGAGGTCACTCTGACTCCAGCCTAGGGTCCAGGACTTAAGGAGAGCACTTGGAGGGTCGGGACTCACTCCCACAGAAGCCAGACAGAGGGGACCAGGTGAGGTCCAGTTGGATCTGGTCAGCTGGGAAGCAGGAGAGGCCTCCGGAACCTTGTTGTGTCCCTGTAGCTCAAACAGGAGGTCATCCAACCGCCCAGACAGCAGACAGCAGGGCAATCCTTCTTCTGAGCCTTTCACTGGTCTTGAAGTGATCTGATGAGAGGTTCTGAGGGTGCCACTTTTATACCCAGTGACTGTGTGTAGGGGGTCCCTCTCTTTGTCTGCTTCTAATTAGGCTGGGGCTTAACTCGCAGAATTTCACTCCATTGAATTCCACTGAATAAAAAAAAAACTCAGCAAAAATCTGCGGAGTTCCGTGAATGGGTGGAAAAATAAATGTTGCGCTTCTCTCGCTGAGTTTTAGCGCTGGTATTTTACTCAATGCTGCATTGCCCTCAAGCGCAGCCGTTTTGCTTTTTCATATGCCTTCTTTCTTTCCTAACTCAGTCCTATCTAGTTCACCCTATCTGCTCACCCACTTCCCAATCCCACCTTTTATTTACTTAATTTTATTACTGTCTGTCTCTTCCTGTGCATATTTATGTTGTTATTAACAAGATTTGAGTGTTCACACCCCCCCAGATTTTTTAACCATACATAGTAGCTTCCAGGGCCTTTACATTATAAATCACTAGGACTGGTGCAACCCTCTTTGATATCGTCCTTTTGTGGATTTCAACTATACTTGCATTTTTGGAGTTGCAGATCCCAATTGAAATTTGGCAATAATCTTAAGCTAAATAATTGAAGTTGGACACCTGCTCAATTATATTTTTTTCTGCATACATTTGTACATTTCTCTTTTTTTGTTTTGTGGGTCTAAATACCATTAATTTTGTCTTCAAGCTGTTTAGCTCAAGTCCCCGCTCTACACAAATAGCATTGAAATCATACATTGGCTGCTGAAGCCACTGAGGGGCTTTTGATAGCAGTACAGTGCCATCCTTAGCGAGGAAGGCAGGCACCCTACAACCACCCACTTTTGGTGAGTCACACACATCCCTGCTCAAACAGTCCACTGCCCAGTTGATACAAAGAGAACAATGTTGGTGTATAGATGTAGCCCTGCCTAACGCTATGATCGATCCTAAAAGGATCTGTCAATCGTGCATGTTCCCCATCTAACTCTGGCACAGTTATTCAATTGTAACCCCACTAGGATGTCCAACAGGTTTGCAGGAATACCCATTCATTCCAACACACTCCACACTTGCCGCTTGGTACCAAATCAGAAGCGTCATGCAGATTGACAAAGGCAACATATAGGCCCTCATTACGAGTTTGGTGGTAATTAACCCCAACCGCCGTGCAGTCTGCTGGCAAAAGCCTGGTGTGGACACCGTAATACAACCCCAAAGGCAAAACCTGCAGAAAAGAGTGACGTATCTGACCCCGCCAGGAGGAACAACGGCTGGAAACACGATGCACGGAATCCGCCACCGCCATGGCAAAAATAAACCACCCTCCCAATTACGATTCAGAAATCAGCACAGCAGTTGTGCAACGGCGGGACGCCATTGGTGGTCCGGACTGCGGCGGCCATGTAATGGATTCACCAGCAACAACACCCCACATAAGTCATTTTGAAAACCCCATACCTGAGACACATAAATACACTTCACACACTCACACACACCACTATAAAACACCCACCCACTCCCGGCCAATTGGAAAGGAACATCACAAACTCAAGTGACATCTTTTGCACACCTCACACACCACATAGAACTCACAAACACACAACCATGCATCCCACAACTGCACCTTCAAATATCATCACACCTGTCACCTACTCACTCGCACACTCTATTACCCAAAACAACACCACAACATCACAGCACATATCACCCCACACAACCCACTATGGCACCCCCTAAGAAACCCCGTTCACTGACAGGGAGTTGCAGACTATGAAGGATGAATTAATCAGGGTGGAGCCATGGCTGTTCAGTGTACACGCAAGCAGACATCAATTGCAGGGGAAGGTCCAGGCCATGGCATCATAACACCACAGCGCAATGCTGAGGACTGGCGGTGGTCTCCCACCATCTCCCCCCTAGTTGACTGAGTGGGAGGAGAAGGTCATGGCTATCCTGCATCCGGAGGGCCTGA
Organism: Pleurodeles waltl; assembly: GCF_031143425.1. Taxonomy (NCBI): domain Eukaryota; kingdom Metazoa; phylum Chordata; class Amphibia; order Caudata; family Salamandridae; genus Pleurodeles; species Pleurodeles waltl. Next base: position 1,385,846,714 of record NC_090444.1, read on the forward strand.
CTGGACTCACTGGAGGACTGGACTCTGGTAAGTCAATGACACACCTCTCCCACCACCTGTACCTGAAATGCATGTTACCCCCACCCCCTGTACCGAACCCAAGACACCCTATCCCATATCCATCCTACTCAATTATCCACCCATACCCACCCCCTGCGTGCCCATGCACCCTACTAACACCCACCAACCAATGTGCACACAACCACCAGCCCCTGCATGTAATGCTTGAAACACAACAAGTCCCACAATGCATCACCCATTCCATTAATACTATGCACTGCACCCATCCAAATGGGAGTCCCGTATGCAGATGTATGGAGATGTAAGCAAAAGAAACTGGTGGCATATGCTGACAAGGATATGACAATGACAGGACAGAGGACAGAAACAGGAGGCAACACATGCCACTGCCAATGTGTGCAAGCAACACACATGTGCAATGTCCACCATTGACAACTAACTGACTGTCAATGCCATATCCCCCGAACCTGTTGAACACTACTGCCACCCAGCTGACACACAGTCAAAAACTCTGCAGGACCCACAATAAATGTGTTTATTGACTCCACAGATACTACTGCTCATGGTAGCCACCAGGAGGTGCCAGAAAGTGCCAGTCCTCCAGCAGAAGAAGGCCCCAGTGATGACAGTCTAGCGGGTGTCTGGACCTGGATGACGACCCTGACCCATATGAAACCTCTGCACAATGACCCTCCAGAAGCCCCATCCAGCCACCAGACAGACCCCCACTACTCAGCCACCACCAACAGCTGTGGCCTAGTGCACCCAAACCAGTGTCCCTGATTCAGCCACTGTGTGCCCACCTGTACAGGGGCTGGAGTGCCCACCCATCACCAGACAAGACAATGAAGGTCCTGGTGCAAGTGGGAGTGGGCACACTGTGAGGGGGTCACAGACACAGGGGCCCTGGCCAGTGAGAGGGCATCGGTGGACCAAGGCTGGAGCCAAAGCCGGGTAGCAACTGACCAGGAGGCCATTTCCCAAGTCCTGCAGCATACCAGCACTCCCAGGACAGGATGGGCCAGATCCTGCCCATGTTTCAGGAGATTCAGTGGCTGCAGAATGAACACCATCATGAGGCCATGGAGGTATGGCATGCCCACAATGCCACCATGGCCTCCATCAAAGGGGTGCTGCAGGACATGAATGCAGTCCTGTGTGAGATCTCCACCTGCATGCAGGCCCCTTCCACAAGCCACAAGAGACCCCAGCCTGCCACGTCTGCTGCTGGTAGTGGACTGATGGCCCTGCCAGGGGATGCACAGGAGATCAGCACCCCTTCCTCTGTTGCCCAAGAACCCCCTCGCAAATGTGGCAGGCCAACCAGATATCCCACAGAGACTGTAGCCATGACCAAACCCACCGTGAGGAATTGATCCTCTTCTGAACTGCCTCCCTTGTGTGCCACTGACACACCTTGTTGATTATCTGTTGATTATCTACTACCTGTGCTCCATTTTTCAATCGCCCCATGGACTCTGGACATGTGCTACCAACAGCTGTGAACGCCAAACTGACTACTTCATCCACCATCATTTCACTACCTTGTATTTCCACAGCCCTTATTTTACTTCACTAAATAAACACTGTACATTCACACCCGATGTATTTGTGCTTTATTCCTAATGCATGCACGCAATGAATAACAGTCAATGTAAAATGTTGAAACAGTACCAGAAATTGCCTAGTGCGAATGTTTGCAGGCATGGAACATTCCAAATCTGTGAAATGTTTTTCTAACACATGCAGCAGGAATGTCCTAATCCTCCTTGTTCACGGCATGGCAAATGGTATCCCACCATAGGAAGACCTGTGAGGAACAGATATGTAGCATACATTTAGGTACAGTTTGTTCAATGACACATGTACCTGCTTTGAGTCCAAAGTTGGACGTCACTGCCAGAATACTGTCACTTCTTGACTGACCAGTATTACCATTTGTCAGTTGCACTACACACCAGTTATGGCCTCAAATATGCAGCTTTTCAGATTAAATGTAGGGCCATCTACTTCATCTGAGGTGACCACCACCCACTTTGTGAGGGACACAAGGTTGGTGTGCAAGTACTGAGGAGATGTGGTGTCACTAATACTGTCAGCAAAACTGGCTCACACCCTCTATCCACGCAACATGTCCAAGTATGTGTGAAGGCAGGAAACACATCCAGGAAAACAAAAGTTCTGTGTGTGAACTACCTTTAGGAGTCCACTGATTAAGAAGGAGTTGTGGCTGTGTAAAGATGGTGCGCACTTCCAAAGGATAAGCTGGCATGAGATAGCAAAGCGCATAGATGCTCAAGTCTCTAATGTTGCGAGGAGTGCTCAAGTGGTATATCACCCAGCCACAGGGTGCATGGACTATTGCCTTGGGGAGGCCACAGTCGGTTTGTAGAGAAAGGAAAAACCACAGCACATCGTAGATTCGTTGATAAGTCTGTTTATTCGTATGTGCAAGAGCAGAAAAGACATTCCATAGCCCAGTAAGACATATGGGCGTGATGTCAATAGGCCAACATATTTCTCATATTCAGGAAAAACAACAGCCGACACTTGTTTCGTCACAAATGACTTTTTCAAGGCTGTGAACATAATGGCTTACAGAGGGAAAGCATCAATCATATGTACTGCATACATTTTATGTAGAACCAACTATTGCGATGCCTGTTATGAATAAAGTGAGAGAAGAGAATAAGAAACAGAGGCCCGATGCCACAAGTCGGTGAAGTGCCAAGTACGTAACAAGTGTAAAGGATAGCAAATCATACGGCTTATTGAAAGGTATGAGAAACATTCTGTTGATTTAATGCATATATGTTGTTGGCACCAATATGCCAGTGCCCGCATGCGAGAAATGTGGTGATGGAAAGTGACCCATGCTTAATATGTGCTCTAATGACATGTATAAGTGCGAATAGTGATACATCACGCCCATGTGGAACTGTTTATCAATCATCTAAACACTAACTGTTACAACATACATTTCACCAGCCAATCCAGCACAACCAGTGTTGACTTTTTAGACGTAATACTCTACATCAATGCAAACCACGTTTGCTGCAAGCTTTACAGAAAGCCAACCGCCTCTAACTCAATTTAACACGCAAGTAGTGCACATCAATATTCACAAATCAAAGCCATCCAATTTGGCGAAGCTGTTAGAATTAGACGCAATTGTGAAGAAGACCAAGAAGGCCCCGCTGGCCCAGACAGGACCGCCAGCAGCATCCCCGCTGCCCAGAAGGCGACCGCCAGCAGCAGCCCGCTGCCCCCGACAGGACCGCCAGCAGCAGGCCCACTGCCCAGAAGGCCACCGCCAGCAGCAGCCCGCTGCCCCCGACAGGACCGCCAGCAGCAGCCCCGCTGCCTAGGAGGCGACCGCCACCAGCCCCGCTGCCCCAGACAGGATCGCCAGCAGCTGATGCTCTGCCAAGGACACCGCCGCCACAATCACCGCTGCCAAGGACACCGCCGCCGCAAGCACCGCTGCCAAGAACACCGCCGCCAGATGCACTGCTTCCAAGGACACCGCCGCCACAAGCACCGCTGCCAAAGACACCCCCGCCACAAGCACCGCTTCCAAGGACACCGCCGCCACAAGCACCGCTGCCAAAGACACCACCGCCACAAGCACCGCAGGCCATGAGCGCCAAAAGCACTGACGCTACTGAGGCCGCCACGAGCAGGATGAAGCACTCTGGGCACCAAGCCCCATCCAGAACCAGTGGAGATTTACATCCACTACCTCTGTCCTTGGCAGGATGAAGCACTCTGGGCACAAAGCCCCCTCCAGAACCAGTGGAGATTTACATACACTACCTCTGTCCTTGGCAGCATGAAGCACTCTGGGCACCAAGCCCCCTCCAGAACCAGTGGAGATATACATCCACTACCTCTGTCCTTGGCAGGATGAAGCACTCTGGGCACCAAGCCCCCTCCAGAACCAGTGGAGACTGTTATCCACTTGAGAGACTGTGGCTTTGCACTCCCCAGGATATAGCAGTGGGCAACCCACCCACTGTAGAGACGTGTGAGACTGTGGCTTTGCACTCCCCTGGATTGAACAGTTGGCATGGGGCCCCCTCGTGGATTTGGCGTTGTGCACTCAACCGGCTGAGATGCCCACCCTTTCCCTTCCCCCTGAGGTGCCTGTTTTATTTCTATCTGATGCCCCTGCAGTGTTCTCTCCATCATGTTCGGGTATCTTGTGTGGGCCTCGTCCATGCAGTGTGTGGGCCCAGTGGTCCACGGACTTTAAGGGTGGAATACCTTGGAGTAATATTCTTGGTCTATATATTTTTAAATAGTGTATGTATATTATTTGACTACTGAATTTTAATATATTACAATCGTTCACCTAATTTCCTTTTGTCTTTGCATTCTTCCGGGGGGTTTGGGGGGGTGTAACTGTAATGTATCATGCTGTATTAGTGTGTGTGTTGTCGTGGGTGAGGGTGAGGGTGGGGGTGTTGCGTGTGTGTGTCACTGTTTTTTCCCTCCCCCATTCCCTGTGTCATAGGTGCAGTACTCACAGTGGTCTTCGCTGCTGGAGTTCGTACTCCTGGTAGAGGAGCAAGAAGATAAAGGCTGGTAAAATGTGGAGCTCTGGTTCCATGGCGTCCTGGTTCCTCGTGGGGCGTGCAGAGGTGAGTGTTTTCCCTTCGAAGTCCTGTTTCCGCCGTGTTTTTGTTCGCGGTGCATCCGCCCCAAAAAGGTGGCGGATTGGTAGGTTGTGATACTGTGGGTGGTACATTGTCTCCCGCCTGTCTGTTGCCGGTGACCGCCGCGCTGTTTGTTTGTACCGCCGTGGTGGTCAGAGTGTTAAAGTGGCTGTCTTTGTTGGCGGTTTCCACCACGGTCATAATTCAATTTTTTTTTTCGCTGGCCTGTTGCCGGTCTTACCGCCGCTTTAACACTGACCGCCAGGGTTGTAATGACCACCTTAGTGCCCTGCCTCTATATTCAGGAATGGGTTTACCTCCTATTGCAATCATGTGGCTCAGTCTGGCAGAGGAAGACCTTCAGGAGGCCCAGCGATCTGGATCATGACCACACTACAGTATAAAATTAGTCCTATCAGTCTTGATTCACCAGATATATTGACAATTATAATAGCTTTTCTCACAGGAACCAGTTTGATAATTTTTAATGTCTACAACTGGGTGGGAGATCGAAATGCTGATACCCTGTTGTTAAAAGTGGTAGATGATGCTCTCATGGACCTAATTGGAGAAGGTTCTTTTATTGTGGCTGGAGATTTTAACACAACCTTTGACCCCATAATAGCAACTCCCTTTGGCCTGACCTCTGTCAAAGACAATTTAAGATCAGGGAACAGGAGGGCAGTCTCTGACAAGGAGGGCAGAATCATCCTTCAGTAGATCAGGTTACTCCGGACGCATTGACTATTTCTGAGGTGATGTAAGTCTCTAGCTGTCTTTGTTGAACATCATTGTTTTTGATAGAATGGACAGTGACCGTAACACTGTATGCTTGACTCTAGTGGGTAGTATGATTGAGAAGCAGTTGATTACAAGTAATAGGAGTTTTGGGGACATCTCCCATTCACACAATGGTAAAGATATTTATCATCATCATCAAGCTTTCATAAATTTAGTGGGAATGGGAGACTAAACCAGTACCACAAATGTAAGGTAGGTGTCATGGTATAACAAAGCATGTAGGGAAGCCGAAGATGAACTGTTTAGGGCAGTTAGATCTAAGTGTAGGTCCTACTGGGCAAAGTATATATCAGCATATAGGAGCAAATTAGCTAAAGCTAAGAGAGAGTGGGAAAGTACCCTGTGGAAAAGTTTGTAGTTGGCAATGTTATTTAAGGACAACTGATCATTTTGGAAAACTCCCTCAGATTGTGTTACAGGATCTTATCTAAAAGAGATTTTAAGTTCTGTATCCAACCTTAGAAATGGGTAGCCCTCTGTAGTAACATATTAATCAGGCAAAGAGCCAGGAAGGGATGGTAAAGATCCCCTCTCTGCCTTTGCCTTGGGTAATCAAAGCTGACTGGAATTTAACCTAACTGAATCCCTAGCACTTATAAAATCCTGCCTACCATCCAGAGCCCCTGGGCCCAACATGATTCTATATTATTTATACAATGCACATCCAGAGGTATGGGCCCATGTATAAACCTATTATCAAATGCAGTCTTGCAGGGAATGGAGAACCTAACATCCTGGAATTTGGCCAAGATCATTCCAATTTACAGCAAGGGGCAACATACCAATCCAGGCTGTTATACACCAATTAGCCTGATTGATGTGTTGCAACAAAATGTTTTGTAAGCAGGTGTTGGTACAGATACAAGACTGGATGCAAATTAATAATATACTAACTGACTTCCAGGTGAGATTTCGAAGCAATATTAGTACAATTGACCAAGTGTTATGTTTTAATTGCATCTATTGAAATACATTAGTAATCAACAGGAGCAAAGTATGGCCCTCATTATTAGTATGGGGGAGACAGGAGTGCTACGCCAGCAGTGGCGATCCGACTCTCAATAGGCTGGCAGCACAGACCGCCATAATACGATCGTAGCGGTGAACAGGCCAGTACACCACCTGTATCTCAAGTACGGGCTGACGATGGCAGATGCCATCAACAGGGCAGCAGACAGGACCTTACCACCCACCGTACTATGGATCAATCAGCACACCACCACAATTTCCATGGTGGGCCAACTTTCACTCAAAGCCTGGCAGAAAGGAAAGGTATATAAGGAAACACTTACCGTAGGGACACAGAGGAGGCCACTGGCGACATGGAGCGTGAACTGGAGATCTTCCCAATGCTTGTACTTGCAATCAACCTCCAGGACATAAATTGCCGATGAAGATGACAATGGTGAGATTACCCTCCTACCACGCAAGGGACGGAAGGGGACATTACACCCTCACATGCCACACACACCCCCAAACACCGACTGCCACATCCATACAGAAACACTGGCACATCAACACCCCTCACATATACACACACATACACACACACAGGCACTCACAATACACTCACCCACTACCAGAACACACACCACGCCCTACACACACGTCACTCACACACCAAACAACACCAACTATAAACATGCAATGAACACTCAACAGAAGTAATGTCACCATACAAGCACAGTCCATATGCACAGAAGGGAACAACAATGCACATACCTGTGCCCATGAGGCAGCCATAGTCAAACGTGGACAACTTGATCCAACTGCACCAACTGTGCAGGTTGGCCATATATATTATTGGGAATAACAAAAGGGGTAACAAGAACTATTTACAATAAGGCCTATTGGGCAGTTCAGAGGTCCATGACCATGCGGCCAAACAGTTCCAACAAGGCCTCAACTTGACTCCTGACACGACCATGACCTCCACAGGGCAGGGGCATCTATGGGGCACGCACCTCAGGGTGCAGGGGGAGGGGTTGGTGGTGGGAATCAGGTTAGGATTTGGCTTCGGCTTGGGAGGGGGCTTGGGCTTCAGCTTGGGAGAGGGGCTTGGTCTTAGCTTTATATAGAGGGGAGTGGCTTTAGATCAATAGGTGGGAGCAGGATCAGGCCTCTTCACAGGTGTGTTCTTGGAGGGTGAAAGGACATGGGAACAGGAAGGAAGGTCTAGGGAGGATTGTCAAGCGGAGGTACTGGGTTTGGGGAAGCCATGGGAACGTGCAGGGACAAGACGGGGTGGGCAAGGAGGTTCAAACAGGTCAAGGCAGGAAAATAAAAGTTTTTTGGGATCACTTGGAGGTAGAGAGAGTGATTGTGTGACGTGTAGGTGTGCTGGACGTTGATGCAGGTGGGTGCATAGTCTGCTTGTGTGTGGTGGAGGAATGTGGGGTTCCTGTCTGGGTGACTAATGTTGTGGAGTCTGTGTCAATGGGGCAGGATCTGGGCGTGAGGATATAGCGCTTGCGGGTGTCTGAGGGGAGGTCACTGTAAGGGAGGAAGGGGTTGGGGGAGACAGTTGAGGACGTAGCTGTTGTCATGTTTGCATCTGTCTGTTCAGTGTGGCCAGAGCCTGAAATGATCTCTGGAGGTCAGACAAGGCACCGTGAATGCATTCCAGGTAGGCACTGGTTTGTTGTATCTGGGATGCCAGCCCCAGGATGGCATTCCCAATGGTTGTCTGTCCCACAGAGATGATTCTCAGGAAGTTAATAGCCTACTCATTGAGGGCAGTAGGGCTGACCGGGGCAGGGGTAGGGGTGCCTGCGGCGAAGGAGACACCTTCCTGGGTGAGCAGGCATGGGCAACTCGGTGGGAAGCCACTGGGAATGCGGTGCCTGCAGGGAGGGTGGCAGATTAAGATGTCGTTGGGATCGTCCCAGAGGGGTCCGCCACCACCAGGGAGCTGCCATATGAGGAGTAATCAGAGTCTGATGTTGCAGTGGTAATAGGCTTCTCTGTGGTGCTCCCCTCGCCCTCCAACCCAATCGTTCCTACACCTACAGGCTTGATTGTGCCACAATCCTGGAACTGTGTGCCCAGTTGGAGCCAGACCTGATGTCAGCTATCCGCCATCCCACAGGAATCCCCCCTCAAGTGCAGGTGCTGTCAGTACTCCATTTCCTTGCAAGTGGGTCTTTTCAAACTACAGTGGCCATAGCATCAGGGATGTCCCAGCCTATGTTTTCCAACGTGTTGTCCAGAGTGTTGTCTGCCCTGCTGAAACACATGCATAGCTACCTCATTTTCCCTCAGGTGGAAGATTTGCCTACAGTGAAAGGTGACTTCTATGCCCTGGGACATATCCCCAACATCATAGGTGCCATTGATGAGACACATGTGGCCTTGGTTCCCCCCGCAGGAGTGAACAGGTGTCCAGAAACCGGAAGAGTTGCCATTTGATGAATGTGCAGATGGTGTGTTTGGCAGACCAGTACATCTCCCATGTTAATGCCAAATTCCCTGGCTCAGTGCATGACGCTTATATCCTGAGGAATAGCAGCATCCCTTATGTGATGGGGCAACTCCAGAGGCACAGTATGTGGCTATTAGGTGAGCACCTGGAACCAAATCAGTGTGAATAGTTGTCTGGGTCTGGGGATATCCCTACAGGTTAGTGTGTGTCTAACAGTTGTCCCTCGCCATTTGCAGTGGTTAGAGCGGCAGACCCTGAAGCAGAGATCTGGCTCAAGACCAGGGTTCAAGTCCCGCTTCGGCAGGTCTTGGGCTCAATTCCCCTTGACCAGATAATTCTCGCCTCGGTGCCTAATCTAATTCATGGGTCCCACTCTGCAACTCTGGGCAATAGCTTGCTTAATCTCCACAACGGCCCCAACAGCGCTTGGATGCCTGGCTTCACCCTGGGGGTGCTCAGGAGTGGGCGCCTCATAGGGAAAAAGCCAGGAGGGGTTCCATAGCGGTTAGAGTACAGCGCTTTGAGACCCTAACGGGTGAGTAGTGCGCTATACAAGTGCTAATTTACATTTTACATTTACATGGCTACTGACCCCAGTGAGGAATCCCAGGACAAGGGCAGAGAAACGCTACAATGAGGCACAAGGGCGAACTAGGAGGATTATAGAGCGGACCTTCGGCCTCCTAAAGGCCAGGTTCCGGTGCCTCCATATGACAGGTGGTTCCCTATTCTACTCACCAAAGAAGGGGTGCCAGATTATCGTGGCCTGCTGTAAGCTTCACAACTTAGCTTTGCGACGACAGGTGCCTCTTCTGCAGGAGGATGGTCCAGATGGAGGTGTTGTGGCAGCTGTGGAGCCTGTGGACAGCGAAGACGAGGAAGCAGAAGAAGAGGACATCGACAACAGGAACTCTGTGATCCTGCAATACTTCCAGTGAGACACAGGTAGGAAGACAAACCTGCCTACTACATGTACTTTAACACTACTAACTCTCTACTGTCTGTCCTTTTCACCCAGTGTATGGTCACTGAGTTGTCACTTTCCCTTACGATTTGACAGATGCGGGTCCCACTGTGTGACATCTGCTTTGTTTCCTCATGGACTAGAGCTGTGTGACATAGCTATGTTGACATTACAAGTGAAAGAGCATTTTGTCACTGTAATTGCTAATACACTATTTCAAAATCACAGACAGACTCGAGATTGTTTTGTGCTTTAAGGGAGTTTATTTAAGTGCTCAATATTGGAGGGGGTTGTAAAATGGTGAGGGGTGATGGTGGAGGAATGTCCATGGCAGAGTCCAGTCTGTTAGTCTCACAGGTGCATTGTCCAAAGGGGCATAGGAATTGGAGCTGGGGCAGTTTGAGGATAGACAGGGTGACAAGGTGGGACAAAAGGATGACATTCAGGGCGATCTCATTTCTTGACGGGGGTCTTGGCATTGTTCACTGTCTTTGTCCTGGATCTCAGGGACTGTTTGCGGGGTGGTTCTCCCTCTGCAGGGGGTGGGGGGCTGGTGTAGTGATCCTGTGGCGGTGCCTCCTGTCCACTAGCGCCGGCAGAGGTGGTGGGCAGTTCATGGCCCAGGCTAGTGTCAGGGGCCCCTTGTTGTGCCACAGTGTCCCTACTGGTGTTGAGGACTTCCTTCAGCACCCCTACAATGGTGCCCAGGGTGGAATTGATGGATCTGAGTTCCTCCCTGAAGCCCAAATACTGTTCCTCCTGCAGCCGCTGGGTCTCCTGAAACTTGGCCAGTACCGTTGCCATCGTCCCCTGGGAATGATGATACGCTCCCATGATGTTGGAGAGGGCCTCGTGGAGAGTGGGTTCCCTGGGCCTGTCCTTCCCCTGTCGCACAGCAGCCCTCCTAGTTCCCCTGTTTCCTTGGGCCTCTGTCCGCTGAACCATGTGCCCACTGCCCCCAGGTCCCCGTTGTTGTTGGGGTGGTGGGTTAGCCTGGGTTCCCTGTAGTGGTGGACACACTGCTGATTGACGTGTCCTGGGGACAGAGGTATGGGCCCGCTGGGTGGGTGCTGTGCTGGTGTTTCCAGAGGGGGCAAGCTCTGTAGTGGCCAGTACCAGTGTGAAGGGAACCGACTGTCCCGAGGTCCCAGATGGGCCGGGTTGGTTGTTTAGATCCAGTTGGACAGAGCTGCTGTCATCACTGTGGGCCTCTTCTGTTGGTGGTGTGGACATGTGTGGACCCTCCTGTGCGGTGACGTTGGGTAGGGGTACTTCAGGGGTGTAAAAGCATGATTATTGCATCTGGGTGTACCATGGTGTGCAATGGGTGGGTGACCGTGTACCCCAGTGCTTGCATTCCTGTGTGGGACCTTGTGTGATGATGGTTTAGGGGGGTGTATGGGTATGTGCAGTGGCCATGCATTGGTGATGGGTGTCCATGCTTTGTTGATGCATGCAGAGCTTGGTGTTGGGATGTGTGGTTTGTGATATTGGGACATTTGTGAGGAGTAGGAGTGATGGGGGTGAGGGCGAGGGTGGGGGTATGTGATGGCATGCAGGTATGGTGGGGGATTTAGTAGTTAAGGTTTGTCTTACCAGAGTCCATTCCTCCAGCTACTCCTTCGAGGCCCTCAGGATGCAGAATAGCCAAGACTTGCTCCTCCCATGTTGTTAGTTGTGGGGGAGGAGGTGGGGTTCCGCCGCCAGTCCTCTGAACCGCAAGGTGGTGTCTTGAGACCATGGAACACACCTTCCCCCGTAGGTCATTCCACCTCTTCCTGATGTCATACCTATTTCTTGGGTGCTGTCCCACTGCGTTGACCCTGTCCACTATTCTTCGCCATAGCTCCATCTTCTTAGCTATGGAGGTGTGCTGCACCTGTGATCCGAATAGCTGTGGCTCTACCCGGATGATTTCCTCCACCATGACTCGGAGCTCCTCCTCAGAGAACCTGGGGTTTCTTTGCCGTGCCATGGGGTGGTGTGAGTGATGTGTGGGGTGGTGTGTGTTGTGATATGTGGGGTGATATTTAGTAGTGTGTTGTGTGAGGTGCGTGGATGTTATGTGGGTGATAGTATTGTGTACCTGTGGATGCTTGGTTGTAGATTGTAGTGTCTCTCTCTGGCCTTCTGTTGCAATTGTGGTCGTAGGGGTTTGTGGGTGATGTGGGTGTGTGTTTTATATTGTATTGGGTGTGTCCGGAGTGGTGTGTGTATGTGTATCAGGTGTGTGTATGTTGAATTGTCCAATGTGGCTGTGTTTTGTAAGAGTGTGTGTATTTTGAGCGTGGCAGTGTGTACCGCCAATGGAATACCGCAGTTGAAAGACCGCTGCGTGGATTCGTGTGTTGTGATAGTGTGGGCGTATTTCTGTTGGCATGACGGTGGAGGTTTTGTTATCGCCAGTTTATCACTGACCTTTGGTGTGGCGGAGTTGTGCGGGTGTCTGAAGTTTGTCGGATTCCGATATGTGGGTCATAATAGCTGTGATGGAATTCCGCGGCCGCAGCGCTGTGTTGGCGGTCTTCTGCACGGCGGTAAGCGGCTTTTACCGCCAATGTTGTAATGACCTCCATAGTCTTGTAGTTGACCTTGGGAGAGGAAGTATTTCCGGAGAATGAGATAGCGTCTTGTCTCCTTTCCACACAAGCCGATTTCTTGTTGTCATTGTTCTGTGAGTTTAAAACTGCACCTGAAACAGAAATGTTAGGCAACAGCATCTCCAATTGCTTTGCGTCCTCCAGCGAACATTCTATGCTCTTTGCTATGTCAATAGCCTTATCTAGGGATGGGTCTTTGCATGTTAACAACTTTTCCTGGATTCTCTTAGAATAACACCTCGCAACTAATTGGTCACGTATGAGTTGAGAAGTAAAATTTTCAAATTCACATTTAGCAGCCAAAACGTTTAACGCGGTTATAAATGAATCTATACTTTCATTGGGATTCTGCGATCTCGTGAAAAATGTGTATCTATGTACCACAATATTTTTTGTTTTAATAAAATACTTATCCAATTGTGCCACAACCATTTCGAATTCATCTAATTCTTCATCCTCACATAACTCATAAGCTGGTAAATGATCAAAAATATTTTGACCTTCCACCCCCAGATAATAATACATTAAACTCTTTTTCCTTTCCGGCCTGGCTTTAAAGGAACAGAACCATAATTTCCATTCCAAAGGGGGTTCACCAGGGTCCTGTAAAAAAGGAGCAGGTGGCATAACATTCTGCATTTTCTTTTTTTTTTCTAAATGTTCTTCTTTAACTTTTAAAGTGAAGGTAATGAAAATAAAAAATTAAAAAATTAAAAAACAAAAAAATTGGAGTTTACACAGTGTCCCAACGAAAGATGGCCGAACCAATGTGTTAAAAAGAAATCAGTCCTTCTTTTACTTCAAGAGGAAGAGAAAAAAAAAATGTTGTGTCCTTCCTTTGTTTCTCCGGTCTTCTGATGATATACAAACAAAATAGATTCAGCAACCAGGAAAATACGAGGTAAGAAAAATGCGAAGAATTCTCAGAACCAAAGTAATCCAGTTTCCAAAATGTTAGCGCAAGGCCACGCGCAAACAGAGTCTAGAGCAGCACACGTATGTGGCAGGCGCACACAATCCTGAAATGCCAGTGCACAAGGACAGGCGCCAGAAGAGAGCAGTACGGCACAAGTGTTTGCTGTTAAAAGCGCTCGTGACAGTTGGTGGAGCGAAAAATGAAGATTAAAAAAAATGAAAAAATTAGACTTACTCTGTGCCCCCAAAGCGCTGCCTCCTGTAAATGTTTACAACACAGCTGTGAACACAGCTCCAGTGCTTCCAAAGCACCGTCTCCTGACAAAGGCCAACAAAGCTGGAAACGCAGCTTCGGCCGTTACAAATCACCACGACCGAAGCAATAAGGGAAACAAAAGCCTCCTTAGTTAATCTGTTCACCCTCGTTGCCAAATGGGAAGACGTGCAGACAAACATCCTTTTTAATCCTTAAATAAAGTTTATTTGTAGCAAGAACATGCAAACGAAGTTACATGTAAAAAATGGGGCACAGAGAAAACCATCAGCGCAATCATCCGTTAGCGTAGTATGGAATCACCTGCACGAAGCTATGTCAGTGGATTCCATATTAGCACTTGCATTCTTTCTCACATCATAACAACCCCCTACCGGCTTCCGTCCGCAGACTCCCACCTTCCAGATTCTACCCTTTGTCTTTGGCTTTGGGAGCATCAGAGTCTCAGCCTGGGACCGGAACTGATTATAGGTTTGCTTGCTGTGGAAAGCTGCTTAGTGTAGCGCTGGGAGGAGTGGCTGGGGGGCGGTATTCGGTGTCAGATGCAGAGCCATTAATAGCCGCAGCATGTAATGCCTGGTAGGAGGGGTGAAGGAACGGCATAGAGCTGTGTATTTTAGCTATAGCCACAGTACAAATTATTGGACAACATTTGTTTACTGCTATTAATCGCTGCTCTGCGTTTGCTAATCCATGGCTGAACATATTTAGCCTATTATCCAGGAGAGATCCTCCCAATTATATCCAACAATTAATTTTCTCAGATATTATCACCGCTCACTAAAAACAGTGTTTGACTCCTGACAAGTGCCAGTGGTCGAATAAAATACTTTCTGTTTGTGCCATCTCGATCTTTTGTTGCAAAATGCTTCCATGTGTTTCTGTCAAATTACTAATCCCTGTTAACACACTATTAACAAGTGATAAATAATTCTCAGTGTAATCAAATCATGCCTTCTTCCCCTTAAACCTAGACTCTACCTTCGAAATCTGCTTCAGTGTTAAAATCCACCCTTCACTTGTTACAAACAGTGTTAGATAGTGCCATAGTTAATCGAGACACTACCAAAGAAACTCTACATATTAAAAAGTATATTATAGAAACAAACCCCTTTTCATTGTGTTCCCTACTATTGTTTATTACGAGATGGCTCAATTGAAAAGCCACGTATTTACGCTGCACTTGACCCAGAGCTACTAGAATTATATGGCATGCAAGGGCCAAATTATGCGTCAGGGTTGAATAAATTATGTGGCAATAATGAATATCATGCAGTATAACCTGGTACTCTTTGTGGTAGTATTTCTTCATTATTTTGTCATTTTTACTCATGGTAACACTGGTCAAAGCGTTCACCTCATTAGTAGTTATTTAACAATCAAATGCAGAAATAAACAACTGCAAGATGACTAGTCAACTTTTTTCAAAGACCATTCGACTACATGGGAACGTGTTGTCTCATTTGATCTGTTTGAGACAGAAACTGTTTTTTTTGTTAAAATCTGTAGATTATGCAACAAACAATATATTATGTAGCAAATGCGGCACATCCATAATTATACAAAACACTGCAGACACAGAATCACATAATCCCAGTGGCCCAGACAATACCTGCCTCAAAAATCACACATTTTGCGCCAGAATATATTCCTGTGCCACATTTGAGTTTTTCAGATCTTTCTCCAAAGATCACCCTTTACTTGTACTAGAAAATTCTATCCGGATTACTCCATACTAGTTCTGGTATTGTAGTGTCTTTTTATTATTTATAAGTTGCTTTCTGTATCCCCTGAGTGGTCTTGAATGTTTTTTGGGTATGGTGTACGAATGCACCCAATTTGCCCCATAGTCACGTATTTTTATTTTTTTTTACTAACTGTCCCGGCAAATTTCAGAGTAACTTTTCCAAACTTTTAGTTTGGTTGTATAAAGCCTATTCTATAGAGTTTCTTCTGTGATGTTCATGTCTGGACTCCTCAGAACGTACAGCTGGGACTGGATGTATGTGTTTCAGAGTAACACCTTGATGTATAATACCCATGAGTATGAGTTTTTGCCCCTGACACACTTCGTGATGGCTCGTCTGTGCATACACCATGGTTGGTTGCATATTGGCTCAAGTGGACAGACTCCGAAGAGCATATATACTGTGGTTGTATGATGCCCATTACCATGAGTTACTTTCTGCCAGTCCCAGCGCCACCTATGCTCAACATGACTTCTGCATGCTTATCAACTGTAACAAGTAAATAGGAATACTGTTTATTTGAATCCATTAGTTCCAACCTTTTTCTGGAAACTCATAGCTGTCTGAATCAACATAAAGAGTTCACATGGACAGTAGGAGAATGATGGAGTCTGGTTACCACTGGGGTCAATGCAGAAAGACTTGTACGAGTACCTAGAAGAGTTGTCATGCAATACTCATCCACATAATTTTAAATGCCCTGTGATTTGTCCTCAAAAGATCTAATATGTTAGCAAAAATATACAACGGGTAGAAATTGAAAGGATTATACCCTTTTCGTACTACAGAGTTGGACATTCTGGTGCACATTCACAGAGAAATGTAAGAGTATGTAAATTCTTACTCCGATAGTACTCCTTCCCATACTCATAAATTCTTTTGTGAATTACCTACAAGTATTTATCGGTCCTTCCTTACACTTTGTATAGGGGGATCAGCTCTTTAGTAGGATGCTAAATGCCAACATTTTCATTTTTTGCTGCAAATAGAAGAAGGAGGTAAATGGAAGTGCTTTAGTTATATGCAGGGCTACTGGAATTATGTGGCAGGAAAAGACCAACTTAGGAGGCAGGATTGACCACTTTATATGTCAAGAAAAGTCCAGCTATCAATTTACAATGCCAATACATCTAACTCAAGCAAATGCGAGACCTATTGCATTGCAAATGCTTGTTCTGCCTGATGTCAGTGTGTTTGACTGTGTTCACTAGGATCCTGCTAACCAGGACCCCTGTAAGTATGCACTCTCTCCCAACACTCTGTATTTCACCCACAATTGGCACACTGGTGCCCCATTATATGCCCCTATGCCAGGGCACTGGGGCTCCAGGGGATCCTTATGGGCTGCAGCATATATATGCCACCCAAAGGGAGCCCATGCAAAGGCTTCTACGGGACTGCCATTGCAGCCTACGTGAAAAGGTGCAAGCACCCTTTCACTGCCAAATTTCACTACAGGGTGCTGTCAGGAATCCCTAAGGTGCCTCCTGGGTTATCTGTCAGCATCCCCAGGGATTAGGATTAAATCATATCTCTGTTCTTGGTTAAACCTTCATGTTTCTAAGTAAACATAATGTTCTGTGTTACACAATTGGTTTTATCAATGCTTATTTTACCTATGCCTGTTTGCTAATGTGAGCAGATGTACGCATGTGCTTCTAATTGGGTGTGGTGTAGAAATGTGCTTCTAATTGGGTGTGGTGACTCATCCACATGTGGAAACTCAACTGCTTTACTGATTGGCTATAAATAGCAGAGAGAAGCAAGCCTCCCTGATTGGCTTTGTTTTGCTTCCTGATCTCAGCATCTGATTTGGCAGTCCAGTCCCTGCTGTCATCCTCGTATTCTGGACTTTCGAGGCAATTCTTTTCTTCATTCCTGTACCAGCTGACACCAGGCATTCCTCCAGCACTCCGGAAAAGACTGCAGCAAAGTGACTAGTATTCTCCAGGGAGTTTGTTCTTTGAGCGCTGTGCTTTCCTAGAACAGCTTGTGCATTTAAGTCCTCGTATTTTGGCAGAGTGCTTATCTTGAATAGACAAATGCATTTCTGAACATTCTACATTATTATTGTAGTTACTTTCCTAAATGTACTTCAGGAAATCTGCTTAAGCTCAAGTACTACAAAAAGTGACAATGCAATTTTAAAAGAGCATTTACGTGACTTTTCTTTCTCTAATAGCAGAACTCTTGGATTTAGATTGCATCATTCATGCCTGTGTTTCAGGTTTGAGGAATTTGCTTTTGAAGGGTTTTTCACAGACACAGTGAAACCAAACCAAACTGTGCCACCCTAACAGTTTAAACCCAGAGTGGACATTTGTGTTTCTTGGATTGTTTTTGTTCCTTTTACTTTAAAACTATGCATGCAGGAAAGTTATATGTGATATAATTAATGCCCATGTTGTCTTTCTTGTGCATGATAAGTGCAACCACAGTTCTAATTGTAGTGTGCAACAGTGAATCTCTGTGAAGCCAGCCCTAGTGTCCCAGTACTTATTGTTATGGTACTCAGTTTGTGTTTTTGGTAATGCAGTGTTAGTAATTGTGCCAACAGTTATTATTATCCAAGAAAAGTGCTGGAGCATCCCGGTGTTCTTCCACTGCCCTCGTGCCCATATCAGGAAGAGAATTTCAGTTTCAAGGAAGTTGAGTGCACTAACTCTACTATCACTCTGTCAACAACAACCTGCTCCCCCTGAAGATACAGGGTGCCTGGCTAGACCAGCAAGATGTGTCAGTGTTTTGTTTCTTTCTCTTCCACTCCCCCTTTCCTTTTGGGACAACTGCAGGGGTTTCTGTGTCCACCAGGAAGTGCTGAGAGGTGTTCCAGGATGTCGGGGGCATACCATCGCAAGCTTCTGCTTTTCAAGTGAGTGTCCCCATCTTGACGGGTGGAAAGTACCCATGTGTGAGGCCACCCCTGCTCTAGCAGAAGTGCCCCCACCAACTCCAGGGCCATTGTCCTAGACTTCATGAGTGCGGGATGCCATTTTTCTTGTGTATTGGACATAGGTCACTACCTATGTCCAGCTACATAATGGTAACTCAGAACAAAGGCATGTTTGGAATCAAACATGTTAGAGTCATACCCCAAGGCTTTTGCAAGCATTGGTTGTATGATTCCATCCACTCTGGGGGCTCTTTGGAGGACACCAGCATTGCCATTACAGCCTTCTGAGGGTTTCCAGGCAGCCCAAGCTGCTGCCACCTCCAAGACAGGTTTCTGCCATCCTGTTGCTTGCAAAGCTTGAACCCAGGAAGGCAGAACAAAGGATTTCTGTTGGGAGAGGAGTGTTACACCCTCTCCCTTTGGAAATAGGTGTTATAGGCTTGGGAGGGGTAGCCTCCGCAAGCCGCTGGAAATGCTTTGAATGTCACATTTGGTGGCCTCCTTGCATAAACCAGTTTACACCGGTCCAGGGAGTCCTAGTCCCTGCTCTGGCACAAAACTGGACAAAGGAAAGGTGAGTGACCACTCCCCTGTCCATCACCACCCCAGGGGTGGTGCTCAGAGCTCTTCCAGAGGGTCCCTGGGTTTTGCTATCTTGGATTCAAGATTGGCAGGGAACTCTGGGAGCATTTGATTGGCCAGTGCCAGCAGGTGACGTCAGAGTCCCCTCCTGATAGGTGGTCACACAGCTAAGTGACCAATCCCACTTTCAGGACTATTTAGGGTCTCTCTCTTGGGTGGTTCCTCAGATTCAGATTGCAAGACTCCAGCAGGAATCCCTTGCATCCTCCACTTCAACTTCTCACAGAAGAAAATGCATCTGGACTCTTCAGGACCCTACAAGCTGCAACAAAGAAGCAAGATGCCTTCTGCAGCATTGCTCCTTTCAGCAACTGCAGCATTTCTTCAGTTGTGCACCCTCTGAGGACAGCCCATCTTCAGTCTGCATCAGAAGAAAGAAGGAATCTCTCTTAGAGTGTAGGAATCCCTCCCCTGCTTCTGCAGGCACCATCTGTGATGCCGACGGCTGCATGGATCCCCTCTCCTGCTGAGCTGCGTGGATCCTGCATCACGGGTGGTGGACTGAAGTGGTCCCGGCGTTCCTCTCTTCCAACTGTCTAACTTGGGTGGAGGTAAGCCCTTGCCTGTCCAGGCAGGACAGTGCCCCTGTGCACAACGTCATTTGCAGCTGCCAATACTTGTTGGCGTTCTTTTCCTTAGATCTTCATACATCTTGAAGCTCTGGCCCCCAGCACTCTATCCTGTGACGCACATCTCCTTGAGTGGATCTCTGGTGCCATAGGAGCCTTTCTCGTAGTGCTGCATAGGCCTCTTCTGTGACTCTCATGTCCCCGTCCTATGAGACTCCTGTGGGTGCTGCCTGGCCTTTGGTGGGCTCTCTGTGTTGCTGAGGGCCCCCTCTGACTCGTCTTCCTGGGTAGAGTCCCCCTGTCCTTCCTGGTCCCCAGCAGCTCCACATTCCACTATCTGCACATTTTTCGTATGCCAAGGTTAATGGAACCCGAAGATGCAAACCCAACTGCATTCCTCCTTCTGGTATGGGACATCACCTGCATCCTGCAGGAACCCGACTTTGTCTTCTTGGGTGCAGTGCTGACTCTTCTTCCTCACCGGTGGTTCACTTCTTGCACCTTCTCCCTGGTGGATAGGGACTCCTGCCCTTCCTGGACTCGACTGTGCTTCTTGCACTTGGTCCCTTTCTTCCACAGGTCTTCTTATCCAGGAATCCACTTTTGGTGTCTTGAAGTCTCTTCTAAATTCTTCTTTACTTCTCTGGGTGTGTTCTGGGAAACTTATAGTGAGTTACTCCTGCTTTCTTGGTCGCTGGGGTGGGTTGTGGTACTTACTTTTGGGCTTTCCTAGTACTCCCAGCACCCGTCTATGCACTACACTTGCCTAGGTGGGGGACCGACTTAAACATTCTACTTTCTTAGTATATGGTTTTTGATCCCCCTAGGCCTGTCACGTAGGTTGTCATTATCCTAATGAGACTACTGGATTTGGGCTGCAGAATCACTTGTACTGCGGACTGAGTCTCATCCTGCACCATGTGATGCCTGACGGCCTAATCTGGGTTTGGTCCAGCTAATTAGCAGTGCTTCATCTCCACCCAAGAGCAGGGATGATTGGGGCAACCGGGTGCATGACATACATGGCTCCTCCGGGGAATCGTAGTCACTCATCCATTTCTCTCAGTTACATAAGTCTCACGTATGCAAGGACAATCAGAGGCAGAGTAAAGTTCAATAAGGTTTTATTGAAGTAACTGCATCTTAGATAATAAAGCATGCACTGCAATAACTAGGACGATGAAGCACAATAAGATTAAAATTGTGACAAGGAGAGTAAAACACAAGAATAACGCTACCATACTCTCACTAAGGTTTATAGGGGTAGTTCTTACCTAAGCAATGCTAAGCTATGTTGGAGCACAGCATGTTAAGCTCTAGTTCTGCCTTTCAGGTTCCCCTTGGGAAGGCATCATCCCTCATACCTGAAGAAGTGGCCTGTAGTCTACATAAGCAGCTGTAGAGAAGCGATCAGCAATCAGCATACAGTTGTGGTCATCTGGCTGGAATCTCCCTCTAACGTACATAGGTCAAAGTAGTGCTATTAAAATAAAACATCTGATGTTCCAAGAAAGGATCCTCCCATAAGTTTTTGAATGTTTCTGTGAACATTGGAGGCAAAGTGTACCACTTTTGCCAGCAACCTATCTTACGGCAGCCTTGTGAAAGAAATTTCTTGTTTAAGAACGCAGTGCTGGCCTAGGCGAAGAACAGCTAGAAAGAAAAAATAAAACAAGACCGTAAATGTGGCTAATGTAAAAATAATAATAATATAACAAATCTAAAATAAAATATATCTAGGTTAAAGTGCAGAGCGGCAGGTCTAGTTTGCTAAAATAACGTGTATAAAACTATAGCTAAAAATGGCTACACAATACTCTCTCCTTACCGGTTCAAAGGTGGTTCAAAACCTAACTTGATATATTCAAGCTACTAAAAATCATCTTAAAGCATATATGTGTGGGAATGTCAATGATGACAAGTTAAAAGACACTTGAGCAGGTATGAAAAGGACAATTTAAAATATTAACAGTGGCGTTGAGAAAGCCGAACCTCCTTCATGCCACTGAGACATTTATTCGTGAAGGGCAGCTCCCACACCTAGCGTATGTAACTATCTCCTAGCCTTTCATACCTGCCCACTGGAATGTGTTTTAAGCAGGATGTGAAATGAAGTGTTGACATAGGCAGATTGATGACCCTGGGTATTAACCACTCAGCAGATAGTATTTCAGCCACAGTGAAGGGCACTTTTCTAATTTTTTAATATTTAACATGACATAAGTCGCTTCCTTCTTAGCCATCAGTTGTTGTCGCGTTAACTTAAACGTAGAAAATATGTCCCTCGCGCTAACGTGTTGCCAGGGAACGTAACCTGCTTTCAGTGTTTGTAGTGTCCAACCTAACTGCATAATGGATCTTAGTTGACTCTGTCTATGGTGTAAAGAGGACATGTCACTCTGTACTATGTCTATTGCAGAGGAAATTATGTGGTTTACGGTATATGTTCGGTCAGACAGGGTATTAATCCCACTATCTACAATAATGCCTTCTGTAAATTTTTCTGATCTATTTGCCTTAATCGGGCAGCAATTTCTTGTTGAGAAAGCTTCTAAATTTCATTATAGACTGCATATAAGAAGCGCATTCTGCGTTGTTTTCTGGGACCTAACAGGAAATCCTGTAAATCAGTATTATTAAACGGGAGACTGAGGAGATCTTAAATAGCATCTATGAGGAACTCTCCAACTTTTGCTGGCATAGTTTCCCTATACTGTATGTCGTTACTAAACCCGCAGGTTCACATGACACATGGCGAGGGTCAGGCCTACTTGTTTTAAAACCCTGTGGAGCTTACAAAACCTTTATGACACCCATTTGTATCTATTGATCACAATAACCACCCACCAGGATGTGAAAGTGAAGCATTGAATGTGCCATTTTGGACCCATTCATCGAGCTGATCTCCTGTTGCATTGATACATTTATGCCATTTGTAAAATTTTGCAGGGACAGGTATACTGGGTGAATTCAAATCCTTAATGTTCGCTAAGCCTAAACAACTTGTCTGTTGTACAATTTCATTTAAAAATATCATTTGAACAGGTATCAGGCATAAAGCTTCCTTTCCCCTTATTTGCCAATTTTTTGTTCCCCACACACTTTTTAAGTCAATCGACTTCAACCAATATTCATAGACTTCCATAGCCAACCGGGAAACAAAGAAATCCGAAGAAATGTATCTGTCAGTAATATATGTACAATTTCTATAAATGGCAATTTTAAATAATATGACTCAGCATTTTTAACATCGTACCCAGAAAAATATGTACATTTTCCAGAATATATTTCCTTGTAGAGGAGTTGGACAATGTTCCCATTGTGTGTAATAAAAAATAGTTTTTGGTGTACTTGCTCTGTGAATGAAATGTTGTCCATAATAATTATAGCAGAACATGTCTCCATAATTTTCTTTGGATTGATAAACATCCTCACTTTCAAATACAGTAAAATACTGCAACTTAGTCATCATAGAATCAACTGTTTTCATATCCCAGTCATCAGAAATGACTCCAGATATTCATTGAATGACTTCTGTCGGGCCGCACATATAAAATGTGACTTTATCCCAAACAGTCCATCAGGAATTGATACAGCGGAAATGTTCACGTAAGACAAGTCTCTGCGGACCTTGTAAGAAGAGAAATGGGGTTTCAGGACCTCATCCACCAGTTCCACTGTTGATCATTCAGAAAGATAATGACCATGTATCAGTAGAAAGAAAATAAAAACAAAGCTAATCCAAAGGAGGAAAGCTAATATAGGCAAGTAAAGCTACAGATAGTTAAATGGGAGAACAAAGGAATTAGTTTTGAGCCAAATTATCAGCTATGTGTTCTTGACAGTTCAAAAGTAGAAAAGGCAGATGAGTCAGAGAAAGTGTCAGTAATGTCAGCAAAGTATCCAGAAGCAGTCGGTGCAAAAGCTGGAGCTGTATTTTGAAGAGGAGATCTAACTGTGGTCTCTTGTGGTGGTTTGTAATAAACAATGTCATCTGTTTATGTAGAATTTGAGAATGATCAATCAACATTTTCTGTGTTGCTTGTTGTAAAGGATGCTAGTTGAACTAATGAAATATCATTTTTCACCCTCCCCAAGCTCTGTGAGGTGTAAGCGTTGCTGTTTAAAACTTGTAGAGGGACATCTTGCCCATTAGTGAGAGGGATTCGGGTACTACTGGTTGTTCCTCTTAGTCTGCTATGAAGGATCAGCCACATGGTGAAACTTGGTGTAACTTGACATTGTTGATGGAGACGAAGTGGGTTTAATAAAAATTATTCATGTATTCTGAATAAGTGATTTGTGTAGAACATATAATAACGTAGAAAGATAATGCACACATTTGAAAATGTGATCACGAAGAATGGCCACCAATGTTAACTAAATGAACTAATCAATGATTTAATAATATGACAGGACCAGCAAGCGGTGGTAGAATAACAGTTCTGGTACCTTGTATCCCCAGGACTAGAACCGGTGCACGACAAGAAGGACCAAACTCCTTTTTCACAGCAACTTTTTCACGTATTAGATCCCCAACCTTGGGAATCCAGCCGGTAGATGTTATCTGTACATCCTTAATTTCTAAGGAGGCAGCACTTGCAGAAGCGTTGTTGTCACGGAACTGTTGTAATTCCTGCAAGACAGTGACACGTTCATTTATGTCAAAGGGTGTTTCTGCTGCCTCCACGCCAGAACAATCAAGATCTGGAACATACATTTGAGTTACAAACAGGCACTCGTATGAAGTACGATTCCCCCAGGGACCTTCTAGGCAGATTAATAAGTGCTTTCTGGACCCATACAGGTGATTAAGCCAACTATGACCCGTGCCTAGTACTCTGGCTGTTAAGGATTGCTTTAAATCTAGTTTCGTTACTCCACAACACTATTTCCCCCACAATGAAATGGAGACGAGTAATGGAGTTGGACCCTTAATAAAGCCATGGTGTCCCTGAATGCCCTTAAGGTGAAAGCAGGGCCCTGGTCTGAGTGGAAAGTCATAACTGCATATGTGCCGATAAAGACTTCCAAATCTTTTATACCAGTCTGAGCGTCAGCTGAGCATTGTGGCCACACCCATAGAAATCTGGAGCAGGAGTCAACAGGGACTAGAATGTATTTGCATGCACTGTCAGGTGTCAAAGGACTGCAATGGTCCAGGTACACACATTGTAATAGTTTGTCAAAAGTTAGTATGGGTATCTGCGTTGGGCGTTTGACGGTGGCAGATATCACAACAAAGGACATACTGATTGGTCTGTTTCTATAGACCTGGCCACCAATAACGAGCTTGCAACAATGATATTTTAGCCACCACACCAGCATGGGCAGAAGCAACTCCCTCATGCGCTGCTTTGATCAACTCTGGACTTTGATCTTTTTTGGGAATCTCACAATTACCCACACCTGGTATTATAGCTATGGCGGAAAATAAGTCTGCCATCTGGTAGGAATATTTAGCAGGGTATGCTTTTGGCAAGGGCGTGCCGTCAGCCGTGGCTGTCACAGCAGCCCAAATTTCATCATCCGGTTTCGTCTTAGAATGAGTTACTGCAGCAACAGAAGTGATAGCTACTGCTGATTTGGCTGCTTCATCAGCCAGTGTATTCCCAGCAATGTGTATTACAAGAGCTGGTGTCCAGGTGTATGTATAACATTGACATTTGGTAGCATTTCCTTCAGATCCGCTACTTTCCCCCACAGAAGTCTGTGTTTGGTGGTGTTACCTCTCTGAACACTTTCTGGTGTCAATAATTCAGATATTCATTGAAGGACTGGACACAATAGTATGAATCACGGACAATCAGTGTTAGCTGGTCAGGATCCGTATGTTCCAGTTCCATCACCAGAGCCTTTAGCTCTGCTAGTTGTGCAATTCCCTAGGGTATACATATAGATATGTTGTGGATATAATTTACTATCCTCCATATACACGCTTACAACTGCGCACACCACGGAGCATTGATGCTTTGTGCCAATAGCAGATTGTGCTGAGCCATCAGTGTACATGACTCTTTGATGCTGATCAATAGGTAATGTATTTGCTGGAACTGGGCATTCTAGTTCATATTGCAAAAATTCTTGAGTTTGTAACTTTGGGTCAAAAATATAGTCAACATCAGTGACTGTCAGAGATGTTGCCCATTGGATCCAACATGCATTTGGAACGCTGGCTTTGGTGACAGCCTCAAGGGCTGGGATTGGAGATACCACAATAATGTGTTTCCCCTGGGCTAATGGTCTTTCTTTTATGACAGCCATCTGAACAACGGTGAGGATTTTCTCAGTGGGAGCAAAATGTTGTTCTGCTGTCAAATACAAATGTGATTTGTATGCAATAAGGACTGTCTCACCCTCATTAAATGTTACATAGGTGAAACCAATGGCACCTGCAATTATTCTGATGACCAGATGTTATTTATTGTCCCTTGTGTGTAAGTGTTGTGCTGCAATGCTCTGAGGATGCGTGGGTGTTCGACTGTCAATAATTTACTGGAAAAGTCAGGACGTATCAAGTCATATACGAGTTTGTTGCGTGATGCATAATCTGGAATGTATGTTCTGGCAAAATTTACAAAACCCAACAGCGATTGGAGTTTTTTAATGGTATTTAGAGGCTGTAACTGTATGCATTTTTCTACGATTTATGGCACTAGGCTCTTTCCTTCACTTCATAATTCGTATCCCAGAAACAGGGCACAAAGGAAGGCTATTTTGTTTTTTTGAAGTTGAATTTATAGCCGAATTTGGCAAATCTTACAACAATGCGGGCTACCCATCTTAGATGTTGCAGTAATTCATCATCTGTAAGGTAGATATCATCTACATAGGATAATGCTTCTGGGTCAATGTCGTGCAATATTGAGGTTACATGAGCTGCGAACAGGCCTGGGCTGTTCTTGTACCCCTGTGGTAAAAAACTGATTTTTTTCTGGGAGCCTAGTGCACTGAAACTTGTTAGGACTCTACTCTCAGGCGCTATATTTTGGCAGAAGAAGCCATCCGAAATATCCAATGTTGTTTTGTAGTTTTTGCACACTATGTTGTTCATAAATGCTGTGCTATGAGTGTTTTATGTATGACCATTTAAATGTCTGTAGTCTAAGACTATTCTGTATGAATGGTCCGGTTTAGCTACAGGGAATAGAGGATTACTCATTGGTGAGACACAGGGTTCAATTACGCACTGGTACTCTTGTTGTGTGAGGATTTCCCTCACGGATGCTTTAGCATCATGTTTTATTGGTTATTGGGGTTGAGGTTGATTCTTAATTGGAGTTGCATGATAAGTGGAATCTTTATCCCACCCTACGTGGTTGCGATATACAGCGTGTGCCTGTGCCAATGCTCAATCAATGGCATAGGATTCTACAAGCTCGTCGGGAACAAGAGGCAAGAAAGAAGGTTTGATAATCTATTCCTCGTATGGGCAAGTACGGACAAATTCAGGTGGCCAATCCTTTTTGACCAGTAAAATATCATAAATGTTGATGACACGGTCCCAACTTGTAAGAAGTCATCAGTTGCTTTCTGCTCCAGATGCTCTTGAAGATTCTGGCGAACTACTGTGACCTCTGCTACGCTGTCTAGCAGAGCTAGTGCCTACGTCTTTTTTCTTCAATAGAGCCCTCTTCTTGAGTGGCATGACAAATCGCAACAGCTGCCACTTTTTGTCTTTTTAAATTGGAGTTTTTGTTGGGGAAGTTTTTCCTCTCTTTTTTAGCAGAAACATCTGTTGAGTGTTGTGATTTCTGTCTCAGTTTCACATACTCAGTTCTATGCTCTGACTGCCCACCTCTCTCACTGCGTTTTTCCAGTGAGTCCTAAAAGGAACAAGATTGGCGCGTATCAGTATATTGATATCTGTCAGGCGTTTTTATATTATCTCTATTTCTGAGATTATATCTATTCTGAGGGATCGTCTAATGCAGAGATTCTCCCCTTTCTTTTTTAAGTGTTCATTGTTTTTTATCCCAGTGTTTTTTAGAACCCTTGAGTGCTTGCTTGGTAGAAACTTTACTAGATTTACCTTGAAACTTTGGTTTCGGGGGCCTGGCCCCCAGACTATCTCGACCAATACTAGAATGGGTCTCCGTGATAATTTTTGCCAGCTCACGTTCTTGATCCTGTGCAGGAACATCCCAGAGCCACATACGTCCTGCTAGTGCAACTGCTTCCCCTTTAAGGGTACTTAATATAATTGAAGATACAGTGGCAATATTGCCTATAAGTTGCACCCCCATGTCCAGGGCCGGGGCAGCCCAGTATTCATGTTGAATTTGTTTTAACACTTCTGGAAGATTGGCAAGTGTCGGTGTATGGTGTGCGGTAGTATAGAGAGTGGCAAATACCGTGCTCCAAGTATTGCCGTTATCTACTGTGGGAACTGAAAAGACACTCCGGTGTCGTGATACCTTTAAACAAGATGTCTTTATTTTCTTCAAGTCAAACAATACATCCAACCCTGGCAGGCTCCTCCACCAACTGCCAGCCCACATACCCAACATTCTAGTTCCTCCGTCCCATCACTAGGCAACAACTGGCTACCACATTCTATTACAAGCTTTACAATACAACACATCTCCCCATTTTCCCACAAACAAAATAACATTCAATCTAGAAGAACAATAATATTATGCACTATACACAAATTGTGCAATTTGACAGACAGATATTAAAAAAATAATAAACAAAATTACTAACATAAATTTCCTTATATAATTCCAATTCATGTACTATTCAGTACATGTACCCTTTAACAATAAATGTATTAATTCTGTAAGAAATTACTCATGTTACATAGTCATTCAAACGCACAGGTCTTCCCATCAATCTTCTTTGCCTACCTTCTTCTTTATTCATTTTATCACATGAACCATTCCTCCTCACACACCACTTCCGCAACTCTGCTTCATTACAATTCGTCACCCTACACGCATTCCATCTTCTTCCATCCTCCAACACCAGACTATACTTATTCACCTTCACCACACGCTTCGGTGATGACCATTTGGACAAACCCTTTTTCGTTTTGTCCCACATCCTCGTCCTCACCCAATCACCAACTTCCAAACTTCCTCTCCTCCATCCTTCCTTGTTCCTCTCATCGTACCCTTCCTGTTTTTCCCTCACACTTCTTCCTCATCTACCTTGCCTTTTCCTGCTTTGCCCATCCACCCAGGCACAGCTTTGGTACACGGCTTCCTACCTTTTAACAAAATAATTTGGGGTTTCCAATGTGAGAGAATGTGGGGTAGTGCAATAATTCCATAAAAGATTCTTTATTTCCTTCCTCCAGTTCAGGCCATTTTGCACCGACAATTGAATATTCTCACTCAATACCCTATTGAACCTTTCACCCAAACCATTCTCCCTGGGATGTGCTACAGCTGTTCTAATATGTCTTACACCACATTTTTCCACATAATCACTAAATTCACTGGATGTAAACTGCTGACCGTTGTCCGTGACAACTACCTCTGGATAACCCTCTCTCCTCCATACTTCTTCACAAAATTATATTATCATATTTGACTTTACATCCTTCACAACACTTACTTCAGGCCACTTGGAGTGATAATTACTATTATAAAAAGTTTGCCATCGGTTCCCAACAAAAAAGGACCACATATGTCCATACCCACCTTCTGCCATGGTTTGTCCGGGAATGGAAATGGAACCACTGGTGTTTTCTTGCTCACATGGGATTTATCACTGCATGCACATTCTCCTCAGTTTGCGTGGAACAATCAATCTGTTGCCCCGCCTCAACAAGCCATTAAAGTTCAACAATTCTGACCATACGCACTTGAATTTTGCTATCTGATTAGTATTCCCCTCCAATTCAGACCAATGCATCCCCAAATTTTCCTTCAATGCTTGCAACTCCACATCCTCATCAATTGACTTTCGCCAAAGTTCCTCATCTATCGCACCAGTCTCTACATCTTGAATACTTGCAATTAACCACTCTTCTTCATTTTCGTCCACATGACTCTCAGTCGGTAACCTGGATAAGCAATCTGCGTTCACATTCTTCACCCCCGGCACATAACATATTGTAAAGTCATACTCTTGCAGATTGTATTCCCATCTCGCTATTCTCGAAGATGCTCGACATGCACCCTTCGTTGTAAACACGTCAATCAACGGTTATGGTCCGTTCTTAACTCAAACTTCCTTCCCCATACATAATTCCTAAAATACTTAACACCCCACCAACAGGCAAGCGCTTCCTTTTCTATAGCAGAGTATGTTGCTTCAGCTCCCTTCAATGTCCTTGAAGCAAATGCAACTACACGTTCTTTCCCTTTGTGTGACTGTATTAGCACTGCTCCAAGACCATGCATTCTCGCATCCGTCGACACAATGGTGTAATCACTTATTAAAAAAGGTTTCAGTTCTACTGTGTTGATGACACACTGCTTTAACGCAGAATATGCTTGTTGACACTCTTTAGACCATTCAAATTTCACATTTTTTTTCATCATATGATGCAATGGCTGAGGAACATTTGCAAAGTTTTTTACAAAGTTTGCACAATATTCCGCTAAACCTAGGAAGGATCTTAATTGGTCTTTGTTTGATGGGTTCCGTGCTTTTTCGATCGCTTCCAGTAAATTAGTTTTTGGTTTTATACCATTACCAGATACTTTATGACCCAAATACTCAACACTTTTACACTCAAATTTACACTTCTTCATTTCCACTGTTAATCCTGCTTCCTCTAATACAGAGCATACTTTTCTCATCACCACATCATGTTCCTCCTCATTTTCTGCCCACACCAATACGTCATCTTGGAAGAACCTCACATTACTGATATCTCCCAATAATTTTTGCATAACTCTTTGGAACACCGCTGAGGCCGATGCCAATCCAAATGGCATGCGTATAAACCTGAACGCCCCTTCTGGAGTTATGAAAGATGTTAGGTGTCTTGAATCCGGATGTAACCTGATCTGGTGGTAAGCATTTGATAGATCAAGAGTGGAAAAAATCTCACCACCCCGAATACTTGCTAACAATTCGTTAATATTTGGTATCGGGTGCCTATCTATCCAAATGTTTTCATTGAGAACCCTTAAGTCCACACACATGCAGATTTTGCCATTCGGTTTGCGTGCCAAAACCACTGGGCTCAACCATTCCGAGGACTCCACTTCCTCTATTACTTCCATATCTTGCAATCTTTTCAACTCATTCCTCAACGCCTCCTTTAACACTACAGGAACAGCTCTTACTTTATGCACCTTGGGCACAGCCCCTTCCTTTAGTATAATTTTATGTTGAAATCTTCGCAAGCACCCCAATTTCTCACCAAACAGTACAGGGAATTCTAGTTTCCATTTGTTTGATTTCTCATCTTCACTTGTCACAGTTAACACTTGCTCTTCTGCATTGGGATTTAGTATAACACCCAAAGCCTTTTGTTCGCCCCAACCCAATAAACACTTTCCACATTCAACCACATAAATATCACTTGATATTTTTTTCCGCTTGAATTCTATTTCCCCACGGAAGTAACCAACTACAGGTATTTTGTTTCCACCATATCCCAACAAATTCACTTTAGCTTCAAACAATTTCACTTCACCTACTCTTGTCCAAGTCGCTTTATCAATTAATGTATGCGGGGAACATGAATCCGCCCACATACTTACCGATATTCCATTCAGTTCCACCACACATTTGGGTGGTCTATAATCATTACTCCCCAACATTAACACATCACCATCCTCAGCTGTATCATCTAAGGCTACTACTTGCAACATGAGCACTTCCACTCCTTCATCTTTTTCACACCTTTCAAATGAGGTTTCCTCATATAAGCTATTAACTGTCTTCTTAACACTTTCTTTCTTATGATTACATACTTTTGAAAAGTGTCCTATTTTATTACATCTAAAACATTTGCTGTTCTTAGCTGGGCAGTTTGCCGCAAATGCTAAATGTTTTAAACTACCACACCTATAACACTTTCTCTTTCCAGTTTTCACATTATCACTTTCACACTTAATTTTGTCTACTTCTTGGACAATTACGTCAGTTTCGCTCATATTATTTCTATTCTCCAATTCCTTGATGTGTTTAGACATTGCTTCAATACGTTTTGCTGCAGACAATGTCTCATCCAACGATGGATCCTTTAAAGATAATAATTTTTCCTGTATTTTCCTATCCTTGGTATGCCAAAAAGCTGATCACGTATTATCTCTTCATGTAAATCCTTAAATCTACATGTGTTAGCCAGTGATCGTAATGCACATACATACTGATCAATCGTTTCATTTGGGGATTGAATTCTTGAGAAAAAGCTATGCCGCTCTACAACAATACTGAATTTCCTGCAATAATGTTCTTCTAACGCCGTCATAGTTCTCACATATATATCATTATTTTCATCCTCCTCATCCGAGCCATCACCATTAGCTTCCAACACTTCGTTACTGGGTAATGCTTTCAATACCTTTCTCCCTTCAACCCCTAAATTATGCTTAAGTAAAGCTAATTTCCTTTTTGCAGTAAAGATGGCCCCACCCAGCGCTTCTAAGCAAGTTTCAAATGCTTCACGCCAATCTTCCCAAGGCATACAGGGTTCTCCTGGAATATTAAAAAATGTTGGAGGTGGCATTATTGACTGCATGTTTTCTTTTCTTTTTTTTTTTACTGCTTAGACTTACTAATAACACCACAATAAATTGAGTCCCGCCAATAAAACATACTTTTTTAAATCTCTCCTTTTTTTATTTTTATGTATCTATACAAATATTATGGTATATTATAATACCAATCCTTTCTTCATTTGCCGCATGTCAAAACAAGTCATTTACATCAGGCACAACAACTGCAATTTGGTCACAGTTTGTGAATACAACTCGATGCGCTTCTCCAATGTGTTTTATTTGTTTCACGTCTTGTTATCCGCTTGTGCAAATGCCTTTTGCCTTGTTGCCCTTGGAGACGGCGGACGCTGGACGAGCACAGGCGTACTTACGTCACTGCGTGTGCTGCTGTAGAAATGGTCCGGCACTGCGTGGTCACGCGACAACCCGGCCACGCGACCCAAATGGCAGTAACAGAAAAAAAAAAAAAAAAGGTAAAACAAAACTTCTTTCTTCTTCTTTTACTTCTCCGCATGTTTATGTCATCCGTAGACACTAATACAGAGCTTCTTATAATTTTAAAATCGCTCTGCCCTTCTTCAATCGCCGCTCTTAAATAAGTCAGAGTTTATACACCGTACCTTAGAAATCGTGTATACAAGCACACAGTGTAGTCCATCACACGGTTGATTAGTTTTGGATCACTGCAACCAGAGGCTAGTTGGTCATCCACAACGTTCATAGCAATGCTGCTGCGGGAAGCTTCTCAGCACCTCTTAGCACCACCAGAGTTGATCAATAGAGCCATCCTTGTCACCACTGAAAAGACACTCCGGTGTTGTGATACCTTTAAACAAGATGTCTTTATTTTCTTCAAGTCAAACAATAAATCCAACCCTGGCTGGCTCCTCCACCAACTGCCAGCTCACATACCCAACATTCTAGTTCCTCCATCCCATCACTAGGCAACAACTGGCTACCACATTCTATTACAAGCTTTACAATACAACAGGAACCATCCCAAATGGCAAGCACATAGTTAATATTCTATGCTTATCCTGAGGTCCAGTATGGGGAAATACTGGTTTGAGTGCATTTTTTTTTTAGCTAACCAAAACGGAATCTCTTCCCGTTTGGCAAGTACCTTATCCATGATCGAATGTACAGTCTCAGGGTTAATGCCTGGTGTTGCTGCATGTAGTTGCACTGGGGCAGCGTGTGCTGAGTTTGTATTTAATGTTTGCATTACAAACTGTACTAATAGTCTGTATATTGCTGTAAGCTCAATATATACGTGGTGAACCTCAGCTACCGTCAAGGTTGCTGCATCAAGGTACGGTGTATATGTGGCCAATAAAGGCCAGGTAGGACCATCATTACTAGGAGGACCTAGCCTAACATGCAGTATTGTATGTGGTAGGTAGCCATCAAGCCAATTATTATGGTCTTGATAAGATAGAGATATCTCTAAATATGCATAAGCTCTATACTGTGCAGGTGTATAGTGGTGAAATGTATTTGTGTTCCCATCAACTGCTGGAAATATGACCCAAGAATAGAAAATGTCCGTTCTGTAGGCTGCATGAGCTTCAAAAACAAATGTTACTTGACCCCCCTGGGCCGTTAGGCCATGAGCTAATAAATGTGCAGTAAGGGGCGGTTGCATTTTGACTGCAATTGCTACCCTCTGTGGGTTTGCCATGGTGAATGGTAAACTTTGTTCAGAGATAAGCACAACAAATGGGGATTATCCTTTTAGGGTTCAAGCTTGAATAACCTACAGCATTAGTTATGTACTCCCTACTTACTTGAGGAGGAAAAAATTCCTCAATACCATGGACGTTTCCATATATACTACTGAGGTGTCCTTGCATGTAGCGAGACAGAGATACTCAGGAGGACCCGAAAATTAGTGCCTGACAAAACGCTGGCAGTGCCATGCCATGTAGGTTCTCATTATCCTAATGAGACCACTGGATTCGGGTTGCAGAATCACTTGCACTACGGGGACTGAGTCTGATCCCGCACCATATGACGCCTGTCAGCCTAATCTGGGTTTGTTCCAGCTAACTAGCAGTGTCTCATCTCCACCCAAGAGCAGGGATGATTGGGGCAACCGGGTGCATGACATACATGACTCCTCAGGGGAATTATGGTCACTCAGATCTCATCCGTTTCTCTCAGTTATATGAGTCTCATGTATGCAAGGACAATCAGAGATAGAGTAAAGTTCAATAAGGTTTTATTGAAGTGCCTGCATCTTAGATAATAAAGCCTGTATTGCAATAACTAGGGCGATGAAGCACAATAAGATTAAAATTGTGACAAGGAGAATAAAACATAAGAATAATGCTACCATACTGTCACTAAGGTTTATAGGGATAGTTCTTACCTAAGCTGTGTTAGAGCACAGCATGTTAAGCTCTAATTCTGCCTTTCAGGTTCCCCCTGGGAAGGCATCATCCCTTACACCTGAGCAAGAGGTCTGTAGTCTACATAAGCAGCTGTAGCAAAGCGATCAGCAATCAGCATACAGTCATGGTCATCTGGCTGGAATCTCCCTTTAACATACGTGGGTCAAAGTAGTGTTTTTATAATAAAACATCTGATGTTCCAAGAAAGGATTCCCATGTAAGAGTGCGTATGTTTCTGTGAACATTGGAGACAAAGCATTTCATTTTTGCCGGCAACCTATCTTACTTCAGCTGTGAGAAAAGCACAGAGTGTAAGAAATGTCTTGTTTTAGAAAGCAGTGCTGACCTAGGCGAAGCCATCTAGATAGAGAAAATAAAACAATACCGCAAATGTGGCTAATGTTAAAATAATATAACAAAGCTAAAATAAAATATATCTAGGTTAAAGTACACAGCGCCAGGCCTAGTGTGCTAAAATAACGTGTACAAAACTGTAGCTAAAAATGGCTACACAAAAATTGGCAAATAAGGGGAAAGGAAGCTTTGTTTAGAGCATGCCTGAATCCTGTTCAAATGATATTTTTAAATGAAACTGTACAGCAGACAAGCTGTTTAGGCTTAGCAAAAATTAATTTGAATGGGGCCAGTATACCTGCCCTTGCAAAATGTTACAAATGGCAAAATTGTCTAACTATTGTGATTTTCACTAATTGCACTGTTTTCTAACTGTTTTTATGCCTATTTTTGCATAGTAGTGTATATAATTTGTGTATCACTTACCTCCTAAGGGAGTATAGTCTCTATGGTATATTTGGTACTTGTGTCACCAAAATAAAGTACCTTTATTTTTGTAACACAGTGTTTTCTTTCATGTGTGTAAGTATTAAGTGTGACTACAGTGGAATTGTATGAGCTTTGCATGTGTCCTAGATAAGCCTTGGTTGCTCATCCACAGCTACCTCTAGAGATCCTGGCTCCTAGACACTGCCTACACTACACTAATAAGGGATACCTGGACCTTGTATAAAGTGTAAGTACCATAGGTACCCACCACACACCAGGCAAGCCTCCTACAACTACTCAAATGGATGTTGCAACATGTAGTAGTTTGAGTTCCAGCGTGTTGGCACCTCCTGTATGAGGTCTTTAACTCGTACTCTATTAGCACGCTGAATGCTCCTCATTTTCTTCTGGGCTTTTAAACAATGACTGACATTAGTGAAGCTTCTTCAGCAGATGGCTAGTATGTTGCTGACTAGGTCTTCTGTTTTGAGAAAGTCCTGCATAATCGGGTTGATGGAATGTGCCAAACACAGGACCCTCAATTTTCAGCATCTACCATCGCCCTGACTACATCACTGCCATTATCCGTGGCAACAAATTCAATTCTGAGACCTTGAGGTGGATGCCATTCAAACACCTTGCTGTTCAAGTCTTCCACAATGGTTGCAACTGTATGGAATTTCTCCATGGCAAACACTGCGCCTGTTGCATGCCCTTAAAACTTTCTTCAGTGCTAAGACCTGCAGATAGCTGTTTCCTAGCCCCATAAAAGAGATCCAATGATGTTGCATAGCTAAGCCAACCAATTGCAGCACATCATGATCAAGCTCTGTAACAACAACTCTGGCAGCTTCTCTGGCATAATAGGTCCAGCTGGTAACCTTCAATTTCAGGCAGGTGGCTGTCACAAATTCTAAATATCAAACTCCTTCCACAATAGGAAAAGGGAGGGGGTCCGGCGCTAACTTTTAGGCAGCGCCCTGTTATGCAAACGTGTCATTTGGTGGTTGCTGTTGTAGGGCCCCTCCTGCCTAAATATATCCATAATAGTAGATTGAAATATTTTCTTTTGTGGTTTCACTGACACAGATAACTTCTGCAGAGAACCAGGAGGTGGTAGGCTCAATGTGCTTCTTGGGAAAATCACTATATATTGCAGAGATGCCTCACCTGATTTTTGTGCCATTTGCAGGTTGCTGATGCAGGTAATGTTGGGACGCTACAGGGGACAGGTCTGCTTTGTGTAATGCTGTCATCCTCTTCTTCTTTATGAGCACATTCTTCTTCCGTCATTGTACACTCATCTGCTTCCCCTCACACATCACCACCAGCAACTATCTTTTTAAGGAGAGCCTCCCACTCTGTTTTCTCAGATGGGGTGCTTGGCCTCCAGTACTGTAATGTGAACCTGACTTACCTCGACAAAAACTTGTGTGGTGAATGGAGCATTTCACAATTTTATTCTCCTGCTTGCTAATCGTAAAGAGTTCCAAAGTGGAGAGGAGAACTTTTTATTGTGCCGCTGTCAATCAATGCCTGCAGTACTGGAGGTAAGTGGGTGTGCCATTTTCCTTTCCATATTGCATATGTCGACTTTAGTAGTGGTGGATGTAGGTCTTGACGGGGGTTTTACAAGCATGGAAGCCAGCGGTGGGGGAACCACATACCCCTGAGCAGGTTAAATAAAAGGGTGTCATCTCTGTGTCCTCTGAGCTGCCCACCATTCTGGCAATAACTGCTCGTCCTCATCACCGTCACTTTCCATAATCCTAAGGCTTTCAGGAACTTTCCTTTTTGCCTTGTCTCCCATATGTGTCTTAGACTTGGCCAGCATCTAATCCATGTCCAGATCCTCAGAAGGGGGGGTTGAAAAAAATGATGGACTACCTTTTTTTTCTTGTTGGAGATTGTGAAGCCAATGATTGAGGAGCAACAGCTCACTCAGCAGGAAGTTCAACCTCTGATCTGTTAATCAGTGAGAACTGCTGCTGGGTATGGCTCCTCTTGTTGACTTTCCTGCGATGATTGGTTACAAGTTTGTGGCTGAGACAAATCCAGTTCTGACTCACTGCTTGTCATCATTACTGAGGTGGCTGCGTCACTGAGACATGGTCTTGGGCTTAGCCTTAGGCTGGAGGTTGTACTGTTGATGATGCCAGGAGTGCTACTCCCAGCCTTTTGCTAGCTAGGGTAGGGTGCAGCAGGTACACCATGTTTCCTGAAAAAATTTGAGGCCAGTACGCCAATGGTGGCAACATCCTTCTTCTTCTCCTCATCACTGGCCACTATCTCAGAACGAACACCCTTTTTGGGGGCTATCTTCAAGTTCTTTCTTAGCTCTGGCAGTTGCCACTTAGCTGCTCAATCGGAAGCAGAAGAGGACTCAGCTGGTGTGCTTCACTTCCTGCCTTCTGTCTGGCTGTATTGGGACTATGATGTCTCTTGTGCACTTAAAAGCAAACCAACAAGAAAAACATTCAGGGAAACATGGCATTTGCCGTTTGAATCTAGAGACAATACGATTTAGTGAAGTCACATCACAAATAAGTAACAATAGTGTATCAATCAATATCAATATAGCCTTTATTCAG
Organism: Pleurodeles waltl; assembly: GCF_031143425.1. Classification (NCBI taxonomy): domain Eukaryota; kingdom Metazoa; phylum Chordata; class Amphibia; order Caudata; family Salamandridae; genus Pleurodeles; species Pleurodeles waltl. The sequence continues at coordinate 1,385,884,616 of NC_090444.1, forward strand.
ATTTAAAAACAATCCATTAAAGACATACAAATCAGTATATAACAGTTAAAAACATATACATCACATTCATATAAATACAAACACTAACTAGACTCTTCCATACAAAATTTTAAAAATAACACACTCAATTAAAAAAACCTACAAAGGGCTAGCGACTAAAACCCATAACAACAACTATATGATAAAAAGCAACATCCTAAAAACAGTAGTTAATCAAAGTCAGCCCACTGAGTTGGCACTCTACTATTCCTCATACATAAGGCACCTGCCAGAAAATTGGCTACACTAAAACAGATCAAAGGTGTATGCAACAACTGTAAGTAAATTAAGGCAGGCTTAGCCTGAACAAAAACCTGGGTAATATATAGCGTCATCTCGTGGCAACATAATGATCACAAAAAAGAAGAAAATGCGAAGTATCCTTGCTTGAAAAGTTATCTCAAGAACTGAGAGGCAGAATAACATCTTTATGGCCCATCACCAGGTCAGCTAAAAGATTTGGCAAAGACCTAGTCTAAAACGTGCTAATAAAAAACGTTGGTGGTGACTTCTCACTATCCCGATGTAAGGCTCCATCCCAGGGGCAGTTTCCACATTAACATACACATGCACCTAAGTTTTTAGCCACTCTGCCTTCTCCTTGCAGCTTTGGCCCACTCCCAGAATTGCCTTTTGATCCATGCCACATTAGCCCTCTTAATTAATTCCGGCTGCTTAAAATACCTTTCACAACTGTAGCACAGCCAGGGTATATAACCATCATTATCTAAACCCTTGCAGTCCCTGATTGATTCAGGTCCAGTTCTGGGTTAGACCAGACTTAAAACCACATAGCAATGGAAGCCACAGCTATCCTATCTGTGATGTAATCTAATCCCAATTCCTCATGAACAATAAAGGTAGGGGCAGACTGCAGGAGACAGAGCAACCTCCTTATAAACACATTTTCCACTCTCTGATTCTCCCTGTAGTCCTTAAAACTCCAAAGCCCACTACCATAGGTCGCTGTAGCAATACACTTAGATTCATAGACTTTAAGCAAAGCCTGTGTTGGGCTCGATCCTAGTCTACCTGCAAACTCAAACTCCTCCATGCAATCACGTAAAGTGCAGCCATTTTAAGAAACTCAGATGCCTTCTGGGTCTGCTTTTATACTGTGGTTCTGGTTGCCACCTTTTTGGAATCAGTGCTAATCTGGGTGTGCAAAGCGGGCTTTTTGCGACTATTCACAATTTGCGACTGCCTTGTACATGCAGTTTGCGACTCGCAAATTGGGATTTCTTAATTGCGAGTCGCAATCAGGAGCCGTAAATGTTTGCGATTAAGTAATTGGTCACATCGCTATTTGGGACTCCCAAAAGGCATTGGAACATACCATTTCACTTTTTGCACAGTCGCAAATAGCGCTGTGACCAAATTGTGAGTCGCAAAACATTTGTGCATGTAGCCCTAAGAGAAATGAAACTCTTGCAACATATGTATACACAGATGGTTGGCAGGGTAGAGATTTAGGTGGGTTTGTAGTTTGATGCTGGTTTGACAGAGGGGGTGCTGTACTTTGGGCACATACTACGGTGGCCTTCAATGACTGCTAGGTTGAGCTGTTTTTGTCCGAGGGTAGGGGAAGAGGGGGTCACTGGTTTGATTGCTTTGTTCTGTTTTTCAAGTTTGACAGCAGTCAGGGAAGAAATGGGTGGCACAGGGGGACAGGGCCATGGATCCACCCTTACAAATCATGATGCAGGGTGAATTTAGGGTCCTCTCCTGCAAGGTATGTGGACTGGGCACCTATGTTAAGAGACATAGGCCCTCATTCTGACCTTGGCGGGCGGCGGAGGCCGCCCGCCAAAGTCCCGCCGTCAGGTTACCGTTCCGCGGTCGAAAGACCGCGGCGGTAATTCTGACTTTCCCGCTGGGCTGGCGGGCGGCTGCCCGCCTTCAGGCCGCCCGCCAGCCCAGCGGGAAAGAGGCTTCCACGATGAAGCCGGCTCGGAATCGAGCCGGCGGAGTGGAAGCTGTGCGACGGGTGCAGTTGCACCCGTCGCGTATTTCACTGTCTGCGCAGCAGACAGTGAAATACATTTAGGGGCCCTCTTACGGGGGCCCCTGCAATGCCCATGCCAGTGGCATGGGCACTGCAGGGGCCCCCAGGGGCCCCGCGACCCCCCCTACCGCCATCCGGATCCCGGCGGTCGGACCGCCGGGATCTGGATGGCGGTAGGGGGGGTCGGAATCCCCTTGGAGGATTCTATGGGGTGGCGGTACACTGGCGGGAGCCCGCCAGTGTTGCCGGTCCGACCGCGGCTTTACCGCCGCGGTCGGAATCCCCATTGGAGCACCGCCGGCCTGTCGGCGGTGCTCCCGCGGTCCTCCGCCCTGGCGGTCTTTGACCGCCAGGGTCAGAATGACCGCCATAGATTATGCTCCTTCTTAAAGTGAAATAAAATAGACATTGCATGTCTGCAAGAAATGCTGTTGGACGATTCGGGGGTCAAACAACTGACTGAGAAATGGACAGGTCAGGTGTTTCATTCCTCCTACTTGATATATACTAGAGATACATTGATATGGGTGGCTCCAGAGATGCCGTTCACCCTCACATACTCAGAGTCTGATGTAGGGGTTAGGTATATACTGTACAGGGCACCTTAGATGGCAGGGCCTTGACCATATTAAATACATATGGTCCTAACACTGATGATCTTTATGCATGAAGTACCTCGTGACACATACACTTGACTCACTTATGTTCTGGTTGGGGGATTTTAATTGTGTGCTGGACCCTATGCTGAACAGGGACCACCTGAGGGTGGGAACAAATCCAAAAATGACAGATGCCTTGCAGGATGTAATGCAGAACCTGGGATTGCAGGATGCCTGGAGGTCGGTACACCCCACCCAACAGGTCTTTACATGCCACTCCTTAACGCACAACACCCATAGTCAACTTCATAGGGTGTGGGTGAGCGGGCACTTGAGAATGGCAGGAGTTACAGTTGAGTACGTTATGTGTCTGATCATGCACCCATCTCCTGTTGGGTGCCCTGGCGGGTTCTAACCAGGGAGACAGCTCATGGAGAATGCCAGTTGACATGCTGGACAGTCACCTGGGACAAGAGGCATCATCTTGTGCATTTTGTGACTATGTGGAGATCACCTGGGGCACAGATCGGAGTGGAGGCCCTAAAAGTGGTGGTGCGAGGCACCTGTATGGAACTTACATGTGGGGTGAGTTGACACTCAAGGCGGAGCTTCAAGAGTCGGAAGCCGATCAGGCGAGATTGCAAGTTGCACCTTTGATAGATGCTGACATACTTGCTAGGCAACTAGTCCTCCGGCAGTGGGTGGCTGAAGTTTAGGGTCGCCTGGATAAATATATACTATGACAGAATAGGCAGAGACTACATAGGGAGGATGATAAATCTGGGAGGCTATTAGTCTGGATACTATGCAGGGAACAAGCCCTGCCACTTGTGACTCATTTACTGACTCTCAAGGGCCGAAGGGTCACATCCAGAGCAGACATATTACACACCTTTCAAATGCATCTGGTATATACAGCACACCCGGTTTTTAACCCATAGGGTTACACTCCCTTCTTGAATGGGTTGGGACTCACCAGGCCGGGGGCAGAAGTAGTGGAGGTCCTCAAAGTTTCCTTGGAACTAGAGGAGTTAAGGACTGCAGTGCGTGCACTTCCTCGTCTAAAGACTCCCAGTAGCAACTTTAGCAGGCTTTCCCTGAAACACTGATCCAACCCACAGACTACTGGAGGTCTATTTAGAGGCCAGGGATGCCGGCATCCTGCTCTCGACAATGAGAGAAGGAGAGGTATGCCAGCTGCTTAAACCAGGTGGAGAGTAATCTGACCCCTCAGCTTACAGGCCCCTAACAATGATTAACATAGGCACAAAGATCCTCTGCAAAGTGGTTGGCTGTTAATATGCCAAGACCAGTCCACGATGACCAATGTGGTCGCAGCACTGCAATAAACTTGGGTCAACTGGCTCAGGCTCTCCTCGAGGTGAAACACTGAGATAAAGAAATGGCACTTTTGGCCATTGGTCTAGAAAAGGCCTTTCACACAATAGACTGTGGATACCTCCTAGAAATTCTCCATGTTATGGACTTCAGACCACACTAACGCAATTGGGTTCACCTACTGCACAACAAACCCGTGTCAGGCTGCGGGTGGCCCATTGTTGATCAGATGGCTGGACGATAGGACCGGTTGTGCACCAGGGTTGCCCTGTTGTTTAACTGGGTGTTACGAGAAATGCAGAAGTGGGGTATTCAGTCGGGTGATGTGTTTCACGTCATCTCATTGTATGTCAATGATGCGTTGTTCTACATGACATGCCCCCAGATGGCAGTTCCAGTGTTGCTGGGACTGTTGGAGAAACTTAGGTCGTACTCAGGGCTTTGCTTAAAAATGCAATATCAACACTGTTCCACTCGCATCGCTGGTCACAACCCCAGCAGACCAATTACCTAACTTAGGCCTCCATTTGGAGACATATCCCTTTCGATATGTGAGGATTTAAGTTGTGCACACTGAGAAGCTTCAACTCTGTCTCAATATCGATAGGGTCATCCAGGAACTGAAATTCTCATTGTAATATTGAAACACACTGCCCCTTTCGCTAATGAACAGAGTGGGTAAGCGCAGCAGAGTGGCCTTATCAATCCTAACCAGATGGAGGTCTTGAGGTACCCTGCCTTGACATATATTACTTTGTTGCACAATTACAACATGCGACCCGTTGGTTGGACCCCTCTGACAATTATAAAAAACGATTGCTAGCAGGCAGGGTACTGATAGGAAGGGAAGCCTGCTAGAACTACAGATGAAGGGCGTGGGGGTCCCCTTGGACTCCCCTCAACTAGTTTGGTACAGGGCCATATTGGAACACAGGTTTTTACGAACAGTATTGAAGAGAACTTCCAGTTTAGATATTGAAGCCCACCCGACGAATAATGTATCATATGTCCTTCCATGCATGCTGAGAAGGCGGCTGAGATTTAATTGTGGATTTTTACCCAGAAGAGCACTTAATTTCCTTTGATGAGGCTTGGGATACCTTCATGCTTGGCCTTGGCCATTTCCTGCCACACGCTGGAAAGGTGGACATTGCTAAAGCTCCTATCCTGCTGCCCCTATGCCCAAAGACACTCTAGGAATCCTTCTAATATGTGGCGCAGGTCAACACTTATTAGCACTCTTGTATAAAGCCATGCATACGGATGCAGTGGGGCCTACTCCGAAAGCGTGCCTTGCCTGGGGCACTGATTTAGGCACACCTTTCACTGACAGGGATTGGGAATGGGTAAATGACCTTATACAACATCCTGCAATGCACATTTTAAATTAACTCACTACAACTTTTAACACATGACCTACCTTTCGTCCAGGAGACTCTAACGCTTGAATCCTACTCATCTAGCTTCTTGACCTAGGTGCTGCATAGATGGAGTGGATTTTTAACACTTAGCTTGGCAGTGAGGGGGGGGACTCAGAGGTACTGGGTTTGGGCAGTGCTGTAGGTCAACAGAACAGTGCGCATCCACTTTGACCTTATGCCAGCCTGCTGCCTACTGGACAATAACTGCTCTAATGGATCCCAGAGTGAGTAAACGTCAGCAGAAGGGGCTGGGATCCTTCTCAGGCGCCACTATTGATTATGCAGAGAAACACGGGGTGGGCAGTACCCAATACATGGCCGAGGAGAGTGGTGAAAAATGTGTATCATTGATTTGTCACGATATACTGCATCACCTTTGCTGAACTGTATTACCCTCCATTTCCCAAACTGCTGTGCTGTTGAAAAAGTTAAAAAAAAGTTTTAACAAAAAAGAAAAATAATCTGGTCTAACAGTTCACATATGGAAGAACTGGCCTATCAAGCACCTGTTCAGCCTCACAGTATAGTTCCTATGAAAGGCCACTCTCAATATATCAATCCTGGGATGGCTGGAGGGCGAGTCAACGTAGGGTTCCTATCACCCAGGGCTGTTCCCCACTGTGAAGAACCTGTAAGGCCATCAAGACAGCAGGAGCAAGTGGGGTAGTGGTTACCAGCCCTAACCCTGGATGTGAGGCGTGCCCAAGGCCACAGATTGGAACCTCCATTTAGCATTGGATAGCCAGGGCCCTGGTTCTTGACACAGACAGCTGTCAGTGGCCTCTGTTGGTTGTTGTTCTTATTGGCAGAATTTTCCATGGTTGGAGACATGTCAGTCTAAGTAGTGGAATGGGCCACGGTGGTAATGCCTGCCAACTGGGATGCATCTGTTCACAAGGTAAGACCTATAGCCTCACAGTTGGGGTCTGCAGATGAGGAGAAGAGATTCTCATAGGCCAGTGCAAGGAATGAGGAGGACGCTGATACAGCTAGATTTAGAAGGGCATAGAAGACGTGCTATTGCAGAACAGTCAAATTACCCCTGTTCTATCCTCTGAGCAGGGAAACCAATAAAGATATTGATTAGTCTAGCTAGGGGGCTATGTTGGTAATTTCCCCTTTCCATATTTGCCCTTCCCAGATTGTTGCTTCCTGTTGCTGAACTAGTTATTTTTTATGTCATGGGACTCTATGTTTTTCTACCTTCTAACAAGTAGTAAAGTTCTTGTGCCCTCCGTTTCAAACATGTTAAAATTGCAATACACCAGATTTACTTATACGTTTTTATTTACTCATACGTTTCTAGTATATGGTACTACCAGACAAATAAAATGCTATTAGTGGGATGCAACACTCCTTGTGCCGCCCACTAAATTAGCACTGTAAAACATGTCTCTAGGCATGTATTTGCAGCGTGCAGTTATAAACTGTCACTTTGACTGGCAAAACAAATCTTTTTCCAGTTCTAAGCCTTTTTAATACTAACAGGTCACCCTTAAGGTAGGCTCTAACTGCCCTTTAGAGTGGGGAGCATGATTTAAAAAAATATATTTATTGTGTTACATGTTATGGCAGTGAAAAACCTCCAAAGATGTTTTTTAACTATGGCAAGGCTCGCTCTCTCAAAGGTCAACTCTAGTTACTCTAGTTTACACTATTACATTTATTAAGTGCTAAATTCAATTTGGGAGTAGCTAGAAAATGGTTCAAATACTCAGATTTATTAATTTTTCTTTCTACAAACAAAAGGCTTTCCTCCCAGTGTCCAGCTGTCACCTGAACTCCTGATAGCTCCACTGTTGTGAGATGTGAATTGCTCCCAGAAAGTGGACTAGGGGTCCTGGAAGTGGTGAGGCAGATTTCTGTCTGACAGGATAGCTAGAGGTGGCTGTGCACAGCCCCTTCCTCACCTTCAGATGATACCTACCTTGTCATTGGCAGATGGATATCACACCTAGGTCTGCTTTTACTTTGTCTTTCCATTCAGGCTTGCACCAAAACAAATGGGGATAGAGGAACTGACCAAAACTGATTTGGGGTTGGACAGTGGCTTGCCCTCTACCTACAGGCTTGCATTGGGCATAAAAGTGAACCCAAAAGCCCTCTCCTCAAGACACTCCAAGACTTGTGAAGAATCTGAAGGACAGCCTTACTGTCTGAAGAACATGAAGGAAGAACCAACCTGCTTGCTTTGAACTTAGGACTCTAGAAGTGACTTCAAGTGTTAGTTGGTTCACATCCAGTTTGAGATATAGATACAGAAGAAGCTTCCAGAGGCCTTTCCCTTCAACAGCTTTGCTAATCAGTAACTAGTGGACCTGCCATATACCTTGCTGCAGGGCTCAGGTAGAGTGAGTTCCAACCCCCAAATGGTGTCCCTCAGGTCCTGGACCCTTGGATGGTGCTAGACTGTTTTATCTTGTCTCCAAACTGCAAAACTTGGGACTTAGAAACATGTTTCCAATTTTCTTTCTGGAGAAGTGGCAGAGGCCTGGATCACAGTTGAAGCTGTTGCGTCAAGTAGCCGGCTAATTTGCCCCACTGAATAAGATCTGACTTTCAGAAAAGTTTTTCAGTTCGAATGTGGAGGGTTACACTGGACCACTTCTGAGCAGCAACCTGTCGACACTGACACATTCCTGTGCATAGGTTTCTGACTTCACCCGCTCTTAGCTTTTTGCCTTCATCGGGGATCGCACCAGGACTCTAAAGCACCGCTTCTCATCAAGCTTGCATTTTTCCCCACTGATGAAATGTTGACAACCACTGCAAGGATCAAGTGGCTCAACAAATTAAAAAAGAGCATAGAGGATAGTTGAAAAATTTAAAGCATACCTCTAGAAATGTGGTGTTTGCAGTTTTCTATACCTATTAGTCGCATGGAAAATAATGCAAATATACATTTAACCTTGATGACACTGCTATTTTAAAAGCTTGAACTGACACCACAATTGCTGCTGGTATGCTTTAGACTGCGACAATTAATAAGACATTTAAAGGTACAGTTGTAATTCATGAGTGCATTATTTTTTTAATATGCTTTCATCTGTCATAAAGTTCATGGGATGTAAGCCGAAATAAACTTATTTCGACTGACTGACTGCATATGGTTTAGCAGATTTGACCATTGAAATTAGTTCAGTGTGAGTTGTAGTGATAAAGTGTGAGAATATAGCTGAGTGAGGTTGGAGAGGAGCGGGGATGGAAAAAGCTTGAGATGTAAGTAGCGTATAAATGGTTTCTCTTCTGTTGGTTCTTTTTAGAAGTAAGACCCAAAACATTTAAGTGGTAAGAGTGGCTGTGTGGTGAGTGAACCTATTGAAGTGAGTGAACTGTTGACAGGTCAAGTCAGTTGTGGGTAAATCTGAAGAGAGATACGTTTTTGAAAGTATGAGGACTCGTCATTGTCAAGGATATTGGCCTGTATACACAGAATGTGCCTTAAGTAGTGTGCCAAGTCTGTGTGGAGGTCCTAAGAAATGCTGGGATGTTCGGGAAGAGGTTACACAAGTATATGCAACAATATTATTCTACCACTTTATAATATTATTATGCTACCACTGTTTACTTCACGGGTGCATCCTCCATTTGAGATATCTATTTCTTGAGGATACAACCAAAATATTAAAATAATACTTTGAAAACTATTCAGAGAAAAATCCTGCAAAATTATCGTATTTGTTGAACTATCTATCAGATAGAAGTGGAAAGGGAGGGGTAGGAGAACTAGAAGGAGGAGTTGGAAGAGCGTAAGGTGGGATATATATTTAGCAAGGTCACTCGAGTTGAATTAATGGTGCTGTGACATTTAGGTGTCTGGGATAAACCCCACATTATTGGTTTTTCCTGAACGCAGGGTGTCATGGATAGAGATTCAAGAAATGTAGTTTTCATTACATAGTTTTTGTAGGCTATCCTGAATAAAATTGTTCAGAGAACATTTGAATATTGTGGGGCTGATGATTACAACCCTATTTTTTATCGTAATATACATATTTTTTTCAAGACAGATGTGTCATACATGTCCTTTTTTGATCCGGACTCTTTTTATTTATTTAAATGTTATTGTGTTTGCAAAACAATGCACATAGTACAGTCACAATATAACAGTCATGCTTAAACATTCGGTACATCTTAAAAAAGTCCAGAGCAACTCATCCCAGGCCAAACTACGCCCATTATCTCCCCAAGATTTTCCCATGTTCCCGTGGACATACCGTCACTAGGTGTATAGGTTCCTCCTGTTTCGCGGACCAGTCCATACCAGATCGACATTCAGATAAAGGGAGAGACCTTGCAGAGTTCCAGTGCTTTTAGCGATCACCAGTCCTATCTCCACCAGCGTGCTGTTTCTTGGGAGATACCTAACAGTACGATATACGGTGAGGGGTCTATCAATGTGTCCAGGATCCTGGAAAACATAATGAAAACTTCTTGCCATTACACAGAATCCCCATTTCATATGACGGAAACCCCTGTCTCATCTGGACACAGAAAGCATTTAGGTTCAGGTAGCTTGTTGCCCCCCGAATAGCTGTTCAGCCCTGAGATACATATGATGGAGGTAGGTAGGTAAACTGAATTCGCTGCAAGAAGAGCATGCGTGGAGCCATACAGGCATCTTGTTGTGTATTGCTCTTTAGCAAGAAAAGAATGTCAAGTAGGAATGTAGAAGGTTGGTGGGTGGAATGCTGGGCTGTGGAATGAACTGGCAGTTGCCACTCTGTGTCCACCCCGTTGAGACGTGTGTCTCGGAAGTAAAGGATCATTAAACAATATTTTCTCTGTGTGCTTACTTACTTCAATTAGTGACAAGGATGGGATTCGAACCCACATGTGCATAGCGTTCATAGTGTTTCAGTGACTCAGATGAAGACAGTGTGGTATTTGTAGTACAAGAAAAAGACGAAATAGGCTGCACTAAAAGAAAAGAGAATGTTTCTATGGTGATGGAAATACCTGTCAAGAAACCCTTGTGTTCAATCACGATTAACAGGATTCTGTATGACATGATGGCTGTTTTTGGTTCTTTGTTTACATTAAACAATGCTACTGAATGGAGCAAGACACAAAAGGGTGAATTAAAGAAATCTAAAGTGAATCAAACAGTTTATGGGGGCAAATCTATTGATGTCATAGGTGAATTTGAAGCAACCCTGAATTTCAAAGGCAATCAAAGGGTATCAACAGTCTATGTGGCACTCAATGGAGGAACTTTATTGGGGTGGATCGATCAAAGAAATGTGAAGGTCATTTTAAACCCTAGCATCCTAGAACAAGTGTTACTGCATAAGGACATAGTTCAGTGTAAGTGAATGACTGTCCTTGGGTAGAGAAATTTACGGAAGTGTTTACTGACACTCTAGGTAAAGTTAAGGGTTTCAGTCACAGTATTCAGTTGAAAGCAGAAGTGGAACCTGTTGTTCACATACCTAGACATGTTACAATTGCAACTAGGGAAGAATTAACAAACGAATTACAGAGGTTGTGTGTTCCAAACATCATTGAACCCATAGAGGGTTCTGAGTGGTTATCTCCAGTGGTTCTGGCTAGGAAATCTAACGAGAAGTTAGGAATGTGTATTGATCTGAGAGATCTCAATGAGAGGACTTGGGTGGGTAGACATCCTTTACCTAATATTACAGAGATGTTATCCACTGTAAAAGGAGCAAAAGTACTTACAACCCTTGACTTGTCTTCAGCCTACCATCAAGTGGTATTACACAAAGATTCCTGTCATTTAACACCCTTCATCACACTTAATGGGGCATACAGGTTCAAACGCATGCCATTTGGTTTGGTGTCAGCTTCATCAGCATTTCAAAGGGTGATGTTTAAAGGTATTGAAAAAGTAAGGTGTTTCCAGGATGATATTTTAGTGTTGGGAGCTGATCTTAAAGAACATGATGAGACCTTATTGAAAGTGTTGATCATTTTGAAGGAAAAGGGTGTAACATTGGAAGCGATTAAATGCAATTTTGGAGTGAAGAGTATGAAATATTTGGGACACAAATGATCAGATAGGGAAGTAGAACCAAAAGAGAGTGCGGTTAAGGCTATGAAAGAGTTTCCTTCTCCGCAGGATAAAGATCAATTGAAGTTCTTTTTTGGACTGTTGGAATTCTATGCATGTTTTATTCCAAAATGTGCTGAACGAACAAAGGAGATGCGATTGTTGTTGAAGAATAATGTCAAGTTTGAATGGACAAAAGAGTGTGATGACGAGTTTAATATGATGAAACACTTTTGTTGCGGATGCTGTTCGCTTGAAACCATTTAATACGAGGGATCAAAGTATTGTGGTGACTGATGCCAGTCAATTTGGCTTAGGAGCTGTATTAATGCAATCCAGGAATGGTAGAGAAGAAGTGGTTGCTTTTGCTCTCGAGAATTGAGAGGAGCTGAGTTCACATATTCAGTCATTGATCAGGAAGCTTTGGCATGTTGGTGGGGTGTGAATTATTTCAGAAAATATTTATGGGGTACCGAATTTGTGTTGCGAATGGATCACAAACCTTTAGTGAATCTATTGTCAACCAAGGAAGCTTCTAAAGCAACTCCAAGAGTTGCCAAGTGGCATTATAAGTTGCAAGAATTTCAATTTAATATAGAATATATTCCAGAAGCTACAAACATTTTTGCAGACTGTTTGTCTCGTCTTCCGATGAAATGTGATGTGGAAGAAGTGGATGATGATTTTTCTGTCGTAGCTTGTACAATAATAGATGAGAAGGAATGTGTGATGGAGGAGGAATGAAAAGAGGCTGTGCTAAAAGATAAAGTTCTAAAAGTATTGCGCAGGTGGGTGAATAATGGAGAGCCTAAAACTAAGGTGGATAATGAAGTAAAGGTCTACAAGGAAATTTTTCAGGGATTAAGCCTTGTTGGGGGTGTTTTGAGACATGCAAATTTACTTGTTGTACCTCAAGTCATGCGTGGTAAAGTGATGAATTTGGCTCATGAAGGCCACATAGGAAGGAGTGCTATGAAAAGAAGGATCAGGGCGACTTTTTGGTGGCCAGGCATGCGCAGGGACATTGAACATTGGGTCAGAGGATGTGTGTTTTGCGTATTGAGTGATAAGTCCCAAGTAACGATCTCCAGTCCTGTTGAGGCAGTGCCTGTACCAGATAAACCATGGCATAAATTAGGCATGGACATTATTGGCCTAATGAATATGCTTAACAATAGTCTTAGGTTTGGCATTGTGTTAATGGATTATTATTTTCTTCGGCCAGAGGTAAAATTTGTCTAAACAGCTGACACTATGGCAGTAATAATATTTTTGCGTGATTTATTCATGAGGGAAGGTGTTCCATCTCAAATAGTCACTGACAATGGTGTGCAATTCACATCTAGGGAATTTAAAAAGTTCATGTGTAAATGGGGTGTGAAGCATGTTACCACTTCTCTATATCATCCTAGGAGCAATGGCGTGGTGGGGAGGTATAACCGTGTGATAACAGATAATGTTCAGTTATCACTAGTAAATAGGTTGGACTGGAATAAGGAATTGGGAGAATTGATTTGGGCTTTACGCACCACTCCCAATGTTGTTACAGGAGTGTCTCCTTTTGCGTTGCTCAGAGGAAGGGAGGCAGCAAACAAATTGGTTCATCCTTGGATGAATGACATGGTAGTGTCAAAGGAGAAAAGAATAAATGTGATGAAAAAACGAGACGGTGCTCAGAGTAGATATGTGGCAGTGAAGGAAGGGAGATACATGAAAGTAAGGGAAGGTGATTGGGTGCATGTCAGATTACCCGGAATTATAGTCAAAAAAGATTCTAGATTTTCTTCTCCTAAAAAAGTGGTATGTGTAAAAAGATATGTGGTTAAATTGAATGATGATAAGTGGTGGAATAAAGAAAGATTAGCTGTGCAACACAAAATAGGTGCAACTCAAGATAAGGACAATACGAATGAATCAAAATTTGCAATAAATAGGGACAAGACAAATGAATCAGGACACAGTAAAGACTTATATTGCAGGAAGTCCTTAAGAAACAAAATAAACCAGCATGGTTACGAGATTATGCAGGGTAAGCTTGATGTACATTTTATATATAGTTTGTGTAAAGTTTGCGCTGTATCTTTATAAATATTTTTAAAAAATAACTGTATGTTAATTCTTAAGGCTGGGTATCCAGTAGTAATTTTAGTCACTTGTTAAATCATAATCTTTGTTGAAAAAAGGGAAGATGTGTTGTGTAATGCTCTTTAGCAGGAAAAGAATGTCAAGTAGAAATGTAGAAGTTTGGTGGGTGGAATGCTGGGCTGTGGAATGAACTGGCAGTTGCCACTTTGTGTCCACCCTGTTAAGACGTGTATCTCGGAAGTAGAGGATCTTCAAACAATATTTTCTCTGTGTGCTTACTTACTTCACATCTCCCGAGTCACTCTCATCCAGGGATCCCGTTCACCCCTCCTAGTGTGTCCTCTGATCCCCTGTAGATCAGGTGAATTAATAACCATTGTTTTATAAATTTAGGATATGCTTCTTCCCAAGGGCTGTATGCAGACAGTTAGTGAGAGACTGCTAGTGGCGTGTGAGAGGGTGACATGACTGTAAATAGCGTAGAACAGATTTGTGTAAATCGAACCCCGTCCACAGGTCTTGGAAGGATTTATTTTATCTGCACCCCTTCCAACATTCTGGTTGTTTTACAAATCAGAAAGTTACCTAGAGGTAGCAATGGAAGCCTACCAAAATTATGGACTTCCGTGAACTCTTCTACTGATGTACAATTGTTGCTAAGGGTTGTCCATTTAACAAGAAACCTCTACGAGTATGTGTGAATATATTGTGCAATAGAAGATTAACCTGTTCATTTCCTTTAGTCTTCACTGCAAACCTATGTATCTGAGTGGAGACATCCTATCAAATAAGTCCTTATGAAATGTGATAGTATATGAGATTTTGACATCAAATGTGCTATCTTTACTGGCTCGGTTTGGCCCAAGTGTGGGGGTGTAGTTCTCTTGGGAAGTACCAAATTAGACAAACAGCAATCAGGAACATCAATCTATTTGTGATTGGAGACCAAAAAATGAGGCCCAGAACCAGGGCCACATGACCTAGCAGCAACATGATTATCATGTGTTTTACACAACGCTCATTCAGTGACCGTTTCCGCCTTCCACATGAAATATATAGACTAACAGTTTTTGGAGAAATTAAGTCAGGGATTTTCTTTGATGTTAGAATGTTTGCAGAGCTAAACAGTGTCAATATGACTTTTTCAGAATACCAGGTAACCAGCGAGTGCCTTTCATCATTTTTACTTTGCCCTTGTAGTGGGACTGGCAGCAAATCATCGGAGCTTATTGCGTCTATACCATAACCCAGGCAGGGTGGAAGGATCGGTAATGAACTCTGTGCATAACAAAAACTAACTAACATGAATTATTAAGTTGCATTTTGAACCCATATAGTTTAGGCTTTTTTTTATTTTTTATTGGGCCGAACATAGGTGTTTGAAAGGTTTGATATATTTAGGAGATGTGCCATTAATCGTTGTATGTACAGTTCCCTTTTTAGAGTGTATGTGTATTTATACACTCTAAATAAAGCAGATGTGAAATCCACCAGATGCCTCACAGCTGTACAACTCAACATACTCTCTTAAACTCAATACATGAATTTCTCCAGTGAATAGAACCGATTTGATCAATTTATTGATGCATGCTGGTTATCTTCTTGTGTGAAATGACAAAGCAAATAATATTGGAGTAAATGTCAACAAAATAACAGGATGGGTTTGTGGCATTATACATTCTATAGAAGGTAATAAATAAAAGGGTAAAATGCATTTCTGCCACTATACTCTCCATCTCAGTAAATTTAAAGTATAGAGTAGAATTACAGATTCATGCTCAATATTATCAATAAAAGACCCATATAAACTATTAAAAAATGCCTTTAAGGTTAATTTAGTTCTCCCATTATTCGGGTATGTGATGCTAAAACATTCTGACCTTTATTAACTGATGTTGCTGCTCACTCTGTGAGTAGTGTCAGGCAGCTGGCCTGCATAGACTTTGAGAACAAATAATTAACTGGCTGCCAAAAGAATAGTTTTTGCCACCCCTGACATAAATGTAGTGACATCTGGGTGATTCATGGATTAATTAAACAAAATCAACTGGGTCTAACTTGAACTAGGCTAACCATCTTACATGCCAATATCTGAAAGTGTTTAAAAAGTTTGGTTTAGCAGTAATCTGGCTCAATTGAAGATCTTTATTTAGGTTAGAAAACCTTTTGCTCCCATGCCATGATCATGGCAGACAATGGAAACTCCTCGTTGACATTCTTGGTTTGTTAAACTGACATATATGTATAGTTACATTTTGTCAGCATTTAGTGTATTTAAATTCTATTGATTATGAGGTTTGCATCTTGAGAATTTAGAGCTGGATCGATCTTACGTTGTAGTGATTTTAAAAATAATGACAGCGTTCAACAGTTTGTGATGGCTGGAATGGCAGATCAATATTATGAGCTAATCCAATAGTTCGGTACACATTGATGTTATTACATTTCTCTCTCGGCAAGAGAGGCAGACTCACCAAAACAAAATGTAAGATTTTTGATAAGCAGTTTATAAGTGAAGAGCATATACAAGGTTGTGTTTGATGCAGCATTCTTTTATGGTGATCATTTTATGCTTGATTCATAAAGATTTGTTGAAGTTACAAAGAATTCTAGAACTGTCCCTGAAAAACTGTCTCTTTCACATATTTCCAGAACTAGTCCTATTGTTTATTCTTTATTGAACTTCAAGAGCATTTCAGCACGGAAATCAGTAGCTAGAAACAAGATAACTGTACATATGTCACATACTGTCTGGATAACAAGTAGAGGAAGTACTTGCGTCACACACTGTCTAGGAAAACAGGATTTTTGCAGGATTCCACCACTTTTTGCCCCTATTTGGAGTACTAGCCACTGGTTTTGGACTCTGAAAGTGCACTGGAGTCTGTATACCAGGCAACCGTACCAGTGCTCTCTCCCACATATGAGGAATATAAATTGGTATCCCCAATTGCAAGGACATTTATCCCCTTGTACCAGTGGTAACCAGGGTATGGAAGTTAAAGGGGTCAACAGGGCCTGAGGCACTATTTGTGCCACCCTGAGTCACCCAAGTAAATATATAACAGCAGGCCTGCTATTTCAGTCTGCAGGAGCAGTGCAAACTACTCCAACTCAACTTTGCCCTCACTATGGCCCTCATTATGGCATTGTCGGTAAATCGCACTTACCGCCACGCTGACGGCTGCCAACTTACCACCGCCGCAGAGGATACCCGTTCACCATATTATGACAGATATCCGTTCACCATGTTATGACAAACACACCAATCCGTCAGTATTCAGCCACATACACAAATCCTCCACACCAAAGGTCAGTGATAAACTTGTTGTATCAAAAGCCACACCATTACGCCAACAGAACTACGCCTACCACATTATGACCCACAAATCACCATGGCGGACATTCAACGGCAGTAAACCATTGGTGGTAAATCCCGCCAAATTCAATGGACAGCCATATACAAAACTACACCTCATTGGACAATTCAAACAACAAACACCTGCCACCCATACACACACAACACCCACACCACTATAAAACACACACCCACATTACCCACAATCCTTTACAAACAACAATTACTGGCAGGAGATTGACATCAAGACCACTGACACAACTAGAGCCACACACTATTCACACCTGTACACCACTCATGCACTACAAATCACATACCCCAACACATTACCCAACACACCCTCACCAACACACCTCACAGAACACTCATGGCACTCAAAGACACCCCTGTTTCACAGAGGAAGAGCTAAGGGTCATGGTGGAGGAAACTGTCAGGGTAGAGCCACAGCTATTTGGGGCACAGGTGCAACAGATATCCATAGGTAGGAAGATGGAGCTATGGCGGAGAATCGTGGACAGGGTCAATGCTGTGGGACAGCACCCAAGAACTAGGGATGACATCAGGAAGAGGTGGAACGACCTACGGGGAAGGTACATTCCATTGCTGCAAAACACCAGCTTGTGATCCAGAGGACTGGCAGTGGACACCCACCTCCTCCCCCACAACTCACAGCATGGGAGGGACAAGTCTTGGTAATACTGCATCCTGAGGGCCTGGCCGGAGTCGGAGGAGGACTGGACTCTGGTAAGTCAACTCTCTACTATTATCACCCCACTACTTGCATGCCATCACATACCCTCAACCTCACTCCCATCACTCCACCACTTCCCACACACCCCACCATCACATCTCACTCATCCCAATGCCAAGCCTTGCATGCTGTACCAAAGCATGGACACCACTCACAGACCTGCATGGGCACTCATCACTAAAGCATGCACACTATAGAGAATTAACTATCCCACCATACACTAACATACACAAGTGAAAGCTGCTGGGGCAAATCCAACCAAAGAGGGGTAGCCACAGATGTACAATATGTCAGACACAGAAACCATAACACATCATTTACATCCCCACAGGTACCCCAGCCAATGTCAGCGCAAAGGAGGTGCCAGCAATATCCATTCCCCCAACTGAAGAGGCCCACAGTGATGACTGCAATTCTGGTCTTCAGGATCTGGATGGCCAACCTGGCCCATCAAGGGACCACTGGACAGCCGGTTACCCAGGCCCAGTCACACACCAACACAGAGCCTCCCCCATCAGGAAACAGCACCGCAGCGTACCCACACCCCTGTCTCCAGGAGACGTCAATCAATATTGTGTCCACCTCTACAGGGACCTCAGGCCAAACCTCGCCCCCAAAACAATCAGGGACCTGGCGTCCGTGGCAGTGGGCACACGGTTCAGAGGACAGAGGCACAGGCCAACAGGGAAACTGGGAGGACTGCTGTGCGCCAGGGGGAGGACAAGCCGAGGGAACTAACTGTCCAGGAGGCACTCACAGAGATCCTGGGAGCTTATCAACATTTGCAGGACATGATGGGCCAGATCCTGGACAATGTGCAGGAGAACAGGCGGCTGCAGGAGGGACAGGACCAGGGAATCAGGGAGAACTTGCAGGCCATGAACCCCCTGATCTCCATTGCAGGGGTGCTGGCAGACATGGCCAACATTATGAGGGAGGCAGTCTCACAGCAGCGGGCCCCTCCAGACATCTGAACAGCCTTCCACATCCGCTGCTGCTAGTGGACAGGAGGCCCTGCAACAGGACTCACAGGCCACCAGCACCCTCCCCCTGCAGAAAGTGAACCACCCCACAAATGTTCCCTGCGATCAAGACAGAAGCCAGAGACACTTGCCAAGATCCCCGCCATGAAATGGACTCTCCTAAGTGTCACCCTTGTGTCCCACTCTGACACTTTGCCCACCTTGAATTGTCATTAACCCCCTTCCTATGTCCCCATGGACAATGCACCTGTGCTACAAACAGACTGGAACAATACCCTGGACTTTCCTCTATCATCACCCCATCCCATTGCAATTGCCCCTCCATATATTAGCACTTCAATAAACACCCTTTGAAAAAAAACAATTTTGAAGTATGCCATGTATATCAAATATATATTCATTGTAACAGATACAAACATTGCACATCAACTGTACAGAGAATGAGCTTAGAATAATGACCTGTAGTTGGCTGTAGTGAACACACCAGGAGTATTTGTCTGGTCACCAACATTACCAAAATGAATTGCCAGAGGGAACAGTAAAGTGGACATAGAAGTTGAAAATATCAGCATGCCATTGCCACACAAATTAAAACAAATGTAATTGAAATGTGGAGTAACACTGTCCTACCTGTGTGTCACTGGAAGTATTGTCAGATCACATATGTTCTGTTGTCCTCATCCTCATCCTCTGCCTCCTCGTCCTCAATATCCACAGAGTCTACTGCTGCCACACGGGCATCTCCAGCCTCCTCCTCCTGCTGGAATGGGTCATGGCATCTGAGGGCCAGGTTATGTAACATGCAGATTGCAGCATGCCACCACTATCTGGCAGACCTTCTTTGGTGAGTAGCACAGAGATCCACCTATTAGATGGAGCCAGTGGAACCTTGCCTTCAGGAGGCCAAAGGTACTTTCAATTATCCTTCTGGTTTGCCCATGTGCCTCATTATAATGTTCTTCTGCCCTTGTCCTGGCATTCCTCACAGGGACAGCAGCCATGATAGGTTTGTGTAAAAAGAGTCACCTGCAAATATTGAGGGACAATATTTAACCACACACTATTCTATATGGCCCACACCATACCCATACACCAACGTATACTGGGTGGGAACCAGGGCTCACCTATTAGCCACACCCTGTGCCTCTGTAGTTGGGCCATCACGTTTGGGATGCTTCTATTTCTTAGGACAATGATATTATGCACTGACCCAGGATACTTAGCATTGACGTAGGACATGTACTGGTCCGCCGAGCACACCAGCTGCACATTCATAGCGTGGAAACTCTTACGATTCCTGGACACCTGTTAATTCTGGTGGGGGGGGGACAAATGCAATATGTGTTCCATCAATCACCCCAATTATGTTGGGGATATGTCCCATTGCATAAAACTCAGCCTTCACTGTGGCCAAATCTTTAACCTGGGGGAAACTAATGTAGCTGCACATGTGTTTTATCAGGGCAGACAACACTCTTGTCAGCACTATTGAAAACATTGGCTGTGACATTCCTGCTGCCAAGCATACTGTCACTTGGAAAGAACCAGTTGCCAGGAAATGGAGTACAGATAGCACTTGCACAAGAGGGGGGATCCCAGTGGGGTGACAGATAGCAGCCATCAGGTCAGGCTCCAATTGGGCACACAGCTCTGTGATTGTGACCCTGTCAAGTCTATAGGTGAGGATAATGTGCCTGTCCTCCAGTGTTGCCAAGTCCACCAGGGGTCTGTACACAGGGGTATGTCTCCATCTCCTATTCATTCACAGCGGTAGAAATCTAAGGGACACAAGAGTGAGGATCCGGTCACAAACTGAACAATGGAGCTACAACATAACTTTGCATCCTGTAAACATGTAATGGGTCATTGTGATTTGTCCAGTATGTGCTAATATCTCCTGTGATGCAGCAATATTCCAGGGCCTGCCCCCCCCCCACCCTTAAATGGCGTCTGCCTGTCCTGTGTGGAGGGACAGGTGGAAGTGAGGCAATTCCGCTGACGTTGTGTGCAGTTGCAGGAGGCAGTCAGGAACTGCTGTGCAACTCCTCATTGGCTAACATTGGGCCCTATGGGTTACAGTGGCCAATGGTGATCTACGCCTACAGTGACGGTATGCACCGCCGCAGACGTGACCGCCATTTTCTATCTGATTCTTCACTTGTTACCTGACTTTCTATGGCAGAGGACCTACACTACGTGTGCTGCTGTGACCTGTGTCTCGACCCTACCATGACCCATGTGACTGGGGAAAGGGCCCCAGCCTTCACTTCAGAGGAGTTGAAGAGACTGGTGGATGGGGTCCTACCCAAGTACGGACTGCTCTATGGGCCTCCAGACCAACAGGTGAGTACACTGTGAGCACAATGCTTGTGGCATGAATGCATGGAGTTGTGTGTGTGAAGGCCTCATGTAAGAAGGGTGGGTAAATGTCCTCTTGGAGGCATACAGGTTGTATGCTGGGCCATTTGTGTGTAAATGGTGATGTGAAGGGGTATGGTGGGCCATATGTGTAATAGGCAGGACTGTTTGTCTTACTCTATTTTCCTGTGTGTATTGCCTTCGCAGGTCAGCGCCCATCAAAAGAAGGGTATATGGCGTGCCATCACCAAGGAGGGCAGACCCTGGGGGTCTATGGCAGGGGGTGCACCTACTGTCGCAAATGGTGGGAGGACCTGAGATGCTGGGCAAGGAAGACAGCAGAGGCCCAGCTGGGGATGGCCTCCCAATGAGGCAGGGATACCCGTCAAACCCTGACCCCCCTGATGTCCCGCATACTGGTGGTGGCCTATCATGGGCTGGATTGGCGCTCGAGCGCATCACAGCAGCCACAAGGGGCTGAGTACAGTGCCCATCAATACAACTTACGCATGGTAGGGTGGCATCTGGGTGGGGGATGTGTGTCAGTGGGTGCCCTAGGCCAGGCCGGACATTGCAGTATAGGTCCCCTGGTGGCTAGGGTTCAGAAGGGAAAATCTTGCTACCTAGCTCGTAGGCATCCACTACTGGTCAGGGCTGCGTGGATCCCAGGTGTGCTGCATTGGCAGTGTGTGCCCCTCCCCATGCCTTGGTGGCTAACTATTTCTCTGGTAGGTCAATGCATATTGCGTAGGCCTGTTCCCTGTGTGTGAGGGTGCTGTGTACGCAACAGTGGAGTTGCTGCAGCCATTGACCCAGTGTATCCTTTGTCTTTCCCCCCTTTTTTGTTTTGCCATCCTGTCCTCATATGCATTAGCATCATCTGGCGGAGGA
Organism: Pleurodeles waltl; assembly: GCF_031143425.1. Taxonomy (NCBI): domain Eukaryota; kingdom Metazoa; phylum Chordata; class Amphibia; order Caudata; family Salamandridae; genus Pleurodeles; species Pleurodeles waltl. Next base: position 1,385,906,457 of record NC_090444.1, read on the forward strand.
GCAGAGGCACTGGCAACGGAGGGAGGTGCATCCCACAGGACCCAGAATGCAGAGTCCACTGACAGTGAGGGCACCAGTGGGACTGTAGGTGAGGGGATCACCACGGCAGAGACTGAAGGGGACAATTTTGGCACAGTGACCACCCCAGCTACAGGTACAACCACCACCACTCGTACCAGCACCGCCCTCCCAGCAGCCCCTCAGCGAGTTGCCCTTGCCCGCTCACCCAGGAGGGTGGTCATCTCCCTGCCCCGGGCACCTCAGGCCCTGCCCCAGTTAGTCCTGCTGCCCTAAGTGAGGAGGCTATTGACCTCCTGAGATCAATCTCTCAACCATTGTGAATGCCATCCAGGGGCTGGCAGCCCAGATGCAACAATCTAATACATTCCTGGAGGGCATTCACACTGGATTGGCAGCCCAACAGAGATCGATCCAGGTTCTGGCCTCCTCTCTGATGACAGCCATTGTATCTGTTTCTACTACCCCTGTCCAACTTCCACTGCCCAGTCCCATTCTCCTCAACCCCAACCTATCCCAAGCACACATACAGATGAGCATGCACACTAGACAGAACCCAAAAGTGTCACAGGCAAACACAAACACCACACTTCATCCCACAGGCACTCACACAAATCCATCCAGTTGCAGACACAACAACATCCACTATTTCCACTGCACCCCCGTCATCCCCCTCCACCACTTCCTTCCCAGCCACGTCTACACTCACACCTGCATGCACTACATCATCATCCACTAACAGCATCATCATCACACCAAGCAGAACACACACCTCCCTGGCAGACACCTCCACAACAGCCATGCACACGTACCTTGTGTCCTCTCCGACTGTGTCTGTTCCCCCCTCTTGAAGTACACAAACGCAAGCACTTAGACACCCAACAGCCATCCACCTCACAACAGCATACAGCCCATACACCTGCACCCAAAAGCAGCAGACAGACACCTCCAACAAACACTCCCTCATCCTCCACTCCTATTTCTTCTCCCTCTTCCCGCCCCAATGTCCCTAAAAACCTGGTCCCTACCCCTGTCCCGCACGTATGGGCAGGGTATCCCGAACCAAGACAAGCACCTCAGCCACACAGTCCACGGGCCCAGTCCTAACTGCACACACTCGTGGTGGAAAGGGATCCAGGCCACATGTACTGAAGGGATAGGAGCCTGCACCAGCCACCCTAAAGGGGAGGGAGACTGTCACGGCAGGCAGGAAGGGCAAGGAGCCTGCACCTGCCACCTGAAAGGCCAAGGAGCCTGCACCACCAGGCTGGAGGAGCAAGGAGTCTGCCCCAGCAGGCAGGAAGAGCAAGGAGTCTGCCCCAGCAGGCAGGAAGAGCAAGGAGCCTTCTCCAGCAGGCAGGAAGAACAAGGAGCCTGCACCAGCAGGCAGGAAGGGCAAGGAGCCTGGACTAGGAACTGTGACGGAGCCCCCACCACCAACTATGGTTGTGCATCCGTCTGATGGTGCAGGGGATGGGCAGGAGCCTTCCCCCACCAGCAGCACCACCACAGTGCAGCCGTCTGAGGTTACAGGAGATGGGCAGGAGCACCAACACCGTGCAGCCCTCTGAGGTTGCAGGGGATGGGCAGGAGCCTCCCCCCACCAGCAGCACCACCCCTGTGCGGTTGTCCGAGGTTGCAGAGGATGGGCAGGAGCCTCCCCCCACCAGCAGCACCACCACTGTGCAGCCGTCCGAGGTTGCAGGGGTTGGGCAGAAGCCTCCTCCCACCAGAAGCACAACCACTGTGCAGCCATCACCACTGGCGGACAGTATGTAATCCTGCCTCCATGGGCTGCTGTGTGGCCTGTCCACTCCAGAACCAGTGGGGAAGACACCCACTTGAGAAACTGTGACCTTGCACTTCCCAGGATCAAGTACAGGACATGTTGCCCCCTCCAGAACCAGTGGGTAAGACACCCACATGAGGGACTGTGGCCCATCACTCCCCAGGATCAAGCACAGGGCACGTTGGCTCCTCCAGAACCAATGGGTAAGACACCCACATGAGGGACTGTGGCCCATCACTCCCCAGGATCAAGCACAGGGCACGTTGGCTCCTCCAGAACCAGTGGGTAAGACACCCACATGAGAAACTGTAGCCTTGCACTCTCCAGGACCAAGCACAGGGCAAGTTGCCCCCTCCAAAACCAGTAGGTAAGACACCAACATGAGAGAGTGTAGCCCATCACTCCCCAGGATCAACACAGAGCAAGTTGCCCCCTCCAGAACTAGTGGTCTTGTTTCATCTCCCGGCAGAGGTGCCCCCGTCCCCCGTCCCCTTGAGGTGCCTGCCTTTACCAACTGATGCCCCTGCAGTGTTCTTTCCGTGTTGAAGCAGGTGACATGTGTGGCCTTGGACTTTGGCCTGTGGCCATGTGGCCCACGAAAACTGAGGACTGGGCTGTGTCCCTTTTTCTGTAAATATGTATATATCCAGGGGTGTGGAATTTATTAAAATATCTACTTGTCCACGGGACAGGTTGCTTCTCAAATCTACTTGTCCTGTAAAAAGATCTACTTGTCCCTTTGGTGCCATGTAGTGTGGCGCCAAATTATAGCAGCAATCTTATTATGTAAGAGCTCTGATAATAGCCTCTCTGATTATGCCAGGGCTACTACCATAGTAGGGCTTGAATACTAGCAGTTTCAATCCCTACTATAGCAATTTCCTTATTTTTCCACCTTTCTGCAGATCTGCATACTGGGGCTGGAGGAAGCAGTAAGCAATAGTTCCAGGGCTGGAATGCCTTTGAGTCTGCAAACCTACTAACCTGCATGTTTTAAAGATTTTCACCAGCTTCTCTCTAATATTTTCCCATAATAAGAAAGGTTGGACATTTACTCCTGACAATGGCAGAATTAGAACTTCTTCCAGGGTTGGGAAGAAAGTGGCTGGAGGGAAAATGAACTTGCAAATGCTCAATAGATTTTCACATGAGCAAATCTACACATGCGTATTTACCCATGCTAAAATACAGTTCACACATATTTTATAGGGGTACGACATATACCATGGGTGCACTTTTATGACTTTCTTTAAGAATTTGGGGCCACATGTAGGTATGTTCAGATTTGTGACCCGCAAATTGCGAGTCGCAAATCCGAATGTAGGATGGTGTCCCTGACACCATCTGTGATTCGCAAGGGCTTCGCAAATGTTCACCTCATGAATAATCATGAGGTGGGTCGCAATTTGCGACCCCCTTGCGAATGGCGGCCTCACAGGGATGGTGGCCTGCTGGAGACAGCAGACCACCATGTCTGTGACTGCTTTTCAATAAAGCAGTTTTTTTTTGTTTTTTTTTGTAATGCAGCCCGTTTTCCTTAAAGGAAAACGAGATGCATTACAAAAACGAAAAATGAAACGTTTTTGTTTAATTTTTTCAGAGCAGGCAGTGGTCCGCAGGACCACTGCCTGCTCTGAAAAAATGTTTACAGTGACATTCACAATGGGGAAGGGGTCCCAGAGGGACCCCTTCCCTTCTGTGAAAGTGTTAGCACCCATTTGAAATGGGTGCAAACTGAGATTGGTTTGCGCCCGCATTCGCAAAACAATCCTACATTGCACTGCGAGTCGCAATTAGGAAGGGAACACCCCTTCCTAATTGCGAGTCACAAACCCGTTTTGCGATTCGGTAACCAGGTTACCGAATCGCAAAACTGGGTTTGTGCATCGCAATGTGCTTTTTGCACGTCGCAAACAGCGAAAGTCGCTGTTTGCGACATGCAAAAAGCTACCTACATGTGGGTCTTGGTCCCTAATTAGGTCTGGTGTTAACAAAGACATTTTGTTTTTATTAAACTTCTATTTCTCTCTCTTTCGGCTGGCTTTACTGTGAGTGATCGCATTCTTCTCTTCCACAAGGAGCATATTGGCACACAAAGTAATTTTGTTCAGTGTCAGGAACTACAGTGGCAATCAGTGACGTAATGAAACTGGAGGGTGCCCCTTTGCAAAGAACATGGAGGAGCCCCCTCTCCAGACTCTCTCAGGGCAGGTGCTGTGCTGAAGGGGCCCCCTGGAGGGCGGCTGCGGGGCCTTTGTTATGCCACTGGTGGCAACATGTGCTTTTAGAGTTCAAAAACGTTTTGGGGGGTTTTTGCCAGTGTTTGTTACAATGTTGAGGACCTGGTAGCTCCCACAACAATAAAGTGTTACAAAAGCCATGTCAAAACAAGATACGCATTAATGAAACTAAAAGACTTATAAAAATATGTCAGATCAGTTGGCTTTGTCAGTGTTTGTTTATTTTCATGCTTCCCATAATCGTGTTGAAAATGGTTACACTGATTTTCCATTAGAAATATTTTTGGGAAATACTAGCATGCATCAAAACATTTTACTAAATGACACTTCATTTGCATATAATCAGAGAGCATTCTGGGAGCATTATACTTAGCCTCATAGCCTAAACTTTTCAAACATGTGTATACACGTTTTTTTTTTTTTTGTACTGGAACCAACGTCAGTAGTGAAGTGTGACATTAAAACATTTATTTACAGCACTCACCCTAATAATGAAGGTTTTCAAATAATGAACCATAAATACAAGTTCGAACAGCATTATCTCTTGGAAACACATTACCTCATCTGCAGAGAGTTCTACTCTCTGTAAACAGGCAGCCAAAGGGTTTGTGCTGCAGAGGGTTGGGTCTGCTTGTCCCAAGGACAAAGTAAACATAAAATCTTGTTGCCCTTGACCCCAAACAAGATGTCCCGGGCGTCGGGCGATAGGAATTCCACATCCCTGATATATCTATTATCTTTGACACAATGTGAGGCCCCCCTAGCCCAAATTATACATTCACAAGTAAAATAGGTCAAAAATCAAGTGAGTAATGTTGCAACACAAGTAAGTCAAATCCAAGTGAGTAAATTCACAGGAATGCAGTCCAAAGTTTCACATCAATTAATAAACAGTCCAATCAAGTCCAGAGATTTATTAGATCATATCTTTTACTTTACGTACTCGCAACATGGCGTTCTCTCAACTTGCAAACGCCGTACCTGGATCGATTGCTTAATAAATAGCATTGAACATAACGGTTTCTCAAGCACTGAATATTCGATTTTCGAGGAAATCGCTGTGCTTGGTATTGTACCTGATAGTCACAATAGGAACATTACTTACTTCTTGAAGCTACAAAACATTATTCAGGATTGGGAAATACATAAGAGCCCTGAAGAAGTCGTTGGGAACTAGAGGACTTCCCCATGACGAAACACGTGTTGGCTCGGAATGTTTGTCTTTGGATGATGCTGTAAAGTAGAAGATATGATCTAATAAATCTCTGGACTTGATTGGACTGTTTATTAATTGATAGGCCCCCCTGGCAGGTGGGAAAATTAGGTAGTCCGGAGGTATACGCCCACAGAAGGCTAGCCACACCCCTGGGTGGGTTACTTGGTCTGTACAGCTGGTGGATTTTGCCATTTTGAAAAGTGACAAAATAGAGGGTTCTGTGTAGAAAAGGTGACACCCCCACAATTGTGGTCTCCCCAAGGACAGATTAGCCATTGGCGCTAGTAGCCCATTATTTACCTACACACACACACACACACACACACACCCCTGAATGTAGGATGTTGGGGCTGCCATGGCACCGGAACATCAGATCTGATTTGACTTGCAACCAAGGACAAAGAAGAGACCCAAGCCTGCAACTTCAGGACCTGCACAAAGCAAAGGCACAATACTCTGCACCTGTGGCAACGATCCTGCAACTGCAAAACTGTGCCTTGTCCTGGACCAGAGACCAGTTTCAAAGGCAAGGGGGACTTATCTGAGCACCAAAGGCAACTCCACTGGACTATAGTTACTAGTCCTCTGCAGTCCGCAGATAAAAGCATGCTGCCAGAACATCAGGCCCGCCGAGGAAATTGCCAAAAAGTAAATAGTTTAGTACTTTGTGGGAAAAATAGTCCTGACCTCCAGCAAGTTTCAGGTGGCTACTGTATTCCTGTGTTCTCCAGGACATCAAAGTAACTGTGCACTGTGTGCCGCTGCCAAGGCTTGTTGGTGGCCAGTCCAGCTAGTACCTTTGTTGGACGCTGCACCTTGAGGGAACCCTGCAGCACCTTAACCCTCCCCCTCAGTGGCTCAGTTGTCAAGTTTTTGCATCCGTTTCCTCACCAGCACAGGCGAAGTGGTAAAACCAGCACATGATGCTTGCGCTTTCAGCACCAAGGACAGGCAGGACTACTCTGCACCAGGGCTGTGCAAACCAGGTAAAGTTGTACTGCGTAGTGAATCTTGGTCCAGGGATCCACACCATCATAACCCCACTGGATTATCCTGACCTCAACCTGCAAGTGACCGAATGTCACTAGTGTGTTTTCCAGAACCCACGGCTCCCACTTTCAGCACCAAGGACAGGCAGCACCACTCTGCACCCAGGCCTCATGAGCCAGGCAAAGTTATACTGACTGCTGAACCCTGGTCCTGGGACCCGCATCACCTTAACCTCCGGTGGTTTACACTGGATTCCTCCTGCAAGTGACGGATTCTCACTAGCTGTTTTTGGCATTGACCACAATGTTAAAATGTATAAATTGATGTCAGATTTCTTTAGAGTTGTGTTATTTGCTTTGTGTCCAAGTTGGTACTCTGAAATGCTTAATACATGTTCCCCTAGTAAAGCCTGATTGCTCTGTAGCTCTCTACCAGGACTGAGCTAGGTATTACTGATTTAGGTATTCATTATTGTGAATTCAAAGGACCCAGATTGGCATATTGTGAGATTATTGCATAGTGAGCCTTAACCAGCCTGCCTGCATAATACTCCTCTTTCCTATACACTTGGAAATGTTTTACAGGTGTTGCAGCTGTGAAGACTCACACCAAGTGACAGCTACTCTCTGGGTGTACCACTGACTTGCCTGAGGCAGAATACTTGAGTACTTCTGAAGTTAGGATGAACATCTCTATTCCTGCCCAGCATACATAGGTATGTGCATGCCATGGATCATAATGCCTTTCTGTTCCCACACTACTAAGAAATTTGTCTTCCTTTTGAAAAGAGTAAATTGCTGAATGTTTTCTTGGTTGGCTAGTGGCTACAGGTGAATAGACTTGGTTGCAGGTCTGCGCTTCCTTTCCACTGGCGGAAACAATCGTAAGTGCTGATTTACAGCATGGCCCCTAAATCCCACATAATGTACAAGTCAGAATTTCCAGCTCTCTATTTTCCAGATATTTAGTCAGTAGGGACCTGACCTGGTAGTTCAGACTGGTCTATTCATTTGGCTTGTTTGTGTGTAAGGCAGAATAATATGCTAAATAATGTTGGACTGTAATGGAGTGTTAAGAACTTATCAGTTGTTAGACTGTATGGCCATCTCCAAACATTTTGCCTACACCTTCCTGGGTCCAAACATGTTTTTGTTGTCTTTAGGACACTGCACACGTTATCACTGCTGAGCAGTGCTTGTGCTCTCTTCCTTAACCATGGTGGAAGTGTCTTAAACCCAACAAACATGTTCAACTTAATTGCCAGTCATTGGTAAAATGCTACTGTATGTACCCAGGACCTGTATAATAAATGCTATTAGTGGGCTTCTATCACTGATTATGCTACCCACTTAAGTAGCCCTTTTAATCATGTCTCCCATTGCAGCAGCTACATGAAGTTTTAAACTGGATTTTCCACCTCACAAAATAAACCTTTTGATAGGCCTATGCCTTCCTTCATAATATGTATAAGACACTCCTAGGATACACCCTAAACAGCCCATAGGGCAGGGTGCAGCGTATTTAAAGAGGTGGACATGCACTTTTAGCTTGTACTTGTCCTGGTAGCAAAAACTCTTAAATTCATTTTTTACTACTGTAAGGCCTACCTCCCCCATAGGATAACATAGAGTTACCTTAGTACATTTAAATGTTAACTTTATATTGGGAACATATATGAAAGTACTGTTTGGTTTAAAAACAATTGCAATGTAAAACCCTCTTCAATGGCAAAAATGTATTTTATGTCACAATTCTAAAAATGCCACTTTTAGAAAGTTGGCATTTTCTTGTCCCAACCTTTTGGTGCCTGCAACCTGTAACCTGAATCACATGACTAGGTGTAGCTGCCAGTTGTTCTTTGAGTATTACTCCCAGACAGTGAGACAAAGGGGGATAGGTGTTATCAGGATGGGCCATCTCTGACTTGACTCGGGGGTGGAACTGTCACCTACCACACTTGGACATCACAAAGTCTCTGCCTCAGCAAACTCTCAGAGAGGTTCACAACTAGTCTTTTGTTCCTCAGAACAATTTGGGCCCAGGGCATGGAGGCAGGAAATGCCCAATACTTCTGGAACGGGAGGACTTTGGAGACGTCTCCCACTTTACAGTGGGGACTAAGTATAAATAATGGACCGTCATATCCAACTCTTCAGCGCACTCCTGGACCGGTGGATACTACAGAAGTAGGGCACTGTGCTACTCCGCTTGCAGACTGGCCATGCACCCATCATCCAAGGCTTAAGTAACTCTGAGGTCAGCTGACTGACCTCTTGTGTGAGCTACAGGGACATAACAAGGTCCAGAGTGATTCTTGCACCTGCCCAGCTGAACTGGACTTGCCTGGATCTGCAACAGGGCCTGTCTGAGCCCATTTAGCCTTTGCTGGAGCGAGATCCTTATCCCCGAGTGGTACCACCCTGGTTCGGGCCCTTAGCTGGCATCAGAGAAAGTTCTCCCTGACCTAACTAAAGGTTCCACCAAATCCTGTGTGAAGCAACGTGAAGCCCCACAAAGCCTCACTGCACAGCTGCAATCTTCATTGGAACAGATGTGAAGCCCCACAAAGACCTCTGCACCTTTTAGCTATATGTTTTTCTGTATCTTTAAACCTACATATCTCCAGTTCTACTGATTGGATTATTGTTGTTTTGGTCTCAAATTATTTATTAAATTCTATTATATGTTTCTAATTTGGTGTGTATCTGAAAATTACCCATTAAATCAAACTTCCACAGGAGCAGATACCTTTTAACCAACACCCTCCAACAGATGTGTGCTCAGACTTCAACTGATTATCTGGACCCTGCATCCGCTAGGAAGAAAGGGGAATAGGGATAGAAAAAAAGAGACCGTCTCCAGATCCAGTTCCAGCCTGTGTTTACCTTTTGAAGATAGAATATTCAGTATGTGTCTCTGAAAACCTGCACCTTTCTTCTTATTGGGATTTCCTTAAAGGAAGGACCTGCAGTCGGGTGATAAGAGCATAGATAAGTACATTCCCACTGCTCATTAAACAGTTCAGCCATTCACATTCACCCAGTTCTATTGTTGTCCTAACCTGGATCTTTTGAGAGACTAACCTCTCCCTGAGAGAACATTGTTAACTTAATATCTTCTTTTCTCAAGGAGTCAGAGGTTTCCAAGGTTCTCTGGAGAACAGTTCAAATGTTCATAAATATACAAATTACTAATGTCTTTTACAGGAAATTAAAACTCCTTCTCAATGTTCAGTTTTCTCAATCACAGTCTATATGAATTAGTCTGAGCACCAAGGTTTGTCTCTAGGACTGACAAGTCTTGAATATATATGTACATATATGTATTGGCAAGCCTGGAAATCATACAAAAGGATTCCTTACTGCAACTGCTTGAAGTTCTGTTAAGCCAAAACGAATTCTCCTCGGAAAGCTGATTGCCAGTTGTTGGAAGAAGGAAAATATTCGGCTTCTTCAAAAGGGAAACAGTAGCTGGTGTGCACACTGTAACAAGAAAAATAATTAATTACTCAAAATTGGAAGAATTATCTGTGAAACAAAGCGCCTCGGGAACACTGCTCATTCTCCTCAGGAAGTACAGGGCTCCCTGAGAGAAACAGCTGGAGGGAAGCTTCAGCACGAGACTAAGGTAGAAACACTAGAGCTCTGACCTCACAAGGATTTGCGGCCACCATCTTGAGTGGCAGTTAAACCTGAAGAAGCTAGTTCTAAGAACAGCCTCCACAAGAGCCACCAGGGGTGAGGACGCCACTGCAACCAACGTGGGTACAAGGAAAAGGGGAATCGTTTTTGCTGAGGGAAGAAATTAACAACCCTGGCAATAGTTTTCCTGACAGTGTGTTTTTTTTCTTGTGTTGTGTTCTCATTACTGTCTGAAAATCTGCATAAGTACTTTACAAATTACCACTAAGTTAATCTTGACTGCTCATGTGCCGAGAGGGTTGAACACAGGTTAATTTAGGGTTTGCTTGTGTTTCATCCTGACAAGAATTGTGGTTTCTCTTTGAGTAGGGCTTTACTTCCCTCAAACTGTAACACAGTTTGCTACACCCCTGACTTAGATTAATGAATGCACTCCACCCATCACGTTTTTGTATTCCTTAGGGTTGTACACTATAGCCACAAACTTCAATATAAACCATTACATTTTTCATCAACATATTTGACTCAGACATTGAGCACAGCAATGGTAACATGCCTAATTCTACAGTTGTCAACCCCTTACAGGGACAGCACATTAAGGCTCGTATTTATACTTTTTTTAGCGCCGCATTTGCGCCGCTTTTTGACGCAAAACGGCGCAAACCTACAAAATACAATGGTATTTTGCAAGTTTGCGCCGTTTTTGCGTAAAAAAACGCCGCAAATGCGGCGCTAAAAAGGTATAAATACGGGCCTAAATTCTTAAAACCAGCTGTCACTTTGGACAGCATCTTCCCCCTTCGCTATTGAATATCTCTCTACAAATATACAAAAGCCACTCCCCAACAAAGTAAATGCATCGTTAGACACAGCCATCTTTCACTTTGGTTTATGACTAAAGTGCTTTTCCCAAAAAACTAGCTAGGATGAAGCCTAATTTTCAAAATGTATGTCAATCTGAGTACGGAACATTAGCTAAGGAGGGTATTCTGAAATATTAGATGTAATAACTAGATTGGGACATTTATTTACTGATGTAGTGGAACACAACTAAACAATTTACCATTTGCTGCCAATTTTTCTTATCATTGTAACATAAATATTTAAATCCATTCGGTTGCCTTTTGTTTGGCAGTAAAGGAAGGGGTAGATTTTTCTGGTTAAACCTTAGGATCAGTCAAATTATACAAGCATCCCTATCTACAAATAAAAAACATTTCAGAATCTAGGGAAATGGGTTAACAGTCTCAATGAAACAGGTATCGACTGATAATTGAACCACTTTTACTTGCACTTGAAATGCCGAGGGCAAAGTTGATGGTGGCTTGAAAACGCTGTTCCCAAGTGGTGCTAAACTTTGTTGTGGGTTGTATTACACAAGAAAGGGCAGCTAGACTAGTTAGGGTTAAATCTGTTTACTTTATTTGATTTTTCTATAAGTCGTGTGTCACTTTAATGTTAATTGTATTTCCTTGTCTGTGTATTCTTCTGAATGTAGACAATAATTATCTCCTTTTGTCTATTTCCTTAGGTTCAATGCTTAACTATGATGCACCCCTTTACTGCCGCCAGCCTACTCGGATAAAGAGTGAGAGAAAAACAAGGATCCTGGATCAGGTAGTTTTTTACATGTTGAGTTCCTGAGGATGGGTAATGAGGAGTACTCGTGAGGGAAGGGTGGGGTCTCAAACCAGTTGTGGTTAAAAAAAAAAACATGTGCCTGCACTGTGTGTAACTGATCCGGATAGAGTCTCAGCCATAACAACCCAAAAGTGCCCCCTGAGTTGATATGAGCTCTTCCTTCTCCTCTTCACCACCCTCCCCTTCCCTCTTTAGACGTGCTCTTATGGCAAAAGGACCGTACCTTGGCGTGGTTGGCTGGTACTGACACCTCCTCCTTTTGCTCTCTAGGCCGTCTGTGGTCCCAGCTCTTTGATGTACGTCTCGGATACAGCCGCCTCTGGACCCTCATCATCTTCGCGTCCCAGTTTACAACGCCTCAGGTCCCGCGTCCTCTTTGCCGCGTCCCATCCCAGCTTCCATCGTCTTGGGTCCCGTGTCTTCACCTGGCTCAGCCTGCTTCCCCTTTTTACCTCCTGGGCTCTGAAAGCAGTTCTCGCTTCTGCCTTCTAAGGTCTTCAATGTACCCCCAGGACATTGAGAAGAGATGCGAGCTAAGAAGCTGATCCACGCCTGTATCCTGTATCCCCTTGCACTCCTGGTACAGGTACATTTAGTGATATGTTCTTTGCGTCCCCCCTTACTTACAAGGCCTATTTTCATTTTGTACATTCATGTGTAAAGTGCTGCCTACTCCTTATTTCAGGTAATAATGGTCATGGAGAAGCCAGGTTACCTGTCCGAGCGTCAGTAATAATCAGCATGAGATAATAGAAGAGTGACAGAAGATGTTACGGGCAAATCGGAATGATATAACAAGCATTTTTGAAGAAAGGCAATACAGTGGAGCTTGCACAATGCCAGAGTGAAAGTAATTTCTTGGGCAGGGCTAATACAAAAAAAGTATTTGTGTTTTGGGATATAGCTACTTATATTATTCACATTGCCACCGAGTTGTGGGAAGAAGAACTAAATACGAGAACAAAATAAATACACCACAATCAATAGGTCATTGAAAAAGAATTGCTGTGTTAGTCAATTAATGCAAGTCGTGAATAACATAATAGTTCTTTCTCAATGATCTATTGTTTGTGGTATTTTTATTTTGTTCCCTGTGCACATGTTCTGGTATTTAGTTATTCTCCCCACATCTCTGTTGGCAAAGTGTAATATTTAGTCGGGGGATACACTGACTACTGTGGGCGAGAGTGCAGGGTCTTCTCTCAGCTATCCCATGTTAGTATTTATAATAGTATTCCCAGTTTTACTTTCCCTTGTTGAAAATGTTGGCAGTTAATATTTTTTCTATTGTTTCAGATTGTATCAGCTCTCCTTGGAGTTCAAGAATTAATGCTAGGTGCATGGTAAATTTAAAATTGCAAAAATGATATACCTCATACATTTAGAGGAAAGTTCATACAAATAATCATGTAGAGAAAGTTTAAATTACCATGAGTGGACCCATGACATCAGCCACCACAAAAGATCAGAAAGGATGGTAACTTAAGCCTCAGTAATTCTTTTATGCTTGCCATATTAAAAGTTCCTGGACATGACGACGGGGAATTTACAGTGAAAATGTCCCAAATAGCACAACAAAAGTCCTTTTGTCGTAAATGCAGTGATGACTTGTCTGTTGTGTCATGACCACGCAGTAGGGGTTTTTCTTGTTTTGTAGAAGAACTCCTCAAAATGGGATTTGTTTCTGCACAATGAAAAAGCAGTTTCTAACACACTGAGTTATCTTGCAGAATGTGGTGGTTTGCTGTTCAGAAGAACAACATGATATTCTTATCAAAGTGATACTCTTCAAGAAGACATCTTCATTCTTCTTTGATATGTTTCAAAGTTGCCTATAGTTTTAAAATAAAACTGCACTTCGTTACAGTGCAAGGGAGGAGCCTGTGAAGAAATGTAAATGAGTCGCTGTTTATTGTAGAGAAGCATGTTATGTGTTATGAAAGAAGGGGCCAGAGCAAGCCACAGGAGCAGTGAGCCTTGGCTAAATTGCAGAATACCATCACAGTTGCGCCCCCCGACACGTGTCCAGTACTGGCCTTCCCAGGTCATTTTCGGTGCTGGCCAGGAGGTCGGACTGGCCGAGGATTGATGTTGCGTCCCGCCATTGCTGCCATTATTGCAGGTAATGCAGGCTGTTGAACTGTTGAATGGCTGAACTGTTGCTGGGCTGTTGGCTTGCCGGTGGCTGTGGCTGGACTGTAGTTGGACTGTAGATGGACTGAGCTAGGCTTGGCTTGGATTGTTTTGCCAGTATTGGGAGTGGCTTTGCCTTGCCCATGCTTGCTTACTTGCTTTGACATGCTTTGTCGTGCTTTGCCATGCTGCTGTATTGCTGGTTCTTCAAGACCCATGTGCCCACCCCACCATCATGTAGCCACAACTGCTACTTCCATTGTGAGGAGAGAATGGGGAGAGTACCAAATACCAAGCCACATGAAGGACATTAATTAAGATGTCCATACTCACTGCATACACGCTTTTAAAAGGATTCCTATCAGGAATGAATGGACGTTTACCACTTGCCTAAGCCTAAGTTCAAGTCTGCTTGTACCTCCATGCTTGCTCCCTAAATCTAAATCTAAGTTAAAAATTTTGGGTGCTGGATGCTCTGTGTAGGCTCAGCTATGGTAGTGCAAAATTTGTGTCAGACGTCTTGACAACCGTTCTGCACATCTTCTTCCATCCTCCACTATTGCTATAGTTGCCATCATTACTATCAATTTGTCAGCCAGTATCAGCAAGTAATCTCCATTTAAAACATCTTTGCACCAGAGACTCATCCAGAGTTTACAGAGAGACAATTAGGCAGAGAGACAATTAGACATAAAAACAAAACTTGAAGATAATAAGCGATCCAAGGCCTGGTTGGGCTGGCATATGTTGGTGTGGTAGAAGTGTTAGTCGCTGCCACTGGAAGGTTGAGCCAGTGGGTAGTGGAGACGGTTCAGCTAGGTACAGATGCGGTTTGCAGGTCCCCTCGTGAGCTCACCCGTCCTCTTGGGCGTCCATGTGGGTCCTTGCAACCCACCAAAAAGCGGAGGATACAGAAGAAGGTCCAAGTTGCTTTCATTGCTGGTTCAGATTGAGCCTTAAAGGAATCAAGTGGCTCTTCAACTGCTATTCTGCCAATGTCTCCTACAGGCCTGGGCATGGGAGGCCTCTATAAATCTAGAAACAGTATGGTTATTGAGTCCTCTCATTCCCACCTAGTGGACTATTTTAGATTACCAACACAAACTCAATGTGGGGAGGAATCACCTCCAACTGACTTGTCAACTATGATACCTTAAGATCCACCTGCAGTCCTATGCTGCTCCAGAGAGGGGTTTTATTTGAGCTTTCATCAAACAAAGTTGTCTTTGACAATTGTCCAACTAAGCATCCAGTGTCTGGTACCGAATTTCTTTCAATGGTTGTTGAAGCAGAGATCCACACGAACCCAGAAGGCTGATTCCCAATACCATCTCAAATCATTACATTGCTGGAATCAGGTCAACAATTTAAGGATGCTGGATTAAGTCAAGACCCATCCAATCGATCAAACCTAAATTTAAGGTAAGCAAATTCTGTGATACTTCTAAGAAATACCAATTAGCCAGAACACATCCCTACAGATATGGGGCTGTCTCTTTCTAAGTTGACTAAGGAAGTCAAACATAGTTCTCCAACTACTGTTACTATTGTTGGAGAGCTTGTTTTTGATGGTTCTGATGCTTTTGATACTCCCACTAAGGAGCATTTTAATTACAATTCTAAGGATGATCATTTTAGTCAAGTCCCGAAAACATGTAAGAAATATTTTGACTTAAAACCAACCTTAACACCATTGAAAGTTGATGTAGATAACTCTATGTTGCAGAGCAAGGTCCCGTAGAGGCAGACAAATTTGACAATTTCTTGAAATCTGTTGATCTCTCATTTTTGGCAACATTTTACGCATTCGGCTATGAAAAGGCTATATCCCCACAAACCTCGGGGTCTGCAGATTCCGGGTTATGAAAGAACATCCTAAACAGAATGGATGCTACTACAGGTTCCCTAAACTTCCATTCTGATAAAATACATATTCAGGTGGAGTTTAATAATGTTGCCCTTTACGTTGCAGGTATAGATTTCAAACTGCATAATTTAACTAACTTGGTTGTAAGAGCACAATCCATTGTAAGTAATCAATTAGCAACTTGTACCTGTGCTTGTATTTTAGATAAAGTTGCAGACCTTCCTATGATAGTGGGATCCCTTGTGGAGGAAGTAAAGAAATTGTCAAACAACCCAAAATGTAAGATAGTAATGTCAACCCTCCCTAAACAAGCACAGGTTTAAGTGCTGGCCCTAGTTTTGATGAATAATTCCCCAAAGGAATCAACTTAAAGGGTGTACACAATCCAAGAAAACAATGTAGCTATAAAAGCCGGCTCTTTTAAAATAATACTAGCTGAGAATATAAACAAAATTACAAATGCTGAGCCTGTTTTGGTGAGGGAAGAGTTGAGAAGGCTCTCCCAGTAGAGATGATAGCTGCGGACAGTACGCAAATTTCTAATGCCTCCAATTCGTCCAAATGCCTAAGCTCACAAACTCCTCTAATGAAAAGGGCCATGAAGAGGTTAAGAAAGGCTCATAACAAATTTAAGAAAGCAATAGCAATGGGTTCTGAAGTAAAGCCAATGCTTGTTTTCCAATCTTTAAATTTAATGATCAACTTTATGGGCTGCTGCAGTCAAAAATGGTAGACCCAGTGGTGGTCTTTTATAGTTCCAGTCAAGTTATCACTTCTAATTCCTGCCAAGTCATCACTCCTATACCTAATCAACAATTTGGCAAGCAGATACCTAAAAAAAACTAGAGTCAAGGGTTGTCCCTGCTAAACCAAGTTAGGCACACCAAAATACTACTGGTCAACAATTACTAGAAAGAACAAATTGTGAAGGAACAAGGATAAGCCAGAATTTCTCGATTGATAAGGAAACCCATCACTCAAGAACTTAAGTAATATCAAATGAGCCTAGTACATCAGATATTTCATACAATGGTAATCAAAAACCTACCTATTTGAGTAATTCTGGGCAATTGTTCAGGTTTAGGAGGGACAGTGGTGAGATTCAAGTTGAACCCCTGACAACTCTGCCTGATGAGACGATAGTCATTACCAATTTAGAGGCTGAAGGCTTGCACCGATACAGGGAATATTTATTGGGCTTATTAGATGAAGTAAAAATTATTTTCCACCCTTTATATGACTCGAGAGGAGTGCATAATCTGCGCAACCCAGAAACTTCACTAAAATTAACTGCTTCTATTCCAACTTTATAATTTATTAAATCCCACGATCTTGTATCTGTTCAATTTACGTAAGAACGTTCTTATCCCACACATTAATCTACCCTTACTACTTGGCCTAATACTGTAAATGCACACAAAATCTTTGAAAGTAGATCTGTCTTTGCTGAATGGGGCACAGAGGTCAGGAAACCTGTTCTACCAAAATATCCTTCGGTACTAATGGCAGTAGTTCCAACGAAGAAGGAAGCTCTGTCTCACAAAAGATCTGCTAAGTTGAATCATGAAACATGGCTCCTATGAGGAGCGATTGACTCCCTCAAGAACCCAGGTAACTATGCTGGTCTTTCAATTACAAACACAATCTCAGGAATATGGACTTATTAACATTTTTTACAAAAACAATGTGCACATGGAAGTCTAGGCTTTGCTCCCCTTTACTCTATCTAAATCAAAACACAGTGGTGTGGCCTGATGCCTGAATGTTTTAGACTCCATGAAAGCATTGATAAGAATCTGCTCTTGGAATATCCATTGCCTTTGGAAAGTGTTGGATGATTTACATACTGTATCCTTCTTACAAACCTTTGAAATCATGATGTTTCAAGAAACATGGAAAGAGCAAAGTACTCCAATAATTGGCCTCAAAGAGTATATTGTCCCAGCCATCCATGCCAAAGGAGGGCTTTCTATGTATATTGCTACTAATTTGGAAGTTAATGCCCAGGCAATAGACTTCCAGCTGTTCTGGTTGCAATGTGTGTTAATAT
Organism: Pleurodeles waltl; assembly: GCF_031143425.1. NCBI lineage: Eukaryota > Metazoa > Chordata > Amphibia > Caudata > Salamandridae > Pleurodeles > Pleurodeles waltl. The sequence goes on from NC_090444.1 coordinate 1,385,924,042, forward strand.
TGTTTTGTTTCCCACCGATCACATTAAACATATATTTGAGTATAAAAAGAAATTGCAAAATGAATCAGTTATGCATACTGTGGGATATTGTTAAATCACTTACACAATATTACCCAAACACCAACCTACTAATCTCTGGTGATTTTAACACTCATCTCACAATGGTATGTTCATCTGATAAGTCAAACAATGATGTTGTTACATTTTTTGTGATCATCTGTGTCAGCTTGGCTTAAATTTGCTTAGAGAAAACTCTTTAACAATCCCATCTACTATACCTACCTTCAAAAACACTAAGCACTGTTTAGTAATTGATTATACTTGCATTTCAGCTGACTTGGCAAACAATATCAGTAGCTATATTATTATACCAAGAGTTGAAGGTGATCACAATTCACAAGCACTAGTCTTAGATCTGCCTGTCCATTGTGAAGGCAAATGCAATGTGCAACTGCTAATAACATCTTCTTAGAATTTGAAAAGATTGGTATGGCACTCTGACAACCAGGTTGAAATATTGTAATTTGCCGAGCTTGTAATTAGATCCAGTATTTCTGATGAGGTATCTGAAGAATCTATGGAGGCCAAGTGGAAAGTCATTAATAATACTATACTTGATAGATTTGCTGCACGCAATACAATAAAAGCTTTTCCTTTGAGGCCAGCTGGTAGCAAATGGTTTACACCTCAACTGCTCCAACAAATGAAGGGCTGCCTATAGAAAGAAAATATTAATTGAGTTGTCTGCCCTTTTCCTCTTCCAAGGATAAATTGAGGATACTAAAGTAAACGTACAAACAAAAGGTATGGCAGGCAAAGATGGCCTACCAACCGGATTTATGGAATAGGCTACTCAGCGTATCCAAGCGAACTACCACTAAGGTTTTTTGGAGGATAATTAATGAACTGGATAAGGTGGTAATATGGCTTGTAGTGCTGATATCAGAGAAAATGACTAGGCTGATTTTATAACCAATATGTATGCTCCTTGTGTGGTTGCTTGTAAAAAGAATGTTTCCTCTTTTACTGAGACTTGTTGTAAATCATGGGTTAATGAAGTTGAGACATGTGAACCCCCAGGAAATAATCTGTTTAGCCAAATGCTTTGTGAACATTTACAAGTCTGGAGCAACTAGATGAGGAAGAGGACGCCTTCTTCATTTTTTCAATTAGAACAAATGGATCCCCCGGCCCAAATGGGCTACCAAACACTATTTTCATAGCCAATCCTGAATTATGGGCAAGGGTGTTGACTCCTTTATATAATACGGTTTTACTGGAGCATGAGTTCATGAATCATGGAAAGTAAGAATTGTCCAGCCCACCAGATAATCCAGCGACCTTTCAGCTAATAGCTTTAACTGATGTTGATGCAATAATCTTTGCTTTCTGACTGTTGGCGGACCTCGAAGACTGGCCAATGGCTCAGCATCTAATACCAATTAATCAATCAGGATTTTGGAAAGGCCAGTTTACAATTGCCAGTCTACTTACACATACCTTGTTGGCAGACCAGGCTATCCTGAAAAAGCAAAATTGATACATCTGCTTAGTAGATCGAAAAGCAGCATTTGACTTAGTCCCCTGCACCATTTTATGGGAAAAAAACCTTTGTGTTGGGGTATTCCCTGCAAATTACTAGGTCTAATTATCCTCCTATATACAAATAATTGGGTCCAGGTAAAGGTGGGGGACAGTTTCAATCTGACTCATCGAATCAAAACCTGTAACGGTCTCCGCAAGGTTGTGTGCTTGCTCCTTGTTCATTTAATCTTTTTATGCCAGAACTGTGTCAGCACTTTGACAATGTTAAAGCCCACCCTCCAAAATTTGCAAAATGCCACTTAAAGTGTCTGCCATATGTGGATGACACAGTTCTTCCTAGTGAGACCCCTATAAGCCTACAACGCCTAATAAAGTAATTTTAGGAATGTACTTTATGTAATTGTCTGGAACTGAACATTAAGAAAACTAAGCTAATGATAATAGGCCCAAACAACACTAAAATCTGTGCCTGTTATGCAAAGGGAGGGTCTTTTGATGTAGTACTAAATTATATGTACTTGGAAATTTTATTTGATGATAAACTTTCCTTTAAAAGTCACTTTAATACCTTAATAGCTAAGACAGCCTCCTCAATTTATTTGTTGAACATAATGTGATAAATTGCGTTGCCAGTCATATAATGGTGCTTAAAATTATGGGAGCCAAGTTGACCCCTTCTCTTGCTCATGGCTCAGTTATTTTCAAAGGAAAAGATGTTAAGTTACTTGACCTGTTGCTAATTTACGGCATGTAAGACTGTTTTTAAGATTTTAAAAGACATTGGTCAAACAGAAATGCCATTTGGGCTTCAAAAACAAGCTTTAGTAAGACAGGTGGCCTTTCCTAAAGGTTTGCATTCCTTATCCTTATCTGATCCAGATTCTCTAGCCTCTGTGTGCTGGCAAGAAATTAATAATTCTATGTATGCTAGTGCCTGGATATCCTATTTGACAAAGTGCTGTCAGAGTTATGCTGTTGTAGCTGGGTTTCCCTGAAATGAACAGAATCTATTTCAAACAGTTTTTAAATCAAAAGACAAAGGTACTGTTGCTACTAGTGGATAACAATTCAATAGCAGGTAAGAAGCATGCTTGGACTGTGATACATTCTTATGATACGCTTGAGATCCAGTCCTTTTTGACTACTTACTTTCAGTCACATATTAGTGGTGTGTTTCTGAAATTATACCTTGGCAGATATCCAACAAAAGATGGCACCCCAAAATGATCAAAACAATGGGCATCTAATAGTTGTAGGCTGTGCAGGTACACTGAGGAAATCTTAATGCTGCATTTTTCTAAAACCACTGTTCATAGAAGGAGGTGTAAGAACATGTCAACAAGCCCTTAAGTAATGTGTATCGGACAAGTCAGTACCATTGATTTGCCAGGTTGGGAAGTTTCTGGAGGTAGAAGAAAGAAGGTTCATATTGTAATCATGAGCACTTTGCACTTTGATATTTGCACCTTGAAACCTGCAGTGGCTAAAACCTTTAAGGTTTTATTATACTGTTTGTATGGTAGCGGGGTTGTGAAGTTTCTGGAGGCAGCGGAAAGGTTTACATTATTATCATGTGCACTTTGCACTTTGATATCTGTACCTTAAAACTTGCAGTGGCCAAAACACTTAAGCCTCACTTATACTATTTAGATTGTAGCAGGATGAATGTTTAAAGTTAAATTTGATTCTGCCACTGTATTTTTGAATCACACTTTTATAGTACGATATGTATATCTATTATTGGATGGCAGCGGAGAGAATGTTTTTCAGTTATGTTTGCTGCTGCTAACCGTTTTTTAAAAACTTTATTTAACGCGCTTTAATCAAGTTAAAAAAGATAGTGTTAAGAAGCACGTTTGCACTATTTAAGACTATGGGGGTCAGTATGACCCCGGCAGTCGGAGATAATGTGGCGGTAGTATCGCCAACAGGCTGGCGGTACTTACCTCCACATTATGACATTGGCGGGTTGGCTGAAGCCAATCCGCCAATGTACCACTCCGACCGCCATGGCGGTAGCAGCCCCTGGACTGGAGATAACAATCTCTAGCCCGGCAGCTGCTATTGTGCCACCGGCTGTATCATGACCCTGCCTACCGCCATGGTTTCTGTGATGTTCTTTCCCTGTCAGTGATAGGAGGTCCCCTCCCCCAACACTCCCCAGATGCTCCCCACCACCCCTTTCATCCACATTCCCCCTTCCAACCTCCTCCCCCATACACACACACACACAGATGCAGACACATACTCATCCACACAGACATACACGTATACATACACACATATATTCATTCATTCACACACACATCTGCACACACATCCAAACATACACGCATTCACATTTCCATTCATACACACACTCACACACATTCATGAACGCACTCTCACACCTTCATACACGTAAGCAAACAACACTAAACACACACTTGCATTCACACACACATACATGCACACACCCCCACACACACAACTACCCCCAACCCCCTCCCCTGTCAGAAACTCAACTTACCTGTTTCCAGGGGGTCTTCTGGCAGGGGACGGGGCGCTGCTACCGTTAGCAGCGTCCGCCAGCAGAACACTGCCAGGCTGCATTATTTCACAAAATACGGCTGGTGGCGGTCTCCTGGCGTAGCGCTGCTGGTGGTAGCAGCACCACCTTAATACCATCCGACACTATGGCCACAGCCGGCTTTCCGACCTTCTTGTGGCAATAATCCAGCTGTTGTCATAATTCGGCGAACGGATGGTATCTGGGCGATGGTCTTTTGGCAGCCGTCGCCACAACGGTAGGCGTTTTTTACACCATTGTGATAATGAGGGCCTATGTTTGCAATTTAATTCTCTTTTATGAATGTGCATTAATTCCAATGTTTACCTTTATTATTCTGGTAGGAATTAATGAATATTATTCTGTACATATCCATGTATCCCAGTAATTATCTAATTGCTTTCTTTTATGTATAACAGTATGTTTGTGTATTTTATATTTTATTGTGTGTTATTTGAAATGACTTTTAGCAATCAAACATTAATCTACTTAACAACACCATGCCTCTCATGACTGCTTCAAACAAGAATCAACATCATTGGCAACCACTCTCCCAATGTCCGGTACACCTCTCTCCACAGCATCTCCACAGATCCAACTTTCGTCCTACCCTGATACAATGGATAGCTATGTGGGCCCTCAAAAATCCTCTCCCCGGAATGTTAAATGCGAAAGATAGTAAAACCTAATTTTCAACAACATCTCCTGCGATTTCAGTTTGCAATTGTGTTTCCCAGGCACTTTAGGCATGTTTTCTAGGTCTCAAGTTTTGCCTTGCTGGAATGCCTCTTAGGCAATATTACAAGTACAGTCATAGTGGTAACCCTTGAGTAGCCATCCCAGCAGCAGATGAATCGTAAGGTCTCACCTCTGCACTTCTGCCACAAACCTTTGTGAACCAGATGCCTGAAAGAAAGAATAAGAGATAGTGGGGGTTATTCTAACTTTGGAGGAGTGTTAATCCGTCCCAAAAGTGACGGTAAAGTGACGGATATACCACCAGCCGTATTACGAGTTCCATAGGATATAATGGACTCGTAATACGGCTGGTGGTAAATCTGTCACTTTTCCGTCACTTTTGGGACGGATTAACACCTCCTCCAAAGTTAGAATAACCCCCAGTGTGTGCTTGTTCAGGAGACATCTGCATTAGTACTACTTCTTTTAGAGCTTAGGAATATTGGCAAAAGCATAGGTCCTGGAACATCATACTTTATAAACAATTAATCTGTGCAACTGAAACAGTCTTTGAAGATACCCAGGCATGAGAACAGAACCTATGCTATCCCTAACAGGAACCATGTGGACAGAGAATACTACAAGGATCAATGATAAGCTGACAATAACTTGTGTGTACAAGTCAACCATCAGAGTAAGTAGTCAATTATCAGAAAGTTCAAATAACTGTGGGTGATAAAGAAAGTGCATTGTGACCAAACTCTGAACCTAAGTCCTTTTCGGAGGGGGGGGATTATAAGATAAAATTGCATGTGAAAATAAGTTTACCAATTTATACAGAAGTAAAAGAAAACACAAATCTCAATTGGCTACCACTAGATAACATCCTAATGAAATGCTGTTTATTGGGAAACTGAGTAGCTTATCGTTTTAATCACTAGATCACTTCCCTGGGTTGAAAGAGTTGATGATTATAGGAGGGTGACACCTTTGTGAGGATGGCTAGCATTTAGAAGAGTGAAAAGTCACCTAAGACCATTATTAAAATACACATGAAAAAGTGATAATGGTAGAAAAATTGGAGTTAACTTAAACTTTATTGTGTCACATAAAGTATCCTTTACAAATTTTGACTATTCTATGATAAATCCCTTTGCAATAGGAATTAGAGAGTAGGATCACATGGAATTTCAGGATGAAACAGCAAATAAGCCTGTAGGTTGGATTGCAAATATGCTATAAAATGCTTTGCCACATTAAGATAAAAAATATAAAAGAGCCAAATCTGGTACAAAACAGGAGCAGTTAAAAAAAATACATATTAAAAAAAATGAAGGATACTACACAGCCTGTTTGGAGTGATAGTTACTCTCAAAAATTCACAAACAAACTCATGTCGAAAAAGAGCATCTGTAAAACCAATATACTTTTAATAGCTGTTTTTTATGTATGGGACTGAAAGTTTTGCTCTGTTCAGTTATGTGTGTTAGTTTAAAGCACAGCTCACCTTGAGGCAGAAGCTGTATGGGCTGAGCAAGGGTCGCAGCTAGGTGAAGTGCCAAATTTTCAGTTTCTTGGAGAATTCAAGAACTTAGGAGGAGACTCTGATGTTCATGCGCAGCTTGTTGCACTCTTGTGGAGCCCTACCTCCTCCTTACACAGACTAACAACCACCCATGCAACACGTCACACATGCATGTGTGCTCCCAACACCTGCTTACTCACCAAAAGCACTAAAGAGATATGGAACTGCATAACAATGCTCCAGACCTGCTCTTTCAGGTCACATGGCTAAACCCAACCTTTGCACCAGACATCGCTACAACCATCCTTGCGTGCTACAAGATCAGTAGGCAATACCATCAGCACAAGCCCAGAGATAGAATCTCCATCATAGTCTAAGACACAATCAGCTACAGCACCTACTGGGACACCCTCACCAGGTACATGGAACACATCATGTTTAAGATATACTTTACAGCCACTTTCTCCCTAGGCAGAACCCTCATATACAGGCCAGTAGGACTCTGCACCAATTTCTCCAGTGACATCACAGACCTTGTTGTACCCCTCATCATTAGCACCAGCACCTTCAACTGGAGACCATAACTTTCACCTAGAAGACCACACCAACCTAAACTTTATGGCCCTTCAAAAAACCTTGAATAACCTTGGCCTCACCCAGAATGTTACTTAAACCATCAACACATTGTTGTACATCTATTGGACCAAATGTTCTCCTCATTCAGAAATATCACAGTCAACAAGTCAACAACTATGACCTGGAGAGACCACATCCTCATCAGTTTCAGCATACCATCACAGAAGAGGCCCTCATGACGCAAGCACTGAAGCACACTAACAACTTACAGAAAGCCATCAAGAACGCCAAGAATTGGATCACTGCAAGTATCGACACCCTGGCTTCCATCAAGCACAACCTAACAGAAAGAACCCAACCACCGGCCAACTAGTACAAAGAGAAATTCAAGCTGATGAAATGGCATTGCAAAAGATTGGAGCACAAACATAGGACAAGTCAAGAAACCTTGGATAAAGACATCTTCAAATCTACCCTAAAACACTACCACCAGCAGATAAGGAACTCCAAATGCACAGCTTGGACACCACATCAATGCCAGCACAAACAGCAGCAAGGAAATCTTTGCCATCAACAAAGATTTCACCGCTCCTTCTTCTGTCTCCAGCAACATCACCCCCTCACAAGAACTTTGCAACAAGCTCTCAAAATTCTTCTGTACATAATCACCTCCAAATAAAGTAACTTCAACACTTAACCAGTCCCCATCACTGATGGATCTCAGCTTCCTATCACAGCCGAAGAACAAAGCCTGACCTCATGGCCCGCCATCACAACTGTCGAAACCACTGCTACTTCGAGGGCCCCATCTGACACTTGCCCCCATTATGCTTTAAACAAAGACTCCCACAAATTAGCTAAGCACTAAAATCCATCCTCAATGGCTCCATTGAACAGCCAATTTCCCAGACACCTGGAAATCCAACACCGTCACACCCATGCTCAAGAAACCATCTGCTGACCCGGCCGTGCTCTAAAACTACAAACCCATCTTTTTCCTACCACACCAAGCCAATGTCTTAGATCGATTAATAAATCAACGCCTCACATAGCACCTCATCAACCACCAGCTCCTTGACCCCATGGAGTGCATATTCAGGCCCAATCACAATGCAGAACTAGTACTCATGACCGCCTTAGACAAGATCCACATGATTCTTTACAAAGGAGACATGGCAGCCCTCATGGTTCCATATATCTCAGCAGGATTTCCTTCTGCTCGTGTCCTGGATCACATGACTGTTGATGGCTCTGCTGTTGGGATTTGTGTATTCCTTCCAAACAGTGACACAACTGGGACTAGGTATAGACGGAATGGGATGGCTGAGGGCAGAGCAGCACCCTGCCCCCATACACATGAAAGGTTTTTACCTCCAGCACACACACAGGAACCTGATACCAGCCTTTTGTCACATCAGACAGTTTAGAGCCTTGGCAGGGGAAGGGAAGAATGTTCCAGGGCCACAGGTTAGAGATAGTACACAGAATCCTTCCATAAAAACAGGCTGACACCAGGTATAAATATGGGACCCCCCAAAACTATGCTTCTCATCCCTTCTGGGCTTGCAAAACACTTAGAAGAAGGACTGCTCTGCTGCCCTGCTTCTGGAAAGACTGCCTTGCTGCCCTGCTACTGGGGGGACTGCCCTTCTGCCTGAGGAAAGAAGGTTTGAGCTGCTCCTTGAACCTAGGTCCACCAGAGTGAATCCGCTCTGGCGGGTCTTGTGTGCAAGGTACAGTGACATAACAAGCTCCAGATACCCTGCAGCCTACATGCCTGCTGCTGCTGGCCCCCAATGTATGAGTCCAACCCCCAAGTGGTGCCTCCCACAGATCCTGGACCCTTGGTCTGGTGCTAAAGTGTCCTCTTCCTACCAAAATCCAAAGCCTGGAATTCCAAAATGTTTCTGCAAAAAGTGCTGTGAGGACTGATTGGAGACAGGGGGACCTACCTGCGATCAGACTAAGGTGCATTGCTGGTGAGGTTGACTTCCCCACAACTCCCACTGAGGGCACCCCTTAGCGCCCCCTACTGCCATCACGTGTGCACCGTATTTAAAATATGGCGCACCATGGCGCAGGGTAGGAGGCAATAGCGTAATTTTTCATGAAACTATTGATGTACTCTGCGTGAATAGCGCCAAAATATTGACGCTACTCCTGCAGAGTACATAGGACCCAATTCTATAGAATGGAAGGCCCCTTTTAATCTTATAGATTTCCTTACACCATTTTTCCAGCTCCCCTAACCTGGGAATGCCCTTTTTGCATACATTATGCCTGGCTCTGGCATAGTGTAGCGCAAAGGGTTACAGAGTGGCGCAATGCATGCATTGCGCCACCCTGTAAATAAGGAGCGGTGATTTTGGCCTCGTTGGGCCACATTAACATAAAAAACAAAGACGTTAATGTGCCGCGGGGTGGTGCTGGGGCACTATAAATATGCCCCTAAATTATTTTCCACAGCAGCAAATACCCTTCAGTGGGACCTGCCAGCAGCAGTAATTGGCCTTGTGGGACCTCTTCAGCTACAGCCTGGAGCCTCGTCCCACTGGCTGAATCCAAGCTCCAGAAAACTTTCCAAGTTTGAAGGTAAAAAGCTTTACAAGGCATGACGAAGACCAGCACCCCATCGATGAAGACTACCCCCTCAGCCTGAAAATCCAGCTTCTTCTGCTTAGAGTTTTGCAGCCTTTGTCAAGACCTGCACCAGGATCTCATCCAGACGCTCCTGTCTGAAGAACTTTTTCAAGAATTTACTGTACGTCTGAGGGTAAGCAGAGATCAGGCCAAATTCATCCCTTGTATCCAACCCCTGCACCATTGTGGTTGATCTTAACAGTGTTGCACGAGCATATACCTGCAGTTTGCGCTTTGATCTTTTAGGTGCTTGATTTCATTAAAACCTTTAAAAAATCATAACTCTGGTTCAACTGAATGGATTTAATTTGATTTGGTGTTATTTCATTTATTAATATTTACTCTTTTTTTAGCTGGTATGGTTTTTTTTCCATGTGCTATGCTAATTTTATTACTGTTTGTGTGCTGCCTAAATAGAATACTTATTGCATCCAAGTTCAACCAGACTGCTTTTGTACCAGTCTACCATAGGGTCAAGCACAGGTTAATTTAGTAATGTTTGTGGTTCTTTTGTGGTTTTGTGATGAATGCCAGGTCCAAGAAAATATGGACCTGAATTATCTAGCAGTCTGCAGGAGCGAAACCAAGACCATGAGGCTGGCAACTTGCACACTGCACCAATAACTGTGTACACCAAGGAGCTCCCAAGGGAAGGGGGTTGGGAAAGAGAAAATAAGAAGGTTGTCCCACTTCTTCTATGAATTGAGCATACCATCATCAACCAAGCCTTTTTTTCAGCTGCTGAACTCTTTTTCCTGGCTAGAACAAACAGGTGGTAATTTGCCTTACTGTGCAAGTAATGATATCTATTTTGTTTTCTTTGCAGGTGATCTCCTTGAGCAGAAAATGTTGATTCCAAATGTCAGGACAGAAGGTAGGTGCCACAGCAGAGTATGGTCCTCAGGATAAGGTAAGTGGTGCCACGATTTAAAAAAGCAAACAGGACCTAGGGGCATACATACTCTCTTCTGGGAAAGTCTGAGAAGCCTAGAAGCCTAGCAGGTGGCACATAGAGGGGTACTGCTTTTATACAAGACTGCACCCTTGATGGCAGCCAATCCCCAAGGCCATGAGAGTATGCTGGGTTTACAGGGGCTGTAGGAAAGAGGTCAAAATTAAAAGGGCAATGGCTGTAGGAAGGAGACCAAAATTAAAAGGGCAATGGCAGTGTGGGACCATGGAACCCTGTACATAAGGAGCAGTAGTATGGGGAGGTGGGAGGGTCAAGATAACAGGAGGAAGAGGGTGGACAAGATCTGGACTAATAGGGGACGTAACCAGGCAGCACATATAGCGCAGGCAGACCGAAACACAGAAATGAAAGAGCAAGGTCCTTTTAATTTAATTTAAAGGGCTGTTTTTTATCTTCAGTAGGTTTTTGGTCTCAGATATTTCTTGTTACCGAAACAAATATGGTGACCACCTGCACACTGAGAAAGTCCTCTTTCTATTTCTGTTTTGGACGGCAGTGTGATATTCTGGCAAATGTTTGTAAAGGCTATCAATATGGCATGTAATCGCAGTGCCAAGAGCACATTGCTTAACTTGTTATATGATGGGACAAGAACCGTAAATGTAATAGATTTGTTTTTAGTCACTTTTGGTCTCAGATATTTCCTGTTGTTTATATACCACTATAGTTATACAGTACCTATAAACAATAAAAGACAATATTCAGTGTTACCAAAAATAAAGGTACTTTATTTTAGTGACACAAGGCCACAAATATCTTAGAGGTAATACTCCTTCTGGAGGTAAGTTTTCTACACAATATATACACTAGACAGCAAAATCAGGTAAGTAAATAGTCATAGGATAGTGCAAACAATAGAAAATACCATAGAATGCAATAGGAAGCAATAGGCACGGGACAACACAAACCATATACTAAGAAAGTGGAATATGAATTACAAATTCCCCCCTAGGCAAGTGTAGTGTGCAGAGGGGTGCTGGGAGTGTAAGAAACCCACAAAGGTGAGTAAAATACGCCACCCCAGATCCCAGGAAAGTAGGAGCAAAGTACTATAAGTCGTGATTAGAGTTATTGCAAGAACCAGGCAAGACTGCAAACCACAAATGGTGGATTCCTGGACCTGATGACCTGTAAAGAGAGGAGACCATGTCCAGAAGTTGCAGAAAATTCCAGGAAGGACAGGAGCCCCTGCTAACCTAGAAGATGGTGCAAAAGAGGATTCTCCGGTTGGAAGAAGTCTGCAGAAGAGCACCAAAGAAGATGGCTGCAGGTTCCTCCATGATGCAAAGGATGTACCACGTGGAGATGTTGGATGCAGGTGAGTTACAGCGTTGGATTCGTCCAACAAGCCTTGGTTTAAGCAATGTCATGGATTGCGTCAGAATGGCACTGCCTGGAACCAGGAGGGATCTGGGGGCCTCAACTCAGACTGAGGAGGTAGAGGTGGCTCCCAACACTGGAGGGAACCCACAGGTCACCAGGCAGCACCCATGGGAGTCCCAGGACATGGGAACAAAGAAGGTGCAAATTGAAGTTGCTACAGCACTGCAAAAGAAGGTCCAACGCTGCTGGAGAACAACTCAGCGAGTTGAGCATCACAGGACAGAGTGCTGGGGACCTGGGCCAGGCTATGCACAAAGGATTCATGAAAATAGTGCACAGAGGCCTCAGGAGGTGAAGATGACGCAGTGCACAGGGGTACTGTCGCAAACAGAGAAGGCAAGCTCTTACCTCCTCCAAATGTGGACAGCTGTCCCTTAGGACAGTCTGTGTCGAAGGGGTCCACTTCCTGTGTTCCTGGGAGCACGATTGTCACCAGGAGAGGAGTCCCAGAGAACCAGTTGTAATCTTAGAAGGTGCCTACTGGAGTAGGGAAGTGACTCTGTCACTTCACAGGAGATTTCTTCAGTCCTTCTGGTTCAGAGTGAAGACAGGGAGTCCCCAGAGCATGCACACATTGGAAACTGTTGCAGTTGCTGGCTGGAGCTGAAGTTGCAGAGTCGCAGTAGCATTTCTGGATACTTTGCTGCAGTTAGTGGTTCCTGGAGCAGTCTGTGGTTGATCCGTGGTTAGAGGATGAAGCATGAGTTGCAGAGGATTCCTGGTGGACACTTGGATGCTGAATCTGAAGAAGAACACACAGGAGAGACCCTAAATAGCCCTGAGAGGGGGATTGGCTACATAACCAGGTGTGCACCTATCAGGAGGGGTCTCTGACATCACCTGCTGCACTAGCTGCTCAGAGATCTCTAGCTTGTCCCCATACCTTGGAAATCAAGGTGGCTAATGCCAGGGATACACTGGAGGAGCTTTGGGCACCACCCGTGGGGTGGGGATGGACAGGGGAGTGGTCACTCCCCTTTCCTTTGTCCAGTTTCGTGCCAGAGCAAGGACTGGGGTCGCTGAACCTGTGTAGACTGGCTTATGCAAGGAGGGCACCATCTGTGCCCTTCAAAGCATTTCCAAAGGCTCTGGGAAGCTACCCCTCCCAAGCCTTTAATACCTATTTCCAAAGGGAGAGGGTGTAACACGTGTCTCCCGCAGGAAATGCTTTGTTCTGCCTTCCTGGGACTGAGCTGCTCAGACCCCAGGAGGGCAGAACCCTGTCTGTGAGGTGGCAGCAGCTGTAGCTGCAGTGTAAGCATCAGACACCTGGTTTGGCAGTACTGGGGGGTCATGGTGGAGCCCCAGGTTGCATGGGATTGCCCCCCAACCAGAATTGGAATGGGTGACAATTCCATGATCTTAGACACCTTACATGGCCATATTCGGAGTTACCATTGTGAAGCTACATATAGTATTGACCTATATGTAGTGCGCATGTATAATGGCGTCCCGGCACTCGCAAAGTCTGGGGAATTGGCCCTGGACAGTGTGGGGGCACCTTTGCTAGTGCAAGGGTGCCCTCCCACTTAGTAACTTTGCACCTAGCCTTCAGTAAATGTAGGTTAGACATACAGGTCACTTATAAGTTACTTAAGTGCAGTGAAAATGGCTGTGAAATAGTGTGTGCACTATTTCACGCAGGCTGCAGTGGCAGTCCTATGAAAGAGTTTGTCTGAGCTCCTTATGGGTGGAAAAAAAAATGCTGCAGCCCATAAGGATCTCTTGGTACCCCAATGCCCTGGGTACCTAGGTACCATATACTAGGGACTTATAAGGGGGTCCAATGTGCCAATTGGAATTGGTAAATGAAGTCACTAAACTATAGTGACTGATTTGGAACCAGAGAGAGCATAAGCACTGACGTTCTGGTTAGCAGAACTGTAGTGACAGAGTTAAGCACTACTGACAACACACACATTAGGCCACAAACTAAGAGCACTGGGGTCCTGACTAGCAGGATCCCAGTGAGACAGGCAAAACATACTGACTTGCAGGTAGAAATTGAGAGTAACAGCACTTCCCTATAGCAAGGATGCACAGGGAACTGACTGCTCGGCCTCCTATGGGGACCCCTCCTCGAGCCATTATAGCCCACCTCTTAAATTAAATTATAGAGAGGGAGGCGGCTAGGGTAAATTCTACACTGCAATATGAAGGATGAAACATTGCCATTTACCTGTCTATACACATAAGTTTCAAGAGAAACGCAAGACCTTCGTAGAGGTAAAAAAAATGCCTCAGAGCTATGAACATTTGCTATATGCTGTTATATCCTGCTAAAATGGAAATCTTCTATACTGAAGAGACACTGGCAGTCCTGCTCCGCCACGCCAGCAGTGGCGGCCAGACCGCCGACAGTGTGGCAGTGCAGGACTGCCCAATTATGACAACAGTAGTGAACTGGTGCAGCCAGTTCACCACCTGTACCACCCGGTGGTAAGGACCGACTGGCCGAAGGTTAACCACCTTCGACCCGGCCGTCCACCTAACACTGCCCGCGGTATTTTGAGTATCTTTACCACCAGGGATTCTGTGGCGGCATCCCCGCCACAGAATCCCTGGCTGTAATGATACTGGCGACAGGAATACTACTTTCTGTCTCCACTGCGGACTCCCAAAAAAAAACCTCCATGTAGGACTGTACCCCCACCCCTGACCCCATCAGAAGCCCCCCACACTCCAAGCTGTGACACCACCCTCCCACAGATCCCCATTCTGTACCCCTGCAATCCCCATTCTCAACCCCCACCCCCGTACATCCATGCAGGCACAAATCACACATACATACATGCACACATACATGCGCACTCATTCACACACAGATGCACACACGGACACGACACCCCGCCCCCGCATACATGCATTCACACAAGCACACATACACTTGCATGCACACGCACACATACACACACAACACCTCCACCCCCCTCCATTCACACAAACACCCCCCCCCATAAACGCACACAACACTCAACAATCCCGCCCTTGGTAGATCACCTTACCTGGTGGTCATCTGGGAGGGAATGGGGTCCATGGTGCTTGCTCCTTCGCCAGCAGCCTGTCACCACAATACCGACGTGCTGGTGGTGCAACCTCCAATAGACCGCCGAACACTAGTATGGCTGCTGGCTGCTTCCCTGCCTAAAAGTGGCAGAGAGCAGCCAAGAGGCCATAACACTGACGGTCATGTGGCCAGCGCGACATTGGCAGTCTTTATAAAAGACTGCCAATGTCAAAATGAGGACCTCAGTTATTTGAGCGAGCGGACAAAGTTTAGTCATGGATGGACATGGTCACCCTGGGATGGCGTTGAACCTGTGGGCGACGACTGGCGCAACAGGAGGAATCCACTCGAGGGAGTACTGGCCGAGTGGTGATTCGTGAGGACGGCACAATGCCTCCTGCCGTTAAAGAACAGGAACCCTGGAAAAGGAGCTCTATTGAAGCTGAGACAGCACTTACACCATCCAACGGAGATGAAGCAGTACATTGGGACTGAAACTGCGCATGGCGAGTGAGTCCCATGACCATGGGAATTCCATGTTGCCATAGACTCGGGCACCCATATCCTTTATACTGCAATACTGCAATGTTTATCATGTATCAAGACAATTACATCAATCGGGTAATACCAGGACTTCGTTACCTTGGTGGGAGGAGATGAAGGGGATTATGTGGACATTATTTGCTGGGTGGAGAACAACATTATGCTTTAGATATAAATACATAAGTATGGATCACAAATATAATGGGTTGTGGTATGCTTCATTACCTGAACTGTTATGCGTTGATAGATGTCAATATGCTGTATCTGCCTCTTGAAGAGATCTCAAGTGAGACATAACTGGAATCAGTACCCATCATTGTGCTATATAAAGTGTTAGTGAGGGTGGACTGGGTATCAAGAGTTCACACTGACGGTTATTACTGTTGAGGGGAACTACTCGTTTTAGTGGGTGAGGGTAGGGAGGTAGTGTGGGTCCTGACACGTATAGACATGTGGACGAGAAAACATGTCCAGGGTGGTATGGAAGGGGAACTGTTTTGTTAATCTGTTATATGGGTACTTCTTACGAGATCATGAATGCATTGTTCAAGGTACATCGCTACTACGAACCTACATGCAATATCCTACACTAAATATGTGGAATCTCCTAACCTGGAACATTTGGGCTTCGGGATCCTATCAGAAACGCTATAGAGTGCTCTCCATAGTTAAAAACGACAAGGGTTAAGTATTGCATGCCTACAAGAATTGCACCTTACTGATCTGAAAGCAGAAAAACTTGCCAAAAAATGGAGTGGTCAAGTCCATATGCTACTTATTCCTCATATTCCTGCAGTGTTCTGGTGTGGTTTGCTCCAGCGGTCCCTTTCACACTGACATATATTGAGACAGACATTGAGGACCGTTTTCTGTTTTTTAAGGGTACACTAGACGGTATTGAGGTGGCATTAGTGGATGTGGATGGATAGTAATTTTTACGAAGCAATCAGGGGATTGCTAATTCCCATAATAGAAGCTAAAATATTCTGGGTGGGAGACTTCAATTGTGTTCTGGATGGAGAATTAGATCGGCATCCCCCACGCCCAAATACTAAATCCAGGATGACAGCAGAACCGCGGGAAGAAATGGCCCAGCTGGGATTGAAAGATGTGTGGAGGGAGGTCCACCCTGAACAGAGGGAATACATATGCCACTCAGGAGGGAATACAGCACATATAGTAGGCTGGACAGAACCTTGATGTCAGACCATGTAGCCCCAAGGGATGGGGAAGTGGAGCACCTCTCCTGTTACTTATCTGATAATGCCCCAGTGGTGTGTTCACTGGACTGGGGAGTTAGCGTTGAACTGACCAAAATTGACCAAAACATGGAGATTTCTTTCCGATATATTACATGAGGTGCATGGGAGTGACACATTGGCAGAAATACTCCAACACAACTTTGCTGAAAACTGGCTAGGAACACAAAGCTGAACCATGGAGTGTGAAGCGATGAAAGCAGTTCTTAGGGGTCAATGCATAAGATTAATGTGTTGAGTGCTCAAAACTCTGCAAGCAGAACTCCTTCAGGAGGAGAGAAAACTTGCAGCATGCCAGAGGCTGTCGCCTGCCCATAGCGAAGGGAGAAAAGACAAGTCTGTTCTACTTTTCAAGATGTTATCACTGAGAGAGCAACTTGAAAAATGCACATTGAAATCATAAAGAAAATTGCTACATAGTGAGGGGGATAACTCTGGGCGATTGCTGGAGTGGATACTGCACTGTGAAACACCATGCACATCTACCATGCGCCTAAAGACAACGGTGGGGGCTGATGCATGCATACAGACTGAAATAGTAGACACTCAAGGCACACTTGGAGCAGGTTTACTTCAAAGTTGGCGGATGGGACACAGCTGACCACCAGACTTTCTGGGAGCTCTCACTCTACCGCAGATTAGTGATTTAGAAGCGCAGGAATTGGACGCAGACATTAAAATTGAGGAGCTTAAAACAGACCTTAGGACACTGCCAGTAGGGAAATCGCCAGTTAGTGATAGCTTCCTGGATGGGTTTTATAAGACTTACATAGTGCACAAGTCTTTGATTACTGGAAGTATTTCTAGAAGCCAAAATGAAAGGGATTTAGCCCCACGATGTGGAATGGATGCATCATAATGATACCAAAACTTGGCTTGGACCCTTCTGTGTAGGTCCAAGCCAACTCCTTACCGTGATTAACACTGACACCAAAATTCCGTCTATGAACAGTGATCACACGGCTGGTGAATACTGATCAGTGCAGTTTCATACCTGGCAGGAGCACTGTCAAGAACCTAAGGCGGTTAATGCATGTAATACATGAGACTGCAAGCTCCCAGGACGAGATTGTGGTGGTGTCAGTAGACATTACTAATGCCTTCAATGCAGTGGACTGACAGTACCTCATGGTGGTGCTGACAGCCATGGGCTTTGGCCCTACATTTCGGTCCTGGATATCCCTGTTATATACTGAAACGATGGCCACAGTAAGAGTGGGCTGCTGGTGCTCGACTCCATGGACTGTGGGCAGGGGTACAAGGCAGGGGTGTGTGCTGTCGCCCTTACTATTTGCTTTGGCCTTGGAGCCACTTGCAATCCTTATCATGCAAACCCTTATGGACATGGGTGTCAGGTTGGTCAACACGACCTTCTTGGTGTTGTTGTGCGCAGATGACACCCTTTTGTACCTCAATGCCCCTTGGGAATCACTGCACTATTAATTCAACATTTGGACAAATTCAGGGATATTGCCAGCCTAAGAATTAGTTTGGATAAATTCTTAGTCCATCGATTGGACTTTCTTGACAGGGTGGATCCTGTGACGCTACCCCCCTTTCGCTGTGATGAAACACCAAAAATTATTGCTATCTATGCATGATGATAGCATCTACTCCCCAGAAACAAATGCAATATAATATAGACAGACTGGTAGATGTTTTAAGGCCTTGGTATAAATCTGGTTCATGCTTCCATTGTCCATGATCGAGTGCATAGCAGTGGCAAAAATGGTCTTTGCGCCCCAATGCCTCTATGTACTACAACACTCATTTGATACACTCCTACATGCAACCTTCCAACAACTGCACTCACTCCTTACTACACTCATATGGACAAACAGACAAAGTAGGGTGGCACAGGAACATTTACACTTGCCATTGCATAAAGGAGGCCTTGCCCTCCCTCACATGGAAATGTACTATCTCGTATCCCAATTACGGCACACTGCACACTGGCTTTCGGAAGACATGAACTGGGAAAAGTCATTACTGGCAGATAGCGGCAGGGTGATCACACTGCCACAATTGCGTTACTGTGGCGTTAGGGCCACTGAGAGAGTACCTTACCTTATTTCACACAAATCAGCCTTGTAGGAACAGACAGTAAAAGGGATGCTAGGGAAGGCACCCTTTGCCAGGGACCTTTGATTCTGGGACTTGCCCACCTTCTGTTTATTTGCCAAAGCTGTAGACACCACAGTATGGAGGGAGGAGGCTACAAAATCCTAGGTGATCTTTACCCTACAGACACCTGCATCACATTTAAAGTGGCATAGGACACGTTAGTTCTGGGGGAGGGACAATTTCTCCTACACACCAGTATGGTAAATATACTTAAAGATATTTGGCCAAAGAACCCCAACACATCTTCGACCTCACTGCTACACCGAGCCCTCCTGGTTCTGGGGCAGGCACATTTAATCAAACACATGTACAAAGCACTCTTAGCAGATAAGCCAGAACTTCAGTTGAAATCCAGAAATGCATGGGAGTAGGATGTCGGCGAACATTTTACTGGCACACACTGGTAGAAAATGTGCCTGCTGGTGCACACTGTATCTAGTTATGCCAGATTTAAATTGCCTCATTTTAATTATCCGCATCACACTTATATTATGCTCATATTACTACATAGGTTTGACCGATTAAGGATGAAGGGGTGTCCCCAATGTCAGGAACAGAAGGCCACCTTTCAGTACTTGGCTTGGTGCTGCCCACTGGTCCTGGGGCACTGGGAGGAGGTTTGCAACACTTAGAACACATTTGTGGGATACACATTGGTTTATGGGATGGTTTTCTTCAGTTTTGTTGACAACAGTTTAAAGAGAACCCTTTGGGGAATTAATATGAAGGTTCTTCCTGCTCCTAATGTGAAGTTGAGCAATAACCACATTTACAGCAATTTTGGCTATAGGGTGATTGTTATCCAGCCAGATGACAAAATATGTACCACTGTAGACAAGACTCTTGGCGGAGCTGCATCAGGTGACAAGAAAGAAGAGGACACACTTTCAAAAGCAGACTCTTAGCTTAGAGATGGGCAACAATAAGATAGAAGCAAACACCATGGAAGAAATTGGCATTGTCTACTGTTGAACGCATAAGATCTTGATTTTCTTCGAAATGTTCCACTTTTATCACTGTTGCCATGTTCTAAAGCCATTGTATCTATGCATTAGATGTAATGTTACCTATTAAATATTTTAAATATTTTTAAATACTCATTGAGCTTACTCCAGCTGCTTGCCTATTGGGAGATGTGCAGTTCCATGAGGCGCAAAAAATTGAATACAAATTCATACATTTAATACTTATTTTGGCTGGGTCTACAGGTGCCGTAGGTGAATCATTGGAAAAGAGAAGTTGTGGAATTGGTGGTAGCAGATGAACTAAGGCCCATTTTTATACTTTTTTAGCGCAGCATTTGCGTCGCTTTTTGACGCAAAATCGGCGAAAACTTACAAAATACAACTGGATTTTTTAAGTTTGCACTGATTTTGCATCAAAAACTGACGCAAATGCGGCGCTAAAAAAGTATAAATATGAGCCTATGGCTTAAATGGGTAAGAACTGATGATAAAGCTGCAGATGACCTTCAAATGTGGAATGCACTAATAGGTAAGTTTGAAACAGTAGATAACCTCTCACTGGAGAACTCAACAGATGAGGAGGTATAAATATACATAACACTGGTCTTTTTCCTAATGTATGGGGAAGTAACATTGGCTTTGGTAATATATATTAATGTAACTGAAAAAATGATGTGGTCATTCAGAGACATGACTAAAGCTGTATAAGGCAAATGACTGAATGTAGCATTGATCTTGTTTCTTATTAACGTTGTATTATGTTTTATTTCTTTTTTAAGGGCCATGTTTGGCCTCAAGTATGTAGCAAGGAAAATAATAAAAAGAGATGACTATGCTCATTTTCATGGACATCCAATCCCTCTTACAAAAACAGGTTATTCAAATTTCTCTCCCAGACCATTCAGGGTTTTTCAGCTCCCTTTTTCTGGTTCAGAAGAAAAGCAAGATGATGCGACCAGTCATCAACCTCAGACTTTTCTAACAATTTGTAGTGTATTGTCACTTCTAAATGGAGACACTAATTTACCTCAGAGACTTCCCTTGTCAACATGATTGGATGGTAAGATTAGACTTACAGGATGCCTATCTTACAATTCCATTTCATCCTTCCCACTGGAAATTTCTTCAGTTCTAGTGGCAAGGTCAAACTTACTGATTTACCTCCCTTTCCGTCGGTCTTTCTTCGACACCACAGTGCTTCACAAAGGTAATGAAACCTATCATCCCTTTCCTCGGGGCTCTAGAAATCAGACTTATACGTAGACAACATGTTAGTCATGAGTCAAAAGAGTCAAACTCTAAGCAATCAGCTTAATTTTTCGTGTTCTCTTCTTTCACATCTGAGTTTTCTCATAAACATAGAAAAATCGATAATGATCCCTACGTACCAAATTTAATTTCTATGTAAATCTACACCTTCCACAAGCAAAAGTAAAACTGATAAAACACAAGATTCTTCATACTCTTCACAGTGCTCAAATCTCAATCAGAACCCTAGCATGGATAGTAGGTCTTCTTTCTTTTTCTATACAAGCCTTTTCTCCAGGTCCTCTTCATTACAGAGCTCTTCAAAGATAAAAAATTCATCATCTTCACAGATGCCTAATACTTGGCGATTCCATCAGCATCGACCCAGAGTCCCAGCTAGAACTCCTGTGGTGGTTAGACCACTTAGATGTTTGGAATGGCAGGACTATTTTTGCATCAGCCCCAGATCTTGTATTAGAATCAGATGCAAGCATAACAGGATGGGGCCGCTCGCTGTAGTACAATCTCTACTGGAGGTACATGGTCTCTAGAGGAGTCCAAATTGCATATCAATTGTTTAGAGATGCTGGTCGGCTCCTTTGCAATCAAAAGCCTAGTAAAGGACAGGGTGCAATGCTCTTTCTTTCTACGTATGTACAGCATCTCAGGGGTTCATTACATTAGTCATTTGGGCAGTATCAAATCCAAACCTCTAGAATAACTAGCAAAGAGTCCTTGGGAATTCTGTCTGTGCCCAAAATTTCCGTTTGAGCCATTTGATGGATGTCAGCGATTAGGAACTTCATCTATCAGTCTTCTGATCTCTGTCTCAAAAATGGAGTCCTTTTCATATCGGCCTTTCCACTTCTCATCTGAATTCCCACCTCCCTCATATCTTCAGTTTGTGTCCATATCTTCTAGCCCTCGCTACAGATGCATACTCGCAGGATTGGTCTCAGCCAACCAACCATGCCTTTCCTCCCTTTCTGATGATCAACATCAGTCCTGGCACATTGATTCTTGTGGCCCACTTTTGGCAATCAAAGGTATAGATTCCTCCTCTCCTTGAACTGACTGCCAACTTTCTGGTCCTTCACCCATCCTTTACAACTCTTCTGTTGGACCCCCTAGGCCATCCTCACAACTTAATTCTAGACAACTCCCCCAAACTATCGGCTTGGAGAATATCGGGTCATCCCAACAGTCCCATCTTTTTCCATCAGAAGCTTCAGAATTCATTAGCAAAGCCTGGGCTTCCAGAACCACAAAGGCTTATAAGTCAATGTGGTCTTTATGGTCTAGCTGGTGTTTGGGAAACATAACAAACCCCTTTCAATTGATGTAATCCATATCGTTGATTTCCTAGCATCGAAAGCTGGTGGAGATAAGTCTTATAGAACCATAAACCTCTATAGATCAGCAATCTCTTTAAATCATTCACACATAAACCAGAGAACACCCGCTCATCTGGAGACTGTTGAATGGAGTAAAAGTTTAGAAATCGCCTCTTCCAAATTATAATCCACTGTGGGATGTAAATGTGGTTTTGAAGTTGTTTATTTCTTGGCCTGATAATACTGCTCTACCTCTAAAAATGTTTTCTGCAAAACTTATAATACTGCCATGTCTGATTTCTATTAACTGTTTATCAGAATCCAAAGCGTTAGTTGTATACTTTTGACAATATTTCCCCACTGGAGTAATGTTTACAGTTAACAAAAGCACAACAAATAACCTAAATTCAATATGTTATCCTTATTTTCCAGATTATCCCAAACTATGTGTTGGACAATGCCTCAAACTTTATGAACAAAAACTGCTGCTCTCAGAATGCCCGCTCATTCCTAGTTACTTATTTCTTTTCATAAACCTCACCTTCCATTTCCCCCACCACTCTGACTCACTGGGTCAGATGGATTATGTCCTTGATACTTCTGTATTTGGTGCTCAGTCCTCTAGGGGTGCCATGGCCTGTAGAGCCTTTTGGCAGGTTCCAGGCTTGAGAACATTCTAAGATCAGCAGGTCAATTGATAATGTGTTTTGAATGTTTTATTGCAAACCTGTTTATACTGCTACTTCTGTTGTTATTAACATGATTTAAAGAAGCATAATATGAGCCACCGGTCTTGACATAAAATGTAGATTTTCCTAGTAATTTCAGAAGGAAAGTCTTAATTTTATTAGACATGGAGGCAAGTATTATCTCGCCTCAACCCTTAATAACTGGTATTTTTTTAACTACCTAACAGTGACTTCAGCATTGGCATCTGCAACTTTTTAAGGGTTTTATGAGTTCATCTTCTCGTTCTCTGCCTTAGAGGTTCTTCCTTCTTCGGCTTCCTGCGTGGATCCAATACTACAGGAACTTGCAACTCTTTTTTCAGAAGTTCTGGATTCATTAACTTTTTCCAAGAACCTTTATATTTTATTATAGTATTTGCTATTGTTTTTTCTTTGTTTCCATTATTTGATGTGTATTAACTTATCGTACAATAAAAGAGGGTTGTCCGCAGTCAAGTTAGGTATTATAGGTCTAGCTTGGTAGTTATTGGCTGGCCTGTTTGGACTACTTTTTTCATCCCATTAGTCACTTGTAGTTTGCTATCCTGACTCCTGCTACTTGATATAAAGTAAGAATTGAAGGCATAATACTCACCTCTGTGTCTTTAATGAAATTAATACTTACCTCCATAAATTACTAGGAAAATATACATTGCTCTCAATGTAGTATGCAAGTAGAATGCTCAGAGCATGATGCCCAACTTGTTTACTTGGCGGTACAAACAAAACAGATACTTATGGTGAATACATTTTGATACCAGTTATTTCCTATAGATTTGGTGGAAATAATACGTGAGACATTTTCTTTTAAGGAAAACCTTTAGTTATTTCAATAGCATTAATCATTTCAACTAGTTAGATATGTTAACGTTTTATAGTGTAGGATTGAATCAAATTTAACTGACTAGTAATTTTTTATCACATCAGAGGTGGGGTAATGTCCAGGTCATAACATTTAATGATTCATACATTTGAGGAACTTTTTGTTCATTTGGTTGTACTAGGATATGATTTTTGTACATTACTTGCAAAAGGCTGATATTACTGACAAGTATTGGTTTATGTGTGTGGAGTGTTGTTGCCTATATATATGCAGAGGTTTATATTTATACTTGTATTTTGTGCACTATAAGAATTGAAATGTCATTATATCTATGGATCTATGGATGTATGATGAATATTTTAGCATGGGTATAATGATTGGTTAAATTGGGGAATCAGTAATATGATTGCTTCCGGTTAGGGTTTTTGTGGTCTTGACATTATTTTAGTAACAGACAGTTATTCTAATTGTGTCATAAACAATGACTTACATCTTGAAGAATATACATTTTTAGGGAATAATCAGTATATTTTACATATGAACATATGAAAAACTGGTAGTGCTTGATGAAGCTGGCTTTCTTTACCATTATTATTGCTGGTTTTAATGTAATGATGATATATATATATATATATATATATTTGCAGGATTGTAAAACAAAGGGCCGCTTGGTTTTAATAATGGGAGGGTGTGTGGTCTCCTTCCCGTGGCCTCTACAGGCTCCAGGGGCCCAATGCAGGGCTGAAAGCAATGTATACGGAGAGGGTGGATATGTGCTTCCCCTCCCCAAGCCATCAGAGGCCCGAGGGAGCCCATCCCTGGGCCCGAATACATTGTATATGTGGAGGGGAGATGCGTGGCCTCCCTCCCTAAGCCATCAGATGCCTATCCCCAGGGACAAAATCATTGTATATGGGGAGAGGGACATGCAACCCAATTTACCAAGCCATGACATGCTCCAGGGAGCCCACTCCTGGGTCAAAATCATTGAATACAGGGAGGGGACGCACATATCCACCTTACCAAAGCCATGAGATGCCCCAGGGTGCCAACCCACTGGGCCCACTATTTTCAAAATAGGGAAGAGGTTATGCAGCCCCCTCCTCGAGCCATGACCAGCCACAACTAGCCCACCCATGGGGCCAAAAATATCAAAAAGGGAGAGGGGTGATGCAGCCCCCCTTCTTAAGCCTCTAAAGACCCTGGGGACCCCATCCCAGAGCCACTATAAATTTGAAAAGGGAGGGGGGTGTGCAACCGTTCCCTAATGCTTCTATGGTCCCTGGTACCCCATCCCCGGGACCGGCTGACATGCTATGTCTCGGGACCTGGGATATAGCGGTTTCCCTGCCCACATCAAGTGGGCAGTGAATCCTGTGTTTCCTCATGCAGACAGGGAAACCTGTGATTCCTCCCACTTGGGGGGAACATTTTTGATATTCTGTCACAAACATGACCAATATCCCACGCACCATATTACAATTTTCATAGGATATAACGGAATCGTAATATGGCAGATGGGAAATCCGGCATGTGGATATCCGTCATGTTTGTGATGGAGTAACCCCATCTGCCAAACTCTAAATCATTCCCAAAGCATGCTCCCAGCAGAAGGGAGCTTTGAAAATGCTCCAACCAGCTCAGAGGACACCTATGATCTAATGCAAGCACGGATGCAGGCTGGGAAACAGGTGAACATATTGGGCCTGCCCCCAGGGAGCAGTATTTGTAGCTGCTGTCTGCGAGCAGGAGCAATGACAGCTCCTGCAGCATGCAGTTTGCTAGCGTGGGCTATGGGGGTCCTAAACTCCCCCTTTGGCCCCAAAGCTGACAAAAAATAGAACACTTTTTGAAAGTTAAGTGGAGAGTCATCAAATGGTGCCAAAGTTATCAGCAACATGCTACACAGCCCCCCTTCCCTTGAATACAAAAAAGGCCCCGGGGAATGGGGACCTCTGTGCCAGGCCCTATGGCCAGTGCCCCACAATGCGTGGCTGAATGTTGTGCACAATGTGGGATTGGCCCAACTGCAAACCCTCCACTGCGCATGGCTGAAGGCTGCTTGTTGGGGGGATTCGCATTTATGTATGGTAATTGAGCATTACATTACAACAACAAAAAACTAGAAATTCACACACAAATTCACAAAACAATTCACTAAAAAATTCACTAAAATTTCGCTAAAACATTCATTGTTCTTTCCCTTCTGCAATCTGATTTCTATCCCTCCATTTGAAACCCAATACAAACAGTTAAAAACATGTTTTTGAGCCTTAGTTTTGCAGAAACCTCTGAACGGATTTATACCACATGCTCTCTAAGCCAAAATCTAGCTTTCTACCAAGTTTGGTGTAATTCCATTTGGCAGTTTTTGTCTCTTCAATTTCTCAATGGCAAAATGAATGGGGAAATTTGTTTTGGGAACCTCCCTCCCTTTTCTCTGTCCCCACTTGACAGATTACTCAGAAACATTCCAGGAAGGAGCTGAGGTGGAAAATACTTTTTTGGGAAAGTTTCGTCAAACCGCCCCAGAGTTCTAACCAAACCAAAGGATGCTTTTCCTATGGAAACGTAGGCCTAACTGTAACTACCTATATATATATAATAATTATATGTATACTCTTGAATCGAGATACATCATTGCATTTGATTGCAAAGAACCCAATGGCTCTTAATTGTAATGAAGAACTGCATGCACCTTTATGAAGAGTTGATTATTAATAAGTTCTATGTCTAGAGTTGTAATACATGCAAAGCTTTACCCTTGGTTTTAACTGTTTTGAATTCAGTTTTTTATCTTAGGGCTGTTACAATGGAAAAGGAAGTGGAAGAGTTATCATATCATGTTCATTTGAGAGTGTATAGTTTGGTAGTTTGGTGGTAGGAATATGCCCACCTAGGCCTAATATGAGTTATTGGCGTATTATGCTACAGTAGGTGCCTTATTGGCAGTACAGCTCCTATTTTGATTATTTGAGAATATTGAACAAGGAAACACACAATGGCGCTCCATACATGTGATGGTGAGAATAAATAAGCTTGGTGATTTAGTGCAATGACATTGCACATTATCCTAATAGATGCTGCCCACTTGGGCAGCAAATGGGCTTTTTGATTTGTGCCATATGTTATGGCTTGCCTATAGGGCAGGTAAAAAGTTAAACTAAACTTTGCAATTAAGCACTAATGACATGGGAGAATATTGCAGAGTACTGTTCAGTGTATCAATGTGTAACATATCTAAGGCATTATAGCTTATTTTGAATATTTTGAACAAAGAAAATAATTTTACCCATAAAAGAACTGAAATATGGACTGTGTTAAAATTATGGCACACTGACAATAATTGTTTTGAGCCAATAGTATCAAAGTCACTTGTAGTAATGACGGGTATTTCATTTTGTAAACTTTCTCTGACATTGTAGAAAGCTGGGACGTTGAAACAAATCAAAACTCACTATTTTTCAAATTATAGCATTAGATGAGTTTATTTTGTATATTGTTAGTTGTTGAGAAGGGCCCAGTCCTAATATGCAATATTTAGGTTTTAATTACACTATGTAAAAAATGTGTGGTGAAGTGATGTGAGGGATTAAATGTCACAGCAAGATGGCGGTATGCATATTGACAAAGGCAAGAGTTTGCCGAAATGCGTTCTGCTTTTTTGTTTATCCGCCAAATGCATTAACCTTCAGCTTTATATTGCCTTCATGGAGTGCCTGTCCTTTTTTGAATTGTAGAAGGCAGTGGTTACATGAGATGCAGTGATGTGGCATCCATTCCGGCACTGCTGGCGATCTGGCGTGGGAAGGCAGCATAAACGGAAGCAGAGAGGTAATATATATAAATATATATATATATTGGTGACCAGTAAGTAGTTATAGTTAGGACCATGTTTCCATAGTAAAAGTGTTTTTTGACTTGCCTATATCCTTGGCACCATTCGACGAATCTTCCTGAACTTTTCCCCAAAAAGTGTTGCAGCGATTCTTGTTGCACATGGACAGTTTTGGGGTGATTTGTAATGTGGGGGTTGAGAAAAAGGGGGCTCAAAAAAGGCTTCATTCCTCATGTTAACTTCCATTGGATTCTTTGGACAGGACGACAGGCCGAACCACTGGACAAAATTACAACAAATTTGTCAGAAAGGTAGTTGTTGGTACGCGGATTACACTTTCGCTTATTTGGTGTGAATCCGTTCAATAGGGGAGGTTCCAAAATGCAGTCACCCAATGCAATTTTAGGGATATTCAAATGTTTATATCACTGACTCCAAAGTATTCGCGTCCAAAGATGAGCTCGAGCAGGGAAATGCACAGCTCTGATTGGCTGCAACACTTCAAACCAGAATGTGTAGGCAGCCATATCGGGACTCGGCTTCAGCCGAGTTCCTGAAAAAACTGTAAAAATAAAATTAAAGGGGCCAGGTTAGGGGCACCCCCCAGATCAAAACAACATTTTTTTTTATTAGTTATGTACTGCAAGTTTGCAATATTTGTGAATTTGTGGCAATTAAATATTAAAACAAAGAGGGGCTGACTTCCCTGCTTGTTTTTACTATAGGCCCCCGGGGGGCCAGGTACCAGGGGCATTACATTATTTCCCTATTTATGAGTAATTGGTCACATCTTTTTCTGCTCCTTTTTCTGTGATATATGCATGATTACAAGGGTTTTCTATTCATTTAGTTACGTATTCGTGATTATTTATTTTCATTTTTTATTTTTATTTATTATTATTGTTTTTATACTTTTTGCATCATGAGTTATCTCTTTGTATTACATATACATTTGTGTACTGTGTTCCACTGTGCACATATATTTGGGTGTACACTGTTACTACACAAATAGATAATGGGTGTTTTTGGGTAGATTATTTCCATCATTTTTAACTTGTAAAGGAGGATTAAATGGCCACCTGGCCTGGATTTTGAAACATTATGGGGGTGATTCTGCGGGAACCGCCATATGGCCGCTCCGCGGTCGGAAGACCGCGGAGGCCATTCAGGCTTTCCCGCTGGGCTGGCGGGCGACCGCCAGAAGGCCGCCCGCCAGCCCAGCGGGAAACCCCTCCCCACGAGGAAGCCGGCTCCGAATGGAGCCGGCGGAGTGGGTATGTGCGACGGGTGCAGTTTGCACCCGTCGCGTATTTCAGTGTCTGCATTGCAGACACTGAAATACTTTGCGGGGCCCTCTTACGGGGGCCCCGCGGCACCCCCTACCGCCATCCTGTTCCTGGCGGGCGAACCGCCAGGAACAGGATGGCGGTAGGGGGTGTCAGAATCCCCCATGGCGGCGCAGCAAGCTGTGCCGCCATGGGGGATTCCAAGGGCAGCGGAAAACCGGCGGGAGACTGCCGGTTTTCCGCATCTGACCGCGGCCGAACCGCCGCGGTCAGAATGCCCTGCGGGGCACCGCCGGGCTGTCGGCGGTGCTCCCGCCGACCCTGGCCCCGGCGGTCTCGGACCGCCGGGGTCAGAATGACCCCCTATGTATTAAAACATATTTTTGACAAAGTTTTTCATGTGTGATATAGGATATATATTTAAGTCGGGATTTATGGACAAGTCTGCTAAAGGACATTCAGTTAAATTTATTTGGATTGTAGGATGTTATGCTGTTCCTTACATGATTTATGTCATTTGCTTTAGTGCAGTGGTTCCCAACCTGTGGTCTGGGGACCCCTGGGGGTCCGCAAAGCCTTCTCAGGGCGTCCGCGACTGCTTAGAAAATAAAGAAATATTAAAAAATATTGACAAATTAGGTCCCAGCTTCCAGTAATGACTCAGGCGGGGGTCTCCGGATTCCAATGATGATTCAGTGGGGGTCCCTGGGTTCCATTAATGTTAAAATGGGGGTCCACAGAAATCATAAGGTTGGGAACCACTGCTTTAGTGAATTCTTTCTTCCAAAGAACTGTGACTGTGATATAGTCTTTTTACTATTTTTGTTGTGTGGAGTATCATTTGTCTTTAAGTGTTGTTGTGCACTTTGTTTCTGTATCTGCTGAGAAGAAAATCTCTTTGAGATAAAAGTTGCCTTTAAACTTCTTTTTGCAAACAACAAGTCGTGGAGTGCGAGTCCTTTGGTGTCTGCTACACGTGCCACCTGACTCTGCACATATATATATATATGTAAAACCAAAGGTTCAATTAATGGTGTACTGGTATAGTTAGGTAAATATGTCAATGACAAAATTAATGTTTTGAACTAAAAAAACACAGAAATTCACCAGTTATAGTTTGTAGAGCTAATTATAATTTGGCACCGCCAAGTATGCTTCTGACCTCACACAATACATCACTCATGACATGTTATATGGCAACATTAGTGACATCACTGATGACATCTCAACAGCCATCATTGATGACATCACTGTTGACTTCATCTAATGAGTGTGTTAATTTCACTTCTGGTTTACATAGTGCAGGTAGGTACCATCTTACTTGCCTGCCTAAGTTTGTACAGACTGTGTCCCGCTAATAGGTGTGTTTACAAAATATATGTGCTCCTAATGCACCATAGGTGTGTAGAGATATTGAGCACATTATAAATCTTTGTATTGAAGAGTAATTCTATGTGCAGGTGACAGTTAATGACTTATTTACAACATATTCTACACAAGTTTTTTGATTCTATAGAAAATGTTTCCAACAGTGCAAAGATTTGTTAGTAGACACTAGGGCACTCATTACAACCCTGGTGGTAAATGCCGCCTACCGCCGCGCTGACTGCCGCCAACATGTTGTGACCCCGGCGGTATACCTCTATGGATATTATGACCCACACAGAAAATCTGCCACTATACAGACACCCACACAAGTCCGCCAGACCAAAGGTCAGTGATAAATTGGCGGTACCAAAACCCACACCGTTACGCCAACAGGAACATGCCCACAGTATCAGGACCCACAAATCCCCGCGGCGGCCTTTCAACCGTGGTTAACCATTGGCAGTGCACACCGCCGTGCTCATAATACATACACACTAGCAAAACTCTATCTTATTGGACAATTCAAACTACACACACCTGACACACATACACCCACCACATCCACAACACTCTAAAACACACACCCACATTACCCACAACCCTTTCAACAAAAATAAAGATAGCAAACAGAGAGAGACAAGCCAGGAGCACCCACTCAATCTGAGCCAAAGAACACCATCACCCATACACCATCCACGCAGCTCACAGCAAACACCACAACACATCACATCCTCACATTTATCACTCACACCACATCCATGGCACCCCAAAGACACCCGAGGTTTTCAGAGGAGGAGCTAAGGGTCATGGTGGAGGAAATCATCCAGGTAGAGCCACAGCTATTCGGATCACAGGTGCAGAAGACGTCCATTGCTAAGAAGATGGAGCTATGGCGGAGAATCGTGGACAGGGTCAACGATGTGGAACAGCACCCCAGAACAAGGGATGACATCAGAAAGAGGTGGAATGACCTACAGGGGAAAGGTGCGTTCCGTGGTTGCAAGATACCAGGTAGCTGTACGGAGGGCTGGCGGTGGACCCCCACCGCCTCCCTCACAACTAACAACATGGGAGGAGCAAGTCTTGGTGATCATGCATCCTGAGCGCCTCGTAGGAGTAGCAGGAGGACTGGACTCTGGTAAGTCAAATCTTTACTACTATATCCCCCACCCTACCTGCATGCCATCACAAACTCCTACCCCTACCCTCAGCCCACCACTCCACCACCTCACATATACCCCACTATCACAACCCACCCATCCCAATATCAAGCCCTGCATGCCACAACAATCTATGAACCCCCATCACAGACCTGCATGGACACCGATCACCACAGCATACCCATTAGAGAGAATCACCTAACCCACAAAATCACCATGCACACAAGGCAAAGCTGACAGAGCAATCACAACCATATAGGGAAACACACCCATGCACAAGATGGCACATGGAGATACAATAACACTGC
The DNA here is from genome assembly GCF_031143425.1 of Pleurodeles waltl. Lineage (NCBI taxonomy): Eukaryota > Metazoa > Chordata > Amphibia > Caudata > Salamandridae > Pleurodeles > Pleurodeles waltl. The sequence goes on from NC_090444.1 coordinate 1,385,955,901, forward strand.
ATTTGCATGTCCACAGGACCCCTACTCAACGTCACCAGAGAGGAGTTGCTAGCAACATCCAGTCCCCCCAGAGGAGGCCCGCAGTGATGAAAGCAGCTCTGCACGCCTGGGTCACGATGACCAACCTGGCCCATCAGGGACCTCTGGACAGTCGGTTACCCTGCCACAGTCCCATACCACCACAGAGCCTTCCCCCTCTGGAAACAACACCACAGCACCCACCCATCGGGCCCATGCCACTGTCCCCAGACATGTCAATCAGCAGTGTGTCCACCACTAAAGGGACCTCAGGCAACCCCACAAACACAGGACGATCAGGGATCTGGGGTCAGTGGCAGTGGGCACACGGTTCAGGGGACAGAGGCACAGGACAACAGGGAAACTGGGAGGACTCCTCTGCGACAGGGGGAGGACAGTCCCAGGGAACCCACTCTCCAGGAGGCACTCACGAACATCCTGGGAGCATACCACCATTCCCAGGAGACGATGGGCCAGATACTGGCCAAGTTGCAGGAGACCCAGCAGCTGCAAGAGGGAAAGTACCTGGGGATCAGGGAGGACCTCAAACACATCTACACCATCCTGGTCACCATTGCAGGGGTGCTGACTGACATGGCCAACACCATGAGGGACGCAGTGTCACACCAACGGGCCCCTGACACTAGCTACACCGAAGAACTGCCCTCCACCTCCGCTGGCGGTAGTGGACAGGAGGCCGTACCACAGGAACAACAGGCCACCAACACCCCACCCCCTGGAGAAGGAGAACCATCCCTCAAACGGTCCCTGCAATCCAAGCAGAAGCCAGAGAACATTGCCAAGACCCCCACCAGGAAATAAGACTCTCCTGATTGTCACCCTTCTGTCCCACTCTGTCACCCTGTCCACCTTGAACTGCCATTACTCCCCTTCCTATGCCCCATTGGACAATGCACCTATGATACCAAGACTCTAACTGGACATTCCTCCACCATCACCCCAGCCCATGGCACATACCCCTCTACTTATGAGCACTTAAATAAACACCCTTGGAACAAATACAAATCTGGAGTCTGTCAAATGATTGAAAAATGTATTAGTACAACATTCTGAAAACATTGCAAGTCATATGTACAGTTATATATACATTGGTATGACCTTTAGTGGGAAGAAGTAAACATACCAGGAGCCAGAGTGGGCAACAGAGATCTGAAAATAGATATGCCAAAGGGTACAGTAAGTGGCCAATGACATATGGAAATCAGGCTGCCATGTACAATGTCCAACAGAAAACTGAAAAGTAAAGTGAAGTTACATTGACTTACCTGTGTGTCACTGGAAGTACTGCTGTATGATATTACTTCTGTTGTCCCCATCTTCTTCCTCTGCCACAATACCATCTCCAAGCTCATCCTCCTGCAGAAAAGGCACCTGGCGTCTCAAGGCCAGGTTGTGCAATATGCATCATGCAACGATGATCTGGCACACCTTCTTGGGTGAGTAGTACAGGGAATCCACCTGTCAGATGGAGGCACCGGAACCTGGCCTTCAGGAGGCCAAAGGTTCTTTCAATTATCCACCTTGTTCGCCCATGTGCCTCATTGTAACATTCCTCTGCCCTTGTCCTGGCATTCCTCACTAGGGTCAGTAGCCGTGAGAGGTTGGGGTAACCAGAGTCACCTGAAAACATCGAGGGACAACTGTTAGACACACACTAACTCTTAGGGACAACCCCATACAAAGACACCAACATATACTAGGTGGGGAACTTGGGCTCACCTATTAGCCACACCCGCTGCCTCTATAGTTGGCCCAGCACATATGGGATACTGCTATTCCTCAAGTTAAAGGCGTCATGCACAGAGCCAGGATACTTGGCATTCACATGGGAGATGTACTGGTCCGCCAAACACACCATCTGCACATTCATAGAGCGATAGCTTTTTCTATTTCTAAACACTTGTTCATATCTCCTGGGGGGACAAATGCTACATGTGTACCATCAATGGCACCAATGATGATGGGGATATATCCGAGGGCATAAAAGTCAGCTTTCACTGTGGCCAAATCCTCCACCTGTGGGAATACAATGTAGCTGCGCATGTGCAGGGCTGACAACACTCTTGTCAACACGTTGGAGAACATTGATTGAGACATCCCTGATGCCATGGCCACTGTTGTTTGGAAGGAACCACTTGCCAGGAAATGGAGCACTGACAGGACCTGCACTAGAGGGTGGATACCTGTGGGCTGGCAGATAGCTGACATCAGGTCTGGCTCCAATTGGGCACATAGGGCCAGATGTGGCAAACATTTTGCATGGTGCAAACTGCGAAAATCGCAGTTAGCGTCATGCAAAATGCTGTTTGCGATGCTCATTCACAATTTGCGAGTCAGTAGCGACTCGCAAATTGTGAATGCGACTCGCAAATAGGAAGGGGTGTCCCCTTCCTATTTGCGGCTCGCATCGCTATGCTAAATTGCTTTGTGACCGCGAATGCGGTCACAAAGCAATTCGCAGTTACCAACAGTGTCACACTGGTGGTAACCCATTAGCAAAAGGGAAGGGGTCCCCATGGGACCCCTTCCCCTTTGTGAATGTTGCCAAAAAGGGTTTTTCAGAGCAGGCAGTGGTCCAACGGACCACTGCCTACTCTGAAAAACCGAAACCATTTGGTTTCGTTATTTTTTTTATTTTGCAACTCGTTTTCCTTTAAGGAAAACGGGCTGCAAAATAAAAAAAAAACTGTTCTATTTGAAAAGCAGTCACAGACATGGAGGTCTGCTGACTTCAGCAGGCCACCATCCCTGTGAGTGCAGGGACTCGCTATGGAGTCGCAAAATGCGACCCACCTCATTAATATTAATGAGGTGGGTCTTTGCAACCCCATAGCGACTCGCAGTCGATGTCTGAGACACTGTACTGCATCCGAATTTGCGAATCAGAAAATGCTACATCTGGCCCATAGTTCTTGGTTTGTGGCTTGATCAAGTCTGTATGTTAGTATAATGTGTCTGTCCTCCATTGTTGCAAGGTCCACCAGGGGTCTGTACACTGGAGGATGTCTCCATCTTATATTCATCCTCAGCGGTTGAAGCCTATGGAGGAAAACAGTGAGCAGAGGGTCATAATCACACATCTATTGCAATAATGATGCATTTCTACATTTCCAGAACCAGTATGTGAATCCGAGAGTCAGTTGCTGTGCCACTGTCTGCTGTGACGCAGTTAGGTGCCATGGCATGTGCATCTCTGAAATGACGGCTGTCTGACCTGTGAGGAGGGACAAGTAGAAATGAGGTAATCCCGCTGGTGTTGTACGCCGTTGCGGTAGGTGTTCGACGACCACCGCGTAACTTCGCATTGGTTATCATTGGGCCCTATGGGTTCCAGGAGCCAATGGCAATGTATGCCGGTGGTGATGGTACGCACCCACGTGGACGTGACCGCCATTTTCTATCTATTCATTCAGTTGCTATCTGACGTTCAGCAGGAGAGGATCTACACTGCAGGTGCTGTTGTGAGCTGTGTCTGGAAGCGACAATGGCTCTTGTGTCTAGAGAAAGGGCCCCAGCCTTCACTGCGGAGTAGTTGGAGAGACTGGTGGATGGGGTCCTACCCCGGTACATGTTACTCTATTGTCCTCCAGACAAATAGGTGAGTACACTGTGAGCATGATGCGTGGGCTATGAATGTATTGAGTGCTGTGTGTGTAAACCACATGTAGGGGGGGGCTGAGGTGTCCTGGCCCGAGTGCTGCATGTACGGTGGTCAATGTATGTGCGTCAGGGGATGGGAGAGCTATTGTAGGCCATGAGTGTGACGGTCCGGGCGATTAACTAATTCCCTTTTCTGGTGTCTTTTTCCTGCAGGTCAGCGCCCATCAGAAAAAGGGTATTTGGCATGCCATCGCCAAGGAGGTGCGGAACATGGGGGTCTTTGACAGGCGGAGCACCCACTTCCGCAAATGGTGGGAGGACATGCGCCGCTCGGCAAGGAAGATGGCGGAGGCCCAGCTGCGGCTGGCCTCCCAACGAGGAAGGGGTGTCCGTCGTACACTGACCCCTCTGATGTTATTCATCCTGGCGGAGTTGGATGGGCGCTTGAGGGCATCACAGCAGGCACAAGGGGGTGAGTACAAATTCAGATTCATTACTTTGTATGCGTTAAGGTTTTACCTGGGTGGGGATGTGGACTGTGGGTGCCCCTAGGCAAGGGCGAACATGGCAGTGCAGGCCCCCTGGGAAGGCTCTGAAGCACTCCAACCCCAATAGTGTTAGTGGGCATCTACTACTGTTCAGGGCCCTGTTTGTTTCAGGTGTGCAGCTGATGGCATTACGCATTGTACCCCATGGGCTGGTGACTCGTATTGTAACTGGTAGTGCATGGCCTAGTGCACAGGGCTGTTCCCTGTGACGCCCAACACTACACACCCCTCACTGGCAGTCACCACACCCACATCCATGCACACGTCCCTGTGTCCTCTCCCACTGTGTCTGTGACCCCTCCTCCCAAAGTACACAAACGCAAGCACCCACCCACCCAACAGCCATCCACCTCACAACAGCATACAGCCCATGCACCTGCACCCAAACGCACCAGACAGACACCTCCTACAACCATTCCCTCCTCCTCCACTCCCAGACCTTCTCCCTCTTCCTGCCCCAGTGTCCCTAAGAAGCTTTTCCTGTCAAACAATGACCTATTCCCTACCCCTCCCACCCCCGTCCTTTCCCTCGGACGAGGGTGGCCAACACCCAGCCCAGCACCTCAGCTACGAAGTCCAAGTCCGCTGTGGTTCCTGCAGCTGTCAGAGGCTCAAAGGGGGCACCCGTCTGCCCAGCTAGTGTGCCACCAACCCATGCCAAGGCAAAAACCATTCTGCCACCTGGCAAGGTGAAGAAGGGGACATCATAGAGCAAGGAGAAGGAGCCACAACCACCCAGCAAGGCCACCTCAAAGACACCAGCTGCCATACCCAAGGTGACACCACCATCTGCCAAGGTGAGGAAGGGGCACAAAACACAAGGCAAGGCACTTCAGCCGTCCGAGGCTGCAGGTGAAGGCCTGGTGGCTACCAGCACAGCCACCAGCACCGCCACCTGCACCGCGGCCAGCATCACCAGCAGCCCTGCCGTGAGCACCACAGCAAGCACTGACACCTGCACCGCCACAAGCACCACTACTGTCAGTAGCAGCAGTCCCAGTGGGCAGCTGTCCAAGGCTGCAGGAGAAGGGCTGGAGCCTCCCCCAACACTGGCAGCATTGGCACCTGTACCGTGGCCAGCACCGCCACCTGCACCGCCGCAAGCACTGCCGTGAGCACTGCCGCAAGCACCGCCAACTTCACCTCTGACTGTAGCACCACTGCCAGCAGCAGCAGCCCCAGTGGGCAGCCGTCCGAGGCAGCAGGAGAGGGGCTGGAGCCTCCCTCCACCACTGGCAGAATCCCCACCGGCACTACCACCACTGTGCAGCCATAGCCATAGCCGGATGGACTCTAGGCCTGCCTCCATGGAATATCAGGCATCCTGGTCACTGCAAATCTCATGGCTCAGACACCCAGGTAATGGACTGTGAACACCCCAAGTGTTGCATCACCAGGCACAGAGCCCCCTCCAGAACAAGTGGAAGAAGGCACCCACTCACCCTATCCTTGGCAGGATGAAGCACACTGGGCACAAAGGCCCTTCCAGAACCAGTGGATAAATGCATCCACTCACCCTATCCTTGGCAGGATGAAGCACACTGGGCGCAAAGCCCCCTCCAGAACCAGTGGAAGAAGGCATCCGCTCTCCCTATCCTTGGCAGGATGAAGCACACTGGGCACAAATCCCCCTCCAGAACCAGTAGAGAAATGCATCCTCTCACCCTATCCTTGGCAGGATGAAGCACACTGGGCTCAAAGCCCCCTCCAGAACCAGTGGAGAAGTGCATCCACTCACCCTATCCATGGCAGGATTAAGCACACTGGGCACAAAGCCCCCTCCAGAACCATTTGAGAAATGCATCCACTTGGCTTTGCACTCCCCAGGACCAGGCAGTGGGCAAACCATCCACTTGAGAGACTTGAGAGACCGTGGCTTTGCACTCCCCAGGACCAGGCAGTGGCCAAACCACCCACTTGAGAGACTTGAGAGACTGTGTCTTTGCACTCCCCAGGACCAGGCAGTGGGCAAACCACACACTTGAGAGATTTGAGAGACTGTGGCCTTGAACTCCCCAGGACATCGCTGTGGGCATGGAGCCCCCTCCAGGAGCAGTGGCGTTGTCCCATCTTCCGGCTGAGGTGCCCCCCCTTCCCCGCCCCCCTGAGGTGCCTGTGTGTTTTCTACCTGATGCCCCTGCAGTGTTCTCTCCGTATTGAGGCAGGAGTCATGTGTGTGCTTGGCCTATGAGTTTTGGACCAGTGAGCCACGGACATTTTGAACGGACAATGTACCGCCTTATGTACATATTGTATATTTTGTAAATACAGTTTGTGAATTTATAACATACATCTGACTATTTCTAATATTACACTCATTTGACTCAATTCCTTTTGTCCTTGTGTTCTTCCAAATGGTTACGCAATGTATATGTAATGCTGATGCATGTATTTGTGTGTGTGGTGTTGGGGGTGGGGTGGGGATGGAGGTGTTGCATGTTGCGTGTGTGTGTGTCACTCTCTTGTTTCTCCCCCCCGTGTGCTAGGTGCAGTACTCACAATGGTCGTCGCTGCCACTGTTTGTAATCCTAGTAGATGAGAAGATACACCAACGTGGGAAACACCTGTAGCTCGGACTCCATGGCGTCCTGGTTCTTCATTGAATGTCGGAAGGTGAGTGGTTTCCCTTCTGTGTACTGTTTCCACTGTGCTTTTGATGGCGTTGGTACCGTCCCAGAAAAGCTGACAGATGGGGGCTAAAATGGGGTGGGCGGTACATTGTCTTCGGCCTGTCTATTGGCGTTTACCACCGCAGTGTTTGTTGCTACTGCCATGGCAATTGGATGGTTAAAGGGGCTGTCTGTGTTGGCGGTTTCCGCCTTGGTCGTGATTCCAGTTTTTTTTACTGCCGGCCTGTTGGCGGTATTACCACCGCTTTAACACCCACCACCAAGGTTGTAATGAGGGCCTAGGTATTGTAAGCAGCTTTGAGTTTTTTTAATGGAATCTCCTCAACATGAGAGTTTCTACATAACATAGAAGACTTTGTGCACCAGGCACCAATCTATGTACATGTGCTTCTTTTGCTTCATAAGGTGGGCTATTTGTAAAGTTTTCACCACAAGATGAAAGCTAAAGGTAGTATAATCATCAGCACCTTCAGACCTTGGTTATTTTAAACAAATAGTGTATTTGTCAAAAGTGTTGCATTCAGTGTACACTGTTCTTAGTAGATGCTTCTTAATCCTCTGTGGTGTATTTCTCATAGGAGCTTCACTGTCTCCAAACAGAGTGATACAGAGCAAACTCTCTCCATAGAGTAAACACTGTTTGCAGTACCCACTTTTCTTCTCATATTAACTTAATTTTTCCAATGTAGCTTTATTGACTGTGAGGGGTTTGATGCAGGTAAAAGCTGTCCATTGTAGGGAATTGATTTTGGAACAGACATTTACGTTCATGAGGAACTTGGCTTTGTTCGAACAGTTGTATACATATTAAATACCATGTGCACTGAGGTTTCCCAGATACCTGTGGTTGTTAGTTAATGTTAACTAGGCTATCCATGAATGGTGTTGTATAGGGTCAATATTGCACATAACCCATCTAAAGGAGTTGTATCTGTGATGGCATAAATGATGCTCCAGAAATATTCTGATCTATTGTGTACTAAATTTGAGATCTCTAATGCCATACTAGTTTATAGTGTAATGTGTAAAAAAAAGTTGGATAATGTCATTGATAATGTCATCTGCTAACTATAACTAGTGAAGTTCTGTGGTTTTTGGAGTTGAAAACATTAATGTTGTCACTGACATTTTCACCTAACTATAACAATATTTAATCTATGTTTTTTTCAGTGAATGTTTAAGCAAAGACAAATATTTTTATCACAACTAACTATAACTTTATATTAGCCATACGTTTTTCAGTGAATTCCTAGTTTATTTTACTGTAAAGTTATATTTTACTACCATACATAACATCAGCCACTGCAGCTATCCCACCACACAGCCAAGCCCTTGCTGTCCATGGCCTTTGACATGCACACCATGGGGTTGGCAACAGGCCCTATCTGGAGACAGCAAAACCCTCCCCCAAGGCACTCAACCTCATTCTGTGCATGGCTTCTCGTCTTGCACAGCATAGTGTTGGGTGCAGGCAGCTACCAGGAGGCAAACAACCCCACGCCACTTCTGGCCTTAGCTCAGGCATGCCGTAGGGCGAGCCACTGGGCCTGTGTTGCAGCCAGACCCTGCTTCCAACTCCCTCTAGGTAGCCAACATAATACTGTGGCCTTTGGGTGTGTACATCTGGGGGTTCATCACAGGGCTTGGCCTGTTGCAAGAGACCGCGGCTAAACCCCCAGCATGCTGCCAACCCCACTCTATGCACAGCCTATGGCTTGCACCAAATAGGGCCCCAGGGACCCCATTCTTGGGGCCAAATACATATATATTAAGGGGAGGGGTGCAAGAGATTCCTTCCCGACCCTTAATAGGCCAGTGGGCTTCATTTACTGGGACCAAATACAATTAAACAGGGGAGGAGGGCATGCAGCCCCATACTCAAGCCTTAATAGGCCCCAGGATCCACATCCTCCAGGGCCAAATTCAATAAAAAATGTGAGGAAGACTACATCGTCCCCTCTACCTAAGCCTTCTGGGACCTCCAGGCCCCCATGCCCTGCGGCCTAAATGTAAGTGGAGAGGATTGTGAAGCCTCCTCCCCAAAGCTTATTCGACCTCAGGAACCCCTTTCTCTGGAGGTTTAAGGACCTGCGGCCCCATCCCATAGGTCCAAACCAAAAGAAAAAGGAAGGGGTTCCATGTGCCCCCCCTCCCGGAGCTTTCATAGGCCCTAGGCATCTCATCCCTCGGGCTGTTTTTCATTTAATTTGGGGAGGGGGCTGCATGGCCCCCTCCTATAGGTCTCATTTAAGCTTTAGGGACCCTGTTCCCTGGGACTGCATAAATAATAAAGGGAGATGGTCATGCAGCTCCCATCACCAAGCCCTTATCAGCCCTGGGGACCTCATCCCCTGGGGGCATGCCTTATTCAAAAGGAGAGGGGAGCCGTGAGGCCCCCTCTGCATGAGCCTTGTGAGGTCTGAGGGACCCCATTCCCTGGAACCAAAGCCAATGAAAAAGGATATGGGGTCTGTGGCCCTCCTCCCTAAGCCTTATCAGGTCCTGGGGAGCCCATTGCCTGGGGCCAAGTAATTCATAAAGGGAGGGGGCATGCAGCCCCCCTCCTCAAATCTTTAGTGGCCCCAGGGACGCCATCCCCCTGAGCCTTGCCATCTTTATATGGAGAGGGGAGCCACGTAGCCCCCCCTACTAAGCATTATTAAGCCCTGGGAACCTCATCCCCTGGGGTCATGTGTTGTTTTTTAAAGGGGAGGAAGGATGCTTCACCCCGTTCACCAAGCCTTCTCAGGCCCCAGAGACCCCATCCCCGGGGCCGTCTATTTTTAAAATGGAAAGATCTGTGTTTAGGAGTGAGTGTTTGTAAAGTTTCAGCTCTCCGTCCATCATCCTTTTGTGTTGCTAAAGTTCCCGTAAGTGCAAAGGGTATGCTCAGACATTGGTCCCATGCTCATTGTGCCAGTGGATTCAAGCTAGCCTGGCTGATGAAGGGTGATACCCTGAAGCCGGTCCCATGATGATTGTTTCCGGTCCATGGAGGACCTTGCCTGGCAGTTCAGGCTTGACTGTTCTCAAGGAGCACAGGGTCAAGAATGATTTGCATATGGCTGGGCCCATACTGGGGTGGCATAGTGAGCAAAAGAACAGTGGATAAAACCCAGATCTGTAACTGGGGTAAGTGTTTGAAGAGTTTCAGCATTCCGTCCATCATCCTTTTGTGTTGGTGATGTTGCCTAAAGTGGGAAGGGTATGCACAGACATGGATCCCGTGCTCACTGTGCCACTGGATTCAAGCTAGCCTGACTGATGAAGGGTGATACCTGAAACCAGTTCCAGTATGCTTGGTTACAGTCTAGGTAAGACCTGGCCTGGCAGTTTTGGCTGGACTGTTCCAATGGGGAACAGGGTCAAGACTGATTTGCTCATGGCTGGGTCCATACTGGGGTGGCATGATGAGCAAAAGAACGATGGATTAAACCCAGCTCTGTGACTAGGGGTGAGTGTTTGAAAAGTTTCAGCACTCTGTCCATCATCCTTTTGTGTTGTTAAAGTTCACCTAAGTGGGAAGGGTATGCTCAGAAGTGGGTCCCGTGCTCACTGTCCCACTGGATTCAAGCTAGCCTTGCTGATGAAGGGTGATACCCTGAAGCCAGCCCCTCAATGCTTGTTTCCAGTCCAGGGAGGACCTGGCCTGGCAGTTCAGGCTTGACTGTTCCCATGGGGAACAGGGTCAGGAATGATTTGCATATGGCTGGGTCCATACTGGGGTGGCATGGTGAGCAAAAGAACAATGGATGAAACCCAGATCTGTGACTGGGGTGAGTGTTTGAAAAGTTTCAGCACTCAGTCCATCATCCTTTTGCATTTCTTAAGTTGCCCAAAGTGGAAAGGGTATGCCCAGACATGGGTCCCGTGCTCACTGTGTGACTGGATTCAAGCTAGCCTGGCTGATGAAGGATGATACCCTGAAACCGGTCCCAGGATGCTTGTATCCGGTCCAGGGAGGACCTGGTCTGGCAGTTTGGGCTGGACTGTTCCCATGGGAAACAGGGTCAACACTGATTTGCATATAGCTGTGTCCATAATGGGGTGGCATGGTGAGCAAAAAAATGATGGATTAAACCCAGATCTGTAACTGGAGGTGGCTGTTTGAAACGTTTCAGCACTTCGTCCATCATCATTTTGTGTTGGCATACTATTAGAAAGTTGGCATTTTCTTACTTTAACCATTCTCTGCCTCTCTATGTCTCTGAGAAAACATCTGGATTGGGTGATAGCTACACCTTATGCATTACCTCTAGACAGCTGCAAACACAGGAAGGTGAGGCTCATCTGCATTCTGAACACTCATCTTCAATCATCTGCATTCTGATGGGCCTTCTTGGGCAGGGAGGAATGGGAAAGGATGACACTTCAACTTCAATAGTTAGTGCACTGTTCACACACGAAGCACTGATTTAGCCCCTAGGGTCAGCTTGGGAGATAAGACTGGGTTGAAAGGAATCCTTGTGCATTTCATAGAGTTCCTGTAACCATACACTGCTGGATCTACATTCACACATTTTCAGAAGAACTGCTGTACTGCCAGGTGAGACTACCACTCTGGTAATTGCTCTGTTGCGTTGGCCTGCTGCTTGCTGTGCTGCAGGAGGGGCTGCCACTTTGCTACCTGCATTGTTGTGCTGGCCTGTTGCCTGCCACCTCTTGCTGTGCTGCACTCAAAGTGCTCTCCAAGGGTTTGTTGACTTGCCCCCTGTTTTTAAAGTCTCAGGGCCATCAAAGAGTTCATTACCTTGTGCATAGCTACCAGACAGAGGCCTGTCAAGATCGTCATGTTATCTTCTACAGGTAACGGTTCCTACAAGTGGAGCTCAGCACTCCCTATTTATCTCTGGACGCACTGGAGTCCTGATTGACAGCAGCACCTGCCCCGGACCATCAGCTGAGCTCAGAGCTCCGTGTTATATTCTTCAAATGACCTGCGCTTGATAGCAGCATCTCACCCTAGATCACTGCCTTCCTGTGCTGAGGCATTGCCGGGGCAGTGTTGTGCCCTTCTATAATCCCAAGGTGAGACCGCCGCAGTGCCACATGAAACCGGATCAGTGCGACATTGGGAGCCCATCTCCAAGGCCACCACCACTAGTGGCCCATCTATACCTTGCTCACATAAGTTACTGTGGTCCAGGTTTAAGTAAAGTTAGGATCGCCTTAGTATCATTTATTTTTAGGCTAAAGCAGAGCTAATTTAAATCCATATTTATATTTTGAAGCTACACCTGTCTAGTGTCAAAATATTGGAGTTAGTGCCATTTTGAAGGCAGCGCCAACCCACTTTGCGTCTCATTACTTCCCTAAAATGACGCCAGCCCCCCAGCACCATATTTAGATCCCAACACTGAAACGACGCGTACCTGAAGAGGCAGACCTAAGGAATGGCGCTAAGCCCAATTAGCGTCATTATTTAACGCCTGGTCAGACCAGGCTTTAAAGTGCTGGTAGGCCCATTTTCTTTGGGAAACACCATGGAATGGCCACATAGATGCCCACAGAACCCCCAGCATCACCACTACAGGTGGAGGGAACCCATCCCAGGTAAGCGTATGTGCATGTCTGTGGTTTGTCACTGGGAGCCCCTTACATGGGGTCCCATGGCAGGAACTGGGTATGTTAGGCTTGTCCTGGGGACACTGGTCCCATGTGGTGGGCATTGGGGTTGTGGTAAGGACTCTGGTCAATACTTAGACAGCAATTATTTTGGGGCTGCTTGTGCTTTAAAAAAATGACGCTAAGATGAACTTTTTGACCCACTAGGGCCATTTCCCCTAATGCCATCCATCACTGGCTAGCGCCTTTTTTGGAGATGCTAAACATTCTTTAGCTCCAATGTACGTCTTTTCTTAAATATGTCACAAGGATGGCGTTGGGGAATGGCGTTAGCTAGCGCAGTTGTGCGTCATTTTTCATAAATATGGGCCTGTGTGTATAATCAGACCTGTGTGGTCCCTGTAGTCAAACTGCACTCTCTCTCAGATGACTGACTTAATCTCAGTAAAACTGTCTCTAGGGACCCGTGAAGGATTTTCCGTTCTAGAGGCTGTTCTTAATTGAATTACAGATACTTTTTGGAGTCAACCAATTTGATGGCCCACTGCTTAGATCTTGCCCAGTGTAACTCCCATAATTTGAAGCACTGTGTTTTACCTGTATTTTTTACCTGTATTTTAAAAAAGCTAATAGCTCAAAAAACACATTTAATTTTTGTTGTTCAGGCCTTAATGCGTTTATAATTTACTAACCTACCATAATATACTAACCTATACTAAGCTATTATTAACCTGAAAATGGCTCAGGGAGGGAGGCCACATGGAACCTCCACTTAGTTAAACAATGTGGACCCAGCAATTCATTTTTTTTGCCATTATCCAGCAGAGTCCCGCAAGATTGTGGGAAAAAATGCAGATTTTTTAAGAACAGTTTGGCCCCTTGGGGTACCTTGGTGCCCTCTTGTGGGCCTGGGGAGCAGGGTATCCCTATCCTGCCCCCTTAAATCATTTTTTTGCACAAGTTCAGGATGGAGGATTACGTCCCTGAGTACTGTAATGGCTGCCAACAACATTTTTCTCATATTACTTACAGCCAATCAGAGTGCTTGCTGCTGTGGGAGCATGAGTCCCACAGGAGTGAAATAGCCCCACCCCATCTCTCCACTTCAATTTCCCTCTTCCCACTGCTGCGTCCCTGCGGCCCCACCCTCCTCCCTCCACTTCAATTTCCCTCTTCCAGTCTCTACGTCCCTGCGGCCCGCACCCCTGCTCTCCCATTCGTTGTCCCCTCCCTCCTCCCTGCTGCCACTCCCTCCCACCTCCCCTCATATGGCAGCTGCTGCGCGGATGTGCCCCTGGCGCTCTGAAGGCGTGCCTAAGGCAAGCCCGTCTGCGCCCATCTGCGCACGACCGCGCCCAGCCCCTAGACCCCTGGTCCCCAAGACCAGCACGGCCAGCAACGCCATTACACCGCCAGCACCCTCTGCGCACTCAACACTGGACGAGCACATGCCTGCTTCCTGGCCTCCCCTAAGCACACCCAAGGACCCTTCACCTGCCAGAAATGAAGCCTCACCAGCCTCCAAATCGCCAAACCTCCTGCCGAGCCTGACCGCAACTACCTCTGATGCATCCTACTTAATACCCGCCCGCACGCAAACACGGCGTCAAACTCTGGGACCTGCTCGACACCTCCACCCCGAACGTCGCCTTCCTGATGGAGACCTGGATGAACACCTCCTCGGTCCCAGACATCGCCATAGCCATTCCGGATGGCTACAAGATCACCCCAGGGATCGCACCACTGGAGTCGGAGGCGGAATTGCCATCATCCACAAGAACACCATCAGGGACACAACCTATACCGACGACACCCTCAGCACCGCCGAACACCTGCACTTCCAGATCCACACCAACCCCAATACCACCCTCAGAGGAACCCTCATCTACAGAACCCCCGGACCTCGGCCTCAGTTCTGCGACTCCATCGCCGACATTGTCAGCAGGCACACCCTAGCCTCCGCTGACTACGTCCTCCTCGGGGACCTGAACTTTCACCTGGAGAATAACAAGGACCCCAACACCACCACCCTAATCGACAACCTCGCCACCCTCGGACTCAGACAACTCGTCACTACCCCAACACACTCTGCTGGCCACATGCTGGACCACGTCTTCTCCGCTAGCCCCCATGTCACCTTCAACCACACCACCGAACTCCCATGGACCGACCACCGCTGCATCCACTTCCCCTTCCAGAAACCCACCACGCACCAGTGCACCCAACAGATCCCCCGCCGCAACTGGAGCAAAATCAGCCAAGACCAGCTGAACACCAGCCTTGCCCGAAAACCACCCACCGAACCCACCATTCCCGACTTCGCAGCCTGCAACCTCTGGCGCTGGATCGACGACTGTGCCAACACTCTCGGCCGCTCAATAAACCTTCCAACAGAGGTGCCAACAAGAGAGCCAGCTGGTTCACCTCGGACCTTCAAGCCTCCAAGCAAACCTGTCGGAAACTGGAGAGAAAGTGGCTCCTCGAACAGACTCCGGACAACCATGCCGCCTTCCAGAAGGCCACCCGCAATCACCATCACCTCATCAGATCTGCCAAGAAAACCTCCTTCAAAGACCGCCTGGACAACAACGCACACAACAGCAGGGAGATCTTCAACATCGTGAATTAACTCTCCAACCCCAGCTCCAGCAGAAACGACATCCCACCTTCACAAGACCTGTCCAACTCCCTCGCCCCCTTCTTCCACCACAGGATCACAGACATCCATGACAGCTTCAACAGCCAGACCACCCCGCCAATCACGACTCCTCAGACTCTCCACCCACTTTCAACTATGACCCCCTGCTCATCTGGGCCAACGTGAACGAAGAAGACACAATCATAACCATGGGCTCCATCCACTCTGGATCTCCGTCAGACCCATGCCCGCACCACATCTTTAACAAAGCAAGCGCCACCATCGCACCGCACCTCCGCAAAGTGATCAACATCTTCTTCGAGACCGCGACCTACCCGAGAGCTGGAAGCATGCTGAGATCAAACCCCTACTCAAGAAACCCACGGCGGATCCGAGAGACTTCAAGAACTTCCGCCCAATCTCCCTGCTTCCACTCCAGGCCAAGGTCATCGAGAAGATCGTCAACAGACAACTGACCCACTACCTTGAAGAAAACAACATCCTGGACCCATCACAGTCAGGGTTCCGCAGCAACCACAGTACGGAAATTGCCCTCATCGCCGCCACCGATGACATCAGGGTCCTGCTTGACAACGGTGAAACTGCAGCCCTCATCCTCCTGGACCTCTCGGCCGCCTTCGATGCTGTTTGCCACCGCATCCTACACACACGCCTCCACAACGCAGGGACAACGCTCTGAAGTGGACCACCTCTCCGGCAAAACCCAGAGCGTCTGCCTCCCCCCTTTCCTCTCCGAAGCCTCCAAGATCATCTGCGGCGTTCTCCGAGGTTCGTCCCTCAGCCCTACACTTTTCAACGTCTACATGGCCCCGCTCACCCGCATCGCCCAGCTGCACAACCTCAACATCATCTCCTACGCCAACGCCACCCAACTGATCCTCTCCCTCACTAAGGAACCCCCCTCACTGCCAAATCCAACCTTCACAAAGGAACAAAGGCCGTCACCGAATGGATGAGGAACAGCAACCTGAAGTTGAACTCAGTTTATATATATATTCACACACAAACACACACACATATATATATATATATATATATATATATATATATATATATATATATATATATATATACATATATATATAAATATGTATATACACATATATATATCTTCCTGCACATCCTGTAGTTCTTCCAACCTCATCCACCAACCAAACGGGGTGGTACAGAGCAGCGGGTATGGTACTGGCTATGAGGAAGACAGCGTAGGTCAGGATGTATTAGCCAAGACGAATAAAGCCTTTTAGATCATACCGCCTGGAGTGACAGCTATTTCTTTTTTGAATTCAGGAAGAGAGGCTTGTTTTGCATATATATATATATATATATGTATATATATATATATATATATATATATATATATATGGTTAATGAACAAAGGGTTTCATTACACCACAACGTGTTTTGGCTCACCTCGCAGCCTTGATCATGTGCATATATCATCTAATTGCAAGTCTTTTATACAAAATAAATTATCAGCATAGAAGTGGGACATGGACTTCAATTTATGTAGGAATCGGCGGTCAGGTTGGGAGAGGCTCCGTGGCTAGTAACTGATGATTCCAATACCGCTGATGAATTGATGATTGTGAACGAGAGAACTCGTCTGTATATTGATAGGAGTCCTGTGTTCTTGGAAGACCCCGATCAGAACGGATGGACCAATGAGTGGAAGGCAATCTGCCCAGAGGTAGGGACCATGTTCAGGTTCTTGAGCGGGTGGGGCTGATAATGTGGGGAAAGTCACACTAAGGCCTGCACTCGAGGGAGCCTGGTGTCATGGTTGCATGTCCTTGTGGAAGGCGCCATGTATAACGGTAAAAAGTATGTACAGCTAGTCCTACGCTAGCATCTAATTAGTGGCCAGGAAAACTGAACATGATGCTCAGGGGACATCAGTGATTGCAAGATATTTACTGAAGGGTTTATTCCACTAGTGATGCATATGTGTTTTTTCCAGGATGGGTTACGGTATAGATAATGAGAAAAAGGCGACGGCTCAGGCAATGTTTGCAAAAGTCCTGCTGAGAGGCAATTTGCAATCTAAAGAATATGAGTCCAAGAGTGATTTTGAATGAAAAACTACATAAATTGGAGACATTAGGCACAACAGAGATAGCAAAATGGTGGGAAGTAACCTCTTTACTGAATTATCTTGATCAAGGTATGGTTCCAAGAGGTCTACGGATGTACACAACCCCATCATATGTGTCTCCCAATCCTGACATGTTGATCAAGAGAATCAAAGAGGAATTGAATTCAAGACCTGAAAAAAAGAACATTAATTAATAATTTAAGGCAATGCAAACAGGCCTCAAAAAGCATGAAGGCGATATCAACACAAGGAAACACCATAAATTACATAGAGATTTGGGAGACTATGAGAGTAGAAGAAGTCTTACTTTAAGTAGAAAATATGATCCCTAGTTCTGAAAAAATGTGGAAAGTTTGGAATCATCAACATCTGAAGGTGATGTAGGCAATGATGTTGAGACTGATACTTCCGGTACCACTGAGAGTGTGACATCAAACAGTGAATTAAGTGGGAAACCAGAAACTATGTTAGACAAATATTGCCTTTTATCCAAAAGCAGACAGACTGCAAAGACTCAGAAGGGGCAAGTCACACAGAGACACAGGGGTCAAGCAGCAGTTCAAAGGAGATGAGGAAGAGGAGGAGAACGAGGAAGAGTTGCAAGAGATGTAAAAGACTCCGACAGAGGAAACAAGCAGACAAAAAACAATGGGCACATGGGAATAACAACAAGGAGCTCCAATGTAGAAACATAATGGATAAAGAAATGGTGAATAGAACAATTATCTATTTATCTAACTACATACTTACAGACACAGATAAAATGACCTTATGCCTTGGATTATTCTTTTGTCCCACTGAACGCTTAATTATTTAGAGACTCTGATAGATTTGTTTAAACTTACCATGAAATTGAAAATGACACAAACCTAAGGGTGAATGGTCAAGTGTGGCCAGTTTTACTGGTAATTATGGGGTAGCAATAAACTTGAATATAAGTGATGTTGACACCCTTCTAACCCTACATGTTTTAGAGATGAACATGGGCACTGAGGGTGATCAGAGGAGTGTCTATGAAATCTTAGCAGATCAGGGTATTGTTTATGATCTAGCTCCCATATCAACTTTTAAACCAGATCTACTTTTCCTCCTACTATGAATCATGATAACGTTGATTCTTTTCATGAGGTAACAGCTCAGAATTTATTGTGATTTCAACACAAGACATGGTTCAAAGGGGGTGGAACCAAAATTGCACAATAACTCAATGACGTATTAAACCTTTAGCAGAAAATGAAAATACAATTATCTGTCCTGCTGGTAAAGGTGGCATAATTGTTCTATTGAGCAGAGACATGTACCTAAAAGTAACCATGTGTCAGTTGAAAGATGAACAATTTTATATTGTTGTCGCCAAGGAAACGCATATGAAGAGTGTTACCAGGATGTGGCAGCACTTAACAGTTTGGAAAGATAGAAGTTTATTAACGTGAGAGGTATATTGTTTCCTTAAGAAGGATTATCTTAAATTACCAGTGCTATAGCTTCTACTGTAGGTCCATAAAAACAGAGAAGATCCCACAGGCAGACCAATTGTCTCCTCGAGAGAGAGCGCATTAGAAAATGTGTCCAAGTACGTTGATTTATTTCTTAGGGAATATATGATGAGTTTGCCCTCTCACATGCATGATACAGAAGATTTGTTAGGGAAACCTGAAGGAATAACATGGGAGGAGGACTTCCTATTGGCAACTTTAGATGTCAATTCCCTGTATAGGATTATTGAACATGAAAAGGGGATCATTGCTTGTAAGCATTTTCTTAAAGTGAAACCTATCACATACTTGGTGCATACTGTCATGATCATTGAAATGATAAGACGCTGTCTAAAAAAATAACATTTTTCTGTTTAACAAGGTACTGTGCAGTCAAATACTTGGGTCAGCCATGGGTACTTGTTTTGCTCTGAGTTTTGCCAGTCTATTCTTAAGTTGGTGAGAGGATGGGATATCAAAGGATCATGAGACATATCTGGAATTTTACCAGGTTGTACTGTGGCTTAAGTTGTATATATGGCCTATTCATCATTTGGAAGGGTTCTGAAAGAGAAGCCGTGGGAATCATTGAGAAACTGAACATTAGAAATCATAGTATTCTTTTAACCACCAAATGAGTAGATTTATAGTTGAGTTTCTTGATGTAAAGTTTTGGATAGATAACAACACTATTAATACTTAACTTTTCCGTAAAGTTTCAGCAGGTATGTCCTCAAAAGCCACCCGGAGATTTAGAAATGGAGTATTCCGTATGATGAGCTGCCGAGGACAAAACGTAACTGTGTAACTGATGAATCGCTCTATGCTGAACAAAAAGTCACGGTTACCAGAGTTAAGGAAAGAGGGTATCCTGAACAGGTCATTAAAAAGGCCATCGGTAAAGTCAAACTGTTGGATAGAACACAGACCCTCTTTGACAATAAACAACAATATAGTACAGCAGATGATAATGAGATCAGGATCATTTTGACATATATTGAAGATGTAGGTGATATCAAAAAGATCCTTATAAAAAACTGGGACATTCTAACGAGTGATCCAGTCATTGGGTCTTCTATACAAAGGCAACCCAAGATTACATACAGAAGGGGACATAGCCTATGTGATATTCCTAGGCGCAATGACATTACCACCATGTCGCAAATTAGGGATCATAATGTAGAAGGAATTTACCTGTGCAGCCATTGCAAGGCCTACCACAATAGTTACTTGCATAAGGAATTACCTACATGTAGACCAGGGGAAGTGAGACAAATAAAACAATACCTGACATGCAGTACTCCATTTACTATTTATGTTTTGGAATATCGGTGGTATGTGGGCAGTACCACACACATGGTTAAAAAAAGAGTCCTGGAGCACATGCCCGCGATCACTTCCAAAGATCCCTACTACCCAGTGGCTAGACTTTCAGTGAAAAACATAACTCTGACAGATCTCTCCTGTCTTTTTTCCCTATTGAACATGTACCATCGGACCACAGAGGGGGGACAGAATATTAAAATTAAGGAAGAAGGAATCCAAATATATATTGGACCCTTAGACCAAAGCTTCTAGGGGACTAAATACTGATGAGGAGTTGCATATTCCTCTGTATGATGGGTACATTATCCCCACCTATATCCCCCCATATGCGGTCAGGAGCCACCCCCTTTCCTTGGTAGAGATGTGGATTATATCCAGCATGATCTATAGTTAGGTCATGCACTTGGTATTGTGGAAGAGTATTATGTAATTGTAAATGTTTTAAATTGTAGTAATTCATGATTTTATGTTTTTAATGTATTTTTCACAAGAAGTAACGAGGGGGTCCTGATGGAAGTTAGAATGTGGAACTCTGTATCCTTTTTCATATGTTGCCCTTTTTCAGTTTTCTTCAACACAGGTATGGTGATTCACAAATAGGGAATTGTTTGCACATATCTTTTGACAGATGATTTGATTTATATTTTCTATGCATTCTTTTAGGACTAATTCAATTATGATGGATTGATGTATGTTCAATGGGAAAATTTTGAAGGTTATGACATACTTTTAGAGTATATATGATATAGTGGTTTCATGTTGATATTTTACTCTCTCATGTATGTTATTGTGGGGTACTATATAGGACAGTACAACACATGTTATATTGTATACCTGTTATCACGGATGTTGCATCGTTCCAACTAGTCCAATAGTATGTGAATCCTGTATACTGAGGACATGAATATGTGGTGTATAAGATGTATGATTATATTAGCCCACTTGCGCACTATTGGGGGAATGTGATTGCAGTAGATTGAGAACATCAACATTGTGATAATTGAAGACTAATAGGAAATTAAATAGCTATATGAACTAGATATGTAGTACACTCTGAACAGTATTAGTAAGGAACCACTCTTGTGTATAGATATGTATTCACATTATTGCATTGTATTTTAAAATTTGTGGGGACTGTGCATCTTACTCATGATTGCAATGTATAATTGGATAACATGATGAACATATGAATATTAACTATTGAGGTTTGTATACTGTAGTTATGATAATAGGCATGTGCTTGACAGTGATGGCTCCACCGCATCGGTCCTATTTCTATCCAAGTGACTCTCACGTATGGACACATATTTACGTTAGTACATTGTATTTTGTTATTTGTGGTGGAAGCTAACAATATGCATGATTGAAGTAGAGAATTGGGCAATATGAGCAACAAATGAATATTATCTATATATGTTTGTATAGTTATGATAACATGCATTTGTTGCATAATGATGTCTCCACCGCATTTGTCCTATTTCTATGCTGATGATTTATTTTTTATAAAAGACTTCCCATTGGAGGATATGTGCCCGTGTACAAGGCTGCGAGGTCAGCCAAAATCCGTTGTGTTGTGGTGTAATGAACCCCTTAGTTAATTGGCTAAGTGTGTATGTTTTACATTTTTAGTTTGGAGGATTTTGATACGGCTTGCTCTGCCAGATTACGCACCACCACTCACAGGCCTGTGGCGCCCAGAAGGAGTGCACTGTTATGGATATATATATATATATATATATATATATATATATATATATATATTTATTTATATTTTATATATCAGTGAGCCAGCAAACATGCACTCTATACCCAGTGTTTATTAGAAGTGCAGACCAGAGAAGCAAGCACGTTTCGACATACCACATGATTAGATCACAGGTTGAAAAACTGCATTAAAGTGCAGTTAAAAAAGTTTTAGGTACCGAGAAGTCCATTGATAAGTTTTTGAATTGACAATCTGATTATTGTGTTTAGGCCTTTGTGTGTCCATATGAGAAGATGTATTTTGGTAGTACGATACACATGGTGAAAAAGTGGTTCTTGGAACACATGAGGGCCATCAGGAACCTTGACAAACAGTATCCAGTGGCTCTTCATTTTGCCAACTTCCACAAAAGCAATGCTGCTCTATTGAGGTCCTTTGTTTTGGACAGAGTACTTTTATCTCCCAGGGAGCAATCACACACAGAAGTTGTGATGGTTGGAATATATATATATATATATATATATATATATATATATATATATATATATATATCGTGGAACTCAAAACTGAGAGGCCCAACATTCTGAACACTGCAGAAGGACTCTCGGTGCATCTGGGTAACTGAGTATCCTACCTGTTACAAACTGTGGGGATGCAAAGCAGCATGCGTGAATCTTCAGCTGTGAGAGTTTAGGAAATAAGAACTTTTCTTAGATTTTTTTTTGCCTAAGTTGTTTGTGATGGGGTGTATGCCCACTTGGGCTTTATTCTTCTGTTAATTTGTGTCTACTTGAATAGATTGAGGTATGTATTTAGATGATGTTGGGCTCCCACCTTTTCTGTGGTTTTCTGGACCCCCCAATCTGAATATCTGCCACTAAAGAGAGAATATGCCCGCATGGTCTATAAACTTTGGGCTATTTTGGACCCCTTGCCCTGAGGTGTGACTGGATCTATCATGGCTTATCTTGCACATTTGTGATAGGGAACGCTAAGTAATTGGCAAACTATATTTTTCTTATTTTGTCATTTTCAGTATCTGCCACATCACACAGTAATGGGGGTTCAAGGACGGCAAGTGCAGTGTAATAAGATTATTAGCCAATAATTCGAAATTTAGATCATGAATATAACCTCTAATGAACAACAGAACATGTAAGCATCAGCTGGGCATGTTATAATGTGTCTGACTTCAAGAGCATTGTACGACAACATAAGATGGGCGACACAATAGACTTAACATTGCTTCCTTCACCTTTTTGCAATCTGTTTTCTATGTTTATGTCTATTGTTAAAGGCTGGATCAGTTGTGACATTTTTGTGGTGATTGTGACAAATTTGCAAATGCACATGCCAACAGGAATGCTTTGATTGGCTGACCGCAACCTGACCACAAATTTGCAGCTGCCATCATAGGTTGCGGGACATGGTCCCCGGGGCTGAAAAATAAAATAAAATGTGGCATAAGGAGTCAGGGTGGAGGTACGCTAACCCCAGGAGCGTGATAATGGGGTCTTTGAAATTACTTTGTCATAACGTGCGATATTCAAATACGTTGTGATGCTCAGTGCAGCCTCCGTGTAACATTGTGGCGAATTTGCGAAGATCAGAAAAAAAAATGTAAAGAACCCTTCAAAGACTAATTCATTCACTCATAGTAACACTCAGACACTCACGCAGCTACTAACAGGCACACATATGTCCACTCACAAACCTACTCAGGCCATTACGCACCCACTCACAGTCTTATTCAAACACTGATGCACTCACTCACAGACCCACTCAGACCCTGACGCACCAACTCACAGACCTACTCAGAAACTGATGCACCCACTCACATACTCACTCAGACATTGATGCACCAACTCACAGACCCAGTCAGACGTCACACATCCACCACAGACCCACTCAAACCCACATGCACCCACTCACAGACCAAGTTAGACCCTCATGCACCTACTCACAGACCCACTCAGACACTCATGCACCCACTCACAAAACCAACTCAGACCCTCATGTACCCATTCACAGGCCCACTAAGACAGTCATGCACCCACTCACTGAACCACTAAGACTCTCATGCTCCCACTCACACATTCATGCACCTATTCAGAGATAGACTCAGACATTCATGCCTCCACTCAGACACTCACACACCCACTCCCACACCCACTCACAGACCCACTCAGACACACACACCCACTGACAGGCCAACTGAGACTCATGAACCCACTCACAGACCCACTCAGACACTCGCACCAATCACAGACCCACTCAGACGATCGTGCACCCACTCTGACACTCATACACCCAATCACAGACCCACTCAGAGACTCACACAGGCACTGACAGACTCACTCACCCACTCACAGAAACACCTATATACTCATGCACCCACTCAGTGGCCCATGCATTCACTCAGAGACCTCCTTTGGCACTAATGTGCCCTCGCAGAATGATCTCTAGGGCTCAAATGTGGTGGTACAAAATGTGTAAGTTAGTATAAGAGGTCATTGTGTGGTTACTCTAACCCCATGAATGAAATAACAAAGTGTTATTGTGACTGGCTATGCATTTTGAAAAGGGGAAGATGTTTTTTCATGACATGGATATTTGAAAATCTGTTGTGAAGCCCACCGCACCCCCCATGTAGTGTGGCTACAGATTTGTGAATATAGGGGAAAAAAAAAAACAACAAATATTGGCACACTCACCAACCCACTCAAACACTCATGCATTCACTCACAGATCCACTCAGACACTCGAGCATCAACTCACAGACTCACTCAGAGTCCCTTCAAAGACTAAATCAGAGACTCAGGCACACACTCACAGATCCACTCGGACACTCACACACCCATTCACAGACCCACTCAGACACTAATGCACCCACTCACAGACCCACTCAGACACTCATGTACCTACTCAGAGACCCACTGACACACTCATGCACCCATTCACTGATCCACTCAGACACTCATGCACCAATTCACAGACCCACTCAGACATTCATGTGCCTACTCACAGACCCACTCAGACACTCATGCACCTACTCACAGATGTACTGACTTAGACAGTTAGATTTATTTAAGCACTTACACATTTTAAATGTGGTGGTGTGCATTGAATGTGTGTTTGTGTTTAGCGTGTTTGTGAATTTTGAAAAGGTGTGAAAAAAGAGATTTTAAAATAAAATGAACTAGTCTTTTGGAAATAGGATGGCTCTGACAAGAGCCTTTGAGTTTATTGTGTAGTGGATGATAACTACGCATTATATAGGATGCAGTGTTTTAAGTTGGTGAGAAACACCCTTGTCCTTTGTCTGTGAAGTGAATGCCATCACTTCTATAAATTCCATCTATGTCAATGCACAGGTTGTTATTGTAAATAGATCCCATGTTATGGTCTCTGAGAAATGGGGAAACAGTTTTATGAATATTTTTTCTGGCTTTGTCTTTCTATAGACAGGATTTGGTTGAACATTTTCATTTCTTCCTTTGGCATACGTTGGAGAATACAGAGGCAATATGAGGCAAAAAGTGCCATTAATTGTGCAAAGGTATCATTCAATAGTATTTCAAGTCCTACCCCTATAAATGTGCCCAAGTCATTACCACCAAAGTGCACAATTGTGAGGTGAGGGCCTTGGCAGTCCCTAATGCTTTATACCAAACTAAGCAATTGTTATTGCTTTTAACCTCTCTGGTCAACCAACATATGCCCACATTTAGCAAACCCACATCCCTATCAATGCCACTCTTTCTAGCATATCCAAAAGCCCAAAACACAAAGTTGTGTCCTACAATCCACACTTTAGGCATTATGAAGGCAAGAGCAATACCTTACAGGAGAAGGCTGAAAAATAATGAGGTGTTTTAAAAATAAAGGCAGTTAAAATGGAGGGAACAAGTTGCTTGAAAAGAAAATACATTTCAGTGGATGGTTTTAATAAGGAGACACTAACAATTAGGTTGTGATTTTTTAAAGTAGGTCAGTATGTCTGTGATTGGCTGTGTTTTCAATAAAAAATAAGAGGTATTCCTGGATATGGCTACATTTGGAAAGAGCTAAGTACACCTGTTGAATTTCAGTTTCATAGTAATATGCAGTTTATAAAACATAAGCTGCACATTTGACCTAGTGCTTTTAGTGGGTTGCTACAGAAACAATGCCAAAGGCAGTGTTGGGGAAAGGCTATTAAAGATATAGTATTATATTTAATTGATATTAGACATCTTTTGAGTTTTTATACTAGAATGATTAGTGTTTTCCTAATGAGGAGGCCTTTTTCTAGAGTGATATAGTTGTAAAGTTTAAAAAAAATGCAAGGTAGGTATGGTTTTAGACCCCCATACATATTCCCAAATTCACCACAAAGTTACAGAGGGGCCTCGCTAAAGGTCGCAAAGAATTTGCAAATAATCACATACAGCCTTTCATTGTAATTTCTTCAAAGAAGTGAAAAAAGGGTTAAAAAATGGCCATTCACAAGTGCAGTAAAAAATAAATAAAATGGAAGGCATCTTTTGATTAGCTGCTTTTAGCAGTATCAGAGAGCGAAAAGTTGAACTGGTTGCCATTAATGGTGTGCTTTGTGTGAGAGTGGTATGCCTTTCTTATGCTGACCTTTGAAACTATCTATTAAAAACAGAAAAATCAAGATTCTGACCAACAATCTCAATTTACAGGTATTTAAATTGGATTAGATTATAAAAAAATATAATTTAACATGTATATCTCTGGTTTACAATAATATCTGTGAAATATGGGGATCTGTGAGTATGTGTGTGACTGTTGTTGTATATTTCACAAATATATGTATGATATGCATCTGTACAGAATTAATTTTGTCTAAATCGTAGCAGCTGTAGACTCCTTTATTCTATTGCAAATCAGTACCATAAGTGCCAGAATCGATAGTAGAAATATAAGAGTGAAAGAGTGTTTCACACATTTGTGACTATTATCATATATTTCACAGAGATATGTGTGATGTGCTTTTGTACAGAAAGATTGTTGTTTAAATGTTGGCACTTGAAGACTCCCTAATTGCATTGTAAATGAATACTACAAGTCTCAGAATTCATAGTAGCAATAGTAGACAGCAATACTATATCACTCATGTACATGTAAAAGTTCTCAGCTACGTACTAGATACCCGTTTGTCATAAGTAGTGCTTTAAAATGGGTCAGTCCTACTACTGCTGAGCCTGAGTGTTTAGTTGTGTACCCCAGCACAAGTTGGCGCTAGATAATGTGCTTGACAAGTGTTAAACTGACCTCTTCTTGAAAGAAAGTCACTCATGTATTTATGCACACATGCAAAACAGCAGCTGTGTAAACTACAGTATCAGAACCAGTAGCTAACTAATACACACATTCCCATAAATATATAACTGCTGAGATCAAGTAGTCTCTCATCCACAGAAGTAGTGCTTTAAACATGGGTCAGGTCTCCTACTGCTGAGCCTGAGTGTGTAGTTTTAAATGTCAGCTCGACTTGGCACTAGAAAACCTGCTTGATAAGTTATAAACTGAGTGTTTAGTGCAGAAAGGTCACTCCTCACCTAGGCTGTAGGTAGGCCATGGGTCATTGTGATATGTGTTTAGAAGGTGAGACATGTTCTTGAAAGTTTCACTGACTCAGATCTGCACTGGCAAACCCCTTATACAGTTATATATGCAGAGTCCCAGTCATACTGCACGTCAAATACCTATTTATAAGAGGATCCAAGCACTCAGACATGCACTCAGACACTGAAAGAGACACTCATACATTCATTGACACATGGAAACAGCAACTGTGTATAGCGCAGTATAAGAACCAGTTATTAACTAATACACTCATTCACATATATAGGGAGCAGCTGTGATCAGGTAGTCTCTCATCCACAGAAGTAGTGCTTTAATCATGGGTCGGGCCTACCACTGCTGTACCTGAGTGTGAAGTTTTGTATGGCGGATAGGGTAGGCACTAGAAAACATGCTTGACAAGTGTTAAACTGACCTCTTACTGAAGAAAAGTCACCCCTCACTTAGGCTGTAGGTAGCCCATTGAACATGGTGCTATGTAATTAAAAGGTGAGAGATATATTTGACAGTTTCACTGGCTTAGATCTGCACTGGCAGACCCCTCTGCCCAGTTATATATGCAGAGCCCCTATTGTTCTGCAACTCTCATATGTATTTATGAGAGGATAGCAGTACTCAGGCCCACAGTCGTAGACTGAAAAAGACAGTCATACATTCATACACACTTGCAAACAGCAGCTGTGTAGGCCACATTATCAGATTCAGTTTGTAACTGATACACTCATTCACATTTAGGCGACTGCTGAGACAACCTACTCTCTCATCCAGAGAATTAGTGCTTAGAACATGGGTCAGGCCTACTACTGCTGAGCCTGAGTGTGTAGTTTAAAATTTCTGCTCAACATGGCACTAGAAAACCTGCTTGATAAGTTATAAACCAAGTGTTTAGTACAGAAACGTCATTTCTCACCTAGCCTGGAGGTAGGCGATGGATCACGGTGCTATGTGTTTAGAAGGTATAACATGTTCTTGAAAGTTTCACTGACTTAGATCTGCACTGGCAGACCCCTAATCCAGTTATATATGCAGAGCCTCAGTCACACTGCATGTCACATACCTATTTATAAGAGGATACAAGAACTCAGACATGCACCCAGACACTGAAAGAGACACTCATACTTTCATTTTCATACAGAAACAGCAGCTGCTTATAGTGCAGTATCAGACCCAGTTGCTAATTAATCCATTCATTCACATATGTAGGGAACTGCTGACACCAGGTAGTCTCTCACTCACAGACGTAGTGCTTTAAACAGGGGTCGGGCCTACTATTGCGGAGCCTGAGTATGTCGTTTTGTAGGTCAGCTCGAGTAGGCACTAGAAAACGTGCTTGAGTATTAAATCTGACCTCTTACTGAGTGTGTAGTTTTGTACACCAGCATGAGTTGGCAATAAAAATGTGCTTGACAGGTGTTAAACTGACCTCTTCTTGAAAACATTCACCCCTTACTTATGCTGTAGGTAGGCCATGAACCATGGTTCTTTGTAATTAGAAAGTAAGATATGTTCTTGATACTTTCACTGACTTAGATCTGCTGTGGCAGAACCTTATGCCCAGTTATATATGCAGAGTGTCCCTAATACTGCATGTCACATACATATTTATATGAGGATACAAAAACTCAGACATGCACTCAGTGTATAGTTTTACATGTATGCTCAACTTGGCACTAGAAAACCTGCTTGAGAAGTTCTAAACTAAGGGGGTCATTACGACCTCATCGGTCTTTTTTCAAGACCGCCGAGGGACCGCCTTGCGGAAGACAGCCTGTGCAGGCGGTTTGCCGTTCGGCCTATTATGACCGTTGGCAGCTCTCCGTCCCTCTACAGATGGAGAGCTGCCAACAGCCATACTGGCGGGAGGCGGGGAAGTGGAGGTTGCTCCACCTCCACCGCCACGCCAACAGAACACCGCCCAGCGAATCAAGTCCTGTGATTCACTGTGGTGGTGTTCTGTTGGAGTTGTGGTGTCGGCGGAGCTGCCCCCATGGCTCCTGTCCCCTCCAGGAGGATCGACGGAACAGGTAAGTCGATTGTCCGTTAGGGGATGGGGGTGTTGGGTGTTGTGTGCGTGCATAGGGGTGTGCGTGTGTGTATGTAGAGGGGGTGTGTGAGTGCGTGTATGCTTGCGAGGGTGTTGTGTGTATGGGAATGAGTGCGTGTATATCTGTGGATATGTCTGTATGGATGTGTGCGTGTATGTTTGAATGTGGGTGTGCGTGTCTGACTGTGTGTGTGGATGTTGGCATGTATGTTGGGGTGTGTGTGTGTGTGTGTTGGTGGTGCCTGCATGCGTGTCGGGTGTGTGTGAGTTATGTGCTGTTGGGGGTCGGGGTGGGGAGGGGTGCCCTGCCACCTTTGGGGGGTGGCAGGGGTGGTGGGGGGTGTAGGGGAGGGAGTCAGGGTGGGGGGTGGGGGAGACCCCTATCAGTGCCAGGGAAGGAATCCCCTGGCACTGATATAGCTTACCGCCATGGATTTAATGGCGGTTCAAACCGCTGGAAATCCACAGCAGTAAGCCAGGTCCAAATACCGCCGGCAGTATAGCGCTGGGCGCTGGGCTGGAGACCCAGGTCTCCAGCCCGGCGGTTGTCTCCGCCCTGGCGGGCAGAACGGAGAACCGGCAGATGACCGTGGCGGTAACCGCCATGGTCATAATTCCCCAAGGTAAGACCGCCAGCCTGTTGGCGGTCTTACCGCCGGTTCTCCGCCATCCACCAGGGTCGTAATGACCCCCTAAGTGTTTAGTTCAGAAAAGCCACTCCCTACGTAGGCAGTAGGAAGGCCATGGACCATGGTGCTATGTAATTAAAAGGTGCAACATGTTCTTAAAAGTTTCACTGACTTAGATCTGCACTGGTAGACTACTATGCCCAGTTATATAAGCAGAGTCTCAGTCATACTGCCTATCACATACCTATTTATAAGAGGATACAAGAACTCAGACATGGACTCAAACACTAAAAGAGACACTCATAAACATGGGTCGGGCCTGCTATTGCTGAGCCTGAGTGTGTAGTTCTGTAGGTCAGTTCGAGTAGGCATTAGAAAATGTGCTTGACAAGTACTAACTCTGACCTCTTACTGAAGAAGTCACCCAGTACCTAGGCTGTAGGTAGCACATAGAGCATGGTGCTATGTGATTAGACGGTAAGAGATATCCACGAGAGTTTCACTGACTTGGATCTACAAAGGCAGACCCCTATGCCGAGTTATATAAGCAGAATCCCACTCATTCAGCAACTCATGTACATACTTATGAGAGGATAGATGTACTCTGACCCACAGTCACAGACTGAAAAAGGCACTCATACATTCATACACACATGCAATCAGCATCAGTGTAGACTACAGAACAGATCCATTTGATAACTGATACACTCACTCACATATATAGGCAATTGCTGAGTCAACCTACTCTCTCATCCAGAGAATTAGTGTCTTGAACATTGGTCAGGCTGAATACTATTGAACCTGAGTGTGTAGTTTTAAACATCAGCTCAACTTAGGTAAGGGGAAATGAAGAGTTAGTAGATACAGGTATAGAGGAACAGTACACAGATGCTGCTGTTGATAGCTTTAGAGAAGGAATTAGGAAGTGTTACACAGTTTCTTCAGAACTGTGTTTGCGTATGTTGTAGACACACTCACTACAAAAGTCAAACTCATAATGTTGTTCTGTACTCAAAAAATGAAGAAGAAAAGTGAAAAGATTTAGGTGCCTATCTATTTGCAGAGGAACAGTTTGATTTAGCCACAAAGAAAATAATGTAAGTACTGCTATGATATGTTAGAGGATAATAAAATGTCAGCAAGAGCAGTACATAAAAAGGTAGAAATAGTTCCAAAACCTCAAGAACTACAAGATTTAAATTATTATGGCAATGTGTACTTTCTTTCCAAGCTATAGTTCATATGGAACGGAAAACAGGTAAATTACCTACAACAGAGCTAAAGAAAGGTCTTAAAAGTAGAGCTGTGTACTTGCCACTAGATTTAAATAAATATTGAAAATATAGGGGTAAAGAGAGATTTTGTTGAACTACTTATTATACTAGTAAATAATGTACCTACAAAAAGAAAAAAGATGTGGCAAGTATTAGTAAATGTTAATAAGGTTAAAAAAAAGTTATACCTGGTTCGAAACAATATTTATTACGAAAATGCTGATATTCTTTAAGATATGATACATAAGGAAGATGAACCATTCTAAATCTTGCCATCTATCTCTGTTTTCTTTTTCAGTTTGTGAGTACAGAACACCATTACAAGTAAATGTTAATAAGGTTAAAAAAGAAACGTTATACCTGGCATGAAACAACATTATTGCAAAAAATGCTGATGTTCTTCAAGATATGACATATATAGAAGATGAAACATTATCATCAAGTAGTCAAATAGAAAAGGTGGATTGATCAAGATCAGAAAAAATGTATGAACACTACAGTATCCATCCTCTTCTTTCAAAAGAAGTGAGTGGTGATGCAATCAAGCTATTTCAAATGAAGCAAGAGAAAGGAGCTCCAATAGTGTATGGAAGAAAAATTTAGAGGCTCGCTGTTTTCCACAACTTCCTCCCACTGGAGAAGGTGGATGCTATAATGACCACCTTGCACAGATACCAGCAGCTGAATATCATTCAACAATATTATATTCAGAAGATCCTAGATTTCGGTAGTGTATGCCATATATATTTCATCTTCTCTTTGAGAGTGACTTATCTGGACTGTCATACGCTGCAAACCACATACTGAAGACAGGAGTTAATCTACAAACTCTCTCTGCAAAAGAATTTGTTGAGAACGTTCATAGAAAGAAGAAAATCTGGAATAATTATATGACATGCCAATGCAACACTAACAAATATTGGTATCATTGTCGTGGTGAGCTTAAATACATGTTGAGTAACGTAGGTACACCTATTTGGTTTCTGATAGTCAGTTGTACTGAATATGCATGGGATGACCTCTGTGAGCTCTTACAAGAAGCAAACTCAAACATTAAGGACATAAATATGAAGACAGCTGGAGAACTCTGCTCCTTAGATCCTGCTAATGCTTGCAGATATTTTCAAGCTATGTGGTCTTTCATCTGCAACAAGACAAACCCTCCTCTTGGTGAAGTAACTGACTTATTTTGTCGTAAATGGTACGAAGTAAGAGGTACTCCTCATATTCACATGCTGTTATGGATTAAAGATGCACCTACATTTGGAACAGTAATCACAGATGTGGAACGTATTGCTGACAAAACAATAGAACCAAAGGTAACTTTTAATCTAGATGCGATTTTGGATACTCTCGACCTGTGATTTCAGAAGGAAGAGTAAA
Organism: Pleurodeles waltl; assembly: GCF_031143425.1. NCBI lineage: Eukaryota > Metazoa > Chordata > Amphibia > Caudata > Salamandridae > Pleurodeles > Pleurodeles waltl. Next base: position 1,385,988,465 of record NC_090444.1, read on the forward strand.
CAGTTTATTGCTTTAGTCAGTCGTACATTGACATAAAAGTCACCTAAAATACTTATAACCTGAAAAGAGGCCTTGAGGTACATTTATGATTACATTCCAGTCATTTTAAAGATGTGTAATGCAAATATGGACATTCAGTTTGTTGCAGATAACGCTATTGCTGTTGCTCGGTATATCACTTCATATATTACAAAATCTGAGAAGACAGAGATGAAGGAGTTGTGGGAGGAAATTTCGGCAGAAAAGTGTCTTACTAAGAAATTGTACAGTTTTAGCCTTCCCAAAGGGCAGTTGGATCTTAAAGTGTGCAGATAGGTTGAGTTCATCTAGTTTGTTCTCAATGTCTAGAGGATTTTTGGGGGTTTAATCCAGAAAGTAGAGAAATTGTGCTAGACACATATTACCCAAGAAGAAGTCTACTTCTAGAAAACATGTGCCTGTATGAAGTATTTCAGTACTACAGGTGTATTGATAATGTAATAGAAAACATAGGAGAAGGGAGATATGCACTTCTTGGATGGGATGGTTATTTAGTGAGACACAGCAAAGGAGATTTAATAAACCACAGAAAACTTAGTTGCCAGACTGCAGAGAGAAGAGAGGTTTTCTACTTAGCACTTTTGCCGCTGTTCAAGCTATGGTGAAATGAATCAGAATTACTTGGATACTATAACTCCTATGAAGACTCTTTCAATACTGTCGAAGACGACATTGAGTGTTCTGCTTTTCCTAACTATTTGCAAATTTTGAAAGATGAAATTGAACAGGAAGAGATGATTGCTGCTGAGATGACAAAGGAGCGTTAGCAAAGTAGCTAAAGTTCTGGATCAGTGAGTCAAGATCCTCTCGGAGAACCAGTTATTCAAAACAAAGCAGCTATAGCAATGAATGAGGTGGAGATAGCATTTTAGCAAGCAAAATAGGAAATTGTTGATTTGGAACAGTTAGTACATCAGCTAAACAATTTACAGAAAGACGTATAATGAAGTAAAAGGGAAAATAGTGCACAGTTTATGCATGAAAAGAAAGAATGTTCATGCTTTTTGTTTAAACCACTACTACTATACATTAGTAGTCAAGGTGGTGTTGGAGTGTGTTTTTTTAAAAGCAATATTAACATGAGAAGCTTGCAATATATTGTTTGATGGAGCTACATAGAAAATGTGTTAACATACAAAATAATGCACACATTTGAAATGTGCCCACGGGGAGTGGCTACCAATGTATACGAAGACTAATGAAAGCTGTTAATTCTGAATTAATAATGTACTAATGTTTTGAATTTGTATTAGCGTATCATAATAAGAGTTATGTATTAGGAGTTGCCTATTAAATTAGAAGGCCTTAGTTTAGCGACGGTCTGGGTCTAGCTGCCTGGTCTCATATTAAACTGCATTTTTCTAACGTGCAATGTGCTGTTTTCTGAAGGACACGAAGCTGTATCTTTCCAGAAGTTATGTGTGTGTGTGTGTAGCCGTAGTAAATTCTTTCTCATGAGAAGCGACTTGCTCAAGGAGACGTTCTTGCTGAATGCAACAGTGTAATTCATAACAGGTGCAAGGCTAAAATGGAGTAGGAGAAACAATGGGGACACTGACTGGAGCGCAAAGTGTAAATTTTCTTACCTGATATTCCACCCGATGAAGACGTCAATAACATGGACCAATCCCCGACATGAGAACTGTGGTTTGTGGAAAATTCTGGCAAAATGCAGGAAGGATCATTGGGCAGAAATAATGATGCACCAATTATTATCCAAGTTTTGCTTTAATGGAGAGACCCAAGAAGAAAGGCGCAGAAGACGGAGAGACTTTTAGATCTCACTTACTCACAGAGACTTTTCACTCTTTTGCTTTGTTCTGATACTTTAAACCATCCTCTACCTGTCCTTTGCCTGATGCTTGCTTCTCCTCCATATGTGGGAAGATCCCATTCCTTAGCTATGCCATATCAAGACTTTGCCTGTCCTATCTCTGCTTATGGTGAATCGACTGATGTCCTGAGGATGAAGACTGACGCTGTTTGCTGATCTGTTGGATTGGTAACTATCTGATGCAAAATTGTAATTGTCTGTTTGCCTTTTCTTTCTAGGGACCAACTGCTATTTTGATAGAGGCCATAGTTAGATGTTTTCTAAATTTGTGTTTGCTAAAATGTTTTGCATGAAGCCCAACATGGTAATGCTAATTCAAAGTTAGTCAAGGTGTTCATACAAATATCCTATGCAAATAGACAAATGACTGAGTTCTTGCTTTGTTGAATCATGTATTATTGAGTATTTGCAAAGTTGCTTCATATTAATGACATGCCTTAATACTGAATGAGTATTATCTATCATTGATTGATTGTGATCATATTACTAATTAGTTAAGAACCTAATGAGACTAATTGCTAATGAGATTAACAGAGATGACATTAGATTTTAACTAATAGGGAAATAAATATCCTAACACTTAACCAAATTGGTGTGGTTATTCATGGCTAAAAGGTCATGGTGTGTTCAACTTACTGATTCTTATTAAATGTTATTGATTAGCTTGTTGATTAGTTATTGTGATTATTGATTGGGTTATTGATCTATTGATTTGTGAAGCCAAAAAGACATCTTGTACTGGGAAGTCCCCGAACGTGGTCCAAAGGTTCATCGGCCTAAACGCGTCTCCTTTTAAGTTTACTTATTAAGGCTCTGACGTGCTAACAGTGGCACCAGAAAAGGTTTTCTAATTAAAGTCCTCACTGCTTACTACAAAAAACTAAAGGTTAAAATGTATCATATATAGTAACAAAACCAACAGGATTATCTGCCACAACATTAAAGGAATTACTTTACATCAGCTACTTATGCTTCCTATTGAACAGTCTTTTTAAATTTAAAGGCTCAAACTTGATGGACAGAATGCAATGACAGTAGTCTTAAATTCAAAGCAAAATTACCTTTCGAATGACCAAATTGTTATTTTTTGTTTCTTCCACCAAAATTCTAACATGTATCTGTAGGAAACAAAATATTATAGAATATTTCTTCTATGGACACTTTGAGTATTTTAGACATCAGTCAGCCTACTAAGTGTGATGTCCTATAAAACTTCAGCCAAAAATGTTTAAACCTTGTATTATCCACAAGGAAGTTAAAATACATCTGGACACTATTTGTGATCCAGCGGAGATTACCTTACAAAGTACAAAATTCTTGACTTCTCTTTTTTGAACCAAAGATGATTTCTGCAAAAAGTGGAACAGTTTACTTCTGGGACTTCTAATACAATAAGTTAAGAAATTATACAGCCTATTAGGAGTGATGTCTTCATAATGGATTTAAAACATTGAAATGGACTTACTCCTGCAACCAAACAACAGACATAGCACTAAACTGGAAAAATAGATCTGAAACTACAAAGCAGTACAAACAACTATTTTATATAAAAACTTTTATTAATTAAGTTATCAAAGTTAGACATGTCATTGGATACTCAAGTGGTTTTTAGAAAGTAAAAAAGTTATAGTAACTATAACTCAAGCCCATGCCATGGACAGTTTTTTCGTGAAAAAGTTTACTACAATCATTACATTCATATTATCAGTGATGTTATCAAAGATGTCATGAGTGCTGTCATTTGTGGGGTAATTATTAGTGCATGGCAAGGGCCTGAGTTGTAGTTACCTTAGGGCACAAGTTATAGTTACTTGAGATAACTCCAACTATAAAAGATTAATTTCTATGGTTTTGTACATTTAAAATGTGAGCCTAGCTATAACATCCCTGTAATCTTTGTTTTATTAGTGAATTTCAATTTTTGACATTTTATTTCCTAACTATACTGTCCCTGTAACGTTCATTTTTTTAAGTGAATTTCAATGTTTTTTTTTAAAGTAAAGTAATTGTAACTACTAGATGTTCATTCACCCACTGCTGCTCACAACCTTTGGTTGTGCATGGCACGGATTGGAAATAGGGCCTGCAGCCAGCGCCCTAAAGGCACCCAACCCCGTGTTGCGCATGACCTTCAGCCGTGTGTTGTGGGGTTGAGTCTCAGCAGTACTTGACAAGAAAGAACCCACTTGTCACAGTCTCTCCATGAGATATTGCGCTCCAAAAAGGCAAGGATGCAAACACCACCACCAAGGATTACAGGTGGCTTTTCAAGGTGGAAATGCAGAGAAAACACAGTTGCGCAGAAAGTTAGGCTGATTAGTACTCTACAGCTTCCACGTGGACACCTGCTTTGTTTGTATCTGTAATTGCTTGCCACTGCTGTTTAACCTCTTTAAAATGAGCATCCTGCCAGAATAAATCCTGCCATACGTATTAATCCAAGAAGAGCCTGCCTTTTTGTTCAAGATATATACCCAACTGGAATACTTTCTTATGGCTAATCATTAGCCAAAAAAGTTCTGGAGGACCACAGGGGAGCCTCAAGGCCTCTTCATTCTGCGCTGTCTCCCAAATCCTGTGGGATCCGGCATTACTCCTGCAAGCAGGGAGCTGTTTAAAATAGAAGCTCCCTGCTTGCAGGAGCAACGCTTTCATCTGTTTCAGAGGAAAACTCAGCTTTTTGCATGTGGAAGCTGTTTGACAGCTCCCACTTGCAGAAAAGGGAGTTATGTTTGATTTTGCTTGGTGAGAGCTGTCAGCTCCCACCAAGCAAAAGAAAACAGCTACATTCTCAGTAGGACACCTTGGGCGGTAGCAGGAGCTGGCCATGGGAGGTGATGGTCCCCAGGGTCATCTATGGCTCAATGGGGGGGTGCACGAGACACCCCCCTCCAATGTTTATTTTAGCCCCACAGTGGTCCTCTCGGTCAGGGGTCCATGACTGACCCCTTCATTACTTTATTTGAGCCCCAGGGAGGTAATGATCCCCAGGATGTGGGGAGCCGTGGACCCCAGCATACCTTGCATGAATTGCCTCAGGGAGGTGGCCATTCCCAGGGTGTTGGGGAGCCATGTGCGACACCATATATTAAACAATTGCCCCAAGGAGGCAGTGGTCCCTGGGACCGGGGGTCTGCAACAGACCCCCCAGATAGGATGTGGTTCCTGGGGCTGGAGGGGGCTGCACGCCCCCCCTCACATTCATTAAACATCTTTTGCTCTAGGGAAGTGGCAGTCCCCAGGGCTCGAACGAACCCCGCAGACCCACTTGCATACATATTTTTCAGTGCCCCTGGGGAGGTGGCAGTCCTCAGGGCTTTCATAAGCTCTAGGAGAGGGGTCCCTGTAACTCCTCCTATATTTTTACAATGCCCCCAGGACCTGGCCAACCCAGGGGTCAAAATAAAAGCAAGCACGGGAGAATATGCTTGTGTTTTTTTCTTTTTACATTTTAATTTGGGGTGTCCCTGGGGGACCCTTCCACAAAGGCTAGGGGGTTATGATAACAGTACCCTGTGACCATTTTCTTTGTTTTATGTTTTTACATTTTGTTTTCACTTGGGTGAAGCCGAGCCTCAACTTCTGGTTGACGCACTGGGAGCCAATAATATCTCTGCGCAAGATAATTGGTAATCGCGAAGTTGTCCGAAGTAGTCGCAACCCTAGATCTACAAATTTTATTTTATTTTAATTTCTCCTAAACTACTGAACAAATTTACACCAAATAAGAAAAAGGCTCATCTGCAGACTAAGACTTACATTTCAGCCAAATTTGGTGTAATTCCATCCAGCGGTTCAGGCTGCAGGCAGGTCTAAACAGTCAGTGGGAATTAACATGGGAAATATAAACATGTATAAAAATAAACCGAATGTTAAGGTGATGTTATAGTTAGGCATGACAAGCTAAAAGTTAAATTGATGGTATAGTTAGGTAACAAGATCTTAGCCCATTTAAAAAAAAAACACAATTCACATGAAAAATAACAAATGTTACAGTGATGTTATAATTAGGTGTTCAAATGAGGTAAAAACTACTTTTTACAAGCAAAACACTAAGGGCGAGATGTATCATTCCATACAATAGCGATTACCAAATTGCGATTTTTTGCAAATCGCAACAAAGTAATCGCTATTGGAATGTATGAAACTCTAGAGTTTCATATAGCGATTCGCAAGGGTTAGCAAATGGACCTACCTCATTAATATTCATAAGGTAGGTCACAATTTGTGAGGCATTGCAGATGGCTACAATCACAGGGGTGGTGCCCTGCTGGGCTCAGCAGACCACCACTTCTGTGATTGCTTTGAAATAAAGCAATCTTTTTTTTTTTTAATGCAGATGCGTTTAAAAAAGAAAAATTTAAAGTTTACTTTTCATTTTTAAGAGTAGGCAGTGGTCTGTGGGACCCCTGCCTGCTCCTAAATAATGTTTTCAAATGCATTCACAAAGGGCCCCTTTGCGAATGGCTTACCACCAATTTGAAATTAGTGGTAACTGCAATTGTTTTGCGACTCCATTCATGGTCACAAAACAAACATACATAACTCTGCGATTCGGTTTTGGGAAGGGATGCCCTTGACACGCCCCTTCCTAATACCGAATCAGTATGTAGTCGCAAATTGGACTTGTTACTTACCAAAATGCATATTAGCGATCGCAAACAAAAATGTTTGATACATCTGGCCCTAAGGCTTAGAGTTAAGATGGCCTAGCCCCTCCTTGTGTCACATTAGTAAAAACATTTTTTATGCAAATGTGGCCGATCAAAGCCAAAATCACTGTGCCACATTTCCAAAGTGGCACAATGCAAGCATTGCGCCATTGTGTAACCCCTTGCGCCACAATATGCCTGTGCCAGGCATAATGTATGCAAGGGGGGCGTTCCACCATTAGGGAGGCTGAACAAATAACGAAATGAAATCTAAAAGATTTCTTTGCGCCTTTTTTCAGCATTTTTAATTCATGCCCACAGCAGTCGTTAAAAGGGGGCACACAATTGTACTGTTCAGGTTAGCGTCAAACTTTTGGCGCTAACCCTGAACAGTACATAAAGAGCATCAAAAACTCAGACACTATTTTCCCCTACCCTGTGCGATGGTGTGCCATATTTTAAATACAGCTCACACATGGTGGCGGTAGGGGGGGCACTAAAGGGTACAAGAAAAGTGACGCTGCACTGGGTGAAGCGCCACTTTTCTTAAATCTGCCCCTAAAATGCAGAGTTGACAGAGCTATCTATAACTTGCTCACCCTGAACTGATTTATTTTATCATCCATTACATGTTGAAAGAAATCATTGATTACAAGACTGATAATGTGTGCGAACCCCGGCTGCACATGTCTTTTACCAGCATTCTCTTTTCATTTTCTTATAGTTATTTCAAGTACGGCAATATTCCTGTCACACCGTCCAAGTAAGCTTCCACCCCCTTGTACCCTGGAAAACCTACACAGTATCCATGGGCTGGAAGCTTCTACCACACTACCTCATTACAGGATACCAAGGTGCTTGTGGGCAGAATGTTGTTTACATTTCAATTTCTGGGTAGTCCCTCTGGGCACCCCACCACAAGTCCCTTAGGGTTAGAGTGTCCCTACACTCCCCCTTTTGTCTTTTTTAGTTTACTTGGTACAGTGCTACTAGCATCTGTACTTCAGTACCAAAATGGCTAATGGGGGAAAAAGCAGCCTCACCCGAGCTGAACGCTCTATTTGCTTAAGATGTTTGTACTTACCAACTGTCAAGATGTACCTAACGTTTTCTAAGCATTAAACCACTCATGCCCAGCCAGAGCTCCTTTTTCAATGCTAAGTTCATGATAATGGCTAAAGAGATTTACACCACATCACAAAAAGTACATTTTCTGAGTAAAGTTCCAACTCTTTGACAAATTTGGTGCAGTTCCATTCAGCAATTTTTTTCTGTTTTGGAGTGCAAAGTTCCCTATTGGAATTAACATAGGAAATCGATGATTTCAACCCCCCCCCCCCACCCTTAAGTTTCTTGGCTCTTACTTGACAGATCTATACAGAATATTTCATTAAGAAAAAGAGGTGGATGTGTATAAATCTACATATATCTATACTTATCTGTATTTTTACTTCCTTCTACAATGTGATTGATAACTTTCATTGGAGGTCCTAAGCAATAGTGTCTATTTTGAAATGATTATTCCAAATACATCATAATGTCACTGGTATACAACTTTTACAGTTATGGTCTTTTCTTTTAGAAAGCCATTGTTTCAGATGTTTTAGTCTGATTTGTGAAATTGCACTCATCTATAAATACTAATTCCAGAATGCAATTTGTTGCATGACTACTCAAGGATGAAAACATTGATCCTTTTGGCAATCCTATATTTGGCCCTGGTACATTTTCATGTCTCTGCTAACAAGAGCAATACACAGCTACAGAACAGTAAACCGCTTCACCTAGTTGTTTAAAGGAACAAACCATATTTATTATTAGGCACCTCGTCAAGTACTTTTGATTGACCAGGAGCATTTGTGGAATGTTACAGCTATATAATGGACCTCCCAAGTCACTGTCTTTCTGCCTTGGTGTAGTGGATTGACAGTCAGACTTTCTCTTAGGTGGCTATTGGGGCCAGCAGGTTAGTGCTGTCTGAGTGCAAATTGCAATTAAGCCAGTTTAGCATTAACTTACAAAAGCAGATGGGTGGCAATTATGTTCTCTCCTTGTTTCGTAAGGCACTGTTAAAATCCGTGCTAGGCATAATAATACGCAAAAAACACCTCTTTAGATAACAATCAGATAAACGGTGAAATATATCTGTTATTTGCAGTGCTATTGATTAAATTGTGTTTACTAGCTGATATTTAGAAAGCCACCAGGTGAATAATTAAGTCATCTTGATATTTACCTGACTGCTGACCAAGTAGTACATATTTTCTGCTATTTAGGCTGTGGTAAGGTAAATAAAAAAGTGCATTTGCTATTCACAAGGCAGCCTTCCAAATAGTACATGTTGGGTGGCCATTTTGACCGGCGTACAGTTTTCACCATCTGCCTAGGTCCTGTGGTCAGGTTGCTGGGTCTGCGAGAAACAGCCTACAACACTGACCCCAGCTCATGATTGAGCTGGTGGCAATGCTGTGGTGTGTAGGGCACACAACACCTGTCGCGCTTTTCACTGTTTGAAAATTGGACAGTGAAAAGCGCGATCAGGTTGGCCATGGGGCCCCTTGCATCCTGTCTCCGCCAGCCTTTACATGGCAGTGCTACCGCCGTGTAAAAGCTGTCAGAGAGGAGGTTTGTAATCCCAGGGTGGTGCTGCTTCCAGTGCTGCACTGGAAGACTCAGACCACCAGCACCGCCAGTCCCTCCTGTGGAGGGAAACTGGCTGTTCTACCATGACGCAACCAACAAGGTCACAATGTGGCAGCTACTCATTGCCGGCAGTCAGACAGCCACTGCGACCCTGGTGGTCTCTTGACCGCAGGGTCGTAATGACCCCCAATGTCTGCAATTTAGCCAGTAGTTATTAAAATAGTAACATGTATTTGCTATTAAAAAACATCTGGCCAATTAGCACATAACCTCTACTCATTAGCCAGTTGCCAAATACATGACAAAGTTTATTGCTAATTGCATGGCTGCTGGCTAGATTGTTCATAATGTCTTCTGTATTGTCAGCACTTGGGTAAAGAGTAAAGATTCCTAGTAATTTGCATGGCAATTGGAGAAATAGTGCATACCGTTTGCTAGTTACCTATTGTCCTGGTGAACATTGCAGATTCCTTACTATTTTTTCCGCCACCGGCCAAACAGTAGTGTCTGCTAAATAATAACGTTTCTTTGATATTTGCAGGTCTGCTGGCCTAACTGTACATAATCTCTTCTATTTACCCAGGAGTACGATATGTCGTGAATTTTCCTTGTTTTTGCACATCTCCCTGCCAAACAGTGCAGAATCTCTACTGTTTAGCCAGCGGCCATACACATAGCGAAGTTTTGTTGCTTTTTGCACCACCGATGGCAAAAAATAGTGCTATGCTAAATCACTACTATTTAACCAGCAGCATGTCAAATAGTGAAGTTTCTCCTCTACATGGACAGCTGCTGGCCAAACAGTACAGAATCTCTACTGCTTAGCCAGAGACCAGGTCAATAGACAGGTTTTTCGGCTATTTGCAAAGCCTCAGGCCAATAGTTCATATGTTTTGCTATTTAGCTAGCATCTGGGTAAATAGCAGAGAAAATTCACTATTTACCTGGCTTTCGAGTAACTAACAGCCCTCACACTTGAGCGGGCTAATTAAACGCATGTATGCCACTTGTTCTGTCTTTTTTTTCAATAAACATTTTATTTTTTTATTGTTAACACACCGGACACATTTTCAGTTCTGTGCTTCATTAAAGAATACAGATAACAGCAACTTTTGTGCAGCTGCACTGGGTGCTGCACTGGTCTATCCGGCTTCATTGATATAGTTCCACAGGGCGTTCGACCCCCTTCCTCTTTCTCCACCCAAAATCTACTTTTGATGTATCAGTGTCTCATTATTATAATTCTCATAATTTTTAGGCGATATTTAATTTGGCAGTCATGAGGGTGATTAGCTGTATGGGATATTTTGACAGGCCCTCTTCCCCCTAGATGTTCAACAAAGCCACCCTAGGCAACTCTGTTACCACCTGCCGAGTTACCTGGTCCAGACAGGCTTGAATGCCTCTCCAAACCGGCGCTAGAACCGTGCATTCCCACAGAAGATGGATGGAAAAAGTGCCCCTCTGCTCGCATCCGCTCATGCTTCTGTCAGATGTTGCTAGCCCCATTCTTAAAATGGTGTGGAAGGATCTGTATAGTGTATGCAGTTGCACTTGACAGACCCCCATGTAAGTCGCCACTTTTCATGGAGACCTCAGCCTCCTGTCATTCCTCATCATCTATATTTCATCCAGTTCTTTCTCCCAGCCTGATTTCAAGCAAGATAGTGAGTTCGGAGAATTCTTTTTTATTTTCCTGTATCTGACAGAAATAGGGTGTGTCTGTAGAAGCTCACTTAGAAGTCTATCGTCCAAGGAGGAGGGTTTGCTGGTCTTCGCTTCCTCAGGGCAGGGCGTACCTGAGCTGCATATACATCAAAGCCTCGTTGTTTGCTTAGTTGTATTCCTCCTGCCAGGTCTCCCATGGGATTGGTGTCCCTACACGCCATATACCACCCAGAGCATGCTAATTTCCAACATATATGAGTTGGAGAACCCAGAGATTTGTCGTATCTTCGCTAGCGTATCACTGCCCAAAGGGGGAGTTCCTGGCGTCAGTTTTTTGCCCCATCCCAGATATTTGGTGACTATCTTCCCATATGGATTATCACAGCTCTGTCAGAAGCTTTAGGTGGGTTTGTATACTAAGGTCTTGGAGGGTCACGCTCTGGTGCCTATCTCGTTATAAAGAGAAAGAATGTCCTTGGACATATTTCGAGGCTGCACCATTATATGCTGCCATTTAGTGGGCACTCGGGTTACCTGCCTCCTCATGAATAATCATAAAAGCACGAAATGGCTACTTTTGTTATACATACATTAATTTACCAGTAACACTGTTGGGCTCTCCAAAGAGTGGGGACCAGAACGCACAGCCCTAGCTGCCCACCTCCTCTAATGTCCCTAATATCACGGGTGGACTAATTAAACGCATATATGCCAAAATGTATACACGTGCCCACAATTTAAAAAGAGAGGAAACTCCACGTTTTGCCTATTTGAGAATGCGAGCGAAGGCCTGTTGCAGGCTTCTTGTAGTACTTAGAATAACATGAAAATCTTAACCGGCATTTGTCGAAGCTTAATGTTATAGCGTATGTAGAGCTGTTTCCTGTTTTTCCGCTCCTTATTACATCATATCTTTAAATCAAGAGACGGATTGAAAGAATGATCTCGAAAGTATATGGGTTGTTTGGTTATGGGACAATCTGTATTTCTTCTTTAGACACTGTTATACGTGCCTTACACCTACGAACAGTAGGTGAGGATTGATTTAGGACAAAAAGTTGTGATCTGCATTCTTCCCCAAACTGTTATCTTTCTTAATATAGCCTTATATCCCCCTGCTTAGAGTTATGTCAGATGTTAACTCTGTCTTCTCTGTAATGACAAATAGATTCATCACCCAATACAGCCCTAAGCAGAAGCAAATTAAAGATATTTAAAAAATCCAAACGCATGGACTAGAATTTGCTAAAGTATCCAGGGAGAATTGAAAAGAGAATCATTTTTATCTACCACATCAATCATTGACGCCCTGCGCAACCCTGTCTTGTACGGAGCTTTCAGCATTTCAGTGGCCTATTATTTGTTTTGCTGCTCATGCTGATGTGAATAGACGCTCACACAGGAAGAGTCCTAAATGAATACTTAGTTAATAGTGTGCTAGTTTTCCAGAAAATAAGTGTAAACACTATGTTGGATTAGGGCGGAGGTCTAAACAAGTACAGATTAAATCATTCCTCCCTAGAGAAATCTAGCCATCGTTTATGAACATCTGATGCTTACCTACTCTGCGTTTTCTATATACATACTTGAACATTATTATCCTTAGTTAGTCCGTTTTACGAGAACAGACGTCTCAAATGAGCAGCACAGAGATCTCAGTCGCCTGTGCAAATGCACTTTTTTGCATGGAAAACCTATTTCCCAGTGGAGAAAGCCCTTCCCATACAGCACACATGGACAGTTCACGTGTCCATCCTGGAAGAGAAGGAGAGCTTTTACTACAATAATCACACAAAACTAGAGTATAATTGCAGGACGTTTATTGTCCTCTGCAGCACCACCAACAGGTACTTGTCTCCTTGGTAGGCTCAGCTCCAGAGATTAATCGCTGGGCTAGAACATACACACAGCCAAGAAGCTTCCCAACATTCTTTACCTTTACTTTTTGAAAAGTAACATGAACAAATGGATGAACATAATGTATTAATAAGACAAGAGATAAACACCATACAAAGTGAATTTATAGGATAGACTTTGATAACTAAGAATGCAGAAACACTAGAGAACATATTCGCTCCCAACCTAGTGTATAGAATTTTAGTCATAAAGTAATCTATAATAACAGCCAGGTCTTTCCTTCAGTCTAGATGTACCCCCACCTCTTCCTGCCTGAGCACTTGTATCCCCAAATTTAGGATAGGCTGCTGCCTTCTCTCTTTGACACCAATAAAGTAATCATTAAATCCCGCACTGTGTGAAGTATATCCCTCACTGTGTGAAATGTGACACTCTCCACTTGTGTAAACATATTTCATTAACCTGAATGTACCCCAAGAATCTCCTGAATCCACTGTGTAGGAATATTTTAAATGTCAAGAAAACTAATGCAATATTGTGCAGAATTAACATGTAGGCTTTAAAAGAAACAAAGTGCTTTTAAATGCAAAGAAATGTAGTAGGCAGTCATATTTACACATTCTAGGCCTGAATACCTAAACCAGCATTTTTTTTGCTGATCTGGTTTCAGGATGGGAAATGTTATTTTTGCCTGGTCTTCACATAGAACATATTTTCATAAATAATAGTTGCATAAAATGTTTTTGTTTACCTCTGCAATGATTCTACTTACACAAAGAACACTGTAGAATAATGAATAAGCAACTTGTCTTTTTGTGGAATAATGTAGAAGCTTTTACTTTAAGAGGTAGTTTTCTGAAGGAAAATGAATGGTGAAGAAGCTTATAAGCATAAACCTAATATTTGAAAAAATGTTTCACTTGACATTACTGTCTGTGGACTACTGTATTCTGGGTGAGAAGACAGAGGTGTGATCCTGTTCCCATGAGGACATCAGAAGCTGATTGGCTGACTGAAGGACGCAGAAGACACGTTTCTAAAGCATACATTGTACTGTCTCCAATAATGTGTGTTCCTAGAGTAGGTTACCTCATTGGCCCTTATCCTCCTTGGCCCTTTCCACTTTGCCATTCAGATGCTGTTCATACTGCCACTCTACTGAGTTTCTTGAACCTCTATTTATGGAAAGTTCTGCTTTGATTACCTATAGAATTTGAGCTGGTATTAATGCCAAAGCTTTATGCTTGTTGATCTGCCTAATTGGAGCACTGTATGGGTTCTAACTGACACCTTTTTTTAATCACCCCCATTCTTAGAATAGGAAGTCTTTCCTTGATGGAATGTGCTTTATGCATTGAGTATGAATTATTGATTGCTTATTTTGATCACTGATATACACTAATGATTGATATTAATGAATCTATATGCTAACTCAATAAAGATGAAATACTAAAATGATTTGATGAGTACAACTTTTAAACTCACACCAACTCTCATAATTGATTGAAATTATAATTGAAATTTTGATGATAATTTAATTGATGTACAACTCCTGGTTAATCTCAACTAATGCTAAAGTTCCATTGGCCCAGTGAAACAGCCGGGATTTCTTCCTGCTGAATGTTAAAACCTTTCTTGTAAACCAATAACTTAACAGAGATCCTCTCTCCAGCAAAGTTGGTAGTAAAACGACAGTTTATGTTATGAGAAAGAGGAACTGTTATTAATTGCCCTCACTTGAAGAGATGCTCATTTTCCACAGTCCAAAGCCTGAATTTTGAAGATTGACAGAGTGCGGTTTCGAAGGCAGTTGAAGAAATGGGGGTGAGAGTAGCAATAGGGATGTGCGTTGAAAATGTTTTGGGTATTGAGGTTTAGTTCAAATATTGGTGTATGTGTGTTGAATGAATTGGTAATGCTTATATGCTTATTGTAAATAATTTGAAGAAGTTATTGGACTAAGAAGTAGGGTAAGATCCCAGGATAGATAAAGATAAATAAGAGTTGTTTGTGGTTTTCTTGTCCGCTAAGGTTTTGTGGTACAGGTGAAAGGTGTGTAATATTCTCATACGGTTCTATTCCTCATGCTCACAATGGGGGATTCTAGTGTGTGAGCGCAAGGAGGCAACCTGTGGAGAGAAAACGGAGTGGAGAAGACGTGGTGGTTATGCGGCCTCCTCCCCGTCTGTCATTAGAAATAAACGTGTGTTTCTCACTCACAGGACCGGCTCCAGTTTATTTCACTAGCGACGAGGATCCGACCAGAAGGAGAGACAGCAGCTTCCTCGAAGACGAAGCAGGACACCACGCTGCAAGGCGCATCGAGGTTGCGGGCGGACACAGCTTAAGAAATTAACGGCTCCCGGCACCAATTTCGTTTGGGCGCAAGCAGCAACTTTGTTCTAGCGGTTATGAAGTAAATCCTCATAAAATTGGTATCGGCAAGGATTGCCGTGTCGTTGCCTAGCAACAAGGGAAGCCAAGCTTGGAGTTCTTAGTCGTTGCCCAGCAACAAGGGAAGCCAAGCTTGAAGATCGTAAGGGAGACCCTGTGGAGTGGCGAGCTGTGGTCAGTTGCTACACACCAGGAGACGCCTTTGAATTAATTTTTTTTGTTTTTTGCTCATTGTGTGCCGAGTGCTCAATACCGAGCTAGTTTATAGTGTTACCTAGCAACAATTCCTGCTTAATCCTTGTGGGTCGTGGACCTAGACTGTGCTTACTTAGCAACTGGTAATGTTATTGGAAGACATTAATGTGTAGTTAAATTTAGATTCAGACACAGTTATTTGGATGTTGCTGTTGTTTTATTTATTTATTAAAAAAAATGGAAGGATTTAAGGCACCAAGTTTTTTCTTGAACACCCCTGGAGAAGCAGTCATACCATGGGAGGACTGGAAAGAGGGCTTCAAAGCATATGTCTTAGCTGTGGGTGGTGACATATTCACAGCATCCAGAAAATTGGCTATGTTGAAGCACTGTTTAGGAGCTGAAGGTAGATACATTTTGAAACATTACCATACCCCTACGGGGAAGAAGACCAAAATGAGAATGAGTAGGAGGTTGCCATGGAAAAGGTGAACGCCAACTTTGGAAACAAAAAGAATGTCGTTGTGGAGCGTTTTACATTTTTAAAAAGGAGCCAATTGCCGGGAGAATCTGTCGATGGTTATGTGGCAAGTTCAAGGATTTTGGCAGCTACATGCAATTATAGTCATTTTCAAGATGAAATGCTGAGAGACCAACTCGTCTTGAAAGTTAATGACAGAAAAGTTCAAGAGAAGTTGCTGAATACGGAGGATCTGACACTACAAAATGCCATCAACTTTATTAATGGAATTGAGATAACTAATGAAGGTTTAAAGGCATTATCTACCAGGCCTGGAGCTGTGAGTGCGGTCAACTCGGAAGGTTCTAAGTTTAAGAAGGGGGACCAAATTGGGACATCTTCGAAAATGGATGGAAGAAAGGAGGTTATATGTTATAAATGTGCGTTTAAGGGGCACATTGGGACTGATGTATGCTGTCCTGCGGTTGGACAAGGGTGCCGGAAGTGCAAATCCAAGGGACATTTCGCGAGAGTATGCAAGGGTAAGCAAATTAATTTAAGGAGGGGTAGGAGAACAATTAATTCAGTGGGAAGTGATAGTGAGGATATTGATGCACAACAATTTATTTTGCAAGTGGTGGATGTAGGTAGTGTGAGCTCCAGTGGTCCGCACTGTGTAGTTAAAATTGATGGGGTGGATGTACTTGTGATGGCTGACTCAGGAGCAAGATATACTTTGATTGGAAAAGAAAACATGTCCAGATTTCCGACGCATGATATCAAACCACCCGATGTGTGATTGCTAGCTTATGGTAACAAACCTATTGAGTTTGTGGGGTATATGGAAGCTTCACTAGAGTTCCAAGGTACAGATATTATGTTTAACGTATATTTTGTTGAGGAGGGCACCAATTTATTGGGTTGGCATCAAAAAAAAAGACCTGGGCATACTTCTTGACCCTAATCACCCGGACCAAGTATTAGGGTCGAAGTCTAATGTGCACATAGTACAAGGAGCCAACTTTGTAGAGGAATTTCCGCAGGTATTTAGCTCCAGGTCCGGGGGGACACCCTGAACCTGGTCTTCCAGCCCAGGGTCTGTACCCTCAGACTGGATCACTGCCTGGCAAACCAGGACTTCCTGGGGGGCACACCTACCCCACACCAGGTCAGAGTTTAACCTCTGCACCTGACCATTCAACTCAGAGTCACCACCCTGAAGTTGAACAATTGCCTGGCATGCCAGGACTTCCTGGAGGGCACACTGACCCTCCACCAGGTCAGAGTTTAACCTCTGGACCTGGTTCTCCAACCTAGGGTCACCACCCTGAGGTTGGGCAACTGCCTGACACGCCAGGGCTTTGTGGGGGGCACACCTACCCCCCACCAGGTCAGAGTTTAACCTCTGAACCCGGTTATCCACCCCAGAGTCAGCACCCTGAGGTTGGACAACTGCCTGGTACACCAGGACTTCCAGGGAGGCACACCTACCTCCCACCAGGTCAGAGTTTAACCTCTGAGCCTGGTGCCCCAACCCAGGGTCACCACCCTGAGGTTGGGCAATTGCCTGGCACGCCAGGACTTTCTGGGGGGCACACCTACCCCCCACCAGGTCAGAGTTTAACCTCTGAACCTGGTCATCCAACCCAGAGTCAACACCCTGAGGTTGGACAATTGCCTGGCACATCAGGAATTCTTGGGAGGCACACCTACCTCCCACCAGGTCAGAGTTTAACCTCTGAACCTGGGTATCCAACCCAGAGTCACCACCCTGAGGTTGGCCAACTGCCTGGCACACCAGGACTTTCTGGGAGGCACGCCTACCTCCCACCAGGTCAGAGGTTAACCTCTGAATCTGGTTCTCCAACCCAGGGTCACCACCCTGAGGTTGAACAATTGCCTGGCACGCCAGGACTTTCTGGGGGGCACACCTACCCCCCACCAGGTCAGAGTTTAACCTCTGAACCCGGTTATCCAACCCAGAGTCAGCACTCTGAGGTTGGACCACTGCCTGGTACACCAGGACTTTCTGGGGGGCACACCTACCCCCCAACAGGTCAGAGTTTATCCCCTGAACCTGGTTAGCCAATCCAGAGTCACCACCCTGAAGTTGAACCATTGCCTGGCAGGCCAGGACTTCCAGGGAGGCACACCTACCTCCCACCAGGTCAGAGTTTAACCTCTGAGCCTGGTTCCCCAACCCAGGGTCACCACCCTGAGGTTGGGCAATTGCCTGGCACACCAGGACTTTCTGGGGGGCACACCTACCCCCCACCAGGTCAGAGTTTAACCTCTGAACCTGGTCATCCAACCCAGAGTCAACACCCTGAGGTTGGACAATTGCCTGGCACAGCAGGACTTCTTGGGAGGCACATCTACCTCCCACCAGGTCAGAGTTTAACCTCTGAACCTGGGTATCCAACCTAGAGTCACCACCATGAGGTTGAATCTTTGCCTGGCATGCCAGGACTTCCTGGGGGGCACTCTCACCCCCCACAAGGGACATACCGTCCCCAAGGGTCACACAAGAGTCTGGTTGGCGCAGGTCTCCCGACCTCTGCCCATCTGGCAGAGTCTGGGTTTCCCCCAAGCCAGAAACGGTTTCACCTGGGTCATTCCTGGGGGGCTCTGCTCTCAGAGCTGTCCCCTGACTCAAGGTCCTCCACTGGGGTCTGCAACCCCCTCTCAACCCTATGTCTGGACTTCTGCACTCCCTCACTAGGAGGGGTACTGCCAGACACCAGAACTGTTGGGATGCTGGCTACAGTCACCCCCCCAAGTTCTTATGACACTGCGGGGCTTCCCTCAAAAGGTGGCCCTACGGTACAGGCTAGGCTTCCCTCCTGGTGTTCCCTCATGGAACCCTCTAGGACCTGGGACCTACCTGGGACACTACAATCCTTTCCCACCACACTCGGTTGGGAACCACCTAGACCACTCCCTTCAGGAGCACCCCCAAATGCCTCTTCAGACTCTCTGGTACTCACCCAGAAGTCTGCCTCCATTGTAAGTTCCCTGGGGTCCGAGAACTCACACTCCACCTGGTGTTGGCGTAGCTCTGGAAAATAAGGACCAGACATATGCTCTCCAGCAATTACATCATTCTGCCTTTCACATGTATTAACCACAGTACCCTTCACCCAACCACCCAGTAACTCAACCTTGGAAAAGCACTCTACTTTACCCTCCTGAGACTGGTGAGACAGTATCTGTCTGTCCCTGACACTCAACCCATACTCTTCTGGGATGTCTCTACACTCTATATCCAGGACGTCCACCAGAGGGGAACCCTTTTCTCTGTCACTCTCTGCTAGAGTCAGTAAAGTGTCCCTCCCCCCAGTAGGAATATGACTCCCTGTGCCAGTTCCCCAATCCTTCTCAGGGACCCTGTGCATAACGGGAACTACCTCATACCCTTGAACCGCCTGGGGTGTGTCAACTCCCTTCTTCAAGTTGGGCACCACATCTCTGGGCTTGTGCCCTTCTTCAGCAGTACTGGATGCAAGATTTTTGCTGCCACCATCTGAACTGGACTCAGCCCTTCTGGCCTCCAGTTTCAGCTCTTTACAGCTCAGCTCTTGAGCTGCAATCTTTTCTTCTTCCAGGGCTAAGAGACTTGCTGCCTCAGCCCTTTCAAGCTGCTCATCTAGCTCTTCCATATACCGCTGTAGAGCTAGGAGCCCTTCATCTACCAATAGTTCTCTTTCCTCATCTGAGTAGTCTTCCTCCTCATGTGAGCAGTCTTCCTCCTCGTGTGAGTAGTCCTCCTCCTCATCTGAGGGGTACTTAGTCATTTGGTCTCTTGCTGCCTCTCTCTCTGCCCATCTTTCTTCCCCCCAGACTATGTAAGCATGTAGCATCTCCGCTTTAGTAGATCTCCTTGCTACAGGAAGGCCCCATTTTCTGCAAAGCTTCCTTAGGTCAGCCTTAGTGAGGTGGTCAGTAGGCACAAAGAATGAGTAGGTAAGCAATCTCATTGCTGACAAAGTCTTACTGGCAAGAACCAAAATCCAAAGTCCAAAATATCAATAGTATATCCAGGAGGACATCAGAGAACCAAAAGCGAAAAAGATGAAAAATCAAGTTGACCTTCAACTGTGGGTAGGTAGTGAAATACTTAGCTACTGTATGTCACTGCACAAACACAAGTCCTATCCTCACCGCTGATCGCCAATGTTAGAAATGGGGTTTTTGGTTGGCAGTCAGGTTGCCCTCTGTCCAAGCAAGAACCCTCACTCTAGTCAGGGTAAGTCACACACAATCCAAAATCAGCCTGTGCTTACCCTCCGGTAGCTTGGCACGAGCAGTCAGGCTTAATTTAGAAGGCAATGTGTAAAGCATTTGTGCAATAAATCATACAACACCATAGCATAACACCACAAAAATACACCACACAGTATTTAGAAAAATATATAATATTTATCTGGGTATCTTCAGGTCAAAACGATCAAAGTTGCAATACGAATTTGTAAAGATATCACTGAAAAGTGATAGAAAGTGTCTTAAGTCTTCAGAAAGTAAACAAAGTCTCTTTCAAACACAAAGTACCTGGTTTCTGGTGGAAAATCTCCTCAGAGGGCCACAGGAGAAGAGGTGCGTGGAAAACTGGTGTGTGCGTCGATTTCTCCTCAGCACACATGGACTTGCGTCGTTATTTTCCACGCGGGGAGTCGGGCGTCGTTTTCCGGCGCGCGGACAGTCTCTTACTGTGGTTTGCGGGGAGTACCAGATGTCCCGGGTCTGTGCGTGGATTTTCCTGCTTGTTTTCCGGCTGCGCGTCATTCTGCGGGGCTGCGCGTCGAAGTTTCGATCTCACGGCAGGCGTCGCGTCGATTTCTCCGGCGGTGTCGGGCGGCGTTGTCCTTGCGAGGCCGTGCGTCAAAGTTTCGATCTCACGGCAGGCGTCGCGTCGATTTCTCCTGCGGAGTCGGGCGGCGTTGTCCTTGCGAGGCCGTGCGTCAAAGTTTCGGTCGTCCCGAAGACGTCGCGTTGATCAGCGTCAGTGTGCGGCATTTTTCTTGCCGCGGAACAAGCTGTGCGTCGAAAAGTTCAGCGCACGGAGCGTCCAAGAGGAAGAGAGAAGTCTTTTTGGTCCTGAGACTTCAAGGAACAGGAGGCAAGCTCTATCCAAGCCCTTGGAGAGCACTTTCACAGCCAGACAAGAGTTCAGCAAGGCAGCAGGGCAACAGCAAGGCAGCAGTCCTTTGTAGAAAGCAGAGAGGTGAGTCCTTTGAGCAGCCAGGCAGTTCTTCTTGGCAGGATGTAGTTTCTGGTTCAGGTTTCTTCTCCAGCAAGTGTCTGATGAGGTAGGGCAGAGGCCCTGTTTTATGCTAAGTTGTGCCTTTGAAGTGGGGATGACTTCAAAGAGTCTCTAAGAAATGCACCAAGCCCCCTTTCAGCTTAATCCTGTCTGCCAGAGTCCCAGTAGGGGGTGTGGCAGTCCTTTGTGTGAGGGCAGGCCCTCCACCCTCCCAGCCCAGGAAGACCCATTCAAAATGCAGATGTATGCAAGTGAGGCTGAGTACCCTGTGTTTGGGGTGTGTCTGAGTGAATGCACAAGGAGCTGTCAACTAAACCTAGCCAGACGTGGATTGAAGGGCACAACAAGATTTTAGTGCAAAGAAATGCTCACTTTCTAAAAGTGGCATTTCTAGAATAGTAATATTAAATCCGACTTCACCATTCAGCAGGATTTTATATTACCATTCTGGCCATACTAAATATGACCTTCCTGCTCCTTTCAGATCAGTAGCTGCCACTTCAACAATGTATGAGAGCAGCCCCAATGTTAGCCTATGAAGGGAGCAGGCCTCACAGTAGTGTGAAAACGAATTTAGGAGTTTTACACTACCAGGACATATAACCACACAAGTACATGTCCTGCCTTTTACCCACACAGCACCCTGCTTTAGGGGTTACCTAGGGCACACATTAGGGGTGACTTATGTATAGAAAAAGGGGAGTTCTAGGCTTGGCAAATACCTTTAAATGCCAAGTCGAAGTGGCAGTGAAACTGCACACACAGGCCTTGCAATGGCAGGCCTGAGACAAGGTTAAGGGGCTACTGAGGTGGGTGGCACAACCAGTGCTGCAGGCCCACTAGTAGCATTTGATCTACCTGCCCTAGGCACATGTAGTGCACTCTACCAGGGACTTATAAGTAAATTAAATAGTCAATCATGGATAAACCAATCAGTAGTACAATTTACACAGAGAGCATATGCACTTTAGCACTGGTTAGCAGTGGTAAAGTGCCCAGAGGTCAAAAACCAACAACAACAGGTAAGGAAAAATAGGAGGAAGGAGGCAAAAAGTTTGGGGATGTCCCTGTCAAAAAGCCAGGTCCAACAGTAATGAATTAGGAAAATTAAAGAGTTTTATGCACAAGATTGTTTTGAAGCAGGATGCCGTGCCTAAGGCGCATAAACCGCGTCCCGTTCCTATTCAAATGAGGGAACAATTACAACAGGAATTAGCCAAGTTGTCGGAGCAAGATGTGATAGAAGAAATCGAAGCATCAGAATGGTTGGCGTCGGTCGTGATTGCTAAGAAGAACAACTGGGATATGCGTTTATGTGTGGATCTGCGTGATTTGAATGCTGCTATATGTGTGGATAGACATCCCCTACACAATATTGGCAATATGTTATCCAGGGTAAAGGGGCTGAGTGTGTTTTCTACTTTAGACTTATCATCGGCATATCACCAGATTGAGTTACATCCTGACTCATGAGCGTTAACTTCTTTCATTACTCCAAAGGAGGCATTCAGATTCAAACGCATGCCTTTTGTTTTTTGGCGTCAGGATCATTGGTGTTTCAACGTGCAATGCATCATTTATTAAAAGATATCTCCTGCGTTACATATTTCCAAGATGATATCTTGGAGTTTGGTGGAGACCAGAAGGAGCATGATGATGCTATGAGGAAAGTTTTGAGTGTGCTGAGGGAGAATGGTCTGAAGATCAAATTGGAGAAGTGTAGATTGAGGGTGCCTGAGGTGGAGTATTTGGTTCATTCTATGAACAAAGATGGGATTTCCCCTAAACATAATTTGGTAGAGGAAATAGAAAGCGTGCCTTTCTCCAGCCAGCAAAGACCAATTGAGATCATTTTTGGGCCTGGCAGAGTATTACTCGAAGTTTATTCCCAAATTTGCGGACAAGGCTGTACACATGAGGAAGTTGTTGTGCATGAGGGAGCAATTTGTGTGGAGCGATGGGTGTGAAAAATAATTTTGTTTTTTGAAGAAACAAATTGCCTCGGCTCCAGCTCTTAAACCGTTTGACACCAGGGATGAGATCATCATTAATACAGACGCCACTTCAGTGGGGCTTGGTGCCGTGTTTATGAAAAGAAGAGGGGGAAAGGAAGTGACAATTGCATATACTTCCAGACTGTTAAGTTCAGATGAAATGAACTATTCCACCATGGAAAAGGAGGCATTGGCATGTTGGTGGGGTGTAGATCATTTTCGCAAGTTTGTGTGGAGTTTGAAGTTTGTGATTCGTACTGATCACCGTCCCTTAATTGAGGTGTTTTCGACTAAGGGGCCGGGTAGAGCCTCGCCTAGAATAGCTCATTGGGTGGCTAGAATGTTGGAATACAAATACGATTTGGTGTATTTTCCAGGGAAAAAGAATGTGTTGGCTGATTGTCTGTCCAGGCTTCCTGTGCAGTCAGTTCATGGGGGGATGTGCGAGCCTGAACCTGATGAACTCATAGCCCTTGTAAGTGAAGATGTAGGAAGGGTGACAGAAGGGAGAGTTTCACATGAAGAATGGGTGTCGGAGGTTCAAAAAGATGTTGTGTTGCAAGAGGTCATGGGTTATTGCCGTCTAGGGTGGCTAAATAGAGGTGGTGCTTCTTGCGATTCAGAATGCTTCCATCAAGTTAGTGTAGAGTTGTGCATGGTGGATGGAGTGATATTCAAGGGTGAGCTTTTGGTGGTTCCTTCTGTGTTACGGGAACTGGTGTTGAAATTGGCTCATGAGGGTCATCTAGGAATGAGTGCAACTAAAAGGCGTGTCAGATCAGAGTATTGGTGGCCAGGCTTGGACAGGGATGTGGAACATCATGCGAGGGAATGCGTGTTGTGTGCGTGGAACGACAAATCTCAAAAGGTTGTTAAAAATGATCTTGTTGCGTCTGACAAATTGGATGGGCTGTGGAAGAAAATAGCCATTGATATTGGGTCCGTTTAATGTATTGGGAAGTGTTCCCAAATATGCTTTGGTGGTTGTTGAATACTTTTCCAGGTGGCCTGTCATGGGATTTGTGGAGAATGTCAACACTGTGAGTGTTGTGGAGTTCTTGGTGGACTTATTTGATTCAGAAGGGATTCCTGAAACGATAGTTTCAGACAATGGTGTGCAATTCGTATCTAATTTTATGAAGGAGTTTTTATGCAAATATGACATAGAGCACATCAGGGCATCAGTTTATTATCCTCAAAGTAATGGATTGGTGGAGAGGTGGAACAGGACATTGAAGGAGGGGCTGCAATTTGAGATATATAATGGTATAAATTGGCAGAAGGCAGTGAAGGACTTAGTTTTGTCTTACTGTACAACTCCCCCTAGTATGACTGGGAAGTCACCTTTCGAGGTCATGAGGGGTAGAAAACCTAGGTCATTGTTGTCAAGTGGTGTGGAGAGTAAAAAAAAAATGATATGGGTGAAATTGGAATGCCTGGTGATTTTAAGGTCGGCGATTGGGTGCGAGTGGTGAAAGGTGCATGGACAGCAAAGGGGGAGTCTAAATTTTCAGAGCCTTTGGAGGTGAGAAAAGTGTACAAATATACCTTGTTGTTGAGTGATGGGAACGTGTGGAACTGTGGGAAGGTTGTAAAGGTGCCTGCATGTCTCACATGGAAGAAGTCATTGGAGTTGGGAGACAGCTCTGGTAAGAATTAAGATAACGGTACCAGTACTACTGACTATTGATTAAGGGTGAGTGTGAAGGGGTGAAGGTGAGGGACAGGTCATTGTTTAAGGTGCCTAAGAGATTCAATGACTATGTCAAGCAGTAATCAACCAACTTTACCAAGTGATGTTAAAAAAAAAAAAATATGTGTTCATTGTCAATGTGCTTATGCCTAGGGTTATACTTCATTTGTATCTTCAGAATTTTATTTATTGTATATTTTGTTCATGTCAAAATAATGTTTAAATTTTCTGTACGATGTTGTTGTACAAATTTACTTTTTGAGGAAAGGGGTGTGTGTAATATTCTCGTACGGTTCTATTCCTCGCACTCACAATAGGGGATTCTAGCGTGTGAGCGCGAGGACGCGACCCGTGGAGAGAAAACGGAGTAGAGAAGAAGTGGCAGCTATGCGGCCTCCTCCCGGTCTGTTATTAGAA
Source organism: Pleurodeles waltl (assembly GCF_031143425.1). Lineage (NCBI taxonomy): Eukaryota > Metazoa > Chordata > Amphibia > Caudata > Salamandridae > Pleurodeles > Pleurodeles waltl. Next base: position 1,386,013,571 of record NC_090444.1, read on the forward strand.
ATAAACGTGTGTTTCTCACTCACCGGACCGGCTCCAGTTTATTTCAAGGTGACATTGTCTTCACATGTCAGAGAGGGACTGTTCGACCTGGATGCTTTTTGGTGTGTCTCCCGTGTCTTTTTGCCTGCTGACCTTGTGGTTATATGGTATACTGGACTCTTCTGGTTTATTGTCTTTGCGCACTTCACCACGATGAAAGTGCTAAAGTGCAAGTGCTCCCCACATAAATGGTATTAGTGATTGGTTTATCCATGATTGGCGTATTTGATTTACTAGTAAGTCTTCAGTAAAGTGCAGTAGAGGTGCCTAGGGCCTATAAATACTAGTGGGTCTGCAGCACTGACTGTGCCACCATCATAAGTAGCCATGTAAACATGGCTCAGACCTGCCACTGCAGTGTCTGTGTGTGCAGTTTTAAACTGCCAGTTTGACATAGCAAGTGTACCCACTTGCCAGGCCCAAACCTTCCCTTTTACTAGATGCAACACACCCCTAAGGTAGGCCCTAGGGAGCCCCAAGGGCAGAGTTCAGTGACTGCTAAAGGTGAGACATTTACTGGTCATAGGTGAACATGGGGGCTGCCTTTAATTATCCTTAAAGTGCAATTTCCCTTTGAGAGCAGACAGAGATTTGGAGTTTGGTGTCTCTGAACCCATAATTTAAAAATATATCTTTTGGTAAAGTTGTTTTTTAAATTGTTTGTTTGAAAATGCCACTTTTAGAAAGTGCAAAAACGACAGATGCCTGTTTCTGGTCCAGTGAGGACCTTGTCTGGCATTTCATTATCGGGCTGGACTGTACCCATGGAGAACAGGGTCAAGACTGATTTGCATATGGCTGGGTCCAAACTGGAATGGCATGGTGAGCAAAAAAACGGATGGATTAAACCCAGATCTGTGGCTGGGGGTGAATGTTTGATTTGTTCTACATTCCGTCCATCAACTGTTCTTTATGCATTTGTCACCCCAAGTTGGAAGGGGATGCCCAGACGTGGGTCCCATGCTCACTATGCCACAAGATTCAAACTCACCTGGCTGAAGAGGGGTGATACCCCAAAAACGGTCACAGGATGCTTGTTTCTGGTCCAGGGAGGACCTGGTCTGGCAGTTCAGGCTGGACTGTTCCCATGGGGAACAGGGTCAAGACTGATTTGCATATGGCTGGGTCCAAACTGGAATGGCATGGTGTGCAAAAAAACTGATGGATTAAACCCAGATCTGTGACTGGGGGTGAATGTTTGATTTGTTTTACATTCCGTCCATTAACTGTTCTTTATGCATTTGTCACCGCAAGTGGGAAGGGTATGCCCAGACGTGGGTCCAGTGCTCACTATACCACCAGATTCAAGCTAGCCTGGCTGAAGAGGGGTGATACCCCGAAACCGGTCCCAGGATGCTTGTTTCTGGTCCAGGGAGGACCTAGTCTTGCAGCTCGGGCTGGACTGTTCCCATGGGGAACAGGGTCAAGACTGATTTGCATATGGCTGGGTCCAAACTGGAATGCCATGGTGAGCAAGAAACTAATGGATTAAACCCAGATCTGTGACTGGGGGTGAATGTTTGATTTGTTCTACATTCCGTCCATCAACTGTTCTTTATACTTTTAGAAAGTGGGCATTTTCTTGCTTAAACCATTCTGTGCCTCCGCCTGCTTGTGTATTCCAAGTCTGGGTCAGACTGACAGTTGGGCTGTCGCGAATTCGCTCTATACAATGACACAAAGGGAGCTGGGCTGTAGCCTGCATATCCTGATGGGCCATTTGGGCTAGAGTGGAGGGAGGAATGGTCACTTACACCTGACAGAGCTATGCCTGCCCGCACACAATGCAGTCTCCAACCCCCTGTGGTGTGTGTGGGGTAAGGCCTGGGCAAGGCAGGATCTTGTGAACAACAGAGACTTTCCTTTATAGTATGCCTACTTCAAGGGCATTAAGGGGTATAAGTAGTGGACCCAAAACCCCAGACTTCTAGAATCTTTCCAGATCAAGAGGAACTTCTGTCAAGGAGAAGAGCTGAAGAACTGGAGGAGGAGTACTGCCCATTTGCTGTGTTGCTTTACTGAGTTGGCCTGCAGTTGCTGCTTCTGCCTTAAAAGACAGCAAAGGGTGAACGTTGATGTGTATCCTGCTTAAGAGAGTTCTCCAGGAGCTAGGGGTAGAGCTTGCCTCCTATTGCAAGTCTCAGGGACACCAAAGACTTCAGTTTCATCTGCCTGTAGCACTGGGAACTGTGCGTTCTGTGTGTTCTGTGCTGTTCAAGAAGAAATACCACAGTGACACTGCCAATGACGCTGCTGGCCCACACCGTTACCTGCCTACATCACACGGAGCTGCACCGTCCCGCTTCACACCGCAACCCTAATCTCACCAATGCTGCCATCTGACGCCACCACCGAGCCCCTGCTTGCACCAAGACCTGTGGAACCCGCACTCCGGCATCGCCTTGCTCACATCTCAGTCTGGGCATCCCGATGCCACCGCTCCTGCTGACACCGGTACCCTTGCCTGCGCAGTGGGCTGTGGACACCGCTTGTGAGGTACACAAAGCACTGTCCCGTCCTGCATCGCAGCCCCGGTCCACCAACGCCAGAATCATCAACTCCAGTGTAGTCACCAGGCATCCATGTCTGCACTGCGACCCGTGGACGCCACACAGAGCTTGGTGCAAGATCACCGACAATGAGGATCCATTGAGTTTTTCAAGATATGGTACATTTGAATTAGGAATCATCGAAAGATTGAGGGTTTAACTATTTGAAATTAAGCCACCACCTAGGCCTACACAGTATAAAGCATTGCTTGGGAGAAGATAGTACATGCTAAAGAGAGAGAAAAATATAAGACTAGGACTAAGTGAGTAGTGCACAATTATGCAGATGCTAGATGGGATGAGCAACAGCAGAGGTGGAGGAAAGCTATAGTTGAAGGAGCTAGACTATACCCAACTATTATAACTGAAAAAGCGGAGAAATTGCAAAAGAATAAAGCACCAGGAAATGAAGATGGAAAAGATGGAAAAAAAATCAAATGCCAATATTCATTCAGGGGATGAAATTTTGGATGTGTTGCTAGTAAGGGTGGTGTAGGAAAGTACCATCTTGCCTGGCGTGTTACCCCTATTTTTTACTTGTATGTATGTTTGTTTTTGCCTGTGTCACTGGGATCCTGCTAGCCAGGACCCCAGTGCTCGTAAAGTGTGCCCTGTATGTGTTCCCTGTGTGGTGCCTGACTGTATCACTGAGGCTCTGCTAACCAGAACCTCAGTCTTAATGCTCGCTCTGCCTTTAAAATTGTACTGCAGGCTAGTGACTAATTTTACCAATCCTTATTGGCACACTGGAGCACACTTATAATTCCCTAGTATATGGCACCTAGGTACCCAGGGTATTGGGGTTCCAGGAGATTCCTATGGGCTGTAGCATTTCTTTTGCCACCCATAGGGAGCTCAGACAATTCTTACACAGGACTGCCACTGCAGCCTGAGTGAAATAACGTCCACGTTATTTCACAGCCATTTTACACTGCACTTAAGTAACTTATAAGTCAACTAAATGTCGAACCCTCACTTAGTGAAGGTTAGGTGCAAAGTTACTTAGTGTGAGGGCACCCGGGCACTAGCCAAGGTGCCCCCACATTGTTCAGGGCAAATTCCCCGGACTTTGTGAGTGCGGGGACACCATTACACGTGTGAACTACATAGAGGTCAATACCTATATGTAGCGTAACAATGGTAACTCTGAACAATAGCCATGTAACATGTCTAGGATCATGGAATTGTCACCCCAATACCATTCTGGTATTGGGAGGACAATTCCATGCATCCCTGGGGCTCCAGCATAGAGCCCGGGTACTGACAAACTAACTCTCTGGGGTTTTCTCTGCAGCTACTGCTGCTGCCAACCCTCAAACAGGTTTCCCCCCCCACCCCTGGGGCCTGGGCAGCCCAGGAAGGAAGAACAAAGGATTTCCTCTCAGAGAGGGTGTTACACCCTCTCCCTTTAGAAATAGGTAGTAAGGGCCTGAGAGGAGTAGCCTCTCCTGGCCTCTGGAAATGCTTTGAAGGGCACAGGTGGTGCCCTCCTTGCATAAGCCAGTCTACACCAGTTCAGGGATCCCCCAGCCCTTCTCTGGTGCGAAACTGGACAAAGGAAAAGGAAGTGACCACTCCCCTGACCAGCACCTCCCCATGGTAGGTGCCCAGAGCTCCTCCAGTGTGTCCCAGACCTCTGCCATCTTGAATGCAGAGGTGTGAGGGCACAATGGAGACCTCTGAGTGGCCAGTTTCAGCAGGTGACATCAGAGACCCCTCCTGATAGGTGCTTCCCTCTCTCTGTAGCCAATCCTACTCTGAGGGCTATTTAGGGTCTCTCCTGTGGGTTTCTTATCAGATACCGAATGCAAGAGCTCACCAGAGTTCCTCTGCACTTCCCTCTTCGACTTCTGCCAAGGATTGACCGCTGACTACTCCAGGACACCTGCAAAACTGCAACAAAGTAGCAAGAAGACTACCAGCAACATTGTATCGCCTCATCCTGCCTGCTTTCTCACCCTGCACTGGAAGCCAAGAAGAAATCTCCCATGGTTTGATGGAATCTTCCCACTGGCAACACAGGCACCAAACGTCTGCATCACCGGTCCTCTGGGTCCCCTCTCGTCTTGACGAGCATGGTCCCTGGAACACAGGAGCTGGATCCAAGTGCCCCCGACAGTCCAGTGGCCCTTCTGTCCAAATTTGGTGGAGGTAAGTCCTTGCCTCCCCACGCCAGACAGTAATCCAGTGTACTGCATGAACTGCGGCTGTTAGGGCTTCTGTGCACATTTGCAAGACTTCTTTCATGCACAGCACAGTTGGAGTTGGAATCCGACTTCGTGGGACCCTCTTTGTTGGGCTGAGATGACCGCCATGCTCAGATCTTCTGAACGCCTGTTCAGGTAATTCTACAGGTACTGCCTGCTTCTGCATGGGCTCTCTGTGTTGCTGAGCGGCTCCTCCGTCTCCTCTTCGAAGGGGCGACCTCCTGGTCATTCCTGGGCCCAAGCAGCACCCAAAATCCTCAACCACAACTCTTGCAGCTAGCAAGACTTGTTTGAGGTCTTTCTGGGTGGAAACAACTCTGCGTCCTCCAGCACGCTATGGGACATCTTCTGACCAAAGGAGAAGTTCCTGGCACCTTCTGTTGTTGTAGAATCTTTGGCTTCTTCCACCCAGAGGCAGCACTTTTGCACCTTCATCTGGGGTTTAGTGGGCTCCTGCCCCCCCTGAACAGTTGTGTGACTCTTGAACTTGGTCCCCTTCCTTTGCAGGTCCTCAGGTCCAGGAATCTGTCTTCAGTGCTTTGCAGTCAGTTGTTGCCTTTGCAGAATCCCCTATCTCAACTTTACTGGTCCCAGCGACCCTCTACACACTACACTAGGCCTGGGGTCCATTCGTGGTTCGCATTCCACTTTTGGAGTATACAGGGAGTGCAGAATTATTAGGCAAATGAGTATTTTGACCACATCATCCTCTTTATGCATGTTGTCTTACTCCAAGCTGTATAGGCTCGAAAGCCTACTACCAATTAAGCATATTAGGTGATGTGCATCTCTGTAATGAGAAGGGGTGTGGTCTAATGACATCAACACCCTAGATCAGGTGTGCATAATTATTAGGCAACTTCCTTTCCTTTGGCAAAATGGGTCAAAAGAAAGACTTGACAGGCTCAGAAAAGTCAAAAATAGTGAGATATCTTGCAGAGGGATGCAGCACTCTTAAAATTGCAAAGCTTCTGAAGCGTGATCATCGAACAATCAAGCGTTTCATTCAAAATAGTCAACAGGGTCGCAAGAAGCGTGTGGAAAAACCAAGGCGCAAAATAACTGCCCATGAACTGAGAAAAGTCAAGCGTGCAGCTGCCACGATGCCACTTGCCACCAGTTTGGCCATATTTCAGAGCTGCAACATCACTGGAGTGCCCAAAAGCACAAGGTGTGCAATACTCAGAGACATGGCCAAGGTAAGAAAGGCTGAAAGACGACCACCACTGAACAAGACACACAAGCTGAAACGTCAAGACTGGGCCAAGAAATATCTCAAGACTGATATTTCTAAGGTTTTATGGACTGATGAAATGAGAGTGAGTCTTGATGGGCCAGATGGATGGGCCCGTGGCTGGATTGGTAAAGGGCAGAGAGCTCCAGTCCGACTCAGACGCCAGCAAGGTGGAGGTGGAGTACTGGTTTGGGCTGGTATCATCAAAGATGAGCTTGTGGGGCCTTTTCGGGTTGAGGATGGAGTCAAGCTCAACTCCCAGTCCTACTGCCAGTTCCTGGAAGACACCTTCTTCAAGCAGTGGTACAGGAAGAAGTCTGCATCCTTCAAGAAAAACATGATTTTCATGCAGGACAATGCTCCATCACACGCGTCCAAGTACTCCACAGCGTGGCTGGCAAGAAAGGGTATAAAAGAAGGAAATCTAATGACATGGCCTCCTTGTTCACCTGATCTGAACCCCATTGAGAACCTGTGGTCCATCATCAAATGTGAGATTTACAAGGAGGGAAAACAGTACACCTCTCTGAACAGTGTCTGGGAGGCTGTGGTTGCTGCTGCACGCAATGTTGATGGTGAACAGATCAAAACACTGACAGAATCCATGGATGGCAGGCTTTTGAGTGTCCTTGCAAAGAAAGGTGGCTATATTGGTCACTGATTTGTTTTTGTTTTGTTTTTGAATGTCAGAAATGTATATTTGTGAATGTTGAGATGTTATATTGGTTTCACTGGTAATAATGAATAATTGAAATGGGTATATATTTTTTTTTGTTAAGTTGCCTAATAATTATGCACAGTAATAGTCACCTGCACACACAGATATCCCCCTAACATAGCTAAAACTAAAAACAAACTAAAAACTACTTCCAAAAATATTCAGCTTTGATATTAATGAGTTTTTTGGGTTCATTGAGAACATGGTTGTTGTTCAATAATAAAATTAATCCTCAAAAATACAACTTGCCTAATAATTCTGCACTCCCTGTATGGTTTATGTTGCCCCTAGGCCTATTGCCTCCTATTGCATTCTATTAGGTTCTACAGTGTTTGCACTACTTTTCTAACTGTTTACTTACCTGATTTTGGTTTGTGTGTACATTTTTTGTATATTACTTACCTCCTAAGGGAGTATATCCTCTGAGATTCTTTTGGCATATTCTCACTAAAATAAAGTACCTTTATTTTTAGTAACTCTGAGTATTGTGTTTTCTTGTGATACAGTGCTACATAAGTGGTATGGTAGGAGCTTTGCGTGTCTCCTAGTTCAGCCTAAGCTGCTCTGCTATAGCCACCTCTATCAGCCTAAGCTGCTAGAACACTACTAATCTATTAATAAGGGATAACTGGACCTGGCACAAGGTGTAAAAACCACAAGATACCCCCTAGAAGCCAGGCCAGCCTCCTACAGGTGGGCAGAGCTTGTAGAGTTTCACTCCACGGAATTCCACGGAGTTATATAAAAATTCTGGCCCTCATTTTAACCATGGCGGTCTTTTGTCCGCCAGGGTTAATGTGGAGGTATCACTGCCAACAGGCTGGCAGCGTATACCGCCACATTATGAGATTGGCGGGTTGTCTGCAACCAACCAGCCACTTCTCCACTCACACCGCCATGGTGGTATGAGCCACCGGGCTGGAAATATCTATCTCTAGCCTGGTGGCCAACATAGTACTGCCCATGGCATTATGAGCCGGGCTACCACCATGGTTTTCATGGCGTTAGCAACTTTACGAAAACTATAGCAGTAGGCTCTACCGGTGAAAGGAAATTACTTCCCTGTCATCAGTAGGCGGCTCCCCCCCCACACTCACCTGATGCCCCCACCCCACTCCATCCAGACTCGCTCCCCCACCCTATTCCGATCTACTCACTCACCTCCATACATGCACACATCACCCCTCCTCCCCCACCCCCTCTACAGTCACAGCGCCCCTCACACCACACCCCCCTTCCCTGTATACATGCACACAGACACCCGGCATACACCTATTGACTTAGACATAAACGCATTCATTCACACACTGACATACACTCATTCATTCACACATACTTACAGACATACTCAAACACATTCTAACACACGACACTGACATGCAGGCATGCACTCACTTCACCATTCTTACACGCATTCACTCACATGCATACACCCATGCAAACAACACAACACACACAGATGCATTTACACACACACTCAGACATTCATGCACACACTCAGACACACACACAAAACACCCCACACCCCCGCTCCCCTCCCCTGTCAGAAGCCCGACTTACCTTGGTCGAGGATGTCTTCCAGCAGGAAAGGGGAAGGGGCACTTCTACGGCCAGCAGCGCCCCGCAGCAGAACATCACCAGGCCATATTACTGGACAGAATACAGCTGGCGTCGTATAACTGGCATGGCGGTGCTGGTGGTAGTAGTGCCAGTTTACTACCATCCACCACCTTGGGAACTGATGGATTTCTACCCTTATTGTGGCGGAGTCAGGCAGTGCTCATAATATGGTAGACGGATGATAGCCATGGTGGCGGTATGTTGCTGGCCGTCACCGCGGCAGTAGGCAATAAGTACCACCAATGTAATTATTAGGGCCTCTGTGTCATTCTGTGGAGTCCTGTGGGTAGTGGAATTCCCCCCATCATACACGCTTGACAGTTGTTAGTTATGTTTATTCTTATCATTTCAGGCAAACATGGCACTGAATTACCTTCTTGTCCACCTAAGCTCAATAGAAACAGCTCTTGCACTGTGAGAATCTCTTCTTTAGTGGAGACTCCGGCCCAACATCATGTGAAATAGCCCACAAACAGAGCAAGGCATTGGGTGGCTTTGTGGCGCACACGCAGTTTGCCACTCTGACGGCAATAACAATAAATATAGCATAATATGTCTATCTGAGCTCAAAATAAATTGCTCACCTTGTAGTGGGGCCAGGAGTGCCTTCTTATTCCTGTACGTCATAGAAGGATGCTGTACTCAGCTCAGCACTGCAGCACCCCATTCATGCGAGGCAGTCTGCAGTGTACCTTCTTCTACATCTATGTCTTTGTAGCTATGTCACGATGAGGAGCATTACTTTTGGATCTGCCTGCCTGCACAGCACATGAGGTCGTATCAGGTTGAGCCAGCAGGTTGCCATTTTAAAGTAATTTGCTTTCTTCTAGTTCCAGCCTGAGCATGCATTTCTCTTCATCTCTCTATGCAGTACCCCCCATGCGCTGGCATACCAAACGGATTCAGTGTGTACCCCTTAAGCTACAACCCTGCTTGAGTTATTTTCACAATTACCTCATAGGGATGGAGCCATTTTTTAAATCCCTCAGAAATAATGCACCATGAACACTGCCTAGTGATGCTGTCTAGTGCACCTGCGATTGTTGCTCTAGCCTCAGTCCTACCATACCACAAATATTCCCCTTCCTCCCTAATACTAGCAGGTTAACAATTTGCTGGTCTCATTGAGCCACTCAGAAGGGGCTGCTTCTGCCGCTTTAATTGTTTCACCTTTGTATGCTCCATTCTCGCACACTCTGGGAACAAAGATAAGGCATGTAGAATCAACAATGCCACAATAGATAATGGGGCATTGTGAATGAGCGGTACAAACCATTATTTCTTGAATGGATTTCAAAGGGGTCATTTTAAACTAGTATGCTGGGGTTTAGACACACTCTTCTGCGCCAGCGCACCCATGTCTCAACAGGTCCTTGGTGTACTCTGAGCACAGCTCTCCAGTGCCAGCCCGAGCGTATTCGTCAAAGTGCGCTCAAATGGCAGTAAATTCAAGATTCTGGACATGTACCAAGTGCAGTGTTAGCCCTCAGATGTACAGATACATTGCAGCAACTTTACATAAAATGTAGTATCCAGATCCCTAGCCCTGCATCATTTTTCAGACAAGCAGCAGGCTTTTTGTGTTCGTCAATTTCACTACAGCATCCCATATCATTACTGTATTTAATAACACAAAGCAGTACATTTCATCCTCCTTATATGGGACTCAGTGTAGCCACTGTTGTGTGGCAGGGCCCAATAGAATTATCTATTCCAGTGCCATTAACAATATGCAGAAGGCTGAGTGACAGGAGGAAGTGGACAGATTAGAACAGATCCCTATCGAACCGACTAAGGCCACAGCTATTCTGACCCTTTTGTAGTCAACTCTAATATGTGTTTGCCGTGAAACCAGTCTGGTTAAACATGGGATTCAGAGTGAACATGTAAACATCCTATCTCTTAGACATTTCTTTTCACTACTCACTAATAGGTTGCAACAAACACACATTAAGAGCACAACTCTGATCCTCACAAACAGCATCACTACCATATGACAGGTCACATGAAAGTCATACATTTTCCCACCCAATCACTCTCATCCAGCAATTTGCTAGCTGACCACTAATAAGCGTCAGTGCCTTGTCAAGTATGCACATTTAACTCCACTGCATTAAATGTCCCAATTTATTTGGACCCCTGACTCTTCCTAAAGTTCTTCCCCAAATACTGTATGGTCGGACCGCCTTTTGAGGAGACTCATAACTACCAAGACTCAAAGAGTGAGAGAAGCAGATGTCCCACAAATAAACTACAAACTACAAAGCCTCCTTAGGCCCCCCTTGTGCCATTCTAGGTTGCTGACTTTGTCTACACTCTCACAGAACTGCAGCTTTACACGCCTTCATCACAGAAAGTTACTGCACTGCTCTGTGCCCCACACCAACCACATTCCAGCTATGTTGGCCCATGTTAGACCTGACAGCCTTAGGGTAGTCACCCCTAACTTTTTGGACACTGTTTTTTCTGGTTTATAGACTCTGCGCACTTTACCCCTGCTAACCAGGGCTAAAGTACATATGCTCTCTCCCCTAAAACATGGTAACCTAGAATCATACCTGATTGGACTATTTAATTTACTTTTAAGTCCCTGATAATGTGCACTACCTGTGCCTAGGGCCTGTAGATTAAATGCTACTAGTGGACCTGCAGCACTGGTTGTGCCACCCACTTAAGTAGCTACCTTAACCTTGTCTCAGGCTTGCCATTGCAAGGCCTGTGTGTGCAGTTTCACTGCCACTTCGACTTGGCATTTAAAAGTACTTGCCAAGCCAAGAACTCCCATTTTTCTACATATAAGTCACCTCTAATGTGTGCCCTAGGTAACCCCTAGAGCAGGGTGCTGTGTAAGTAAAAGGCAGGACATGTACCTGTGTAGTTATATGTCCTGGTAGTGTAAAACTCCTAAATTCGTTTTTACACTGCTGTGAAGCCTGCTCCCTTCATAGGCTAACCTTGGGGCTGCCCTCATACACTGTTGAAGTGACAGCTGCTGATCTGAAAGGAGCAGGAAGGTCATATTTAGTATGGCCAGAATGGTAATACAAAATCCTGCTGACTGGTGAAGTCGGATTTAATATTACTATTCTAGAAATGCCACTTTTAGAAAGTGAGCATTTCTTTGCACTTAAATCCTTCTGTGCCTTACAATCCACGTCTGGCTGGGCTTGGTTGACAGCTCTTTGTGCATTCACTCAGACACACCCCAAACACAGGGTACTCAGCCTCACTTGCATACATCTGCATTTTGAATGGGTCTTCCTGGGCTGGGAGGGTGGAGGGCCTGCTCTCACACAAAGGACTGCCACACCCCCTACTGGGACCCTGGCAGACAGGATTGAACTGAAAGGGGACCTGGTGCACTTCTTAGCCACTCTTTGAAGTCTCCCCCACTTCAAAGGCACATTTGGGTATAAAACAGGGCCTCTGCCCTACCTCATCAGACACTTGCTGGAGAAGAAACCTGAACCAGAAACTACATCCTGCCAAGAAGAACTGCCTGGCTGCTCAAAGGACTCACCTGTCTGCTTTCTACAAAGGACTGCTGCCTTGCTGTTGCCCTGCTGCCTTTCTGAACTCTTGTCTGGCTGTGAAAGTGCTCTCCAAGGGCTTGGATAGAGCTTGCCTCCTGTTCCCTGAAGTCTCAGGACCAAAAAGACTTCTCTCTTTTATTTGGACGCTCCGTGCGATGAAAATTTCAACGCACAGCTGGTTCCGCGGCGAGAAAAACGCCGCACACCGACGCTGATCGACGCGACGCTCTTGGGACGATCGAAAATCCGACGCACGGCCTCGCAAGGACAACGCCACCCGACCTCTAGAGGAGAAATCGACGCAACGCCTGCCGTGAGATCATAATTTTAACGCGCAGCCCCGCAGATCGACATCCAGAGGAGAAATCGACGCGACGCCTGCCGTGAGATCGTAATTTCGACGTGCAGCCCCGCAGACCGACGCGCAGCCGGAGAACAAGCAGGAAAATCCACGCACAGACCCGGGACATCTGGTAATCCCCGCGATCCACAGAAAGAGACTGTCCGAGCGCCGGAAAACGACGCCGACTTCCCCGCATGGAAAATAACGACGCAAGTCCGTGTGTGCTGGGGAGAAATCGACGCACACATCCTTTTTCCACGCACCTCTTCTCTGGTGGCCCTCTGAGGAGATTTTTCCACTCCAAACCAGGTACTTGTGCTTAAAAGAGACTTTGTTTATATTCTAAAGACTTAAGACACTTTATATCACTGTCCTGTGATATTTCTACAATTTTCCATTGCAACTTTATTCTTTTTGACCTACAATTATCCTGATAAATATTATATATTTTTCTAAACACTGTGTGGTGTATTTTTGTGGTGCTATATGGTGGTATTGTCTGATTTATTGCACAGATACTTTACACATTGCCTTCTAAGTTAAGCCTGACTGCTCGTGCCAAGCTACCAGAGGGTGGGCACAGGATAATCTTGGATAGTGTGTGACTTACCCTGACTAGAGTGAGGGCTTTTGCTTGGACAGAGGGTAACCTGACTGCCAACCAAAAACCCCATTTCTAACATTGGTGATCAGCGGTGAGGATAGGACTTGTATTTGTGCAGTGACATACAGTAGCTAAGTATTTCACTACCTACCCACAGTTGAAGGTCAACTTGGTTTTTATCTCTTTTTGAAAACCTGATTTTTTCCTGACAATTTTCAAAAACTAAATCCTCACTCAACATGTCTCTGACTGGGTCTCAGACAGGGGACTTTGACCTAGTCCAGTTGGATGCATATACGGTCAAAAACTAAGAGGATTCTGCAGGGCATTGAGGGTACCCACCCAAGGGGCCTCCAGAAAGGAGGACTTTCAAGTGGCGCTGAGGGCCTGGGCAGAAGCCCATTTAGAGGATGATGAGGAAGAGGAGCCAGAACATGGCCCCTCAGAGGAATTTTCACTATCTGTGGATGGTGTTACCACTGCAATTGTGCCCCCTTCCAGACCAGGGAGCAGTGTCTCTATGCAAAGCCTGACCGCAGAGGAAAGGAGAGAGGAAAGGGAGGTCCAATTGCAAATGGCAAAACTGAAAATTGAGGCTCAACAGGAGGAGAAGAGGGCAGAGAGAGAAGCCAAACAAGCGGAGGCTGAAAGAGCAGCCAAACAGATTGAAGCTGAAAGGGCAGCCAAACAAGCGGAAGCTGAAAGAGCAGCCAAACAAGTGGAAGCTGAAAGAGCTTTGGCTGAAAAGAAACTATTGTTGGCTCATGAACTGAGTCTCAAGGAGCTGGAGATCAAGGCGAGACAGTCTGAATCCAGCAATAATGGTGGCAGCATACAGACAGGACCTGCTGGAGAAAAAAAGGTTCGTATACCCAAAAATGTGGTGCCCAGTTTTGTGGTGGGAGATGACATAGATAAATGGTTAGCTGTTTATGAAGTTGCACTAAGGGCTCATGAGGTTCCTGAAGGGCAATGGGGGGTAGCTATGTGGGGTTATGTGCCGCCATTGGGGAGGGACACACTTCTCACATTGGATCAACCTGATCAAAACACATACCCACTTCAGAAAGCCATTTTACTTGCCAAGTTTGGGCTGACCCCTGAGGGATACCGTCAGAGGTTCAGGGACAGCACCAAACAAACCACACAAACATGGGTAGATTTCTTTGATTTCTCCAGTAAGGCACTGAATGGATGGGTGCGGGGCAACAAAGTAGCAGATTATAAAGGTTTATATGACTTGATTCTGAGAGAGCATATGCTTAATGTTACTTGTACAGATTTGCGCCAGCACCTAGTGGATAGTAAGCTGACTGATCCCAGGAAGCTTGCTGAGGAGGCGGACCTCTGGGTTAGCACCAGAGTGTCCAAGAAGGTACCTGGGGGGGACTCCCACAAAGGTGGTCAGGGTTCCCAACAGAAGAAAGAGGGGGAGATAAACTTGCAGATAAGGAACTCTCTAAAGGCCCCCAAAAGAATTCCCAGGGAGGGGGTGGCAACCCTTCCTTTTCCAAATTTGGGAAAAAGCCAGGGACATATGACAAGTCAGGGAAATCTAGCCCCAAATTCATGGAGTGTTACCAGTATGGTCACTACAAAGGCGATCCACAGTGCCCAAAGAGGGCACCGTCCACTACCGGACAGGCACCTGGGTTGACTAGTGTAGTGCTCGGGGGGGAGATAGACCCAAATAGCTTTGGGGAGCAGGTAGAGATTTCCCTAGTGTCCCTGGGAGAAGGAGAAATGGTGCCCAAGGCCCACATGCCCAGAAATACTTCCAAGTACCGACAGTGGGTCACCATTGATGGGCAGAAGGTGGAGGCTCTGCGTGACACAGGAGCCAGTATGACTACTATCAAGAGTCAGCTGGTGTCAACAGAGCAGATAGTACCTAATACATTCCACCAGGTCAGAGTCGCTGATAATCGCGAGAGTCACCTACCGGTGTCTCTGGTTCCCTTTGAGTGGGGGGGGGGTCTCTGGTACTCTGAAAGTAGCTGTGAGTCCTGCCATGCCTGTAGATTGTCTGTTAGGCAATGACCTTGAGCACACTGCTTGGAAAGAAGTGGAGCTCAGGTCTCACCTGGAGATGTTAGGGTTACCTGAGTGGGTCTGCATGACCACAAGGTCCATGGCTGACCGAGAGGGAAGTCAAGGGCATCTGGAGCCTGGAACGATGGCCCAGAGAGCTGCCAGGAGGAGGGACCAGGGGTGCGGGAAACCGGCCCCAGAAGTTCCCACAGTGGCTGACGGGGCTCCTGAGGAGGAGGCTCCCGAGCCAACTGGGGAAGACATTGCCACCCTAGGTGACTTACCTGAGCTTGCTGGCTGGCAAGTTGAGGGTGGACCCACCAGGGAGGAATTCTGCAAGGCGCAGAAAGAATGTCCCACTCTGGAAGGTTTGAGGAAACAAGCCTCGAACCAGGCAGCAGGCGACGCCTCTGGCGATCACCACCTATATTGGGAGAATGATCTCCTCTACAGTGAGCCTAAGGTTCCGGGCTTTGGGGAAGCACGTATGCTGGTGGTCCCCCAATATTACCGAACCTTCCTACTGGGTCTGGCTTACGACATTCCCCTGGCAGGACATTTGGGGCAGGGCAAGACCTTTAACAGGCTTGTCACCCACTTTTATTGGCCCAAAATGAGGACACACTCAGATAAGTTCTGCAGATCCTGTCCTACCTGCCAGGCCAGTGGTAAAGCAGGAAAAAGGGTTAAAACCCCCCTGATTCCACTTCCTGTCGTTGGCACCCCGTTTGAAAGGGTGGGCATCGACATTGTTGGTCCCTTGGACCCCAAAACTGCCTTAGGCAACAGGTTCATCCTGGTTTTGGTGGACCATGCCACCCCTTACCCAGAGGCAATCCCTCTGAGGACCGTAACTGCACAAGTGGTGGCCAGAACCCTGATGGGGATATTTACCCGTGTGGGATTCCCCAAGGAAATAGTGTCTGACAGAGGCACTAACTTCATGTCTGCATACATGAAGTCTCTGTGGGATGCGTGTGGTGTAATTTACAAGTTCACCACACCCTATCACCCCCAGTCTAATGGTCTTGTGGAGAGATTCAACAAGACCCTGAAAGGCATGATTGGTGGCCTCCCTGAGGCCATGAGGCGTGAGTGGGACGTCCTCTTACCATGCCTTCTCTTTTCTTACAGAGAGGTCCCCCAGAGGGGGGTAGGGTTCAGTCCCTTTGAACTTCTCTACGGGTACCCTGTCAGGGGACCCTTAAGCATTGTCCAGGAGGGATTGGAGAAAGCTCCAAAGACACCCCCTCAGGATGTGGTCAGCTATATGTTGGCCCTCCGCAACCAGATGACCCGCTTCTGGAAAGAAGCCCAAGATAACCTTGAGGCCAGTCAAGAGGTGATGAAACAATGGTATGACCAGAAGGCCACCCTGGTAGAGTTTCAACCTGGAGACAAAGTGTGGGTAATGGAGCCAGTAGAGCCCAGAGCTCTCCAGGACCGCTGGTCTGGCCCATTTGAAATAAAGGAGCGGAAAGGGGAGGCCACTTACCTAGTGGACCTCCAAACCCCTAGGAATCCCCTAAGGGTGCTCCATGTGAACTGACTAAAAGCTCATTTTGAGAGGTCGGAGATCAACATGCTTCTGGTCACAGATGAAGGAACAGAAGAGGAGAGTGAACCTCTCCCCGACCTCCTCTCTGCCCAAGAAGGTGATGGGTCAGTAAGCGGGGTCATTCTGTCTGACTCCCTGACTCTAAATCAGAAAGGAGACTGCTATGAGCTGTTGGAGCAATTCTCCCCCCTGTTCTCCCTTACTCCTGGACTAACCCACCTCTGTGTTCATGATATTGACACTGGTGACAGTCTCCCTGTGAAAAACAAAATTTACAGGTTGTCGGATAAGGTGAAGGCCAGCATCAAGGAGGTCTCCAAAATGTTGACTCTAGGGGTTATTGAGAAATCCATTAGTCCCTGGGCCAGCCCAGTGGTGTTGGTCCCTAAGGCTACTGCCCCAGGTGCGAAGCCAGAACTCCGGTTCTGTGTGGACTACCGGGGTCTCAACTCAGTCACACGGACTGATGCTCACCCCATCCCCCGAGCTGATGAGCTCGTGGACAGGCTAGGCGCTGCCAAGTTCCTGAGTACGTTTGATATTACTTCAGGGTACTGGCAGATCGCCCTAACTGAGGGGGCCAAGGAAAGATCCGCATTTTCAACCCCGGATGGCCATTACCAGTTCCGGGTGATGCCGTTTGTGTTGAAAAATGCCCCCGCTACCTTCCAACGGTTGGTTAACGGGGTCCTAGCTGGCAAGGATGCCTTCTGTGCAGCCTACCTGGATGACATAGCTGTCTACAGTTCCAGCTGGGAGGAACACCTGCTTCACCTCAAGGAGGTGCTTCAGGCCCTGCAACAGGCAGGCCTGACCATCAAGGCTAGTAAGTGCCAGATTGGGCAGGGTTCCGTGGTGTACTTGGGACACCTAGTGGGTGGTGGCAAGGTACAGCCCCTCCAGGCCAAGATTGAAACTATCAAGGCCTGGCAACCACCGCGAACGCAGACTGAGGTGAGAGCCTTTCTAGGCCTCACAGGATACTACCGCAGATTTGTCAAGGGCTATGGTACCATTGTAACACCCTTGACAGAACTCACTTCCAAGAAACAACCTAGGTTGGTGAATTGGACAGAGGCTTGTCAGAAAGCCTTTGACGCTCTGAAGGAAGCCATGTGCACGGCCCGTGCTCATGGCCCCTGACTACTCCCAGGAATTTATCGTGCAGACAGACGCTTCAGAGCATGGCATAGGGGCAGTCCTAGCACAGCTGAATGAGGAGGGCAGAGATCAACCGGTAGTCTTTATTAGCAGAAGGCTATTACCACGGGAACAGAGGTGGAGTGCTATTGAGAGAGAAGCTTTTGCTGTGGTCTGGGCACTGAAGAAGCTAAGACCCTACCTGTTTGGGACTCACTTCCGGGTTCAGACAGACCACAGGCCCCTCAGATGGCTCATGCAGATGAGGGGTGAGAATCCAAAACTCTTGAGGTGGTCCATTTCCCTACAGGGGATGGACTTTACGGTGGAACATCGCCCAGGGGTTGACCACGCCAATGCTGATGGTCTCTCCAGGTACTTCCGCCTTAGCGATGAGAGCTCCCAGGAGGTCGGGTAGCTCTCCCCACTTTCAGCTGGGGGGGACACATGTTAGACCTGACAGCCTTAGGGTAGTCACCCCTAACTTTTTGCCTGCCTCCCTCCACTTTTTGGACACTGTTTTTGCTGGTTTATAGACTCTGCGCACTTTACCCCTGCTAACCAGGGCTAAAGTACATATGCTCTCTCCCCTAAAACATGGTAACCTGGAATCATACCTGATTGGACTATTTAATTTACTTATAAGTCCCTGATAATGTGCACTACCTGTGCCTAGGGCCTGTAGATTAAATGCTACTAGTGGACCTGCAGCACTGGTTGTGCCACCCACTTAAGTAGCTACCTTAACCTTGTCTCAGGCTTGCCATTGCAAGGCCTGTGTGTGCAGTTTCACTGCCACTTCGACTTGGCATTTAAAAGTACTTGCCAAGCCAAGAACTCCCCTTTTTCTACATATAAGTCACCTCTAATGTGTGCCCTAGGTAACCCCTAGAGCAGGGTGCTGTGTAAGTAAAAGGCAGGACATGTACCTGTGTAGTTATATGTCCTGGTAGTGTAAAACTCCTAAATTCGTTTTTATACTGCTGTGAAGCCTGCTCCGTTCATAGGCTAACCTTGGGGCTGCCCTCATACACTGTTGAAGTGACAGCTGCTGATCTGAAAGGAGCAGGAAGGTCATATTTAGTATGGCCAGAATGGTAATACAAAATCCTGCTGACTGGTGAAGTCGGATTTAATATTACTATTCTAGAAATGCCACTTTTAGAAAGTGAGAATTTCTTTGCACTTAAATCCTTCTGTGCCTTACAATCCACGTCTGGCTGGGCTTGGTTGACAGCTCTTTGTGCATTCACTCAGACACACCCCAAACACAGGGTACTCAGCCTCACTTGCATACATCTGCATTTTGAATGGGTCTTCCTGGGCTGGGAGGGTGGAGGGCCTGCTCTCACACAAAGGACTGCCACACCCCCTACTGGGACCCTGGCAGACAGGATTGAACTGAAAGGGGACCTGGTGCACTTCTTAGCCACTCTTTGAAGTCTCCCCCACTTCAAAGGCACATTTGGGTATAAAACAGGGCCTCTGCCCTACCTCATCAGACACTTGCTGGAGAAGAAACCTGAACCAGAAACTACATCCTGCCAAGAAGAACTGCCTGGCTGCTCAAAGGACTCACCTGTCTGCTTTCTACAAAGGACTGCTGCCTTGCTGTTGCCCTGCTGCCTTGCTGAACTCTTGTCTGGCTGTGAAAGTGCTCTCCAAGGGCTTGGATAGAGCTTGCCTCCTGTTCCCTGAAGTCTCAGGACCAAAAAGACTTCTCTCTTTTATTTGGACGCTCCGTGCGCTGAAAATTTCAACACACAGCTGGTTCCGCGGCGAGAAAAACGGTGCACACCGACGCTGATCGACGCAACGCTCTTGGGACGATCGAAAATCCGACGCACGGCCTCGCAAGGACAACGCCGCCCGACCTCTAGAGGAGAAATCGACGCGACGCCTGCCGTGAGATCGTAATTTCAACGCGCAGCCCCGCAGATCGACATCCAGAGGAGAAATTGACGCGACGCCTGCCGTGAGATCGTAATTTCGACGCGCAGGCAGCCCCGCAGACCGACGCGCAGCCGCAGAACAAGCAGGAAAATCCACGCACAGACCCGGGACATCTGGTAATCCCCGCGATCCACAGAAAGAGACTGTCCGAGCGCCGGAAAACGACGCCGACTTCCCCGCGTGGAAAATAACGACGCAAGTCCGTGTGTGCTGGGGAGAAATCGACGCACACATCCTTTTTCCACGCACCTCTTCTCTGGTGGCCCTCTGAGGAGATTTTTCCACTCCAAACCAGGTACTTGTGCTTAAAAGAGACTTTGTTTATATTCTAAAGACTTAAGACACTTTATATCACTGTCCTGTGATATTTCTACAATTTTCCATTGCAACTTTATTCTTTTTGACCTACAATTATCCTGATAAATATTATATATTTTTCTAAACACTGTGTGGTGTATTTTTGTGGTGCTATATGGTGGTATTGTCCGATTTATTGCACAGATACTTTACACATTGCCTTCTAAGTTAAGCCTGACTGCTCGTGCCAAGCTACCAGAGGGTGGGCACAGGATAATCTTGGATAGTGTGTGACTTACCCTGACTAGAGTGAGGGCTTTTGCTTGGACAGAGGGTAACCTGACTGCCAACCAAAAACCCCATTTCTAACAGCCCACCTTCAGGTTTATTCACATTGAGAACTAAAGAAAAGTAGGCCTGGAAAATGGTAAAGTAAAACAGCAAGGGACAGTGGTTTACACAATGGCTGGAAGTCAATTTCTACTGGTTTCATGTAGGACAGTGGATATTAGCCTTAAGACTAGTGCCAGTTTTTGGCAGTATCCTGCCCTCTGGATACGTCAGTGTTATTGGGCCTTCATATACTTGGGGGCCACAAAATGTATATTTCAAGCTACAAATTGAAATGTAACTAGCTATATAATTAAGAATAATGTATATCATCGCACAATATCATTGTACAATGTATTGCACATCTTGCGCCCTCAAACATGTGAAACAGAATGATAAACAATCACTTTTTTTTGCTGTTCTATTCGCTTTCGATGACGTGGCTCCATGCCCCATTCGTTACTACGTGGCAGTGGCGTAGCTTGGGGGGTGCAGGGGGGGCCGGCTGCACCCGGCGCAACATCTTGGAAGAGACTTGAGTGCTAAAATCCACGTGTTAGGGGGCGCAAATTACTTGCCTTGCCCCGGGTTAGGGGGCGCAAATTACTTGCCTTGCCCCGCGCGCTGACAACCCACGCTACGCCACTGCTACGTGGATGTCTTACACAGCGTGAGAAGCCTATAAAACACAACATTTCCTAAGTAAATGTATTCTTTAAGTAAGGCACGTGAAAAGTCTGCACTTTATGGACCAATGTATTTCCATTACATTTTACCACTTAATTAGTCAACTTCTCTGAACTTTGTTTGTGCAAACTGCCAAATCACAACACTATGGCAACAGTATCCCCTGTGAAGCGGGTTTGGATGTTTATTGCCACACTAGCTGCTACAGAAGAAGCAGCTTGAGGGCGCGCTTTGATTCTGTGACAGTGTTGGTATCACCACCCAGCATTGCCTCCCCATTCTCAGAGGAGCCAGGAAGGGGGTTATGCTGGCTGCCTGACGACATCTGCATATATTGATGTGTGTGTACCTGTGTGCATCTGTGCCAGCCTTTCTTCTGCCCAGGCTAGGCAGCCTTCTGAATAATGGGGACAGGGACGAGGTGAGCGTGCCCATGAGACAAATGCAAGTTTCCTGTGCCCCCTTCCACCTGGAACTGCATGGTTCAAAGCGGATATCAATTTCACTAAGGGCCAGATGTAGCAAAACTAGGTTTTGCGATTCAGAAATTGCAACTCGGAGCGACTCGCAATTTCCGAGTTGCAAAACCATATGCAGAATGGTGTCTCAGACACCTTCTGCGAGTCTCTATGGGGTCGCAAATACCCACCTCATTAACATTAATGAGGTGGGTTGCATTTTGCGACCCCATAGCGAGTCCCTGCACTCACAGGGATGGTGGCCTGCTGAAGTCAGCAGACCTCCATGTCTGTGACTGCTTTTAAAATAAAGCAGTTTTTTTTTATTTTGCAGCCCGTTCTCCTTAAAAGAAAACGAGTTGCAAAAGAAAAAAAAAACGAAACCTTTTGGTTTCGGCTTTTCAGAGCAGGCAGTGGTCCGTTGGACCACTGCCTGCTCTGAAAAACCCTTTTTGGCAACATTCACAAAGGGGAAGGGGTCCCGTGGGGAGCCCTTCCCTTTTGTGAATGGGTTACCACCAATGTGACACTGGTGGTAACTGCGAATTGCTTTGCGACCGTATTTGCGGTCACAAAGCAATTTAGCATATCGATGCGAGTCGCAAATAGGAAGGGAACACCCCTTCCTATTTGCGAGTCGCATTCACAATTGCGGTACCGACTCGCAAATTGTGAATGAGCATCGCAAACGGCATTTTGCATGGCGCAAACTGCGATTTTTGCAGTTTGCACCATGCAAAATGCTTGCTACATCTGGCCCTAAGCTTGTTGTCTCTTCTCAGGTTCTACCTTCACAGCAAAGTCTTCAGATGCTGATGCATAACTGATTCGCACTGCTGTAGCTTCAAAATTATATCTGGAAGACTGGCATGTAAAGCGCTGCCTATTTTTTAGCTAATACTTCTATGGGTCCAGTGTTCTCATCTGGTTGGCGCGCTCCCACTGAGCTTGATTAATAACAGAGATGCCATTTTTTTGCGAGCAGGAAGCAGGCCCCCGCCTCTTACAGACTAAACAGGGGCACGTTCCAAACACAACAGCACATCACAGCTAGCTGAGGAGTCCACGGGAACGGAGCTTCTAGGAACAACTAGGGATGGGTCAACACTGGTAAACTCCACTATGTGGCTGATCGAAAAGTTTTTTTAATGAAATCGGTGCCCCAAACTGAGCATGGAATGGGCAAACTATGCGAACTTCGCCTAACTGGTTAGCTTTGCATCCACCCCCTTATGTGGCCCCTGCTACAAATACTGAGAGTGTTTTGACATCTAATGCAACAGTGGGTACAGCCCCTGTTGACCCAAATGTAAATCGAATTAAAAGACCATTACAAATGACACAGCCTGTTGTACCACCTGTTATACAAAATGGTGTGCCTGCACGTGTTGAGAATGTTTAAACTGTGATGCTTCCAGGTATTACTGCTTCTATTGTGACTGTACCAGCATCTGTTACTAGAACCATAAAAAAATTGTAGAGCACCGCTCCAATTGAAATTGTCCCAGGTACTGTACTTCCAGGAGCTGTTGGAGCAGCAACTACAACAGGGTTGATTCTGACATCACAGATTTCACAAATTGTTGCTTGGACACCACCACAAACTGTCCAGTCATTGAGAGAAGCGAGAAAGATTGTCTTCACTACACCAATAGCACAAGGCGAAACCAGTCTATTTGAATATGGGATTTTTTCCCCCATGATTTGAAGAAGCTGCAAAAACTAAAAAGACGGAAGTGCAGAAAATCAGGTTTTCATTCACAGTTAGAAGAAATAACTAGAGGATGTTTAGTTCTTGAAAATGTGAATCAATACCAAGAAAAAGAGCTGATTTATTTGAACAAAGAAATTACTGCAGTGGCAACATATGATAAAGTAACTAAATTGACTCGAAAATAAGAAGTTGATCTTTCAAAAAGTGTCCCATTGCATAAGTCGATGATGAAGCTATTTAGACAACGCATTCTTCACAAATTCAATTACATATTACTGCATTAGATAGGTGCAGCAATTTTGAGAAATCGGAGAGCAAATAGTCAAAGAAACATGAAATGGAAAAGCATCAGAGATGACTGAAGCAAATGTTAGACCACATCCAGGTCCCCCAGATGAAGGAGAAGCCTAGCCATTGAGAGAGATACCAGGTGGAGAGTAAGCCCATGTATAATGAGGTAGAAGAAATCTTGCAGCATTTATGAATTATTTTGCAGAGTTGAGAGAGTCCTATGAAGTGGTACACCCAGGTTGACAGATTTGTGAAGATTTCAAAAGTTCAGTGGGCTTGTTTAATTAAGTACTTTGAAATTATCCCAGGTGATTTATGGGCAGAGTATAAAATTGCTATACAGTGGCTGCCCACAGAATCACCCAGAGATCGGCACACTAATGCTCCATTTCCTATAGTAATTAATAAATATAATGAGATGATTACTTTCCTGAAAGGCAAAGTTTCTCCAAGAGATCTTGATCATTTGAAGATAAAGAGAATATCACAAGAGGCAAGAGTTAGTGCATGAATATTAGGAGTGATTGTTGCATGCATTTTAGCAACATAGTGGTCAGTCACATGTTGATCATAGTGACATGGGATTCTTTGTGTTTCTGTTTATTCTTGGGCTAAGACCAGCTATCAGTATGTTACGTAAGTTCTCATTAGGGTAATGAGGCTACTGGATTTGGGCGGTAGGATCGCCTAGGGTGTGGGTACTGAGTACAATTCCACACAAGGTGACACCTGTCAACCTAATCCGGGGTTTCCGGCCAACTGGCAGCGCCCCATCTCTGACCGAGCTGGTTGTGGCATCCGGGCTCATGGCAAGATAGACTCCCCAGGGAATCGTGGTAAAACAGATCGCATCCCTTTCTCTCATTTACCAAAAGCTCACTCAGGCAAAGACAATGGAGGCAGAATATATTTAAATAAGCATTTATTAAAATATCTGCATCTTGGATAAAAGCAAATGCATAGCAATATTGTGGATAATAAAAGACAATAGGAGCAGACATGTGACTAAAAGTGTAAAACACAAAAACAGTCCTACCATGCTGTCTAAACAGGGAAGTGGTTCTATAGCCCCTCAACTATGCTAAGTATGAGCACAGCATACTAAACCTAATCTTCCCTATGGGTTTTCCCCTGGGACAACATTATCCCTCATACCTGAAGAAGAGGCCCGAGGTCTAAAGAGACACTGTTCCGTTCTGGTTCAGGGCTCAGACGATTAAAGCAAGTAGCTGTAGCAAAGCTTGCAGCACTTAGCATGCACTTGTGGTTCTCTGGCTGGAACCTCCCTCTAATGTGTCCGGCACTAAGTGGTGTTTATATAATAAAACAGCTAACATTCTAAGAAATGGTCTCCACTTCTGAGTGCATTTCTGTGAATGCTGGAGACACAGCATACTACATTTGTCAGCGACCCTATCTGACTGTCGCCTTGGAGGAATCACAAAGTGAACTACATGTCCCACTAAGAACATAATGCTTTACTAGTTGAATGAATAATAAGATAGAGAGAAAACAAAACAGCACCGCAAATTAATCTATTGCTAGAAAAATAAAGCAATGCAGTGTAAAATGTAATAGGGTTAAAGTGCAGAGCGGCAACCCCAGTTAACTAAAACAATGGCCCATATTTATACTTTTTGACGCAAAACTGCGCTAACGCAGTTTTGCGTCAAAAAAATTAGCGCCGGCTAACGCCATTCTGAAGCACCATGCGGGCGCCGTATTTATTGAATGACGTTAGCCGGCGTTAGCCGCCGGCGCCGTCTGGTGTGCGTTAAAAAAACGACATACACCAGGCAGCGCTGGCGTAGGGGGATATGGGGCTTGGGCGTCAAGAAATGGGGCAAGTCAGGTTGAGGCAATTTTTTCGCCTCAACTCGATTTGCGCCATTTTTTTTCACTCCCAACCCCAATAGAAATGACTCCTGTCTTAGCAAAGACAGGAGTCATGCCCCCTTGCCCAATGGCCATGCCCAGGGGACTTCTGTCCCCTGGGCATGGTCATTGGGCATAGTGGCATGTAGGGGGGCACAAATCAGGCCCCCATATGCCACAAAAAAAATAAATAAAAAAACTTACCTGAACTTACCTTAATGTCCCTGGGATGGGTCCCTCCAGCCTTGGGTGTCCTCCTGGGGTGGGCAAGGGTGACGGGGGGGTCCCTGGGGGCATGGGAGGGCACCTCTGGGCTCCTTCAGAGCCCACAGGTCCCTTAACGCCTGCCTTTTGCAGGCACTAAAAAACGGCGCAAAAGCGGCCGTACGTCATTTTTTTGGACCCGCCCACTCCCGGGCGTGAATTTTGCCCGGGAGTATAAATCCAACGCACATGCCTCGGAGTCTATTTTTTAGACGGGAACGCCTACCTTGCATATAATTAACGCAAAGTAGGTGTCCACGCAAAAAAATGACGCAAACTCCATGGACTTTGGCGCTAGACGCGTCTAACGCCAAAGTATAAATATGGAGTTAGTTTTGCGTCGAAATTGCGTCAAAAAAAACAACACAATTCCGGCGCAAACGGAGTATAAATATGCCCCAATGTGTCTAAAACCTGGCTAAAATAGCTATACAACAAGTGTACATATATAACAGACTGTGTTTTGCTGGCAGACAAAACAGTTGGATGATATCCTGAGATATGCAAAATATTGTAGTGATGGGCAGGTAATGAAGCAAAAGAAAATTAAGGAAAGATTTATGTTGGCGTAAATTAAGTTGGCACAGATGGTTTTTCAAAATTAGTTGTTTGCAGGAAACTCTGGTGGAATGCAGGGTGTTGGTTTTCAAGCTGGATTCCAAGGTGTTCAGGATGGTTCCACAAAGTAGTGGAGTTCCGGTTGAATACAAATCTGGGTTAGATATTGCAAAGCTGAAGGAAGATACTCTGTCATTTGTATAACAAAATCAGGCATTGGAAGATGGAGTGTAGACTGAATCCAGGTAGATTCAGTGGTAATAAACAATGCAAGGAAGGAATCACATGCAGATGCAGAATTTACCAGTTCAGCAAACAAGAGTGCCAAAGTAGACACAGGTTCCAATTATGCAAGTCCCACAAACTCTAGATTGAATGTAAATCAGATGCCCAGAGTAAAAACAAACCTTTTTCAGACTCAGAATCAGAACCCATCTCATCAGTTGGACAGTGAGACCTTTGGCTCTGACAATTCGCAATGATGGTGCCTGAGGTGGGAGGAATATTGCGTACTTCATGCAGTC
The DNA here is from genome assembly GCF_031143425.1 of Pleurodeles waltl. Classification (NCBI taxonomy): domain Eukaryota; kingdom Metazoa; phylum Chordata; class Amphibia; order Caudata; family Salamandridae; genus Pleurodeles; species Pleurodeles waltl. The sequence continues at coordinate 1,386,040,098 of NC_090444.1, forward strand.
TTAGATGTAGACAAGAGTGCAACATTTGTAGAAGGTGAGGTAAATGGCCACTAATTGGCATTTCTTATTGACACAGGAGATACCGGTTCTACTGTTAGAACAACAGAAGTCCCAGACCTACCCCTCTCAGGAAAGAAAATCCATTTTGTTGGAGTTACAGTAAACAGATTACAAATCCTGTTTCAGAAGAACTCCCAGTAACAATAGGTTCATTTGAAGAGAAACACCTGTTCGTGGTGTGATGATACGAGTCCTGTAAACCTTCTAGGAAGAGAATTGTTGTGCAAATCAAAGTGCACAAATTACTGTACACCAGACAACATCGAGCTGAAACTCATGATGAAGATGTTGAATTCAACTTGGCCCACCAAGAAGCTGTGGGATTACATCCAGAGAGAACAGTAGAAGAGTCACCCCCTGATTTGAGAGAATCTGTGAACCCAGAAATATGGGATTTTACAGGAAAAAATATCAGATTAATTAAAGGTTGTTGGACTTTTGCTTATGCAGGGTCATCCCCAGTCTTTTTCGCCTCCTGCCTCCTATTTTTTTCTGACATGTTGCTGTTGGCTTTTCAACTCTGAGCACTTTACCACTGCTAACCAGTGCTAAAGTGCATATGCTCTCCTGTTTAAATTGTATGTAAGTGGTTTATCCATGATTGGCATATTTGATTTACTAGTAAGTCCCTAGTAAGGTGCACTAGAGGTGCCAGGGCCTGTAAATCAAATGCTACTAGTGGGCCTGCAGCACTGGTTGTGCCACCCACATAAGTAGCTCTGTAATCATGTCTCAGACCTGCCACTGCAGTGTCTGTGTGTGTATTCTTACACTGTAAATTCGACTTGGCAAGTGTACCCACTTGCCAGGCCTAAACCTTCCCTTTTCTTACATGTAAGGCACCCCTAAGGTAGGCCCTAGGTAGCCCCAAGGGCAGGGTGCAGTGTATGGATAAGGTAGGACATATAGTAATGTGGTTTATATGTCCTGACAGTGAAATACTGCCAATTTCGTTTTCACTGTTGCAAGGTCTGTCTCTCTCTCATAGGATAAAATGGGAGCTACCTTTAAATATGATTAAAGTGTAGATTCCCCTAGAGAGTAGATGGACATGTGGAGTTTGGGATCCCTGAACTCACAATTTAAAAATACATCTTTTAGTAAAGTTGATTTTAAGATTGTGCGTTTGGAAATGCCACTTTTAGAAAGTGAGCATTTTCTTGCTTAAACCATTCTGTGACTCTGCCTTGTTTGTGGATTCCCTGTCTGGGTCAGTTTGACAGTTGGGTTGTTTTTCACCTCACACCAGACAGTGACACAAAGGGAGCTGGGGTGTAATCTGCATTTCCTGATTAGCCATCTCTGCTAGGAGGGAGGGGTGGAGTGGTCACTCTCATCTGAAAGGACTGTGCCTGCCTCTGACAATGCTGTCTCCAACCCCCTGGTGTGTGTCTGAGGCCTTGCCTGGGCAAGGCAGGATTTCACCAGAAGGTGTGAGTCCCCTTTGAAGAAAGGTGACTTCAAAGACTAAAATGGGTATAAGAAGGGCACCCAAACTTACAAACTTCAGAAACACTTCTGGAACCAAGAGGAACCTCTGCCTGGAGAAGAGCTGATAGCTGAGGAAAAAGTGCTGCCCTGCCTGTGACTGTGCTTTGTGGAGCTTTCCTGCAGTGCTGCTTCTGCCAGAGTAAGAGGGCAAAGACTGGACTTTGTGTGCCTTCCATCTTGAAGAAGAAATCTCCAAGGGCTTGATGTAGAGCTTGCCTCCTGTTGTTGAAGTCTCAGGGATAGCAAAGACTTCTTCCTGCCAGCACCTGGAGTCTCTGGAGAGACCCCTACTCTGCTCTGTGGTGCCCTTCCAGTTCCTGGGACCCTGAAAGGAGAGGCTGGCAGCCTAAGGACAAAAATATACGCACCGAGCGCCGTGCGGAGAAAAGATCGACGCGAATCCGATCGCAGCTGAGAAAACGACGCGACGCCGGTTCCGCAGCTGAGAAACGACGCCGCAGGAAACGCGACCGAAAAACCGACGCCCGGAGCAGGAGAAACGACGCGCAGCATCGCTGACGGAGGCTGAGAGATCGCACCCTGCGCCGCGGGACTTTCGGATCGTCGTGTGGCTGGCTTTTTCAACGCGCACCGCCGTGCCGAGTTGTTTTCGACGCACACAGCCGTGCAGGGTTACTTTCGACGCCCACCGCCCGTGCGGGGTTATTTTTGACGCAAACCAGGTACATTTTCACGCTAGCAGCGCTAGTGTGGTGTTACAACTACCTAAAGACTCTTTTTATTTTAAACCTTTAAAAAATCATAACTTGACTTGTGTATGTTGGATTTTTGTCGTTTTGGTCTTGTTTTGTCTAGATAAATATTTCCTATTTTTCTAACCTGGTGTTGTGTCATTTTGTAGTGTTTTCATTAAGTTACTGTGTGTGTTGGTACAAATACTTTACACCTAGCACTCTGAGGTTAAGCCTACTGCTCTGCCAAGCTACCAAGGGGGTAAGCAGGGGTTAGCTGAGGGTGATTCTCTTTTATCCTAACTAGAGTGAGGGTCCTTGCTTGAACAGGGGGTAACCAGACTGTCAACCAAAGACCCCATTTCTAACATTGGTGACCAGCGGTCGGGATTTGGACTTGTATTTGTACTTGACATACAGTAATTAAGTGTACACTACTGTTTTGATCTCAGACCACTACGTGACCACATACTACTTGTTTGGTGATCTTTTGATTTTTCTCTTAAGGACTCTTTTTATTCTACTTCCATGATTTTGCTGATCCCTTGACTGATTCTTTTTACTTCATTGGGAAATAATTTTTTTCTGCCTTTTGGAACTTTGCACTTGTGACCATCATGTCTCAATCTGGAGATGCAACAGCTGGAGCTGTGTTTGAAGTGGAGAAACTGAAGGAGTACTCAGTTGCTCAATTGAAACAGTTCCTTAAAGATCTTGACTGTCCCACTGAGAGCTCCACCAGGGAGGGGGAGCTGCAACAGGCACAGAGGGCCTGGGTGACAATCAAGAAGGCTGGAAGGCACACAGAGGAGGAGAATATGGGGGGGGGGAGTGCAGAGGATACACAGTGGTGTAGTGGAGGAACCTGTTACACCTGGGGGGAGGGTCCCCAGGAGGGGTGGCAGGGTGTCACCCAAGGGTCTGACTCCTGAAGAGTTACAGGACAGACAGGCAGAGAGGAAGTACCAATGGGAGCTGAAAAAGCTCGATTGGGAGTTGGAAGAAAGGAGGAGGAACTTAGAGATTAAAAAAATGATTTATGCTTACGAGCTTAAATTGAAAGAGCTGGAAGTCATGAGGGCTGAGTCCAGCTGGAATGGTGGCAGCAACAATTGTATATCCAGTGATGCTGCAGAAGTGCACATGCCCAGAGAGGTGGTGCCCTACTTGAAGGAGGGAGTTAACACACGCCAGGAGGTTCAGGGGTATGAGGTAGCTCCAGTGATGCACAGGGTCCCTGAGGTGGATTGGGGAACTGGCATGGGGAGTCATATTCCTACTGGTGGGAGGGACACTCTACTGACTCTAGGTGAGAGTGACAGGGAGAGGGGTTCCCCCCAGGTAGAAGTCCTGGTTAGGGAGTGTGAAAACATCCCAGAAGAGTGTGGGTTGAGTGTCAGGGACAGTCAGGTACTGTCTCACCAGTCTCAGGAGGGTGATGTGGGGTGCTTTTTCAAAGCAGAGTCACTGGATGGTTGGGTGAAGGGTACTTTGGTTAATTCATGTGAGGGGCTGAGTGATGTAATTGCTGGAGAGCATATGTCTAGTCCTTATTTTCCAGAGCTATGCCAACACCAGGTGGAGTGTGAGTTCTCTGACCCCAGGGAGCTTACAATGGAGGCAGACTTCTGGGTGAGTACCAGAGAGTCTGAAGAGGCATGTGGGGGTGCTCCTGAGAGGAGTGGTCTAGGTAGTTCCCAACCAGGTGAGGTAGGGAAGGATTGTAGTGTCCCAGGTAGGTCCCAGTGTAGTGGGATGGGTGAGGGACCCCATGTCCAGTCTCAGAGGAGAGGGAATGGGAATGGGTTGAGGCCCAAGGTGCCCGAGATCCGGTCCCAGGTCCTGGAGGGTTCCCTGCGGGAACACCAGGAGGGGAGCCTAGCCTGTACCATAGGGCCATCTGTTGAGGGAGACCCCACAGTGTCAGGAGAACTTGGGGGGGCGGCTGTAGCCAGCGTCCCACCAGTTCTGGTGTCTGGCAGTACCACTCTTAGTGAGAGGGTGCAGAAGTCCCGACAGAGGGTTGAGAGGGGGTTGCGGACCCCAGTGGAGAACCTGGAGGGTCAGGGGTCAGCTCTGAGAGCAGAGCCCCCCATGAATGACCTTGGTAAGACCATTTCTGGGTTGGGGGGAATCCAGACTCTGTCAGATGGGCAGAGGTCAGGAGACCTGCGCCAGCCAGACTCTTGTGTGGCCCTTCGGGACAGTGTGTCCCTTGAGGGGGGTAAGTGTGCCCCCCTGGAAGTCCTGGTGTGCCAGGCAATGGTTCAACCGCAGGGTGGTGACTCTGGGTTGAATGATCAGGTTCAGGGGGTAAACTCTGACCTGATGGGGGGTAAGTGTGCTCCCAAGGAAGTCCTGGTGTGCCAGGCAGTGGTTCAACCGCAGGGTGGTGACCCTGGGTTGGATGACCAGGTTCAGAGGGTAAACTCTGACCTGGTAGGGGGTAGGTATGCCCCCCAGGAAGTCCTGGTTTGCCAGGCAGTGATCCAGTCTGTGGGTACAGACCCTGGATTGGGAGGCCAGGTTAAGGGTGTCCCCCCTGACCTGGAGGAAGGGGCTACTGCTAACAGTGCCCCTACCATGTTGTCTTCTGGGGGGGCCACTCCTAGTTGGGTGGTTCAGGACCCCAGAAGAGAGGGCAGGGGGAGGGAAGCCTCACCCCTGGCCCTGGTCCAACCTGAAGGTACAGACCCCAGGTTGGAGGATCAGTTGCAGGTTAACATCCCTGCACTGGTGGAAGAATTGTGCAGGACTGCTTCTACAAGCACCCTGACAGTTTTTGACTCTGGGGGTGCCGCTTCTGCAGGGAGGTTACAGAGCCCCAGAGGGGAGGACCAGGGTCAGGTTGTCATCCCTGACCTGGTGGAAGAGAGAGTGGTCAAAGGGTGCCAGGCACCTGGGGCTACCTCCCCCCACTCTCCACAGTCACAGTGGTTAGAGAGGCCTGAGGTCGGGCTCTCATCCCTGACAGTTGTCTGGGGCCACTGTGGCTTGCTGTCCTGGTGGACAGAGTTGCCCCTGGGGGGGGGAGGACGAGAGTCACACCCCGGGGGTGGAGTGGGCAACACCACTGTGTTGGCCCTGGTGGTACTATCTGCCCATTGCAATACATCTGTGAGCAAAGTAAAGTTAGGTGTTGCACAGATGGTGTCTGTAGATGTGGAGAAGGGTTCCCCATGGGTTAGCTTAGTGGGCCCTGAGAGTATGGACAGAGGGATCCAACTGGAGTCAGGAAGGCGTAGAACTGGAACATGCCCCTGCTGTTGTGGGCCTGGGTCCCTGTTCTATAGCCCCAATCAGGGAAGTACATCAAGGTATTGATTGTTCTCCCCTGGCTTTAGGCTGGTAGGGGGTCGTGTTGGACTTTTGCTTATGCAGGGTCATCCCCAGTCTTTTTCGCCTCCTGCCTCCTATTTTTTTCTGACATGTTGCTGTTGGCTTTTCAACTCTGAGCACTTTACCACTGCTAACCAGTGCTAAAGTGCATATGCTCTCCTGTTTAAATTGTATGTAAGTGGTTTATCCATGATTGGCATATTTGATTTACTAGTAAGTCCCTAGTAAGGTGCACTAGAGGTGCCAGGGCCTGTAAATCAAATGCTACTAGTGGGCCTGCAGCACTGGTTGTGCCACCCACATAAGTAGCTCTGTAATCATGTCTCAGACCTGCCACTGCAGTGTCTGTGTGTGTATTCTTACACTGTAAATTCGACTTGGCAAGTGTACCCACTTGCCAGGCCTAAACCTTCCCTTTTCTTACATGTAAGGCACCCCTAAGGTAGGCCCTAGGTAGCCCCAAGGGCAGGGTGCAGTGTATGGATAAGGTAGGACATATAGTAATGTGGTTTATATGTCCTGACAGTGAAATACTGCCAATTTCGTTTTCACTGTTGCAAGGTCTGTCTCTCTCTCATAGGATAAAATGGGAGCTACCTTTAAATATGATTAAAGTGTAGATTCCCCTAGAGAGTAGATGGACATGTGGAGTTTGGGATCCCTGAACTCACAATTTAAAAATACATCTTTTAGTAAAGTTGATTTTAAGATTGTGCGTTTGGAAATGCCACTTTTAGAAAGTGAGCATTTTCTTGCTTAAACCATTCTGTGACTCTGCCTTGTTTGTGGATTCCCTGTCTGGGTCAGTTTGACAGTTGGGTTGTTTTTCACCTCACACCAGACAGTGACACAAAGGGAGCTGGGGTGTAATCTGCATTTCCTGATTAGCCATCTCTGCTAGGAGGGAGGGGTGGAGTGGTCACTCTCATCTGAAAGGACTGTGCCTGCCTCTGACAATGCTGTCTCCAACCCCCTGGTGTGTGTCTGAGGCCTTGCCTGGGCAAGGCAGGATTTCACCAGAAGGTGTGAGTCCCCTTTGAAGAAAGGTGACTTCAAAGACTAAAATGGGTATAAGAAGGGCACCCAAACTTACAAACTTCAGAAACACTTCTGGAACCAAGAGGAACCTCTGCCTGGAGAAGAGCTGATAGCTGAGGAAAAAGTGCTGCCCTGCCTGTGACTGTGCTTTGTGGAGCTTTCCTGCAGTGCTGCTTCTGCCAGAGTAAGAGGGCAAAGACTGGACTTTGTGTGCCTTCCATCTTGAAGAAGAAATCTCCAAGGGCTTGATGTAGAGCTTGCCTCCTGTTGTTGAAGTCTCAGGGATAGCAAAGACTTCTTCCTGCCAGCACCTGGAGTCTCTGGAGAGACCCCTACTCTGCTCTGTGGTGCCCTTCCAGTTCCTGGGACCCTGAAAGGAGAGGCTGGCAGCCTAAGGACAAAAATACACGCACCGAGCGCCGTGCGGAGAAAAGATCGACGCGAATCCGATCGCAGCTGAGAAAACGACGCGACGCCGGTTCCGCAGCTGAGAAACGACGCCGCAGGAAACGCGACCGAAAAACCGACGCCCGGAGCAGGAGAAACGACGCGCAGCATCGCTGACGGAGGCTGAGAGATCGCACCCTGCGCCGCGGGACTTTCGGATCGTCGTGTGGCTGGCTTTTTCAACGCGCACCGCCGTGCCGAGTTGTTTTCGACGCACACAGCCGTGCAGGGTTACTTTCGACGCCCACCGCCCGTGCGGGGTTATTTTTGACGCAAACCAGGTACATTTTCACGCTAGCAGCGCTAGTGTGGTGTTACAACTACCTAAAGACTCTTTTTATTTTAAACCTTTAAAAAATCATAACTTGACTTGTGTATGTTGGATTTTTGTCGTTTTGGTCTTGTTTTGTCTAGATAAATATTTCCTATTTTTCTAACCTGGTGTTGTGTCATTTTGTAGTGTTTTCATTAAGTTACTGTGTGTGTTGGTACAAATACTTTACACCTAGCACTCTGAGGTTAAGCCTACTGCTCTGCCAAGCTACCAAGGGGGTAAGCAGGGGTTAGCTGAGGGTGATTCTCTTTTATCCTAACTAGAGTGAGGGTCCTTGCTTGAACAGGGGGTAACCAGACTGTCAACCAAAGACCCCATTTCTAACAAAGGTGTAGAACCAGTCCACATTACAGTAAAGCCCAATTTAGTTTTTCCAAGAACACTACCATAACATTTGACCCCAGAGACAGTGGCAGGAAAAACACTCATATTCAAAGAAGTGTTGCAGAAAGTAATATTGAGGGAAATTGTTAGGAGCCCTTGCAGTTCACCCATTATAGGCATACAGAAGCTCAACCAAAAATATAAGATAGTTCAGGACCTCCGAAAGGTTAATGACATTATTATTCCGTGTTGCCCTGTTGTACTGAATCCAGTCACCATTCTTTTTCAAATTTCTTGCACAGTTGAATGGTTTATCATTGCATATCTTTGGCAGATCTTCTTTTCAAAACCATTGCATGAGGACAATCAGTTCTTATTCTCTTTCATGTTTTGAAAGGGGCTTTTGCACCATGTCGAGTTCCACAAGGCTATACTGAGAGTCCCTCCAGTTTTAAGAAGATTCTGAGGAAAATCTTGAGTCCCTAAAGATGCCTTGTGATTCAGTTATTGAGCAGTATGCTGATGAACTTCTTGTGACATCGAACAATTGAGAAGCTTGCAGACAGGATACCATTGCTTTTTAAAATCATTTGACAGAGAGTGGACATAAGGGTCCCTGAGTAAAGTGCAATACTGTCAGAAAGAAGTCCAATACTTGTGACATTTCTCTGACAAAGGAATGAAAAAGGTGTCACAAGAGAGCGTTAAAATGATTCTAAAATTGAATCCAGCCAAACCACAGAGAGAAATCAGAATATTCATGGAAATGGTTGGCTACTGTAGAAAGTGCATACCAAACCTTTTCCTAGTGGCTAAGCCTTAGCTGAGGCTGACACACAAAGATGTGCCTGATCTGCTTCCATGGAACAATGTGTGCTGAAAGCATCCCTAGAACTGAGAGAAAGGCTCTGTTGTGCCCCGGCACTATGAACGCTAAGTTAGAGGAAGATGTTCGCATTGTTGTGCAGTGAGAGGAAGGGCTGGACTCTCTAAGTGCTTACTCAGATGCATGGAACTTCTCAAAGACCTGTGGCTTCTTTTTAATGACCCTTGACCCTGTAGCTGCCGGACTGCCTGGCGGCTTTAAAGCGGTTGCTGTGTTTCATATCAGGATAAAGAGATGTGAAAACATAGTGATGGAAAATCCTTTAACTGTTATGGTCCTTCATTCTGTGGAAATTGTATCTACCAGAACAAAAGCACACTTCTTGACCAATAGTAGACTTACAAAGTATGAACAGCAAATCCTTAAAATGGCGTCAGGCATGGAATCCATCAACTTTACTGCCATGGCCTGAAAATGACTTAAATGATGGGAAGTTTGAGCATGATTGCCTAATGTCACAGATGTTTGCACCAAGCCAAGGCTACACATAAAAGATGAAACTTCAATTGAGCCTAGTTATGTAATCTTTGTGGATGGCTCATGCCTAAGAACCAATGAAGGATTCTGGAGAGCACCTTACGCTGTCTGTACAATTAAAGAGGTTGTGGAAGCTTTATGGCTTCAAGGTGTTACTTCAGCACAAGTTGCAGAACTGACTGCCCTTATAAGAGCTGGCAATTATTCAGCCCAATTGAGAGTGACTATATGTACAGATAGTCAGTATGACTTTGGTGTGGTCTATGACTCTAGATAGTTATGGTCACAGAGGAGTCCCATGGCTCGATCTAGCTCACCTATAAGGAATGGCGAACATGCAGAAAGATTACTGGAATCACTGCAAATGGCAACTGAAGTTGCATTTGTTAAGTGTGCATGCAGCTCACATGACAATGAAACAGATTTGCTGATGAAATTTGAACGGTATTGTGCACTTCTGTCCTGCATATTTGATGGGGCTTACACAAATGAATCTGAAGAGGACACTACTTTTTCAATGTTGTCAGTAGGTGATACATGGGAAGAGCTCAAGATGTTATAGGAGAATGTTTCAGAAGCAGAACAGCAGGGTTGGCTCAAAGCAGGATGTGGGAAAATCACAAATTACATTTGGATTTCAGTTTACAGAAGACCGTTTTTACCAGTTTATTGTTTCCCATGGCCTGACATTTCCATGGCCCAACACATCTAGACACAGGACCCAGATTCAGAGTGTTTGCAGAAGAATAGTGCTGGTGATGTGTAACATTTCAGGAGATGATGAAGCGAAAAGAACATTAGTTACACTAAGCCATGTAGAAAGATCAGGTGATCCCTTTAACATGATGCAGATGGACTCTATCACTTGATCAAGATGCCTGTTTGTAATGGGCTGAAGTACGTCCTGGTTATGGTCTGCGTTTTCTCTCGATAAGTGGAAGCCTATGCAACAAGGAGAAATGACACTCTCACTGTAGCTTAACTGCTGTTGTGAGACCTAATACCGAGGTAAGAAATGTCGATTTGTCTGCAGTCCGATCATGGGACTCATTTTTAACAATTAAGTCCTGAGGATACTTCGTGCAGCTTGCAAGTGGAGCAGAGATTACACTGTTGTTATCGTCCAAAAGCATCCAGGATCATAGAACAGCTCAATGGAACCATGAAGTCACGGTTGGGGAAGTTTTATGCATTCACTTCACTGAAATGGGCTCATGCTTTGCCTTTGGTTTTGATGGGTATTTGCACTACTCCTGATAGGAAGACAGTAATATTGCCACATGGAATCCTATTGGTGCATTTAATGCAATCACATGTAGAACCTACAAACACACTTGTGAACAATACAGATGATATGATACTGTATTCCTGCAAAGGATTGTCTGATGTGGTGTGTTCTGTTTTTCAACAGGTTGAAGTTGTCACTGCAAATCTGCATCAAGAACAGTGCCACGACCTCAACCCGAGCGACTGAGTATTGATCAAAAAGCGTGTGAAGAAGTTGTGCTGGGGATCAAGATGGAAACGCCACTCCCGGGTGATTTTAATAACAAATACTGCTGCTAGGTGTGCTGGAGTACAAAACTGGGTGCATGTGTCCCATACACAGAGGACAAGAAATCTGTATGAGGAAATAGTGTTCATTGAGCCAGAACCAAGAGCACTAGTGCCAGTATCACCAAAGCTGTAGAACTACAAGGAGAAATACCACAAGAGGCACAACAGCAGAATAGAGAAAGGGGCGAAGAACCATGCATAGTTGCACAAAATCAGATTCCTGTGATTTTGCAAAGTGACATTGAAGCTTCTGGTGAGGGAGAAGAAGAAACAAGAGCTCAACCTCAGGTGACAGTCAAGACATCCCCAGAACAAGCAGAAGATCCAGGTGAGGGGACATGCACTGGATCAAGAAGAGTCTCTTACAGTGCTGCATTCCCATAAAACGATGGCGGAAGAAATTGAGATCAACTGTGTCAATTGAATCCATATTACCAACAATTTCTGAGGAGGTAGAATCAAGTGGTATAAGTGATACAGAAAGAGAGAGATCAACAGGCACCAAGAAGATCAAAAAGAGTCAAGGTACCTCCTTCTCACCTCAATAGAATTACTATGTGAACCAAGTGCTAAACCTCTCAATATTGTATGTGATTGGTCGGAGGTCAGTACTGTTTGAACTCCTATGACATCACACTGAAAACAGTATTGGGGAATTAAGGTGCTGAAAAAATATTTTTGAAAGAAATAAAAGGTTGTCTGAAAAAGTGTATTTAATGTAAAGTGGAATAAACTGAAATAAAGACTGATAAGTTATTAAATAGAATTAAGAAGGTTTCCCTTAGCCCAAGGTTACAGTAGAAGAGTAGGGCTAACATTTTAAAAGAAGACGGAGTAATTTTAGGAATGACTATGCAAAGATTGCTGTAAATAAAGCCTGAAAGAACTAAATATAAAAAAGAAAAAAGAAAAAATTAGAAGTGTGAGAGTGGAATATTGACTTTACATGCTGCAATATTTTACTTAGCTATCTAACTTTAGACAAACTGCTTCCTAACAAGTGTTTCATGCAAGATTATTATGGATATTACATTTTTAGTAGCAGTATCAGTGGCAATAGTATTATTGTTAGTGTTACAATTCACACCAGAAACGGAGAAATCTACATTTGCTTTTACAAGCATGACATCTGCACATGTATTAGATGAGGATAAATTGAGAGTTTTATTTGTAGATTACATGAAAGAATGTTACACAACAAAATGTTGTTAGACTTTTCATTTTTGGCGTAGTCTCCCTAAACTTTTTATCTCTGCTCCCCAGGTAGTGCTGGACTCTGATTTTGCTGTTTTTGTTACTCTGGGCACTTTACCACTGCTAACCAGCACTAAAGTGCAAGTGCTCCTTTACAAAATGTGTATGTAAATGGCTTATCCATGATTAGCGTATTTGATTTACTAATAAGTCCTTAGTCACGTGCACTGGAGGTGCCATGGGCCTGTAAATCAAATGCTACTAGCGGACTTGCAGCACTGGTTGTTCCACCCACCTAAGTAGCTCTGTAATCATTTCCCAGACCTGCCATTGCAGTGTGTGCAGTTTTAACTGTAAATTCGACTTGGCAAGTGTACCCACTTGCCTGACCTAAACCTTCCCTTGTCTTACATGTCAGACACCCCTAAGGTAGGCCCTAGGTAGCCCCAAGGGCAGGGTGCAGTGTATGGTTAAGGTAGGACATATAGGGGGTTATTACAACTTTGGAGGAGGTGTTAATCCGTCCCAAAAGTGACGGTAAAGTGACGGATATACCACCAGCCGTATTACGAGTCCATTATATCCTATGGAACTCGTAATACGGCTGGTGGTATATCCGTCACTTTACCGTCACTTTTGGGATGGATTAACACCTCCTCCAAAGTTGTAATAACCCCCATAGTAATCTGTTTTATATGACCTGACAGTGAAATATTGCTAAATTCATTTTTCACTGTTGCAAGGCCTATCCCTCTCATAGGTTAACATGGGGGCTACCTTTAAATCTGATTAAAGTGTAGATTCCCTTGGAGAGCAGATGGACATGTGGAGTTTGGGGTCTCTGAGCTCACAATTTAAAACTACATCTTTTAGTAAAGTTGATTCTAAGATTGTGTGTTTGAAAATTCCACTTTTAGAAAGTGAGCATTTTATTGCTTATACCATTTCTGTGGCTCTGCCTCTTTGTGGAATCCCTGTCTGGGTCAGTTTGACAGTTGGGCTGGTTGCATCTCACACTAGACAGTGACACAAAGGGAGCTGGGGTGCATCCTGCATAATCTGATGAGCCATCTGTGCTAGGAGGGAGGGGAGGAGTGGTCACTCACACCTGAAAGGGCTGTCCCTGCCCTCACACAATGCAGTTTCCAACCCCCTGGTGAGTGTCTGAGGCCTGGCCTGGGCAACACAGGATTTCACATTCAAAAGAGACTTTACTTTGAAGTAGACTTTAGAAACAATTCTGGAAACAAGAGGAACTTTTGCCTGGAGAAGAGCTGAAGAGCTGAGGAAGAAGAGCTGCCCTGCCTGTGACTGTGCTTTGTGGAGATATCCTGCAGTTGCTGCTTCTGCCAGAGTAAGAGGGCAAAGACTGGACTTTGTGTGCCTTCCATCTTGAAAAGAACTCTCCAAGGGCTTGATTTCGAGTTTGCCTCCTGTTGTTTGAAGTCTGAGAGACAGCAAAGACTTCTCTCTGCCAGCACCTGGAGTCTCTGGAAAGGCTCCTACTCTGTTCTGTGGTGCCCATCCAGTTCCTGGGACCCTGAAAGGAGAAGCTGGCAGCCTAAAGAAAAGGAATTCCACGCACAGAGTGCTGTGCTGGGAAAAGATGGACGTGACTCCAATCTGCTGCTGAAGAAACGATGCGCTGCTGGCTCCGCAGCTGAAAATTGACACTTGCCGGAAATGCAACGAAGAATCGATGCAGGGAGCAGGAGAAACGACGCGTAACATCGCTGACGGAGGCTGGCAGATCGCAACCTGTGCTGCGGTTTTTGGATCATCATGCAGCTAGATTTCCGATGCACGTACCGATGGGCGTGTAAAAACAACGCAAGGCCTGCCCGCACCCAAGAGTGCTGACCGGATCAATGCATTGCTCTACTGCGGAGAGAAGAAATGGCGTGCCCCGAACCCACAGAAGGACAAACGACGCAAGGTCCTGATCGTGAGTGGAACCAACGCATCGCAAGCCGTTTTTGAGGCACACTCGCCTGTGCGGGGTTATTTTTGATGCACCCAAGGTACATTTTTTACTCTAACAGTGTTAGTGTGTGTTTAAAACTACTTAAAGACTCTTTTTGCATTTTTTATTGAAAACTTGACTTGTGTATTGTGGATTTGTGTCATTTTGGTCTGGTTTTATTTAGATAAATATTTCCTATTTTTCTACACTTGTGTTGTGTCATTTTGTAGTGTTTTCCTTGAGTTACTTTGTGTGTTGGTACAAATACTTAACACCTAGCACTCTGAAGTTAAGCCTACTGCTCTGCCAAGCTACTAAGGGGTAAGCAGGTGTTAGCTGGGGGTGATTCTCTTTTACCCTGACTAAAGTGAGGGTCCTTGCCTGTACAGGGGGTAACCTGACTGTCAACCAAAGACACCATTTCTAACAAATGTTTATTCCAGATTAGTTCAATAATACACACACGCTTTAGATACAAAGACTGTTATGTGTGTGTGTACCTTCATCAGCTGCAGAGGAGGTGACATATCACCACATACCTTTCTCATATACAATTACATGTTGTATTTTGCTTAGTTTAGTACGTGGAAGGAACATTTGAATACTACTACTTCAATTTTTACACAATTCTTTCAAAAGTTCCTTCGACGAAGAACATGAATCTACAGCCACAAGCAAAAGAAATAGAGAGAGCTCAGCATTATTTTAGACCATTCTTACCTACTGACACTGTCAAAGCATGTGAAAACTATTTTACCTGTTTCGTGGTACCGTTAGAGAAGACCTTCATCATGATGTTAGATGAAAGAAGGACACACATTTCATACAGAAAAAAGAGGAAGACATTTTGAAAATATTTGGAAAACAAGAGGAAGATGATTTTGGAAAGAAAATTATTTATTCTTAATTACAAATTGACAGATGGGAAAAGGGCAACATATGTGTTTGCAGGAGAAAAAAGCAAATGAGAAAGAGACATTTGGATTATCACGAGGTTCATGGTAAATTTTACAAAGAGAAGAGACTGTCACACAGACACACACATGGTATAAGTGATAGAACACAAGCTGAAGAAGAACTGAAGAGCTAGAGGAGGAGTACTGCCTCTTTGCCTGTGACTGTGGTTTGCTGGGTTGGCCTGCAGTTGCTGCTTTTGTCAGAAAGAGGAAAACAACTGGACTTTGTAGTATATTCCTGCTTGTGAAGAATCTCCAAGGGCTTGGATTGAGCTTTCCTCCTGTTTTGAAGTCTCAGGGCCATCAACGACTTCCTCTGGCAGCACATGGAGTCTCTGCTGAGGCTTCTGCCTTGCCAAGTGGTGCCCCATCCAGTCCCTGGGCCCTTGAGAGGTGAAGTTGGCAGAACAAGGACTGAAAACCACGTATAGAACACTGTGCGGGCAAATTTCAACACACCACCTGCAACGCAGCTGAAAAATGACGCACCACCTTCTTCGTTGCTAAAGTCGATACTCCACCTGCATCACAGCTGGGGGATCGGCACATAGCAGCCGAAGAAACGACACAACACCCACTTGCAGCTCCTGATAATGACACAAACCCCATGCAGTGCAGTTGTCCAACACCGTGTGACGCTCGCTTGTGCGGTTTTATTTTTGACGCAAACCAAGTACTTTGTGGAAAATTAATGCTTCCATTGATTTTTACTGAGTAAGACTCTTTTTACTTTCAAAAATCCATATCTTATTTTGTGTATGTTGGATGTTTGCCGTTTTAGTCTCTAAACTGGTGTGGTGTCCATTTTGTAGTGTTTTCACTGTAGTGTTGGTTTTATTGGTGCAAATACTTTACACATTGCCTTTGAGATAAGTCTGTCTGCTTGTGGAAAGCTACCAAGAGGGTGAGCAGGGGTTATCTAAATGTGTATCTCTATTGCCCTGACTAGAGTGAGGGTCCCTGGTTGGACAGAGTGCAACTGACTGCCATCCAAAGAGCCCATTTCTAGCACTGGTGATCAGCAGTCAGGATCATACTTGTATTTGTACTTGACACACAGTGATTAAGTGTACATTGCTATTTTCAGTGCAGATCATTATGTAACCACATACCACTTGTTTTTGTGATCTTGCTTTTTCTCTTTTTGGACTTCATCTGCTTCCATTATTTTTGATATTCAAACTTCTCATTGGGAACTCTTTGTTCTTGTGACTTGCCATAATGTCTCAGTCTGGAGATGCCCCAGCTGGAGCTGTTTTTGAATTGGAGAAGCTGGAGAGTTATACAGTTGTCCAACTGAAACAGTTCATTAAGGATCTTGCCTGTCCTATTAGGAGCTCTGCAAGAAAGGAGGAGATGGTTGCAGCAAAGGTTTTATGTCCAGTGTGGAAGAGACTTGGGGGCATATTTATACTTTTTGGTGCAAAACAGCACTAACGCAGTTTTGCATTAAAAAGTTTTGCACCGGCTTGCACCATTCTTGAGCACCAGCCTGGCACCATATTTATGGAATGGTGCAAGCTGGAGCAAAGGGCAGGCTAGAATTTAAAAAATTACATTAGCTGGGTGGGGGTGGTGGTAGGGGAGAAGGGAGTTTTGTACCAAAAAATAACGTTAGGCAGGCTAGAGTAAAAACAAAATTACTCCAACCAGCCTAGTGTCATTTTATGCTGTAAAACCATCCATGCCACATGACTCCTGTCCTAGAAAAGAGTCATGCCCACCACCCCAATGGCCAGCACAGGGGACCAGGGTCGCCTGGGCATGGCCACTGCACCCAGTGCTGTGTAAAGGGGCCCATTTCAGGGCCCCTAATGTCACTTTAAAGAATAAAATAAAATAAAATACTTACCTGTACTTACCTATACTTACCTGGGATGGGGTCCCCCATCCTCTGCTGTCCCTCTGGTGTGGATGAGGGCATCCCTGGCACCATGGGGAGGGCACCTGTGGGCTTATTCCATGGTGTTTCACCATTGAAATAGGCTCATAGGTCCCCTAACAGCTGCCCTGACCCAGGCGTTAAAAAATGGTTAGCACGGGGGGATAAATATGGCACCAGGGCCAAAGAGTAATTTTTTGCACAAGAACGCCTACCTTGCATCTCACTGACGAAAGGTAGGTTTCAATGTCCAAAAAATGACTTTAACTCCATAACTTTGGCGCTAGACACGTCTAGCGCCAAAGTATACATATGGAGTTAGTTTTGCACCGAAATTGTGTAAAACAATTGATGCAAATTTGTCACAAAACAAGTATAAATATGTCCCTTGGTTCCCAACTTGAAGGAGGAGGTTAACATACACCAGGAGGTTCCGGAGTATGAGGTAGTTCCAGTGGTGCGCAGGGTCCCTGAGGTGGATTGGGGAACTGACATGGGGAGTCATATTCCTTGTGACGGTAGGGACACTCTACTGGCTCTAAGGGAGAGTAACAGGGAGAGGGGTTCCCCCCAGGTAGAGATCATGGTTGTGAAGTATGGATACACCCCAGAAGAGTGTGTGTTGAGTGATAGGGACAGTCAGGTACTGTCTCACCAGTCTCAGGAAGGTGATGTCGGGTACTTTTTCAAGGCTGAGACATTGGATGGTTGGGTGAAGGGTAGTTTGGTTAACTCATGTGAGGGGCTGTGTGATGTGATTGCTGGAGAGCATATATCCAGTCCTTGTTTTCCAGAGCTACACCAACACCAGGTATAGTGTAAGTTCTCTGACCCCAGGGAATTTGCACTGGAGGCAGACCTCTGGGTGAGTACAAACCAGAGACCCCATTTATAGCACACTCTAATGGCCGATGGGATAGGCAATCTGCTTTCTTATTTATATTGCACTTGGTAGTTCAATTCATCTGCTTCTTATTCCATCTTCTTAATATGGGAGTCGAATGATCACAGCCATTTTTTACAAAAGAAAATGTGAACCAAAGAATGATGGTCAGTCCTGACAAAGAAGGGCAAGCCCCAAAAATATAATATAAAATTAGATATAGCCCGTACCACTGTCAAAGCTTCACTTTTCAATGACTCAGTAGTGTCCTTCCGCTTTCTTGAGTGCTCAGGAAGCAAACGCTACGGCTGTCTCCTTCCCATCCACTACTTGAGCTAGAACAGCACCCAAACCATCCAAGCATAGGTCTGAAGTCAATATATGTTTTCACTTTACATCAAAATGTCCCAAGGTAGGCATTTTGCAAATCTCATTATTAATCATTTTCAAAGCAACATCACACTTTTCTGACTAATAGAATGGAGATCCCTTCTTTAACAGCAACTTATTGGCTAAATAACAGTTGCAAATCCTTTGATATATTTTGAATAATACTCATCTAAGCCCATGAAGGACCAACCATTTTCTTAATCCACCTGTAGAGGGGCCTTTGTTATACTGCCAGCTAACTCAAATTGTAATTTAATACCTTCACCAGAGGTCATGTGACCCATTTATACCATCAATATAACTTTCAATTTACTCTTTTACTTTTTCACAGTCAAACCACAATCAGACAACTTTGACAACACTTGTCTCAGCGTCTCATCATGCTCCGTAGCATTTTTGCCGCAGACAAGAATGTTGTCCTGAAAAAAAAAAACCATGTAGAATGCCTTCTAGTACTATTTTCATAACCACCTTGAAGCAAGCAGCTGCATAAGCCAGGCCAGAAGGCATTATCATGAATCAGTAGGCTCCCAGAGGTGTCCCCAATTTCTGGTTACACCCCCTTACCCTCATAGGTAACCCTTTCTGCCATCATACAGCAGTCCATCTCACAAGCCTCCAGCTCAGGGGACTGCTCAAGGCCTCATGCCTTCGCTATACTATAGATCGCCGCTGCCAGGATTGTTAGTGGGAGTGATTGCTTCTTTAAAATGCCTACTCCCTTTGGGCCTGACGTATAGGCTGCATGAACCACCATTGTGTAGCCCCATCTATTAATAGCTTGGTAAGTGTATGAGGGTCTCTTGTAGTAGGACTATATTGGGTATCTGGCATTTAAGCTATTGCAGCACTAGCCCCATCTTAATTTTAACCCCAAGCACATTTACATTCCATGATATCATCCTCACACAGGCCCCTCCTGCCATTGTGTCTGTATCACACCCTGGGTCCGGGCTTTCAAGGGCCCATCAGAAGTCTGTTTTTGTTTTAGGGGCTGGGTGGGTTAGTGGATTTGGCCAAGCTCCCTAGCATACATAGACAGCTGTTGGGGATTGTCCTCTCTACAGGGTCACCCCCAAACTTTTTGCCTTCTTTCGCCTGTTGTTGCTGGATTTTTGCTCTAGTTGGCCTTAGGACTCTGTGCTCTTTACCACTGCTAACTAGTGCTAAAGTGCTTGTGCTCCCTCCCTTAAACAAGGTTTGATTGGTGTATACTTAATTGGCATATTTAATTTGTTTATTTTACTTATAAGTGCATAGTACGGTGAACTTCGTTTCCCCAGGGCCTCTCAATTAAATACTACTAGTGGACCTGCAACACTGTTTGTGCCACTCACTTAAGTAACACTTTAAAACATGTCCCAGGTCAGCCATTGCAGCCTGAGTGCAGTGTTACACTACCATATCGACTTGACATTTAAACTGTCTTGGCAAGCCATAAACTTCCCTTTTATTCCATATAACTCATTCTTAAGGTAGTCCCTAGGTATCCCATAGGCAGGGTGCTATGTAACTAAAAGGTAGGACATTTACATAAGCTTTACATGCCCTGTTAGTGACAAACTCTCAAATTAGTTTCTCATTACTGTGAGGCCTACCCCTTTCACAGGATAACATTGGGAATTCCTTATTAGATTTAACCAGCTGCAATTCCTGATTGGGAAGGGGTGGGCCTGTTATATTTATGGAATTGTGATGATAAATCCTCTTCAATAGTAAATTCAGATTTATTGCTACAATTTTGAAAATGCCACTTTTAGAAAGATGGCATTTTTCTGCTCTTAGCCCTGTGTATCTGTAGCCTGTCTGTAATAAACGTCTGGGTTAAGTGATAGCTGGGTTTTGTGCATGCCATCCAGACACCCACAAACAGACAGAGCTGTATTTTTCTAACCAGTATGGTATCTCTTTCTGTAGTGTTTTCACTGTTTTATTGCTTGATGTGTAGCACAAATAGTTGACATATTACCTCTTAAGTTAAGTCCGACTGCTCTGTGCCAAGCTCCGAGGAGGTAAGCACAGGTTTATTTAGGATGATTTTCTGACTTACCCTGACTAGGATTGTGGACCCTGCTTGGACAAGGTGCATATTTCTGCCAATCAGAAACCCAATTTCTAAAAACAGTGCATTCGGAGCAACAAAAAAATTCAAGCATCTGTTGCCCCAACAAGAATCTAAAACCATGGGGAACAATGGTCATAACCAGATGCTCGCCTCCCGTGCCCCAATCCTCCCAAATGTCTTAATGTATGCTGTTGCTCAATCATGTTCTTGAAAGCCACTCAGGCAATCAGTTGGCAGGCTTTGTATTCATAGTGACTTTTTTAGTGTTCTCAATGCCTGGCTTCAGTTTAGAACTCACAGTCTCAGTGGTGATCCTCAGCCTCATCCAGTGTTGTTGAATCCGTCACTCTGTAGTTTCCTCATTATGTTGTCCTGGGAGGTCAGTTTTTTGTGCCGATCCCTGGGGCTTCCTTTCCCCAGCTATTTCAATGCTCCGATCAGGACCTATCCTGTTGGATCATTGTTGGTGGGAGTGATTTGGTTCCTCCTTCAACCTTCAAACCAATACTGTGCCCCTTTTAGAATCCAAAGTACCAAGTTTTACCTTCCCCTACCACTCACTGTCTGGCTGAGAACATCATTGAAAATTTGAGCTCCTTGCTTCTCAATGTTCTCTTCACTTCTTTGAAGCTGTGACGGAGTTGTTGGCCTTTAAGAATAAAAAATGGGTAAAAACTAATGGTTGGGTTGTTGTATTTGAGTGAACAATGCACAGTCTGGAGGATCACATCTCAGTCCCTGTAATTAAAGGTGAGGGTAATGATGGTGCATGGCACTGCGCCCGACCCAGGGGGCGCCTGGAACCTGTGCACCTTCAATGGAGAAAATTTTGGCCCGACCCTTTGGCTTGAGCTTTTTGAGGATTAGGTCTTCGAAGAAGAGATCTGCACTTAGGCCTTCTGCGCTCTCTGGGACTCCCACCACCCGGGTCTTATTTCTCCTAGAGGTGTCCTCTTTTCAATCAACCTCACATTTGTTGCCTATGTGCTTGCTCGTAATGCATCAACTTGTTTCCTCAGACTTGTTGTTTCAGCCTTAAGGGCTGTGATCGATTCTTCTGCCTTTTTTGCCTTCTCTCCCATGTTTCGGAGACATGCCCTGAGCAGTGTGACTCCTGTTGTGACTGAGTCTATCTTTGGATTCAAGGATCCCTGGACCCTCCTTTATTGCCTCCACAATGTCCTTAAGGATGAGAGTCGTGCTGTCCTGGGGATCCTTGGGAGAGATCCCTTTAGATTTTCTTGTCTTCCCCATTGGTGCTTTCCCTGCTGTTTCTTTGTATAGAGTGTATTTATCAAGCTTTATTTGCATGGAAATTTGGGTGCCCCTGCTGCGTGCCATTGTGCTTGTCACAGAATTATCCAGCCATTCAGTAAGTTGTGGTGGTAGTCACCGCTTCCTGCCAAGGTCAGTCCTGTATAGGAGTTGACATTTGCAGCTTTTCTGGTTTCCCAACGCCTGCCAACGAGGCCAGGTAGCTCCTCAGAGTCTCTCTCTGGGCATCCCTCATAGATCCGGCAGATAAGCAGTAGTACTCAATGACACTTGGGTTTGCTCAGCTGGTCTATCTCTGCACCATATCATGTTCTCATCTGGGCTCACAGGCAGTCTGAGAGTTTCTTGGATCTGACAACTGACCCTTGATTGCCTCTGCCCCAGAGGCAAAAGGCCCGTCATGTACGGTGCCTCCGGAAGTTAATGTCTGGTATAAAGTCTCTCTTCTCAGCCTGTCACTGACCCTGTCATGAAGCCCCTTCATGGTCTTGCCCCCAATCAAGCCCCTCTCAAGCACAAGTCATCCGGTTAATGTAGGAGGAGGAGGTGGGTGCTGAGCCTTTTTCTTACTATTGGGACCCACGAGGTCACGCCAGGCTCTTACCCACTCTGCAGTGGCAACATCGCTCTGCTGTGGCTTCCCACCCTATCTGAGGTGGGAGGAAAGGGGGCACCTTCTTTTCCACTGCACACAGGTCCCCCTAGTCAGTCCTGCTGCCATCCACCACTTCTGCATGCAAGTCAATGGCTCACAATGTCACTTAGGCCACTCTTGACCTAATGTCTTCCCCTGTCACGCCAGGTGCCCCAGACTGGAACAACAGGACCTCCATTATCCCAGCTGTAGGGTGTTGCATTGGGAGGGTGGAATGGTGAAGACGGTAGGACAGATTTGGGGTATCAGCAACACACGTGGCAAAGCCATTTCAACACATGGCCATTATAGTCGGCGACTAGCCGCGCCCACCTCTGAAATTTTTTCACAGATGTATCACATATATCCACTGGTTCTCCACTCCCATTTCCAATAGGTATTTCATTAAAATGTTCGTAAATGTTATGACCTTCAATTCCTAACATATGCAGTAATATGGCTCGCATACTGATGTGGGAAGATGTCCTACCTCAATAGCCACAAGGGAAGAATCAAAGAGATTCTTCCATCACTTCTATTTGGATCTCGTCTCTCAGATAGGAAAGCATGGGGATAACATACTTGCTTCCTTATATGTTATATGAATAGAAACCAAGTATAATCCTCAATATCAGTGACTGAAATTTCTCAATTAAAAAAAATGTCCAGTTTACAGGTTTTTCTACACAACAATGAGTAATACTACTTTGATGTAGGTACGACAAATCAAATCTACAAGTGTCT
Organism: Pleurodeles waltl; assembly: GCF_031143425.1. NCBI lineage: Eukaryota > Metazoa > Chordata > Amphibia > Caudata > Salamandridae > Pleurodeles > Pleurodeles waltl. The sequence continues at coordinate 1,386,062,729 of NC_090444.1, forward strand.
GTTAGGCATGACGCAGCTACAGTCGGCTGATATGATAAAAATGCAAATTGGCTTAACCCAAGATGGTTGGCAAAGCATGATGACGGCCGACCTGAGCATGATGATATCAACAGTTTAAATGTCAGTTTCCGCCCTCTGGCCCAGCGGGGAACGGTCTACAACATTGACGCCAGCTCATAATAGAGTCACTGGAAATGCTGTAGTTCCTAGGGTGCACCAGCACCGGTGGCGATGTACACTGTCTGCAAAGGAGGAGGAGAGAGGGGTCGTAATCCCCAGGGTAGCACTGCTTCCAGTGCTGCCCTGGTGGACTAGGACCACCAGGACTGCCAGTCCCTCCTGCGGAGGTCAGACCACCACCGCCACCGCGACCCTGGCAGTTGTAAGCAGGCCCTTTATGCCAGAACTTGTCATTTGCAAATAGGTGAACAATTTCTTCCTGTCTTCCAGTCAATTTCCATATTGAACTAATACTTATCCACGAAAAATGGTACATTGTGCCAATCCCTGAAGTATTTCCTTTATTTATTTATTTATTTGTGGTTGTTATTCTGAGTGTAGACGGAGGACATTATGAACAGTGTTTGGGTCACCACTACCTTTGCAAAACCGTGAAACATTTTTTACTTAATTTGCTTCTGTAATGATTATGGTTCGTATTTTATTTTCCCTTTCTTTATTTCAAGATAGTCTTCATTTTTAATGAAACAGTGAACACTCCCTTTCTTCAAGATTCAATCAAATGTGATCTAATACTTAATCTGCCGAACAAGCACCGCACATAAAATTGTGCCTAGCGGAACCATGGGTGCAGCTCAGTACATGTTGAAGTGAAGGTGTTATGGATTGCTTTAAGAATGTGTAGCTAAAAGTGGGTTTCTCAAGTCTAAGACTGATGTCACACGCCTCTGAAAAGCAAAACAAAATTGTAAAGGAAACATTCAATAGCCGTATTTTGACTTGAGTACTTTGTGAAACTACTTAGAAACTGTTTATTAAATACCTTTTATCGATTTCCTATTCTCGAAAACTCAAACAAAAAAAAAATCGTTTGCTGAAATAGCTTCTATATCGAGCAGCATGGACAGCAACTTAGCTTAAAGTTCAATTATATCGCAGAATTGCTTTGATGAAAATTGTTTCTGAAAAAGGAGAAAAACGGAAACAGAAATGTTGCCTTTAAAAACACAGCTTGTCAATTACACCAAAAGTGAAGCAAGAATCTTCCAGGTTTTTACTATGGGGGCGTAGCACTGGCGTTGGAGCTTGTCATGACAATTTGGAAAGCGTGTCACTGCAGAGGATCCTTAATTTGTAAAAATATAAGTGCCAAGGCCCTTGTCAGGAGGCCAAAGCCGCTTGAAGGGCCCATTGCCCCTGTCAGTGCTGCCAATAACAGTAGCAACATAACTACTAACCATCACAGTTTTACAGCTGTGATAATTCAGACTAGTACAGGATCCCAAAGCTTGGGCACCGAGCAGTAGTAATTTTTTATACGTCTCAAATTAATTAACAACTGTTGTTTTACTCATCTCTAAATGAGTGACACAGTGCCACCATGTGCCGGTGTTGACAATTAATTCATAACCACTTTGTCTACACTTGACATCCAGATCACCACAATCATCATGTCCTCCACCCACTCCAGGGGACCCACCAACCCCTGCCCCCACCATCTCTTCAACCTTGGATCCAATATAATCATCACTGAACTCACTATCCACCTCAATGCATCCATCTTCATAGCATCCTTTCCAGACGAATGGAAGCATGATCAGACCCCTTCTAAAGAAGCCCTAAGCCGCCCCCAGTGACCTTAGGACCAATCTCCCTGCTTGCATGCCCAGCTAAAGTACTTGAGGAGGCCGACAGCTCACTGGCTACCTAGATTGAAACCACCTAGTTGATGCATCACAATCAGGTTTCCGGGCCAACCACAGCACCAACACCAGGCTCATCACAGCGGCAGACAACATCAGAACCATGCCTGACCAAGGATAAACAGTTGCTCTGATCCTCCTCGACCTGTTGGCAGCATTCAACATCGTTGCTAACCACATCTTCATGAACAGACCTCCACATCATCGGCATTCAACCAAACACCCTCAAGTGGATCACTTCTGTCCTCTCAGGTCACACCCAGAGCATCCTTCTACCTCCTTTTGCCTGCGCTCCCAAGAACATCATATGTGGAGTAACCCAGGTATCAGTGCTCGGCCCCATGATGTTCAACAACTACATGAGCCCTCTCTCAGATATTGTTGGAGCCCATGGACTCAACATCATCTCCTATGCCTAGCTCATCCTCTCGCTCACTAAAGACCCCTCTAACGCCAAAACCAACTTCTGCAACTCCATGACCGACATAGCCGCCTGGATGAGCGATAGCTGCCTCAAACTGAACTCCCACAAAAACGAGGTACTGATTTTTGGGAAGAACATCTCCACTTGGGACCACAGCTGGTGGCCGGAAGTACTGGGACCCACTCCTACACCGACTGACCACACTTGCAACCTCAGCATAATCTTTGACAGCCAACAATTCAACGCAGTTACCTTCTCTTGTTCTACAGCCTCCTCATGCCCCTCCAAATGGATCCCAGTAAACAACAGAATGATTGTCGCACATGCCGTCTTCATTAGCTGCCTTGACTACGGCAATGCACTCTACACCGGTATCCCCTCCCTGCTCCTCAGAAGACTCCAGACAATACAAAACGCAGCAGCCAGACTCATCATGGACCTCCCCAAGCGTACCCACATCACTCCTCACCTCAGGAAACTTCACTGGCTCCCTATCCAGAAAAGATGCAAGTTCAGTACACTCACACACGCCTGAAAAAGCCCTCCACAAACTGGGACAGTCCTACATCAACCAAAGGCTAAACTTCCATCTTCCCTCGAGTAATCTGCGCTCATCTTCACTCGCATTCACACAAGTCCTCCGCATCTATCACACATACAGTGGGGCTGCGCTTTCTCCTTAAATGCTGCCAAAGCCAGTAGCGGTTAATGCCGCATGGTGAGGGTGAAGGGACGCACAGGCAGGGTGAAAAAAATTTAATAATTAAAGAAAAAGAAAACTTACCTGAATGCACCTCCGCCGCCACCACCACCTCTTTTTTGTAGCTTCTCTTTCCTTTGCTGCAGGCACTGGCTCCCAGCCTGCCCTGCGGCCAATCTGAACGCTGCTGCCATGCTGTTGGCAGCATGACAGCAGCATTCGGATTGGCCGAAGCGCCCAGCCAGGGTGCTCCTAGGCAGACTGGGAGAGTCTGTCTGCTCTATCTAACCTGGCACTGCGTTGCCGGGTTGGACAGAACTTAGTGCGCATGTATGTTTGGCCCACCTGAGACGGCCTGCCAAACATACATGCATACTGAGGGAGAGAACTGAGCACTCCCCCTCTGTGCTTGTCACTGCTCATGGCCCAAAAACAGTTTATTATTGTTGCATTGTAGAGGTTTGGCAGCTGCTGCGGCTGGTGGGGGGGGGGGGGGCGACGCCCAAACGAAGGAGCCACCTGTGGCCAAAGCCTGAATGACCTCCCCCGCCACTTCCAAATGGCACCCTCCCTGGCAGTCTTCAGAAAGCAACTGATGACCTGGCTTCTTGATGCAGTGGCAGCACCCTTAGCACCCAGATATCTGTAGGGATCATGTTGTTGTGCTTTACAATGACTGATTAATTGACTGAAGTGCTTGTGCCCAGCACTGAAAGCCATTGGCTCAATCGAGACCATTGCGATGGAAGAAAGGGAGCCTGTGATATTTCACATGATTTCTGAAGCATCTTCATAGATAACATTTCATAAAATGGTGTCAAAAATGCATCTTAGAGATCTGCTTTTAAATAAATTGTCTAAATATTCACTAGTTTCATAAGAGCAATCATAAAATGTTCCGCTATTTTTGTTGCGCTGTAGGCCTGATCCTCTAAGAGCTGGTGTCAAAGTGGTGTACAATTCCACTTGGCCTAGCAGCTTTCAAAACATGTGACATATTTCTTCCCTTCTGTGTTTCAGTTGCTTTCACCTTTCAAATTTGCTTTTCCCAAGCAAATTCACACTTATATTTTTTGCGGTGACTCCTCTTACAACAGGTAGTAAAGGTTATGCAGATCTTACAATATCAGGCTTTAGACAGTTTAGGTAGGCAGAGCTTGCTGGTTTACAAAGCAGAACTTCTGCTTCAGTTACAGAAACCTTTTGTAGTGTTTTTTGCAGCATCTGAGAGGGACGTCTTTATTTTCTTCCATACCATAAATGGCACACCATATTACATCATTCATAGATGATATACAAAAACCAGTATTGTAGTATATAGTATCATATTACCATTCTCCTAGGGAATAAACGATAGGGGCCCAATGATACACATTATCTTATATGCATATTGCCATATGATGGTCCCAATGGATTGATGAATACCCATGCACCCCTTTTGATGCACTGGTACTTCATACCAATATCAAAAAGATTTGTGCTGAACCTTCTCCACATAGCTAGACCTGTGGTTTGATCGACATCAGTAATTTAGCTCATTGTGAACCACTTTCTTTTGGGGGTTCTTGAAATTCAGATGTTCAGCTTTTTTTACGAAAGTGGCAAGCCAGTCTTTATTTCTTCTTGTTGCTCATAACTTTGCAACAAATCTTTTTGATTTTGATTTTTTTGACATGTAATGAGATGACATGGACCTCCACCGGGATCTTCTTCCCTCCCCTCTGGATCCAGGCTCATGAAAACAAGAGGAAGAACATCTGGCCATACTAATGTCACTGGGGCACACACCTTTGCAAGCTTCGACCTAATGGTGTCATTCATCTTCTCAAATACACCTGGTTGCTTCTGGTCAGTAGCCGCAGTGGAACATCTGCTCAATTTATAAAGCTGTACACAATTGTTTTAGGATTTAATTTTTAAAGAGAATTCCTTAATCTCTCTCAGTAGAAGTAGGTCTGACAAATGTCAGTACTAGTTCCCTTAACAAGAGTTTGGCTACAGTCATACTTTCACTTCTCCTAGTTTGGTAGGCCTTGACCCATCTAGAAAACAAGCAAACATTTATGTGAATGTATGTACACCTATTATCGACAGGCCTCTCCATGAAATCTGCTTGAATATAGTAAATAGTCCTTCAGATGTGCCTGTATGACTCATTGTAACATGGGTACATTTTCCATAGTTAATCCTCTGACAAGTAATACATCTTCTGCTGTTTGCCACATTTTCTTTTCACCCTTTGGTATATCCTCCTTTAGTTTACATCTCTTGGTTCACTTAATGGTGCCTTTAATGGATTAAAAAAAAACAAATAAGATTATCCGCATCATCATTCATATCAGTTTCATCTTGTTTTGATTCTTTTTCATTTGATTTATAAATTGCAGTTTCAAAAGTGCAGTATCTTCTGACTTGTTCAGCATAGTGATAGCCCACAGTGAGCGTATCATCATCAGGCTTGTGAGCAATGCACTTTGCAACCGATATCTCTTTGGATTGCTGCATGGCTTCTTACAGGTTAGAATGTATTCCCCATTGTGTAGATGTATACCACAGGATGTTATGAAGCTCCTTTGTGACAGTAATTGTCTAAAGTCATTTAACACTCCAAATGCATATTGGCTGTCTCTATGCATCATCAGACTCTGCTCATTGTCTGGACATCAGACGCTTGATAGGGCAATCAGTTCTGCTACTTGAGTTGAAATTACGTAAGACAAGTATGATGCTTCAACATTTCAGAAATGGAACAGTCTGCATATGCTGCTCTGAATATTCCTTCCTGTTCTCTTAAACATGAAGCATCCACAAACAAAATCAGATGAGCCGTTTAAAAGGGAATATCCTTAATGTCTGATCTTGGTTTTGTCCACAGCTCTTACATTGATATAGTCATTATCGGGGTCTTCATCATAACCTTCATCATTGTTTATAATCAGGAGCAACATTTTAGTATTTAGGGTAATGCACCTTATTGAAATATTCTCAGCTTTCAGTATTGTTTATTCATACTTTGTAAGGCAGCTATTCGTCAGATGCTGAGTTTGAGTACAAGTCATCAATATCTCATCTGATTAAGAGACTAACACAATAACTGGCCAGGCAAATGTCTTAAGACAACCAGTACGAAATGCAGCCACCAGATGTAATGTAGCAGAGAAGTCAGTGACAGGCAGCTTTGTCTCACCATGCTTTTGAGTAAGAAAGGAGAGTGCAAAACCTCTTTTGTGTCAGTAAAGTAAAAATATTTGATCCTTATTAGCATTCCTAAAGTGGGTCCAATACAAAGATCTCTCTGAGGTCTAGGAAGGCTTTCATACTTTTGTTATGAGATGGCACTGGATCCTCTACACTACTATGAGTAAGCCTCATTAATGGCTGTGCAATCAAGGAAAAATAGGGAATCCAAAGACAACAGTAGCCAGCTATTCCTCAAAACATCTTCATTTCCCAAGGGCAGATGGAGGATTATTATTCAGGATTGCAGAAACACATTATTTGTACACTTTCTGGCCACTTTTTGAACATGGAGGACAAGACAGATCACTTCTTTCCTGCAATATTGCATCTTTGTAAGTGAAACCTCATTACTATTGTCAGCAAGATGGTTGAACACGCACAATTTGTATCCACCTTGCAATCTTCTTTTGTCTTTGATGCTACTAAAAGGTCATCAATGTACTGTGCTAGCACTAAATTGCAGGGCAGTTGCAGACTTTCCAAATCTTTAGTTAGAATCTGACTAAAGATTGAAGTGCTTTCTGTATACCTCAGGGCGATTCAATAACAAAGAAGAACTTTACTGAAAAATGGAAAAGCAAAAAGATTTTGTCTATCTTCATGAAGAGGAATGACAAAGCATGCTTGCCATAAGTCAATGATTGTATACCATTTTGCATCCACGGCAATCTGAAACAAAATCACAGCAGGATTTAGTACTACCGACAACATGAGACTACATTTTTGTTTATTTTCCTAAGATCCTACCCTCCACATTCCACTTGATTTTTATATCCATCCCGGGAGAGCCACATAGACTCCCATGCACCTCTTCATATTCCTTGCTTTAACATTTTATCTATGATGGGCATTATTTCTTCTTCTGCTTCTCATGAAAGCTTGTTTTGTTGAGTTCTAGAATAACCTGCATTAGGTGTGATCTGAATTTTAATTAGTTGCACACACACTTTATTAACCCAGTTTATTTACCTGTAACATCCCATAACTTTTCTTTCACTCTGTGTTTTAAATGAAGCAGAAGTTCATGTTTTAGTAAGAAGTGAGAACAATTGAACACTGGACTCTTGTGATACTGAATTCTCATCTTGGATTTCAACTGCAAGATCATGCGGTGTGCAATAGATCAAACATTTTATCTTGCAGAGCAAGTCTCAGCTAAGTAACTTGACAGAACTCAAATCTCAGACTATGACTTGGTGATCATTTTACATAGGCCCTATTTTACCTGGGACATTTGCTGAAACCTGATTAGTAATTGTTTATTGCTAAATCCTACAACTTGGATTTCTTTTCCCGAGAGGAGTAGGTTTTGGTTTTCCATGGAACAAACTGTAGAGCAAGTAGCACCAGTATTATTTAAAGATCATACGGGGTCGACATTTATCTCACCATCTATGCCTTGACTACGCTGATCTACACCAAGCATGCAGTTCTCATCCCCCCTCAGGCACCGCCGTTACAAATTTATCACAATCCGTGAAAACTTGGAAACGTCACTGCTCAGAATCATTAGATTCTGTTGAAACCATGGGTTGTATTACATATTGTTTCTCAAGTTTTGCTGCTGCTACAGTCATATTTATATGAAATTGCCCCTGATTTTACACATTTTACAACACTGAACTGTATTTTGTGACTAACATGCATTTTGCTGTGCCTGGGGTAAAATATCATTTTGAATTAGATGTTGGTCTACCTACATTTGCACCAACCATTTTTCTCCTAGAAGTGATATGCAGTGCTCTTATAAAATAACATTTTAATTAATTGCAGAATTGTTCACAAACTCTTAATCCTTTAAAATAAAACAAAAACTCAAGCACCAATCATGAGAAAGTCCTCCATATTTAACTTTCATGTGTATCCAAAATCATTCCACTAAAACTGTAGAAGAACCTCAGAAGAGTCTTATGAGTTTATGTAATCTGGATGTCTAAATGTAACCAGTTGTTTGATGTGATTTTTGTTTTATTGCATGTCAGGGCAGATGCCTGAATCAAGGGGTGAAAAGGAATGACACCTTTCCCTGTGAGCCCACTCAAAGTACGTATTTTCCTACAGTGACAGGTGCGGTGGGTCTATGCTCCAGTTCTTTGCAAACTGTCTATCCTTACCTTGGGTTTTTATTATCCCATATCATTCCTCATTCCTGCTCCTTGCATTGCTTGTATTCCAAAAGTTGAATTTACACTTACACCACAATTTGCAGTGAGGACAAAATCCATACCTATATTCAATACCTGATTTTTACCACCTTTCTGAACCTGTTTTGCTTGTATCACTATCAAATTTCCATTATTCTTTTTCTGCTTGGTTAAAAACATTCAGGGGCATATTTATACTCCGTTTGCGCCGAATTTGCGTCGTTTTTTTCGACGCAAATTCGACGCAAAACTAACTCCATATTTATACTTTGGCGTTAGACGCATCTAGCGCCAAAGTTCATGGAGTTAGCGTCATTTTTTTGCGTGAACACCTTCCTTGCGTTAATGATATGCAAGGTAGGCGTTCCTGTCTTAAAAAATGACTCCAATGCATATGCGTCGTATTTATACTCCCGGGCAAAAATGACGCCCAGGAGTGGGCGGGTCTAAAAAACCCGCATTAGCGCCGGATTTTAACGCCTGGGTCAGGGCAGGCGTTAAGGGACCTGTGGGCTCAGAATGAGCCCAGAGGTCCCTTCCCCTGCCCCCAGGGACACCCCCTGCCACGCTTGCCCACCCCAGGAGGACACCCAAGGATGGTGGGACCCACCCCAGGGACATTAAGGTAAGTTCAGGTAAGTATTTTTTTAAAAAAATGTTGTGGCATAGGGGGGCCTGATTTGTGCCCCCCTACATGCCACTATGCCCAATGGCCATGCCCAGGGGACATAAGTCCCCTGGGCATGGCCATTGGGCAAGGGGGCATGACTCCTGTCTTTGCTAAGACAGGAGTCATTTCAATGGGGGTTGGGCGTCGTAAAAAAAGGGCGCAATACGGGTTGAGGCGATTTTTTTGCCTCAGCCTGACTTGCACCATTTTTGGAGGCCCATACTCCATTTTCCCCCTACGCCGGCGCTGCCTGGTGTACGTCGTTTTTTTCCACGCACACCAGGCAGCGCCGGCGGCTAACGCCGGCTAACGTCATTGAATAAATACGGCGCCCGCATGGCGCTTCAGAATGGAGTTAGCCGGCGCTAATTTTTTTAACGCAAAACTGCGTTAGCGCAGTTTTGCGCCAAAAAGTATAAATATGGCCCTCAATATTTATTTTCTCATAGACCCTGATAAATCAGAATTTGTTCCACAGCGCTAAGTGGCAGACAGTATTAAATGGGTGCTCCACATTGTAGTGATGGCCAACTGGAGGAGGGTTCTCATGATGATCATATCTCATGATGCTGAAAAGGCATTTGCCAGGGTATTTTGGGTATTTCTTTCCCAAGTGCTGGAAGTTATAGGACTGGGTCCTAACATGCAAATTGGACTGCAGCTACTGCAGCTACTGCACTACTTATAAGACGACTACGGCAAGACTACTTGTTAATGCAGAGTGGTCATACAAAATCTCACTAGGACATGACAGGGCTGGTCCCTTTCTCTGTTGTTTGCTTTGTTTGTTAAACAATTGGCAACAATGATGAGACAACACCCAGAAGGAGGTGACCTTTGGAGGAGTACGTCACAAAACCAATTTGTTTACTGATGATGTTCTGTTAAATCTAACTGACCTAATGTCCTCCATAGCAGGTGCAATAGAATCATTGGATCAGCATTGGAAAGCTTTATGGTTTCAGGTAAATTTACTTAAATCAGGAATGTTAAATATGGAGCACACTTTTGCTCTTTTGTTCAAAATAACAGTTAATACTATTTATAACTGAAAAGTATTGGACATTTTACCAAGCTAACTATACCCGGTTGGTGCACTCTTCTATTACAGATTGGCACGCTCTCTGTATTTTCTGGCTGGGCAGGCTAGCCACGATCAAACTGAATGTACTACCGTGTCTACTTTATGCCGTCCAGGCTCGCCATGTTTGAGCCCAAGATAATGATCTTTGGAAGTTAAATGATCCTGCATATCTGGGAGTACACTGAAATCCTCTGGGAAATTCATAGGCATGGGTCTACCAGGCATACAGAAATATTATCAAGCTGCGTGGCTTCTTTGAATGGATTTTATAGGAAACTGAGGGCCATTGGGTTCACATGAATGCTGCAGTGATGGGGTGAGCCCAATGGGTAGTCCCCTGGCTGCTTAAGATGGGAAGACCATTAATTGGTCATTATTTAGTTATTGCAATATGCGCTTTAACTGGGTGATTGTCAACATCAGGACAGTGCGCGCTCTACGGGCGACGTAATGCAAAAATCTATTCCTTATATAATGTAATAATTCATGCTTTATGTGTTAATGCAGCATGGTAACCTTTTGCATTGCAGAGATTCATATTGAAACATCATTAATGCTGTTTGCAATGTGTTGCTCATTTTCAAGACTTTGCTGCAGGATTACAGGGTGTGGTTATGGTGTGGTCCCTATTCTAAGCCTTTCTAGAAACCTTTCCTGCAGCCTGGCTGGGTGTGGCACGTGGGCGGGGCCTGGCTCTATTTAAGGGAGCCAGCCCAGCTCCACTTGCTCACTATTCAGAGGTCCCGGTGCAGAGCAGCAGCATTTTCCTGAGCTCCTGTTCCGGAGGCTTCCTAGGATTTACAGGCCCTGTCTTCATTTCCTTTGTGACCTTCAAGCAGGGCGGTAAGGCAGAGGTCGGGTAAGGCCCCCGAATCTGTTTTCAGAAATACTCGAGTTTTGGGCCTTTTGGTTAAATCACGTGTGCAATGGTTTTCTTGGCATTTAACTCTTGCAGTTCGGATCGGCAGTTTGCGCGATCGTATCTTGGCATTTAAACCTTGATGGTTGAATCGGCAGCAGAGTGCATGATTCATTCTTGGCATTTAACTTTTACAGTTCGGATCGGTAGTGTGCGCGATCGTATCTTGGCATTTAAATCTTGATGGTTCAATCGGCAGCAGAGTGCACAATTCATTCTTGGCATTTAACTCTTGTAGTTCGGATCGACGGTGTGCGCGATCATATCCTGGCACTTAAACCTTGATGGTTGAATCGGCAGCAGAGTGCACGATTCCTTCTTGGCATTTTAACTTTTACAGTTCGGATCGGTAGTGTGCGTGACCGTATCTTGCCATTTAAATCTTGATGGTTGAATCGGCAGCAGAGTGCACGATTCATTCTTGGCCTGCAACTCTTACAGTTTGGATCGGCAATGTGCGCGATCATATCTTGGCATTTAAACCTTGATGGTTGAATCGGCAGCAGAGTGCACGATTCATTCTTCGCCCGTAACTCTTACAGTTCGGATCGGCAGTGTGCGCAATCGTATCTTGGCATTTAAACCTTGATGGTTGGATTGGCAGCAGAGTGCACAATTCATTCTTGGCCTGTAACTCTGAAAGTTCGGATCGCACTGTGCGCGATCGTATATATTGGCATTTAAACCTTGATGGTTGAATCAGCAGCAGTGTGCATGATTCATTTTTGGCATTTAACTCTTGTAGTTCGGATCGGCAGTGTGCGCGATCATATCCTGGCATTTAAACCTTGATGGTTGAATCAACAACAGTGTGGCGATTCATTCTTGGCAATTAAGGCTTGGAACTCAGATCGGCAGAGCGCACAATCGTATTTTGACATTTAAATCCTGATTGTTGAATCAATGGCAGAGTGCGTGAGTCATTCTTGGCATTTAACCCTTGTGTTTCAGATCGGCAGATTACGCGATCATTTCTAAACACTGAAATCTTGATGCACAGTTTGATATTTAAAGTGTATAATAATTCCTAAGCAATTGAATCTTGAAAGTCTAGACAGAGTGTGTCCTTTCAGTGTTCATTCATGAGCTTTTCACAGTTTATTCCTGAAAAAAACAATGTGTTCCTGCATGAGCTTATCACAGTTTATTCCTGAAAACCAGTGTGTTCATTGATTACTGTTATAGTGTGTCCTTACAGTATCATTCATGAGTCTAACACAGTTTATTCCTGAAAACTAATGTGATTACTGGTTACTGTTATTAAGTTGTTTCTATTGAAAGAAATAACTTGAGTCAGTTCAAGGTTCAGAGCATAAGATTGTATTCTACAAAAACTTTCATATGAAAGCTTGCATAATCCTTATTTATTTTCCAGGTACTCAGAGCTAATAAGGTCATGATATAGGAAAGCTCCTGATCATTCATGTTATCAGTATGTAGATATTATGAACAAAGCTTATGAAAGTCAATGTGAATAATTTGGCTATCTCGTTCTTAACTTTTACTTCCACAGGTCTCCTTCCCCTCTACTCCCAACCTAAAACCCCACCCCCCACTTGGCCATTCTTTAACTCTGTGCTATAATGGCTAGTAGAGTTTGTAGCTGCCAAGAGGTGGACATATTGGGAACAAGCACAAACCCTGAGGATTCAAACTCCCTGACAGTGATGAAGTCATGTTCACTCACAACCTCATGATTTTTCCCTCACCATCCCCCTCCTTGGTAACTTAGATTTTTTTCCAAGCCTTACCTGGTCTGATTTGAAGCATCAAACAAGGGATATTGTTGTATGCTGCGAGACGTGTTTCAAGGAGACAACATTAACTTACTCCAGCAATGCAAACAATAATTTAAACTAAATGGAACTGAACATATGTACTTCTTTTAACTACAGCACTGGGTTCTTCACCCATAAAAAAGATATTGGCTACTTGATCACACCCTCTGTTAGAAATGGGGTCTTTGGTTGACAGTCAGGTTACCCCTGCTCAAGCAAGGAGCCTCACTCTAGTCAGGATAAAAGAGAATCACCTTCAGCTAACCCCTGCTTACCCCCTTGGTAGCTTGGCAGAGCAGTCTGCTTAACTTCAGGGTGCTAGGTGTAAAGTATTTGTACCAACACACAGAGTAACTTAATGATAGCACTACACAATAACACACGTCTATAAAAATAGGAAATATTTATCTAAACAAAACAAGACCAAAACAACACAAATCTGACATACACAAGTTAAGTTATGAATTTTTAAAGATTAAACTAAAAAATAGCGCTTAGAAACACAAAATGCTTCGATGAGGATATACCCCCTTAGGAGGTAAGTAAAATACACAAATAATACACACAAATCAAAATCAGGCAAGTAAACAGTTAGAAAAGTAGTGCAAACACTGTAGAATACAATAGGATACAATAGGCCTACGGGCAACACAAACCATATACTAAGAAAGTAGAATGCGGACCCCAGGACTAGTGTAGTGTTTAGAGGGTCATTTGGAGTGTAAGAAAACACTAAGGGTGTCCAAGATACTCCACCCTAAGACCCTGAAAAGTAGGACTAAAGTACCCTACTTCCCCAGAAACACACTGAAGTCGTAATAGGAGATTCTACAAAGACCACAACTGCCTGCAAAGCACTGAAGATGGATTCCCGGACCTGAGGACCTGTAAAGGAAGGGCACCAAGTCCAAGAGTCACGGAAGTGCCCGGGGGGGCATGATCCCACAAAACCCCAGATGAAGGTGCAAAATGGCTGCCTCTGGGTGGAAGAAGCTGAAGATTCTGCAACAAGGGAAGACGCCAGGAACTTCTCCTTTGCACAGAAGTTGTCACATGGAATGCTGGAGGATGCAGAGTTGTTTCCTTGCAGAAAGCCCACAAATAAGCCTTGCTAGCTGCAAAGGTTGCGGTTAAAGAAAATGGGTATTGCCTGGGCCCAGGAAGGATCAGGAGGTTGCCCCATGGAGGAGGAGACAGAAGGGGTGCTCAGCAATACAAAGAGTGCATGCAGAAGCAGGCAGCACCCGCAGAAGCACATGAACACGGGTTCAAGAAAACTGAGCATGGCAGTCATCTCAACACTACAAAATAGGGTCCCACGAAGCCGGTGGTCAACTCAGCGAGTTCAGCAATGCAGGACAGAGTGCTGGGGTCCTTGGGTGTGCTGTGCAGAAAGGATTCCTTGCAAAATTGCGCAGAAGCCCTAGCAGCTGCAGTTCATGAAGTACACAGGATTACTGTCTGGCGTGGGGAGGCAAGGACTTACCTCCACCAAATTTGGACAGATGGACCACTGCACTGTCTGGGTCACTTGGATCCAGCTCCTGTGTTCCAGGGACCATGCTCGTCACATTGAGAGGGGACCCAGAGGACCGGTGAAGCAGAAGTTTGGTGCCTGCGTTAGGAGGGGGAAGATTCCGTTGACTCACAGGAGATTTCTTCTTGGCTTCCAGTGCAGGGTGAAGGCAGACAGACTCAAGAGATTGCATCACCAGGAAACAGTTGAGATAGCTGGCAGGATTAGGTACTACAATGTCGCTGGTAGTCTTCTTGCTACTTTGTTGCAGTTTTGCAGGCACCCTGGAGCAGTCAGCAGTCGATCCTTGGCAGAAGTCGAAGAGAGAGATGCAGAGGAACACTGGTGAGCTCTTGTATTCGTTATCTGAAGAGAAGCCCACAGGAGAGACCCTGAATAGCCCTCAGAGGAGGATTGGCCACCTAGTCAGGTAAGCACCTATCAGTAGTGGTCTCTGATGTCACGCCACTCAGAGGCCTCCATCGTGCCCTCACACCTCTGCATTCAAGATGGCAGAGGTCTGGGACATACTGGAGGAGCTCTGGGCACCACCCCTGGGGTGGTGATGGACAGGGGAGAGGTTTCGTGCCAGAGCAGGGGCTGGGGGATCCCTGAACCTGTGTAGACTGGTTTATGCATGGATGGCACCATCTGTGCCCTTCAAAGCATTTCCAGAGGCCAGGAGAGGCTACTCCTCCCCAGCCCTTAACACCTATTTCCAAAGGGAGAGGGGATAACACCCTCTATCAGAGGAAATTCTTTTTTCTGCCTTCCTGGTACTGGGCTGCCCAGACCCGAGGAGGGCAGAAGCCTGTCTGTGGTTTGGAAACAGCGGTAGCTGCAGTGAAAACCCCAGAGAGTTGGTTTGGCAGTTCCCGGGGTCCATGCTGAAGCCCTGGGGATGCATGGAAGTGGCACCCCAATACCGGATTTGGCATGGGGGGGCAATTCCATGATCTTAGACATGTTACATGGCCATATTCGGAGTTACCATTTTGAAGCTACATATAGGTATTGACCTATATGTAGTGCACGTGTGTAATGGTGTCCCCGCACTCACAAAGTCTGACTAGTGCCTGGGTGCCCTCACACTTAGTAACTTTGCACCTAACCTTCACCAAGTGATGGTTAGACATATAGGTGACTTATAAGTTACTTAAGTGCAGTGTAAAATGGCTGTGAAATAACATGGACGTTATTTCACTCAGGCTGCAGTGGAAGTCCTGTGTAAGAATTGTCTGAGCTCCCTATGGGTGGCAAAAGAAATGCTGCAGCCCATAGGGATCTCCTGGAACCCCAATACCCTGGTTACCTAGGTACCATATCCTAGGGAATTATAAGGGTGTTCCATTGTGCCAATCAGAATTGTTAAAAATGGTCACTAGCTTTCAGTGACAATTTTAAAGGCAAAGAGAGCATAAACACTGAGGTTCTGATTAGCAGAGCCTCAGTGACATAGTTAGGCACCACACAGGGAACACATTCAGACCACAACTATGAGCACTGGGGTCCTGGCTAGCAGGATCCCAGTGAGACAGGCAAAAACAAACTGACACACAAGTAAAAAATGGGGGTAAAATGCCAGGCAAGATGGTTCTTTCCTACACCTTCTTATACCCAATTTCTCCTTTGAAGTAGGCCTACTTCAAAGCAAAGTCTCTTGTGAATGTGAAATCCTGCTTTGCCCAGGCCAGGACCCAGACACTCACCTGGGGGTTGGAGAATGCAGTGTGTGAGGGCAGGCACAGCCCTTTAAGATGTGATTGACCTCTCCTCCCCTCCCTCCTAGCACAGATTTGTCATCAGGATTTGCAGACTACACCCCAGCTCCCTTTGTGTCACTGTCTAGTGTGAGGTGCCACCAGCCCACGTGTCAAACTGACCCAGACAGGGAATCCACAAACAGGCAGAGTCACAGAAATGGTATAAGCAAGAAAATGCTCACTTTCTAAAAGTGTCATTTTCAAACACACAATCTTAAAATCAACTTTACTAAAATATGTATTTTTAAATTGTGAGTTCAGAGACCCCAAACTCCACATGTCAATCCGCTCCCAAAGGAAATTTACACTTTAATCATATTTAAAGGTAGCCCCCATGTTAACCTATGAGAGGGACAGGCCTTGCAACAGTGAAAAACGAATTTAGCAACATTTCACTGTCAGGACATATAAAACACATTACTATGGGGGTCATTCTTACTTTGGCGGGCGGCGGAGGCCGCCCGCCAAAGTAACCCCGTCAGAACACCGCACCGCGGTCGAAAGACCGCTGCGGTGATTCTGAGATTTGCCCTGGGCTGGCGGGCGGCCGCCAAAAGGCCCCCCGCCAGCCCAGGGCAAATCAACCTTCCCACGAGGACGCCGGTTCAGAATTGAGCCTACGTAGTGGGAAGGTGCGACGGGTGCAGTGGCACCCGTCGCGTATTTCAGTGTCTGCATAGCAGACACTGAAATACTTTGCGGGCCCTCTTACGGGGGCCCCGCGGCACCCCCTACCGCCATCCTGTTCATGGCGGGTTTCCCGCCATGAACAGGATGGCGGTAGGGGGTGTCTGAATCCCCATGGCGGCGGAGCGTGCTCCGCCGCCATGGAGGATTCAGAAGGGCAGCGGTAAACCGGCGGGTGACCGCCGGTTTACCCTTTCTGACCGCGGCTGAACCGCTGCGGTCAGAATGCCCTTCGGAGCACCGCCGGTCTGTCGGTAGTGCTCCCGTGGCCGGTGACCCTGGCGGTCACCGGCCGCCAGGGTCAGAATCAGGCCCTATATGTCCTACCTTAACCATACACTGCATCCTTCCCTTGAAGCTACCTAGGGCCTCCCTTAGGGGTGCCTTACTTGTAAGAAAAGGGAAGGTTGTGGCCTGGTGAGTGGGTACACATCCCAAGCTGAATTTATAGTTAAAACTGCACACACAGACACTGCAATGGCAGGTCTTAGTCATGATACAGAGCTACTTATGTGGATGGTACAACCAGTGCTGCAGGCCCACTAGTAGCATTTGATTTACAGGCCCTGGCACCTCCGGGGCACTTTACTAGGGACCTACTAGTAAATAAAATATACCAATCATGGATAAGCCAATTACATATACATTTTGTAAAGGAGCACTTGCACTTTAGCACTGGTTAGCAGTGGTAAAGTGCCCAGAGTAACAAAAACAACAAAATAAGAGTCCAGCACACATCAACAACCTGGGAAACAGAGGCAAAAAGTTAAGGGAGACCATGCCAAGGATGAAAAGTCTAACACCCTCCATTGGAAAAAAAAATGATGTCTTGCACTTCCCCAAAGGTCTTATTTCCAATATTTATGCAGCACCGGGGGATGTGGTCCAAACCCTGTTTGGCTGTATATATGGAACAATGGCAATGGATTTTGGGTGTTACTATATCAGCAACACAGTGACAAACCCTCTGGTCTGATATTCCACACTGCAAAAGTGTTCAGAACATAGGGCCATATGTACGAAAGCTTTTTCCCATAGACACAGAATGGGTAAAATCCTTTGGTACATCTGGCCCATAGAGTCTATGTTTAAGCATATGATAAACTTCAATTTTATCCAATAGCCACTGAAGCTTATGTCTAATACTACTGATGATATGTGGTAGAGGGGTCGCAGGCAAGAGGGGGAGATTATACACATAGCTACAGATATCTAGATACCTAGCCATACAAAGAGGGTGGTAGGTTACCCGATACATCCAAATCCAGTGTCAAGCATACTGGACCTTTGCCTGACAGGGTGTTGAACTCTTTCTCAACTGAGTGGCCATTTATATCCAATATGCTATTAGCAGCTAAGCCACTGATTGCACAGAAGAGTGGGAGGGAAACTGTGAGTTTTGTAAGCCATGGAAAAATTGACTTGGGTGATCAATGAAAGAGGTGACAAATATGAGAAATCCTGGCATCCACGATTGGGATTGAAGTTTGCATGCCCAACGACATTGAGATTGTTGCACCTACTGTCACCCTTACCTAGTTGATTAGACTGCTCTGTGTTCAAATATATTAGGCATAAAATGATAATGTTGGTGAGACAGGTGGGACTCATAACTGAATGGTGGTACTGGGGTTTGTTTGTACTCCACTTGGAGGTGAGGTGAGTGGATGCAAGAAGGGAGTCTTGTGAGGGTTGGGCACATAAGGAAATGATTAATTCAGTTTTGGACCATGTATTAATGCTGCAAGTATTGTGTGGTAACTTCCTTTAGAAATGAATCAATAATATATTGTTGAAAGAAAACACATACTATAGTATTTGGCATACTTTAGTATCTCGCGAATGCTCTTTGTCTGCCAATACATCACACAGTGCTGGATATGTGAACTAAGTTGTGGATGCAGACCCAAAGCATAAGCTGATTCAAATCCATTAATAACTTCTCTTGTCTGATCTTCAATTCTACAACAACAGTCTTAAACAATGTATTCAAATCAATCCCAACCACTTTCAAAATAGTCACTAGTCTGTTAACCTCAGTGTGCCACCTTCCTGAGATCTCTTTCTGACATAATTTTGGTGCTGATCCAGATTTTGTCTGTACTCTCCGAGAGTCATCATTTGGATCATTTGCTGTGTTACAGTGTTCTAGTGATGTTGCTGAGCAAAAAAAGTGTCAATATTACTAGAGTGGATTATGTTGAGTTAACGCATAGTGATTTAGAGTGGTTTTATCTTGTTGCTGATGTATCATGCGATCTATAGTTTGAGCTCATGTATTTGTGTTGAATCATTTACTACATGTAGGGAGATTTTTGGCAGATTTTGAAAGTTTGACAGATGCCTCTGTCAACATGAAGGAGCAGTACATCGAACTTTTAAATATCTATTTTTAAAAAGAGAATCCCAAAGAGGGATTTTGTTTTTGAACATAAAAATCACCTCTCACACCATGGGAGATTTTTTAGTTTTCACTGCCCATTACCACCAGGTTTTACTTGGTGTGACAGGCAGTGAAAATTGGACATGTGTTTGCCCACTCCAAATAGGGTGGGCAAACTCTTGGCCAAACCTTTGACAGCCCTTTGGGACATAAGAGGTGTATGTATGCAAGTAGTGGAGATGGAGCAGTTTCCAACGTTGACATACTCAGGTTTTGCTCAGCTTTAAATGAGGTGTGCAGAATTTCTCTCTGCCAGAGAGGGTACTCCATTGCAGTTACATTGGAGGACTCTCACTTGTGCAGCAAATCAAGTGAAAATCAGGCAGCATTGCTTGAGGCTCAGGAAAGGGTTGTAACTCACCCCCAAATTCAGGGGTTTATATAGCCAGTTTCAGCACAGGAAATCAAGTAAACTGCAAAGTCAACATGGTGTGAGCATTATTATATCAAATCATATTTCACTTTTCTAAAACATCCCATACCCTACTTTGTTAGCACTAATCCACCACATGAATATTGTGACCTAATGTCATCCTGAAATGCCAAAACAAACTACTTACATTACCAACAGAAAACAAGTATGAATGTATGCAATACTGTGTGCTAGCTTATGCTAGCCATTATTAGCCCAGAACTACTCCATTTTCTTATTGGAGCGTCCGCTATTCCAATGTTCTAATAACATTTGACATTAAATATGTTATATCATTATCATAGTGATCTGAGTTCACATTTACTGAATACATTTTGGGATTATAAATCTTCATTATTATAACTGCGTTGTGTGTGTATAATTTTGGAGCTCTTAAATAAGGTTGTTTCCTGACATCCCTGTAAGGGGTCTTTTACAGTTGTGTTGTTCTCCAAACACCTTTTTCCAATGTCTGGAATAGACGTAGGTGTCAATAGCAATCAGTATAGCCTGAGGCAGAAGGGCTGTAAGGCTATTAAAACATTCCACTCTCTTAAAGTGAAATGCTTGAAACTAATAAGGGAAAAACTGGAAGACAAACATTAGAATGTTCGAGCTTCTGGTTCATAACAGCCATTATAAGCCCGGAACTACTCCATTTTCTTAATGGAGCGTTCACTATTCCAATTTTCTAATAACATTTAACATTAAATATTTTAGATCATTATCATAGTGATCTAAATTCACATTTACCGAATAAATTTGGGGATTATAAATCTTCATTATTATAACTGTGTTGTGTGTGCATAATTTTGGAGTTCTTAAATAAGGCTGTTTCCTGATATACCTGTAAGGGGACTTTTACAGTTATGTTGTTCTCCAAACACTTTTTTCCAATGTTTAGTACTGAATGGGAAAGATGCAAGATACCTATCTGCTTTTTTGTGAAGTTTACAGCTATGGCAATGATTCTTGGAGAAATCTAACTGGGTGAGTGGCTAAAATGTGGGACAGTTGTACATCACTTACATGTTCAAACAACAATACCAAAAAACCTTAAATTAAGTGAAGTAGAATTTCCACAACCGTGTAAAATATCCTAAGATTATGAAAGTCCTAAGAGACAATATGAATAACAGAACAAAGCAACCAGTCTTATAATCTCAGACAGTACAGCCTTAGTGTCATGAAAAGATTTGTCAATATTGGTGTGGAAGTGCCTCCACTCAAGTCATGAAATGGCCTTTACTGCAAGTGCAACCTTTCTTATTGACCTTTATTCTTGTTTCTTAAATGTTTTGGCCTCAAATGCTCTACCAACATTCATCAAGCCAAACCTTAAACAAAAATAAACATGTCTAAAAATTAGAATGGGCACTTTGATTTTAGGAATGAATGCAGAAATACTACTAACCACCAAGCCTGATCTTGTGTAATGAAAAGATAATTATATAACCGCAAGTGATTCTGTTTGTTCTTGTTTGTAGTAAAGTAATTTCTTCGAGTGGCATTAGTTCCTATTGTAGTGAGTTACAAATATTGTGATGGCACGTTTGGAGTTTTAACCTATGCTCCAAAGGAGCAATGAAGTCACCAACCCTTATCAATGAAAGTTTTAGAAGGTTTCGTGGTAAGAATCAAATGGCCTGAGGTTTCTAATACTGGTCCCAAAAAACTGGCTGATACTGGCAACCAGTAATTTATTTTTTAAAACCTGTATATAATTTTATGAACTTACCTGTGTACTAATAGTTAAGTATGTAGCATTCTAATTCAGAGCGGATTGTAATCCGTCCTACCTCATAATTTTTGTTAAGGTAGGTCACAAATTGTGGCCATCACAGGGATGATGGCTACCATGTCTGTGATCACCTTTCAATAAAGTTTTTTTTTAACTGCAGCATATTTTTCATTTCCTCTGTCCTCAAACTAGATTCAGAAGTCTTGTAAGCTTTCACATGCACTCAGAGCCATCATAGCTCTTGAATGGGCTTTACATGCATTGAAATCATATTACGTATACTGGTCTGTTTTGAACAACACATAGGCCCTCATTACAACATTGGCGGTAAAAACAGCCTAACGCTGCGGCGACGGCTGCCAAAAGACCATCGCTGTGGCTACCAGACGTTTGCCATATTATGGCCCCAGCCGGATTTCCGCCAGAAGGATGGTGGAAATCCGGCTGTGGCCATGCCAGCAGATGGCGGTAAGGTGGCGTTGCTGCCAGCAGCAGCCACACGCCAGTAGACCACCGCCAGCCATATTATGAGAATTAATACGGCCTGGCGGTGTTCTGCTGGTGGACGCTGCTAGAGCCCCATCCCGTCTCCTGCCGGAAGACCCTCTGGACACATGTAAGTGGGTGCTCCAACAGGGGGGGGGGGGTGGAGGGTGTTGTGTGTGTGTGGGGGTATGTGTGTATGTCTGGTCTGTGCATGTGTGTCTGCGGGTGTGTGTTGCGTGCTCTATGTGTGTGCATGTTTTGGGTGTGAGTGTGTGTATGTTGAGTTGTGTGAATGCGTGTCTGCGTCTTTGTATGTAAGTGTGTGCGGATGCGTGTGTGAATGGATAAATGCATGCGTGGATGAATGTGGGAATGGCTGTGTGTATGCGTGTATGCGTGTATGTGTGTGTGCGTGTGTGGAGGGAGGGGCATGTATAAAGGGGGGCCTGGAGAGGAAAGGGGCTGAACCTGTGGAGGGGGAGGAGGTGGGGAAGACCCTATCAGTGACAGCGAAGGGATTCCCTGTCACTGATGGTGCCTACCACCATGGTTTTGTGATGGTAAGCAAACCATGTAAACCATGGAGGTAGGTGGGGTCATAATCACGCGGGCGGTAAAGTGACGCCCGCCTGGCTGGAGATTGATGTCTCCAGCCCAGGGGCCATTACCGCCGTGATGGTTGGTGTGGTACATTGGCGGTTTGGCTGTCATAATATAGATGAAAATACCGCCAGCCTGTTGGCAGTACTTTCCTCCATATTACTGTCAACCGCTGGGGTCGTAATGACCCCCATAGTTCTTTGAGGCATTGTCTGCTCAGCTGTGCTCACTAAAGGGCTTACCATATACAAAAATCAATGTGCACCTTACTGTTCACACAGCAGTTGTAAATTCAACCACTTCTATGTTTTGACATAATTGATTCATGTTATCTTTTCTTTTCCAGTTACCAGTTATGTTGAAGGGTGTCCAACGATAGGGTGGGTTGCATATTTGTTGCTGACTAGTATTACTAGTTTTTCACCTCTGCACACCGGGACACCGCTGTCCAGAACCCAGTACATGTACTCTAACCCTAAAACATGGTAAAATTGGCTATTCGGCAATTGAAGTATTTAACTTTACAGTAAGGCCAAAGTGTATGATGCAGGAAAGAACACCAATGGCATAGAAAGTTAAATGCAGTCTTTGTACTACATCATTTATTTTGTCATCCACTGACCAAGAACACATGATTTCAGGACTACCAGTGTAGCTTTTTAAACCTGCAGGCCAGCCTGTCAAATATCTCTTTTTGACAGAGATATTTTACTTTTAAATATTTAAAACATCACCCCTAAATATACCTTATAGTCAACCAAATAGGGTGCCTAGTATTTAAACGTAGTACATGCAAGAATTTCATGTTAGCATTTGAGTACAGTGATCAACCTAAAAAATCTATTTTTGCTTTTAAGGACCATCGCTGTCCAATATGAAAAAATCAAATTCAAAATAAAATAATAAGTATGCTAACTCTGGTTTGAGACAAACTAAGGGACAATTGAAGCACTACTTTAATGTTTATTAAATAATAATTATTGAGGAAAACCGACTTATTAAAGTTATACCTTGTTTGTCTGTCCTAACCCAGTGGGAGGAGGAGTTGGGTTCTAGAGTTAGTTTGGTGTAGCTGAGGAAAAGGGGACTGCTCATTTCCCTAAACACACACCTTGCTGGCACACAAGGGCAGAAAGTCTGTGCCATCTTGAAGTTTGCTTACTAGTGCACTGTGGCATAATTTGCAGTAAGGCAAACAAGATGTGCTGCAAAAGTGGGAAGGTTTGCCATTAGGATATTTTTCCTCATTGGTTAGGCAGTGTCCAGGAGTCACTCCCACCCACTGGCTAGCAAATTGTACAAAGGTGGTACCTCATTGACTGATCATGAGAACATATCTGGACCTGTGGAAGAACAAAGTTGGACTGGACATGGTGCCTTGATCTGTGTGGAGACCTGAAGTGCTGGAGCTACTCCCGTTTGTCTACAGGACTGAGAATGGGTTTCATGGGTCAGTTGGCTGACCTCCTGCGTGGTTACAGAGAAACAACAAGCTGCAAGGGACCTCTCTTCTGAAGTGTCCAGCTGACCAGTAGCAACTGGGCCAGGACTGGATCGTGCTGCTGGCTTATTCTCTCTGACACTGAGGTCTTGGGCGCCTTAGAGTGGCTACAAAGAACTGCTCCAGAAACTTTAAAATGTGGGACTTAGAAAATATTTGGACTTCAAAGACCTTCGGAGCATCGTGCTCTGTCTGATTTTGTAGGGGCTTCATCAGATACAACTGAAGGCGGGCCCTACTGGAAATTTTTGAGCTTCATAAAAAAGATTAATTCCAAAAATAGAAATCTTGATGGGTTGAGGTGCGAAAATTATCCATCTGGGGCAAGGTCTTCTGTGGCAGCAAGCTTTTCCCTCTTGGAGCTTTTTCCACCAAGCCCTATAGCTTCAGCAGGACTTCGTCCAATGGCAATCCATTTTTTAGAGTACTTCATTGGACAGAGCCTGAAACTTTGCTCAGCTGCAGAATACTGACTTCCATTTCAGAGACTAAGTCAGAAGATAAAACCTTTGACTGGAATGACCCACTTGGTGTATTGGACCCGTGCTAAATCCTAGTTTGCTTGGAAATGTGCCTGGGTCACAGAGAACCATGCACATTAACTTCTGATTGGTGCTTTACTATTTCATTGATGCTTTTTGTCCTAAATCTTTAAAAATTAATGCCCTTACTGAATATTTGTTGTTTGGTGTCATTTTGCTGATTACACTTTTCATTATTTTAGAAATTGGTTGTGGGAGTTTTATTGTGTTGTGTTTTTACTTTTTTTTCATTGTTCTCAAGTACCTTACACATTTCCATAATCTAAGCTTATCCCCCCTCTGCCATAGCTACCAAGTAGTTGAGTCCAGCTTTAAAATATTGAAATTGTGTTTTACCCTGACAAGTCTCTGGTCATATTCCTTTGCAGTAGAGTCACATCCTGTCTAATTGATAATCCACTTTCTTACAGTAACTCTATATCCACATTACTATTTTATTAACAATAAGTTTGTTCTCTTTGCAATTAACCGGTGCACATACCCTACAGGTCACTTTCTTTTGTGTACATAAGTTATGCAGCTTCTATGTAGCTATGTTTGCCACAGCAAAACAATTTCTTGAAAGTGGCCACTGGGCCTCTTATCTTACAACACATTTCCCTTTTACAAAAAGGTCCTATTTGGCTAATTTCACATACCCCTATTGTACTGTAAATCTTCAATGTTTTTAATCTCATCTTGGTCTCAGTACAAATACAGTGTTGCAGTATCACCATTTACCCACTACCACACAAGGGTGTATTGTGACACCATGCATACAAATGAGATATATATTTTACTTAATCATGATACACATAACTGCTGCAGCAGAATTTTCCAATCATCATGTGGTCTATTGGTTTGTTAGTCTCATTTCCACTATAGTTTTCTGCATCTAATACTTCAAGCTTGCCCTCTTGTTTTAGAACAATGAAATCTTCTTATCACTCTTTATTAGCATGGTTATGCCATAAGATACTAAAATACTTTAAGAAGGGATAATGTTATATTTTTATTAACCAAAATTAGGAATTGAACGTAGCCCTAGACTGGACATACAGTCATTAAATATGTATATATATCCTGTATGTCTACTAGTATATATATATATATATATATATATATATATATATATATATATATATATATATATATATATATATACTAGTAGACATACAGGATTAGTTGTACTTTTAATATATTTGGGTGTTGTCTTCTATCTATATCTTATTGGCATTATTTGAGAGCAGCTCTACATTTCTAAAGTCATTTCAGTTTGCATTTCCCTGGTGAGCTACTGCATCAGATCAGGGATCCCCATGTGTCTTGCCCTTTGGACAATGCACATGTGAAACAAATAGACTGGACTCCGCCATGGACATTGCTCCACCATCCCCACAGCCCACTTTACAACCCCCTCCACTTATTTGCACAGAAATAAACACACTTCAATCACAAAACAATCTGGAGTCAGTCTGTGCTTTCAAAAACGTGTAATGGAAATAACCATAGAATATAGCACTGTCAATTTACTTGTGCACATACCGATGTAACACATCTGTAGGGCTGGAGGAAATATAGCTGAGGGCACAAAGTGGGACCCACATCTGTGAAATGGAAAGGCAAGGTGACAAGTCAGGGTCCATACACTGAGTGAAAATGACAGACTTATGCTAGCTCCAATAATAGTTTGAGATATGGGAGGCAGTGACATCTTCTTACCTGTGTCTCACTGGAAGTATTGCATGATTATGTTGTTTCTGTTCTCAACATCTTCTTCTTCTGCCTCCTCTTCTTCACTGTCCACAGGCTCCACAGCTGCCACAAGATCACCAGCTGGACCATCTCCTGCAGAAAAGGCACCTGCTTTGCAAAGCCAGGTTGTGCAGCATACAGCAGGCCATGATGATCTGACACACCTTCTTTGGTCAGCAGTAGAGAGAACCACCTGTCATATGGAGGCACCGGAATCTGGCCTTCAGGAGGCCGAAGGCTCGTTCAATCACCCTCCTAGTTCGCCCATGTGCCTCATTGTAGCGTTCCTCTGCCCTTGTCCTGGGATTCCTCACTGGGGTCAGTAGCCATGACAGGTTGGGGTAACCAGAGTCACCTGCAAATATCGAGGGACAACTGTTAGACACACATTAACCCTTAGGGACAACCCCACACCAAGACACCTATTCACACTGTATAGGGTCCTTGGCCTCACCTATTAGCCACACACGGTGCCTCTGGAGTTGCCCCATCACATAAGGGATGCTGCTATTCCTCAAAGTGTAAGCGTCATGCACTGAGCCAGGAAACTTGGCATTGACATGGGAGATGTACTGGTCTGCCAAACACACCATCTGCACATTCATCGAATGGTAGCTCTTCCAGTTTCTGTACACCTGTTCACTCCCGTGGGGGAGTACCAATGCCACATGTGTCCCATCAGTGGCACCAATGATGTTGGGTATATGTGCCAGGGTATAGAAGTCATCTTTCACTGTGGGCAAATCCTCCACCTGAGGGAACACGATGTAGCTGCGCATGTGTTTCAGCAGGGCAGACAACACTCTGGACAACACGTTAGAGAACATTGGCTGGGACATCCCTGATGCAATGGCCACTGTTGTTTGAAACCACTTGCCAGGAAATGGAGTACTGATAGGGCCTGCATTAGAGGTGGTAGCCCTGTGGGATGGCGAATAGCAGACATCAGGTCTGGCTCCAAGTGGGCCCACAGTTCCTGGATTGTTGCACAATCAAGTCTGTATGTGACTATGATGTGTCTCTCTTCCATTGTCGACAGGTCCACCAGCAGGCTGTACACCGGAGGATGCCGCTATCTCATCACCTGTCCCAGCAGACCTGCCCTATGGAGGAGAACAGTGAGCAGAGAGTCATCCAACACTGAGGTATCACAAAATGTCATTTGCACACATTTATTAATCCGCAATGTAATTGTAACTCTGTGTATTTCAGGCCTACATTGGTGTGACACAGTTATTATTAATGCCATGTGGCTTCCTGAAATGGCAGCTGCCTGACCTGTAAGGTGGGACAAGGGGATATGAGGTAACTGGGCTGGCATTCTACACCATCGCGGTGGGCGGTCGAAGACAGCGGCTGAATTCTGCATTGGTTAACATTTGGCCCTATGGGTCCGAGGAGCCAATGACGATGTACGCCAGCGGTGACAGTATGCACCGCCGCAAACATGACCGCCATTTTCTGTCTGTTCACTCACTTGATACCTGACATTCAACAGGAGAGAACCTACACTGCAAGTGCTCCTGTGACCTGTGTCTGGAAGCGACGATGGCTATAGTGTCTGGGGAAAGGGCCCCTGCCTTCACTTCGGAGGAGTTGGAGAAACTAGTGGATGGGGTCCTCACCCAGTACATACAACTGTAAGGTCCTCCAGACAAACTGGTGAGTACTCTGTGAGCATGTTGCATGGGCAATGCCTGTTTGGAGTGGTGTGGATGAAAGATACATGGGGGGCTGAGGCCTGCATGTGCGGTGA
Source organism: Pleurodeles waltl (assembly GCF_031143425.1). NCBI lineage: Eukaryota > Metazoa > Chordata > Amphibia > Caudata > Salamandridae > Pleurodeles > Pleurodeles waltl. The sequence goes on from NC_090444.1 coordinate 1,386,090,752, forward strand.
GTGTATATGCGTCAGGGCAAGGGTGGAAACGGGGGCCAATGAGTATGATGGTCTGAACGGGTAAAGAATTTCCTTTCCCCCTGTACTATTCCTCTAGGTCAGCGCCCACCGAAGAAGGCTATTTGGCGTGCCATCCCCAAGGACGTCCGGACCCTGGGGGTCCACCACAGACAGAGCACCCACTGCCATAAAAGATGGGAGGACCTGCGCCGCTGGAGCAGGAAGACAGCAGCCACAAGGGGGTGAGTACACTCTCATTCAGCTGACTCTGCGCGCATTACGAGGTGTCTGGGTGGGGGAGGTGGGCAGTGGGTTCCCCTAGGACAGGGCGATCTAGGTAGGCAAGGTCCCTTGTGAGGCAGGCTATGTGGCACCCGATCCCCACTAGTGGATAGAGCCATCTACACCTAGTCAGGCTCCTGTGACTTCCAGGTGTGCAACTAGCGGGCTTAGGCCTTGTACCCCATGGGCATGGCGTAGTGCAGAATGCTGCTGTGTCTGTTGTGTCCGCCAACGGTAGCGGTGTTGCATGCACTGAACATGTCTTTCTCCTGTCTTTCCCCCCCTTTTCGTGGTCTCCCTGTTCTTGTGTGCAATAGCATCATCAGGCGGATGATCATTGGCACCGGAGCAGGAGGGAGCTGCATCCCACTTGGCCCTGGAGGGTGAAGCAACAGAGTCTGAATCCACCAGTGGGACGGAGGGCGAGGGGAGCTCCACGGCGGGGACAGGAGCAGAGACCAGCAACAGCGACTCCTCCTCTGATGGGATCTCCCTTGCGGTGGTGGGCCCCTCTGTGCCCACTGCGTCAACAGGTACAGCCGCCACCCCCCCTACCAGCACCATCCTCCCAGCAGCCCCTCAGCATGTGTCCTGTGCCCGCTCACCCAGAAGGGTGGGCATCTCCTTCGCCCCAGGCACCTCAGGCCCTGCCCCAGTCAGCCCTGCTGCCCTCAGTGAGGAGGCCATTGACCTCCTGAGATCCCTCACTGTTGGGCATTCTACCATTCTGAATGCCATCCAGGGGTTTGAGAGGCATTTGCAACAAACAAATGCATACCTGGAGGTCATTCATTCTGGCCAGGCAGCCCATCAGAGAGCATTTCAGGCTCTGGCCTCAGCACTGATGGCAGCCATTGGGGGTCATTCTGACCCCGGCGGTCTAAGACCGCAGGGGCCAGGGTTGGCGGGAGCACCGCCGACAGGCCGGCGGTGCCCCGCAGGGCATTCTGACCGCGGCGGTAAAGCCGCGGTCGGACCGGCAACACTGGCGGTCTCCCGCCAGTGTACCGCCGCCCTTTGGAATCCTCCAAGGCGGCGCAGCTAGCTGCGCCGCCGAGGGGATTCCGACCCCCCCTACCGCCATCCAGTTCCCGGCGGTCCGCCCGCCGGGAACCGGATGGCGGTAGGGGGGGTCGCGGGGCCCCTGGGGGCCCCTGCAGTGCCCATGCCAGTGGCATGGGCACTGCAGGGGCCCCCGTAAGAGGGCCCCTACAAGTATTTCACTGTCTGCTTGGCAGACAGTGAAATACGGGACGGGTGCAACAGCACCCGTCGCACCTTCCCACTCCGCCGGCTCGATTACGCCGCCCGCCAGAGTTAGAATGACCCCCATTGTCCCTTTGCCCAGCCTCCCCCCTCCAACCTCCTCCACCCAGACCCAATCCCCTGTAACTCAGCCTATCCCAAGCACACCATCAGACCAGCATGCACACATATCAACACACAAGAGTGCACATGGCAAACATAATCACCACACATCCCGCAGGCACTCACACAAGCCTCATACCCATGCACACATACCAACATCCACTTCCTCTACTGTGTCCCCCTCCTCCACATCTCCCTCCTCCCTCCCAGTCTCGTCTCCACTCAAACCTGCATGCACTACATCCTCAACCACTACCTCCATAACCAGCACGCCCATCACCTCGCTAACGTGCACTCACCACGCCCACTACCATTTACACATCCCCAGTGTCCTCTCCCAGTGTGTCAGTGAGCCCTCATCCCAAAGTACACAAACGCAGGCACACACCCACCCAACAGCCATCCACCTCACAACAGCCTCCAGCCCATGCACCGTCACCCAAATTCAGCAGACTTACACCTCCTACAACCACTATCTCTTCCTCCACTCCCAAACCCCCTCCATCTACCTGTCCCAGTGTGTCTAAAAAACTTTTCCTGTCAAACCTTGACCTCTTCCCTTCACCTCCTCCCCGTCCTTCCCCTAGGGCCAGGCTTTCCAGGTCTCAGCCCAGCACCTCAGCCACCACATCCCCTGTGCCTGGGGATGTGGTGGCTGAGGTGCTGCGGAATCATGGAGTGTGCCAACCATCAGGGCTGCCAGTATTCCACGGAGCGAGGGCAAGGCCATTCCGCCACCTGCCAAGGTTAAAAAGGTGCCCACATCCCGGAGGGAGAAGCTGAAAACACCTGCCACCAAGGGGTCAGCGAAAACGAAAGGGGATAGTGGCAAGACAACTGTGCCACCATCAAAGGTGGGGAAGGGCAAAAAACTGAAGGACAGTTCAGGAGAGGGCATGATGGCACCTACTGAGGGACCAGTGTCACACCTTCGGTCCACGTCCAGGCCAACTTGTACGGCGGTGAACACCGGCACCTGCACCGCCTCTGGCACGTCTACAGCCACTGCGACAATCCCCAGCCTCTTCCTCGGTGGGCAGCCGTCCGAGGCTGCAGGAGACATCCTGCTTTCTCACTCAGCAGGTGCTGACACATGCTCTGCTGCCACAGACCCGACAGCCAGCACCTCCGCCACAGACCCGGCAGCCACCAACACCACGACTGACACCGCAGCAAGCACCGCCATGAATGACACTGCCGCAAGCACCGCCACGACTGATACCGCCACAAGCACCGCCAGCGGCCCTGCGACGTCCCCGGACAGTGGCACCACCGCAGACGTGCCTACTTTCCCCAGTGGTCAGTCGTCCTGGGCTGGTGGTGAGTTCCAGGACCCTGGGCAGCTTCCATGAAGCATCACTGTCATCACAGTTGTCACCTGCATTTGGAATGCGAAGCCACAGCAGTGTGGAGTATGTCTCTCCCTCTATGGCGTATCATGCTACCTGTACCTCGGCAATCTTGTGGGACACACACCCAGGTGAGTGTATTGTACGGGCCACACTGCACGTGGAGCACTCTGGGCACAAAGCCCCCTCCAGAACCAGTGGAGAATGACATCCACTACCCCAGTCCTTGGCAGGATGAAGCACTCTGGGCGCAAAGCCCTTCCAGAACCAGTGGAGAATGTCATCCACTTCCTCAGTCCTTGGCAGGATGAAGCACTCTGCGCTCAAAGCCCCCTCCAGAACCAGTGGAGACTGTTATCCACTTGAGAGACTGTGGCTTTGCACTCCCCAGGATAAAGCAGCAGGCAAACCACCCACTGGAGATACTTGAAAGACTGTGGCTTTGCACTCCACAGGATAAAGCAGTGGGCAACCCACCCACTGGAGAGAGTTGAGAGACTGTGGCTTTGCACTCCTCAGGATAAAGCAGTGGGCAAACCACCCACTGGAGAGACTTGAGGGACTGTGGCTTTGCACTCCCCAGGATAAAGCAGTGGGCAACCCACCCACTGGAGAGACTAGAGAGACTGTGGCTTTGCACTCCCCAGGATAAAGCAGTGGGCAAACCACCCACTGGAGAGACTTGAGGGACTGTGGTTTTGTACTCCCAGGATAAAGCAGTGGGCGAACCACCCACTGGTGAGACTTGAGAGACTGTGACTTTGCACTCCCCAGGATACAGCAATGGGCATGGAGCCCCCTCGTGCAGCAGTGGCGTCGTGCGTTCATCTGGCTGAGGTGCCCCCTCTCCCCCTCCCCTTGAGGTGCCTGTGTATTTTCGGTCTAATGCCCCAGCAATGATATCTCCATTTGGAGTCAGGTATCTAGTGTGGGCTTGGCCCATGCATTTTGGGCCCAGTGGTCCATGGACAATGATTGGTGCACTATCCGGACTTATGTAGTTGGTGTACATAATTCGGTTTACTGGATTTTGAACTTTGATAATGAGATTTCACATGATTGCATTCGTTCAAATCAATTCCTTTTGTCCTTGCGTTCTTCCGGGGGGGTGGGGGTCTTGTATTTGTAATGTTGCTGCATATATTTGTGTGTATGTTGTTGTGGGTGAGGGTGGGTGTAGGAAAGTACCATCTTGCCTGGCATGTTACCCCCATTTTTCACTGTATATATGTTGTTTTAGTTGTATGTGTCACTGGGACCCTGTTCTCCAGGGCCCCAGTGCTCATAAGTGTGCCTGAATGTGTTACCTGTGTAGTGACTAACTGTCTCACTGAGGCTCTGCTAATCAGAACCTCAGTGGTTATGCTCTCTCATTTCTTTCAAATTGTCACTGACAGGCTAGTGACCAATTTTACCAATTTACATTGGCTTACTGGAACACCCTTATAATTCCCTAGTATATGGTACTGAGGTACCCAGGGTATTGGGGTTCCAGGAGATCCCTATGGGCTGCAGCATTTCTTTTGCCACCCATAGGGAGCTCTGACAATTCTTACACAGGCCTGCCACTGCAGCCTGAGTGAAATAACGTCCACGTTATTTCACAGCCATTTTACACTGCACTTAAGTAACTTATAAGTCACCTATATGTCTAACCTTTACCTGGTAAAGGTTAGGTGCAAAGTTACTTAGTGTGAGGGCACCCTGGCACTAGCCAAGGTGCCCCCACATTGTTCAGGGCCAATTCCCCAGACTTTGTGAGTGCGGGGACACCATTACACGCGTGCACTACATATAGGTCACTACCTATATGTAGCTTCACAATGGTAACTCCGAATATGGCCATGTAACATGTCTATGATCATGGAATTGCCCCCTCTATGCCATCCTGGCATGGTTGGCACAATTCCATGATCCCAGTGGTCTGTAGCACAGACCCTGGTACTGCCAAACTGCTCTTCCTGGGGTTTCACTGCAGCTGCTGCTGCTGCCAACCCCTCAGACAGGCATCTGTCCTCATGGGGTCCAGCCAGGCCTGGCCCAGGATGGCAGAACAAAGGACTTCCTCTGAGAGAGGGTGTTACACCCTCTCCCTTTGGAAAATGGTGTGAAGGCAGGGGAGGAGTAGCCTCCCCCAGCCTCTGGAAATGCTTTGTTGGGCACAGATGTGCCCAATTCTGCATAAGCCAGTCTACACCGGTTCAGGGGACCCCTTAGCCCTGCTCTGGCGCGAAACTGGACAAAGGAAAGGGGAGTGAGCACTCCCCTGACCTGCACCTCCCCTGGGAGGTGTCCAGAGCTCCTCCAGTGTGCTCCAGACCTCTGCCATCTTGGAAACAGAGGTGCTGCTGGCACACTGGACTGCTCTGAGTGGCCAGTGCCACCAGGTGACGTCAGAGACTCCTTCTGATAGGCTTCTTCAGGTGTTAGTAGCCTATCCTCTCTCCTAGGTAGCCAAACCCTCTTTTCTGGCTATTTAGGGTCTCTGTCTCTGGGGAAACTTTAGATAACGAATGCAAGAGCTCATCCGAGTTCCTCTGCATCTCTCTCTTCACCTTCTGCCAAGGAATCGACTGCTGACCGCGCTGGAAGCCTGCAAACCTGCAACATAGTAGCAAAGACGACTACTGCAACTCTGTAACGCTGATCCTGCCGCCTTCTCGACTGTTTTCCTGGTGGTGCATGCTGTGGGGGTAGTCTGCCTCCTCTCTGCACTAGAAGCTCCGAAGAAATCTCCCGTGGGTCGACGGAATCTTCCCCCTGCAACCGCAGGCACCAAAAAGCTGTATTACCGGTCTCCTCTCAGCACGACGAGCGAGGTCCCTCGAATCCAGCAACTCTGTCCAAGTGACTCCCGCAGTCCAGTGACTCTTCAGTCCAAGTTTGATGGAGGTAAGTCCTTGCCTTCTCCTCGCTAGACTGCATTGCTGGGAACCGCGACTTTTGCAGCTACTCCGGCCCCTGTGCACTTCCGGCAGAAATCCTTTGTGCACAGCCAAGCCTGGATCCACGGCACTCTAACCTGCATTGCACGACTTTCTAAGTTGGTCTCCGGCGACGTGGGACTCCTTTGTGCGACTTCGGGTGAGCACCGTTTCACGCATCCTCGTAGTGCCTGTTTCTGGCACTTCTCCGGGTGCTACCTGCTGCTAAGAGAGCTCCTTGTCTTGCTCGACGTCCCCTCTACCTCCTGGTCCAATTTGCGACCTCCTGGTCCCTCCTGGGCCACGATTTGCAGCTAGCAAGGCTTGTTGGCGTTCTTTCGGCGGGAAAACACTTCTGCACGACTCTCCACGGCGAGAGGGATCCGTCCACCAAAGGGGAAGTCTCTAGCCCTTTTTGTTCTTGCAGAAACCTCTGCTTCTTCTGTCCAGTAAAAGCTTCTTTGCATCCACAGCTGGCATTTCCTCGGCATATGCCCATCTCCGACTTGCTTGTGACTTTTGGACTTGGTCCCCTTGTTCCACAGGTACCCTAGATTGGAAATCCATCGTTGTTGCATTGTTGGTTTGTGTCTTTCCTGCATTATTCCTCAAACACGACTTCTTTGTCCTTAGGGGAACTTTAGTGCACTTTGCACTCACTTTTCAGGGTCTTGGGGAGGGTTATTTTTCTAACTCTCACTATTTTCTAATAGTCCCAGCAACCCTCTACAAGGTCACATAGGTTTGGGGTCCATTCGTGGTTCGCATTCCACTTTTGGAGTATATGGTTTGTGTTGCCCCTATCCCTATGTTTCCCCATTGCATCCTATTGTAACTATACATTGTTTGCACTGTTTTCTAAGACTATACTGCATATTTTTGGTATTGTGTACATATATCTTGTGTATATTTCCTATCCTCTCACTGAGGGTACACTCTAAGATACTTTGGCATATTGTCATAAAAATAAAGTACCTTTATTTTTAGTATAACTGTGTATTGTGTTTTCTTATGATATTGTGCATATGACACTAAGTGGTACTGTAGTAGCTTCACACGTCTCCTAGTTCAGCCTAAGCTGCTCTGCTAAGCTACCATTATCTATCAGCCTAAGCTGCTAGACACCCTATACACTAATAAGGGATAACTGGGCCTGGTGCAAGGTGCAAGTACCCCTTGGTACTCACTACAAGCCAGTCCAGCCTCCTACAGTGGGGGTGGGGGTGTTGCGTGTGTGTGTCACTCTCTTTTCCCTCCCCCTCCTTGTGTTGAAGGTGCAGTACTCACTGTGATCATTGCCACCTTCATTGGAGCTCCTGATAGAAGAGAAGAAAGACCATCATCTGCAGTATCTGCAATTCAGGCTCCATGACGCTGGGTTCCTTGTGGAGTGTGGAGAGGTGATTGTTTTCCCTTCTGTATACTGTTTCCGCCGTGTTTTTGTTCGCTTGGGTTCCGCCCCAGAAATGGTGGCGGATAGGCCTGTTGTGATAGGGTGGGCGGTACATTGTCTTCCGCCTGTCAGTTGGTGGTGTCCGCCGCTCTGTTTGTTTGTACCGCTGTGGCAGTTGGAGTGTTAAAGTGGCTGTCTATGTTGGCGGTTTCCGCCACTGTCGTAATCCCATTTTTTTCTCCACCGGCCTGTTTGCGGTATTACCGCCACTTTAACACCGACCGCCAGGGTTGTAATGAGGGCCTTAGTATTCTTATCCACCCAGGCCTACAGCCTGTTTAGAAGGAGACACTTGAAGATTTTCCCAGTGCTGGGCAAGAGCAATGTTGGCTTCTAATTACAAGTTAGCACCTTTTTTCCTTTTTTTAATGAAATGACACTATAGTGGGAAACATCAAGGAGTGTGGGACTTTATTTGACCTGAGGACCATATTAAAAATCTTAGGGCCGCACACCAAGCCTTGTAGTTGAGGCAAAACATATTAACTAGTACACAGTCTGGGCTGGGTGCTTTATTGGCTTTCTGGTCCAGGATTGCTCTTTCTACTTCCAGGCACAGAATTATTAACTGTTCTGTTGGTGGAGTGTCATTACAATCGACCAGCACTGGTGTACAGTCACCACAGAAATATAGAGTCTTGTAATGGTCTACCCAGGTCTGTGCTGAAATATGGCGATCCTGAGATTCTGGACCTTTTCTGAATATTTTTCAGCTTTTCCTCCAAAAGGATTTGCTATTTTTTCTTTTGATGTATTGCACAAATGTGAATTTACCTTAATTCAAAAAGGAAAAGAGACTTTTGGCCAAACAGGAGCGGTTTGTTTAATTAAATATTATGGCCGGAAAAGCAGTTACAGAACCACGGTCTGAGGACTATCTCTCAATGTACAATCGGTCGAAATGATGTAATACACTTACAACATTCCTTTTGAGGTCAAGAATGTGAACAGTTGTCATGGAGTCATAAGTAAGGTCCTGAAAACTAATAGTGTTCCTAATATATGTGGCATCTAACGTTAATGTGTTTTTGGGAACGCACTCATCCCTCTGGCCATGTGTGTTTTATTGGGCCAGTCTCCTGGGACCATTGTGGCATTGCTGTGTCTATCTGTGCATTTGTCTGCCTGCTACACACCACCCCCACCTGTGACCTGTCAGTCAATATCCTCAGGACTAGGTCTCAGAGCCTGTGTGACCACATATCATTGTGCTGGGGTTGATGGAGAGTTCACAACAATGGAATCTAATACTGATCATGCCACTTTGTTCTTAAATATGAGTGTATCATTGTGTGCATCAAAATCAATTATTCCAATATTAACAGACGCCTTGATTAGGTCCTGCCACCCTATCACTGATCATTCAATTTCGCTTCCCTGGATTGGGGCTTTATATTTTCTCCTTATGGCCATAAAAGTTTGCTCTTCTCCTTAGGTGGCATGCTCCTCGTTGTTTGCTAATTTAAACTTTTTCTTGGCTGCTCTGCACACTTTATCATGCCAACATTTGTCGGCTGTGATTCGGTAAGAAAACTGTTAAATAATTTTGCTTTCTTGCACCTGCTAAGGGGAAGAAAACTATTGAATTTTGGTGCCAGAATACCTAACTATTCTCGCTTTTTCGCGGTCTCCCAAAGATCTTCCACTGGATGGATGTTGAAGTCACCATAGACTAGGAAGTAATGCTTGCCCTGCTGGGATCCTTGTTCTTTATGCCGCAGACAATTGTTTTTAAGGCTATAAGTTGATCCTTAAATCTGTTGCATTTGCTTGGATTCAAGTACACATATAGGGTGTCCAGCGTAATGCTGCATTTCCTCTGCTCTTTAACCAGTCTGACGTGCAGCTTATACAGTGGGGATACAGTTGAGGAAATTGTATTTATTGTGGAGTCTAGTTTTGTTTAAATCCAGGTAGTTAGGCCCCCTTTTGCTCTCCTCCTGCTTAGTTTGCTGCCCTTAATGGCATACCCCATAAAGTCCGGGTACTAGTGGTACTAAGGTACTAAGCTTCTGAAACTATTTGCTTCCCACATCCCCTGAAAGCAATATATCTCCTTTGTGCTCACAAAGTCTATCTAATAAATATCCTCGAGGGTTGATTGCAATCCAGCTACTTTTTAATGACAGAATAGTAATCCCATTTACCCCACCTTGGGCATTGTCACTGTCGACGGGCTTACAGACGTACCCAGAAGACAGGCCTTTTTTCCATTAAAGGCATATTGGTGAAGTTGTGCCAGCTCTTGGCCAGATTTTCTTGAGCTGTTAAGAGCTGTTGGAAACAATTGCTAGTTGACTTCATCTGTTCGGAGAGCAGCCTTTTACCCTGTCTAATCTTGACTGTCCTAACTGCAGTAGATCTCCACGTGGTCACTGTCAAGGTTTTTGCATTGCTTAATATACCCAGTGAGAGTATATAACAGTCTTTTGGCCTTTTTAGAGGACTGTGTGGCTCTCATGGCTTTTTTTGCCACTTGATACCACACACAAATCCTTTTGATGATCATGTACTGTAACAGCTGGTTTTGCCCTTTCTTCCTTTGGGAGCATGTCCAGTGTAGTGTTGGGGGACCCTAGGCACTCATGCTACTGAAATCAGAGACGCAGACACAGTATCAGGGTAGTACAAACTGGCCTCAGGCACGTGCGCCCGGCCCCTTTTATTGGCAGGGTCATCTGACTGGTGACGCCTGTGTTGGGTGGGTGTGGAATGCACATGTAAGACCAGCCCTCAGCGGAGTGGCTGGCAGAAACACTAGAACGAGTCCAGCTGGACTCTACATCCAGGACCATCACATGAAGGCAATTTATGTTATCGCTGATCAACTGAGGGGTGACTGGGTTATAGAACTCTACTTCCCTGTATGTATGATCTCTGCAGTTCCTTGTCCTTTCACACTTAAGGACGGTGTTACTTGCTCAGCATTGCTGCTTTGGCTCACACCTGATGGGGGGCGGATGGATGTGCAACCTCTCTTCCCTTTTAATGCACGCCTTAGGGGTATTTTGGATTTTTTAATTTCATTTTTCCTCCTAGGACCCACTTTCAATTGTGGGGTGTTCACCATTTCTTCATCCCCTGCCTTTGGAGGCTTATGTGTATTTGCAGTTGATTTCCTAAATATTGGATATAGCCATTTGTCCTCACTGCCTTTCTGTAGGTTCTGAAAAAAGATTATTTAGATTGTAACTCTCTTCTTCATCCTCCTTCCCTGCAATCAAACCTCATATTTACCTCTTTTTTTTGCCGACCACTTTTGAACTTTGCACTGGCTTATTGACTGCTTATTGCATATTGATCACGTAGAGTTCTTGAGATTCCTATGCATGACACTGGTTCGTGCTGAAGCAGTGTTTGGCCTTCTTACTGGTCTATCTGTACTCACAAAGGGCTGTAAATACTGAGGTGACGGATTCATGTAGGATTGCAGAGGTTTTTTCTTAACGGTGTATAGACTACTGTAGACGGAAGGACTTTGACGTTTCAAGGGCTGGCTATTCAGGAGCTGATACATGTATTACCCCCTTGTATTTGACTTGCTGGAGTTTTTTGGTCCTACTGGCAACAGCATGTTGTACAAGGGAAGTGGTTTTGGAGGGATTAGAACACACTCCTGAATGTCTGTGATAGTTATGTCTTTGCAAACGTGCAATATCCGCTGTGCACAATCAGGCACAGAGAGGTGATTCAAATGTTGTTAAAGTCATATGTAAATTGCGGATGAATCACAAACCTTTACCAAGCTGCAGGGTGTAATGGGCTGCCAGCTGAATGGGTAGGGAATGTTCATGGCATGAGCACCTGTCCACCAATCATTCCTCCTCCAGGGATGGCTCTCAAGTATAGTAGTATATCGCAGAGAAAAATTCACTTAGTCCGTAAGAGAGCCAGAGGGGGGCATCAGGTGACCGAATGATCTGATAATGCTAAACAGCAAGCGGAGAGGTGGGCAGCCAAGCAAACAGTGCAAGGCAGCAGGCACAGTCACAGTCAAAATGTAAACCAAATGCAGGACTGGGGCAGGCTAATAATCCAGGTGCCAGGACAGCCTCAAAGTTCTTTGCACATCGATGGATCACACAGCTGTAACCACATGCAATTGCCCAACTTTGTCCCTCAAGGTTTGCAAAAGCCCCCCCACGCTGTACTATGGCCTTGATGCAGTGTTAGTAAGATGATGATAATTTTTATCATTTATTTATTTTTTGAATTTTATATAGCAATGACATGGCCAGAAGGCATCAACGCTCTTTACAACACATGTGTTTGTGGAGTAAAGGGAGCCTGAGGCATTAAGGACTTCATTTTTCAGGGGGCAAGCAGCTGGAACTGGCATTGATGTCATCGCTGTACCTGGAGGGGTATTTGAGTGAGCCAGATCACCTGCAGCACGGGACGTGCGTTTGCAAAGCAAGGGAGCTCTGAGGGACTAAGGGGCATATTTATGCTCTATTTGCACTGAATTAGCGTCATTTTGTTTTACCCTAATTCAGTGCAAAACCAACTCCATATTTTTACTTTGGCGCTAGACCTGTCTAGCACCAAATTTATGGAGTTAAAGTCCTTTTTGGGAAGTGGAAACCTACCTTACCTTAACCAGATACAATGTAACAAATCCAGATCCAGTGAAACAAATGACACTATGGCCTTAACGCCATATTTATACTCCTGTGCAAAAATGGTGCAAGGGAGGGGTCAAGAAATGGGGCAAAGCTTGCTCTGTCCCATATATTAACATCTGGGTCAGGGCAGGCATTAGGGGAACTGTGGGCCTATTTCCATGGTGAAATGCCATGGAATGAGCCCACAGGTGCCCACCCCAGGCCCAAGGGACAACCACCCCCCCAACACAAGAGGGAATGCGGAGGATGGGGGACCCCATCCCAGGTAAGTACAGATAAGTATTTCATTTATTTATTAAAGTGTCATAGGGGGCCCTGAAATGGGCCCCCATACATGGCACAGTGTGCAGTTGCCATGCCCAGGGGACCCTGGTTTCCTCTGCTGGCCATTGGGGTAGTGGGCATGACTCCAGTCTTTTCTAAGACAGGAGTCATGTGGTATGGATGGTTTTATGTCAGAAAATGACTCTAAGCAGGTTATAGTCATTTTTATTTACTCTAACCTGCCCAACGTCATTTTTTGGTGCAAAACCCCCTTCTTCCGTACTGCCAGCAAGACCTGACTAACGTAATTTTTTTACGCTAGGCTACCCTTTGCACCAGCTTGCACCATTCCATAAACATGGTGCCTGGCTGGTGCACAGAAATGGTGCAAACCAGTGCTAAACGTTTTGGTGCAAAACTGAGTTAGTGCAGTTTTGCACCAAAAAGTATAAATCAGGGCCCAAGGGCTTCAACTTCCAGCGGGCAAGCAGCTGGAACAGCTGCCAATGTCATCCCTGTGCCTGGAGGCATATTTTAGTGAGCTGGCTCACCTGCAGTGCTGGATGTGCGTTTGTGGAGCATGGGGACCCTGAGGCACTTAGGACTTCAACTTCCAGCGGGCAATTGGCTGGAACTGCCACTGATGTCATCCCTGTGCCTGGAGGTGTATTTGAGGTGAGCCGGGTCACCACCAGCGCAGGACACGCATTTGTGGAGCAATCGGGCCCTGAGGCACTAAGGACTTCAACTTCCGGCGGGCAAACAGCTAGAACTGCTGCTGACGTCATCCCTGTGCCTGGAGGTATATTTGAATGAGCAAGGTCACCTGCAGCGCGGGTGTGCAGGGGAAGCACCTGGACATGCGCCCGGATGAAGACCAGGCCCATCATCGCCTGGAAGAGGCAGGGCTGGGGCCCCCCCCCCCTTCACATTTGATTTTGGGAGGGTTCTGCCTTCCCATTAGAGTCCATTGGGGGTGAGTGTGTGTCTTTTGGCCTCTTTGTCTTCTTTGTTCCTTTTGGTGGCTTTTGAGTGTTTGGCCCATTATTGCCGGGCTTGTACTGGCCCAAAGGTGTTATTAACCTGAGGAGATATACATCATCATGGTTAACGTAAGTGTTTGTTCAAGGAGCAAATGCCTGCTGCCTCTCCAAAACCCACTACAATAGACAAGATGTTACAAAAGGCGATTGGCATTGTCGCAACTGAAATTGAACTAGTGGAAATACTTTATTCTTTAAGCTGAGGTCTTTCCAGCCCCACTGGAGTTCTACTTGTATCTCCTTGAGGCCATGAGCATGCTAATTGTGATCTCGGGGGGGGGAGTCCATCCATTTGGGTAATGCTGGGGTTGCTGACCAAGGTTCGGGCCATTTTGCAATGATTATGGACTAAAGAACAAGAGAGCAGTTTTTAGTAAATTGAAGAAAACAACATCCAAATCAGTGCAACCCCAAAAAGGTTTGGGGGAGGGAGAGACTACAAGGTCCTGCAATTCTATGATTGCTAATTCTGTTGAGCAAACTATAATGGAAAACACCACTCAGCCAGTGTTGCTGGGTGATGACTCAGTGGGGGTAATCCAAAATATATTGATGACTGTGCTGGCGGTGGAAATCTCCCCTCTGGTAGCATGCTTGGAAAGATTGGAGTTAGCTTATCAAGAAGCTTTAAGTAGGGCCCATATGGCAACCAAGGCAGTCACATCAGTGGGGTCTTAAACGGAAGCCAGCCAGTGGATTTAGCGAAGGGACATTAACTTGTGCTCTGTTGTGAACCCTACTTACAGTAGGAATAAATCAGATTTGAGTAGTCACAATCCACAAACAAAAACTTAGATTGGTTCAATTTACTGGAGGTTTGATGACAGACTTTAAAGACTTGTTTTTTATACCAGTTAGCCCGGTGTGCTAGTTAGACAGGTCACAGGTTCTGAGGGCTGTGATGTATGGGGTGAAGATGTGGGACCACAAGAGGGTTAGTGGTATCCCGAATTCCCCTTGAGTACTCCACTATTATCTTTGAGGTTCGACCTGGGCGTCTGGCCCATTGTTGAACAGGGGTTGAAGCCACTACTCTTTTGGTGAAGAGTATGGGCTACCCCCAAATTAATTTCCTACAGAAAGGGGCTGAAGGAGATTATGGGCCTGCCAGACGCATGTAAATTCCTGTGGCTCCCGTATATTAAAAAAGCATGGAAACGGCTAGTCTGTAGGAGCACCCAGAGGTTGCATGCAAAGCTATATGTTAGAGTGACTTGGCTTGGTCGTATAGGCACTTTAACTTGGCTGCACTTTTGGCTAATTCTGAGCATGGTTTTATGACTGTTAGGCCCATATTTCTGAAAAATGGCGCACAACTGCGCTGATGCAGTTGTGTGTCATGTTTTTTTACCTTGAGCTTAAGCCATTCCCTAACGCCATTTGTGTGCCATATTTAAGAAATGATGCAGGATGGTGCTAAGGAATTGCTATCATCTTAAAAAAGATGCTAGCTGGTGAGGGATGGCTTTGGGGGTAATGGTGCTAGTTGGTAAAAATGACGGTAGGCTGATTAGCAGCAAAAACCTGCTGCTAGTCAGCCAAGCGTAATTTTTTGATGCACAAGCAGCCAACACATAACTCTTGTCTAACTATAGACAGGAGTCATTACCACCACCCCACTGCCCACTACAGGGGACAAGTGCCAGCCAGGGGGCCCCAGGTAAGGAGCTCCCAGTGGTACACTACACACATACACATATACATACCTGCAACTTACCTGTGATGGGCTCCTTCCTCCTGTAGTGTCACTGTGGTGTGGGTGGTAGTGATGCTGGGGGTTGGGGTTGCCATCCTTGTGCACATTCCATGGTGCTACCCCATGGAAATGGGGCTACCAGCACATCAACACCTGGTCTGACCAGGCAATAAATAAAAAGCTAATCTTTAGGCCCGCCTCCTAGTTGCATGTGGTTTCAACGTCAGGAGTTAAATGTGGCACTAGTGGGCTAGCGTCATTTTTAGGAAGGGAACACAGACTTTGTATCTCATTGACTCAAGGTGAGTTGGCGCTTCCTAGAAATGGTGCTAACTCCAATAAATTGATGCTAGATGGGTCTAGCATCAGAATTTAAATATGGAGTTAAGTTAGCGCGCTTTAGCATCAAAATATATGACGCTAAGGCAATGCTAACTCTCCTTAAATATGGGCCCTAGGTCTTTTGATTTTACAGATTATTATGGTTTTGTACATCCAAAGCTAGTGAGAAAGTTGTACGTGCAGTTCAGGCATGGATCTCTTCCCCTCTGTACATTGACCAGTACGTGGGGGAAAGGCGGTAATTCATCAAGCATGACAAGTCCAGCATGTGGTGGTGCTGTTGAAATGGAGGTACACTTTCTATTTTTTTGTGAAGCCATGAATATCCGAGATCAAAATGGCTGGCCACACTATATTAAAACCTAGGTATAGCTCAGCACCCTGTAGTACTAAGAATCTTGAAAACGAATGCACATCAACCGATTGTTTTTTCAGTATCCAGGTATTAGTTTACGTCTTGGTCCATAAGTATGAGATGCCTGTGTTTGATTCTTATGGGTTGTTGGGGTTGTTTTCTTTTTTTTTACTTTTTATCCTTGTATTGTATGTTATTTAAGATTTGAGCAATTGAATATTTTTATGATTGTAGTGAATTGGATTTTTTGTAATAAGCTATTTGATTTATTGATGCACTTTTTTGGCTTTGAGCTGCACCAAAGTTGGCAATGATGATCGTGAAAACATCCACTAACAGGACTACAGTGGGTTACTTAAATAGTGGTTGAATTTGAACTTTTACATCAGTGTATGTATACAGGAGTTACCACAGCAGATAGTTACAGAAAGCTGGAGAAGGACTGATTCATGTATCGTTCTTGTCTGAAGGTGGGGGGCGGGTTCCAGGAGCAGGGATTTGACATTTCTGGAACCCCTAATTGCTCTGGAGATTTTCAGTTTCTGGTTTAGATAGGAGGTTGAGGAGGAGTGCAGCACTCTGTGGGTGATGCAAGCAATTTTGAATTGGGCCTGCGCTTCAATGGGGAGCCATTGGAGGGTTAGCGGGGCAAAGTAAATGTGGTCACATTTCTTAAGTCCTAAGACAAAGCATGCTGAAGCATATAGGGGCATATTTATACTCAGTTTGCGCCGAATTAGCGTCGTTTTTTTCCACGCAAATTCGACGCAAAACTAACTCCATATTTATACTTTGGCGTTAGACGCGTCTAGCGCCAAAGTTCATGGAGTTAGCGTCATTTTTTTGCGTGAACACCTTCCTTGCGTTAATGATATGCAAGGTAGGCGTTCCCGTCTAAAAAAATGACTCCCAGGCATGTGCGTGGTATTTATACTCCCGGGCAAAAATGACGCCCGGGAGTGGGCGGGGCAAAAAAACCCGCATTTGCGCCTCTTTTTAACGCCTGGGTCAGGGCAGGCGATAAGGGACCTGTGGGATCAGAATGAGCCCAGAGGTGCCCCCCCCCCTTCCCCCAGGGACACCCCCTGCCACCCTTGCCCACCCCAAGAGGACACCCAAGGATGGAGGGACCCACCCCAGGGACATTAAGGTAAGTTCAGGTAAGTATTTTTTTTTTTTTGTGTGGCATGGGGGGCCTGAATTGTGCCCCCCTACATGCCACTATGCCCAATGACCATGCCCAGGGGACAGAAGTCCCCTGGGCATGGCCATTAGGCAAGTGGGCATGACTCCTGTCTTTGCTTAGACAGGAGTCATGTTAATGGGGGTTGGGCGTCGTAAAAAATGTCGCAAATCGGGTTAAGGCGATTTTTTTGCCTCAGCCTGACTTGCCCCATTTTTGGACGGCCAAACGCCATTTTTCCCTACGCCGGCGCTGCCTGGTGTACGTCGTTTTTTTTCACGCACACCAGGCAGCGCCGGTCGGCTAACGCCGGCTAACGCCATTCAATAAATATGGCGCCCGCATGGCGCTTCAGAATGGCGTTAGACGGCGCAAAAATTTTTGACGCAAGACTGCGTTAGCGCAGTTTTGCGTCAAAAAGTATAAATATGGCCCATAGTGCTGTTCTCAGTGGGCCTTTTTAAGCTTTGGAAATGCGTGAGAGAAGGGTAATTCCATAATCTAGTCTGGAGAGACTGCACTATTGTTTTGAGGTCTTGTTCCAGAATCAGTTGTATGATGCACCAAAGCAGCCTAAGTTGGTGTTGTGTGCTGATGGCCATAGCTGCTATGTGGCTGCGAAGAGTGAGACAATTGTCCAGGGTGATGTTGAGTGATCTGGCACTTGTGACAATGGCAGGGCAACCTACGAAGGTGAGACTGTTGGTAATCCATTCTTGAACAGGTGTTTTTGCTTTCATAGGTGAGATCAAAAGAAATTCTATTTAAGTTGAATTGAATTTTAAATGGTGGTTTGACATCCAGTTTTGAATTTTTAAGAGTGTATTTGAAAGCAGGGCAACATCCTCCTGGGATAAGATGTTCAAGTATAGTTGGGTATTGTCGGTATATAGGTGGAAGAGAATCCATGAGTTTCTGAGAATCACACATAGTGGTTCTAGGTAGAGGTTGAAGAGGGTTGAGGAGAGGATTGAACCTTGGGGGAGACCTTGTTGAATGCTGACTGGTCTTGAGAATGAGTTACCTATTTTCACAATTTGGAACGGTTGGATAGGTAAGAGGAGAACCAGTTAAGGACCTCACCTCCACATCCCATGCTTAATTCAAGAATATGAAAGAGATCATGATGGTTGACAGTGTTGAATGCGGGTGAAAAATCCAGGAGGACCATGAGGCAGGAGTTGCCAGGTTGAGGATTCTAAGAGAGTCATTGGCTATTTGGAGGATGGCAGTTTCTGTACTGTGACCCTGGTGGAAACCTGATTTGAGAGTGTCTAGAAGGTTGTTTGTTTAGATGTGTGAGGCTAGTTGGGAAACTTTGCAGGGCTCAATGACTGCCTAAAAATGGGAGTGTTGAGACTGGGTGGTAGTTGTTAAGGTTCTCTGTATCAAGAGGTGTTTGTTTTGTAAGAGTGGAGTGATTTGGCCCATTTTTAGCCATTCAGGGAAAAGGCCCTGATTGAGAAAGGAATTGATCAAGATCCATATGGGGAGTAGGTGTGTGGCTATCTTTGTGATAGAGCCTGGGATAGCATCCTGATTATAGGATGAGGGTTTTACTTTGGAGATAGATCATAGTAGGTCCTGCGTGAAGATTGGAGAGAAAGATGACTATGATTGTATTGCTTTGCATGGTAGAGACTTAACCATTTCTAGGGAGCTGTTGATGGGAAGCGAAATATTGATGTCTCTAGCTTTTTTATCAAAGAAATCGGGCCACGGATGGCTTAGGAAGCCAAATTAATAGAGGGGTTAGTAGACTGTGCAATAACGTCAAACAGGCATTCAGTCTATTCTTGCAGAATTTACGAGGGCTCTGATATGGGAGGATTTTGCTCTGAGGATTTGGTCTTTGTATTATTTTCTTACTTTGCAAAGCAAAGGTAAGTATTTTTTTTTTTTTTTTGTGGCATGGGGGGCCTGAATTGTGCCCCCCTACATGCCACTATGCCCAATGACCATGCCCAGGGGACAGAAGTCCCCTGGGCATGGCCATTGGGCAAGTGGGCATGACTCCTGTCTTTGCTTAGACAGGAGTCATGTTAATGGGGGTTGGGCGTCGTAAAAAATGGCGCAAATCGGGTTAAGGCGATTTTTTTGCCTCAGCCTGACTTGCCCCATTTTTGGACGGCCAAACGCCATTTTTCCCTACGCCGGCGCTGCCTGGTGTACGTCGTTTTTTTTCACGCACACCAGGCAGCGCCGGTCGGCTAACGCCGGCTAACGCCGGCTAACGCCATTCAATAAATATGGCGCCCGCATGGCGCTTCAGAATGGCGTTAGACGGCGCAAAAAATTTTGACGCAAGACTGCGTTAGCGCAGTTTTGCGTCAAAAAGTATAAATATGGCCCATAGTGCTGTTCTCAGTGGGCCTTTTTAAGCTTTGGAAATGCGTGAGAGAAGGGTAATTCCATAATCTAGTCTGGAGAGACTGCACTATTGTTTTGAGGTCTTGTTCCAGAATCAGTTGTATGATGCACCAAAGCAGCCTAAGTTGGTGTTGTGTGCTGATGGCCATAGCTGCTATGTGGCTGCGAAGAGTGAGACAATTGTCCAGGGTGATGTTGAGTGATCTGGCACTTGTGACAATGGCAGGGCAACCTACGAAGGTGAGACTGTTGGTAATCCATTCTTGAACAGGTGTTTTTGCTTTCATAGGTGAGATCAAAAGAAATTCTATTTAAGTTGAATTGAATTTTAAATGGTGGTTTGACATCCAGTTTTGAATTTTTAAGAGTGTATTTGAAAGCAGGGCAACATCCTCCTGGGATAAGATGTTCAAGTATAGTTGGGTATTGTCGGTATATAGGTGGAAGAGAATCCATGAGTTTCTGAGAATCACACATAGTGGTTCTAGGTAGAGGTTGAAGAGGGTTGAGGAGAGGATTGAACCTTGGGGGAGACCTTGTTGAACGCTGACTGGTCTTGAGAATGAGTTACCTATTTTCACAATTTGGAACGGTTGGATAGGTAAGAGGAGAACCAGTTAAGGACCTCACCTCCACATCCCATGCTTAATTCAAGAATATGAAAGAGATCATGATGGTTGACAGTGTTGAATGCGGGTGAAAAATCCAGGAGGACCATGAGGCAGGAGTTGCCAGGTTGAGGATTCTAAGAGAGACATTGGCTATTTGGAGGATGGCAGTTTCTGTACTGTGACCCTGGTGGAAACCTGATTTGAGAGTGTCTAGAAGGTTGTTTGTTTAGATGTGTGAGGCTAGTTGGGAAACTTTGCAGGGCTCAATGACTGCCTAAAAATGGGAGTGTTGAGACTGGGTGGTAGTTGTTAAGGTTCTCTGTATCAAGAGGTGTTTGTTTTGTAAGAGTGGAGTGATTTGGCCCATTTTTAGCCATTCAGGGAAAAGGCCCTGATTGAGAAAGGAATTGATCAAGATCCATATGGGGAGTAGGTGTGTGGCTATCTTTGTGATAGAGCCTGGGATAGCATCCTGATTATAGGATGAGGGTTTTACTTTGGAGATAGATCATAGTAGGTCCTGCGTGAAGATTGGAGAGAAAGATGACTATGATTGTATTGCTTTGCATGGTAGAGACTTAACCATTTCTAGGGAGCTGTTGATGGGAAGCGAAATATTGATGTCTCTAGCTTTTTTATCAAAGAAATCGGGCCACGGATGGCTTAGGAAGCCAAATTAATAGAGGGGTTAGTAGACTGTGCAATAACGTCAAACAGGCATTCAGTCTATTCTTGCAGAATTTACGAGGGCTCTGATATGGGAGGATTTTGCTCTGAGGATTTGGTCTTTGTATTATTTTCTTACTTTGCAAAGCAAAGGTAAGTATTATTTTTTTTTTTTTGTGGCATGGGGGGCCTGAATTGTGCCCCCCTACATGCCACTATGCCCAATGACCATGCCCAGGGGACAGAAGTCCCCTGGGCATGGCCATTGGGCAAGTGGGCATGACTCCTGTCTTTGCTTAGACAGGAGTCATGTTAATGGGGGTTGGGCGTCGTAAAAAATGGCGCAAATCGGGTTAAGGCGATTTTTTGGCCTCAGCCTGACTTGCCCCATTTTTGGACGGCCAAACGCCATTTTTCCCTACGCCGGCGCTGCCTGGTGTACGTCGTTTTTTTTCACGCACACCAGGCAGCGCCGGTCGGCTAACGCCGGCTAACGCCATTCAATAAATATGGCGCCCGCATGGCGCTTCAGAATGGTGTTAGACGGCGCAAAAAATTTTGACGCACGACTGCGTTAGCGCAGTTTTGCGTCAAAAAGTATAAATATGGCCCATAGTGCTGTTCTCAGTGGGCCTTTTTAAGCTTTGGAAATGCGTGAGAGAAGGGTAATTCCATAATCTAGTCTGGAGAGACTGCACTATTGTTTTGAGGTCTTGTTCCAGAATCAGTTGTATGATGCACCAAAGCAGCCTAAGTTGGTGTTGTGTGCTGATGGCCATAGCTGCTATGTGGCTGCGAAGAGTGAGACAATTGTCCAGGGTGATGTTGAGTGATCTGGCACTTGTGACAATGGCAGGGCAACCTACGAAGGTGAGACTGTTGGTAATCCATTCTTGAACAGGTGTTTTTGCTTTCATAGGTGAGATCAAAAGAAATTCTATTTAAGTTGAATTGAATTTTAAATGGTGGTTTGACATCCAGTTTTGAATTTTTAAGAGTGTATTTGAAAGCAGGGCAACATCCTCCTGGGATAAGATGTTCAAGTATAGTTGGGTATTGTCGGTATATAGGTGGAAGAGAATCCATGAGTTTCTGAGAATCACACATAGTGGTTCTAGGTAGAGGTTGAAGAGGGTTGAGGAGAGGATTGAACCTTGGGGGAGACCTTGTTGAACGCTGACTGGTCTTGAGAATGAGTTACCTATTTTCACAATTTGGAACGGTTGGATAGGTAAGAGGAGAACCAGTTAAGGACCTCACCTCCACATCCCATGCTTAATTCAAGAATATGAAAGAGATCATGATGGTTGACAGTGTTGAATGCGGGTGAAAAATCCAGGAGGACCATGAGGCAGGAGTTGCCAGGTTGAGGATTCTAAGAGAGTCATCGGCTATTTGGAGGATGGCAGTTTCTGTACTGTGACCCTGGTGGAAACCTGATTTGAGAGTGTCTAGAAGGTTGTTTGTTTAGATGTGTGAGGCTAGTTGGGAAACTTTGCAGGGCTCAATGACTGCCTAAAAATGGGAGTGTTGAGACTGGGTGGTAGTTGTTAAGGTTCTCTGTATCAAGAGGTGTTTGTTTTGTAAGAGTGGAGTGATTTGGCCCATTTTTAGCCATTCAGGGAAAAGGCCCTGATTGAGAAAGGAATTGATCAAGATCCATATGGGGAGTAGGTGTGTGGCTATCTTTGTGATAGAGCCTGGGATAGCATCCTGATTATAGGATGAGGGTTTTACTTTGGAGATAGATCATAGTAGGTCCTGCGTGAAGATTGGAGAGAAAGATGACTATGATTGTATTGCTTTGCATGGTAGAGACTTAACCATTTCTAGGGAGCTGTTGATGGGAAGCGAAATATTGATGTCTCTAGCTTTTTTATCAAAGAAATCGGGCCACGGATGGCTTAGGAAGCCAAATTAATAGAGGGGTTAGTAGACTGTGCAATAACGTCAAACAGGCATTCAGTCTATTATTGCAGAATTTACGAGGGCTCTGATATGGGAGGATTTTGCTCTGAGGATTTGGTCTTTGTATTATTTTCTTACTTTGCAAAGCAAAGGTAAGTATTATTTTTTTTTTTTTGTGGCATGGGGGGCCTGAATTGTGCCCCCCTACATGCCACTATGCCCAATGGCCATGCCCAGGGGACAGAAGTCCCCTGGGCATGGCCATTGGGCAAGTGGGCATGACTCCTGTCTTTGCTTAGACAGGAGTCATGTTAATGGGGGTTGGGCGTCGTAAAAAATGGCGCAAATCGGGTTAAGGCGATTTTTTGGCCTCAGCCTGACTTGCCCCATTTTTGGACGGCCAAACGCCATTTTTCCCTACGCCGGCGCTGCCTGGTGTACGTCGTTTTTTTTCACGCACACCAGGCAGCGCCGGTCGGCTAACGCCGGCTAACGCCATTCAATAAATATGGCGCCCGCATGGCGCTTCAGAATGGCGTTAGACGGCGCAAAATTTTTTGACGCAAGACTGCGTTAGCGCAGTTTTGCGTCAAAAAGTATAAATATGGCCCATAGTGCTGTTCTCAGTGGGCCTTTTTAAGCTTTGGAAATGCGTGAGAGAAGGGTAATTCCATAATCTAGTCTGGAGAGACTGCACTATTGTTTTGAGGTCTTGTTCCAGAATCAGTTGTATGATGCACCAAAGCAGCCTAAGTTGGTGTTGTGTGCTGATGGCCATAGCTGCTATGTGGCTGCGAAGAGTGAGACAATTGTCCAGGGTGATGTTGAGTGATCTGGCACTTGTGACAATGGCAGGGCAACCTACGAAGGTGAGACTGTTGGTAATCCATTCTTGAACAGGTGTTTTTGCTTTCATAGGTGAGATCAAAAGAAATTCTATTTAAGTTGAATTGAATTTTAAATGGTGGTTTGACATCCAGTTTTGAATTTTTAAGAGTGTATTTGAAAGCAGGGCAACATCCTCCTGGGATAAGATGTTCAAGTATAGTTGGGTATTGTCGGTATATAGGTGGAAGAGAATCCATGAGTTTCTGAGAATCACACATAGTGGTTCTAGGTAGAGGTTGAAGAGGGTTGAGGAGAGGATTGAACCTTGGGGGAGACCTTGTTGAACGCTGACTGGTCTTGAGAATGAGTTACCTATTTTCACAATTTGGAACGGTTGGATAGGTAAGAGGAGAACCAGTTAAGGACCTCACCTCCACATCCCATGCTTAATTCAAGAATATGAAAGAGATCATGATGGTTGACAGTGTTGAATGCGGGTGAAAAATCCAGGAGGACCATGAGGCAGGAGTTGCCAGGTTGAGGATTCTAAGAGAGTCATCGGCTATTTGGAGGATGGCAGTTTCTGTACTGTGACCCTGGTGGAAACCTGATTTGAGAGTGTCTAGAAGGTTGTTTGTTTAGATGTGTGAGGCTAGTTGGGAAACTTTGCAGGGCTCAATGACTGCCTAAAAATGGGAGTGTTGAGACTGGGTGGTAGTTGTTAAGGTTCTCTGTATCAAGAGGTGTTTGTTTTGTAAGAGTGGAGTGATTTGGCCCATTTTTAGCCATTCAGGGAAAAGGCCCTGATTGAGAAAGGAATTGATCAAGATCCATATGGGGAGTATGTGTGTGGCTATCTTTGTGATAGAGCCTGGGATAGCATCCTGATTATAGGATGAGGGTTTTACTTTGGAGATAGATCATAGTAGGTCCTGCGTGAAGATTGGAGAGAAAGATGACTATGATTGTATTGCTTTGCATGGTAGAGACTTAACCATTTCTAGGGAGCTGTTGATGGGAAGCGAAATATTGATGTCTCTAGCTTTTTTATCAAAGAAATCGGGCCACGGATGGCTTAGGAAGCCAAATTAATAGAGGGGTTAGTAGACTGTGCAATAACGTCAAACAGGCATTCAGTCTATTATTGCAGAATTTACGAGGGCTCTGATATGGGAGGATTTTGCTCTGAGGATTTGGTCTTTGTATTATTTTCTTACTTTGCAAAGCAAAGGTAAGTATTATTTTTTTTTTTTTGTGGCATGGGGGGCCTGAATTGTGCCCCCCTACATGCCACTATGCCCAATGGCCATGCCCAGGGGACAGAAGTCCCCTGGGCATGGCCATTGGGCAAGTGGGCATGACTCCTGTCTTTGCTTAGACAGGAGTCATGTTAATGGGGGTTGGGCGTCGTAAAAAATGGCGCAAATCGGGTTAAGGCGATTTTTTGGCCTCAGCCTGACTTGCCCCATTTTTGGACGGCCAAACGCCATTTTTCCCTACGCCGGCGCTGCCTGGTGTACGTCGTTTTTTTTCACGCACACCAGGCAGCGCCGGTCGGCTAACGCCGGCTAACGCCATTCAATAAATATGGCGCCCGCATGGCGCTTCAGAATGGCGTTAGACGGCGCAAAATTTTTTGACGCAAGACTGCGTTAGCGCAGTTTTGCGTCAAAAAGTATAAATATGGCCCATAGTGCTGTTCTCAGTGGGCCTTTTTAAGCTTTGGAAATGCGTGAGAGAAGGGTAATTCCATAATCTAGTCTGGAGAGACTGCACTATTGTTTTGAGGTCTTGTTCCAGAATCAGTTGTATGATGCACCAAAGCAGCCTAAGTTGGTGTTGTGTGCTGATGGCCATAGCTGCTATGTGGCTGCGAAGAGTGAGACAATTGTCCAGGGTGATGTTGAGTGATCTGGCACTTGTGACAATGGCAGGGCAACCTACGAAGGTGAGACTGTTGGTAATCCATTCTTGAACAGGTGTTTTTGCTTTCATAGGTGAGATCAAAAGAAATTCTATTTAAGTTGAATTGAATTTTAAATGGTGGTTTGACATCCAGTTTTGAATTTTTAAGAGTGTATTTGAAAGCAGGGCAACATCCTCCTGGGATAAGATGTTCAAGTATAGTTGGGTATTGTCGGTATATAGGTGGAAGAGAATCCATGAGTTTCTGAGAATCACACATAGTGGTTCTAGGTAGAGGTTGAAGAGGGTTGAGGAGAGGATTGAACCTTGGGGGAGACCTTGTTGAACGCTGACTGGTCTTGAGAATGAGTTACCTATTTTCACAATTTGGAACGGTTGGATAGGTAAGAGGAGAACCAGTTAAGGACCTCACCTCCACATCCCATGCTTAATTCAAGAATATGAAAGAGATCATGATGGTTGACAGTGTTGAATGCGGGTGAAAAATCCAGGAGGACCATGAGGCAGGAGTTGCCAGGTTGAGGATTCTAAGAGAGTCATCGGCTATTTGGAGGATGGCAGTTTCTGTACTGTGACCCTGGTGGAAACCTGATTTGAGAGTGTCTAGAAGGTTGTTTGTTTAGATGTGTGAGGCTAGTTGGGAAACTTTGCAGGGCTCAATGACTGCCTAAAAATGGGAGTGTTGAGACTGGGTGGTAGTTGTTAAGGTTCTCTGTATCAAGAGGTGTTTGTTTTGTAAGAGTGGAGTGATTTGGCCCATTTTTAGCCATTCAGGGAAAAGGCCCTGATTGAGAAAGGAATTGATCAAGATCCATATGGGGAGTATGTGTGTGGCTATCTTTGTGATAGAGCCTGGGATAGCATCCTGATTATAGGATGAGGGTTTTACTTTGGAGATAGATCATAGTAGGTCCTGCGTGAAGATTGGAGAGAAAGATGACTATGATTGTATTGCTTTGCATGGTAGAGACTTAACCATTTCTAGGGAGCTGTTGATGGGAAGCGAAATATTGATATCTCTAGCTTTTTTATCAAAGAAATCGGGCCACGGATGGCTTAGGAAGCCAAATTAATAGAGGGGTTAGTAGACTGTGCAATAACGTCAAACAGGCATTCAGTCTATTCTTGCAGAATTTACGAGGGCTCTGATATGGGAGGATTTTGCTCTGAGGATTTGGTCTTTGTATTATTTTCTTACTTTGCAAAGCTTAGTCATACTCAGGAAGGATGGTGCTTTTCTCTATCCTTTCTAGAATTTCCAGATAAGCTTTCCATGTTCAGCTCCTGCATGGAATCGCTTACTGACAAATGTGTACCACTGAAGTGCAAATTATCCAGACTAAAACCCTGTAGGCCCTGGTTCTCTAAAGAGGTTTATGAACATTGAAAGCTTATCAGGAAATACTAGAAAGGATAGAGACAAGCTCCATCCTTCCTGAGTATGAACTTGTTGGTGACTTTGTTGATGTCAAGAAGAGGTCTGTTCACAGTCAGGGTGGGAAAGGCCATGATGGCATGGCTCCTGTATGAAGGCTGGATGTGTCTCTAAACCATATTTTCTCTTTCCTGGGTTTCCCATATGTTTTGGTGTAAGAGCCCATTAGAGAGAAGGGGATCAGCGCATGATCAGGCCAGTCGACTGGAATGGGGTCATATGTTAACATTGACAGAAAGGAGATGCAAGAGAAGGATACGAGAGAATGAGAAGCTGGGGTGGTCAGTCTGTAACCAGACAAAGAGGGTGGGTGGTGCAGAGCAGCTGAAGGTGAATGGTGGAAGGTAGAAGAAAGGGTGTGAGGATAGAGCCAGTTGTCAAGGGGAGAAAAAGGGAGAGTAGTGGCTAAACAGTGGGAAGACTGCACCGGGCCTGTGCTGGCTGCTTCCGCACACCGTAGCTCACCATTCCAAAGAGGCTGCCCTAACACAAAGCAACCTCCTCTTCCAGTGACAGGGGCTCTGCAGCACTGAGACTATTATGTGGGGGTCATTAGGCATGACTGGATGAATGAGTGTAAGCCCAGACAAATCCCAGGCTGGCAGCCACTGCTCTTCATCTTTGCAGCCTCTCCGTAGAAATCCTTGGAACCTCAAGGCTGTAGCTCCACTTCGCTCATCTTGTTGGGTCTGCTTCCTGGAATGATGGCCATGGCTCACAGCTCCTCCTCCACCTCAGGCTCAGTCAGGGTCCACTGCAGGGCTTTAGGCTCAGGGCTCTGTGCACCAGGGCTAACCACGCAAGAAAGGGTAGTACCAACAGGGGAGCTACCCAGGCAGGCCAACCAGCATTAAAAGAGTTGGAGTACTGAGAAGTATTGGTACGTCGGAAAGTGGCAGAAAACTCTGGCAGTCAAGATTGACCATTGGGCCACCCTGTCACAAAACCACTGGGCCACAAAAGCATCTCAGGTCACATCTTTTGCAGGAGACAGGAACCAGACAGAGGCAGAACAGGAACAAAGCAAGGCCAAAAATATACATAACTTCAGATTTGACCTTAGGGTCTCTAAGTTTGCTGAATTCTTCACTTCCTCCTTTCTTGCATCTATGTTATCCCCTTTCATCATCAGAACAGCTGTGTTTTTTGTTATTTTTGTTCTAAAAATTAAGACATTGACAAATCCTTTCGTAAGCCAACTCTGGATATCCATATCCTCTCAATTGGTGAGCCCTGGCCACAACATCTTATCGACATTTATAGTTTGTTCTTTTGTCAAACATCCACCTGCAGGGATAGGGCCCGTATGTGCTTTTTCCTTCATCATCGACTTGACAAATTAGTACACCACTCCGCAGTCATCGTTCATGACCATAACACGTTGTCATGTGAAAAATACCCATCATTGGATAAAGATCATCAAATTCTACTGGATTACTCATAAAAATGTCAGCAACAGTATGGAAAACACCTTAATCACATACAATTGGCAGGATAGGCTGGTCTTCAAGCTGAGAACACACATTTTGGAAACTTTTTAGAACTGTGTATACTGTTGTATAGTTTGTGACTGGAGATGGTATTACTGGTAGAAACCCAACCTTCTTCAGTGGGATGGTATTCTGGTAGATTAGAGCATGAATTTCAGGCTACGGAAGAACTTGCTTTTGTTCATCCTTCTGTCCGCACCAAATAAGTGATATGATAAAATTCAGTTAAATCAGCTTTGCCAACCACAGCATCAGGTAGAAAAAGATCCTTGCCATTTCTGTGTTTCCAGCAGCTACTTCATTGGTGCAGCCTTGAAAATGCACCATGGTAATATCATGTGTGCTGGAAGTTCTAGACAAAGAAGAGCTGTCTCCAAAATCAAAATTACCAGGAGCAGCAATTGTTAAGCTGGTAAAGCTGCTAACAAGTTCCTACTCCATACTATGGGCCTGATCACAACTTTGGAGGAGGTGTTAATCCGTCCCAAATGTGACGGATATACCACCAGCCGTATTACGAGTTCCATAGGATATAATGGACTCGTAATACGGCTGGTGGTATATCCGTCACTTTTGGGACGGATTAACACCTTCCTCCAAAGTTGTAATCAGGCCCTATGTCATTGTAACTTGTTGATACAATATTCCTATTCATTGAAGTAATCAGATCTTTACTTTTACAATTGTCATAGATTGTGTGGGCAGTCATCATGTATAGCAGAGTTTTCTTTTTGCCGTGATGTAATTCATAAAACATGATTTGGAAAAGACAGTATATTTGCACAGCATAAGCCTGTCGGTTCATGGGATTGTCTTCGACTTCTTCACTGATATCTTTAAGGCCATCAGCAATGTTGTTGGCTTCTGTTCCAAACTCAAGAAGTTTAGCTTGTAACAGATATCAAACAATGATGTAAGAAATGTTAAGAGAACATCAGCCATTCTTGATGACTCCCATGATTTGCGGAGCTCTGGGCCATCACAACATTTTTCTTTAAGTACAAAATCTAAATCTTTCAAGACATTTCCTAAAGTGGTTCCTGGTGATTTTACTGCATTCTGCGATCTTATTTTGGCAGTCAGAAATTCAGGAGTCAAACAGCTGAGAACATTATAAGTGGCTTGTTCTTTTTGTTACCCTGACAAAAATGAATTATGTCGGGCGTGGTCTGGCCACGAAGAAAGATGGCCTCCTAACTCAGGAGCTCCACCCCGCCTCGGGGAGGCGGCGGGGGCTCCGCGGCCACCGTAAGCAGGTTTATACTACCTCCGGAGGCCTCCTGAATGCATTAAGCCCTGATCCCTGAGGGGAGGCTCGAAAAAAAATAGCCGGGGAGACTGCTGCGTGCCTCGGCAGTAAAGGCCTTGCTGGGGGGCGGAGTCGCGTCTCCCGAGGCCGGAGCTGATCGGCCCGACAGGGACGGAGACGATGGCTTGCATGCCCCATTACCACTGGATAGTAGCGCTGTGCTACTCAACTGGATGTCGTGCCCCCCCCATCTCCAGAGAGCAGAGGCCAGCAGTGGGAGAGGGGTAGGTGCCCGCCCTCTCGGGGGAAAACGAGGCGATGGGACACTGGCATAACCCAGCATCGACTACCCCTCCCGGCTGCCCAATCATCAGAGTGACCGCAAGGACCCTGGTACCAATAGGGCCCCTATCTAGGAAGGGGACGCCTAGGAGAACATACTTATGAACATTGCAACTTGGCTGTAATACAGGGGAGGGCGTCCCTGGGACGAGATCACCCGCCCTCTCTCTAACAGCCTTCAGTGCCCCAAACGACGAGCAGCCCTACAGCGGCGAGTCCCGTCCAACGGCACAAGTAAGAAAAGGCTTTTGATATTCCATCTTTTATCTTTTCGAGATACCTCCCCCAGGGCTTCCCCACTACAGTCATTCAACACCAACGAGTGGGTCCTGCTCCATTGCCATTCCATGGTCCACAAGGGAACGTCATAACTGCCCGACAATAGTACCACCTCATCACCAAGTCCATATAACCTCGCCGGATTTACGCCTGTATCGCCATCTCCACCCACGCCCCTCGCCACAACTCGCCTAACCGGCGATACAGGAAAACCATTGCATACAATAGTGGTCATCAGCTCCGCACAACCAAAAACAAGAAAGGCGGGGGGACCGAGCGCCGACTTGCCCACGCATCACCACCCTCACCAGCCCCGAGAAGTAAGAAGTAATAAAAAAGGGTCTCAGACTTAATAGGGCTCCTCCTACAGGCTGGCACTGAGATGCCCGGTGGCAAGTCAGGACACAAACCGACACGACAACTGCTATTTTCAGAGGCGCTCCAACATAAGCGCCCTAATTCCCCAATAGTGTGACCCCATGCATCCTCAATCCCAGTCCAGCCTTCCACGATGTCCGATAAGGAACAGTCTACAACCATGGAACGGATACTACAGGAGATCACAGCGGTCAGCCGCCAAATAGAGGGGATGGACGCTTCCAAATCCTCCCTGAACCTGGAGACCAAATCCATGCGATCAGACATTGCAGGATTCCAATCTAGGGTGGCAGGATTGGAACACAGCCTGGGGACCCTGAAAACCCACGTGGCCACAGCCCAGGACAGGGATCAGGACATTCTTTATCCTCGGAGCAAAATAACAGACCTGGAAGACAGAAGCCGAAGAGCTAATATCTGCCTTTTCGGAATTCCGGAAAATGAAGAGGGACCAGATGTACAGGCCTTCCTTGGCACTATTCTCCCCAAGCTGACTTCGCTGTCCTTCGACCCACCACTGGAATTCCAGCGAGCACACAGAGTAGGCCCGAAATGCCCCAATGGGGCCTCAAGACCTTGCCTGATCATTGCATGTCTACTACGCCATACCCAGACCCGTCAACTCCTCCAAGTAAACAAAATCACGGACCCTTCCGGATAGACAAATATGAAATCCGCATAACAGCCGACGACTCCAAAGACACCAATGAACTCAGAAAGGCCTTTTTGGCTTTAAGACCCCGACTCCATCAGCTGGAGATGAAATACGGCCTCTTCGACCCAGCGAGAATGTAGGTCACCAAGAATGGGGTATCTAAAGACTTCTACAACCGCGAGGACTTGAGACTCTTTTTGGACTCCTTCCAGCATCAACCCATGGATTCTACCACTTCGACCCAACCACAAGACATTTCGGGAGATGACAGCTACATCCCTCCCCCAGGACCAGAGAGGGGAGGCATAGAACGGCATGACCCTGACAACTGCCCTAGAGGCAGGGACCTGGAGAGACTAATCAGGTCACACGACGACAGGGGCCAGGTCTTACACGCCGTGGCACTCCATACCCAGCTCTCGGAGAGGGACAAATCCCGCTCGCCCCTAAAACCGGCATCCACACCCCCATGAGACGGTGATCTGACATATCGACCATTTGATACAACCGCGAGAGCCTCGGAGCACGATTGTCGCCAACGGATGAGTATTTACCCGGACTTTGCATTTACATTTTCTTCACTGTTGTTGATGACGTTACTAACAAGTAGCTGACATGTTTCCATCCCTACAATGCAATGTTATACAATGTAATGACGTAATGCAAGTTATCCCTAGCTCAACCCCGTGCACACATTATTTGCATTCCCGCCAGACCTTGTTGTAGACACCCACTGTTTACGCATAGGACAGGTTTATGCCCTATGCTGATGCTGCTAATGTGTAGTTAATATGTCCCTACCCCTTTAATGCATGGTAAAACGATGCAATAACGCAACAGAAGTTATCTCTAGCCTATCGTCGAGGTAATTTGCCTGTATTTAGATTAAGAATCTGTTGACACCCACTGTTTACACATAGGCCAAGGATATGCCTTATAACTCAATGCCCTACATGCAATATTCTGAAACTATGATATGATATCCTGATGATATTAGGTCACAGAGATGTTATCTATGACTGGTGATAAATATGCATATACATGTATGTACACTTTAAAGCCTTTCCCTGGCCCACTGCTGATCTATCCCCCCTGCTCCTCTCCTCTCCCCTCCTTTCCCACCCCTGCCCCTTCCCCTATTCCTCACCACCCCCTTTTCCCCCCTATCCATCCACTCCCACCTATTCTCTCCCCCCTCCTATCAAACCGTCCCTATAATATAGGACCCTACATGACAGGGACAAATAGACACAGCGGTTCCCTTTCCCACCACTAGGGGTACATAAACAATATTAGCCCTCATCTGATATCAGTATGACCCCCTATATACGACCGCACCCTCCCCCCCTTTGCCATAACATAAGATGTTATTCTGTCAATAATCATTGATGCTCTATATCCCCTCCTCTGCTTCAACTCTCTCTCCCCTCCCACCCCCTTCCCCCTCCACTCAGGATAATCACTCACTTTACAACAACTCTCTCCTAAGCTTCCCCGCGACAAACCCATAACACCACTCCTCCCTCCGTAGACAGAGAAATCCTTAACAAGTGACGACGGCGGCCGCCCCTCTCCCCCCTCGCCCCTCCGGACGGGACCTGGTCATTGGCGCTGAGACCTTCTATAGGAACTGGACCAGCAGTCTACAGATCTATCCCCCAGGGGACATCGCTCCCCTAGCTTTTCAGCCTAGCTCCTCTCTCCTTACTCCTCCCCTCCCCTCTTCCCCTCCCCTACTCACCTTCTCCTCTCCTGATTGCATTTCCCACTCTGCTTTCTACCCTACTTCTCCACGCTAACCACCTCCTCCTTCCTCTCTCCACCTTCTCTTCTATCCCCCCTCTTCTCCCTCTCTCAATCCCATCTATCCTCCTTTTCTTTTCTTTTTTGTCTGAAGGACCACTCGACGTCCACCAGCTATTCCCCCCCAAACCATTGCGCTGCCAAAAACATTACCCCCTGCCCCGACGATAGAGGTAGCCCTCTTCAATACCCTCTGAACTGCTGAGAAATTATCCTGGTATCCAGCATGTCGGGAGCTACCCCTCGTACGACGCACCCGCTACGAATCATTTCCTGGAATGTACACGGCATGACGAATTACATCGAACGGTAGACTGGAAACTTGCCCGGGTTGCCATATTAGACAGGACGGGCCCCATCGATACGGGTAACAATCACGACAGGGCACTGCTGACGGACTTAACCACTGATGCAGGCTTAGTTGATTATTGGAGACTGATACATCCAAAGGACAAGGAATACACCTTCCTATCGCCTGTCCACGGCACACAATCTCGCCTGGACTATTTTCTCGTGTCCCACACCGTAATTCCCCAACTCCAAGACACCAGTATACTTGATAGCAGACTTTCAGACCACTCCCCCATTCTGCTTCCGATCCAGGCGGGCATCACCACCCTTGGTCGCAAGCCATGGCGCTTCACGGTGTACAGATACCGTTCCCCCAAGGGAAATAACACATGGCCCATAACACCGGCACTGTGGCCTCCAAACGTGTTCTAAGGGCAGTGGCGAAGGCAACCCTGAGAGGCAACATGATGCGCGACGCAGCATTGACTAATAGGGATAGGACGACCCGCCAACGAACCCTTGAAGACGATATCCAGAGCCTCACCAGACAATACACCGCCCAGCCGTCTTTCGCATTACGTTGCTCCCTCGAACAAGCCCGAATGGCACACAACGAGCTTTACACCTCGCAGGCGGAATACGCACTGCAAAGACTACGTAGCCACCACTACGAATAAGGTGAGAAGGCAGGACGACTCCTGGCGGCACAACTCCGACAGAGAGAAGCTGCCTCTGCTATCCCAGCCATGACGTCCCCCTTGGGAGCAGTACTAACCCACCCACAGGACACAGTAAATGAATTTGCAGCCTTTTACCAACATCTTTATACCCCTAAAACAACGGCTAGCAATGCGCAATTCGAGGCCTTTCTCACCACGGCCAACCTACCCTGTCTCTCGGAGGCGGGCCAGGCTCTCCTGGAGGGGGACATAAGCAGGGAAGAAATAGTGCAAGCCATCACAAATCTCCCCTACCACAAATCTCCAGGCGAGGATGGCTTCCCTGCTGAATTCTATAGGTGGTCAGGGGAAGAGGCAGTCACCACAGTGCATGAGACTCTCGCGGAGGCATGTCAAGAGGGCTCCCTAGGCACACTGTCCAACAAGGCTACGATTGTTGTCATACCTAAACCAAGTAGAGATCCCCTACTCTGTGGCAGCTATCACCCTATTTCCCTCCTGAACGGAGAAGTCAAACTTCTGGCTAGTGTCCTAGCGGCACGCTTACATATAGTGATACCGTCCTTGATCCATAACACCCAGGTAGGGTTCGTACCGGGACTCACCTCCAGAAACCATATGCGCACTCTTTGTCATACCCTATACGAATCACTAAACATGCCAGAGGAAGCCCTGGCCCTGTCCCTTGACACAGAAAAGGCGTTTGACCACATCGAATGGCCCTATCTGTTCGCTACTATGATACACTTCGGCCTCAGAGAACAATTTATCTCTAAAGTCCGGTTATTGTATGGTCATCCTACGGCGCAGGTTAACTGTGGGGGTTTCCTATCAGACCCGTTCCCTATTGGAAGAGGTACGAGGCAGGGTTGCCCCTTGTCACCACTCTTGTTTCTGCTAGCAATGGAACCTCTGGCAGCCACCATACGAAACTCCCAGCAGATACAAGGTATCCCTTTAACAGGGGGCACCTCCAAAATCTATCTCTATGCTGAAGATATCTTGCTAACCCTGTTTGACGTAGAAAGATCACTACCATTGTTGCTCTCAATCATAGAGGGGTTTGCGTCACTATCTGGATACCGGTAAACTGGGACAAGAGCGAATCACTGCCCCTCTCACGAATAACGACGAGGGCCGCAATCCACGGTCTCCCATTCAAATGGACTCCGACACGCCTTAAATATTTGGGAACACTTGTCAACCGGGGTCTGGAGCACATCGTTACGGATAATCTAGACCCTCTTTTATCCTGGATGAAACAGGACTTCGCTAAATGGTCGTTATTGGCCCTTTCGATGTGGGGCAAGACACAGACGGTGAGGATTGTTACCCTCCTGCGCTTTACGTATATACTGGGCATGCTTCCCCTGCGTGTGCCCCTTACCTTGCTCCGGATGATTGACACCTCAATAAGAACTTTTGTTTGGGGCTCTACACGCCCGAGGCTGACACCAGCAAGAATACTGGCACAACGATCCTGCGGAGGTTTAGGACTCCCTTCAGTGGAACAATACTCACTAGCCCTACAGCTATCGCAAATTGGCATATTTACTTCCCGGAACTCTGGATCCCTCCCAGTGGGTAGCCACAGAGAAACTCTTACGGGACCAGCGCGAAGGACTAGGAGAGATATATACTGACCACCCCCAACTGCCCAATCCTGTCCTTACGGCAACAAAGGCGGCGTGGCACAGGGCTTCTCGTCTCCTGGGTGTACATCCCCTCTTACACACCCAAGCCCCTATAGAGGGTAACAAAAACATTAAAATAGGGGGAAGTACCCTAAAATGGCCCCAATGGAACAATGCCGGCATCCGCTACGTAGCCCAAATCATAGATGGCGATCGGCTCCGACCCTTTGATAATTTAAGGGAAGAGTTTGATATACATGATTGCTAAGAATGGCGATACCTACAGCTCAAGCACTGCCTACATAAAGTACTAGCATCCCTCTCATGGGAGGTCAAGGCCTCGCCAATTGTCGCCAATTGCCAGACATGGGAGAGGGGTGATGGCCGGCTTATACGGAGTGCTAGTAAATCACCTTTACTTGCAACCCCTTCTTGAAAGATTGTGCCGCACTGGCAAAACTGGCTTGGGACTACCTATACCGAGAAGGACTAGTCGGACATCCTGGAGGCCCTTGATAGAGGTACTTGTGAGGCCCGACTGAAGTTTTGCCTATTTAAAATCCTCCAGGACTGGTACTGGACCCCCATGAAACTCTTCGGGAGGGCCTTATACCACATGCGAACTGCTGGCGATGCGCAGATTCTTACTGCAACTTATTACACATCCTGTGCCACTGTCCATCGATACAATCCTTACGGGACGCTGTGCGCCATACCTTGGTGGACTACCTTCAGATACCGCATCCGATACCACCGTCACTTATTCTCCTCCACGACATGTGCCCGTACCCCCCGCCACGATCACAGCAGAGATTGACACACACGTCAATCGCCCCAGCCAAAATCTGCATACTTCGACACTGGAGATCCAGCACCACCCCAACTCCGGCAGAATGGATGACTGCTATGATCCAAACCGCTACTCATGAACGGGTAATCTTCAAGATCAGGTGGCCTTGTTTACAGAAGTCTGGAGTCCCATCCTGAGAGGACCATAATTGACAAAAAAAATCCTCCCCTCCCTTACAATTATCACCTCTTTCATATATACCTTCCCCTCCCGCATTATTCTAGCTGGTGGACAGTCAACAGATTTCAACTATGTCCCCCCCTTCTTTTCTTTCCTTCCCTTCTTCTTGTTCCGTATGTCTTGCCTCACCCATCCCCATTCTTACTCCCCACGCAAATACATTCCTCCTTTCTCCCTGACTCCTAGTTCACCCATCCCGGACACGACCCCTCAACCCCACAATGCTTCAATTTTTGTCAGTAGCCCTGCCTTTCCCAACTTCCTCCCCCAGGTCGTAATAACCTCCCCCTCTTCTCCATCTATCCTCTCTCGATGCAATTTACATTAATCAGAACTATTAGACTCGTTCCCAAGAGCTTAAAACTGTTAAGGACACCCACGCAGATATTCCTCGAACTCTCCTCCCCTACCCCACACTTAATACCTTGGACCTCGTGACTCACATTATAAGTAAACATATACATACTTATACATGGCCTCACATGATACTTCACACTATGAAGGGAATCATCAACATACTCTCCTAGTCACCCTGGTGCGCTGACCTAACTCCCCCCTCCTCACCCACCCTAACCCCCAACCCCCACCCCCTTTTTTATTTTTTATTCTCTTCTCTTCTCCCTCTTTCCCTCTCTTCTTTCTCCCTCACTCACCCCCTTCCCCAATATTCCCTCCCACTTCTACCCTTCTACCTATCTCTACTTCACTCCTGACCTTATATCCTGCTGTTCAGATTATCTTTTGGTTGAACTCACTCATGTGTTAACCGTGAAGTTAGTCTTTGTCATGAAACATATGGGCGATGCCATACAATATGTTCTGTATCATCCTTCAATTTCCAATAAAAGTAAAAACAAAATGAATTATGTCATTGTAAAATCTCACCAGAAAGTGTGAATCTGTAGCCAGCACTCAAGAGTGGCTTTAAAACTTCATTAGCTTTTTCAAAGAGTGTAATCTGAAGGCGGGTGGTTTCGTTGCTGCTGGGAGCTCATTGCACATTAATATTTTGGCATAGGACACAGTTTTCTTGTTGAAAAAGTCCTCAGATTTTGTAGTTAGCTACACTCTGTCAGGAGGTAATGATCATCTGCTTCCACCTGCTTTGCACATGTTTACGAATTAGAATCAACAGAAAACCTGAACAAAAACAATATTAAAATAAATTACCAATATGATGGCTAAAACTCATCATTATAGAGCCGCCAGTATGGAAACTGATCGGAAGTGTTGCTCTGATGAGTTACTTTTTGTCTCTATAAGACTACTAGACCCCAAAACCTATATTTTGACACTAAAGTGAACTATATAGATCAATGATTCATGAAATATTCCACCATCACTGAAACACATCTGCCATTTAAAAAAATGTTGACCAGAAAAAATCTGCCCAGATTAGCAATGTCTAAACAAGCTAATTTACTTCTCTAATTATAATAAAAAAATAGTAAATAAAAAAAACCTCTGGAAAACGTTTTTTATAGAGTATATCAAGGGTATGTGCTTTGTCAGATATTGTCCATAAAAAAGACTTTCTGTCTATGCACACCTAGTTAAATAGTTACCTCTCTTAAACCTTTCAATTTTTTTACATTAGATTGTGCCTTAAACCACCTAAAGACAAGAAGAGCCCCATCACTGTACCTTGTAATGGGGATAAGTGGCTGAAATTCCATGACGAAAGTCTCCTGAGGGTTGCAATGTTCCTCTTGCAAATAAGCGTTTTATTGTCATAGTACACAGGTGCTAATTTGCATGGACATGTATGAGTACTCAAGTAGTACTCATGTAGAACTACTTAGGGAAACTTAAGGACCTTTGTGAAATGACTCCAAAACATCTAAAATGTAATATTCAGGTAATGTTCATATACAATAAGTACACATAAAGAACAGCACCTTCTTTGCACGTCTGCTAGTAGGGAGTTGGACATTCATGGCCTCATTTACAAGGAAATAACACAACGTGGGGGGGGGGGTAAGCCAGCACTGCATAGTTTTGAAAGTGCAGAGATGCATTGTATTTAAAGAAATACAACACATCCCTGTATTCTTCTCATCGCTGGTGCACATACTGCTGCCTAGCGTGAACACAGACACCTTTGCACCATGGTGCAAAGGTGCCCACATTGCAGGGCTAAATGTTTATTTGCAAAAAGGGACAAAATCCTGTACATAAACAATCGTTAATGGAGTTTTCCTCTTTCTATGTATGCTGCATTCCTCAGCACACAGAAAGAGAAAAAACACGGAGAAATTATGTTATTTCTCCCCATAGTACCACTTTAATGCCACCTCTGAGGTGACAAATTAATCAGACGCATTAGCAGCCTTGTATATCTGGAAATGCGTCTTATGAGTGTTGTGTGGAAACACCTACAGCAACACCGATGGAATGCCTATTTCACATAGAGTTATGCGTGAAAGGGGGCCATATTTACAATGCCATGAAAAGCCAAGCAGGGTGGTTTTGGGCGGCCTTGAACATATGGGACGGTCACAATGTGCCTCTGGAGCGTTAAAAAAATGGCAAATCAGTAGCGCAGTGTGCCACTAGGGCCTTGTAAATGAGGCCTTAAGGGCCTTATTTATGAAGTAGTTGTATTGCTTTTGCACCAGGCAAAGGAGTGCAAGCGTGACGCAACTGCTATATATGACTAATCAACCCACGCAAGGCCACCTTGCGTGGCCCTGAGTGGCTTGATAAATCCAGAGTAACGCAACACAGTGGATATCGCTGCACTGTATTACCCT
The DNA here is from genome assembly GCF_031143425.1 of Pleurodeles waltl. Classification (NCBI taxonomy): domain Eukaryota; kingdom Metazoa; phylum Chordata; class Amphibia; order Caudata; family Salamandridae; genus Pleurodeles; species Pleurodeles waltl. Next base: position 1,386,129,964 of record NC_090444.1, read on the forward strand.
GCCCCAGGGAGGCATTCCATTGTGGTGCATGGGTGTTCCCATGCAACACCCATGAAATTTGATGCATTCCCAGATTTACCATAAGTGGTTGACCTGGTATTGCCCCAGCGGTGCTACACTTCCCCAGGTGAGGTGTAACAAGGAGAAATATCTTTATTTACAGTAGTTTGTTCCACTTTCTATTTGTGCTGCATCCTGCAGCAATCATTGAAAGAGGAAAATGCCACTTTTTGTGCATGAAGGTGCCCATTCCTGTGCACAAACAATCCTGCTTACAACGCAGGCACCCTTCCCCCATAGTGCAAGAGTGCCTGCAGTGCAGCTAGGCAGCACACTGTGCGCCAACGCTGGGTAAAGGCAGGAATGTGTTGCATTATTTTAAATATGACACTTTCCTGCCCTTTCCCTGTCACGCAGCACAGAGGAGCAAGATGGCTTGCTGTGCTGCGCTCCGTCACATATACATAAATCTGTTCCTAAAGGAATTGTCTACTAGGGCATTTGTGAGTATGGGATGTAGTGCTCATTTTGTACTACTCTCTGTACTCATAAATGCGTTTTGTGAAGCAGCCCCATAGTCTCTTGTACGGTAACAGTCAGAGCATGCCACCTTAGTATCCTTGTTGCCCCGCACCACTCAAAATGATTCAAGCAGCCAAAATCTGGCCTATATGGCAATCAGGCATTGCCTGATGGGCTGGTCTGACAGGTCATTGTGCTGGCTTTCTTTGGCTGTTTGTCAGACACTTTTATGTTCTGGTAGTCCTGTGTTTAACTTTGATTTCCCTGATACTAAAACAAACATTGCCTGCAGCATACTCAGACCCATGCAATCTTCAATGCCTTGCAAAACATTTATAAAGTGTGTTTTACACCTTCTGAACTGCCCCAATTTGCATAAATGTGCCACTGTTTTAACTTGGTAATTTACTAATGGGGGCACTTTTATTTTGCTGCCCAATCCTATTTCCTGCCCCAGTCTGACCCTGCCAGTAGATAAGGTGAAGTAATTAGAGTTTGTGACCCTAAGCTAAGGGCGATACCCCATGCCAGAAGGGGTTAGATCCTCAAGACCACTGTAGACTTGTGGTGAAATGGAGCTCATCAGCAACTCTTATCAGTCCCCCCAGACAAACTATACCTTTAAACAGCAGCAGTTCTTTCCATTCACAGATGTTACATGAACTTGTCCATTATTCTTTTTTTGGCTCTTAACAATTGTACTAATGGGCTACCAGGAGAACAGTGACACTAGTGAGGTGACTTTTCCTTCTGTTTTTTCCCTTCTTCTTTCTCTTCCTTGTCATTCCTAGAATCACCTTTGTTCTTTTAGGCAAGCCTTTCACCTTCTTCTGAATCTCATAGCTAATATGTGCTGACCAAAGTCCAAGCAGCAAAGTATGGATGAGTGGTTTATTTCTTATTCGCTTAATCTTTTAGTGAGTTGTGGAGTGATTCTAAAGTAGAGGGAGTTCCCATAGTCCAGTCAGCCGATGATCAGTGCCTGGGTGACAGGTCTCCAGGTGCTTAGTTGGGGCCACCTGAAGTCTTTTTTAAGGAGCTTTTGAGGAGCTTGAGGGTCAGGAGGCAGATGCAGGCGACAGTGATTGTCAATCATGATCCTTCAGAGTCTGATGGGGTGGGTGTTGTTTTCTAGTTCTATGGGTCACCAGGGCCAGAGAAAGGTGTCTCTTTTTTAACGAGGACCACTTCCGTCTTATCAGAGTTGAGGTTCAGTTGGTCCTGATATAGTTTGCTACTTTGGACATGCAGTTGGTGAAATTCAACTGGATATTTGAGGTGTCAGAGAGGTAGAGGATGATCTGTGTGTCCTCGGTATAGAATATGATGTTGAGTCTGTGGGATCATATGAAATTGGTGAGTGGGGCCATGTAGATGTTGAAGAGTGTTGGGCTAAGGAAGGAGGCCATTGAGATGCAGAAGATCAGGTTGGAGGCAGAGGACAATTATGGGGCCAGAATTATAGATTGTGTGTGATTTGTGAGAAAGGAGCTCATCCAGTGGAGGCTGAATCCTCATATTTGGGTCTCCTGGAGGCATTGGATGAGGAGGGAAGGAAGACAGTGTTGAAGGTGGCTGATAGGTCAAGTATCATGGGTACTGCTGTGCCCTCCTTGCCCATGATAGGAAGAATGCCATATGTGGTGGTGATGAGGCTTGTCTTGGTGCTGTGTATTAGTCAGAATGCTAATTTGGAGGGGTCCAGAAGGTAGTTGGAGTTGAGGTGGTCAGACAGTTGAAGGTTGATTAGTTTTACCAAGACATTGCCAAGTAGGGAGTGAGAGAGATGGATCAGTAATGTGAGAGAGTCTTCAGGTCAGTGAGGATTATTAAGAGGTGTAAGATGGTGGTATGTTTACAAGAGTCTGAGAAGGTGGCTGTGGGGAGAGAGTTGTTGAGGTTTGGTGTGAGTTTGGTGCAGATGGAGTTGAGTCATTTGTTGAAGACGAAATAGGGGCATGGGTCCAGAGGTACACATCGTGGTGGTGGTTTCCTGAGGGATGATGGTCTGTCATCATGTCAGTGTACTTTCTCGAGTGTGCTTCAGAGTGGAGGGATGCAAGCATGACATTATCTGGTTGGAGTGTAAATTTGCTTTGATTTATTGCTGAAGTATAGGGAGAGTGGATTCAGAATTCCTGTGACGGGTGATGGTTGTGAAGTTTGTGGTGGGGAAGTGAATGCATTTACTATGGGGAAGATTCCGTTTGCACTGTTGGAGCATTTTTCAATTAGGATTACAGCTCAAATAGTGGTCCTACATCAGTGGTAGTTAATTAGGAGGGGTGATTTATATGTCCCTGTAATTGTAGTGCATGTGTCTCCATTGGTGCTCCAGCTGTTTGCAGTGGTGTATAGAGAATCAGATATCTTCCATTTACCAGCTTGCCCAGTTGAATAGTTCTGTGTTGGTTGGGCAGGCGTAGGCTGAAGCAGACAAGGGAGCTATAGGCTCAGGTGACTGGGTTGGTTTGTTTACTTTATTGTTTCCAAAGTTGATGAAGACAGGGCTGAGGCAGTGCCAGGCTGCATGAGTGGATTGTGGATTAGCTTACTGATTGGGTGTTGTTGTCAGTTATGTCCTCAAGGCCATAGTTGATGTCACCGGGAAGGATAATGGACCTGGAGGTGAGAGCCAGCTAGCAACGAGATGTAGTGTGATGTAATGAGGTATGCTTTATGTATTGTTCAAATATTTAACAAGCATGGGCAGAATGGTGGATGAGGATTCCAACCAGCAGTTGTGGGGATCTGAGCAGGCCAGTCACTTCACAAGCATGTGCAGAATGGTGGATGAGTATTCCAACCAGCAGTTGTGGTGGGGATCTGAGTAGACCAGTCGCTTCAGGTCATGGGTGCTGTACTTCAGGAATAAAACCTTTTTTCTACTCACCTTTACCTGTGTGGGCCGTATTCATCACTTTTGGCAACAGGATTCAACCTTCAGCAGTTGCCCACCGATGTCCATCGCTGTCTTGAACTGTCTTTGTTGGGGTGTCCCCTGACAAGCATCATCATCACACCCTCGCCTTACGGATGGTCTGCTCTTCTATCACTAGGTTCGCTCTTTTTGTTCAATCATCCAGCTCCCATGCTGCCTTAAGCTACATGTTTTGAATTTGTTACCCAACTTTGCTGTATCACGTGCTGCGTGCCACCACTCCGAGCCTGGCGATGTTACCAGCGGTGTGCTCCCTCTCATGTGTCAGTGGTTCCAATCTTGAATTGGAGAGAAAAGTGAAAAGTATTGTACAAGCCTAATTATTATATGCAGTACTAGTATGAGGTCTAGGTAGTGACGAACGATGCTCTGGAGCAATATACTGCACATGCAGGCAGCGTTATTGCTGATATATGGACAAAAATTATTTGGGTTATAAAATGCACAGAAATGATTGTGTTGAAACACAGGTATGAATTTATTTTGGTATGTATTTATGACTACAGATTATTAACCTTTTAAATATACAAGAGTCTGTTGTGTTAGTCTTCTTTGGCGCACTCCAGTTACATTTTTGTAAGATGGCTGCATCTCAGCAGATTACACAACCACCTCCGTTTTTGGCTCACCCTGGTAAACTGCTCATCAAAAATCCACATTGGCTGAGACTTTTTGAAAATCATTTAATTGTCATTTGCACTTTTGTTTGGCAGCCTTGGACAGACTTCTCAACATATTTTTGACAATTTTCCAACAGTACCTGCTCCGTAGGGTCAGTATGAAGATGTTCAATGGAATGTGTACATTGAATTTGTTGAAAAACTACACAAGTAGTTTTCTAATGAGCCAAGCATCATGCTGGAGAGGCATAACTTTTTCAAACATGAACAATCCACTGAGAAGGGTGTATAGGAATATGTGTCTGCTCTCAGAATTATGGCTGGATCGTTTGAATTTGATGGGAATTTAGATACATACATTCGGGATCTATTTGTATTTAACTGTTTTTCAAGAAAATCCAAGAAATTTTGCTAAGCTGCAGAAACCCTATGTTTACGGAGGTCATTGATGTAGCCAAAAGTATTGAAAGGTCATTGATTTCTTTGAAAGGTTTGAATATAGAAACTGCAATTAATGCTTTATCTACTAAAGATATGGTACAACAAACAGAGTCAGTGTGTGTAATTAACACACAGAGGAAAACTACAGAGAACACCAATAAGAGATCTATAAGCACTTTTTACAGATGTGGTTCGAAATGTCACCTAAGTAATTTTACAGGGTGTCCTGCAAGTGTTTATTGTGTAAGAAGCTGGGTAATTTTCAGATAGTATGTAATAATGGAAAAACCCCTGTAAGAATTGGAAGTATTGATCCTGAGGTCAATTCTTGCACTGAAAACTCAGCAATGTAGTTCTCACCATCAACTATAATTCGATATGCACACCTTTTAAAGGTCCAATTTTTGATGCGGTCATTGGCAATATTCCGTTCGAAGTCATGGCTGATTATGGTATCAATCACTTTTTATCCTAAGTGGGGCAAGGAAATGACATTAAAACCTACTGATGTGAATCTCAAAGTGTTTGGGCAAAAAGATCTCAAAATGTTAGGGTATCTCACATCTAAAAAAGAAAGGTTTATGTAGCCATTAAGGGTAAGGAAATCATTGTTTGTCAAGATTTGGCTCAAATTAGTTTGAATTTAAGACCAGGTGCAGACAACCTGATGGTTGTTGGCAAATTACCCATAGCTGAAATAGGTGGAATCGATGAAACAATTGAGGACATGTTGTCTGAGTTTGGAAATATTTTTGTTAGCAGGTGGTTGTAGTACACAAGGTTTGCCCTGATCCATTGAGTGCCAGAGAAGAACTTGAATTAACACTTATGGATTTGTGTCCTCAAGGTACCATTGAGCCTAGGGATTCTTCACAGTGGGTTTCCCCTGTGGTGGTGGCATAGAAAAAGTCAGGGTAAATCAGATTGAAATCACATTGTGTGCTGATTTACATGCATGCAGCAGGAATACTATGGAAGATTGCCGTCCCCTTCCCAAGACATATGATCTATTAGCCAATTTCAAAGGGGCAAATTGGTTTTCCATCAGAGACTTAAGATCAGCTTTTCACCACGTTGCGCTGACCACTAACTCTAAAGAATACAGGACCTTTGTAAAGCCATTTAGCACTTATAAATATCTGAGGTTGCAATTTGCTTTAGTGTTAGCTGCCAGTGTAGTCCAGAAGCAGACAATATATTCAGAGATTTCAAAGGAGTGCAGGCATATCAGGATGACATCTTAGTTGTTGCTGATGGTCTGGGGACACATAATCAAATTTGAAAGAAAGTGCTATCTGCCTTGTTGCACAGTGGTATGACCATCAGTCGAGACACATTCAAGTTTGCCACCAAGGCAATCCTAAGGAATCAAAGTACTTAGGTCACCACCATGTCCTCTTCCAGCATAAAAACAAAATTATCTCTGATTAACGCCATCTAAGAAGCCAAATTACCTGCGGATAGAGATGCTCTGCTCTCTTTTCAGGGGCTAGCAGAGTATTATGCATGCCTTGCACCAGATTATGCTCATGCTGTTGGACATTAAGAGTGTTGCTCACAAAAGGCCAAAAATGTGTGTGGACTGAAAAATTAGAAGCTGCATTTGACAATGCATTGAGTGCATTTCATGAAGGATGCACCACTATAATAATGGTGGATACCAGTCTGCATGGTTTGGGTGTGGTTTTGAGCTGGTGGGTCAAATCAAATCAGGGTTTATAAAGCGAAACTACTCACCTGTAAGGGTCTCAAGGTGCTAAGGGGGTTTTGTCCTCTGAGATTCAGTTGAAGAGTTAGGTTTTAAGGTCCTTCCTGAATTGGAGTAGTGATGGTGCCTCACTGACACGCAGGGACAGGATATTCCAGCTCTTTGCCGTGAGGTAGGTGAAAGATCTACCACCAACTGAGTGGGTGGCAGAAAGAGACCAGACTATGGCTTTTGCGTCAAGGTCACTTAAACAGTATGAGAGCCAAAAAATTACCATAGAACGTGAAGCACTTGCATGTGTATGGGTAGTACAAAAATCTAAAATGTATTTGTGGGGTTGTAAATTCGAGTTGCACACAGACCACAAACCCTTGGTGCATATTCTCAATGGTAATAGTCTGAACAATGTTTCAGCCAGCTGGATCAGGCTGGTCTCCAAGTTGAAAGAGTACAATTTTGCAGTGAAACACCTAGCTCTCAGAAAAACTTTCCATGCCACTGGGTGATGTTGAATGGGTCGTTGCCTTTGTGGATGCCGTGAACGAATATGAGGTAGTGATGACAGAAAAAGACCAGTGGAGGCAGGTCAAGATGAGGAGGTTCTAAAAAATATCATGGAATATAATGTGCATGGCTGGCCTAAAAGGTGCTTGTCGGGTGAGCTCAAAACCTCACAAGTCACGAGGGAACTGTCTGTAGTCAATAGTTTTAAGAGGCGATCGATATGTTCCACCAGCACAATAGCATCATATCCAATGTTCACCAAGGACATTTAGGTGTGAATAAGACTTGCACAAGGATTAGACAACACCGTTGGTGGCCCTTGACAAAACAAGTTAGTTTTATTATAGACAAATGCCTTGAATTTTTGCTTTCCAATAAACACTGGAAGGTTACTCAGCCATCCTTGCACCCTGTTCCATTTACTGAGCGTAGGGCAAACTCGGTTTGGACGTTTCTGATCCGTACTTTACTCTGGGAAGTAATATGAGTTACCTGATCCTTGTAGTAGATTACTTTTCTAAATGGATGTATTTTTCTTTTGTAGAGTCACCAAGCACTGATGTTGCCATACGTTTCTTGAACAAGTGTTTTTGTTGGTAGGCTCCCGGAAACAAATTGTCAATAACAATGGCACTCATTTAATTTTAGAGTGCTTGTGTATGTTTTTGTCACTTTGTGATAGCAAACATTTGAAAGTAGATCTGTACTAACCATCGTCAAACAGTTTTGTTGAGAGAGGGAATAAGCTCATAAAAGAAGGTATACAAACTGTCGTTGCATTAGGCTAAGACAATTCCAACTCCAACAAACAAAAGTATGGAGTTATAATACGTCTCCACACTACACAACTGGTGCTGCTACTCTTTCCCTACTTAGGGCAATAGATGTTCACAAGGCATTGCTTCCTACATGGCAGAAAGAAAAAGTACAAAAAGAAAATGCCAACATACACAAAAACATGGAAAATGTTGCTTCTAAAGTAGTTCTTACTCATGCCAAAATGAAATATGACTTTGCTAAAAACTATTGGCAATTGTGTGCTAATCAGGAGTCCTGTCAGGGTCACCAGAGGTGAATCCAAATTTTCACTACCAGTGAAGGTATGTAAAGATGATAAAGGATCAGTGTTGCTTGAAGGTAAAGGATGGTGGAATAAAAGGCAATTGGTAAAAATTACTCAACAACACGCTAATATTACACATTAGAAAAATCACTCAGTTGCTGACTCTGATGGGGCATGTTGGTTACAACCTGTAAAGAAATTATGACACAGAGAGATGTTGATTCTGAGGTCAGGAGACGGGTTGGTTCTCGTCAAGTAAAGATTCCTAGTAGTTCAATGATTATATAATGTATTAACTAGGGTTTACAATTCTGTTTGCTCAAATTCATTGTTGTTTTTGTTTTTGTTCTTGTTTCAAGGGAGGAAAGTGGTCTACTGTGATGTGAAGTATGATTTATGGATTGTTCAAATGTTCCATGAGCATAGGCAGAACAGTGGGTGAGAACTCCAACGGCAACCAGCAGTTGTGGTAGGTATCTGAGCTGACCGGACACTTCACATTATGGATGCTGTACTTCAGGAATAAAACCCTTTTCTACTCACCTTTACATGTGCGCCATATTCACCACATGTCATCTGCAAGGTTGATCCTGAAGTTTAATCTGGGTCTGGGCGGTCAGGAGAGTAGGGTAGTGTTGCTTGCCGCGCTTATCTAGGCCAAGTACTTGAGGTTGTCGCTGGAATAAGCTGAATAGATGGACCAAAGTATGTTTTCTTTGTGGCTGATAGTGAGGCCAGTGTTGCTGATTCTGCCCTGATTTACTATGTTGTAGCTAGGGACAATGGCTAACGTGTTGCCCACAGCAGATAGTTGAGCCAGGATTTGGTAGGGAAGAGGTGGTCCAGGGAGAGGTCTATCAGGAGAACCCATATTTTGATTGTGTTTTACAGAGAGAGCTGGTGTTGAGGAGAGCACAGGCCAGGGTGGTGAGAGTGATGTGTGTGATGGTGACCTGAGAGTCTGAGGCAGCACACAACATACGAGCATTCACATTCAGTGCTGGTGGGCAGGCCAGGGTGCAGCACGGTGATGGGCATTTCAGGTTCAGTTTCATGGTGTGGAAGACAGTAGCAGAGTAGTTTCTCCGGCTGTGGTTGGTAAGTGATGGGTCAGAGGTCGTGGGGCATGAGTGGCGAGAGGAAGGACACAACACATCCGCTCTGCAGCTACCATTAAGAAGGTCTGATAGGAAATCCTGGGGGTGGTAGGCGGGCCTGGGCAAGGCAATAGTGGGCAGCAGGAGGTACGGGAGGCATCACAGGGAACAAAATGGAACGCAATAAAAAGGCAGCAAAAGACACCAAAAAGGAACAGGAAAAGGAGGCACAAAAACATGCAAGTGACCTAGAAAAAAATGGACACACAACAGGAAAGATGCGCTCTAGGCAATAGAGTAGAAGCAGGAAACAAGGCACAGAAGCAAGACAGGTAGAGGTGGAACATCAAAGAATAGCAAAAGATGAACAGCAAAGAGGCAAACACAACAGAAATGGAGCCAAAAAAGTAGAAAATAATGTAAAAAAGACTAGGGAAAGATAGTAAAAAGGTAAGATGCTGGGAACCCTCAAGGTGGAGCAGCTGAGCGAGGTCTGAAAGGGTCAGGCCTTGTCAGAGGACTGGGACAGCAGGTAACATGGTCAGCCAGGGCCAGGCAGTGCCTTCTTGATGGTTATGTTGTGACGAAGCAATGTGGATGACATCAAATGGATGGTATTTGTCTCCAAACACTCATCTAGAAATCCCAGAATTAAGGGAGTGATATTAAAATACTGGCCTATGCTCCAGTCTGAAACAGATTTCAAGTGGATTTTCAATTACCCTCTGCTATTCGGGTACAAGAGATGAAAATAAATCTGAAAGAACTCTTGGCAAGTAAGGTGATGCCATTCGATAAATACTCAAACAGGGGGATGGTGGCTTATCTGAATGTTGGCACCTGTAATAACATTATAAAAGGAGCCATGATTTCTCACCCTTCCAAAGGCACCAAAGTTATAAATTGCAGCGACTTATGACACCATGACTTTTGTTTACTTATTGAAATGCCTTTGTGGCTTGGCATTTGTAGTCATGACTTGAAAGTAAGACCAAAGTCAGAATAACAGAACATAACAGCAACATACGGACCAACAATGAAAAATCTGAGTTAACTTGAAAGTTGCCCAAACATGTGATGACATAGACAACAATTGATTGACAATCTATTGAATCAAGAAATTTGGACACTCTTACATCTATGGGGTTGAATGATCACATGGAGTGTAGCTGCTTTCTATAATATTTACTGTGTAACATTTTTGTTCATATTCAGTTTTAGCTTTGTGAGTGGTTATTTCATGCATTCCTATGTTATTGGCCATTTACGTTTGGCATCTATACAAATGTGTAAACAAACATTTGTTGACCACTTTCCGCAAACTGAATTTTTTAGATGCCCACTGTATTTTAATTTGAAATTTAAGCCAGCAACACACATTATGCATTATTAGGTACATTTGGGTGACATTTTTGTTTGTCATTTGGACATTTTTTCTTAAAAAAGGAGCACACTTCGCGCTGGGTGACCCGAGCAGTTAATAGAGCATGACTGCGGTGTATCATTTAAAATAAATCCGAGTCCAAGATTAAGTATGCCCAGATTTTCACAAATGGGGACTGTTACATTTTTTGGTGAGTTTTTTTGTAACTTTTTGATATTTCAAACTGCTGTTGCCAGAAATTCATTAATTTCACATAGTTTAGCTTTCAAGGGGATGGACATGATGGCTGGGCAACTTCAAATTTAGGATGAACGTAGCATCAGCAATGATGAGTATATACAATGAGAGGTGAATGTTAAGATTTAGTACTGCATCAGAATTTATTCATTTTTTTACAATGGAATTTCAGACAATAGAGTTTATTTAGAGAATGTCCATATTGACATGTCACAATACTTGAGTAGGCAACATTAACCATGACATTTTTGTGGTGTCTAGGATTCTTGTGTATAACGCGATTCTAGAATGGTAACTTGAGGGTTGGCAGTTAGAAGAGCTCCATGAGTTGTATGAATGTGTACTCCTGTTGCCCGAATACATTTATAATTTACCAATTACTGCATTTGGATTGAGTCTTTACAATTTGGCGATGACTTGGGAGAACCTTGCTGCACTCGGGAACAGGCGGATTCGAGTGCTGGACAGGAGGATTTGGTGGCTGATCCATTGAAGCTGATAAATGGTTTTTGAGGATGCCTTGTCTTTGGTTGAAGAACCTATGTGTTCCTACTAGTCAGTGGAATTGTTTCGCTACTACTAGATATTTCTTATAACGTGGTAAGGCACAGGTTTTGAGACGATGTGCACTACCATACTCGAAAAGTGTGCAACTTTAGGTAACCCATCATGCGACTGAATCCATCTCTGTAATGTGATGTTGACGCACGTATCGACGTGCTGCCATATTCCTGGAATAAATAAAGACTTACATCAGTGCACAACTAAATGCATTCCTTCTGCATGACAGTGTGACCTTGACGCATGTATCTACGTGCCGCCATATTTCCTGAAATAAAGAATCAATCTGAAAGATTGTATTAGCGTATCGGTGATACCCATACATGTCAGATTTAAGGGACACGCGCTTCATTTGCACACTCATCAGCAATGCGCACAGCTTGTAGTATTGTCAATAACCGTGTCGGTGATACGCACACCGTATAAGATGCGCGCTTCAATGGCACACACAGTGATGATGCGCACACCTTGCAGTATTGTCAATAAGCATGCCGTGCGCACCTTATATTACTAGTTAATTCTAATTGGATATGTTACCAAAACTATTATCCTATGGTTCAAAAGTTTTAAATTGAGTATTTATATACAAGTAATTGTGCAAATAATATATTAAATAGAAAAATGCATCTTAACAACTCGTTTCTTCCGAGGCAGGTGAACCAATGATGAAATGGGTAGACTGGAAAGACTACTTTCTCAATTACGTTTCAGCAGTTGGGGAGGAGAATGATGAGGAATTTTCAGCTAGAAGGAAGAAATAAATACTACTAGATAATTTAGGACCAGAAGGTCTAAGAGTTTGCAATCTTATAGAGAAAGATGTGCAGAAAGAAGAAAAATAAGGGGATTCCTGTTAAATGTGTAATGAAAGATGAGGATGAAGAATTTGAGAAGTAAAGCAGGTTGCAAACTGATGACAGTGTCTTAAGTATAGATAGTGCAGTACTACGAGTGGGGTGTTCCATGAGGAAAAAAGCAATGTGTAAAATGGCCATGGGTGGAATTGATCTACAAATTCTAGCAGATTCAGTTTCACCTTATACGATTATTCCTTGTTCTGTGTGGGTAGACGAATTTGTAATAGTACTAGGTGAAGATTTGGAGTCCACAGATATACATTCACAGGAGAAGTAATACCTATGGTAGGATATAAAGAAGTCACATTTGAATTTAAAGGCGGGCAAACACGAGGGAAGTAATACATAGCCAAGAAAGGTCCCTCAGCATTAGGATGGGTCGATCTGGGTAATCTAGGGATAACTTTTGATCCTAACAGTAAAGATCAAGTAATGATGTTAGGTGAACCTGTGACTGAAATTAAAAAAGAACTAAAAATACATTATCCTATTGTGTTCTCTGGTAGGGTGGGAAAGTTAGAAGGGTTCTGGCATAAGAATTTACTCAAACAGGGACTGAAATCCATTAGTTATGAGGCAAGTAAAATACTATTAAGCATTAGGGATAGTGTCATGGAACATCTAGGTGATTTAGAGAGCAATGGGGTAATTGAGCCAGTATAGAATGCAGAATTGTTGGCTTCAGTGGTAGTAGCTCACAAACCCAGTGGAAAGATAAGGTTGTGCATTGATTCTTAGTCTAAAGGTTATAAATGATTTTCTATCATCGCTTTAACATCAGCATATCACTAAATTGTGCTGCATCCCTCCAGTAGAAGTTTGACATTGTTCATAAACCCTTTTGGTTGCTATAGATTTGTATGAATGCCATTTGGTCTAGCCTCAGCTGTGGCGGTCTTTCAAAGACTCATGCACAGGTTGTTCAGGGGCATCAAAGGGGTGATATATTTTCAAGATGACATATTGGTGATGGGTGGAGATAAGAAAGAGCAAGAGCAGAGATTATTTATTGTGTTAAGGAAATTAGCTGACAAATAACTCACTAAAGAAATGAGTAAATGCAAATGTTCGTGAAATTCTTTATCATATTTAGGACATGAAGTAAGTGAAGATGATATATCACCTAAGAAGAATATAATAGAAACCACAAGCAAAGCTCCGTCTCCCACTTCAAAGGATGATATCAGATCATACCTTGGCCTAGCGGAGTTTTATTCTAAATTTGTAAACATTTTGCAATGAAAACTCATAGTCCAAGGCAATTGTTGAAAGCCAAACAAGTGTTTGAATGGAATGCAAAACTCCAGGAGGATTTTGAGAACAGTAAAAGTGACATATGCATAGCTGATCATTTACAAGGATTGAGGATTGGAGCAGATAGCATAGTAACCACTGATGCCAGTGGCAAAGGGTTAGGGACAGTCTCAATGCAGGTTTCAGAGATGGGCAAGGAACATTCAACTGCGTTTGCTTCTAGATTCTTATCCCCTGCAGAGGAGATTTTTTTTGTGATTGAGCGAGACATGCTGGCTACAGTGTGGGCTTTAGAGAACTTTAGATTATACTTGTGGGGACCAGATCTGTGATACACAGGGATCATAAACCGAGTTAATGTACTCACATCTAGTGGGGTAATGACAGCCATGCCATGCATAGTTAGGAGGACACTTAGGCTATTGGATTTTGTCTATGATATAGAATATTTACCAGTAAACAAAAATTAAGAAGCTGATTATCTGAGTTGTTCTCCTTTACTATTAAAGGAATGAGTTAAGAATACTTGGGACGAATACGAGGTAGCATTAATTAACAAAGGAGACAGTATTATATCAAAAGAAGATTGGGAGACCAAGTATATGGAGGATGAAGATTTACGTCTGCAAATTTAGAGAAGAGTGTAGGAAATTATGGGAGATCAGAGACAAGTTATTAGCGCTACAGGTCATATTCTCAGAGGTGAAAGGGTACTACCGCCGAAAGGGTTAAGAGATAGTATCATACAAATTAATCATCAAGGACACATAGGTATTGTGAAACTCAAAAAAAGGGTGAAATGATTATATTGGCCAGAATATGACATTTCTGAGAGTATTGAAATAAACATCTTGGTTTCTTACTTGGATAAAAGGTTTTTGTGTGAAGGTATACTTAAAACAATCCTTCCTAAATTCTAATAGACCACAATTCACAGCAGGGACATTTCTGTTGCTTTTCTTACTAGGAATGGAATAGAAAGTAAGCACACACCCAACTATCATCCAGCCAGGAATGGAATTATTGAAAGGTTCAATAGGGTGTTGTTGGGAAGTGTGCAAGCAGCTATTAACACAGGCAAGGATTGGGAAAAAGATTTAGCTAAAGCTTTATGGGCTTATAGGATAACACCAACTGTTACAGGGTAAAGTCCCTTCCTCATCTTGAGATGGAGAGAACCTTTTACAAAGGATAATAAAGCCTGGATGAACCTCAAATTATGTACTAAGCAGTCTTCTGCTGTGGTGAAGATAAGCTTGCAGGAAATGCAAGAAATATATAAATAATATTATTAAAAAAACATGGTGTAAAAGAAGTGTGCTTAGAACCTGGTGATTGGGCCAGGGTGAAGTTACGGTGTAAAGTTAAAAAGGGTAACACTAAGTTTTCAAAGCCATTACAAGTGAAATAAGTGAATGCAAGACTAGCGTTGCTGAGCAACAAGAAGGTATGGCACTTTAATAGAATGTCAGGATGTAACAAGATTTTAAATTGGGAACAAGATAGGAAGATGAAAAATCTTTCTTTGAACCACGATTGGATGTGACAGGAGTGTGTGAATACTTCAAATACTTCCAATACATGTAATTCACAATCTACAAGGGAAAATGTAATGATGAATAATAGATATGGAGTAGTAGATAGTAGCGTTGATGCTGGTGATCCTCAACCTGAAGTTAGTGTTCCAAGAGGTGATATGGGTTGCAAAGTGACTCAAATGGGCAGATCTTTTATTATACCCGAAAATACAGTGATTATATGATCAATTGAGAAGTGGTTTAAATACATGAATTTTTCTCAATTTTATGAATTAGAATAGTAAACAGTTAAGTACGCATAATGATACTGTATTATTTTATTAATAATTATTTACCTATATATTGTAATTTATTTTTTAGTTGTTTAAAGAGAAGAGATGTGGTATTTAGAAAACCAGATGCACGTTCTTGTGTATACTGAGAGTTTTGAATGGTAAATGGAGGGTTGACAGTTGGAAGAGCTCTGTAGGTTGTATGGATGTGTACTCTTGCTCCCCAAATAAACTTATAACTGACCAATTACAACGTATGGATTGAGTCTCTACAGTTTTGACATAACTCATGATTTGTTTTCTTGGCTTATATTTATGTTATGTTATAGGGTCATGTAGAGCGCACGGCTACCCGGAGGTCTCCCAGCACTAATTACATATGTCAAAAAACAAAGTCTGAGGGTTATGCTCTGAATAGCCAGGTTGTTAGTGCTCGCCAAGAAACCAAGAGGGAGAGAACTCCAGAGCTTGGCTCCAAGTTAGGCCAAAGACGTTCCACCCCAATTTGATTTTTTTACTCTGGGGATGGAGGCTAGGGCTGCTGATGAAGACCTGAGCTGTCTAACGGGTTTATAGAAAGAGGCCAGAGTCCTTTTTAGGGGAGGACCCCTATTGTATAGTGACCTGTGGACACAGCACAAGGTTTTAAACTGTATTTGCTGTTCCTCCAGCAGCCAGTGGAGAGAGGAGATAGCCGATTTGGCTGATTTATGTCTCGGTATGTATAGAAGGAGACAGGCAGATGCATTCTGCACCACCTGCAGCTTTTTTTTATCACATATTTAGGGGAACCAAGATACAAAGCATTGCCATAGTCCAACTGAGAAATAATAAGAGCCTAAATAATAAGTCTCTTTGCAATGAAAGGCATAATTTTGAAGATCTTCCTCGGGAGTCTAACTAGACCAAAGCAAGTGGAGGAGATCTTATTGACATGATAGTCCAGAGTAAGTAGAGGGTCAAGCCAGACTCCCAGGCTCTTAATATGTTCCTTAGGAGAGGGCAGCTCCTCCAGGGAATCTAGGATAGAGGAGTTAGGCCCTTGAGGTGGTCTATATCCTAATAGCATTACATTTGTCTTGTCTTCATTAAGCTTAAGCTTACATTCAGACATCCATCCTGACACTGACTGGGTAGGTCGATAATGAAAAAAACAGCTGGGTGTCGTCAGCATAAGACGCTAATGACAGGCCTTACTGCTTGACTATTTCTGCCAAAGGGGACATATAAATGTTAAATAATGTAGGGCTAAGAGACGAGCCCTGAGGTACTCCACAGCTGCTCTTGACACAGCTAGAGAAGAACGATCAGTCAAGAATCTGGAATGATCTCCACTCCAAGAAAGAGGAGAGCCATCTCAGTGCACTGCTGGCATTTCCAATCTCCCTCATTCTCTGAAGTAATATGTTGTGATCGACTGTGTCAAAGGCTGTGCTAAGGTCGAGAAGGATAATTGCCATCGCAATCCCCTGATCAAGGCGCTTCTTGGCTTCTTCTGTAACTGCAATCATAGCTGATTCTGTGCTGTGGAGTGGTCTGAAACCCATATGAGTAGGGTGAAGCATATCATTATCTTCAAGGAAGCTCGAAAGTTGAGCATTGACATGCTTTTCAATTATTTTTTAAAGGGCTGGCAGCAGAGAGGGAAGCCTGACTTAAGAGTGGAAAGTAATTTGGAGACCAAGACCATGGTGAGAGGGGAAAATTGTGAAAAGACCCTGGAACATAAAGTATGCTGACCTAAAAATTCAGGAGACTGATAGTCCCTCGTTGGAAAAGCAAAGTAGATATCTGAGATCTTTTGCTGAAAGACATTGCCAGATTATTGCCATGTTCTTGAGACGCATCCATCAGCTCACTGTGAGTGTGTGGTTGTACAATTTTCTTAAGTAGGTGAAAAATGTCTTTGGGGGAGGTAGATGATTGCTCAATCCTAGTGGCATAATATGTAGATTGGGATGATTTAATTTTGGCATTGAAGACCGTGATAACTTTCCTGTAATCCTGTTTTAATGAAATATCATAGGATTTTCTCCATCATCTTTCTAGACGTCTACATTCCCTTTTAAGACAGTGAAGATGGGAGGTAAAGCAAGGGGCACCTTTTTCACAACGTCGCCCAGTTTTAGTCGCATGGGGAAGCAGAGTGTCTAGGTGATCCACCCATTGAATGACTCTAGAAGGCAGGCCTTGTTCTCCATAGAGGAAGGTTTCAGTCTTTCAAGGGTGTTGATCCAGTCACTAGTCCTGTTTCGAGTTAACTGAAGTGGCAGTATATTAACTCTTCTAAGATGGCGGCCATCATGAATTCCGAAGGAGCTTTTCCACATTTAAAGAAGGAAAGGTTGATCACGGCTCAGTGGTCGCATTAGAGAGGGAGTTATTTTTCTATACCGCGTTATTGGCAGTTTTGGTAACATGGATGGCGTTTTTTAAGATGCATCCTCCAGCATTCACAGGAAAAGTAGATAGCCTGGTTACACTGCCTTAGGTTTATAGTTTCAGTTCTAGCGCATTAGCGGTGAGCATGTTTTGGGTACATTTTGGTCACCGATAATCCATGTGGTTTTATTATTTTGGCTTCTCAGTGTGGAAAAAAGTCAGTGCGTATTCATTTGTTTATCTATCAATACGTCATTCACATTGAATAACATTGAGTCCATATCCATACATGTAATCTAAGTTTCATGTAATCTTTTGATGACAATGGAAAAGTCATTGAATCGCATTCCTGGAATGATTAGTTGTTTAATACAGGCATTGTTTAACTGATAATGTAATTTTATTAGGACATGTGAATCATTATCAAAAAGTGCACCTCCTTAATGAACAGTCCAGGATACAGTGATTATACAACTGACAATGTATTTGTTTTCCAATGTACTTTATTTAGTTTTGTATCTTTTTGTTTGTTTAGAAAATATATCCCGTGAAGAAAGTCAACCCGATGAATTCTTAATTCAAAGTATGTATTATTGGAACTAGATGTACATTTGCGAACGTTAAAACACACACATTATTCAGTCACAGCAAAAGAGTGTTACTCTTCATTTTATCCATGAACTAACAATAAACCTGACTGTAAATAAAAGGAGGTCTACAGGAGTGATCCCATTTGGCATCATCCTTAGAGTGTCAAGGGGAAACTGTACTTGTTCAAGAGGGTGCTGTCAATTTACTGCTCCATTGTAGGCATTTCTCCTCCAAAGCTCAAAATGTTCCGAAAATGTATGGGGGCATCACTGTCTTTTCTACCTTTGGTAATTGCTGGTTGGAATAGGACTTAGCATTCATTCGAGATGCCAGTGTGAAACTAATGTTTTCTTAATAATGTGCTTTCACCATATGTTAAGTACCAATTCAATTTCATTTTAGACTTAAAGTCTGCATCTTAGTATATCATAAGTGAGTGGTGATAAGGTGCCATACAAATAATCCAAAAGTATTGCTTCTGGGTATTGATGTCATATTATTGGGTACTTTTAACACCTATATCTCCATTTTACATCTACATCTCCATTGTAAATCAGCCTCTGACACACTTAATGCTTGAAGGGATGTGAAGTCTTTCCTGAAACTTTGACGGTGTCCCTGTTAGACCTGACAGCCTTAGGGTGGTCAACCCCAACTTTTTGCCTGCCTCCCTCCACCTTTCTGACACTGTTTTTGCTAGCTTTAGGACTCTGTGCACTTTACCACTGCTAACCAGTGCTAAAGCGCATATGCTTTTTCCCTTAATAATGGTAAAATTGGTTCCTCCCCAATTTGATTTACTTAGAAGTCACTAGTAAAGTGCACTACATGTGCCTAGGACCTGTAAATCAAATGCTACTAGTGGGCCTCCAGTACTGATTGTGCCACCCACCTAAGTAGCCCCCTAACCAGGTCTCAGGCCTGCCATTGCAAGGCCTGTGTGTGCAGTTTCACAGCCACTTTGACTTGGCATTTTAAAGTACTTGGCAAGCCTTAAACCCCCCTTTTTCTACATATAAGTCACCCCTAGGGTAGGCGCTAGGTAACCCATTAGGCAGGGTGCTATATAGGTAAGTGGCAGGGCATGTACATGTGTGTTTTATATGTCCTGGCAGTGAAAAACTCCTAAATTTGTTTTCCACTAGTGTGAGACTTGCTCCTTTCATAGACTAGCACTAGGACTGCCCTCATATACTTTTTGAATGGTAGATTCTGATCTGAAAGGGGTAACCAGGTCAAATTTGGTATGGCCAGAATGGTGATAGAAAATTCTGCTTATTGGGTAGGCTGGAGTTTATGTTACTAGTTTAGAAATGCCACTTTTAGAAAGTGAGCATTTCTCTACACTTAAAAAACATCTGTGCCTTACAGCCTGTCTCCAATCAATGTCTGGGCTCGTTGACAGCTCCCTTGTGCATTTCGCCCAGACAACCACAAACACACGACACTCTGGAAGTGCGGGGGACCTGACACTTACATTTCAAAGGCTAGTGGCCTGGCCTCTCACAATGGACTGCCAAACCCACTACTGGGAACCTGGCAGACAGCACTGCACTGAGAAGCATTTTTGGGTATATAAACTGGGTCTCTGACCCCACCAACTCAGACACTTCTGGACCTACACATGTACCCTGTCAAGGGGAACTGCCTGGCTGCCCAAGTGACTCATCTGGACTGCTTTGTTGAGAAGGACTGCTGCCCTGCTGTTGCCCTGCTGCCCTGCTGGGCCAAAAAGTCTCAGGGCCAAAAAGACTTCATCTCTTCAGAAACCTACTTGTACGCCAAAAATTAACGCACAGCCTGCCGTAATCCACCCAAAGCCTGCATTGTGACCAAGAAATCAGCACACAACCCAACTTCCCAAGTGGAAGTTTGACACGGGGCCTGCCTTATGTTGGAAAATTTGACACATTGCCTACTGGATCGACACAGCGCCATATCTAATATCTTTCCCCGCATCATCCCTGGGAGTCAAAATACCCAGCATCGCAGTGAGAAACTAAGACTATGCACCAAAAACAACGGAAGCCCCTTGCAGCGGGGAAAGAAACAACACATCATGTGCTGCTTTAGAGAAATTGACGTGCCACCTTATTTGTCCACACATCTCCTCCTCTGCGGTCTCCGTGTGTCGTTATTTTTGATGCATACCTGGTACTGCGTGTAATAAAGAGACAAATGTTCATTTCAAAGGATTAAGACTCTTTTACACATTCTAAAAGTGATATTTCAACTTGTGGTTATTGGATCTTTATAATTTTAGCCCTAGTTTAATCAAATAAATTATATCTATTTTTCTAAACCTGTGTGGTGTTTTTTCATGGTGTTTTCACTGTGTTTCTGTATGATTTCTTTCACAAATACTTTACACATTGCCTTTTAAATTAGGCTTAACTGGTCAGTGCCAAGCTACCAGAGGGCGGGCACAGGATAATTTGGATTGTGTGTGACTTAACCTGACTAGGATTGTTGTCCCTCCTTGGACAAGGGTGTGTACTTCTGCCAACTAGGGAGCCCATTTCTAACAATCCACATCAGACTGCAAGCTTTGGCCATGCCAGGTTTTTCAGCTTCTGGCCATGGAATGAGCAAATTTCTAACAGTACATGGTAAACTTCCGTTCTACAGCAGCCTGTCCTCTTTGCTATGTTCACACATTTCCTTACATCATGCTTACAGCAGGCTTAGCTCTCACAAGGAAGTCGGACTTCTGCACAAAGGCTGTATAAGGGGTATTGTTGACTTAGGCTCTGTTAATGCTCAGTTCTCTTGTCAAATTTCTTCCAACCCACAGGCTTACCCCAAAGAATGATGCCCATAGGAAGTGCTGATGATTTGATAATGATTTATTTTCATTTTTTTCAAAGAAATGTTTGAAAAGATTTTAATGTTCATTGTTCTCTATAACTCTTTACGTATATAGAGTATATATTTTTTAACAATAGACCTTTCACTTCCCAATGCTAGACCAGCTTAAATAATACACTGACATAGCTATAGGTGTAATAAGTGGGGAGCTTGATTATCCTATGATGCCCTTGTAAGTATTTCCATATTACTGGCATATTTTGATTCCAGAACATGCCTGTTATGCTTCCAATGAGGACATTACATCATTACTCGATTGTAAAAACATATTACAGTCAAGTAGTGTTGTGGCAATGCTTTGTATTGTCCTTCCATGTTGATGGACTGTGTGGGTGCCACCTTTCGCTTAATGTACCTATAAGGAATGAAGTTGTGCGGCAGCCTGAACACATTGTCTGAGCAATAGAATACTTACAGGCCACAGAGACAGTGCACCCCATTTACTTTTGCTATATCTGAAGAAATACCGGCTTCTAGAGACAGACCTCTACCATACAAACTAAAAGAGCACAGGTGCTGCTAAAATGGATGTAATAAAAATGGTAGCTGGAGAGAAGTTAGCAGAAGGAGTCAGATCTTACAGAAATCTAAGAAAAGACACTGAAGTGGCGGAGAACGAGAGTTGATGGCATGCGTGTGGAGTCAGTGGTCCTAATTTTAAAAAAGTAAAAAAGATAATAAAAACATTAGAGAAAGAGGGTTTGAGAGTGCACAAACAGGAATTAAAAATAAACACGAGAATGTTATTTGGTTTCAATTATATTGTTAGACCTGTTAGTCTTGGAGTAGTCTTCCCTCAAATGTTTTGCCTATTTACCTACATTTTTTGCTGAAATTAGTTTGTGTTGACCTTTATGCTCTGTGCAGTTTAGGATTACTAACCAGTGCTAAGGTGCTTGAGCTCACTTCCATAAACATGGTTAAATTGGTTTCCACCTGATTGGCATATTTAATTTACTTATAAGTCCCCTGTAGAGTGGTAGACCATGTACCCGGCACCTGGAAATTAAATGCTACTAGTCGGCCTCCAGCACATATTGTCACCCATGTAAACGGCCAGTTCGACATGGCAATATAATCCCCTTGCTAAGCCATAAAAGTAGCTTTTATTACATATGTCACCTATAAAATAGACCCTAGGTAGCAAATAGGGCGTGGTGCATTGCAGTTTTAAGGTTAGACATGTACTTCTAAGTTTTACATGTCCTGGTAATAAAACACTCTTAAATTCATAGTTTACTACTGCAAGGACTGTCTGTCCTAATGGACAACATTGAATTGACTTAATGTATTAAATAAGTGCTAACTTTTGATGAGGACAGTTAAGCATTAAATGGTTCATATCTATAGAATTTTAATCAAAAGTGCTTTTTTTATGAGAAATTCTCATATTGTATTTTGAAAATACCACATTTAGAAAGTTGGCATTTTCTTACCCTTAGCCTTTTGGGGCCAGATGTATCAAAGCTTTTTGCATTCACAAACAGTGCAAATGCCCATTTGGTAATGCAAAAAGCTATTTCAGAATGTATCAAAGGCATTCTGAATGCAATTTTAAGGAATCACAAAAATAGTGATTCCTTAAAATTGCAACCCTGTTTAGAAAGTCTCTGCATCAGCAAACACTATTCAGTGGTCCTTTCACCAAAGGGTTATCCAACCCTCTCGAACTGTCTTTTGCTACAGCCTTCTTTCTTATCCCACTGGAGATTTTTTACTTCCAAAAAAAGGACTGTCTTAATGTACAATTCTTCATGGTGATTAGTCCAGAGGCTATCTGACAATGATGCAATGCTCTGTCCTTGGACAGTGCCTAAAGCCTTGCCCCACTAAAAGTTACCTTCTCAGAACATTTTTATTGAAAATTCTTCTAAGTTCAAAGGTAAGGGCGGACAGGCTAGATCCACTTATTTTATCCGACTCATGCTCCAATGCGGTTGCCCATATTTCTTTACTGTGACTGGTCTCACGTTACTAGATGTCCGTGTTTGGCACTCTGCTCTTTTAGGTGCTTATTTTTACAAAATTCTTGATTTCAAATGTACCAGTGCCTCTCAGCAATATTGGGACTCCCTAGCTGTCCCGATGAACAGGAAGCTATATTTTCAATTTAGGATTTGTGCTTTACCTCTGAAAACATTTACTTCTAAATGGATGGCTACTGACTCTGTATTATGCCTGGTTTGCTATATTGCAGATGAATCTATATCCCATGCTTCATTTGCTGGTCCAGCTAAAGCTCAACCACAACATGTATGAATAAAGCCCTTGTGCAAACAGATGGATGCATGAAGCCATTGTACTTCTCATTGAATTTTAAGATCGGATTCTCATCCCCCTGCATGCATTTTCGGTTGACAAATTCTTGGGTTGAATGTGACCCATAGGATGAAAGCCATTACTATCCCAATAAGAAGTGAGGGCGATCCAATGAAGGGAATTTTTACCTTTTATTTGAACACTGCACTTTATGCTGTATTCGTTGCAACATTTTGTGTCTCATCATAAGTTGTTTCTTCTTACCAATTCTTATCCTTGGCTTGTCCATTCGAACTGGCTTTGTTTGTGCAAAACCAGGCTATGTAATGGATATGAATGATTATTATATGATGTTTGTGATGTTTTTATTGTTTTATTAATCATATTTGTATATATGTCTGTGTATTTTAATCTCTGTAATTTTTTTTAATACCTTTATGGCTCTGGTTGACAAAATAAAGTTATTTTTACTTGACTTAATTGTATTTTTATCATTTTGGTATCAAATAGTTCTTAAAATGTATTGTATTTTTCTAAATTTGTGTGGTATTTTTTTGTGTTGTTTTCACTTTATTGCTGTTTGTGTGCTCCATTAACCCCTTTACTGCCAGGCCTTTTCCCCCTCAGGTGCCAAGCCTTTTTTTGGCTATTTGGGTCAGGGCGCGCTTAGGCCCTCATAACTTTTTGTCCACATAAGCTACCGACGCTAAATTTGTGTCATTTTTTCCAACATCCAAGGAATTCGAGAAGAACCCAGACTTTGTAGGTTCCCCTGAAGGAGGCCAAGAAATTAGCCAAAATACAGTAACAAATTCGTTTTTTAAAACAAAATGGGAAAAAAGGGCTGCAGAAGGAGGCTTATGGTTTTTCCAATGAAAATGGCATCAACAAAGGGTTTGCGGTGCTAAAATTACCAGCTTCCCAGCTTTCCGGAACAGGCAGACTTGAATCAGAAAACCCAATTTTTCAACACAGTTTTGGCATTTTACTGGGACATACCCCATTTTTACAAATGTTTGTGCTTTCAGCCTCCTTTCAGTCAGTGACAGAAATGGGCATAAAACCAATGCTGGATCCCAGAAACCTAAACATTTCTGAAAAGTAGACAACATTCTGAATTCAGCAAGGGGTAAGTGTAGATACTACGAGGTTTCCTACAGAAAATATCAGCTGAAATAAAAAAATATTGAAATTGAGGTGAAAAAACAGCAATATTTCTCTGTATTTAACTTTTTCCTGCGATGTCAGATTTTTTGAAGCAATATACCGTTACGTCTGCTGGACTCTTCTGGTTGCGGGGATATATAGGGCTTGTAGGTTCATTATAAACCATAGGTAACCAGAGCCAATAAATGAGCTGCACCCTGCAGTGGGTTTTCATTCTATACTGGGTATACAGCAGTTCATTTGCTGAAATATAGAGAGTGAAAAATAGGTATCAAGAAAACCTTTGTATTTCCGAAATAGGCACAAGATAAGGTGTTGAGAAGCAGTGGTTATTTGCACATCTCTGAATTCCGGGGTGCCCATACTAGCATGTGAATTACAGGGCATTTCTCAAATAGACGTCTTTTTTATACACTCTCTTATATTTGAAAGGAAGAAATGTAGAGAAAGACAAGGGGCAATAACACTTGTTTTGCTATTCCATGTTCCCCCAAGTCTCCCAATACAAATGGTACCTCACTTGTGTGAGTAGGCCTAGTGCCTGCAACAGGAAATGCCCCAAAACACAACGTGGACACATCACATTTTTCCACAGAAAACAGAGGTGTTTTTTGCAAAGTGCCTACCTGTGGATTTTGACCTCTAGTTCAGCTGGCACCTAGGGAAACCTACCAAACCTGTGCATTTTTGAAAACTAGAGACCTAGGGGAATCCAATATGGGGTGACTTGTGCGGCTCTCAACAGATTCTATA
Source organism: Pleurodeles waltl (assembly GCF_031143425.1). NCBI lineage: Eukaryota > Metazoa > Chordata > Amphibia > Caudata > Salamandridae > Pleurodeles > Pleurodeles waltl. Next base: position 1,386,154,983 of record NC_090444.1, read on the forward strand.
ACCCAGAATCCTTTGTAAACCTCAAAATTTGTCTAAGAAACACTTTTTCCTCACACTTCGGTGACAGAAAGTTCTGGAATCTGAGAGGAGCCACAAATGTCCTTCCACCCAGCATTCCCCCAAGTCTCCCGATAAACATGATACCTCACTTGTGTGGGTAGGCCTAGTGCCCGCGACAGGAAATGCCCCAAAACACAAAGTGGACACATCACATTTTTCCACAGAAAACAGGTGTTTTTTGCAAAGTGCCTACCTGTAGATTTTGGCCTCTAGCTCAGCCGGCACCTGGGGAAACCTACCAAACCTGTGCAGTTTTTAAAACTAGAGACCTAGCGGAATCCTATATTGGGTGACTTGTGGGGCTCTCACCAGATTCTATAACCCAGAATCCTTTGTAAACCTCAAAATTTGTCTAAGAAACACTTTTTCCTCACACTTCGGTGACAGAAAGTTCTGGAATCTGAGAGGAGCCACCAATTTCCTTCCACTCAGCGTTCCCCCAAGTTTCTCAATAAAAATGATACCTCACTTGTGTGGGTAGGCCTAGTGCCCGCGAAAGGAAATGCCCCAAAACACAACGTGGACACATCACATTTTTCCACAGAAAACAGAGGTGTTTTTTGCAAAGTGCCTACCTGTGGATTTTGGCCTCTAGCTCAGCTGGCACCTAAGGGAAACCTACCAAACTGTGCAGTTTTTAAAACTAGAGACCTAGCGGAATCCTATATTGGGTGACTTGTGGGGCTCTCACCAGATTCTATAACCCAGAATCCTTTGTAAACCTCAAAATTTGTCTAAGAAACACTTTTTCCTCACACTTCGGTGACAGAAAGTTCTGGAATCTGAGAGGAGCCACCAATTTCCTTCCACTCAGCGTTCCCCCAAGTTTCTCAATAAAAATGATACCTCACTTGTGTGGGTAGGCCTAGTGCCCGCAACAGGAAATGCCCCAAACACATCACATTTTTCCACAGAAAACTGAGGTGTTTTTTGCAAAGTGCCTACCTGTAGATTGTGGCTTGTAGCTCAGCCGGCACCTTGGAAAACCTCCCAAACCTGTGCATTTTTGAAAACTAGAGATCTAGGGGAATCCAAGATGGGGTGACTTGTGGGGATCTCAACAGGTTCTGTTACCCAGAATCCTTTGCAAACCTAAACATTTGGCTAAAAAACACTTTTTCCTCACATTTCGGTGACAGAAAGTTCTGGAATCTAAGAGGAGCCACAAATGTCCTTCCACCCAGCATTCCCCCAAGTCTCCAGATAAACATGATACCTCACTTGTGTGGGTAGGCCTAGTGCCCGTGACAGGAAATGCCCCAAAACACAAAGTGGACACATCACATTTTTCCACAGAAAACAGGTGTTTTTTGCAAAGTGCCTACCTGTAGATTTTGGCCTCTAGCTCAGCCGGCACCTGGGGAAACCTACCAAACCTGTGCATTTTTGAAAACTAGAGACCTAGCGGAATCCTATATTGGGTGACTTGTGGGGCTCTCACCAGGTTCTGTTACCCAGAATCTTTTGCAAACCTCAAAATTTGGCTAAAAAAAACACTTTGTCCTCACATTTCGGTGACAGAATGTTCTGGAATCTGAGATGAGCCACAAATTTCCTTCCACCCAGCCTCCCCCAAGTCTCCTGATAAAAATGATGCCTCACTTGTGTGGATAGGCCTAGTGCCCGCGACAGGAAATTCCCCAAAACACAAAGTGGACACATCACATTTTTCCACAGAAAACAGAGGTGATTTTTGAAAAGTGCCTAACTGTAGATTTTGGCCTCTAGTTCAGCCGGGACCTAGGGAAACTTACCAAACCTGTACATTTATTAAAACTAAAGACCTAGGGGAATCCAAGATGGGGTGACTTGTGGGGCTCTCACCAGATTCTGTTACCCAGAATCCTTTGTAAACCTCAAAATTTGTCTAAGAAACACTTTTTCCTCACACTTCGGTGACAGAAAGTTCTGGAATCTGAGAGGAGCCACCAATTTCCTTCCACTCAGCGTTCCCCCAAGTTTCTCAATAAAAATGATACCTCACTTGTGTGGGTAGGCCTAGTGCCCGTGAAAGGAAATGCCCCAAAACACAACGTGGACACATCACATGTTCCCACAGAAAACAGAGGTGTTTTTTGCAAAGTGCCTACCTGTGGATTTTGGCCTCTAGCTCAGCTGGCACCTAAGGGAAACCTACCACACCTGTGATTTTTGAAAACTAGAGACCTAGGGGAATCCAAGATGGGGTGACTTGTGGGGCTTTAACCTGGTTCTGTTTCCCAGAATCCTTAGCAAAACGTCAAAATTTGGCTAAAAAAAAACTTTTTCCTCACATTTTGGTGACAGAAAGTTCTGGAATCTGAGAGGAGCCACAAATTTCCTTCCACCGAGCGTTCCCCCAAGTCTCCTGATAAAAATGGTACCTCACTTGTGTGGGTAGGCCTAGTGCCCACAACAGGAAATGCCCCAAAACACAACGTGGACACATCACATATTTCCACAGAAAACAGAGGTGTTTTTTGCAAAGTGCCTACCTGTGGATTTTGGCCTCTAGCTCAGCCGACACATAGGGAAACCTACCAAACCTGTGCATTTTTGAAAACTAGAAACCTAGGGGAATCCAAGATGGGGTGACTTGTGGGGCTCTCACCACGTTCTGTTACCCAGAATCCTTTGCAAACCTCAAAATTTGGCAAAAAAACACTTTTTCCTCAAATTTTGGTGACAGGAAGTTCTGAAAACTGAGAGGAGCCACAAATTTCCTTCCACCCAGTATTCCTCCAAGTCTCCCGATAGAAATGATACTTCACTTGTGTGGGTGGGCCAGGTGCCTGCAACAGAGAAAGGCCAAAAACTTGTAGAGATTAAGGGGATAGCACAGCGAGTTGATAAGCACATATTCTTCTTTTATATATCTTTAGGCTGACTCCGCTTTGGGGACCCACACAAGTGAGGTGTAATTTTACTTATGAGACTGGGGGTAATGCTGCAGAGTAGGAATTTTGTGCTGGAGTGGTGATCGTACAAAGAAAAGTCAGGAAAATACGCTTTTTTAAGCAAATTTTGAGGTTTGGAGAGGAGTCCGGGGAAGAACATTTTGGGGGATCCACACAAGCCACACCTCCCTGGGCTCCTTGGGGTGTCTAGTTTAAAAAAATGTCTGGGTTTGGTAGGTTTCCCTAGATGAAGGCCGCAACCAGGATCAAAAACATAGGGGCCCCCTCTCTCCCAAACACAGGTAGTTTTGTAATATATCACTTTGATGTGTCCACATACGTCTGTGATGTGCCAAACACTAAAATTGTGAAAAACAAACAGGACTTAGGTTATGTGATAAAGACCCCTCACCTACCAACCAAGGTGGTGGCATGCTTCGTCATTGGGGTCCCACCTGAGACACCTAGCGTGTCGCAAGTGTGCTGTGACTCCTGATTACAGTGAGCAGGTTTTGGCATTTTTAACACACATACTGGTTGGATTTGGCACAAGGGTGACTGATGGTTCAGTAGATCAAATTTTATTAACAAGAGATTTTGCAAAAGTGAAATGCAATGTTAATAAGTGAAAGGCCAAAAAACTGACCAATGACTCACAGCTCGTGAGCTGTAAAGCCACGGCAAGGCACCAACCGCTTTACAGTCCATTCACACACCTTTCATACATGACATGCACAAGACCATTCACGCCACCAGCCACGGGCCCAGCACATAACAACACTTGCATTGACAGACAGCACCACTCAAGAGCCCATCACTTTCATGCGCCCACATGCCTAATACAGCAATCACACCAACTGATGCGTGTGTGGACTGGCATTTGGCTGGCACTGCCAGTCAAGCGCCACCCCACGCACACCGCCAGCCAAGCGCCACCCCAGCACACCGCCAGCCAAGCGCCACCCCACTCACACCGCCAGACAAGCGCCACCCCACACACCGCCAGCCAAGCACCACCCCACACAAACAATCCCCTTTTTTTTGTTTTTTAAACAACAAAGAATCCACTAATCATAAATAAGTACAAAACTACAAACACAAAAGCTCTAACTGAATACATGACTAATGCCAACCGTGAAACTGAACATTTAAAAATATAAAACAGCAGTTTACGCTCACAGAATTTCCCAATAATTCTTCTGTGTGTGGTAGCTCCTGAAACAGCCACCCACACACAGCCCAGGCTATGAAGGACAATCAGGGAAGTACATCCTAGTCTCCTTCCTGATACCTCTTCGAGCACAGACTCTACATCTCTTAGCAGGAAAGTGTTTTTTGGCCCGGGAGGAATGTGCTCAGCAAAGTGAGGATCTTTCAATCTAGCCACACCCTCCACCACTGCTTCTCTAGGAACCATTGCCTGTTCCAGCACAACAAGGCTAGCTATGATAGACTCCTGAAATTTCAGAAATGTCATCCTTGACTCTGGAGAACTATCCTTGAACACAACAAAAGCATTAAAAGTTGCCAAGTGGAACAAGTGAACCGCTAATTTCTTATACCAAACACAAGATGATTCCTCTCTGACAGAAAATTCACTTCCAGAATCTTGCACTTCCTCCTCTGCCTCAGATGCACCTCCAACAACCAGCACTGTGTAAGATAAGTAACAAACAAAGGGGGTCATTACAACCCTGGCGGACGGTGTGAAAGCGGCAGTAAGACCGCCAACAGGCTGGCGGTCTTTTTTTGAGGATTATGACCGTGGCAGTTACCGCCATGGTCATCCGCCGCTTCTCCGTTCTGCCCGCCGGGGTGGAGACGACCGCTGGGCTGGAGACCTGGGTCTCCAGCCCGGCGGCCGTGACAATACCGCCGCCGGAATTTTGACCCGGCGTACCGCCGTGGATTTCCAGCGGTAGGAACCGCCATGAAATCCATGGCGGTAAGCACTATCAGTGCCAGGGAATTCCTTCCTTGGCACTGATAGGGGTCTCCCCCGCCCCCCACCTCCACCCCAAACCCCTCCCCTACACCCCCCACCACTCCTGCCACCCCGCAAAGGTGGCAGGACCCCCCTCCCCACCCCGACTTACCTTACACATACACACCCGACACGCACGCAGGCACCACAAAAACACACATACACGCACACACACCGACATACATGCGAACATCCACACACACAGTCAGACACGCACACCCACATACAAACATACATGCGCACATCCATACAGACATACCTACAGACATACAGGCACTCATTCCCAATCACTCAACACCCCCGCAAGCATACACGCACTCACACACCCCCTCCACATACACCCACGCACACCCCCATGCACCCACACAACACACAACACCCCCTCACCTAACAGACAATCGACTTACCTGTTCCGTCGATCCTCCGGGAGGGGACAGGAGCCATGGGGGCAGCTCCGCCGACACCACACCGCCAACAGAACACAGCCGCGGCGAATCACAAGACGTGATTCACTGGGCGGTGTTCTGCTGGCGTGGCGGTGGAGGTGGAGCAACCTCCACTTCCCCGCCGCTCGTCACTATGGCTGTTGCCTGCTCTCCGCCGGAAAAACGACATAGAGCTGCCAACAGTCATAATACGCAGAGCGGAAAACCGCCACCACTGGCGGTCTTCAGCACAGCGGTCCCTCGGCAGTCTTGTGAAAAGACCGCCGAGGTTCTAATGACCCCCAAAGTGTAGCTTTATCACTGAGAGTTATAAACTCAAAAACTATAATGCTCACTTGCCTGAAAAAGCTTGACTAACCAGCAGCTACTCTGCACAGCCACAGCAATCACCAATGATATCCCACTAAAAAGAGAAAAAAGCAAATTATGCTGTTCACTGTAAAACTGTACCACGAATTCACAGGAACAACAGAATGCAAGTGGCTTTTGTTCATGCTGCTTTTTTTAGCATGAAATTAATGAAAAATTGACAGAAGAACATAGTTGAGCTAAAATATCACCCTAAATGATGAATTTGTATTCCACATAACAAGGCATGTTGTCCCCTCCAGAACCAGTGGAGTATTCACCCACTTGAGAGACTGTGGCCTTGCACTCCCCAGGACCAAGCACAGGGCATGTGGCCCCCTCCAGAACCAGTGGAGTATTCACCCACTTGAGAGACAGTGGCCTTGCACTCCCCAGGACCAAGCACAGGGCATGTTGCCCCCTCCAGAACCAGTGGAGTATTCACCCACTTGAGAGACTGTGGCCTTGCACTCCCAGGACCAAGCACAGGGCATGTTACCCCCTCCAGAACCAGTCGGCTTGTTTCCACATCCGGCTGAGGTGCCCCCTCTCCCTGAGCTGCCTGCCTATTTGCCAAATGATGCCCCTGCAGTGTTCTCTCCGGATTGGGGCAGGATTCAAGTGGGGTCTTGGAATTTGCCCTGTGGCCATGTGGACCCTTTGAACTATGGACTCAGCAATGTCCCTTTTTGTACACGTGTACAGATCTGTTTAATGTGTAAATCGGATTGCATAATTTATTGTTGGACTGATTACAAGCATTTACGTAAATTTCTGTTGCCGTGCCATTATTCTGCAGATTTTTGTGGTCAAATTGTTTTTGTTATGCCTATGGTTATTTGTATGGTGTGTGTGTGTCGGATGTGTGTTGTGTGTGTGTCACTCTCTTTTTCCTCCCACCCTCCCTTGTGTGCTAGGCGGCTGTACTCACTGTCGTCATCTTCGCCGGCGTTGATCTTCTAGGTGGAGCATAACGTAGAGGATCATTGATAAAACTTGCAGTTCGGGTTCCATGGTGGCGTGGTTCTTCCCTCTGTCTCCAATGATGAGTGCTTTGACTTTTGTGCTCTGTTTCACCATGCTTTTGATGTCTTTGGTATCGCCCCGGAAAATGTGGCGGTTTCCTGTGTCAAAATATGGTGGCCAGTACTTTGCCTTTCACCTAGCTGTGGGTGGCTACCGCCCTGGTGACTGTTGTTTCCATGCTCACGGTCGGTGTGGTACATTGGCTGTCCATCGGAGATATCACTACCATGGTCATAATTTGGCGGTAGTTACCGCCAGCCTGTTGGCGGTATTACCACCACTTTATCACCCACCGCCAGGGTCATAATGAGGGCCTTAATCTCATAGTTTGTGGTGATATAAACATTTAGATGTCCAGGATTTTTAATGCTATTCAGCTAAATATAATTCTGCATCTAGATTGAATTATTTCCTTTGCTCACGCAACCTGCTTTAAAAAACTAATGGGCATATCCAGAACAGACTCTCCAATCATGCTTTGGTGAACATATATCTGGTATCAAGGTAGAAAGGGTGGGGGTAGGTGGTCTTTTAGCAGAGTTAACCTGGAAAAGAATAGTGTAAAGTCAATTTAAACTCGGCTCAGGTTGATAATATCTGGGAGGCTTTTAAAGCAACTAATTATGGCCACATCAACCCTAAAGAAATCATACAGTGTAGAAGTTTAGCAGCTCAGAGGGCAGAGATAGAGACATCTCCGAATCACGTGAGCAGTAATGTCTCGTACAATAGACATTCTGCTAAAAAGGAGGCACTTAGGCGAGAAGCCACATGAAAGACTACTACTACAAACTAGGATATGTCGCCAACTCTGTGTACCTTCAACAGGTGTCTGAAGAAAGTGAATATGCGGATAGATTCTTGTTACAGCAGGTGCAAGAGCGCACTTCACAAAATGTAATTACATCTCTTGTTGACTCTGGCACTCACACTTCTATAACTGAACCTGCAGATATCCAAAATGAATTCCTCAAACACTATATAGAAGTTTATAGTAAACACGCAACTAAGGTCCTTTTTAAGTAAACTTCCTATCCCCAAGCTACAATCAAGCCAATCTCAGGCATTGGTGGCCACATTTGCGCTAGAAGCTATAAAGGCTGTGGTGGAATTATTGGCTAATGGTAAAGGATCTGGGAAAGATGGCTTACCAGCCGAATGTTACAAGAAATTTGCACCAGTGTTTAACCCTGAACTATCAAAACTGGCTAAACATATCCTTGAGGTTGGGAAAGTGCTGATGTCTTTTTGTACGGCAGTAGCTGCTGGCTTTCTAAAGAAGGGCATGGATAAGGAAAGCATTAAGTCTTATACACCTATCAGCATGTTAAATGTTTACTACAAAATGCTCGCTAAACTCTTAGCAAATCGCATGCACAGGATTGTAGCTCTATCATTCAGGCTGAACAGTGTGGCTTTGTGCCAGATAGGCAATTATTCACCAGCCTAAATTCTTAATAGAAGCTCTAGATTTTTTTACACAAAATAAAATACCAGCCCAAGCCATGTTTTCAGATGCCGAGAAGGCTTTCAATTTGGTCTGCTGAGAAAACCTTTTTAATATTCTCAGGGAGTTTGTTTTTCCCTCAAGCTTCATACTGATAGTGGTGGGTCTCTATAGGGGTGTGACAGCACACATAATTATTAACTCCCTCATGTCAGCACATGCAAGGTGGGCAGGGGTACATGCCAGGGTTGTCTCCTGTTGCCTTTACTCTTTGAATTGTTTATTGAACCATTGTCAATAGCCATTTGTACTAATACGGAAGTGGCACCTCCAATAATTGGGGGGACATGCATTAAACTGTATGGGAATCATATAGCCTTGTTTTTAAAACCAGAGATAGAAATTCAAAAAAGGTCTTTGGGATTTTTCAAGAAGAGTTTGGAGATTATAAAATAAACAAGTCTAAAACAGGAATTTTACTGTGCAATTCCACATTAGATAGTTTACTCACCAAGTTTCATCTACCAATTAATACAAAACCCAAGCACTACCTTGGGGTGTTTGTCTCTGAAAATATCAACAATCTATACATGTTAAACTATGCACACTTAATTATTAAAATTGAAACATTGTTTGTTAATTGGACCAATCTGCCTTTGTGAATCCTAGGCCATGGTAGTTTGATTCGCATGTCTGCCCTTCTCCTATATAATTTCCTGTTTGCTGCTCTTCCTTGGGTTCTGCAGATTAAGGGCCTCATTGTGACCCTGGCGGCCGGCGGTAAGCTGGCGGTAACACCGCCAACAGGCTGGCGGTGTTCCGTCCAACTATTATGACCGTGGCACAATAGCCACAGCCATACCGCTGGCCCCTCCACTATTCCGCTGCCCTGGGGATTATGAGTCCCCGACCACCAGCCTGGCTACGCCAGTAAACACCGACATAGAAAGGCTGGCGGTAAGGGTGGACCTGGTGGTGCCCCTGGGGACCCCTGCATTGCCCATGCACTTTGCATGGGCAGTGCAAGGGCCCCCAGGCATAGCCCTGTCGTGCATTTCACTGCCCAAATTTCAGGCAGTGAAATGCGTGACGGGTGCTACTGCACCTGCTGCTCATCAGCATTGCCGCAGCTCTATTACGAGCCGGCAGCAATGTTGATGTGACTCTTCCGCTGGGCCAGCGGAAAAGTCATAATAGGGAGTCAGAAATACCGCCGGCACTGGCGGTATTCAGGCTCCGGCAGCCTCGGCGGTCTTTTCAAAAGACCGCAAGGTTGTAATGAGGGCCTAAATGTTTTAAGGTGCTGGAGTGAAAATGTTCTGCCTCCTTATGGGCCAATAAAATTCCTAGACTGTCTTTGGATACATTACACCGGCCCATAAGAGGAGGGGGTCTTGGTCTCCCAGATTTCAAGGAATATCATTCTGGGTTGCACATATTACTTACAGATTTCATAACTCCTCAAATGTAAATCTAAGCAACAATTTATTTCTTGATTTGATTTTCCAAGCATAGGGGATTTTTGATTTCCTCAGGCCTACGAAGACCCCTGAGAAAGTTAGATATAAGGCCCTACAGTGGCTATTAAAACATAAAGCACAATTATTCAAGCATTACTATATGCCTGTTATTAATGGTGTCACATATCTGCCTGACATATTTATCAGGGATAGACCCCTTCCTTGAGCAAAATATTGGGGGTCATTACGAACCAGGCGGCCGGCGGTATGTTGGTGGTAACACCGCCAACAGGCTGGCGGTGTTCCGCCAGCAATTATGACCATGGCGGAATTGCCACGGCCATACAGCTGGCCCCTCCATTTTCCCGCCAGGATTCTGCCTGGCGGTCATAATCCCCTGGGCAGCGGTGCAAGCACTGCTGCCCTGGGGATTATGAGTCCCCGACCGCCGGCCTGTCCATGGCGGTACACACCGCCATGGAAAGGCCGGCGGTAAGGGGACTTGGGGTGACCCTGGGGCCCCTGCACTGCCCATGCACTTGGCATGGGCAGTGCAGGTGCCCCCATGCATAGCCCCATCGCGCATTTCACTGCCCGAATTTCAGGCAGTGAAATGTGCAACGGGTGCTACTGCACCCGCTGCACATCAGCATTGCGCCGGCTCTAATATGAGCCGGCTGCAATGTTGATGTGACATTTCCGCTGGGCCAGCGGACGGTAACACTGTTACCGTCCGCTGGCCCAGTGGAAATGCCATAATAGGGAGACAGAAATACCGCCGGCAATGGCGGTATTCTGTCTCCCGCGGCCTCGGCGGTCTTTTGAAAAGACCGCCGAGGTCGTAATGACCCCCATTGTCTCTAAATGGGAGAGCAACGGTTATAGCGGAATTGTCGATTTTATACAGTGCGATCCTGGAAGGTCTGGAGTGAAGTTGAGGCTAATATTAGGTATTATAAAGCTGCATTGGAATGGTTTTATATCCAAATATGACACGTTTTAAATTAAATTGACCCAATTACGATAGTCTCAAGTTTTGATCTGGCTGAAGAATTGATGAAGTCTAGAACATGTAGGTTCATCAGCTGTTGGGTTGCTCTTTTTAGACAGCAGAAGGCCAATATATTACATGCAAAAGCTCTGGACAAATGGCAGGTTAAAGAAGATTTTCAGCTCAGAGCTCCTGCCTGGAATAAGATTTTAACACCTCTTTACTGCAGGGTCCACATTGTAGGTGCATGCAATTGTAGAGTAAATGGCTTCTGTACCAAACTCTAGCTTTCCTGTAAAAAATATATCCTCACATTTGAGTAAATCCTTTCATTGCCCACTGGAGGAGATGGGCCGTTGGACTCATATCGTATGGGGCTGCTCCAAAATAAGGCCATTGTGGAAAGGAATTGCAAGGGATAACTCTTGTACGCTGGGATTGGAACAGCTGCTAGATGTTCTGATAGTGATACTCAGATTTTCATCTGCAATTAATATTAGTTCCCTGTAAGCTAAATGCCTTTTTATTATTGCCTTGTTAGCCAGATAGTTCAGTCGTTTCAACAAAGGTGTGCTAAAGTGGGCAAAATTAAGCAGCTTGATTGGAAATATGCTTAAAGATCTGGATCATATGCCAGATTTGCGAAATTGTGGGAGGCACTCGGATGAGGAAGTCAAATGTTACAGTAGATTGATCTTGTTTAGGAAAAACAGTGCAATGGGCTTTGTGCAACAATAATCCTTGGTGCTATGATATGTTTCTTTTTAGGGAGACAGAGGGGCATTGCATCTGATTGTAATGTGCGTGGATTTAGAATTTGATTTATGATAACTATTGAATTTCCATGACCTGCATGTTTCAATGTATCATTTATTGAACTCTCACAATTAAAAAAAAGCAAAGTTGTGAACAAACCACGAGCTACTTCTTGTTTTTTTGGCTTTTGCAGACAAAGACTTTGGGGACCACTTACAGTTTTTTCAACTTGAACTCTTCTATGAAGGAACAGGAAGGATAATATTGTCAATGCATTAGTGCTTATGATATGTGCTCATATTGTGCATCAACGGTACATGTAATGCTGTGAGCAAATAATACATGTGTCATTCACTGTAGGAATCAGGGTACTAGCAAGCTGTGAGCAAATAATACATGTGCCATTCAGTGTGGGAATCAGTGTAACAGCAAGAGTAAATAAATTTTCAGTTATGCCAAAGACACAATCAGAACTTAAACCAATTAATTCCAGAAGTGCAGACCTATAATGTCAGATGTAGTTATGTTTCCAAGTGGCAGATAGTTTAGTCAGCAATTCAGTAGTCTTATATCTTGTTGTATTTTGGTTCAGGGCATTCAGGTTCATACAAAAGGTGGTTACACAGAGATTTGTCTGATGTTATACTGTGTGTGGTCAGTAGTGGTTTTGGATGTGAGTTAGAGGAGTGCGTGGCTCCTTTTTAGATCGTGAGAACAGGGGTATACATTGTGACATGTGAGAAAAGATTTTCTTTGCTTCTTGTTAAGGAAGTAGAGTCTCACCTTGCATAAATGTTTGCAGGACGCTTAGGGCCTGATCTAAACTTTTGCAGATAGAGGCAGGACGGTTGAGGTGGCGGAGGACATTACCTCTGTAATTCTGAGATAAGTTTCAGCTACCAGATTTGGAGTTGACTGTCAGCCCTGCAGTCTATACATTGAAAGGAACTGCCATCACAGAAAAGGAAAACATGAATGTAACAGCAGGTGTTTTATCACAGGGTTTGGTGATCATTATTATTATTTTTCCAGTCCCTCACTGCCAGTTTTTTTCTGGCAGTAATTAACAAGAAAAAAAGGCATTACACCCTCCACCCTAAATAGGGCAGAGGGTGTAATGCCCTTCATCTAACTGGCCTATATTCTTGAGCCATTGGAGAAATTATTCCATCAACTAAGCCATTGGGGGCTGCATCAGCAGAATATTTAATGAATGCATGTGTCTAAATGAGATGGGTGGCCTAAGGGTTTAGGTTTAGCGACACAGGATTTTAATAAATCCCCTCAAAACATCATCAAAAGTCATATGCAGGTTCCAATTATCTTTCCCATTGTGCTGTTAACGTGATGCTAAATGCTCATTATTGATGTGGTGAATCATGGTCTTTCTTACCTTTTGATCATGTTAAATCGGACCTTAGTAGTCCCTTCAGAATATTCTTTCCATACATCATTCTTTACTCTCTGTCTTTTTGTTTCTATTTCTTCTATTGATAGACTTTGCATAACAGGGTTTGATTTGCGCCAACCATTTATGGATAGTTCATGTTGTCAATAAATAAAGATGGCAAGAAAGTGTAGGATTTAATGCTTATAACGATTACCTAATCTGGGTGGCTCAGATTACTGTATTTTGTAAAATAAATATTTTTGGATTTGCTTCAGTGAAATACATAAACATTCCTCAATTTTATATTTGTTGGTCCATACCAACATTTGGCTTCTAGGAGGCTACAGAGTGCTGCCTTTTGTTTCTCCAATGTATTGTTTAAAAACATTGCACTGAATGACCCCCAGATGTTTTGTCTCAAGCAAGAGTAGAGCTTTATATAATTTTTAATGTTCATTGGCAGTTGGCAATTGGAAAAGTGTAGCAGCTCTATTTACAAGATGCATGATTAGCTCCAGCTCCCTTAACCATTTATATCTGTGGGAAATACTGAAGTTACAAATAGTGATTTGGAATCTTGTACTCTCTTATAAACACCAATGATGCTGGGTAGGGCAGTTGTGACAGTGACGTGTAGGACCATGAAGAGTGTAGGTGGACCATGCAGCTACAAAGAGCTCCGAAAACACCAATGGGGAAAGGTGTCCCATGCCAGGAAACACTGGGGTGAGTTTTTTTGGTGATAATGACTGGGAGACGTGATGACTTGGAGCAGGAGATGGGCTTGATTGATACCGTGCTGCATTAGTACTCCCATTTCTCTGAGCAATTCTTATTTTTTAAGGTTATCAATAGTTACACACTTTGTGTAGTCACATGAAGATTAAAATAATATGCAGGATTTGATCTCTTGCTCTTTGCATGATCACACACTCCGGCCCTGTGGTAACGAGGGCCTTAACATTGATGCCGGCTCGGAATCGTGCTACGCCAATGTGGCGGTTCAACTGGTGGAGCAGCACCCGTCGCGCATTTCACTGCCCATGCCAAGTGCATGGGCAGTGCAGAGGCCCCCAGGGGGCCTCCGGAACCCCCATTCCACCAGCTTTTCCACAGCAGTATGAACCGCCATGGAAAGGCTGAAGGAATGGAACTCGTAATCCTGCTGGCAGCAATGTCTCCAGCCTGGCGGTGTTGGCGGTATTACCAGGGCGTTTTGGCCACGGTCAGAATTTGCCAGATCGAACCGCCACTACCACAGCAGTCCGATGGCCACCCCAAGCCTGGCGGCCTTAAGACTACTTGATCTGGAATGACCCCCTCAGTGTACCCTGAGCCTGGAAGATAAATGTCAGAGGTGGACTGCATCACGTATTGTGCCCCCACTAAAGTGACAAGGTGAAGCATGCCTTCAGGCCTGCCTCTGCAGCCCTGTGTACAGTTTTCAAAGTGCAATTTCAACTTGGCAAAATAAACCCATTGCCATGCCTAATTCTTCCTTTTTATTACTTATAAGTAACCGCATAGGTAGGGCCAAACATACATATAGGGCAGGGGACATGGGCCCTTATTTATACTTTTTGACGCAAAACTGCGCCGACGCAGTTTTGCGTCAAAAATATTACCGCCGGCTTACACCATTTCTGTGCGCCGTGCGGGTGTCAAATTTATACTTAGACGCACGGCGGCGCAAACCACAGGCTTGAGTCATTTTCTTTGATGCACACCACAGTGTCACGTTGTAAAGGAAAACGACGTTAACGTGGCGGAAATGACTATGAGCCGATTTACGACACCGCAAACCAGATATGCAGAGTTTTTTGACGCAATAGTGTCAAAACTCGCCGCAAACACAGCCATTTGTGCAGAGGAGAACCAAAATGGATCCCAGATGCTTGTACAAACCCCAGGAAGATGACAACAGACCAGGAACCAGCCAGGAGGACCTACACAAGACCCAGGACAGAGAGAAGAAGAAAAGAAAGTGTTGCTTCAGTGCATAGGAGCAGGAAATCCTGGTTAAAGAGGTGATGGAACACCAGCACCAACTGTTTGTCACCTCAAAATTGCCAATCAGTAGGAGGGAAGCAATATGGCAACAAATTGGTGACAAGATTACAAGTGTGGCAGAAGTACCCAGAACAGTCATCGAGTGCAAGAAACGCTGGCATGACTGCAAGCGCAGGACCAAGGAAAAGATGGCCAGGAACAGGAAGGCAGCACTGCAGACTGGAGGTGGGAGTCCAGCACCACAGGAGGCCGTGGACCACATGGAGGAGATGGTTGCAGCCATCATCACCTGAGGAGATCGTCACAGGGATTCAAGGACAGGACAGCGCAGACTACAAGGAGACAACGCACATGCAGGGTAAGTCGCATGGGGAATTAAAATGCACTAATGTTAACTGCCACCGGGGGGAAATACCTACTACACAATGCATGTAAGTCATCAAATACATGGAGTGGCATGGTTAAAGGGGCATGGCACGGGGCATGGCCCGTTCAGAGGAAACCTGGGACACACCACTACACAACACCAACAACCTTTCCATGGGGGTATGCTGCCATGCCAGTGATGTTGCAAAGGTAAAGCCAAGCCAGGAGGGAAACTGACATCCCGTCACACGTCAGCCACTATACTATCTACATTAACCAGGGCACAGATCAACAACTGGAATGTAACATTAACAACAGTTGCCACTACCACCTCTGCTGTGTGTGCTGGTCAAGTAGCCAATGGCAGTAACGTCCCCATGGATCATACACACCCAAATGAGAGGGTTTAGGATGACAACGTTAACAATGCCCTGAAACAAGACAAATGTTCCAGTCCTGTCAAATGTGAATGTCCATAGTTGCCGCAAACATCAGCCAATGTCATCCACATTAGGAGGTACACAGCAGTAATACCACACCCATGCTGCATATGTCAGGGTCCATCCTGTGCCTGGGTCACAATGCAACATCCCAAATGTCATACTGCTCAGACAACAGCATTGAGGGGAAGGACACATGTAACTGGTCACTGAAATACACCTGCACAGTCAGAGGAGGAAATAGGACACTGCTACGACTATCAGGGCAATCAAATGTACCACACATTCCCCAACATCAGCAGTACACATTACCAATGCTGACATCCATATTGTGCCATAACAATGCAATACATAGTATACGCTACATTTCAACTACATATAGGTGGATGTGAAGGATCAGAGACTGGGACAGGTCCAGATTGTTAAGTGTGCTGCTAGTGCCATCAGAACACCCACAGCCAGTGAAAGGCCTCACCATGAGAATGGAAGTAGGGGAGGGTTGAGTAGGACAAGAAGGTGGCAATTCACTATTTGGCCAGACACTGGCACCAGCTTTGAGAGAACTGTAGTCGGAGTACAGCGGGAGCTGGCCACGGAGGTGCGGGTGAGAATGCAAACTATGGCAGCCAGCCTAGAGGGGGTGTGTTTGTGCATGATGTCAACTGAAGAACAGGCAGCAGCTATGCAAGTCCGAACAACTATCTTGCAGGAACTTGAAAAAAGGCTGATAGAAATCAGCACAGCTGTAATACAGTTGATCCAACACCTACAACAGCAATCCTGTCAACGCATGCACGATTGCAACATTGAACCCCTCAGGGCCGACCTGACTTGTGGTTCTAAAAATTCTGGACCCATGTAATTTACTTTGCCACAGCAGTACGATTTTAGTATCAAAAGACCGATAATGACTAGTACACTAAGCATGAGCATTTTCGCTCAATTCCAGCAGCGTTTTCACCTTGAAATCGCCATTTTCGTCCTGCACTCGTGGCTCCCATTTTATACACGGCAGCCATTTTTCATATTTGCCCTCACATAGGCTTATAATACAGTCAGATTTGATTCCAAGGACACGTACACCTTGATTGACTTTTCTCTGACCTGGGCAAGCTGGAACCATTGCCTCAGGCCAAACCTGTTTGGTCAGTCCCACTCCCAGTGGCCGAATCAGATAGCATCAAGGCACACCATGCCATAAAACCCTTATTATCGCTCACACATCCTGCCTAATCTTGCTCACACCTGCACCTGCTCTTTTCTTCTTCTTACTTTACGAGGGGGAGGTGCCCGTTTTTATTGGGGGTCCACACTTATCTGATGAAAAATACTAGGCTTTGCCGGGTAATTTATTATGGGTTGGATGACATGAAATATGAGGTTTCATCATGACACTGTTTTTTCCTTTGTAGTGAAAACATGTGAATGACCAACCAAAATGTCAAGAATGTTTGCCTGAAGCTTAAAAAACTGTATATAAGGAAACCTGACTTTGCATTGAAACACAGTCTCCTGAGAACATACAAACCGTGCTGTTGTACTTCTAGGACGCTTGTTACTTGGCTGCAGCCAATAAATTCGATCTTTGACTTCACCTAGAAGACTCTGAGTTTCTGTGGTCTGAATCAGGAAAGTACCCGAGGTCTTTGGGTGTACCCTGGCACCGCTGGGTTACCGGATCAGTACCGGTTCTGAAAAACCCAGTACCTCAGACTGCCTACTATTGTGATGTGGCTGCTATTCTTAAGAACTAGTTTATCTTGTCAGCCTGCCCAGTGATTGTCTCTCACTAACTCATTGGCAAGTCCTGTCCCTCTGCACTGTCTGACACTTCACCCAAGCATGTCCAATGACATGTCCTTTTGCACTTGTGTAGGATCACAATGGAAGATGTCACTAAAATGGACTCACAATCCTGGACAATGTACATATAGCACTACAGCACTTTTCAATAAATAGCACATACACAACCACTTTGTCTCTGTATAATGTGACACATCAACCGTGCAGTAAATCAGTGAATTTTGCCTCCTGTCAATTATCATAGATTGTCAATATAACTGTCCTGAAATAATGTGGGCTGATAACTATGCACAGTGGCCTGGATTATACCATACTCTGCCCTTCCTGAGGATAATTTCTGAGGAAAAGAGAAACTATACACCATAATGCTGTGTTGGACAGATTAACGCTTCCTCAAGGGATGTCAAAACCAGAAGATAGTGCCTTCAAAATGTTGCTTCAAAGCAAAACTAACGTATGTAACATCACCCACAAATATAAGCTAACACACACCAAACTGCATGAATGGAGGTGCATGAGTTTACATCCAAACAAGCAATCATTCTGAACAGTGTAACAAAAGATCTATGTGAGTTATGTAGACTATACTACAAGAGAGCTTATAAGGGTTTCCTTGGACATGAGACTGCAGTCAGACATAACACAGTGTCCCCAATACTAAATCTGGAAGCACAGTATGTGACATTGAAAATATACATCACGAAAAAAAAACACTTTGGGATCCATAGTAATTGTGATTGGTGGTTGCAGTGATTAGCCGAGTCTTAGCTAAGTAGCTTTGGGGTAGCTGCCAATGTTACCGCTCAGTTGGGATTTGTTTGCAGCATAGGACACACAATGTAATACAAAAGAGACACTGTACCCTCATGCCAAGGCCCTGATCTACAAGTATGTGACACATACTGTAAATGGTTACCTACATATTTATTAAACAGTAAAAACAGAAGTGAAAACTCAGAGAAAAGCCTTACCTATTCTAATCTTCCCTAACTACTCATTACCCACAACTGTTCCTAACAAACCTAAGCTAAACTTACTTATCACATTTAAGAAACGTTCTAAACATCACCCCCTTATGAGACAGGACACATGGAGGACGACGGATACTAACCTAAAAACATACTATCCTATACTACACAAATATATATATATATATATATATATATATTTAAACACAAGAACCCCAACATTGCCCGACACACATAAAAATAAACAGTAGAAATATCCAGGAAACCCCCACCCACTAACACTAACTAAACTAACAGCCTATACTAACCTAACACTAAGCCCTCTAAACCCACAAAGTATGAGAACCAGGAAAGATGAGGGAGGGGAGGGAATCATGTCCATCTCATTGTCTACAGGTTGGCCCGCCGGAGGGTCCTCTTGATGGAATGTACCCGTCGGTTGACCTGTCGCACCTCCTGCCCCAGTCTGCTCATCTTCCTTAAGGACACGGTCCAATTTCCGTTGCATTTGTGCAAAAGCAGCAGGGTCAATGGCTGCAGCAGGGGTGGTCTAGGTGCCAGCCGAGAAAGTATGGGCCCGTGTTGTGTCCATGGCTGTGGGCTGCCCTGCAGGTGGTGCTGTGCTTGGGCCAAGAGCACTTGCTGTGGATGGTCCTGCAACGGTCCCAACTGCTGGTGGTGCCACCTGGGTGGTAGTGGTGGTGGTGCTGGTGGTGGTTGTGGTAGGCAAAGAAGGGACACCTTGTGCAAATGCCCTCCAGGCTCCGGAAGCTCGTTCATGGCGATATCTGCAGGCCATTTTTTGGTACCCAGACTCAACATCAAGGATGTGGCGGTATCTCATTGCCCGCCGTTGAAACTCCCTGACCTGGATGGGAGTCATATTTGCAGCTGCTAAGACAAATAGAAAATCTATCATTAGGTACTGCATTGTGTGAAATGGCACAAGAAGTAAATCAGACAATACATCTATTGTACTTGTAACAGCTCATATCATCATAGAGATCATTGATTGTCCCTGAGGAAGTACATGGCAAGCCAGCCTACAAAGGTCCTATCACACATAGCACATCCAAACCCTACAAGATGGGTAACAGGCTTGATTTTGGCATCATAGTTCTGCCAGTTGTCAGGTAACAATCATGCTGCACATCCTCCACCACTGCCAGGGCTACAAATGTCATTGTACGGGATGGAAATGTAGGGCCACATGATCTGCGAGTTGTAAATGGACTTGCCAGTATAGTAAGCATGTGCTGAACATAAGGGTGTATACTAGGTGATTCACTGATTTACATGTCTGTGTACCAAACTTGCATCATCAGTCCTAGGTACACTATTCACAAACCTATGCCTGTGTCTGGGGGGGGGGGGGGTGGACTATCAACTAATAATTACTAACAACAAGGACACCTACGGACAAGTGTTTGGCCCAGCACACACACCACAGGTAAGGAGGATCTCCAAAGTGGAGGCAGCTAACCCATGACCAATCCCATTGACACTAATGTTTGGAAATGCAGACCTTTGTCCACATCATTTACTACCAGTAAGCCATGACTTACAACAAACACAGTGATGCAAGAACACCTCTGGCCATGAGTTGCATGCACACCTAGGCCATTGCACTCAAGTGCCACATACTCCTAGCACTACATGTGGAGCTACATGCTGCTAGGAAGTTTAACCTACAGTTCAATAAGTACATTAGTGAATAGGGAAGCAGAAGTCTGTGGGTAAGCATTTGGCATCCCCATTCTGGGAGAATTTGGGTCTGACCGGCTGACTAATTCACTAATATGGTCCAGTGTGACTTTTTCTGAATCAAGTTTTATCCACATGACTCATCCCCATTCACATTGCCTTGCCTACAGGACTGACCTAGAATACCAAAATATGACAATAGGATAAGGATTGGCCAACTCAAAGATGGTGATAAAATTATATTCTACTCATGGAACAAAACAAATGAGTGGCCAGCGCATCACACCTTGCTATGTGTCCAACACACAGGAGTCGATCACACATCACCAGCAAACACAACACATAACAGACATATCAACACTTACTGGAGTTGTCTGGGTCCTCGAAACAAGCCACCTCGCCAACAGTGTAGGGTGCCGGTCCACCTGTGAGGCATGGAAGGGAGAAATGTGCTCAATGTCTGTGCACTGTACAACAATTTCAAAGACAAATACTATGTGTAAGATTACATCAGAAAGTAAAGCCTCTCAGACATGATGATACTGCACCCTACATAGCACGGCTAACATGTACATACTCTGGGTCTCCAGTGAGTGATACACACATATCTGCACACATGCAGTGGCCCTATCATGTGGTGGCAAACATGCTCTTTCATTAGTGAGCAGACCAAATCATGGAGTGTATTTGTCTCATCATGTGTATCCATGAGAGACATCCAAAGACACTTTCCATGAGGACTTTATTACCAGTCAACCAGCCATGATGACCATGACAAATTTATGACACATAGGTACAATGTACAGAGGACCAGGGACAGTTGATAGCCCTCATTTTGTTACAGTTTCTTCATTTGATGTGGCACAGCCATGATGAGTTGCACCAACCATGTGCATATCTTTACCCAGCCATCCCTAATCGAAATGTGGCACTACAAACTCCAAATACCAATCTAAGATGTTAGCTGAGCGCAGCTAGAACTTGTTACCTATGTGTCCAAATCCAGATCAGACATGTACCCGAAATGAAGAGGGGCACAATATTCCCTAAGATGTTTGGAATTTCCATGATCAGTTTCCTCACACACTCACCAGACACACATGAAACATATGTTCGGGCCACATTGCTATCATCAATTGACGTGAAGCCTACACTCATTTTCAGCTTCATGTTGTATTTAGAAAGTCAGTCTAGCTGTTGCGTCAACAAATGATGGTAATGAGTTGGAAATTTCTATACCTCACAGGCAAATGTGGCCTATATCCATACATAATTGGCTCCTGATTTGTGTTGCTGTTTGACACAAAGGCGGCAATAACTTACATAATGCAAACATATTCAGTAATTTTGCGGAGCTCTTGCTTTGTAACAGCTAGCAATTGTGGTCCTTAACAAAGTAGAAATATGACCCTGTATGTTTCAGTAGCATTCCACACACTCAACAACATTGCCGGCAGATATTGTAAAAATCAGCTGATGTCACTACAGAGCAATTAAACGTGCACATTAACATGATTTGTACTCACCAACATGGCCACCAATCACAATCCCCAGGTGGTCCAGCAGATCTTGCTCCCTGGAGACAAGGTCAGCCCAGCGGTGCTTGAGCTGGTGCTCGTTTCTGGGTGTCTTATGAATCCTTTGCAGACGATGCAACACCTTTGCCCACCGGAGCCTCTGTGCCTCAGTGTGATACCCCTGTATCACACGCCCACCTGCCTCAATCACTAGGGGTAGGAAATGGCACACCAGCCAAATGAATCCACCCAGCTCCTCCTCTCCCATCCTGCCAAGACGGGGCCTAACCAACATATTTGTACTAAAAGAGAAATAGGGGATAAAGGAGAATAGGGGGAAAGTAGGACAGGAAAAATTAAAAAAACTACTAACACAGCCCAACTATACCCAAACTAACACTACCCACAACAGACTCCCAACAAAACAAAGACAATATTTTACAACACAAATGAGCACAAAAAACACTCAGACAGGACACCACAACAAGTTTTTAATCACAAACAGACAATAAAAAGACCACACAGGAGACAAATTCACTAAATATGCAGAGAAAAATTGAAACACAGCCACACAGTCAGGAAATATCACAGACTGCAAAGTGAAAGTACACCCACTGTACCTATTCTGTAAACAGGATATCCTATTACATAACTTCCTGCCTAAAATAGTGGGTGTTTTTTCATCATGCATCAAACTATTTTGACGCATACAGTCTGCGCGTCATTTTTTTCGATGCACAGGAGTAGATTTGAGCCCTCATCCATATGTTTCGAAATTGTTTTAAACTTAACCAATTTTCTTAGGTACAGTGTGGAAGATACCGCTCAGGGCCAATGGTTCTTTGAGGGCATTATGTGTTGTTTTTTGGCCATAAGAATCATTTTTAGATGCGTGTGAGTCATTTTTTGACGCATATGGGGCAAAATTTCAGGCATTAACTAGGTTTGGGTCATTTTACCATTTTAATGTAATATTACAGTTGTGACAATACTGAGATAGGCTGATTGCACCCACTTTGGGCATGATGGTGTATGGGTACTTGTAACACATCATACTACTGCGGACTTTCACTCTTGACTTACGCAATAGCTGGCCAAAAGTGTGGCCTACATATATGTATTGCACAAATTGGGCGTGTTTGGCGTCAGGAGAGGATAGCAAGGTGACGCACATAAGTACAATACCTCAATGCCTATGGCTCAATGTCTGTGCATCGGCTACTAATATTGTTCTTGACCCACTGTGTGAGCATCACAAGATGCATTATTGCAAATATGCGTATATGCATGTGAAGTCAATGTGTCCAACCCTCATATGCAAGTCAGTGTGGAAATGAGAGAGGACATGTGTTAGTCATACATGTAGCAACAACTGCTGTGTGCACTTTCTAGTTTTGGGGTAACATAAACACCACAAATGACAATGCAGGCACCAGATAGATGGCAGACGGTTGTTCATGTCAGTGGTCCAAAACTTGGCCATCACATGTCCTGGAATTTTGGATACTGCTTCCTAGGCACTTGTTGGTGAACCCACCATGCGTCAGGCTCATGTACATACTAAGTGGGTACCGTGTTATTGACATGGAGAGCCAAAGATAAACCACATTTGTAATGTCACGCCACAGTTGAGGTCATATAACTGAGCCACAACTCTGGTGTGGCAGTGGCGGACCAGCAGACCAAGCAGCATGTGGCCACATATTTCCAGTGATCAATTGCACAGAGGTGTCTGGTTCATGTGTGTGGGCCAATGTTAATCCTGTATATTGTTATGGGTCTATGTTGTCAAAGTTACGTCCCGGTCTAGTCATGAGTCAGTGGCACCTATTCCGGTATCTACTGAGTATCCTTCGGAGATCAATGGAAGTAAAGCCAATGAGGATTTGAGAGCCCACATGGGGATGTTCCTACCCTGTTACTGCAGATGGGTTATGAGACTGTCAACCGGGCAACCTTGGTGGGCTGAGTAAGATTATATCTCAGGATTCTTGTACCAGCAGGTGTCATTACAACATTTGTACACAGTTTGGCCTCTAAAGTTCCCACTGCATCTGGGAACATTATAGCCTCTGTGCTGATTAATCTTGCAGCTATTCACCATGCACGGCCCATCAATATGTTGTGAGCAATGTGAATCAGCGTGTGAACTGTCAGGGTCCTAACATGTGTGGACTTTTCATGCACATTATCTGACGTCGCTGGTTCTGCTGGAGGCAACATACCCAATCCCTGCATACGGCCATGGTACACTGTCACACTGTGTTGCTCATGCATACATGAGACCCCGACAAAGGATAGGCCATGATTTGGGTATTTAGAGACAAGTTCCCAATTATGATATGATAAATAAGCAGATTATGCTATACAATGTATTCGAGTATGCATTGAAGAACCACCTGACTAAATACCCCAGGAGGAATGTGAGGGTTGGGAAAGCAACTATGATACATATGTAGCCACAAGGAACCTTTAGGGTAACACACAGACAGGTGCCAGTCAGGCTAACAGGATGCAGGGTCAATCAGGATCCAGCAATTTCACAAGGTACATACTCAGTGGTCTGACTGAGACTGGTCGGATGAAGAACAAGACAGTTCACATGGAAAACTGTGTTTGTCCTGTGGTTTGGAAGGTGACACATAACCCCAAGGGCTGAGTTACACAGCTTATTTTTCTGACAATGCATAACAGTGTAATCGATAAAATGGCAGCTTCTATGTTGTTCCAACCATCAGCAAAGGGCAGTGCATGTTCAAATGGCTGGTCTGCATGGAGGTGCTCACAGGTGTGTGCTGCATCAGTTTCTCACAAGTCCTGTAGGTGAGATTCAAGTTCAAATGGCCAACAGTACCTTTCACATGGGAAGCAATCTACAGGTGATAACAGGGCTTAGAGACTACAAGCCAGTGCATTATTTAACTTGACATCCATGCAGACAGATGTACAATGACTATGGCATACCATACTAAAGGGTGAAGCACACTGGATTAATATTGTTAGTCTGTGTGTGTGTAGAGGAGGGAATATCTGGGTACACCTATTGCCATTCCAGGGACCTCTTAAGACAGATGGGGTGAGACTGGAAACATGGGTGTGTCTGGACTTAGAACATGGGCTGACATGTACATGGAATGTCATATGCGCAGTGCTTGTCATAGATGTGACACTTGTGATCTCTAAGTTCTGCTTATATGGAATTCTAGTCACACATGCAAAGATAGGTGATGTAACAGTTACTGCTGTCAAAGGTGTGGCCATACATTAATGTTGCTGTTGCAATTGCACATCCACTGCCTCATGTTTGATGCATTTTGTTCCATCATTGACTGGTGGTGTCTTAGGTGTGTGCCATATGCTGCAAAGAATCATGTTGCCAACATGTATGTGTGAAATAGGTGTGGTCCTCTGCTATTGCCCTTCAAAGGTGAAATGTACAGGATATATGTCATGTACAGTGTGTGTGAATGTGACTGTTGAACAGTACGCATCACAATTGCTTTGGAAACTTCTGTGTCCTGATCGGTATATCAGCAATGCTCCATGAGGCTACACTGTTATTCTGATAATTATATATAAAGGTGAGGAAAAATGATTGCCCATACATGATATGGTGATTATTATAGGTGTTTATTTACTTCTGTTAATACAGTGGTGATGGTGAGTTGATTCAAAAGAAATTGTTGACAATATATTGGCGCATACGCAATACTGCAGCTGTGTTTGGTTGGTGCCCTTCATGTTGATGGCCAGCATCCTCCTCTTCCTCTTCTTCAGGCATTTGTGGCTCTGGTTCTAATAAGGGAATGTTCCTTCGTACACAAATGTTGTGCAGGATGGCACAGGTTAAAATTATCTTACAGACCATTTCTGGTGAGTATAGGAGGCTGTCACCAGTAATGTTGAGGCACCTGAATCTCGACTTCAGGATGCCAAAGGTCCCCTCGACTATGGTGCGTGTCCTCCTATGTGCCTCACTGTAGGCACGCTCTGCTGCAGTGCTTGGGTTGCCAAATGGTATCATAATCCATGTTTGGATCCCATACCCCTGATCAGATGAAAGAGAAAATTATTGAGATCATGGTGATGTAGCTTGCCCCATTAATATCACCTTGCATGGCAGTTGTTCTCTTGTGTTGTCTGTGACTCATTTGTGTTTGTGTTATTGTGTTGATTCGTGGGCTTCTAGGATGTACCATCTGCATTGGGTTGTTTCCTTGGCTGAACAAGTGTTTGGCTGCTGACCGGTTGTCAGCAGTATATTTTGGGAGTTTAAGTACAGTGTGTACTCCCTAGCATTGTGACTTATGAAACAGGTGTCCCTGTGTCTTAACTGGCGGTGAGATGATAGTTCCATACACAGAATCAATTCGACAGTGGTGGTAACACGTTTGCATCTATGTACCCTGGACATTCCATAGCTTTTGACATATGCAATGGATTAATTTAAACATCAGTGAGACGCTTACATTTTGCAAGTTGACAATTAGCCAAACTTCTACATACGTTGTGATCATTGACGTCTTAACATTTGACTGTACAATAATTTCACATGTGTGACAAGTTCACTGCAGACCTATTTCTCTGCCCTTGGCAAGTTGACTCAGGTTGTAACGTGTACCTGGACTACAGCACATGGTCTAGTTCAGCTGGCTAACTTGGTTGTGAGGTTGTCATTATGAGTTTCAGAAGGTCAGTATGGCAGTACATCTGTTCTGAGTGTGTTAATCTGTCACAATGCGTATGTGTAGGAACGTGCACCTTCCATATAGTACCATCAAGATGTGTTCTTTGCACAGTCCACTTGCCTCTTGGTAGTGGGCAATGTGAGAGCAGGAGTGATGTGAGATATTGGAATGGCCTCAATGATTGCATGTGACCTTTATTGTAGTCATCATAATGCTACGTGAGTCACGTTGTTTGACCTGCAACAAATTACATTCCACACCCCTTACACAGTATGTATTGGCTGGAAGGGTGTTTGTTTGGGTATTATTGATGTTTTATTGGAGTTTTATCTTCACAGATGTCATGACAGTTGGCACCATGTGTTTGTCATTGTGTTGTTTTACATTTTCCCCTTGTGTCTGTGGAGTGGCATCAGTTTTTATTTGGAATGGTACTTTGTCCCTAGGTGTGTCTCCCATTGGGTGAGGATATAAAACATGCCTAGCTGTGTCACAACCTCAGTGTGTTCCTGTTCACATGTCGCTGTTGCGGTGTATGTGTTGTCTGTTCTAGAGGGTTGCTGTGCAGTGTGTATATAAGTAGGTTTCTGTACTTACCAACAAGTAGTCCATTTCCATATCGTCCATCCTGGAAGTGTTGATTGATGGTACAGTGACAGAAGATGAATGAATCATGTACACTCCCAGGATACTTGGCCATGATGTTGGTGATCAATCCCTGGTGATCCACAATGGTCTGCACGTTAATGGAGTATGTGTGCTTCCTGTTGCGGTATAAATGTTCAGTTGCAGCAGGTGGCACAAGGCGTACAGTCAATGGCACCAAGGATGTGTGAAAATCCATTAATAAGGTAAAACCCCTGTTTGGTCTCCTGCTACTTCTGCTGTGTGTTGGGGAAGCAGATGTGGCGGGTGTGAGTGTGATGATGGCATCCAGTACCTTGGGCAGGAAGGCGGAGAATGATGGCCGTGAGATCCCAGCAACCAGGGCACCAGTGCTTTGAAAGGAGCCACTTGCCAACATGTGTAGTACAGCTAGCAGCTTGGTTTCTGGTGGGATGGTGCGGGGTGTCTGCAAGCTGGGTGCCAACTGTGGTTCAATGCTGCACAGCAGCTGCTGAATGGCTTGCCAGTTCAACCTGTACCTCTGGATGATGACATGTTCCCTGAGGCCATGAAGTGTTGTCCTGGTGTGTAATATCCTCTCCTGCCTTCTGCGTTGCCTTTGGGGTCCCTGCTGGAGTTGTGGAAGCTGCTGTTGTTGTTCCTGTGCTCTGCGTCTGCGTGCACGCTGGATGAGAAGCACCTCCATGTCTTCCTTTTGAAGCTCTGCTGTTGCTTTTGTGTGTTTTGATTAAATACAGGTGTATTTGCCCCATTTTAACGCCTGCCCTGACCCGGCGTTAATTTTTGACTATGCGTCATTTTCCGACTCCGCCTCTTGGCCGCGTGGGAGTTGTGCGCAGTAGCATAAATAAGACGCATGGGTGTTTGTGTCATTTTTTGGACTGGAACACCTACCTTGCATATCATTAATGCAAGGTGGTTTCCCGCATCCAGAAAATGACGCACACAGCGGGATTTTGATGTCCGCGGGCTCGGACATCAAAGTTTTAAATATGGTGCACGGTTTGAGCCGAATGTGCGTCAAAAGTTTTGGCGCACATTCGGCGCAGACGGAGTATAAATATGCCCCGCGGTATTTAAAATGTAGGACTTGTGCTGGCAGTGGAAAATCTCCATAGTTGTTTTTTTACTGTGGCAAGGCTGGGTTACTTTAATACACCTTATTATATATAACTTCAGTTTGGGAATAGCCATATTAATGGTTCAAGGACTCAAATAATTAAGAATAATTAGGAATTTAAATCCACTGAACCTGCATCTGGCACCTGAGAAGGGACTTGTAGAATTGGGCCTGCTTTCTCTTGTACCCAAGACAAAGAAGAGGACTCCAAGTGTCATAAGGCTGACCTCCTGTTCAAGCTACAGGGATCCAACAAGCTACAAGAAGTATTTCCTCCAACTGCCCAGCCAATCAGTGGCAACTAGACCTGGACTGGACCCTGCTGTTGGCTTTGCCTGACTCCCCATAAGTCTCTAAGTGCCTCCCCGAGGTGTTGGAAGGCTTTAGAAGTGCCCTCCTGTGGTGAATTGGTACTTGAAGTACAAAAGTTAGAAGTTAGATTCTTTAACCAGGGTGGTTCTAATTGATGTATCTGACCCACTCTAAATCTTGGTCAGCATACGACTGTGCCCAGCCTACCACAACCATTGACTATCATTAGCACATTGTGCTTGTTTATTGCATTTTTACTTTATTACTGCTTTGGTAACACATAAATACTTTACACTTTGCACTAAGCTATGCCTGTCTGCTATGTGCTATAGCTACCAGGTGTTTGAGTTTAGGTTAATTTAGTGACTTTGAGGTTTCACTCTAACAAAAGTTGTAATTATTCCTTGTGGTGGGGAGTGAGCACCCCCAATACCAAATCATAATTCCATTACTGATAGAAATGTTCTGTGCCAACAGATTTGTGTATTTTATAAATTTACCAGCTCTGTAAAAAACATTATTTATTTATTTTGCATTTTGGCTGTGCATGCGTACTTTGAAGTCAAAAATGTAATACAGAGACCTTTAGCTTCTGGAATCTGGCTCTTGTATTAAGTTTATATAGCAATCACCACATGTGTAATTAAAGTTGCTATATGTCTGGTAAGTCTGCAATATTATTTAAACAAAAGAAAAGTAGAAGTTATTTCTTTATTGCTTTTCGCGTTGTATGGAAAATCTATCAAAACAAAAACTCCCAAAAAAATCATTTTACTAATCGCTTTTTTTGGGCAACATTGCAAATTTGACAATGGTTTAACCAAATCATTTTTATACATCAGATCAAACACTATTCCTCTACCTATTAATACATCAAGGTCACCAATCACATGGACCTCAACGAGTAGTTAATAAGTACATGATCTAATATAAAATATAAATGTAGCAGCAGCTGACATTTCCACCATATTCAACTTCATTTTCCAATTAGTAGTTTTTGTGTTTGGACACGTGATTGTGCTTAATCTGATTTCACAGGTAAAACACCTCTTAAAACTCCATAAGGTGCTCCTGAAAACACGAACATTTTGATACATATATTGCCCTCATGAACCCAATTAAACAGTAATATGCCATACTCTTGGACCCTGACTGAAATGAGCTTTCCTTTGAGGACAAGAATTATGGGAAATATTCAATATGTGCTATGCGCCAAAATTAGGTAATAAATAACACCCATGACCAGCACTTACACTTGATAGTTATTTATGAATATATATCATGTCCAAGTTGCAAGTGCAGAATAAATATAGATTGTGATTTCATTAAAACAGACTCATCGCAACTCTTCTTGTAGTGATATAATTCTGTTTTTCTAGTGTTTCAAAGCAATAAACATATTTTGAACAAGAGCTACCTATTTATATTAAACTGGAAACAATAAACGTTTTTCATCTAGAGAAATCTCCAATCTCTTCCTTGAATGTGTATCCATCAATAACAACCATTTCGTACAGCTATGCGGTATAAATCAAAATTGTTTTGTAAAAAGGTACTTCTTAAAGCACAATCATATGGGATTTAAAGCAGTGGTGTGCAAATCTGCAAAGTCTGCTGAAACGCAACTTTTTGTATTTTCCAAGCTATTTATCTGAAACCAACAGCGTGCAATGTTATTATTATTATTATTTTTAAACCTGCCCTCTGCTGGGAGACTTCCCCCACACCACCTGCCTCAGCATTCAACGATTTTCTGCTGCTAGGACACTCTAAATTAGTAGGGTAATTTGATTTATTGTATGATTACTTAAAACCTTTACAATTAAGACAAAATCATTTGAGGTAAAAATTCGCCCGCATCAAGATTTATAATAAAAACAGAAAATAATAAAACATTATGACTAAATAGAAAAGGGTAACAACAATGCGCTAGGGGTGATTAAAATCCACTCAGAGGCCAGGATCCTTAGTCCGCATCATGAGCAACAGCATTGTTATTGGTCTGAAATCAAAATATCTAATGGCTATAGGGAAGCACAGGATCATGGGATAATATAAACTAGCTTGCATTTTAATGTGCAAATTCCATGGTCTCCACACTTGCACTGCCATTCGCTAAAGTGCACTGTGCAAAAGGTTCATGCCACACAATATAGGACCTAATTATTGTAACTGTGTGCATAATACAAGGTCTCTACTTATAGGCCATTCACTTGAGTGCAGTGTGCACGTTTGTATCAAGAATTGTTGGGCTTGTTGTTCGAACAACAACAAAAGCTGACAAGCAGTGGGGAGCCATGCACCCTAGGGAGCCCCGTGCAATCTCTCTGAAGTCATAAGGCCATTATGGGAACTTTCACTAGAAAAGATAGGCCAGTTATTTAATTATGTTCAGACTTTGGCCTGGCCCAGCACTTTTGCTGGAGATGACAGATGTCTTACAAACTCCATCCGGTGATGTCCATAAATTTGCTGATCCGTGCCAGATTGTTTGGAACCTCAGATGTGTAGATATGTATCAGGGCAGCTTTGCATGATTTTATGCTCTATGAAGGAAAATGGGCCTTAAGTAAATTCGTCTTCGAGCAGGCAGTGCTGGGCAGCAACAGATAATTTGTATTGCCAATTCCGAGGAGCCTTCACACAATCTGCACTTCCCGTTGCCCATGGAGTATTCTTCCAGTATGTCCTGTATTCATTTATGGGCCAGGTCAGTAACTGTGTCATTGGAATGTTCTTTAAAGCTTGTCTCCCCAGCGCTGCTTTCAAGTATGGCTGAGAAAAGTAGGCTTCATGACATATGGCTAGACCCTCTACTCCACTGATACTTTTAATTTCATTAATGTTCCGTTCCCTGGATATGATCTTGCTTTGCACTTTTAATATCCTGTCTAGGGCCTCAAAGTTATATGGGGGTTGTTTGTGTTCTGTGGGTGCAGGTTCAATGTTTCTCTGGTGCAATCAAAACATCTTGACCAACTGCTCTTTTTGTCTTGAAATATTGTGCAGACGGCGCCCCTCAATGATTCGAAGGCCTGCCATGGACACCTAGTGATAGTATTTAATTGTATTTTTGTCACAATTGATGTCCATTGTTGCATGTCCATACTCTAGTTGAATTAACGTGCACTGAGTGACTTTAGGAATGCAGAAGATGTTCCTGTATGCAGCTGTGTGGCAGTGTTCTAGTGTCTCGGTAAACATGCCTGAGAGGACAAGGTGGCCATTCATTATGGTAGGTAGAATTTCTGCCTGTGCCACTCTTGGGATCCCCTCAACTGAGTGACTATGTAAGT
This sequence comes from Pleurodeles waltl, assembly GCF_031143425.1. Lineage (NCBI taxonomy): Eukaryota > Metazoa > Chordata > Amphibia > Caudata > Salamandridae > Pleurodeles > Pleurodeles waltl. The sequence goes on from NC_090444.1 coordinate 1,386,186,618, forward strand.
TACAGTACAGTTTACACAGTCCATACGTTATTCTTGCAACTTTTTCTGCCAATTCTTTGGCCTGCAAGCTGGACTTGCCAGAGTCTGACAGCCAAACCCCAAGATAATTATACTTACAGATTGTACTTATTCTAAGGGATCCCAACTGCCATTCTAAATGCCTTTTGTTGACTCTTTAACCAGGACTTTGAATTTTTTGACGTTTGCCTGTAGGGCTTTCCTTGTGTTATTTACGTGAAATATAGCCAAGGTTTTTCTCAATACGAGTGTGGTCAAATAACACCAAATCATCCACTTATTGAATTATGGGTAGTTTGAGATGACCTAATTTTGGTGGAAAGATGTGCCCCTTCAACAGTGCCGCCGCTAGGTCAGCAGTAAATAGATTGAAGAGAGTTGGGGCGGTAACACAGCCCTGCTTGAGGCCCTTGTTGGTATAGATTTTTCCAGTTGCATGATTGATTGTGATCTTAATGCCCACCCATGTGTCGATATACAAAACTTTGATTGCCGCCAGAAGTTGGTTCGGAATTCCCCACTCTGTGAGTTTGGTCCTAAGAATGTGCTGGTCAATTCCATAAAACACAGCAATAAAGCAAGTGTAGAGCGTGGGTCACTCACTACAGTGGCCTTGTTCCCCATGTACGAAGGGGCAATCACGTTATTCATAGTCAAAGAATTTGGCCTCAGTCCTGTCTAATAATATAGAATGAAGTTGCTTTCATTGATCCAGGCCTCAAGCTCACAGATTGGAGCCTTTACATCATTCCGGAATGGTTGATAATAAGATGCATTCCCTGAACAATCCATGCATGTGGGTGCCCAAAATGCCAAATCATCTTTTAAGATGCTCCCTGGCAGGCCATTAGGGAAGGGCGCTTCCTCGCCTGGATGCTATTCATAATACTTATCCTCTCCTTTTGGGCGATGCTTATTGTGCTCTCCAACAAACCTTCTAGTGCATTCATGAGTGAGGTATTGGCACCATCTTTCTTTATCTCTGGTGAACATATAGGGTTGTTAAATGAGCACACCACCTATTAGCTGAGGCGGCATTTTTTTGGGCCATTGGTTTACTTCCCAAGTTGTTAATGTGACTGCAAAATTCCCTAGACTTACTGGGTGCTAACAGGTTATATATGTGTAGCCATTCCACCTCTAGCTGTTTTTGTTTAATCTGCCATGCTAGTTTTTTATGAGTTTTCCTTACTTTCAGTGAAGGGAGTCTTCCATCTCCTGTGGTGGGCCTCTGCAAGGCAACATTTCCTTTTGCTCTCCTTTAACTCTTTGTTCTTAAGGAGTGAGGACTGACACTCTCTATCAGGAAATATTAACCCTTGAGGTTTCTGACAGGGCAAACCACACTTTCCGCAAAGACGGGATGTATCTCCTCAAATTCTTGGGCAAAGTTTTAATTTCCCTTGCACAAATTAAAAAACAAAAACTCAACATGTAGGTAGGAGCGTATCCATTAAAGACTTTTAGTGAAGATATTGGCAAACAGTGTGTGTTGAATACTTTATGCTGGACCAATAGTAAAAACAAAATGTATTCTCAATGCCATTTTATAAGGGGAGGGCATTTATCTTTGTTGAAAAGCACCAGTCAAACTAATACTGACTTTAAACAGGCAAAGACATTGGGATGCATCCCATTAAATTACAGTTACAATGTGCTGTACAAAAGGAGACTTTCTTAGACAGCCACTGTAAAGTCAAGTATGCATGGCGCGGAATAGGTGATTCTGGGAGCCTGATATGCGTCAAGTTGAGGCCCGTGGCACAGGGAGCATAGCCCCAAAGGCATTGCCAATGAGTGCCAGTTCCTTGGTTTTCATCACGAATTCTGCTCTATGAAGAATTCTGTCATTCTGCTGCTTTCATAGTGCCTTTCATTTGGCTATTGGAGTGGGCTGAACTGCCAAGGTGTTTGGATAAGCATCCACATGTGTTAGTGGTAAACATGGAAAACATGGGAGTCTGCCATTTTAACCCCTTGGATGCGGGCGTCGGCCACTGGCCGACGCCCGCACTACCTCCCTGGTGCGGGTCACGACCAGTGGCCGACACCAGGGAGGGGGTTAATAAATCAATTTTTGCTTTTGTTTTTGTTCCCCGGGAGACACTGAAGCTTTTCCGTGTCTCCACCCACCCCCCACCCGCCCCTTTGTGACTTCAGTGCGCCTCTTGGGGGGGTCGGCCCCCTCGGAAAACGGGCCGCCCCCCTGGAGGCATATTTGTTTTTTAAAAAGGTAGGTGCCCCGTGGGGGGGCGTGATCGCTCGCGATCGCGCCCCCTCAGGGGCTAAATTTTATTTAAAAAAAAGAAAAAGAAATGGACAGGAGGTCGCCCGTGGGCCGGGCAACCCCCTGTGGGGGCAAAATTTTTTTTTGTTGTTGTAGGGTTGCCCTGGCCCCCAAGGAAACCATACAAAAAAAAAATATATATATATATATATATATATATATATATATATATATATATATATATATATATAGATATATCTATGTAGATATATCTATCTACATGGATATATCTATAGATAGAACTATAGATATATATAGATATATGTATAGATATATGTAGATCTATCTATAGATATATCTATGGAGATAGATCTATATATAGAGATAGATCTATATATATATATATATATATATCACTTTTGTCAATACGTGTGTGGTTTCCCTGGGGGCTGCGATCGGCCCCCAGGATAACCAGACCCACATATAAAAGTGATGCACATACTTCAACTGACTCTTTTCAACTGTAGCTTTTAGGCAGCAATAAAAAAGTCAAGTAAGTATTGTTAGTATGTTTCTGCTACAAAAGGGTCAGACTTGTCTAGTGGCAGTTTTAGTGCCATAAAGAAGCGCAGAAGGTTTATATGCCTACTGCAAAGAGCAAATCTATATTTTATGTAAATAGCTGAGTACATTAGTAAAGTCAGCCATTACCTGCGCTATAATACAAATGAAATGTATGTGCGGGGTGGAGGGAGGCTATGGAGAGATGAAGGGCACTTTTGCTGGGTGGTAATGAGGCAATCCGAGGAGGAGGGAGTAGGAGCACCAATAATTATTGTTGGACTGGGTGCAGGAGGTGCTAAAGACTGTGACGAATGGTATGTGACAAGGTGTTTTTTGAGTGTCTTGAAAGAACGTGCTGATTGAGGGAAGAAGCGCAGGTAGGGTGGCCTCTACTGTTGCACGTATTTCACACACACCATCGACTTTGTGAATTTTCTACGTAGGCTAGTGTTTTAGAGCAACAGTTTAGCCAATAGCAGAGATGGCATCTTAATGGAAGACTGCTGCCGTCACTCAGGTTATAGAGGACAGCTCTGACATAGGATCAGAGACTGAGACATCAGATACTGAGACAGCATCTGAGGCATAGGACAATGGTGCAGACTCTGGGAGTGATTTTTCAGTCGGAGGAGTCCCATTCGATAACTCCTGTTCCAGTAAATTATGAGGGAGGTGATGAGGACAGTCCTGCTGTCCCTTCGCAAGCAGTCTGTGCAACGGGGTAATAGTGGGATAGCACAGCCCAGAGAGCAGGTGAATGCGGCGGCAAGCAGAGAGAGAGAGCGCTCTCTTGGGAACTCTCCAATGTAGTTCAGCCCCAAATTCCACCGCCCAAATCGTATTGAGGAAAAATCAAAATTATCTATTGCAAAACAAACTGGTTTTGTAAGGCAGGCACCTGTGTTTTTGGTCCTGGGTTCGGCGGCCATATAGAGAAACACACTAAACCCAAACATTTCTGGAAACTAGACATTCTGAGGTTTGCAAAGGATTCTGGGTAACAGAACCTGGTCAGAGCCCCACAAGTCATCCCATCTTGGATTCCCCTAGGTCTCTAGTTTTCAAAAATGCACAGGTTTGGTAGGTTTCCCTAGGTGCCGGCTGAGCTAGAGGCCAAAATCTACAGGTAGGCACTTTGTAAAAAACACCTCTGTTTTCTATGAAAAAATGTGATGTGTCCAAGTTGTGTTTTGGGCCATTTCCATTTGTGGGCGCTAGGCCTACCCACACAAGTGAGGTACCATTTTTATCGGGAGACTTGGGAAAATGCTGGGTAGAAGGAAATTTGTGACTCCTGTCAGATTCCAGAACTTTCTGTCGCCGAAATGTGAGGAAAAGTGTTTTTTTGGCCAAATGTTTAGGTTTGAAAAGGATTCTGGGTAACAGAACCTGATCAGAGCCCCACAAGTCACCCCATCTTGGATTCCCCTAGGTCTCTAGTTTTCAAAAATGCACAGGTTTGGTAGGTTTCCCTAGGTGCTGGCTGAGCTAGAGGCCAAAATCTCCAAGTAGGCACTCTGCAAAAAACACCTCTGTTTTCTGTGAAAAATTGTGATATGTCCAAGTTGTGTTTTGGGCCATTTCCATTTGTGGGCGCTAGGCCTACCCACACAAGTGAGGTACCATTTTTATCAGGAGACTTGGGGGAACGCTGGGTGGAAGGAAATTAGTGGCTCCTCTCAGATTCCAGAACTTTCTGTTACCGAAATGTGAGGGAAATGTGTTTTTTTAGCCAAATATTGAGGTTTGCAAAGGATTCTGGGTAACAGAACCTGGTCAGAGCCCCACATGTCACCCCATCTTGGATTACCCTAGGTCTCTAGTTTTCAAAAATGCACAGGTTTGGTAGGTTTCCCTAGGTGCCGGCTGAGCTAGAGGCCAAAATCTACAGGTAGGCACTTTGTAAAAAACACCTCTGTTTTCTATGAAAAAATGTGATGTGTCCACGTTGTGTTTTGGGCCATTTCTATTTGTGGGTGCTAGGCCTACCCACACAAGTGAGGTACCATTTTTATCGGGAGACTTGGGAAAATGCTGGGTAGAAGGAAATTTGTGACTCCTGTCAGATTCCAGAACTTTCTGTCGCCGAAATGTGAGGAAAAGTGTTTTTTTGGCCAAATGTTTAGGTTTGAAAAGGATTCTGGGAAACAGAACCTGATCAGAGCCCCACAAGTCACCCCATCTTGGATTCCCCTAGGTCCCTAGTTTTCAAAAATGCACAGGTTTGGTAGGTTTCCCTAGGTGCCGGCTGAGCTATAGGCCAAAATCTACAAGTAGGCACTCTGCAAAAATCACCTATGTTTTCTGTGAAAAATTGTGATGTGTCCACGTTGTGTTTTGGGCCATTTCCATTTGTGGGCGCTAGGCCTACCCACACAAGTGAGGTACCATTTTTATCGGGAGACTTGGGGGAATGCTGGGTAGAAGGAAATTTGTGACTCCTGTCAGATTCCAGAACTTTCTGTTGCCGAAATGTGAGGAAAAGTGTTTTTTTGGCCACATTTTGAGGTTTGCAAAGGATTCTGGGTAACAGAACCTGATCAGAGCCCCACAAGTCACCCCATCTTGGATTCCCCTAGGTCTCTAGTTTTCAAAAATGCACAGGTTTGGTAGGTTTCCCTAGGTGCTGGCTGACCTGGAGGCCAAAATCTACAAGTAGGCACTCTGCAAAAAACAGCTCTGTTTTCTGTGAAAAATTGTGATGTGTCCAAGTTGTGTTTTGGGCCATTTCCATTTGTGGGCGCTAGGCCTACCCACACAAGTGAGGTACCATTTTTATCAGGAGACTTGGGGGAACGCTGGGTGGAAGGAAATTAGTGGCTCCTCTCAGATTCCAGAACTTTCTGTTACCGAAATGTGAGGGAAATGTGTTTTTTTGGCCACATTTTGAGGTTTGCAAAGGATTCTGGGTAACAGAACCTGATCAGAGCCCCACAAGTCACCCCATCTTGGATTCCCCTAGGTCTCTAGTTTTCAAAAATGCACAGGTTTGGTAGGTTTCCCTAGGTGCTGGCTGACCTGGAGGCCAAAATCTACAAGTAGGCACTCTGCAAAAATCACCTATGTTTTCTGTGAAAAATTGTGATGTGTCCACGTTGTGTTTTGGGCCATTTCCATTTGTGGGCGCTAGGCCTACCCACACAAGTGAGGTACCATTTTTATCGGGAGACTTGGGGGAATGCTGGGTAGAAGGAAATTTGTGACTCCTGTCAGATTCCAGAACTTTCTGTTGCCGAAATGTGAGGAAAAGTGTTTTTTTGGCCACATTTTGAGGTTTGCAAAGGATTCTGGGTAACAGAACCTGATCAGAGCCCCACAAGTCACCCCATCTTGGATTCCCCTAGGTCTCTAGTTTTCAAAAATGCACAGGTTTGGTAGGTTTCCCTAGGTGCTGGCTGACCTGGAGGCCAAAATCTACAAGTAGGCACTCTGCAAAAAACAGCTCTGTTTTCTGTGAAAAATTGTGATGTGTCCAAGTTGTGTTTTGGGCCATTTCCATTTGTGGGCGCTAGGCCTACCCACACAAGTGAGGTACCATTTTTATCAGGAGACTTGGGGGAACGCTGGGTGGAAGGAAATTAGTGGCTCCTCTCAGATTCCAGAACTTTCTGTTACCGAAATGTGAGGGAAATGTGTTTTTTTAGCCAAATATTGAGGTTTGCAAAGGATTCTGGGTAACAGAACCTGGTCAGAGCCCCACATGTCACCCCATCTTGGATTACCCTAGGTCTCTAGTTTTAAAAAATGCACAGGTTTGGTAGGTTTCCCTAGGTGCCGGCTGAGCTACAGGCCAAAATCTACAGGTAGGAACTTTGTAAAAAAAAACTCTGTTTTCTGTGAAAAATTGTGATGTGTCCAAGTTGTGTTTTGGGCCATTTCCATTTGTGGGCGCTAGGCCTACCCACACAAGTGAGGTACCATTTTTATCAGGAGACTTGGGGGAACGCTGGGTGGAAGGAAATTTGTGCCTCCTCTTACATTCCAGAACTTTCTGTCAATGAAATGTGAGGAAAATTTGTTTTTTTTAGCTGAATTTTGAGGTTTGCAAAGGATTCTGGGTAACAGAACCTGGTTAGAGCCCCACAAGTCACCCCATCTTGGATTCCCCTAGGTCTCTAGTTTTCAAAAATGCGCTGGTTTGCTAGGTTTCCCCATGTGCCGGCTGAGCTAGAGGCTGACATCTACAAGTAGGCACTCTGCAAAAAACACCTCTGTTTTCTGTGAAAAATGTGATGTGTCCACGTTGTGTTTTGGGCCATTTCCATTCATGGGCGCTAGGCCTACCCACACAAGTAAGGTATCAATTTTATCGGGAGACTTGGGGGAACGCTGCGTGGAAGGAAATTTGTGGCTCCTCTCAGATTCCAGAACTTTCTGTCACCGAAATGTGAGGGAAATGTGTTTTTTTAGCCAAATATTGAGGTTTGCAAATGATTCTGGGTAACAGAACCTGGTCAGAGCCCCACAAGTAACCCCATCTTGGATTCCCCATGGTCTCTAGTTTTTAAAAATGCACAAGTTTGGTAGGTTTCCCTAGGTGCCGGCTGAGCTAGAGGCCAAAATCTACAGGTAGGCACTCTGCAAAAAACACCTCTGTTTTCTGTCAAAAAATGGGATGTGTCCACGTTGTGTTTTGGGGCATTTCCTGTCGCGGGCGCTAGGCCTACCCACACAAGTGAGGTATCAATTTTATCAGGAGACTTGGGGGAACGCTGGGCGGAAGGAAATGTGTGGCTCCTCTCAGATTCCAGAACTTTCTGTCAATGAAATGTGAGGAAAATGTGTTTTTTTACCCAAATATTGAGGTTTGCAAATGATTCTGAGTAACAGAACCTGGTGAAAGCACCACAAGTCACCTCATCTTGGATTCCCCTAGGTGTCTAGTTTTAAAAAATGCCAAGGTTTGCTAGGTTTCCCTAGGTGCCGGCTGAGCTAGAGGCCAAAATCTACAGGTAGGCACTTTGTGAAAAACACACGTCAGATTTCAATGTAAAAATGTGATGTGTCCATGTTGCATTTCTTGTCGCGGTGCTAATCCTATCCATGCAAGTGAGATACCATTTGTATCGGGAGACGTGGGGTAGCACAGAATAGCAAAACAAGTGTTATTGCCCCTTGTCTTTCTCTACATCATTTCCTTCCAAATGTAAGACAGTGTGTAAAAAAGACGTCTATTTGAGAAATGACCTGTAATTCACATGCTAGTGTGGGCACCCCGGAATTCAGAGATGTGCAAATAACCACTGCTTCTCAACACCTTATCTTATGCCCATTTTGGAAATACAAAGGTTTGCTTGATACCTATTTTTCACTCTTTATATTTCAGCAAATGAATTGCTGCATACCCGGTATAGAATGAAAACCCATTGCAAGGTGCAGCTCATTTATTGGCTCCGGGTACCTAGGGAACTTGATTAACCTACAAGCCCTATATATCCTCGCAACCGGAAGAGTCCAGCACGATGACCTTTGCAGTATTGCAATATTGATGCAAAGTAGATTGAAACACAAGGATTTCTAAGGGGCATTGCAGGTTGTAAACGCTGTTCTCCTAATGGTCATCAGTATCTATTGTGGGCGTAGGATGAAAATGTATTCTGTTGAGAAGCCTGCTACCAATAAGCAAGTGGACTGTGCTAAGAACACATATTGATGTGTCAATATTGCAAAGTGCACATTGCTACACATACGGATTGAGACAATTACACATATACACAACAGATATACAGGCACATGGACCTTCTGACAATTAAACCTTCACCCCCACAACCAAGGTTGCCACCTTACCTGGACCAGGTTCAATAGTGTAGGTACACATTTGAACATGAGCCAAGTTGGCGAGGGCACAAAAATAGGTTTGCATAGAACTTGTCATACATGGGATATTTGTGCATTGTCAATTGTCAACACTTCAGTGCTGCAAACCTTTGGAGATGTGTTGTACATTGTCACCTAGCCAAATCAAGGCCCTTACTGTTGTTTAACACATGCTATTGCATATGTTGAATTGGATGGGATGTTCAGGCCATATAGTGCAACCGTGTTACCACCACTGTGGAATTGATTCTGTGTTTGGAAGTATCCAGTGAAGACACATGGACACCTCTTTTACATGACATAATGCATGGGAGTACACAATGTACTGCAAGTGTCCAAAAATACCGCTGATATCCAGTCAATCAGCCAAACACCAGTTTAGATAATGAAACAACCCAATGCTGATGGTACATCCTAAAGCCTAGGATTCCACACAATAACACAAACACCGATGAGTCACAGACAAGACAAGATAACAACTGCTATGCAAACTGATAATCATGGTGCAAGCTCCATCAAAACATTTTCACTCATTTTCTCTTTCAGCTGATCAGGGGTATGGGATCCAGCCATGGATCATGACCCCATTTGCTAACCCAAGCACAGCATCAGAGCATGCCTATAATGAGGCACATCGGAGGACACACACCATAGTAGAGAGGACTGTTGGCATCCTGAAGTCAGGATTCAGGTGCCTCGACATCACCGGAGGCAGCCTCTTATATTCACCGGAAATGGTCTGCAAGATCATTTTGACCTGTGCCATCCTGCACAACATATGTGTGAGGAGGAACATTCCCCTCTATGAACCAGACCCACAAATGCCTGAAGATGAGGATGCTGTCCATCAACATGAGTTGACCATCCCAACACTGCATCTGGATTGCGTCGGTGACAACACATTGTACAAAACGTCTTTTCACTCTAGTCACCATCAACACTATCTCACCATATGTCATTAAACACCTCATTTTATCACTAAATCATAGTCTGGGTAATTATTTATGCATCACATGATCCCTAGGAATCACAATCAGAGTTTAGCCTCATGGAGCAGTGCAGTAATACAGATTAGGCTACTTAAAAAGCCACATCACATTTGATGGGTATGAATGTACACCCAACTTCACACACAGTGTAAATTACATATATCGTGTTAATTTCACATTTGAAGGGCAATATCAGAGTATCACAGCTACGACACACATCCATGTTGGCTACTTGGTTCATCGCAGCATATGGCACACAACTAAGACACCATCAATCATAAGTTAAAAAACTGCTTCATACATGAGGCAGTGGGTGTGCTATTGCATTGGTAACAGGAATGCATGACTAGACCCTTGACAGCAGTAAGTGTGACATCAGCTATCTCTGCAAGGAGCATGTGTGACAAGAAGTCCATGTAAGCTGCAAATGGATAGCACGAGTGCCCCAGGTATGACAAGCATTGCTCACAAAACATGCTCTGTGCATGCCATCCCAGGTTATGAGTTCTGCCACAGATATGTATCCAGTCTCTCCCCACCTTTCTTTAGGTGGCCCTGTAACTGGACTATTTGTACCCTGATGATCCTTCATCTACAGACACCCTGACCCACAATCTGACTCCAGTGTGCTTCCCTCTTTAGTATGGCATGCATAGTCCTAGTTCATCTGTCTGCATGGACTTCAGGTCCAAAAATGCACTGCCTGGTAGTCAGTAGGACCTGTAATCACCTGTCCATTGCTTCCCATGTGAAAGGTACTGTTGGCCCTTTGAACTTGATTCACACCTACAGGACTTGTGAGAGACAGAAGCTGCACACACCTGTGAGCACTTCCATGCAGACCAGCCATTTGAACCTGCACTGCCATTGCTGTTGCCTGGAACTGCTTAGAAGCTGCCATTTTATGTATATCCTTGTTGTACATAGCCGTATAAACCACTTGTGTAACACAGCCCTTGGGTGAATGTGTAACGCTGCAGCCCACAGCACAAAATCAGTTTTAAGTTTCCACAGTGTTGTTCAAGCTTTTCCTAGTCAGAGCCCGCTCACTGCATTTGCCTTGTTCATGTTAGTTCCTGATCATCCTGTTAGCCTGGTTGGTTAATCTTTGTGTTACCATAGAGGTTCCCTGTGGCTACGTTTCTTTCATAGTTGCTTTTCATGCCCTCACTTTCCTCCTGGGGTATTGTGTCTGGTAGGTCTACGATGAATCCACAAATATATTGTATAGTGTAATCAGTTTACTTATCGTATCATGGTCTGGGTCATGTATTCAAATAGCCTAATCCCGGCCCTATCCCTTGCCTGGGTTTCAAGTATGCATGAGTGACAAGCAGTGACAGTGTACTATGGCTGTATGCATGGATTGGGTATGGTGCCTCCAGCACAACAAACAACGTTTGCTAATGTGCATGAAAGGACAAAACATGTTTGTGCCCTGACGGTCCACACACAGATTCACATTGGCTGCAACCCAATGATGGTGCTTGTGTGGTGACTAGCTGTGAGCTTAGTCAGCACAGAGGCACTGATGTTCCCTGTTGCAGTGGAATGTTTAGAGGCCACCCTGTGTACAAATGTTGTGATGAAAGCTGCCGGGTTCTGTTCACTGATCCATTATGTTTGTGAGCTCAACAAGGCTGCCCTGTAATCAGCCTCATAAAACATATGCAGTACCATAGCTGGACTATCCCCATGTGTGTTGTCAATTCCTCTTTGGCTTTCTGTCAATTCTGCTTTGAAGTATACTCTGTTAATGCAGGCAATGGCTCCACAGACTCATGTTTAGACCTGCACGTAACTGTGACAACATGGAGGACAATAATGACACAGGGTACACATGGCCACACACTTGAACTGGACACCTTTGTGCAATTAACCACTGGAAATATGTGAACACATGCAGCTTGGTCTGCTGGTCCTCCACTGCCACACGGGAAACATAGGTCATATATATGACTCAAACTGTGGAGTGATATTACATTTTAGGATTGGTTTTGCAACTCTGTGTCACAAACACCGTACCTACATAGCATTTTCAAATGTGCGACTCATGGGTAAAATACTGTAGAAACAAGTGACCAGGATTTGGTATCCCACATTTCTAGACATGTGATGGCTTACTCATTGCCATTATCAACCGTCCTCTATCTATCCTGTGCATAGTTTGTCATGGGAGATGTTTTGTCCTAAAAGTCAGGGAAGTTTATACAGCATTAGATGCTATGTGTATCACAAACACATATCCTGACTCATTTCTACACTGAACAGCATCTAATGGTTATCCACATTTACAACACATGCATACAAGCACATTAATGAAAGCATGTCTTGTGACATTCACACCGAGGCCCAACAACAATTGAAATAGCCAATTCACAGACATTAACACACAGGCAATGAGTTAATGTAGTAAGTTTTGTAACCTTTTCTATCCTCTATTGACGCACAACCTGCTCAAACTGGGTAAAATACTTTTTTATTCAAAATGTTTGGGTATCTGTTGTGTCAGTGAAGCGTGCTCATCTGGTACAACAGCATGAGTATTATGGGCTGCAGTAGTGTGGTCTGACATATATGCCCAAACCCTGGAACACACAATGCAGATTCAAACAGCCTATCTCTGTACAGTCACAGCTTTCATGTACGTTAAAAATGAGAGAAATGACACAAACACAGTAAAAGACAAATATTTTGATGTAAACGTGTAAAAAAAGACGCATATGCGTAAAAATTCACTGCATATGCATTGAAAAATGACGCTCACAGCCATTATATATCCATTGGGCCCAAGTGGTAATTCCTACACTGTACCCCATGAAATAGGTTACCAATGAAAAATATTTGGAACTATGAATGCGGGGGAATTTTGTGAGCGTCATAAAATTTTGATGCATCATAATAAAAACGCACCGCATTTGAGACAGGAAGTGATGCAATAGGATATCCTGTTTACAGAAATGGTACAGTGGGTGTACTTTCACTTTCACTTTGCAGTCTGTGATTTTTCTAGACTGTGTGTCTGTGCTGAGAGTTTTGTCTGTCCAAATTGTGCTTTTGTCTCCTGTGTGCCATCCTATTTGTCATCCGTTGTTTTAGTAATTGTCTCAGTTGTTCATTGTAAGTGTGTTTTGGTCATATTTGGTGTCTACTTTTGTCTTTGTACTGTTGGGAGTGTGTAGTGGGTATTGTTAGTTTGGGGATAGTTGGGCTGCTTGTGGGTTACTTTAATTTAATTTTCCTCCCTCCTTTCCCTGTATTTTCCTCTGTATCCTTTCCTATTGGGTAGGCCATGTCTGGGGAGAATGGGTGAGGAGGAGCTGGGGGCATTCATTTGGCTGGTGTGCCACTTCCTCCCCCTGATGATTGAAGCTGGTGCAGGGTGTTACAGGGGTATCACACGGAGGCGAGGAGGCTCAGGTGGTCCAAGGTGCTGTACCATCTGAGGAGAATTTTCAGCACACCGTGCAACGACCACCAACTCAAGCATCTCTGGGCTGACCTTGTTTCCAGAGAGCAAGATCTGCTGGACCACCTGGTTGTGGTGATTGGTGGCCCAGCTGGTGAGTACAATTCAGAGTAATGTGCACATTTAAATGCTCTGTAGTGACTGTAGCAGATATGTTGATATGCTGCAGCCAATGGTTTTGGACATGTGGAATGCAAGTTAAACATACAGTGGCCCTGAGTTACACAATATTTGCTACACGTTACCGTCATTTGTTGACGCAACAGCTGCACAAACTTACAAAACACAACTTGATCTTGTAAATTAGTGCTGCTTTTACGTCAATAGATGATGGTAATGTGGCTCAAATATATGTTTCATTCATGGTCTGTGAGTGTACCAGGAAAGAGATGTATTTCAGATGCTAAAGCAAGGAATTAATGTGGTCCCCAATTATTTGGAATACATGTCTGAACTGTATTCCGGGCCATACGTACAAAGTTCTTCCTAACCTCAGGTAATATCTTGGGCTGATACATTGACTTGGTTTGTGCCACAATTAAATTAGAAATGGATGCCAAAGTAATGCACACGTGTTCATATCTAAATCTTTGGTGCTACTTTCCATAGCTGTAGCGTAAAACATGAAGATAATGCTACGAATTGAGGAATCAAAAATACATCTGGCACTCTGTTCATTGTTCCTGTGTGTTATAAATTGCCTTGGGCACAATAGCTGGAACAGAGCTGATGCGTTTGCCATCTGTGTTACTTTATAGCCATGCAATTCTCATAATTTATTGGGTCATCATGGGATACCTGATTTTGGTGATTGCATGGTCACAATGTATTACTTGCATGATGTTGTGCAAGGGACCCCTGACCGATTCCATCATACATATAAAGTCCTAAAATACTTTGCTACTTTACGGTTGGTACACCCCTGCTGATCTAGTGCAGCATATGTACAATAGCTAACTTCCCAGCATGAAGGCTATCACAGACATGGGTGTATGCTAAGATCAGAAGACCAGCATTCCTGTGACTGCTGCCATTCCCAAGGTGCATTCAAATTGAAACCTACATCATCAAGATTGCCACAGTAGGACATTTGCCATACCATGTTTCAATAATGGGACAGTGTTAGTTTTCTGTATACCCACAGATCACCCAACTTGGCTAATGTAAGATGATGAGTATAGCTAACTGTGAATCCCAGTACCTGATATGGGTACACAGGGCAATGAGTGACACATTTCAGGTGTAATGACTACACCTGTGCCCATGCATTCTGTCATGGATGACCAAAATAGACACTGTCAGCATATATTTCTTTGTTGTATTAATTTCGATAAATGGCCAATCCATGTTTAGCATCAGATTGTCATCAAGTAACGCACGGGAGCCCTGCCATTATGGTGTCATAGGTGGCATATCTGGCTCAGGGTACACTGTCAATGTAACATATGTAACCTACACACAACTAAGGCCCACATGTAATGGACCATAGAAAGAATAATAAATCATGAGCTAACCTCAACCCACATGAGCATCACACAGTAACTGATTGTCCCTTGATGCACAAGCCACAATACCTGAGTGACTGGTATTACAGTGCAGCAGGAATGTGGCTTTGCATGTCTCTCAAAACAACAAATGAAGAAATGAGTACACTCTATAAATGAATCTGCAACCAATTGATGAATCATGTTTGTCACCACATGATAGGTAGGGCTACTGCATGTGCTCATATGTGTGTGTATCACTCACTGGAGTGACAGGGTCTTTACATGTTTGCAGTGGTATGTCGGTTGGAGTGTCATCGTGCCTGAGAGGCTGGACTTTCAGATATAATGTCACACACAGTAATTTTTTCTTCAAAGTGTTGTACAGTGCACAGGCATTTAGCACATTTCACCCTTCCATGCTTTACAGGTGGACCTGCCCCCTGCACAATTGGAGAAGTGGCTTGATTTATGGACACAGACATCTCCAGTAAGTGTTGATATTTCAGTTCTGTGTTGTGTTTGCAGCTGTTGCGTGATTGACTCCTGTGTGTTAGACACATAGCAAGGTATGATGTGCTGGCACCTGATCTGATATGTGACTTGACTGGAGTTCGACTTGTTTTTCCATATTTGAGTAGGACAATCAGTGGCGTAGAGTCATAATTTGGGATTGTAGTGCAGCCCTGTAGGCATGGCCATGTGAATAGGGTGACATTTGTTGTTGCATTTCTTGTAATGAAAAATTTGTAGAGAGCCATTTTCATGATTTAGACAGCAAGTCATACCCTGAATAAAACAGAGTATGGATGCCAAGTATATTTAACTTACTAACAGCATCTAGCTCCACATGTTGTGCTACTTTTATGTGGCACTTGAGTACAATGTCTTAGGAGTGCATGCAGCTCATGCTCAGATGGGTGCTTGCATCTGTGTGCTTGTTGTAGGACAGGTATTGGTGGTATCAAATGATGTTGACAATTGTCTGCAATTAGGAACATAAATGTGGATGTGATTGTGCAATGTTTGAGACTATCCTATTTGGACACCCTCCTTACCTGTGGTGGACTGACTAAACCCATGGACAGCTGTCCAAAGCTTCGTGGCTGTCCTTCATGTTTGAAAGTACAGTGCACAGAGGCTCTAAGCTGTTAGCAAATGAATAAAATATATTTAGGGCAAAGTGCACAGAGGCCTAAAGCCTGAAGCTAATGTGCAAAATATACATAAAACTGACCACACTACACCCTCCCCTTGTCGGTAGCAAGTGGTTCTAATAACACAAAAAACATGACCTAAATTTAAACACAACATTTCGACAAGATGAGAAGACAACAAAGTCATAAATTTAGGAAACATGTGACGATAGAGCGAATTGCAATATAGTGTCAATTTAGTCGGGAGAAAAAAAAAAAATCCAATTGTCAGACAGAAGCAATAGAACGTAGAAGCTCCTCCGCTTCAAGATATGTCAATATCGGAAGATCCACGCCACAAAGTACCATGGAGCAGGTGTGTCCACCCCTCCTGAGGCACAGGCTTAGGCTTATGAAATATGTGTACCTAGGTATGAGGATCCAGGTGTAGTACACAGACATGTAATTCTGAAATTCATTTGTTCCAACCTAGGATACCCACTCATGATTAGCAACTGCATACCATCCTGGCAATTCCATTTACAAATCACACATCTTGTGGCCCTTGATTGTCATCCAGAAGATAGTCATTAGTTGGCCTGTCACATGTGGAGGACTTGATGCTTGGATCATTTAAGTAGGTACACTTCTTTTTGAGCATTGCTGTGCTGTTAGATAGGACATGTGTAGGCTGCTTTGGCATGTACTTCCTCAGGGAGAATCTGTGATCTGTACAGTGATTTAGCCTGTTTAAGATAAATGTGATGATTTTTTTGGATATCATCAGTAGCTGTATCACACAATGATGTAACTAATGTTTGGCTTCATCTTTTTTAACAGCAGCCAATATGGATGGCAATCAGATCCATGAGTTCCAGGGGAGGGTGATGCGTTACCGCCACATTCTGGATGTTGAGTCTTGGTTCCGCCACATGGCACAGCGTTATCACCATGAGAGAGCCACAGGGGTGCGGAGAGAATTTGCCCAAGGGGGCCCATCTGTGTCCACAACAGCCGCCACCACCAGCACCACCACTCCGACCCAAGTGGCACCAAGGATGACAGCCACCACTGCAGGTCCATCAACATCATCCACTCCTGGACCACTGACTGCAGCCCCTGCACCTCTCCTTCCATAGCATGGCACCGGGAACTGCACAGCCCTCCACAACTGGCACACAGACCACCCCGCTGCAGTCATTGACAATGTAGAATATTGTAACATGGAACGTGACAGGAGGGGTCCCAGATCAACAGGAGAGTGCGTGGGATAAAGAAGATCCTGCAGAGGGCAAACTTGTGACATTGTGACCTTCAGCCATGATTCCCTCCCCTCCCTCCTCCTTCCTGGTTCTTATATTTAGTGGGTTTAGGAGGGTTAGTCTTAGGGTAGAATAGGCTCTTAGTTTAGTTAGTAGAAGTGGGTTGGGAGGTGGAGGGTATGATATTTTTACATGTGTTTTTTTGTGGGTGGGTGGGGAATGATGTTGAGGTTTTTGTGTATTAAAAAAAAAAATATATATATATATATAAAAAAATAAAAACATATATATAATTGTTTAGGATAAGATAGTATGTGTTTAGGTTAGTATATGTTGTCCTCCATGTGCCCCGTCATATAAGGGGGGTTGATGTTTAGAGTGTTTTAGTCAATTGTAATAAGTAAGTTTAGCTTAGGGTAGGTAGGGCCAGTTGTGGGTAATGTGTACTTAAGATAGGTTAGTTAAGTTAAGGTGTTTCCCCTAGTTTTAGCATCCTATTTTTACAGTTAAATAAATACTTAGGTACTCCTTTACAGTATGTGTCATATGCGTGGTGATCAGGGCTTTGGCATGAGTGAACAGTGTCAATTTAGTATTTGCATTTGTATGCCATCCTGCATCCAAATCCCAATTGAGCTGTCACATTGGCAGCTACACCAAAGCTACTTCTCTATGCATCTGACATCGATTGCACCCATCACTCAAGGTTCCTATGGTTACCAATGTGTTGTTAAGTTTGGATGTATGTTTTCAATCTTTCATATGTTGAGACCAGATTTTGTATTGAGGACACTGTGGTACATCTGCCTGCAGCCTGATGCTCATGTGAACCCTGATAAGGTGAGTGATGGTATGTACTATACAATACTCACACCTATCATTTCTTACATTGTACTGCCAAGTTACTTATTTGTCCGTACACTAGTACACATCCATTCCTGCTGTATGGTGTGTGTGTGATGACATTTTAGAGTGAAATGTCACATACCTAAAAATTGTCTAGAAGTAAAAATTGAAGCCATTGATTTTCTGCTTAGACATCCCTTGAAGCAGACCTTTTCTGTCCAACACAGCATTATACTGTAATTTGTCTATTTACTTCAGAATTAACCCTCAGGAAGGGCAGATGATGGTACAATCCAGACCCCAGTGCATAGGTATCAGCCCACAGTCTTTTAAGGCAGTTGTATTGCCATTCTATGGGCATTGACATGAGGCAAACATCATTAATCTCCCTCACGGTTGATATGTCACATTACACAGAAACAAAGTGGTTGTGTAAGTCCTATTTATTTTAAAGTGCTGTAGTGCAATATTTACATAGTCCAGGATTGTGAGTCCATTAGTGTGACGCCTTCTATTGTGATACTAAACAAGTGCAAAAGGACATGTCATTGGACATGCTGGGGTGAAGTGCCATACAGTGCACAAAAACATGAATAGCCAATGAGGTAATGAGAGACAATCACAGAGCCTAGTGTCAAGGTAAACAGTGGGCTGGAGAACAGTGCTTGTGAGCAGCTGTTGCAAGACTGGCATGTTACGAAGCACAGGACCTTGGTTATAAGTGCCCATTTGGCATGGACTAGTGCTACCAGGTACTTTTACGGGTGAAGGTGATCTGTTCCACGTCTTCATCTTCTGATGTGTGTGTCATCTCCTCAGCCCTTGGTGGTGATGGATTTGAAGGGGCAACACACACTTCAGTGTTTAAAGACGTGGAGTCAGAAATCCCGGTAGCTGCCAGCTGTGGGGCAATTAAGGGCAGTACTGCAGCAAGGAGGAGCTGCTGGTTCTTAAGGATAGCAGCTACATCACTGTGGTAGGCAGCCAGGTCGGCCCTGAGAGGGTCAATATTGCATTTGTGCACACGTTGAAAGGTTTGGTGTGCGAGGTGTTGTGTCAACTCCCTTACTGCTGTGCTGATTTCCTTCACACTTTGTTGAAGTTCTTGGAAGATAGATGTTTGCCTTTGCATGGCTGCTGCCTGTGCTGCAAATGACAGCATGCACGAACGCACCCCCTCTAGGCTGCCAGTCATATTTTGCATCCCCACCCGCACCTAATTGGCCTGCTCCCACTGTACTCCAACTACAGTCCTTTCAAAGCTGGTGCCAGTGTCATCAGAGTCCTCAGCTGGGTTGGAGCTGGCAGGTTGTACAACTGGGGTGTTGGGTGGGTCCTCTGTGATGGCTGCTACTTCTGTGCTCCTCCTTGTGACTGAAGGTGGGGTCTGGAGGGTTCCAAGGTCATCTTAGTGGGTCTTCTGGCTGATGTTTGTCAGCTCGTCATCCATGTCATCAGGGAAGTCCAGGACAGGCATATCCCCAGGAGAACCTTCGACCTCTGCAATGAGATATTGTACAATTAGTGTGTCTGTGTTGTGGCATTTGCAATATTTGTAATATGACGTGCCTGACTTCCTATTAGTTGCACATTGTGATCTTGGTTCCTGTTCATTGTTCCTGTCATTAAGATTAGCACTCTCCCAGGCCTATGACCCACCTGCATGTCACATGTAGTGTGGGCAGTTTGTGGAAATGTCTGTGTCACATCCTCTAGGTGTAGGTTCTGCCCAAATTGTATGTTGTCACCTTATTGTACAACTCAACCCTCCGTCTACTTCCATTATCATGGTGTGTCCTTGCACTGCCTGTGGGTGTTCTGATGGCACTTGCACCACACTGAACAATCTGGAACTGACCCAGTCTCTCATATTTCACATACAGCTATATGTTGCTGAGACCTAGCATATACTATGTATAGCATTGGCATGGCGCAATACAGGTGTCAGCATTGGTAGTGTGTAATGTTGATGTTGGGGAATGTGTGCTACATTGTATTGCATTGATGGTCCTAGCAGTGTTCCAATTCCTCTTCTGACTGTGCAGGTGTGTTTCACTAGCCGGAACATATGTCCTCCCCCTCACTGCTGTTGTCTTAGCACTATGACAGTTGGGATGTTGCATGGTGGCATTGCAGCTATTGTGACCCAGGCAGAGGGTAGACCTTGACATGTGCAGCATGTGTATGACATTACTCCTGTGTACCTCATAATGTTTATGACAATGGCTGATGTTTGTAGCGACTATGGACATGAGCATTTGACATGATTAGCACATTTTTATTGATTACAGGGGATTGATAACGTTGTCATCCTGAACCCTCTAATTTGGGTGTGTTTGATCTATGGGCACGTAACTGCCATTAGCTACTGACCTGCACACACAGCAGAGGTGGTAGTGGCAACTGTTCTCAATGTTAAATTCCACTTGTTGATATGGCCTGAGACTGTTAATTGAGCCCTAGTACATGTAGCGAGAATACCAGCTGTTGTGTGACAGCATGCCATTTTTATGTTTTACCCTACCCTCCTGGACTGGCTTTGCTTTTCCAACATCCTTGGCATGGCAGCATACCCTCATGCAAAGGTTATTGGTGTAGTGTTGTGCTGTGCCCATGTTTCCCAAGCACAGCCCATGTCCCGTGCCATGCCCCTTTGCCCTTTCCACTACCTGAATATCATGGCTTACATGCATTGTGTAGTAGGTATGTCCCCACCCCTGCTTGCAGTTTACAATTAGGCATTTTGGTTCCTCATGCGACTTACCCTGCATCTGTGTTTTTTCCTGGTAGTCTGCGCTGTCATGTCCTTGAATTCCTGTGACGATCTCCTCAAGGATGACGGCTGCCACCATCTCCTCCATGTGGTCCAGGGCCTCCTGCGGTGCTGGACTCCCACCTCCAGTCTGCAGTGCTGCCTTCCTGTTCCGTGCCATTTTTTCCTTGGTCCTGCACTTGCAGTCATGCCAGCGTTTCTTGCACTCAGTGACTGTTCTCCGTACTTCTGCCACACTGTTGATCTTATCGACAATTTGTAACCAAATTGCCTCTCTCCTCCCTATTGGGAGTTTAGAGGTGACAAAAAGTTGGTGCTGGTTTTCCGTCTCCTCTTTCACCAGTATTTCATGCTCCTCTGCACTGAACTGACACTTCCTTTTCTTCTTCTCCCTCCCCTGGGTCTTATGTGGATCCTCCTGGCTGGTTCCTGGTTGGTTATCATCTTCCTGGGGTCTGTCATAGTTTCTGGAATCCATTTTGGGGCTCCATTTGAACATTTTGCAGTGTTTGTACAGCTTTTTAACGCTATTGCGTCAAAAAAAGGTGCGTGTCAGGTTTGCGACTTCGTAAACCGGATCAAAGTCATTTGTGCTGCGTTAACGTCATTTTTCTTTACAACGTGGCGCATTGGTTTGAGTAAAAAAAAAAATGACTCTCACCAATGGTTTGCGCCGCCATGCATCAAAGTATAAATTTGACGCCCGGGTGGCGCAATGAAATAGTGTTAGCCTGCGTTAAACTTTTTGACGCTAAACTGCGTCGGTGCAGTTTTGCGTCAAAAAGTATAAATATGGGGCCCAGAAACTTGCCATTTACTAGACTAATCCCTGTCTAACAGCACTAATCCTATCCTTGTAATACTCACCTTGGACAATCAAGCTCTCAGTGATTTCAGCGCTCATCCCTAGGGGATGAGTGATAAGCTCTACAAAAACTGCAAATACATAAGTAAACATATGCTTTTTCCAAGAAACATGGATGTCTACTCATGCTTTTAGACCATGTTACAGGTCCAAAAAGCTGGGAAGGCCCCTGGTCTAATAAAATCTTTGTTGAGCTAGACCAATCTAGTACTGACCTAGGTCTTCCTTTAACTAACATCTTGAATTATGCAATCCTACAGGGGTGCCACATCCCTGAAACTTGTAAGGATGCTGAAATAGTCCCTATCCATAAGAAAGGATCCTGCAATGACCCATCCAACTACCACCTATTAGCTTAATTGACAAGCTGCAAAACATTTTTAGTAAACAAGTTTCGGACACACTCACGGCCTGGATTTTAGAAAATTCCATCCTAACTGAGTTACAGGCTGTATTCCATCAAAAAATGAGCACTTTCAATCAAGTTTTTGTTTCAGCTGAACAGGTGCTCATGGGAAAGGACAGCCTCTATGTTGCATTTATGGACTCACATGCAGTATTGAATCTTGTCTCCTGTTCCAAGCTGTGGCAGGTACTGTCCACCCAGGAAATGCCCCATTGGATTTGTTATTGATTATTGTCAAATTGCACTCAGGCAACTGTTCCAGAGTTTGTGGTTGGCCAGAGGGAGAATTAACGGCCAAGATAGATATCAGCAAGGGGGTGTGCCATGAGTGTGTGCTGGCTCCTACATTGTTTCTGCTTTTCATTAATGAGTGTATAGATGCACTATTAAATGAAGCAATGAGTCGTCCACCCTGGCAGGCAAGAAAGTCCCAACATTACTTTTTGTTGATGACACTCTCGTGATTTCTAAAATGCCCAGATGCCTTTAGGCCTGAGTTGATACATTTGATAAGTTCTGTAAACATTGGGGTCTTGAGATCAGTGCCTCAAAAACAAAATGTATGTCCTTTAATCCAAAGCGGCCAAATAGTTGTAAAATTATTGTAGATACCAAACCCCTTGAAATAGTCAAGGGTTTTGAGTGTTTGGGATTTAGACTGGCAGAGAGCAGCAGCTGGTGGCTGTTACTCTCTGCCAGTCTGAAACCCAAACAGTCAAACTCCTTGACAATTAACTAAAAGCAACGTTTGTCTGAAGTTTAGGTCTAGTTCTATCAAAAAGTTCTTAAGGGGTTTTAAAAATGATCCAGTCTCCCCTGCCATCACCATGTATAAAGCTCGGGCTACTAGTGTAGCATTTTATGGCACTGAGCTGTTGGGCCACAGTCAAGTTGAAGGTCTACTCCCCTCTGAGAACTCCTTTCTGAGACCATTGCTAACGCTAACACAAAGCTCTTCCTTGCTTCCGCTGCACCTGGGCCTCAACTTGAATAAGATAACTGACTGCACAAATTTGAGGCCTCTTCTTTTTTGGCTAGGACTCTGGTCAAACAGAAGAATTGTCTCACTATCGGGCAGCTTTGAATGATGTAAAAAGTAGGCCTGAGGCGTTGAACATCTGCTGGTTAAACCACATCCAAAGCTTATTAGTCAATCTAGGTGTGACCAAGTACTGTTAAAACCTTAGCTCAATCTCTTTAGGCACAGTCTCCTTTGTGTTAAATGTGTTTTGGCAAACTGTCTGGAACACACAATGTGGTGTGCTGTCTGTGGGTCTTTAACAAATTCATTTTTGAATAAAAAATGGATCCCAAGTTTGAAGAAATCCTCGATCTCCTACATGTTCTGCTGCAGATGACTCTCTAAATATAGTTAAGATCAGATACCCTTCCATTAGCGTGATTTATGAGCACTTGGTCCAACTCTTTACCTACCAAAGATACATGTCCAGCATGTAGTGCTGCTCAAGATTTCCAGCATGTTCTCTTCTTTTGTTTTCTGTATAAGATTGCAGGTACAAAATGGATTAAACCACCCTGCAAAAGCCTGGGGATTTGACATTATCAGGAGGCTCTATGGATTTGCCAAATAGACACTAACCCAAGGGTAGTGCTTCTCAAGTCCCACGTTTTGAAAGCAACTTGGTATGTCAGATGCAAAAGTCTGAAGACTTAAAAATATGGGCTGAGATTTAACTTTAGCATTATGACTATGTCTTAGAGAATGCTCTTGTAGATCTATCCATTCTCCGCATCTGATAACTTGAGCTCTTGAAATCCTTTAAACTAGTGGACTGTTTCTTTCAGTTAGTATTAGTGCTTTTTGACTGTATTTTGACTGTATTTGTTTTTTATCGCCTTTTTATCTTTTTCATTTAAAAAAAAAAAGTTTTAGCATGTTCAGATGTCTTGTACACTTTTCCCTTTTGTCAATGAATTCATGTAAATTTGAATGACAAATAAATAAACTGATGATAATTTTTTAAATGAAGAAAAGTCCTGCTGCTTCCAGGAGCTCAGATTGCATTCTGAAGAATTTAGTCAGAGCAGTCAGATTGGTAATAGGTTGTGCATGGCGAGGGTGCAATTTATAGTTACTTAAGTTAACAATAGTTGTTAAATTTCAGCATTTTTTAAAAGTTTCAAATGTAGCATTTTCAATGGATTTTTCACCTAACTATATCACAACCTTTGGATATTTCCAGTGAATAATATCAGGTTTCTTTGTATAAATTAAAATATTGAAACTGTATCTAGCTATAATACTACATTAAGTTAATTGTGAATGTTTTTTAATAACATAAAGTAACATTTTATTATCGTACCTAACTGGACCTACCTTGTGCATTACATGGGTTGCCTGCAGGGACTGGCCTGTGGCCAGGCCCTACACCAAACACCTGCCAATTGCCAATGTCTTGTGGATGACCAAATCCCCACCAGACATGGCCTTCAGCTCTGTGTGCAATACTGAGGTTGTTGGCAGGGTCTGGCCTGCTACCAAACCCTGCACCCAACCCCCATGTGTGGGCAAGACCTCATTGCTTGCCATGCCCCATGGTGTTGCAGTGTCCTCAGGCCCCATTTTGTATTTTTTTTGTATCACCACGGTGCTGCTGCAAAATTAAATGGGAGCTGCCCTGAACACCACAGTGTTACTGCCGCACACACGGGTTAACCCTCCTCAGATGCAGAACATTAAACCAACTATAGAGTCCAAGTCAATTAGATCAATCTAAGGACCTTCTTGTTGGTTTAAGGAAAAAAGAATCCTTTTGCTTTAAAGAACTTCCACCCACCAGTACTTCTTGGTGGTATAACTTATCATAGAGATCGTTCCTGTTAATTTGGAGAATGGGACACTCTACAACCTGTGAGATGCATGGGAGTGGGGTTAGGGTTACTCTTTAAAAATATTTGGTTAGTAGCCTTGATGTGTTAATCTGGGCCCCAGCCAGTATGATTAAAAAAAGAAAAAGGTAGGTGGTCCCAGGGCTCTAATTACCTCTACTTCCACTTAAGGTCAACATGTTTCATGGAGTGTTAGCAGAGAAAGTTGTGGACTTTGGAAGGTGTTAGGTTAACTGTTCCTACTCAGATCTGAGCAACAGTGGAGAAAGTGTTGAACAGTAACGGGGTTAGATACACTTGTTCCACTTCATTCCAAGCACGTCAGGTAATGTGTTTAACTTCAGAGGGGATGCACTTACTATTCCTATTCCAATGCAAGCAAAAGTGTTGTACTTTAGAGACATTAGATTTACTATTCCCATTCAAGTCTGCCCACCAATAGGGAAAATGTTGGATTTTGAACTCAATTCACAAAGGTAAACGTAGACTTTTGGTCTTAACTTACACGAAAAGTCTAAGTTTACAACTTTGGGAATTCACAATGGGCATTACGATTACTATCTGTGTCTCCACACTCGGGATGGAGGTCTAAGTTTAGTCCAAAAGTCTAAGTTTACCTTTGTGAGTCGGGCCTAGTATTTATCCTACAAAGTAAGGAGAAGCAGGGAATGGTTTGGATTTTGGTGGAGTTTGATTTACTACTTCCACTCCAATCTGAACAGAAGGGAAAGTGTTGGACTTTGGAGGGTTTAGATTTACTATTCCTACTATTTTTAATAAAACATTTAAATACAAAACAAAATAAAAAATGTACCCAAATTAATATAGTCATGAAAGATAAACAATAAATTAAATTAATCAAATGCTATTTTTATATTGTGAAAAGAAAACTGTATAACAGTTTTAAAATATTTAAAATAATAGTTCACTTCCCACAAACCCCCCAAAACAGCACATATTTATGAAGAAGAAAAGTTATTAACAATAATTGAAGCAACAAATAATCAATTATTTAATTTAGATAATCATTAATTGATTTTTCATAAAATATTAATTAAAAATTATTAAAGAACTTGTATTTGAATATCTTCCCACCATAATCCTCCACAAATCCAACAACACACTGCTAAATTAAATAAATCTAATTTTCTCATTACAGAGGTTGGGCTGTAGCTGTGTCTAAAGTTCCTATGGAAAAACGAATGGGTAAAACATGTTTTGGGATACTCTTTTTCTCGGCCACTGCTTGATGGATCAACCAGAAAGTTTCAGTGCACAAGCTAATCAAAGAGTGGTACTTTTCTGGAAAGTTTTGTGGAGAATCATCACATGGCACTAAAGATGTTAGCAACACAATGTTCTGGAAAGTTTTGCGGAGAATCATCACATGGCACCAAAGGTATTAGCAACACAATGTGGAAACAGGACTCTAACTCTAACCAAGTGGTGAGTGGTGACCGACGGTCCTTGGTTGCTTGTGTTCCAGTTCAGGAAGGACCTGGCTTGGTAGTTTGAGCAGCTGGACTGTTCTCATAAGGAACAGGGTCAAAAGATAGCTTTTAATAATCTTTCTGTTTTCACACAGGGCCGTCTTATACGTCTTAACATTCTTGCTATTTCTGCATGCCTTACACTTACCACACCTATAAAAACCCTTCTGTTGACTAAACCAGCCAATTTATTGATGACTCTGTGCACTCAAATAACTATCTCTTGTGTGTCAGATTACTGCATTTATGTTTCATAATGTCCCTGTGGGTTGCAATATGTTGGTAGCAGTATTGGTCATGTGAAAAAGAGGATTCTGGAACATTATAGAGCCATTAAGAACTATGATGCTTCATATCCAGTTGCTAGACATTGGTAAAAAATGCATAATCGTAACCCTAACCGTTTGATATTTTTTGGTATTGATAAAATTGAGAGAAACATACGTGGAGGGGATCAAGAGAGATTACTGAGTATAAGGAAATCAGAATATCTTATACTCCTTGGGACCAAGACACCAAGGGGTTTAAACAAGGATGAGGAGCTTCATGTATACATAGGATTAATGTAATCAAGGGTAATGGTGATTTTTCCAGGTGTTTTTCTCCCCATTAGGTACTCTGTCTGAAACTTATATTTAGGTATTCATTGATAATTGTGAAATTCTCATGGGAGTCTAATCACTAAATGGTTTCATGAACTATTATTCCACTATTCTAGTTTGGACATGGTGTAATTGTTGTTGTCCTTAGGGCCAATTGACCATTTTGAGATTTAGTAGAGATTGTAATTATATCCATTATTTTCTCCCACTTTTTTTATTTTCTTTCCTTTTAATTTTGATTTGAATTCTAGTAATTAAGTAATAGATAATTTTGACTAGAATAGTCAACATGATTTAATTAAATAATACATGATTTTCAGTTTATTTTGTTGAAAAGTAAACATGTAGTATATTGTGGAACCGATTTTAGGCTTTCCAGACTGGGAAAGTATTTTTTCTATGTTTATGCACGGGCAGTATAAAATGTCCGGGGACAATGGGCACAGGTTTTTTCAATTTGGCCATGATGAAGACACTGCTGTGTTGAAACGCGTTGCCATTTAAGAAATACCTTTTGAACTATTGATAAAATAAAGCTCTTTGCTTCAGAAGCTGACACGTTGGGTGCAACTTCTTTTTCTGCTCTTGAATGCAGTGGCAGAAATAAATGTATTCATTATAACGGTTGCCATGACCGCTTGTCTGCACCAGCCTCGTTTGGTGGAAGTAGCCGATTTATTGTGGGACTTCATTTTTATATATATATATATATATAATATATTCACTTAAAAAAGCAAAGATTACAAGAAAGTTATACTTAGGTTCTTAATTTACTCACACAAAACAAGAGAAATTCAGCTGATATAGTTAGTTATTTCAAGTAACTATAACTCGCGCTCCTGCTGTGCAGTTAACTTCTAATGTTTAATTTAGATTTTTATTGATGTTATAAAAGTTGTGCTGTAATATCTTAGGTAATTAACAGTGCATGGTAAAATGACTCTAACCATAACTGCTGAATTTCTCTTGTTTTGTACGACTAAATTCTGAACCTAACAATAATGTCCCTGTAACCCTTGTTTTTTTCAGTGAATTTCTATGTTTTTTTTTATTTAAATTCATTTTTATTACTATACGTTAATCCAACCACAGCCTCCGGCCAGGCCCTGCTGCCAACTCCCCTCACCACCCAACCCCTTGCAGTGCATGGCCTTTGGCCATGCACAGCAGGGGTTTGCTTCAGAGCCTGTCTCCCCATGTGTGAGAGGGTTTCTCTGGGTGTGAAGGTGGTTGTGAGAGTCTGTCTAGGTGTGAGAGTGGGTGTGAGAGGGTCTATGTGGTTGTCAGACTGGGTGTGATAGTGTCTGATTGTGCTCCAGTAGATGAAAGATGCATTCACCTCCACAAAAGACTTCAGATCATTTTTAAATATGGAATCACACAGTAAGCACACTTGCTTTGCCTTCACCAAGCACAGGAGTTAGGATGATTTGCCCTTTTCAGAAGTGGAGCTTCAACTTGGGCACCTGCTGTGTTTATATTTGTAAGTGCTTCCTGTTTAGGTTTAATTTCTGCAAAATGAGTATCATGGCCAGAAGGGATGCCTACCTGCTTGTTTATCCAGCAAGAGTCCACAGTTTGCACAAAATGTTTAAGCAACTGGAGCACTTTCTACTGGTTAGTTCGTAAGTGCTACCTTGTTGGGTAAATGCCCACTGTGGGGAGAGGGGGCTTGTGGCCCCTCTACCCAGGGCACTCTCAACCCCAGGGATCCCATCCTCCTGGGCCTGGCCTTATACATTTTCTGGGGGGGAGGAGAGCCATGGTCTGATTTATGCAATTGGACAGCAAGGGAGCCTCAAGACCTCCGCAGTCCCAGCTAGCTCCCAGCCTTCTGTGAGAGCCAGCATCACTTTTGCACACAACACTTAAGATGCAGCTCCCTGTCTGCAAAATCAATTGTCTCCTCTGTTTCCAGCCCGCATCGCTGCAGGCAGGGAAACAGAGGAAATCTCCGCTTGCAGCAAGTGAAAACTATTTGACAGCTCTCACTTACTGGAACCAGAGTGTCGCTCTGACTTGCCGGGAGATCTCAAAGCTCCCGCCAAGTCCGAGCAAACAGCTATGTCCTTGGAGTGGGCACCCTAGGACATAGCAGGAGCTGGCCTCCCTTAATTACTTAAATTCATCCCCCTGGAAGTGGCAGTCTCCAGGGTTGCTTGGGTAGTGCGGGCCCCCCACATTCATTTCACAGCCCCGGGGAGGTGACGGTCCCTGGGGCTGTGGTGGAGGCCATACAGGCCTCCCCTTTTGAAATGAATGTTTGCCCAGAGGAGGTGGTCCTTGGGATAGGGAGGGGCCTCGCAGACCCCGCATATTTTTCTGATATCCCCCTTTGGAGGTGGTGGTCACTAGGATAATACAAGCCCTGTTCACTTTTTTAATGGTACTTGGCTGAAGCTAAGTCCCATGATGGCTGCCAATACTTCCTTGTTGAAATCAGCTTAGCCACAGTTGGATCTGCGGATGATCAGCGTCCCCTAATATCTATATTTTTTAACCTCTAACATCTCCCAAAAAACTGAAGGGATTTATACCAAATCACAAAAAGCATGCTTTCTGGGCCAAGAGTTAGCTTTTTGCCAAATTTGGTGTAATTCTGTTCAGTGGTTCAGGCTGTAGTTGTGTTCAAAAATGTGAAAAATCCCATTGACATGGAATGGGGAAAAAGTGTTTTGGGCCCCTCATTTTTCTCTGCCCCCTGCTTGACAGATTACCCTGTAACTTTCAAAACAGCAGCTGAATCAACTGAAGTATCCATTTTTAAAATGTTGTGAAGGTTAATCGAACGGCAATAAAGTTATTTGCAAAAAAAAAACCTCTGTCTATGGAAAAAATGGTCCTAACTGTAACTGCCTACTGGCGACTGCAAGGAAAATTCTTTTTTCACTTGCCTATATCTTTGGTGCAGTTTGATGTATCTTCACAAAATTTTCAACAAAAAGTGTGCTGGTAATTGTTGTTGCATGTATAATGTTTCAGAGTGATCAATCAAACAGGGGCCAAGAAAAAGGGGGGGTCTAAAAAAGTGTGTTTCTCGTTTTAATTTCCATAAGAATTTTGAGCACGACTACAACCCAAACCACTGGAGGGAATTACACCAAATTTGGCAGAAAGATAGACCTTATTCCGCAGATTTTGGAGTAACTCTTTCAACTCCCAGGGGCCACTAAATAAAATAAGGAGGGAGTCTGTCGTGGAGCCTCAGCCCAGCTGACTACTATCTCTGTGGGGCAAACTGTAAATGCTGGAGAGGGCCATGCGGCCCCCCTTGTGAAGTCAATAATGGCTCTGAGGACCACCACCTGCAGCTGGCTTCTGCCATTTCCCAGGGTGCCCACCCCTGGGACATGACTGTTTACTCCAACTTGATGGGAGCTTTGACAGTTCCCACCAATTCAGAGCAACCTTTCTGGTTCCTGCAGGTGAGAGCTGTCAAAGGGTTCTTGCCCGATGGAAGCAGAAGTTTCATCTTTTTCCCTGCCCGCAGAGATGCATCTAGGGAAAGAGATGAAACCATTGCTCTTGCAGAGAGGGAACTGCATGTTTAGCATCGCCCTGTATGCAAAAGTAATACCTGCTCCTGCAGGAGGTGGGAGGTCAGCTAGGACTGATGAGGGCCTTGAGGCTCTGACCGCAGTCCCATTGCATACTAGGTGCCATAGGGCACTCAGGTGACATGGCCAGGCCCTGGGGGATGGAGTCCTCAGGGTTAAAATCAGCCCAGGGAGGGGGGCCGCATGAATCCCTCCCCTATTGAATTGTGGTGGGCTCCAGGGGTTGGAGGCCCCAGCACCACAATTGGCCCAGGGAGGGTTCTGTGATTCTCCCCTACCCCACTGCATTGTTGTGTGCCCTAGGGGGTGGGGTCCCCAGAGCCAAAATCCACCCAGGGTGGAGGCCACGTGGCTCCCCTGCCCCATTGAATTGGCCCCAATCCATCAACCTTAGTAGTATGCAATGGTCTTCATGCCTTTTGCCAGGATGATGGGCAGCTAGCCAAGGGGCCCCCCAGTGCATTTCCCACCAATTTTGGTGGAGCGTTCTTGATCCCGAGGAATATGAGGACATCCCCACCAAACAAAGAAGCACTTATGTCATATAGCTGAGAGGAAGGACCCTGGTTTGGTGGAGATTTACATCTTTGTTTTCTTGTTGGCCTCTTTATAGGAAGATTCATATAATTACAGAATTCTGTAGAAAGGTGCATGAGGAACAATACATTGCCAAATGCAAACAAGGTTGCTGGAGCTTCTTCATCTTGGTCCATTATGCAGCCATAGTGTATAAAACACACTAGATATTTATCCAATGAGGTAGCACTTACTAGCTAACCAGTAGAAAGTACTTCAGTTGGGTAGACATTTTGTGCGCAACTGTGGACTCTTGTTGGATAAACGATCATGTGAGATTCCTTGTGGCAGTCACTCATGCCGCTACTGACACACCCACACAGATACTAACACACCCACACAGACACTCACAGACCCACTCAGACATTCATGCACCCACTCACAGACCCACTCAGGCTCTTGTACCCACTCACGGACCCCCTCAGAGCATAAGTAGCTATATGGGTGAGTGTGAGGCTGTCGTAGTTTGGACTCTTGCTCTGAGCAAGACTGCTGGTCTCAGGATGACAGTACTTTCGTTTGTAGGTGACTAAGTTCCTTCCTACAACTAGTTGTAACTGTTGTCCAGTTACCGGCTTACTAGCAGTACCTCACCAGAAACACAATAGTAAAAGGTGATTTGTAGCAGTCGCTTACGCATGGACTCAAAGTAAGATCTCTCAGGGTTGTCGTGGTTAAACGGAAATTACCCTTTTCTCACAGATTTATTATGTCTCATACAAACAAAGGCAATAACACAGATGCAGTGAAGTTATAATAGTTTTTATTCAACATAACTGAAATTTGCGATAAGTTGCATGAACTGCAATGATTAGGATAATGAATATACCAAGCAACAGTATTGTGAAGAGGAGAGTCATTGTTATAAAGACCCCCACCATTATGCAATATATATAAGAAATATATGTATATGTAAAAAATTGAATAAGCCCTAATACCATAAGGAGAGTAAGTCTAACCTCCTACCTATAAAAGGAGAGCTGGGTTCGTTAAACCTAATCTGCCAAAGCCGTGTCCATGAGAGGAGCCCCCAACCCTCGTTACCTTGGAATGAGGTCTCTATCTCAGACTCCGCAGGGACACGAAGACTGGTTCAGCGTCAAGATGACTGTAGCATCGGTATCAGCGATGGTGGCGATGCCCTCTGGTCGGAATCCCTCTGATTATCTGTCTAAAAGTGTGTTGTTTTTATACAGATTTACAAGGTCCCCTGACATAAGTGTTATTCATAACAATAGATAACAGGCATGCTTGGGACGACAATTAATATCAACAATCTCTCGACTGCCTACTGTATGTTTGTCTTTCGTGCTTGATCTTGACGCCTTGGCGCAGTGACACTGATAATAGAACCCATAACAAGTGGTCTAACTTATAAACAAGCCCGCCATTTTAAAGGAAAGAAATAATTAAATGGACTAAGACAGAGCAAGCTAAGTAGGTTAAAAGTCACTGGGTGACGGGGGCACGAGTTTACAAGCCTACGGCTAAGCTAACTCCTGTTAACCCGTTAATACAAACTAGGATTCACTACAAGGCTCTGTGAGTGGCTTTATAGCCTTAGATAAGGCTCTGAGGCCAAACCCCACTGCGCACGGCTGTGGTTATATTTAGGTGTGTGAGTGCTAAAAATAAAAAATAAATCAATGGGAAAAATAAAGGTTACAGGCACGTTATAGTTAGGTTCTGAATGTACTTGTACCAAACCATAGAAATTCAGTAGTTATAGATGTGGTTAACACAAGTAACCATAACTCGCACCCTAGGGTAACTATAACTCATGGCTTTACCATGCACAGCTAATTACTCAACATATTATATAATTGATGACACCTTCTATGGCATCATTGATATTATCACTACAACATTTGTGATAAAATTGTTGATGAGAAAACTGGAGACACGAGGTCTTTACAGCATCTACCATCATGCAGCCCGTTCCTTTCTTCCTGGAAAATAGGAGACACATACAACATTAATAAAAACAAATACTATATGGGAGGTTAAAACAAAAGCAGTTAGAGAGGGACAAGGGCTAGCTGCAGGCATCATAAACCTCCTATGTAAAATTTCAGTTCATCTTCCAAATTCAACCCATTGGGGTATTTGGTATTGAGGTCAGTGATGTGTCTGGGTTCACTCCTGCATAAATGTAAAACAAATTTACCCCTCGGATGGTGCAAGGGTCCTGTTCAATTGCAAAGAATGAAGATAAGTTCCTGTCACCAAAGTGCTTATCATGACAGTAATGTGCCACAGGGAATTGAGGGTCATAGTTGCCAATTGCCCTCATGTGTTCCAGAACTCGTTTTTGTCCACTATGAATGGTGCTGCCTTCATATTTTAGGTTGCAAGGGCACAGAAGAATACAGTCAGAAGCCATACATTGAGTGGTTTTCCTTTTGGCTCTTCCATAACGGACTATGTATTCCTTTCTGCTAATCAAATTTTTGCAAATGTTACAAAGGCCACAGGGAAAAAAACCCTGAACAGTGGAAACTAGATTTCCTCCCATGACTGTGATATCATTATGAACTAAAAGATCTCGCAGGGAGTGCCCTTTACAAAAAAATGATGCTGTGTTTCTCAGGGGTCATGTTTGCTGCCACAAGGTCACATTTTAGGTTATCCCAATTTCTCTGTATGATCCTGCACTGAATCCCCATTACATGATATGAGACGGGTGGCGGTCTTCCCTTGAGCTGTGCCAATGTCAGTATCATTGTTAAACAAAAGGTTGTTGCGATTAATCTGTGCTATTCTGTTCATGGCCTGTGATATTTAATGAATGAACTGTAGGAAGGCACTTAGAAGCAAGAAGTGCCAACTGTGGAGATCTGGGCGTGCCGGACCGGGACAAAGCCATGCTTTCAGGCCTACCACAATGGAGCGTGGGCCAGATACAGGGACTCATGTAGGCCAGCAGAAAAAAAGTACCTTGATCCTGGTTGTGTCAACATTGATACAAAGCGCAGCTGAGGCAATATGCCAGTTTCGTTCACTAAATAGGAGATGTGTTGGTTTTCTCCACACAGATATGGAGATGCGTAGGTTCTGAGAGCTGTGAGCTGGTCCTGAATGCAATGTGCCATTTCTGCTCCTGTAGCAGAGGATGCGTTGATTCCTAGGGTTATGCACTGGTTCTAAATGCGATGTGCTTGTTCCAAAGGTGATGCGCTGGGCCTACCCCTTACAGCAGTGAGGAGGCATCAGTTCCAATCCACACAAAGGCCAAGATGAGCCAGTTCTGATCCCTGCAACGGCGAAGCTGCACCGGTTCCGATGGGGATGCCAAGGTTGGCTGGAGAAGCATCTCAGGCCTCACTTCCAAGGGACCAGGACTGGGATGGCACCACTTGGCAGGGAAAACTCACAAATGGCAGAGTCCAGGTGCAGATGCAGGTAGATTAGAAGTCTTTTATGACCCTGAGACAGCAGAAAACAGAAGTCCAGTCTGCTGGCCCTTGGAGTCAATCTGGGTTGTGG
This sequence comes from Pleurodeles waltl, assembly GCF_031143425.1. NCBI lineage: Eukaryota > Metazoa > Chordata > Amphibia > Caudata > Salamandridae > Pleurodeles > Pleurodeles waltl. The sequence goes on from NC_090444.1 coordinate 1,386,221,035, forward strand.
GGTAGAACAATGCAGATCCAGGCAAGAGGCAGCAGGGCAGTAACGCATGAGTCCAATAGATTAGTAGTCAGGAGAGTGGAAGTCCTTGCAGCAGCACAGCAGTGCTTCTTCCTGGCAGAGTATCCACAGGTCCAGAGTGTACTGAAGTGATGGTGTCAGCGGTCCAGAACTTATAACTTGCTGTGCCTTGAAGTGGAGGAGTCTACAAAGAAAAGGACTTTGAAGTGCCTTGAGGTCTTCCCTTCCTGCCCTGACTCCAGACTCACTACATGGTGGAGGGGTATGCAACCCTTTGAATGGGGACAGGACACAGCAGCCTATTCAGGTGTAAGTGTGAGGCTGTGCCCAGTTCCTTCCTCCCATACAGCCCAGGATGGGCCATCAGAATGTGGATGGCCCATCAAATCACACCTAAGCTCCCTTTGTGTGTGGCTGTCTAGAGGGAATGCCCAAAGCCCAGCTGACAACCACCCCGGACATCAGACAGGCACCGATCACTAAAGTAAGAAAATGCCAACTTTCTAAAAGAGGCATTTTCAGAGCTTCAATTTAAAATCCAACTTTATCATAAGTTATTAATGTAAATTGTGAGTCCAGAGGCACCAAACTCAAATCTCTTCCAGATTGTGAATTATATTTATAAGATGTTATAACGTAATCACAATGTTATCCTTTGGGAGCGATAGGCCTTGCTGTAGCGAAAAACGAATTTGGATGTTTTTTGCTACCAGGACATGTAAAACTCAAGAGCAAATGTCCTGCCTTTTAAATACATTGTGACCTGCCTTCTGGGATGTCCAAGGACTATCTTAGAGGTAACTTATATGTGTAAAAAGTGAAGGTTTGGGCATGCCAATATAATTATTTTGCCAGATCGACATTGTAGTGTAAAACTGCACACACAGGCTTTGTAATGGCAGGCCTTAGGCATGGTTAGAGGTCTACTTAAGTGTGTGGCACAATCAGTGCTGCAGACCCACCAGTAGCAGTTGATCCACAGGCCCTAGGCAAGATAGTGCACTTTACTAGGGACTTTGAATATGCCAATTGGGTTTAAGCCAATGTTAACATGTTTTGGGGGAGAGAGTACAAACCATGGTAAACTGAACACAGAGTGCTAAGGCCAGCAAAAACAGGGTCAGAAAAGTGGAGGAGGAAAGCAAAATGCTGGGGGGAAGGCCACTGCATGTCTGCCAGATGTATTTATACTGATATGGTTGTAATTTACTAAAATAATAAACTACTACTATTGAGTCTACATAAGAAACTAAACAGGTAAGGAAAAATTTGAATATAGGCCCTGAACTGTCCCAGTTAGTTGACTAGGCCACTGCCACAGACTGTTATGATCCAATCGTTAATGAAGAAACATGAGACCTCAAGGAGTTCTAGAATATCCAATAACACTAATCCCTCAACAGACAGCCCCTCGTGCCAACACAAGCAACATGGGATGCAATACAAGCTACACCCACTTCTCAGGATGTGGGACTTAAAAGCTGTGTTGGCCAATGATATAGCATAATGCAGTAGGAGTAGCCAATTGGGAAATTCAACAATGCCTCAGTTGGGTAAGTTTCTTCCACCGGGGTGCTAAAGTACCTATTGACTGGGGTCTTGCTTATAAGTGGAGGTGTTTCCAGCATTTTATGTGCAGTGTATTTAACTTTATATAAAAGTATGCCACCCTTTTGGAGGCAGATCTTTTTAGGAGCTAGATCCATTAGACATAGTGACAAATCATCCGGTCTAGGTGAGACAATTTACCTGTTACCTTTTTTGGCAGTGTAAGCTCTGCAACATAACAAACTAGGTGTTAAATTTGGAGATTTTAATGACCTTCCTGACTCTAAATAAAACATTTCTACAGCCGGAGTTACTGGAAGTAATTAGAGAGTATTTTGGTCCATTTTCTGTTATCATCCTCTCCTAAAGCAGGCCCTAAATGTGAAAGGCTAAATGCAACTTCTCTATAATGAAAATAAATAAGAGGAAGAATCTCCCTGCTGCAAAGTCTGTGAGAGAATGTTTCGCCATATAAATCGAAAGCAGCAGGGTGAAACACCTGTCTGACATTATTTATAATATTTAACCATGTAACACGAAAATGCTGGCCTCCAGATCCAAAGGTGTGGAATGCGCTTTTTAGCTGAACTCTAAATGAAACTTTCTAACGGAGGAACTACTCACTGCTAGTAACCACCCAAGTCCATATACCTGCGCCTCAACCAACTCAGAGTTTTGCCATACTGAAGTGTTATGAAACCACCTAACCACCTTCTGACACTTTCCATACTTCTTCACGAGACCTTTTCCTCTATTCCTTTGACTCCTCTGACATTCTTGCAATACGTTTAAATGAAGGACACAATATCAATGGCCAAAATAGCTCTTTTGGGCGTGATTTGTGTTAATGCTTTATTTTGATGGTAGTACTATGCAATGGACACATTCATTCATTCATGGATACTTAGGCGTTTCCTCATCTGTTTTTGGATTGTGTTTTGAACTCCAGCGCCTCCCCCAGAGGTTATCTTTTGATTACTGCTGTTTAATTTCAGTTTTCAGGCTTATGAACGTTGTAACACTCCTTAATTCAAATCAGAAAAACAGTTTGCCACAATAACCCCTTCGCTGCCAGGCCTTTTCCTCTCATGTGCAGAGCCTTTTTTGGCTATTTGGGGCAGTTCGCGCTTAGGCCCTCATAGCTTTTTTTTCACATAAGCTATCCACGCCAAATTTGCATCCTTTTTTCCAACATCCTAGGGATTCTAGAGGTACCCAGACTTTGTGGGTTCCCCTGAAGGAGACCACGAAATTAGCCAAAATACAGTGAAAATGTTTTTGTTTTTTTTAAATGGGAAGAAGGGCTTCAGAAGGCGGCTCGTGTTTTTTCCCTGAAAAGGGCATCAAAAAAGCGTTTTCGGTGGCAAGATCACCATCTTCCCAGCTTTAGGAACAGGCAGACTTGAATTAGAAAACCCCATTTTTCAATACAATTTTGACATTTTATTGGGACATACCCCATTTTTACTATTTTTTGTGCTTTCAGCCTCCTTCCAGTTAGTGACCGACATGGGTGAGAAACCAATGCTGTATCCCAGAAAGCTAAACATTGAAAGTAGACAAAAATCTGAATTCAGCAAGGGGTCATTTGTGTAGATCCTACAAGTGTTTCATACAGAAAATAACAGCTGAAATAAAAAAATATTGAAATTGAGGTAAAAAAACAGGCATTTTTCTCCACTTTTAAATCTGTAACTTTTTCCTGCGATGTCAGATTTTTGAATACAATATACCGTTACGTCCGCTGGACTCTTCTGGTTGCAGGGATATATAGGGCTGGTAGGTTCATCAAGAACCCTAGGTACCCATAGCCAATAAATAAGCTGCACCTTGCAATAGGTTTTTATTCTATACAGGGTACACAGCAATTCATTTGCTGAAATATAAAAAATTAAAAATAGGTATCAAGAAAACCTTTGTATTTCAAAAATGGCCACAAGATAAGGTGTTGAGAAGCAGTGGTTATTTGCACATCTCTGAATTCCGGGGTGCCCATACTAGCATGTGAATTTCAAGGCATTTCTCAAATTTTTTACACACTGTCTTACATTTGGAAGGAAATGATGTAGAGAAAGACAACGGGCAATAACACTTGCTTTGCTATTCTGTGCTACCCCACGTCTCCCGATAAAAATGGTATCTCACTTGCATGGATAGGCCTAGCACCGCGACAAGAAATGCCCCAAAACACAACGTGGACACATCACATTTTCACAAAGAAAACAGAGCTGTTTTTTGCAAAGTGCCTACCTGTGGATTTTGGCCTCTAGCTCAGCCGGCACCTAGGGAAACCTAGCAAACCTTTGCAGTTTTGAAACCTAGACACCTAGGGGAATCCAAGATGGGGTGACTTGTGGGGCTCTGACCAGGTTCTGGTACCCAGAATCCTTTGCAAACCTCAAAATTTGGCCAAAAAAACACTATTTCCTCTCATTTCGGTGACAGAAAGTTCTGGAATCTGAGAGGTGCCACAAATTTCCTTCCACCCAGCATTCCCCCAAGTCTCCAGATAAAAATGGTACCTCGTTTGTGTGGGTAGGCCTAGCGCCCACGAAGGGAAATGGCCCAAAACACAACGTGGACATATCACATTTTTTCACAGAAAACAGAGCTGTTTTTTACAAAGTGCCTACCTGTGCATTGTGGCCTCCAGCTCAGCTGGCACCTGGGGAAACCATAGCAAACCAGCGCATTTTTTAAAACTAGACACCTAGGGGAATCCAAAATGGGGTGACTTGTGGGGCTCTGACCAGGTTCTGTTACCCAGAATCCTTTGCAAACCTCAAAATGTGGCCAAAAAACACTTTTTCTTCTCATTTCGGTGACAGAAAGCTCTGAAATCAGAGAGGAGCCACAAATTTCCTTCCATCCAGCATTCCCCCAAGTCTCCTGATAAATGGTACCTCACTTTTGTGGGTGGGCCTACTGCCTGCAAAAGGAAATGCCCCAAAACACTTTCTGGACACATCAAAATTATCAAATACAAAACTACTTGTTTTTGCGGGGAGGGGCACCTGCGTTTTTGGTCCTGGGCTCAGCAGCCTTCTAGGGAAACCTACCAAAGCCAGACATTTCTGAAAACTAGACACCCGAGGGAGTCCAGTGAGATGTCACTTGCGTGGATCCCCCAATGTTTTCTTACCCAGAATCCTCAGCAAACCTCAAATTTAGCTAAAAAATAAAGAAAATTCCCACATTTCTGTGTGGGATCACCGCACTGGGAGACATTTCATGCCAGCCAATGCTCCCCTGAGTCTCCCTGTAAAAATGATACCTCATTTGTGTAGATGGGCCAAGTGCTTGTGAAAGGGAAGAGCCAAAAACAGGGGAACAGGGGAGCAGGGGAACAAAGGGGGTCCAAAAGGGCAGTTTGCAAAAAAACATTTTTAGGCTGACAAGTGCAGCATAATTTTTATCGGTATAGATGAGACAATGCTGGGTGGTACGAATTTTGTGGATTCCTGCAGATTCCGGAAGGTTCCATCACAAAAATGCGGGAAAAATGTGTGATTTCCAGCAAAGTTGGAGGTTTGCAGGGGATTGTGGGTACAAAAATGGTGCGGGGTTCATGTGAAACACCCCACCCTGGAATCACCCAGATGTTTAGTTTTCAGATGTGTCTAGGTCTTGTGGATTTTTCTACATCACAGCGTCCCAAAGTCCATAAAGTGCAGCCCTCATCATTCCAAGTGTGATGATTTTGAGAGTAAGTCAAGATCTCATGGCCCAAATGTAAAACTAAAACCCAAAATAATCAAATGTCTTCTTGCTTGCTGTGGGGTAAGATGTTTTAGAGTGCGGGGGAGAGCTGAAAGACTGTTACCCCCTTCAGTTGAGGTGGGGGTGTAACCAGGCCCATACTGGTTGGTAGCCACCACCTCAATATATATATATATTTTTAAATTCCCTGGCATCTAGTTGACTTTCTGCCCCCCTGGGGTGTGGATCAGGGGTAATTGCCCCATCTGCCCACTGGTGGACAACTTTGGCCCCATTTATTTGGGGTGGGGGTATGGCCATACCCCCACTCTTTTATTTTTGAAAATAAACTTCCCTGTCCTCTGGTGGGCTTTCTGCCCCCCTTTGGGGGGCAGATGGGCCTTCCAAATATAGGTCCATCTGCCCCCAATGGGGTCAGATATGGCCAACAGTAATGTGCCCCCATGGGGAGCAACCCTTACCCAAGGGGCTGCCCCCCTAAAGAAAACACACGCATACACACATACCAATCCCTGGTGCCTAAGTAGTTTCTGCACCCAAGGGGGCAGATCGGCCTAATAACAATAGGCCGATCTGCCCCCAGGGGGGGCAGAAAAGGACTCAAATAAATTTGCCCCCTCTCCCATGGGGAGCGACCCTTGCCTAAGGGGTCACTCCCCACCTCTAAAAAACAAAAAAAACAAAAAATGTTTAAATCCCTGGCACCAAGAGATTTCTGCCACACCTGGGGGCAGATCGGCCTAATAACAATAGGCCGATCTGCCCCCAGGGGGGGCAGAAAAGGCCTCAAATAAATTTGCTCCCCCTCCCATGGGGAGCGACCCTTGCCTAAGGGGTCGCTCCCCACCTCTAAAAAACTAAACAAAACAAAACAAAAAATCCCCCAAAAAGTATCCCTGGCGCCTAGAGGCCTCTGCCCCCCGTTGGCAGATCAGCCTAATAACAATAGGCCTAAAATATGTTTGCCCCCCCGATCCCCATGGGGAGCGACCCTTGCATACGGGGTCGGTCCCCTTGTGTGACATTGGCGCAAAAAAAAAGATCCCCGGTGCCTAGTGGCAGCAGATTGACCTAAAATCGGCCGATCTGCCCCCGAGGGGGGCAGAAATGGTCTAAATACAATTTACCCCCCAGGGGAGCGACCCTTGCCTAATGGGTCGCTACCTATCTCTAAAAACACAAACCAACAAAACAAAAACACCCAAACAAATTTGCCTTCGCGCCTAGAGGTTTCTGTCCCCCCCGGGGGCAGATCGGCCTAATTACAATAGGTCGATATGCCCCCGGGGGGGGCAGAAATGGCCTAAAATAAATTTGCCCCCCCAACCCACCCGGGGAGCGACCCTTGCCTATGGGGTCGCTCCCCTTGCGTGACATTGACGCAAAAAAAAAGATCCCCGGGTGCCTAGTGGTTTCAGCCCCCCTTGGGGGCAGATTGACCTAAAATTGGCTGATAGAAATGGCCTAAATACAATTTGCCCCTCCAGGGGAGCGACCCTTGCCTAAGGGGTCGCTCCCCATCTGTAAAAAAAAAAAAAAAAAAAATCCCCGGTGACTAGTGGTTTCTGCCGCCCCCCTTGGTTTCAGATCGGCCTTATTAAAATAGGCTGATCTGCCCCCCAGGGGGGCAGAAATGGCCTAAAATAAATTTGTCCCCAGGGGAACGACCCTTGCCTAAGGGGTCGCTCCCCTTGCGTGAAATTCACACAAAAAAAAAACTCCCTGGTGTCTAGTGGTTTCTGTTCCCCTTGGGGGCAGATAGGCCTCATAAAAATAGGCCAATCTGCTCCCAAGGGGGGCAGAAATGGCCTAAATATAATTTGTCCCCTAGGGGAGCGACCCTTGCCTAAGGGGTTGCTCCCCACCTCTAAAAAAACAAAACACACAAAAAAAAGTGATCCCTGGTGCCTAGAGGTTTCTGCCCCCGGGAGGGGGGGGAGGGTGGGGGGCAGAAAAGGCCTTAAAAAAAGATGCCCCCCTGGGGAGCAACCCTTGCCCAAGGGGTCGCTCCCCTTATGCCAATTTCCTGTAATAAATAAATCCCTGGTGTCTAGTGGGCATTTCAAAAGCCAGATTGCTTTACAATCCGGCTTTTGAAATGCTCTGAGATACTTCAAAGGGAAGGAAATTCCTTTCCTTCCCTTTGAAGCCTCTCAGGCCTCCTCCACGTGATCAGAAAAGAAATGCTTTGCTGAGCTGAGCTGAGCTTCCAGGGCGATGGGAGGAGGCCTCTGTGATAGCGCGCGATCGCACACTGACGTCACGGAGGGGGTGGGGTGGTGGAAGGGGAAGGGCTTCCCCTTCCATCCCTGCCTGGGGCGGGGGTGGGGGAGAACCCCAAAGAGGGAGGGCTAGCGCTCCCTCTGGGCTCTGTGTCCAGGACGTAATGGTTACGTCCTGGGCACACAAGCACTGTGCCTCAGAACGTAACCATTACGTCCTGGGCACAGAAGGGGATAGTTACGATAGGCTCTGGCAGAATTAGACATATTTTGTTTCAGTTACTATAATTAGTAAAGAGTAAGTCACTATGTAAATTCAAATGTAAACTTTATAACACAGTCTCCAACAAGACCCAAAGCCGAAGTCTCATAGCTCAAATTTCATTTTATTTTAACAGGATAAAATTTAGTATTTTCAAGTATTTGATTATTATCAGAGGTGACCCCTCCGCTATGGAGGAGGAGCGTCGCCCTGCTGCTGAAAGGCAGTAGAAAAATAAGATGATAATACAACTATTGTATAATTGTTTAATTTTTTGGTTCCTCCTCAGTCAGTCTGCAGAGTGTAGGGCGGGGTGGGACTATCCTTACCATAAGGGGATGCGGAATAATGTACACTCTAAGTGCCCATGTTGGTTTGGCTGGCTGTCCTAGGCCAGCCGAACTGACATGCACACTTAGAACTCTCCACCTGGGCTGTCCTGCACAGCCCAGTTGAAGAACCAGTGCACCACTTCAGCCCACTCAGACCAGTCCAGGTGCTTCTCTCATTCTGGGTAACAGCATGGGAGAAGCATCTGGATTGGGTGGGGAGAGAAGAAGTAGAGAAGCACCAAGGCGATGAGGAATACCGAGGCAGCATGCAGCAGGTACGCGTGAGACCTGATTTTGTGGTCGCAAAAGACGAATTTCACCTTTTGCAACGCAAAATGATCTTTTCAATTCAATTTTTCTGATTTTGCGAGCCGGCATGCTGATACTGACACACAAAATAGGGATTGCGATTCGCTAGTAGGAAGGAGCGTTCCAAGGCCGTCTTCCTAATTGCGAATCGCCGACCCATGTATGATTGTTTTGTGATCTCAATTGCGGTTGGAAAATAATTGCAGTTACCACCAATTTAAATTGAAGGTAACCCATTCTAAACTCCCTCCCCTTTGTGAATGCAAAACAATTGTTCAGAGCAGGTAGTGGTGCCACGGACCACTGCCTACTCTGAAAAGATGAAAAGAAAACTTTTAATTTTTTTGTTTAGAATGCATCCCGTTTTCCTTTTAAAAAAATGCGTTGCATTTAAAAACAAATGCTTTATTTAAAAAGAAGTCACAGACATGGTGGTCTGCTGTCTGCAGCAGGCCACCATCCCTGTGAGTGTGCCCATTCCCAATGGGGTCATATGGAACCTACCTCATGAAAACTGACTCACAATTTGTGATTCGCAAAAAAGTGCAAATGGCTAATCAATACCTGCAATGGTTGTCCATTGGGCCCTACATTACCTAAAACATGAAAAACCAAGGGCATTCCCAGCAGGTTGCAAATAAAGGATGCAAATTGCACACTTGTTGCAACTTGTCTGTCATTTTACAATGTAACCTTTACAATACTAAGGGCCAGATGTAGTAAAGTAAAATTTTACAACTTGCAAATTGTGAGTCTGACCGACTCGCAATTTGCAATTTGCAAAATGGGATGCAGAAAGGTGTCTCAGACACCTTCTGCGACTCACTATGGGGTCGCAAAGACCCTCCTCATCAATATTCATGAGGTGGGTCGCAGTTTGCGACCCCATAGCGAGTCCCTGCACTCACAGGGATGGAGGCCTGCTGTAATCAGCAGACCTCCATGTCTGTGACTGCTTTGTCAATAAAGCTGTTTTTTTTTTTTCATTTTGCAGCCCGTTTTCCTTAAAGGAAAACGAGTTGCAAAATGAAAAATAAACCGAAACCATTTGGTTTCATTTTTTTCAGAGTAGGCAGTGGTCCAAAGGACCAGTGCCTGCTCTGAAAAAATATTTTTTTCGGCATTCACAAAGGGAAAGGGCTCCCATGGGGACCCCTTCCCTTTTGCAAATGAGTTACCACCATTGTGACACTGGTGGTAACTGCGAGTTGGTTTGCGACCGCATTCGCGGTCACAAAGCAACTCAGCATGGCGATGCAGTCGCAAATAGGAAGGGAACACCCCTTCCTATTTGCGAGTCACATCCCCAAATTGCGAGTCGGTACCGACTCGCAATTTGGGGATGAGGATCGCGTTCGGCCTTTTGCATGCCGCAAACTGCATTTTTCGCAGTTTGTGACGTGCAAAAGGCTTCCTACATCTGGCCCTAAATCACATAAAAAAAGGCCCATTCAGAGAGGGTGAGAAAATAGCCTGCCTAGTAAATATTAATCAGACAGATCACAAACTGTGAGTCCCTCTGAATGATACAAGCTTTTTTTATCTTTGAGTGCATATGTAGGGGTATATTTACTAAACGTTTAAGCTGTGTTTGAGTCACAAAGTGACACAATTTGCACAAAATCTTTTTTTATCTCTTTACTTTCCAGCCTCAAGGGGGCATTACTTGGGTGGTACATGGACGTTCCCATGCAACCACCAATATCTTTTGACGCAAAACCCTGTCTACAAGTAACAGTAGACAAGGTTTTGTGTCAAAAGTTAATGCCATATGAAAGCAGACGTTAAAAAGAGAAATGTTTTCATTTCTCCTTTCTTTTCTGACTCTGCATGCGCCGGCACTAGAGAGCGGGGAGGAGAGAGAGCTATATTTCTGTCAATATGGCGCTCTTCTGCTCTCTCCTTCTCACGCAGCACAGCATTTTTCACCGTTGCATTGTGCTGAGTAACTATTTAATAAATCTGGGCCATAGTGTCTAGATCAATTTTCCAATATCTCGCTTTTGGTGAGATTTTCAAAGAGTGAAATTGTTACCAGTATCTTCAACTTATATGTTTCAGAATTTGATAGCCACCAGCAATGTATCCAATGACCAGTACTCCAACAACATTCAGGAGCATATTTACAATCTTTTGACACAGGGCAGCACCACAAGCCTTCTTGCTGTTCTGACCTGCACCAAAAGAAAATGGTAGTAATGTGCTGTATCTGCAATATATGGAACATTCCTGTCCTTTTCCCCTGCACTGGCACACATTGAGGTGCCTGTGCCAATGTAGGCATCCTTGAACGATGGTGCAAAGGTCTTCTGGTGAGACCGCCGAAGTCACGGGTGCCAGAGGACCGCCAGTGCTGGCGGTCCTCCGACCACCATATTCCGAGTACTGAAGGAATTCCACCTCAATTTGGGTGGTCCCACCGCCGGCCCGCCCCATTAAAAGAACTCTGCCAGCGGTATTACAACCTGTAATATGGCCTGCCGGTGTCCTGATGGTGGTGCGGGGCCAGGGGATGGGAGAGCCAGGTCCCGTCCCCTCAGGGAGGAGCACCTCGTCGGACGAGGTAAGCGTCCTATGCAAGGGAAGGGGTGTGGGGTGAGTGAATTGGTGTGTGAGAGTGTGTGTATGCCTGTAATGAATGGGGGGGTGGGAGGGACTGTTTGTATGTGCGTATGCCTGTGTGTAATTGTGATGATGCATGTGTGTGCATGTGAGTGTAAGGGTGCTGTGAGTGTGAGTGTGTGTCAGGGTGTGCGTGTATGTATTTTGGGGGCAGGGTTCAGTATGGCAATCGGGTGGTCTCTACTAGGGGGGTGGTGGTTTTGGGGTCTCTCCTGGGGGGGTCTCTACTGAGGGGGTAGTGGGAGGATCCCCACTGGGAGTGGGAGTTGGGGGAGTCATTTACCAGCAAAAGGAATGCAAATTCCTGTTGCCGGTAGCCTTTCCGTCTGGGATTTTGCGGCAGTGCTACAGCCTCGGAATCCCTTGGGGAAAGGGGACTTAGAATACCTCCGATGGTATTGGGTGGCCCGCCGGGTCAGAGATACTCGTCCCTGGCCCGGCAAATAGAGATTTCCATGCAACCACCTATGCCTTTAGATGCAGAACCCTATATACAAACAATAGTAGACAGGGTTTTGTGCCAAAAGTTAGCGTAATTTGAAAGCAGGAGTTAAAAGGAGGAATGTTTTCCTGGGCACTGGGCAGCATGCATACAAGGTAGGATAAGTTTTAAAGTGTGCCTATTCATAGTATTTTGTGCTGGAAGGTTAACCTATGCTAGACTCACACACACACTTGCACTATGGAGCAAAGGTGTGTGCATGGAGCACGGCCGCCACAATTTGAGCAAAGAGTGCCATATCGTGCCCTATCACGCAACACAGCATAGCATTTTGGGCTGGTGTGCTGCATTCTGTGCCTGTTGTCTAAATCTGTGCCATTATTTGCTAATTTCTTGATGGAAGACCTATTTGACCATAGACACTTTAAACTCACTTTTGTCAGATCATTGAGCTTTATGCTTCAAACAAAACATTTCTTGGCTTACATAGCAGATATTTTTACTAAAATGAATGAAACTAGTTTACCTTCAAATTTTTTGTTCCTGGAATTTCAGGCTGAATGTAAACTAGGTTTTGTAATTCAGTGCGTTCTTGTGTTGGGCAGTTATCATAGCTGACAAACAAAGTAGTACAGCAGGAAGGTCCCACCTCACATGGAGCATATTTTTCCTATGTTTTTCTCTAAGACGATGGCAGTAATATGGTTTGCCTGGTTTTAATTGTTTTATTTACAGCATACCATCAGCAAATGTTATGCTTTTTATTAAACGCTATTATTTTCTGGGGAGTTTGCGCAGCTCTGTGCCAGAGATTAATCCTTTCTCTATATAATTACATCTAGGTTGTTTTGTTGTGTATCCAGCTTAGCTATAGTTTTAGACATATTATTTTAGCAAACTAGACCTGCCGCTGTGCACTTTAACCTAGATATGTTTTATTCTAGCTTTGTTATATTATTTTAACAATAGCAACATTTGCGGTCTTGTTTTATTTTCTCTATCTAGCTGTTCTTCACCTAGGTCAGCACTGCGTTCTTAAACAAGACATTTCTTTCATTATGTGCTTTTCTCAAGGCTGCAGTAAGATAGGTTGCTGGCAAAAGTGTTACGATTTGTCTCCAATGTTCACAGAAACATACACACTCTTACCTGGGAATCCTTTCTTTGAACATCAGCTGTTTTATTATAAAACCACTACTTTGACCCATGTACGTTGGATGGAGATTCCAGCCAGATGACCACAACTGTCTGCTGATTGCTGAGTGCTTTGCTGCAGCTGCTTATGTAGACTACAGGCCTCTTGCTCAGGTATGAGGAATAATGTCTTCCCAGGGGGAACCTGAAGGGCAGAATTAGAGCTTAACATGCTGTGCTCTAACATAGCCTAGGTAGGAACTATCCTTAACAATCTTAGTGACACAATGGTGGCATTATTTTTGTATTTTACTCTCCTTGTCACAATTTTAATCCTATTGGGCTTTATCATCCTAGTTATTGCAATACATGCTTTATTATCTAAGATGCAGTTTCTTCAATAAAACCTTATTGAACCTTACTCTGCCTCTGATTTGTCATTGCATACATGAGACTAATGTAACTGAGAGAAACGGATGAGATCTGAGCGACCACGATTCCCTTGATGAGTAATTCATGTCATGCACCCGGCTGCCCAATCATCTCTGCTCTTGGGTGGAGATGAGGCACTGCTAGTTAGCTGGAACAAACATGGATTAGGCCGACAGGTGTCACATGGTGCAGGTTGAGCGTCAGTCCCCCACAGTCCAGGCGATTCTGTCACCCAAATCCAGTAGTCCCATTACAATAATGAGAACATACGCGACATGTCGCAGCCACCGTTTGGTCAGGCACTCATTTTTGGGTTCTCCTGAGTATCTCTGTCTCACTACATGCAAACACACCTCAATACTGTTTACGGAGAGGTACGTAATATTGAGGATTTTCCTCCCCAGCCAAGTAGGGAGTACCTAACTAACACTATAGGTTGTTCAAGCTTGAACCCTAAATGGATAATACCCATTTGGTATGCTTATCTCTGAACAAAATTTACCATTCATCATGGGTAGCAATTGCAGTCAATATGCGACCACCCCTTATTGCACATTTATTGGCACATGGCCTAACGGCCCAGGGGGTCCTGTTACATTTGTTGTTGGGACTCATTCAGCCTACATAAAGGACATTTTCTATTCTTTTGTCACATTTCCAGCAGCGGATGGGAACACAAATACATTTCTTCACTATACACCTGCAAACAAAACTGCACAATATAGAGCATATGCATATCTAGAAATACGTCTGTCTTATCAAGAACATATTAATGGGCTTGATGGTGTCCTACCACTTACAATCCTACACGTTAGGTTAGGTCCTCTAAGTAATGATGGTCCTACCTGGCCTTTATTGGCCACACATACACAGCACGCTTAACAGCAACCTTGACAGTAGCTGAAGTTTGCCGCTTATATGCTGAACTTATGTAGGCGGTTAGTACAGTTTGTAATTCAAACATTAAATACAAACCCAGATCGGCACAACCACATGCAGTAACACTAGCATTAATTTTGCAACTGTACATTCGATCATGGATAAAGTACCCACCAAACGAGAAGAGATTCTGTTTTGTTGGCTCAAAAAAATAAATGCACTGGAAGCAGTATTTCCCCATATGGGACCTCAGGACAAGCATTGAATATTAACTATGTGCTTGCCATTTGGGATGGTTCTCACAGTAGATAACTGCAATACTTGGGGGAACAGTATTTGCCACGCTCTATACTACCGCACACAGTACACCAACACTTGCTAATCTTCTGAAAGAGTTAAAACAAATTGAAGATGAATACGGGGCTATTTTATTTTCATTTTTGTGTTTTACTCTCCTTGTCACAATTTTAATCCTATTGTGCTTCATCATTCTAGTTATTGCAATACATGCTTTATTATCTAAGATGCAGTTGCTTCAATAAAAGCTTATTGAGCCTTACTGTGCCTCTGACTGTCCTTGCATACGTGAGACTAATGTGACTTGAGAGAAACGGATGAGATCTGAGGGACCATGATTCCCCTGAGGAGTCATTTATGTTATGTGCCCGGTTACCCAATCATCCTTGTTCTTGGGTGGAGATGAGGCACTGCTAGTTAGCCGGAACAAATCTGGATTAGCCCGACAGGTGTCACATGGTGCAGGTTCAGACTCAGTCCCCGTAGTCCAGGCAATTTTGCCACCCAAATCCAGAGGTCTCATTAGGATCATGAGAACCTACGCAACAGTTTCAAGCACTTTTATCTGTTTGGTCTCCTTGTGCACCAATTCAAACTGTTTTTCTTGTGCATAACATGTCGGGTTATGCATTGGTGCAAATCCTGCATCAATATCTCATTTAGGCTGAAGATACAATGAGAATGTGAAGATAATTTAATTTTTTAACATTCTCAAATATACAAACACAAACTCCTAGAACGCAAACCAATAAAATGTTGCTTGGATTCTAGCAATAGCAAATGTATGGATTTTACCAGCAAGTACAGTCTTTACAATCAATTATGTAACATAAACACAGATAACTAAATTGTGGCAGAATCATTTTTTATGCAGCACTGTTCATTTCATAACTTCTAACACACAGGATTATATGGAAAGTATAAAACCTACATATTGTTTAATTCTGTACAACCCAAGTAATCTGCTGCTGAGGCAACCTCACTTCCCCTGACTGACTGGCCAGTAGAATAAACTGAACGTATTGTTTGTCCTATTTCTAGCATTGTTTTTAAAACATGGTAATTTCATTCAAACTACCTAGACCAGGAATATATTTTTGTCAAGGCTTGACCCAGAACTTTCTTTCTCTGTGTCTCCTGGATGTGAACATTCCAGATGTAAGAGTGCTCTATAGGTTCAAGGTAACCAGAAATTATAAACTGTGTTCAGCGAGTTTTGGACATTTGAAGAACAAATGCAAGTAAAATGGCAGTTTAGGCAACTGCAGTTTGGATGCAGGTATCAATCATGGACTGTTTGAAAATATACCACAACCATATTTTTTATCTTCTACATATGCCTTGGTGCCAAATCTCCTTCCCCCAACTGGCGGGCCAGGAGATCATGCAGAGCATTACATTTGTCAGACTATTAGCATATTCTTCCAAAACATGGAAATCACTTTCTGTCTCCCTTGTGCTGGAACATAACCCTGTTCTGTTGGTTGAGGTAATAAACTGGGAACAGTGCATTTTGGAGATATGGAAAGCAACTGCATGCCTAATGTGCCAAGTTAGGCTGCCTGTATTGTGGTTGCAGGTATCACTCCTGGGTTGCATGGAAACATACTGCAACTAAATATTTCTAACATTTACATATCCTAAGGCTTTTTTCTCTGGGTGAGATACCTCCCTCACCCTGATTTTCTGGCCAGAAGATTGCAATAAATATGGGTTTTGGGTGCCAGTTGTCAACACACTATGGGGGTGGCCAGGGTCGGCGGGAACACCGCCAACAGGCTGGCGGTGCCCCGCAGGGCATTCTGACCGCAGAGGTTTGGCCGCGGTCAGAAGAGGAAAACCGTCGGTCTCCCGCCGGTTTTCCGCTGCACTTCTGAATCCTCCATGGCGGCGCAGCTTGCTGCGCTGCCATGGGGATTCAGACACCCCATACCGCCATCTTGTTCCTGGTGGTTCGCCCGCCAGGAACAGGATGGCGGTATGGGGTGTCGTGGGGCCCCTGGAGGCCCCTGCAGTGCCCATGCCAATGGCATGGGCACTGCAGGGGCCCCCATAAGAGGGCCCCACAAAGAATTTCAGTGTCTGCTTTGCAGACACTGAAATTCGCGACGGGTGCAACTGCACCCGTCGCACCTTCCCACTCCGCCGGCTCCATTCGGAGCCGGCTTCCTCGTGGGAAGGGTATTTCCCACTGGGCTGGCGGGCGGCCTTTTGGCGGTCGCCCGCCAGCCCAGTGGGAAACCTAGAATCACCGCAGCGGTCTTCTGACCGCGGTGCGGTATTCTGGAGGGGGGAACTCTGGCGGGCGGCCTCCGCCGCCCGCCAGAGTTAGAATCACCCCCTATGTTTTCCCCTAAGTCTTCTGAGTGCATTCTTATCATATGTGTGTGGTTTTTCCATGGATGTGAGCAAGGATCCATGCAATAGTTAAAACGGAATATTTTTGATGGAGCAGAAACCGTTAGATGTCTGCAGTACTTGGGCTGAAGGTGAGCCAACACCCAGGGAACCTACTAGCCAAGGACATTTCTGATACCTAGAAGCACTGGGTAATCCATAGTGATAGGTCTTTCATTAATTTGAATATGTTTCTTTGCCCAGAATACTTTGTACATTTCAAGTATAGGTTAAACAGCCACAATTTCTTAACTTTTCCGTGCCACAAAACTCTAGAACTTCAGGTAAATGGCAAAAGGCCAACCATCCGATGTTCCCACACTTCTATTAATAAAAACAGTGACCCCAGTGTGTGTGTTGGGCTATTGCATGGGATTGGAATAGGTCAACATTGTGACCATGTGAAGACCAAATTGGTGTATGTGATGATGGTCACAGATTTACCCTGTTCCGATCAGTCTCAATATGCCTATTTGCACATATGAGGTCCTGTTTTTATTGGTTGAAATGTGGGAACACTGGGAGGGGGAAGATTTGACATTCATCACAAATTCTGGAGCTTTCACAGACATTTGAGGAAATTATGTTTTAACCAATATTTGACTTGTGTAGGCATTCTGGGGTAACCAAAGCAATGGAAGGACACTTCCCAGTGTCTAGTATTCAGAAATATCTGGGCTTGGTGGGTTTCTCCAGGTGCTTCTAATCACATCCTAAAATCAACCTAATGCTTAGGTTCTTGCACTTTTCACTGTTGCCTTCTTAGGAGTTTCCTAACTGGGGTAACTGACTTATGGGCTGCTGATTCAATTGGGTGAAGTGTGGAATTGCAGAATTGTATGGCCTTTGCAATTATCTATTGCATTTTGAGAACTATTGGGCTTTCAGCTGCAGGCCAGTGCCCACAAAATACGCTTCTTGCTAAAACTTCCTCAGACTCACCTGACATTCTGGATGCTCCAGAACTTGGGGAGTACAGATGACCCTCCTAGAATTAAAAAAGGTGGTAGGTAAAATGCTTGAATCATGTAATTACTTGAGGTCATATTCCAGTCTATCATTATTTTTTACACCTTGACCCCTCAGTTTGGACCCAACCATGTGCAAATCTGACCCTGCTCTAATACTAAGAGACCAGCTAAAAATGTCTGGCTAGGGTTAGACAATTTGCAAGCAGTCCTCCTATCAGCTTTTGAGTGACTAATTACCCCACTCTCTAAAGTTGCATTTTTGGGCACATTTCAAAACTATACATTTTTCATTCACCCCAAATTCTATTCATTAAATGTTTTGAGATCAAATAATGTATGTTTGGTACACAGTGAAAATCAGTTGTAAACCACAGCTCTACGTACCATGGGCTTTTAAAGAAACTGCACACTCTGTGCATGTCAGCTGCTGTTGGTCAAAAGTTACAGTATGTTATTTTAGGGAAATTGTAGGGAAATGCCACGGTGTGAAAATCTACAAGTGAAACTTTGTTACGCATTGCACTTTCCAAAATAATTCTGTTCCACAGCAAAAAGAAAGATACTGTTCGGATTTATTTCTTAGTCTAAGAAAAAGCCAGACAGCCAATTGGTCACAGAAGGGTATCTCTTTGACCTACTAAAGAGCAAGACTTCCTTTCTTGCCCTAAGAAAAAATGTGTGTGTCTGCGCTGCTGCAAGGAGAGAGACAATGGATATTTTCTTAGCCTCTGTAGAAATTCAAACAGGATCCGGCTCATCGCTGGGGTGCAGAACTGTGTGTCTCTGTCCTGCAAAGTAGTCAGATATTGTTTCAATTCAATAGGCTAAAATAATATCTGTTTGGTGCTGAGGCATTGACACATCTACTTCATTTCGCAATGCATCCCTATGGCAGTGCTGTGTGTGCAACTTTCACAAATGCATCAAGAATGTTGTAGAATGGATGAAGAACAACTACTTGAAACTCAACTCTGACAAGATCGAAGTGCTGATCTTTAGCAACCACGCCTCCCTATGAAACAGCACTTGGTAGACTACTGACCTCGGACCCACACCAAAAAAACATACCCGCAACCTCTGCATCATCCTGGAAAGCAAACCCACCATGAAGTATCAGACCAATGATGTCTCCTCCACCGGCTCCCACACTCTCTGCAGGTTCCAAAAAATCTTCAAATGGCTCTCCATCAGCACGAGTAACAGTAATACAAGCCTTAATCACAGCCAGCTGGACTATGGCAACACAGTGTATGCAGGAAGTACCACCAAACTCATGAGAAGGCTTCAGATGATACATAACTTAGTGGCCAGGCTGATCCTCAACCTACCCAAAGGTACCCATATCACCCAGCACCTAAGGACCTCGACTTCCCCCTCATCCAGAAAAGATGCCAATTCAAGCTACTGACACACCTACAAAGCTCTCCACAACCAAGAGCGCATATACATGAAACATCAACTGAACTTCCACCAACCATCCATAAACCTTCACTCTGCCTCCCTCACCCTTTCACAGACTCAGGGCATCTGTTATAGCCATAGAGGAGGCCGCTCCTTATCGCACCTTGTGACCAAGTCCTGGAGTGACCTCCCCACCACCTTAGAACATCACCCTTGCTGACAAACTTCAAGAAGAGACTCAAGACATGGTTGTTCCACTAAGCTCAGCAACCGAGCAACTGTAAACCCTCACGGGTGATAAGCCGCGCTTTACAAGTATTGATCGACTGATTGGTTGAAATTGAATCTGGAGAAGAAAATTTAAAGGAAAGGTGACCAGGATCATCCTATTTCAATCCTTCCTTTGATGTAATAGGAGGGATTGTGGGAGGAAGAGTGGAAGGTGCTGGGCAGCTCCACCTGCCTTCTCTCCCATCCAACTCCATCCCACAAATGAATAAAGTGCATCAATTGGGTAAGCATGTCAAGGAGGACCTGGAAACAGCAGTAGCTGCCCTTTCTCCCTCCTTTGCCCTGCGTACCAGCTCAATCCTTGAATGGAACTGGAATGGACTAGGGAATCCCCCCAGGCCCATTATATGTGTGTGTGACGTCACATGCATACCAATAAGTTTGTTTGGAAGTAAACTTAAGGCCACTTGGGCAGTGAAAGGGTTAACTAAAACAGATATTTTAAATAATATCTACACCAGTTACCTTCATTTACTTTAGTCCTTCCGAGACCAACAGCCCTTCTTTTCCCCACATACAGAAACAACAGGGAGTCACAACAAGAAAGCCAATATGAAGAAATACTTATTCTTAACCCTCCTAGTTCAAAGAGGAAACACCCCACCTTCCATCACAGAACCCAGTAAAAAATGACAGATATGACCAAGATCATATGACTTGAGCTCTGAAACATCCAAGAAAGCACCTGGGAGCCGCACCTGGGAGCCCTTGCATGTCAACACACAATGCTCTCTGTGAAACAAAAGGACATGGAAAAAATGAGAAGCAAAAGTATCCACATCAGAGGATGTATACTAGATGGAGAGATGAAAGTAAGAATATTCATAGTACCATATCAGCTATATAGCCTGCCCATAATACTTGGCAACACAAATAGGGTCATAGTGGTGAACCCTAACCAACATTTCTCTCCAGATGTAATGGCATAGGTGCTATACTACATAATTAAAGAGGAACTGCTGGAAAAAGGAATGAGCAGCAGAGAATTTTAATTGAAAAGTTTTATACCTGTTCTTTTTTTAATGCAGTCCAGTTAGTGATTTGTTGCCAGTCACACATTTATTTGAGAGGGACAGATCTAATTTTGTAGCTGAGCTTCATTTACTACAGGATCCTCTACTAAATGTACATTCTTCTGCAAGCACCATGTTCCTCTCTCTTGCCTGTGCAGCTGCCCCCTTGCTTCTGCGTGTATTTATGGGACTGAGGCTGCTGTAGCTTTTAAACCATCAGAAGATAGCATTTTTCCCCCTTGCTGCTGAGGCGTAAAAATACACTATGATTCTTGTCAGCAAGAATGGTATCAAGAGAAACCTAAAAGTAGCTTACCAAAAGCACTGACCAATTGATACTCTCCAAGTATAACTACATTACCTACCTATTAAATGTGGCCTTTGAACCCCTGGTAATGTGCAGAGGGTTAATCTCAATCCCTCCCAAAATAAACCCTTTTTGTGTCATTATGTCCTTCCTTAATCTTCATTACTTTTCTCCCACCATTAGCTTTTTATCTTTGCTGATATCATAGGTATATTGTTTTCCTTCTCAACTAGACCTTGGCTTCTCAGGGTGATAATAATGACCTAAGTATTTTGTGGGAGGATGGTTCAATTGAAGGGGGAAGAAGCAAGACACACAACTACATGGGTGTTCAAAGGAGTATGTTAAGAGATTTCTCTTTTGTTCTATTGATCTTAAAACTCTTTACTTTCAAATAAGTGTCTAGACTTTGAATTGTGACAAGTAATAATGTCTCTCGGCTAAATCTCACTGAAACAGGTCTAGGTTTTGTACCAGCTTCAGCTGTAGAAAAATGTAAGTAGACAAATAAGACCGAGGAACTCTGATTTCTCTGAAGGCTCTCACATCCTCATGGACACCCTAATTAGAAACCTCAAGGAACAATACATATAGAATTGACTTCCACCAGGTTATGAAAAGCAGTGTTGTTTTAAACCGATTGTATGTTTTATCTTTCCATTCCATTGGCCCCATATTGAATTTCATTTTGCAGTGGTATTTTGGGCCACTCCCTTTCATTCCCGTATTTTGTTTTTGTTTTCACCTGCTTTTTTACCTTGTTAAATGTTATTGAAATCAATGCAGTCACTGGTATGGCCTTCATCGTCAACATGTACTGTGAGGTATAATTTTCTTTATACAGAAAATACTGACACTAAGTAATTCAGAACAGGTAACACTAAACATCACATGATGCCTAAATCAAGTCTATGTCTGAAAAAGTCTAAATATGATAAATGACAAGCTTTTTGGAAATACACACACACACACACACACCTGTTTCAGATAAGTGTTGCATTAATCATGAAGCTTAAAATAAAAAAGGCGCTTTAGTATATTATGTGTGAAGCTGTGATGCTGTTCTGTCAGTGCTGACAGCTGAAATAACTTGTTTTGCTTATGTGCCTGGTGTACACAATCTCTGCCATCACTGGAACTGCCCTTTGTGGAGGCTGATGAAAACAACATGTTGCAGATACATTGCACATGAAATGTAAGCTTCAATTTTAGTATTGGCGTAAAGCCCCTATGGGTAGACTCAATTTTATGTAAGCCCTGTCTCTAGCTTAGATAATGGAGGTTTCCATCTTTCCAATCACGGACAATGAAAGTTGCCATCTTTCCTAATTTATGCAGAATCATTGCCATGTCTGCCATTGAAAGCACATGTCAACTGACCTTATATTTATATGAACTGTGAAAGCGTCAAGTCATTTGATTAATGACATAGATAAAATACTTGATGCAACATTCATCTGGAAAAAATGGCGACTTTTCACCACATCAAGGTTAAATAGGAACAAATACAGACACATAGCCAAATAGTTTAGTCTGAAGTTATGTCCTTTTATTTTATTGTCCATAAGGACAAGTCTCACCTTGATGCACATAATCTATATCAGACACTCCTAATCTTATATCAGAAATTCCAATTTGAAATAAGATTTAGGCCGATATTTATACTTTTATGTGCGAAACTGCATTAGCGCTGTTTTGCGTGTATGAGTATAGCACTGGCTAGCGCCAGTCCTGCATGCCGGCCAGACGACATATTTATGGAATGGTGCTAGCCGGCAATAATGCCCAGTTAGTGTCATTGTAAATGAAGCTAACCTGTTGGGGGAGGCGTAAGGGTAACCGGAGGTTGTGTGCAGAATTATGGCGCTACACTGTTTAGAGGCAAAAACAATTGTCAAAGCACAGTAATGCCATTGCCTGGTGCACAACCCCCATGGGCATGGCTCCTGTCTTAGTAAAGACAGGAGACATGCCCACCACCCCAATGGCCATGCCCAGGGGACAAATGTCCCCTGGACCTTACTGTTGGGGCCTGTGCCATGCAGGGGTCCCCATGTTAGGGCCCCAGAGAAGGAAAAAAATATATATATACGTACCAAGACCTACCTGGAACTGGGTCCCCCATCCTGCAGTGTCCCGCTGGTGTGGGTGAGGGTGGGTGGGGGTGTCCCTGGGTCGAGGAAAGGGCACCTGTGGGATCTTTCCATGGTCTCTGACCATGGAAACTTGGCCACAGGTCCCCTAATACCTGCCCATACCCAAGCTTAGCGCCATTATTTAAGGCCTCCATCCCCCGTGCTTGATTTTAGCATGGGGGATACATATGGTACTAAGGTCATATCACAATTTTTTGGCAGGGAATGCCTACCCTGCATCTCATTGACGCAAGGTAGGTTTCCATATCCAAAAAATTACTGCAACTACATTAGTTTGGCGCTAGACATGTCTAGCGCCAAAGTATAAATATGGAGTTAGGTTTGCACTGAAGTAGCGTAAAAAAATGGTGCTAATTCAGTGCAAACCAAGTATAAATATGCCTATCAGTATATAAGGGCTGCCACTTTACAACTTATCAGGAGAGGTCCTTTACCCATATAATCACATGAGATTCTGCCAGACACTGTCTCACCTACTGCCAGCACACTTCGCATTCTGCAGATGCTACATCCTACCTGAAGCCAATAAATCTGACTCCTAGAGGAAGACTGATACAAAGTTGTGTGTTTATTCTTTGCAGGCAACACTCTCCTCATGCCTTCCCAGAAAAAAGGCAGTCTTCTCTGGCAACAAGGTAGCAGTGCATCCTTTTCTCCTTTAGAAATGCTAGACTGCAAGTTGCTTTGACTTCCATGTTCTCTTAGTGTAGTTCATAGACGTGGACATTAGGGGGTTACATTTTAGATTACATTTTAACCAAGTTAGAAATGTTAATTTTATTTTTGTTATTTTTAACTTCCCTTCTTGTTGTTTTCCCAATATTTTCTATTGTTGGTTTAGACGTACTTAGAAACCGATTGTTTCTGTGGTAATAAACACTTCTTACTAAAAGGTGTTCATTCTTTGTAGTACACTGTGTGTGTGATTTTGTGAATAGCAAAATATCTCCGTTACAGTTCCCGAGGGGTGTTTCCCATTCATTTTTTCCTCTTGTCCGCTGGTGTTTACACAATGATGGAATCCTTGTGTGCGTGTCTTTTTGGAAGAGGCATCTCGAATGGGCTGGCTAAATTAGAGAGGCGTGCTCTCTGAGGGGGCTGTGCATCTTTAGTCCAACGCACCTGGGCAATGTGGAGGGATGCTCTTCGGAGAGACTGCATGCTGAGCTGCATTTAGGACGCAGCATCAGAGGGCAAATAGTGTTGTGGTATTTGGCAGCCCAATCGTGCCGCTTAGTGTTTATTTTTTTGATGACTATGCTTAGCAACGGCTGAATGCTCTGGTCACATCACATGTGATCAGTGCGCCAGCTGCCATTTTAGGATATTGAGAAGAAGAGGCATTTTATAATATAGTCACCATTTTTTTATTGAGAAACAAATAGATTTACACTTCCTGAGGGGGATGTTGGCAGTTGTAGTCTGATTGCGCAGCAGTTGGTTGGGAAATACCAAGGAGAGATAAGTGATTTTAAAATATTTTACAATATTTTATATTGAATGCCAAGGATGTCGGAGGAACAGTTAAAGAGAAGGTTAGAAGAGAAATATGGAAGGTATGCTGAATGATGCCTTGGGACAGTTGATGGGGTAGCTAACTGACAACATTGACAGGAAGTTTGCGAGAAGCAAAATATTTCGCAGATAGCAAGCACTAATGAAAGGAAAAGTGCAGAATTAGTAGAAAGCTTAGGATGAGTAGATAAGGTTAAAAGAAATACTTCAGGAGACAACTATCATGGGGGAAGTAAGAGAGCTAAGGTAGAAGAGGAAAGAATTATGACTGATGACATTGATGATAGGATTAGTGCAACAGGTGCTGTGGATGAGCAAGATAAGGGCCCTAAGGATGTTCTGTAAATTATGAAATAGATTTGTCATATTCTTAGAAGTTAGACTTTGACCACAATGTAATTGAAGTCAAGGAAAAAGGAAGATCAGAGGAGGCAAGTAAGGTCTTGGGTTCAAAGACAGCCATACTTGAACCCATTAGGGGATGAAATGTTCACTGTTTTATTAAAGTACACTCTGTCCCCTGGATGGATGACATCACAACATATGGCTAATTATATCTCCTTCTGGCTAAAAAGGGAATTACCTAAAGAGGTCAGATCTTGATTGCTTAAACCCTTCTCTACCTGAAAAGGTTGCCATAACCCCAAATCTGGATGCTAAGATAGTGGCATTCATAAAGTAAAGTGGAAAGGACTCATAGAAGAGCCTAGATAGGAGGTTACAATCCTGTTGGGATTGTATTTTGGATGTGATTGGGCCCCTGACAAATATATTTGAAATTGCCAAAGGGGCTTATCTCAATGAGAATCCTGTGGATTCAAGAGAATTACACTGGTGGGTCCAAAGACCCATTTGTCTATTGAACAATGCCAATGCTGCACTATTCAACAAGGGGAGGAAAAGTATACACTTTAAAATTGCCGTGGTTCTGTCTTCTTATGGTTATCGTTTTAGGATGACTTTATAAGAGGCTTGGCAAAAACTACATTGGGGTTTCCAGTTCAATACAGAAATCCCCAAATGGTATCAAAAAAGTATTTGCTGACAGAATTTTTGGCAGGGCTGAAAGAATGAAGGTTCAGTGCCTCGGCCCATGACAGGCTGGAACAAGACCCTACTTGGGATGTGGTGCATGATACACCCAAATGAGATGTGGGTCCCATCAGGGATTTTACCCCCAAAAACTGAGATTGAGGCAGATCATTTAGAGGGGATAGGAGGCAGAGAGTAATGTCTGCAGGTAAGAATATTAAAAGGCCGTTCATATACCCCAGTCAAGTTGGGTGGCAGGTTGGCCCATTTTTTAGAGAACTAGTAAATGGTTACCCAGGATTCTTGGGTTCTAGAGACTGTCAATGGATACAGACCGGAATTTATAGAAATGCCTATATAGATGAGACCCCCTCGGAAGATACAATTCTTGAATGTAGAAGTGAGGTTGGTTACACAAGAGTTAAAGGATTTGGTTGCAAAGGAAGCCACAGAGGAAGTTACAAATGGTGTTCTAGGGTTCATCAGCAATATTATTTTGGTAGAAAAAAAGACAAAGGTATGCCACTAGTGATAACCTTAAAAGATTTGAATGAAAGGATTGTGTATCACAATTTCAAGATGGAGGGGATTCATATGTTAAGAGATGTGTTACGGAAAAGATATTGACTAACATGGTTAGATCTGAAGGATGCATATTTGACTGTTCCGATTTGGATAGCACATCAGAGATATCTTCAGTTGAGATGGATGGAAAAGTTATGGCAATTCATAAATCTCCCCTTTGGACCACCCTCAGCTTTGTGAAGGTACTTTGTCCAGCAGCAGCATGGTTACAGTTGAGAGGAATAAGTCCAATTATATGTCTGGATGAAATTTAGTAATGCATTCGGACACGGAAGTTGTTTTGAACCATATAGAGATAGCTAAGGAATTTCAAGAATTGTTGGGCTTTATGATAAACAGAAAGTAATCCTGTTTGATTCTAAGTCAGGAAACTCAATCTCTAGGTTTTGTTGTGGACACTGCTCAGGCAGAATTGAAGCTACAGAGGGAGATGTTGAGGATACTATGAAAGGAACTGAGGAAAGTGTTAAGGAGAGAGGTGATACCTTTGAGGGTTTTGACAAGGATTATCTGTCTATTATACTCAATGATTAAGGCAATAGTTCCAGAACCCCTTTAATACGGAGAGCCTGCAGAGACTGAAAATGAAGAACTTGAGAATTGGTTGTCATATTCTCAAATATTACTGCTAGATCAGGAGTTTAAGAAGGCAATAGAATGGTGGCTTTAATAGCATGGAGTGGCAGTGCTATTTTCAGAAAGGACTCATAGGTAGTGAAAGAGTCAGATACAAGTTTGGAAGGATGAGGGACAAGATTTGGGAACTCATGCATGGGTGGTTGTTGGACGGTTCAAGAGAAGAAGTTACATATCGATTGTTTGGAATTGTTGGCAGGTCCTTTGCAATATGTTGTTTTACTCAAGGAATGACAAAGTGATGTGTAATGCTTCGCACGCATGGACCACATATCAGTTGTGGATATGTCAGGATGGACGGCCCATTATCGACGGGCTTAGCAGATTTGGTTAAAGACTATGATAAATATTGTTTGAGCATGGGAATTCCAGTTGTGGCAGAGCATATTCCTGACCTAAGCAATGGTATAGCGGATTGTTTTTCGAGGAATTTCAGAGAAATATGCAATTACAGATTCAAAAGAGACATTAGATGTAGGTCTTTCTGCAGACAGAGGTTGATCATGTTTTTCAGATAGAGACCCGACCCAGAGGCTTGGGTAGTGGATGTGTTCCTACAAGATTGGCAGGGACTAGTACCTTATGCTTTCCCTTCATTTACAATGTTGCAGAGAGGTATGCTGCAGATGCAGGGGAACAATGGTGATTGTAATTCCGGTTTGGAGGCTGCAGACTTTGTTCCACATCATGATGGAGATGGCAATAGATTACCCAGTGTTGATACCAAGGTTCAGAGAAGTCATTCTAGGCTAGGTGGAGAGTATCCCAGTCTGGTAGAATGGGGGCTTCTGGTCTTGATGTATGAAAGATTTCAGTACACAATGGGAAATGCTGGGACTTTCAGCAGAAATAATTAGACTCCTATCAGAATCCTGGGCTTTAGGAACTAGAAAAGCATGTAGATCGGTTTGGCAGAAAAGGGTTTGTAGGTGTATATGACAGGATTGTGATCTCATTCAAATAGATATAGTTCATGTAGTTAATTATTTAATAGAACTATTTGAAACTGGACTATTGTTCAAAACAGTGAATGATTATAGGTCAGCCATAGTGGTAAGTCATTGTTTAGTAAATAGTGTGGCTGTAATCTACTAACTAATAAAATAATGAATAGTATGAGAGCATTGAACCCACCTATTGCGAAATGTACTTCATTATGGGATGCGAAGGCAGATGTTAGAGGTCATGGTGATTTGGGGTAATATTCTAGACCTGCCTCTAAAACTGATCTCTTGAAAACTGATGCTTCTGCTTTGTTTGGGATCATTTAGGATTTTCACATGTGAGGTCTCTGGATGTTACAGGTAATGTGTATCATACAGAAGGGGTTGATTAAAAGAAGAACAAAGACTTTCTCAAAACCAAAAATCTATCCACATTTTGAGTCAAATGAAAGACTATACATGGTAAAATATTTAAAGGAGTATAAGAGAAGGACGGAGTTTGAGGAATAATGTTGCACAGTTATTACTTTCTTACAGGTGGCCTCATAGGGCGGTTTCACAACCAACTTTGGCTGGGTGGGTGAAAGAGGTGATGAGAGAAGCAGGTGTGAGTGTGAGTAGATTTGGAGCACATTCAGGTAGAGATGCATCAACAGCACTCAAATTGGGTGCTGGATTGCAGGACATTTAAAGGACTGCAGATTGGTCAAATGAGAATATGCTTAGAAGTTGATACTTTAAACCTATGGGAATGCAATTGATAATGTTTTAGCTACATTATGAAACCATAACGAACCTTTCATCTAAGAAAGCTCCAGGGCCAGACAGAGTACTTGGGTCCTTTATAAATCATGTCTGGGTCGTTAGGCCCCTATTAGTCACTCAGCAACTTAATGCAGCAGCGTGGGGATACATTCCATCTTCTTGGCATAGGTCGGTCATTGTACCTGTCATTTTTTTTAAAAAGAGAATTGTGCAGATCCAGCCTGTTACAGGCCTATTTCTTTAGTGGATGCTGAAGGGAAGATCATAGGCAGAGAACTGTTGAGCCAATTGAGGGATTGAGAAGAGAATGGAAAGATAATTTCAGATATTCAAGATGGTTTCAGGCCTGGTAAAGGAACAATTGTGCAGAATCTAAATCTTTATCTATTAATTACTAAGTATTTAAAAGTGAGGAAGGCTTTGATAAATGTGTCCTTCATGAACCTCAGTGCAGCCTTTGATACAGTAGATAGAGCTAAGCTATGGGCTGTGCTGGGGGCCATTGGGGTGGAGTGTGCACTCATACATTTTCTGATTGATTTGCATGATGGGGTGGAAGCCTCAGTAAGATGTGGGACTTAGTTAGGGAGAGGAGTCAGTCAGGGCTGTATTTTATGTCCTTTGCTTTTTATCTTATACATCAATCAGCTAGATCAATTTTAAGTGGCACATTGCAAGGACATTCCTTTGGTGGGAATAAAAGCAGGTTCCAGCCTTTCTGTATGCAGATGATACAATGCTATTAGCATGTATAGCCACTGGACTACAACTTTTAATAGATTGTTTTTACGATTTTATGAACAATGTAGGCTTAAAGACAAATTTGTCAAAAACTTACACAATGGTGCTAGGATTGAAACATGTTAAAACAAAAGCCCAAGCAACTAGGGGACAGCACATAAGCAAGACCAATATATTCTGCTATTTAGACATCTGTTTAGATGTTAGATTAAATTGGGACCTATCAGTCAGTGCCCTTGTGCAGACCTTCAATACGGTAGCCCATTGTATTGACGCTTTTTCGAGGCAGTTGGGCCATCCTCATGTCTAATCCACAATTGCTCTCTATAAAGCCAACAGTGCCATTGGGCTCAGAGATCTGGGGTTATAAATCTTGCTGCCCCAATCCAGATTGCTGAAAATATTTTTTAAGGAGTATCCTGAGAATACCGCAGCCT
This sequence comes from Pleurodeles waltl, assembly GCF_031143425.1. NCBI lineage: Eukaryota > Metazoa > Chordata > Amphibia > Caudata > Salamandridae > Pleurodeles > Pleurodeles waltl. Next base: position 1,386,250,443 of record NC_090444.1, read on the forward strand.
GTACCTGCAGAGATCGTTCATGAAAAATTGGGTGCATGGTTTATTGCTGATTATATACAAATCTGCCGCTTAAAACTGTGGTTCTCTTTATGGTTGAAAAATGACTTGGAATTTAATAGAATCATTCTCAAGATTGCTTGGGACTGGAACATTGCCATCACATCCTATGCAGTATATTAAAGGTATTTTGGGGGACCTTGTTGGGTCAGAACTCTTTACTCGCCCAGAACGAATTTCTAAAGCTGAGGTTCGGTGGGTGAAAGAGGAATATCAGTTTTTTTTGCATTAAAAAAGGGCTGCACAGACATTGTCTAAAAATGAGTGCAAGCATTTTGCAATTGCTAAACTTCCATCCAAATCTGTATTTAACACTGGATATGCCGGTTTTACTTAGGTGACTTTTATCTTATTTCCGTTTGAATGTATTCCCCCAGCTGGAAGCCGGTTGGCACAAACCATCAGAACCTGCAATTTGCACATGTGAAATAGCTGCTGCACTCAACACTTTGCATTTTGTTTTTATTCGTCTGAAATTCACTAATCTGTGATACAAATATATATGTGTTTTACTTTTGCCACTAGTTTTACACAAGTGAGGCCTGCATTATTATATCTGCAATTTTTAGATAACCGTACTGTTTGTTTTTATGTATCATGGTTTTTAGTCAGGGTACTCCATTCCTCCTGATGAATTGGCTATATTGTGTTTTGCTGATTTTAACAAATTATTTACTGTGTGTGCTTTAATGATTACTGTGTTAAATCGAATAAAGTGAATCTTGATTGATTGCTAGTGAACTACATTTTAAACCTGCATAATATTAGCCTCCACCTTTTGACATAAAATGTAGATTTCCCACAGTCTGGTGGGCAGAAAATTAGATTTTATTAAAGGCATTGAGGCTATGATTATCTCTTCACATTAATAACCTCACTTTAACGGAATACATTCTGTTCTGACTTCTTTCATAGTAAGAAGACTTCAGAGAAGAAAAGTTGAAGTATTAACAGAAAACGATTTATTGGAATTAGAGTTTTGGCTTGGGTTTTGGAGTTTATCTTGTTTGCATGGTTTAAGGAAGGAAGAGAAGAGCATGTTACTGGACATTCCAGCCTATTAGAATGTTTTACATGTTCTATGTTCTCTCTGTTGTGGCTGCTGTGAGTGGGCAATAAAAGGAGTACTGCATAATCATAGCCTCTGTGTCTTTAATAAAAAACAAGATTTTCTGCACTCGAGGCTGTGGAAAATCTATATTGTTCCTGTAGTAATAAACACTTCTCACTCAAGTGTCCATTCTTATAAGTACACTCTGTGTGTGTGATATTGTGAATAACTTAAAAGTTCTGTTACCATGGTCTCTAATCCCTTCATAGGGATTGCTAGTAACCCAAAAGCAATAACTATTTCAATAAACACATTGATCAGTGTTTTGTGGAGCTACAACAGTCTATCACTTTCATAGTTGGTGCATTGAACCAAGTTTACCTGTGTCACCAATGGGTGGGAAAGCACACCTTGTAGAGCTATTCCAAAGCTATACTTTATGCTCAAGTACTACCATCTGGATCCATTTTTAATGGCATCTTTCTTGGAATATGACACGAAAGAATGCTGTGCAGATCTACAGATCTACAGGATGGATGCAGAATAGTCGCAATGATTCACTCATAGTAGGCCACTATTTTTGGTTTAGGCCTAAGATTTGACTCCAGGCTCAAGAGTATGTCGCTGACCAAACCCAAAGCTTCTCCGTCACTGTTATTGCTAAATTAATTCTAAAATAGTTAAACTGGTCTTCATCCAGTGAGTGAGACTGTCAATTGTGGATACCGCAAGTTACAAGAAGGGATGTTTGTGGCAATAAAAATATGTTTTACCGGGTTCATCCCGCTATCAATAGTAGCAAAGCTGGACTCTAAATATATAGTGACAGCCAGATATGTGCTTCACAAATTAAAGCACATTTGGCATGATACAGAGAATTGTTGTGTTCGCGTTCTAACCTCATTCGTTGTAGTAGTTAGCGTTATAGGATAACTTACTACCCCAATGAGAAGCCAAGAAAGTAGATGCTACACAGTTAAACAAATTCAAGAAACTATTCATACGTGATCGAATTTATTATCTACGGCATGTTTTTTTTATTTATATAACTGGCAAACTGGAACGAGAAACTTTGCTCACAATATGCCAAATTCATAAAACAAAACTAGAAATCTACTCCGTAGGATTACGACCTCTGTGTTGTAAATTACCGCGTGCAATTCACAGAACTCTTTAAGGATGTGTCTGGAAAGCCAAAGTGTTGCAGAGTTCCAGGTGCAGTCCTGGGAACGTCATGTAACTTGTTTTTTGCATTGAAACAGGCATTTTCCCAATGGCCAACTGTAAGCCTGTATGTTATTCAGCATTGTGCAATGGCACATGTTTATCTTTTTTTCTCCACGGAAAATACACTTACACCCGTGCAACTTATTGTATTTCAGCTGCATACCGCTATAAAAAAGGATCTCATCAAGTTCTTATGTGGAGTAAATCTCTTATAATTTGCCGGATTGGAAAGGGTCAGCGGAGTTTGTGAATGGCCACAATTGCTCATTGTTGTTCTCACGGCTATGAGTTCCTTCAAACAACCTTTGTGTTCTAGTTTCTCCAGATCAGTAATACACCGGAGAGGGATAATATTACACTGGAGTAATAGGATTTATGACTATAGAGTCGCCGCCCAACCGTTTTGCTCAAAATTCATATTTACAGGCATGAATGGGTTTGTGACTCAGGCCCAATATCCTGAACCTAAGTCATCACAAAGTTATGAATTGTTGGTTTTGCCACACACAGATATTAACTTAAACAATTTAATTTCTTCCATGCTTTTCGGAATTTTCTGCCACCGAAAGTGACACATAGAGGAGATGAATTGGCTTCCTATGTAGGAGGACCTTGTTGCTTTGGTTTACACCCAAAAGCCATACATTTGTAGTTAACCATCAACAATTGCAATGTTTTTTTCTAAACTGCTTGAGAGAATATGCCGTTTTGTGATTACACACAATTTACTTCTGGTTTTCAGATTCTACACAATAGAGCACTGCTGTCCCGTGCCCAATGTGCTCTGACCCCTTAACATAGAAGTTGTCTAATGTCTGATTGGTTCATTCACTTAACTAAAAGGCCATAGTTTATGGTGCAGAAATACTCCTGGTATGAAAACTGAAATGTCACCGGTGGACAGCTGCACATATTATGCAAATCACTACAATGACAATGGAAAACAGCTTCAGATCATAATAGCCTAAAACTATGTAAAACTGCAGCACAACCTATTAAAATAACTCGTTTTGGCACGTAAAAACCTCACTTTTAAATATTAGTAGGTTAGCCCTATGTACGCCTTGTAACCTCCAAGGTAGGATGCATAATATTTAAAAGATGGACATGTAGATAATTGGTGTTACCATGTCTCTACAGTAAAAAGGTCCTAAAAGCGATTTTCACAGTGGTACACCTAGATGCCTATGTTGAAATTCAGGGTACAGACTTTAATAGTAATTTATTTCAGGAATAGAATAAGCTGGAAAAATGGGTGAACCACTATGTATTAATAAGTATTACAAATTCAATTTAATGGTGAAGTTTGATTTTTAATACATATTAAGGAAAAGTTGCTTTACACAAATTTCAAGAGAAAATGCCTAGTTCCTGGAGGCTTAGTTTGCATTACCTCCCTAGCTTCTCCAGACTGTTCCCAGACTGGGAAGAAGTGTGATTTTTTTCCAGGGACATACAATAGACTGATTTGAATGAGTAGAGATGGCTCCTCTGTGCTCAATCGGGGTTGGGTGGGGGCTGTGCCCCTCCTGTTGATACCACCATGTCAACGCCTGCATAACAAATATGTCAGAAGCACATGTAAATGATCTGATGAGCAAACAGGATTCCATGACATTTCTTGTGTATTGCTGCTGAAGCTCCCTGCTTTTGCTTTATCAGACTTGTATTTTTGGGTTTGTTGTGGGTACAGTGCCTACTTCGAACTGAATTTTTGTGTTAGATGTGGGAGGACACTGGGATTACTAGAGTACATGAGTACACTTCCCACTTACAACCCCAGCCTCAGAGCCCACTTTTATTGTGCCTTCTTTCATTTTTACTGAACCATCACATTTTGAACCTGTTTGCAGAAAAGTGAACATAATCTACTGCAAAAGTAGGTAAATCAGGGTCTGGAAACCTTTACTACATGGGTCAAAAAGGAACTGGGAGTGTCCTACGGTGTCCCCCAGCCACTGGGACTGAACCTGCTGCATATGGCAGCTGTGACCTGTGAGAAGAACTAAAGAGATTGGAAACCCCTTCCACTTGAAATCCAAGGTTAGAAAGCTCTCCAAGGATCATGGGGCTAATTCCCTAGGGTGACTCCTGGAACATAAAAAAGCTATTGAGAACATTCCTGTGAAGATCCAGCTGAACAGTTGCAACTGGACCTGGAGAGGACTTTGATGTCACCTTCTGCCTGACACCCTGAAAGTCTTTAATGCTACTCCTGATGAATGAATGAATGCATTTCTACTACAAGAGTGTCCCAACACTGATGTCCTGGGGGCCTTGGAAGTATACTCCTCTGGTTGTTTGGGCAGCAAAGAAAGTTGGAGAATTTTTTCAAAACATTTTTCTCTGGAGCCACAAGAGTACCATCCACTAAAAAGTACTCAACCAACAGTTCAACAGCATTTGATTGAATTTCAGGCTTGTCCACAGTGGAAAAGAGTTTTTCCTCTGAAAAAAAACAACAAAGTACCTTTTTAGATTGGGACTTAGAAACTTTAACAGACTTGCCTACTTTCAGTCCGTAGCAGGGCCAATCAAAATGGTTTATCTAACTCACACTCCATCGTACCCTCTCTCAAATTGTACCTAGGTCCCTTTCTGCCACGACCATTGACTACCATTAGTGCATTAGACTTTTTGGCACTATTTTACTTAATACTTTAAGAGTGAATATTGCTGGTCCAACCTATTCTGTTTTTGATCTTTTGGCATCATTTTGTTAATTACATTTCACTATATTTTCATAAATTGAAGTGGTATTTTTACTGTGTTATGTTCCTGACTTTTAACTGTTATTCTACTTCTGAATGCTTTACAAATTTCTTCAAATTAAGCCTGTTCCCTCTGTGCCACAGCTACAAAGGTTAGAACCCAGTTTAAATTACTGAAACTTTTGACTGGACCTAATAACATAGTGGCTTTTTTTTACTGGTGTTAGACGCCATTTTACTACAGCTAATAAATCACTTTCTCTGTTAATGTCAGGATTTCAAGCACTAACCTTTTGGTGTTGGATCTTGTGGAGGCAGATGAGTTCACTGAGTTCCCAGCTCCACTCCTGGATTAACTGAACCCAACATCAGGAGGTTCCTTGGGAATCAATCCACCCACTGGGGGGGAGGGAAGGGAATGGGGATTTGAGAGAAAATGTGAAGACTTTCTCTGTGATGTCTCTTGCTGGTCTGGTCTTGTTGTGCATGACTGTTCTCTGCATCAAATGCCCCTGGTAGTGGAAGTCTATGGAATTAAGCAACAGTTTAGGATGTACATATGACTCAGTTTCCAACTCTGCTCCATCCCCCCTGATTACTAGGCAATGGTTGAGCTTACCACTCAATCCTCCCATGAAAAGTAAAGAGAAACAAGAATTATCAAGTGACACTTAATTTGGCCTAACCCCAGTAAATTACTACACATCTTTTCCCTCTAAATACGTGGGGTAGGCACTGTAACATCAGAGAGATGAGGTTCAGTAATCAGGAATGCTTGACATTCCTTTAAACCTCAAAAGTCTTTAAGCCAGTGTGTTGCAAATCTCCAAAACAACCAAGAGTAGCCTTCCTTGGCTACTTCACTAAACTGTATAGTCACCGTAAGCATTTGTTAATGCACAATGTGCCTCAAACAGATTAAAATCTCATGTCTTGTTTCTTTTGTAGGACTCTGCAGAGCCTATCCCAGCAGGCTGCATTATCCTGCTTAATCTCAAGAACTATGAGAATGCAACAGCAGCAGGGAGAGCCCTCCCCAGGACGGTAAGTGCTTCTTGCTGCCCTGCTACAGTACCTATTCTGAGGATCAGTAGTCTGTTGTTAGTCTTTGTTTTTAAGGTGTTACAATTTAAAGAAGAGGATGACTGAAGACTTGAACATTCACTATCAGGAACCACAGGAATTGAGGTGTCAGGAGAAGCGGCGTCAACTGAAGATACTGGAATCATCCACAAGGATCATAGTGCACTTGCAGGTAAATTCTAAATAATAGGCAATTAATTCAAGTGGGCATGGTTATTTATAGGTGACCATGCCCAGTATGGATCTTGATCTTGCAAGAATACTAGATCTTGAGGGAGAAGGCTTCTCAGGTTTAAAGGAGCACACAAGTGTGTTGAAGCACCTCTTGTCTCTTGGTGGTTGAAGGGTGTTGGTTCCCCTGCACCTCCTCACTGGTCTTGTGTTTTTTTGGTGGTCTTGTTTGAGACTAAAGGGCTTTGGGCTGCATTACCTCCCTATGCACCCTCAAAGGTCTTGTGCACCTCTAATAGGCCTGGACATCCCTCAGTTATCCTGTGTGCCTCTGGTAGTCTGGGTTGGTCTTGTGCATCTGTGGTGGCCCTGAGCAGTTGTGACAGTACAGTCCTTCCAGCTCCCTCCCCACATGTTTGGGTTTATGAGGTATCGTAGGTTGAATTGTCATTGTAAACACGAGGCATGAACATTGTCATGAACCTATTCTCAGGCCCATACCCTTTTCAGTTGAGTAGTAAAGGCACCCCTTAATTCTGTTAAAATTCAGGATCGACCTCGCCTTGAATTCTGGATGGTCACTGGCTGGAATAGGAGGAGGAAGAGTTCATAAACAGGTATTTTCCTTTTTACTGATTTTACAAGAGAAATGTGAAACACTGGGTGAACTGGTAGAGTTTGGACAGTTTTTTACTTTTACTGATACTGAATTTATGACTTTTAGAACTGGGAAAGGCCCAATAAATTTTGATTGGAATTTGTTGCGTCCTCTAAGGCAGAAATACTGGATCAACAGCCTAAGCCCTATGTTTTGGACCATTCCCCTGGACATCGTTGTTTGACAGCATATATTTTCTACCTAATTTTAAGCTGCACCAGATTTGCTTGGGCTGTTTTGTGAATATGTGCTAAATGTTCCTGAAAGTCATGCACTGCTTGAACTGGTGTTGGGGTTTGAGTTTCTAGGTTTAGATTATTGAATGAACACCAGCATATAGTAAAAGAGTGAATAAGGCACAGACTCATTGATAGAGTTTTTATAAGCAAACTCTGTGTTCCATTATGAGTTCCCCAAGATGATCCGTCTTGTAAGGTTTGACAACCCAGGAATTGCTCTAAACCTTGTTTTAACTATTTCTGTACATGACTACATGTACCATGATGAAACAGTTGTGATTTTCCCATGTACATGGACCATCTTGGTGCATATGGGTGAGACTGTTGCATGGAAGTGAGCAGCAGGGTGTTGGTACCAGGTGGAAATAAAAGGGAATTTACACTTACTAGTGATTGGTGGGGGCACAGATGTGTCACGGGATCCAAACCCGCATGCTGTCCCCTCTGCTTCTCTGCTTCCCTCGCCCGGCTGTCATGCAGGTGGAGCAGGGTCATCGTCCTCAGATCCAGATACCTCTACATCTATATCTCACCTGCAGGCAGTGTTATGCAACATTGTGCAGGTAGCCACTATCTTGCACACTGTTTTAGATGAATATTGCAAAGCTCCCCCACTCTTTTGTAGACACTGGAAGCGTGACTTCAGGAGGCCAAACATATGTTCAGTCACAGTCCTTGTGTGCCTATGTGCCATGTTGTAGCACCTTTCCTGGGGAGTTTTAGGAGTCAAGTAGGGTGTTATGATCCTAGGACACAGGGCATACACAGTCACCTGAGGAGACACATATGAGGGTTATACAACATAGGGGCATATGTATATTCCACTAAACATTTATGTGCACATCCATTTCAGTACCTAGTAGGAGTCCATCATCAAATTTGTCTCTTCCTAGTCGCTGGAATATGCAACTGTACCTGAATATGAGTCATGCGTGCTCCCTGGGTATTTAGCTACAAGGTCTGTAATGATGTTCTGAGCATTGCACATACTTGTATGTTCATGGAATGTGTGCTTTTATCGTTATGGATTATGGATTCTAGATGGGATGGGGACATATGGGCACATGGGTCCTGTATGTGCAGCCGATGACCTATGGTAATCCGGCTGTCTGGTAGAATTGTGTTTTGGTATGCTGCTTTTCTGAGTTATCCCTGGGGATGAAGGCGTGCTGGTGTATGTGCTGGAGCACGGAGTCTAGGAAGCGGTGGAAAGTGATAGCTACCACTGGCCAATAGGTGAAGGGAGCACAGGACCTAGACATGGGTGGGAATTGCATTGCTGCACTGTGCCATGCTTTCAAAGTGTGGGTTTAGGATGGCAATTAGCTCCTGGACCACATTGCTACTCAACTGGTACTGCTCAAGTATTTCCTCCACTCTCTCTCAAAAAGGGTCCGCCTGACCCTGAAGATCCTGTCTTGCCTCTGCCTCCTCTGCTGCTCAGCCAGTATTTGTCTTCTCCTCACCATCAGGTACAGGGCAGCCAATATTGGTAGTCTCTGATGCTTTCTGGGCCCTGTTTTTATAGGTTGGCTCAATTTTGCACCTATTTTGGATTGGTGTTAAATTGAATGTGCAAACGGGCCATTTTGTGACTACTTGCAAACTGTGACTCATTTGTACATGGATTTTTGCGACTTGCATTTAGCAACTCACAAAATGTGACTCAAATTTTGAGACTGCTTTTTTTCTGACTCGCAAACCACTTGTATCACAATTTTGGTTTTGCAAATGCTTGTCGTACATCGCGTACGGTCATTTTTGCATTCACAAATCAGTGATCCATCAGGCCCTTGGTCTCCTGAAATACCAGCTGTTTGGATTTTCCTACTCTTCCTTAGTAACAGTAAATGCCTTTGGTCTAGTTTTTGGTTTTGTAGTGCAGCCCATCAATAAGTGATTGGCTTTGCTACAACAAAAGCACAGTTTTTCAATGGGATGGCGTTTGTGGTCATATCTAGTCAAAGGGCCATGATGTCCCCACATTTACATTGGTTCTGGTTCCTCTGTAAATTTGCTTTGTTCTTGGACTACAAGCACCTTCACATCTGACTTGACTTGATCTCCTTTGTGTTTAGAGAGATGGTGGTCCAACTTGACTACTAGGTCTATGAGTTCTTCATAGGTCCTAGATGGGTTCACGACTTGAGCCAGTAAATCCTTTAAAAATGTCATGAAGAACTTTATAAAACAAAGGTTCTCTCATCTGCTCAGGCCTCTCAGATTCAGCTTCCAAGCAATTGAAGGAGGTAAAATATGCTGACAGGTCTTTGTTTCCACGTTTCGAATTCAGATGTTGATCATTTATGGACTGCATAATGATATGTTGGTTCAAGAGTTTCTTCATTTTTACCTTAAATGCAATAACGTCGTAAAGAAGTGGGTCATATCTTTAAACAAAAAGGATTGACCAAAAAGTCAATGTAGGAGAGAAAAAAGAGACTACCCAGGACTGGTCATCCAGGAAGCATGCTGGTCAACACATCAAGTACAGATTAAGAAAAGTTGTGAAGATAGCAGGTTCCTCAACTAATCGCTCTGGCGGAGCGAGTGACACTGCACAGGAGTGACTGCATGTATTAATTGTCTGGTGTTCAAGGGTCCAGTGGTTCTCCAGAGTCTGACTCTGGTGACAGACTGGTTATGTAAACATGAACAAACATAGGGGGGGGGTTAACACAAATGTTGTTTTTAGCTGACGTCTAAACCCCCGTCCAGTACTAAAACTACCCAGTGATGGTTGCAGGGTATCATATCTGTGTGCAAGACATCTGGCGTCTTCTTGAGTTTGTAGTAAAGCCAGTTTAATGTCCCTAGTATTGTTCTGTAAGGTTACTGGGAGGTTTGCTACCTCATTAGGGGGGCAGTCTGTGAATTCATCACTCCCAGCTAAGATGTTAGTTTGACCTCTTGTCAAGATTTTTTAAGCACTAATCTTTTTGCACGTGAGCTTGTGGAGGTGCAAAGAGCTCACGAGTTAGGTTCCCAGCTCTACCCTGGACCAACTGAACTCAACACCTAGAGCTACCTTAATATTCCGTCAACCCGCTGGGGAGAAAGGGAAATGGGAATTTGAGAGAGGAAATGAAAACTTCATCTGCAATGTCTCTTGTTGGCCTGGTGTTGCGTCAGTAGAAGGCCCTAGCTGTTTAGTAGCTAGGTTTCTGATTAAACGTCTGGAATTATGCAACAATTTAGGATGTACATATGACTTAGTTTCAGTTTCTTTTCTGCTTTGTCCTCTGGTTATTAGTCAATCACTAAGTTTGCCATTCCATCCCCTCTTTCCTGCTAACCAGTACGTTGAATGTTGATGACTGAGAGGAAAACAGTAGGAAGGAGAGAGACACAAGGATTATCAAGTGGCACTGAACTTGGCCTAACTATAGCTAATTACCACCTACATTTGTCCTTTGGTAGGTACTGTAATTTCAGAGAATTGAAGCTCAATCATCAAAGTCTTGATATTTCTTGAATCCTCAAAGACTTTGAGTCGCTGCGTGGCAAGCCTTCAAAAGAACTATGAATATTCTTTCTTAGCTACTTCATTCTACCATGTAGTCACTGTAAGCATGTGTCACCACACTATGGGGGTCATTACAACATTGGCGGTAAAAGCCGCTTACTGCCGTGCAGAAGACCACCAACACACCGCCACGGAATTCCGCCACAGCTATTATGACACACATCTCGGAATCCGCCGAAACTCAGACACCCACACAAGTCCACCACACCAAAGGTCAGTGTAAAACTGGCGAAAAACAAATCCTCCACCGTCACGCCAACAGAAACACGCCCATGCTATCACGACCCACGAATCCACGCAGCGGTCTTTCAAACGCAGTATTCCATTGGCGGTATACACCGCCGCGCTCAAAATACACACACATCTCCAAAACACCGCCACATTGGACAATTCAAAATACACACACCTGATACACATACACACACCACTCCCACACACCCAACACAATATAAAACACACACCCACATCACCCACAAACCCCTACAACCACAATTCACGGACGAAGGCCAGAGAGACAGAGAGCACAGCAACTGAGAACCCCACCACACAGAGGCACACAACACCATCACCCATACAACATTACATGCACAATACACCACACACCACTACACATCACAACACACATCAACACTGACACCACCCCACACATCACCCACACCACCCCATGTCACGACAAAGACACCCCCGGTTTTCCGAGGAGGAGCTCAGGGTCATGGTGGAGGAAATCCTACGGGTAGAGCCACAGCTATTTGGCTCACAGGTGCAGCACACATCCATAGCCAGGAAGATGGAGCTATGGCGCAGAATAGTGGACAGGGTCAACGCTGTGGGACAGCATCCAAGAAATCGGGAGGACATCAGGAAGAGGTGGAACGACCTACGGGGGAAGGTGCGTTCAGTGATCTCCAGGCACAACATCACGGTACAGCGGACTGGCGGCGGACCCCCACCTCCTCCCCCACAACTAACAATATGGGAGGAGCAAGTCTTGACCATCATGCATCCAGAGGGCCTCGGAGGAGTCGGTGGAGGAATGGACACTAGTAAGTCAAATCTTCACTATCATATCCCACCCTACCAGCATGCTATCACACACCCCCACCCTCACCCCCTCCCCTATCACTCAAACTCCTCACTAATGTACTAATAACACAAACCACTGATCCCAACACCAAGCCCTGCATGACACAACTAAGCATGGTCATTCCTCACTAAAGCATGCTCACTGCACATACCCATAACACCCCCCTAACCATCATCAAACCAACCCACACACAGGAATGCTTGCACTGGGGTCCACGCACACCCAACCATTGCACACCATTACACACACAGATGCAATAATCATGCTCTTATGTCCCTGCAGGACCATGAAGGAACGTCACCACACCTGAGGGTCCAGACAACTCCACTCCACCCACAGAAGAGGCCCACAGTGACGATAGCAGCTCTGCCCTACTGGATCCTGATGACCAGCCCAGACCATCGTGGGCCTCGAGACAGTCGGTTCCCCTTGCACAGCCCAACACTGACCTTCCACCCTCTGGTAACACCAGCACAGCACCCACCCAGCGGGCCCATACCTCCGTAGCCAGGACACGTCAATCAGCGGTGTGTCCACCACTACAGGGAACCCAGGATAACCCACACCCCAACAACAACAGGGGCCTGGGGGCAGTGGTAGTGGGCACACGGTCCAGGGGACGGAGGTCCAGGAACACAGGGGAACTGGGAGGGCTGCTGTGCGACAGGGGGCGGACAGGCCAAGGGAACCCACTCTCCACGAGGCCCTCTCCTCCATCATGGGAGCCTACCACCACTCCCAAGAGACGATGGCGACGGTCCTGGACAAGTTTCAGGAGACCCGGCACCTGCAGGAGGAGCAGTATTTGGGCTTCAGGGAGGAGCTCAGGACCATCAGCTCCGCCCTGGGCACCATCGTAGGGGTGCTGAAGGACATACAGCAGACCATGAGGGACACCGTGGTGCTCCAAGGGGCCCCTGACACTAGCCTGGATGATGAACTGCCCACCACCTCCGCCGGTGCTAGTGGACAGGACGCCCCGCCACAGGACCACCACACCAGCACCCCACCCCCTGCAGACGGACAACCACCACGCAAGCGGTCCCTGAGATCCAGGAACAGAACAGAGCAAGATGGCAAGACCCCGCCAGGAAATGAGACCACCCTGATTGTCCTCCCACTGTCCCACTTTGTTACCCTGTCCATACTTAAACTGCCCCAGCTTCACTTCCTATGCCCATATGGGCAGTGCACCTGTGTGACCAATGGACTGGACTCTGCCATGGACATTCCTACACCGTCCCCCATCACCATATTACAGCCCCCCTCCATTTTTGAGCACTTCAATAAACACCCTTGAACCACAAAACAATCTGGAGTCAGTCTGTGATTTTGTAAATATGTATTATCAATGACAATGTCATAATGCGTTTCCAATTGTAAAGCCAACATACCTATGTCACACATCACAAGTCCTTGAAGGTTGCAAGTAGATGACACACGTTGGTAACCACACCTGTGAAACCGTAATGGAAAGGTACAACTCAGTGACCAAATACTGGTATGAAATGATAGACAGGATAGAGGTAGACGTGTGAAAGTTAATGTAATGGTAAAAAAGAAAATGTTCTCACCTGTGTGTCACTGGAAATATTGCTGTATGACTGACTCCCTGTTGTCGATGTCTTCTTCCTCAGCTTTCTCCTCATCACTGTCCACAGTTTCCACAGGCTCCACAGATGCCACAACACCGTCACCCGGACCATCCTCCTGCAGAAAAGGCACCTGACGTCGCAAAGCAAGATTGTGAAGCATCGAGCAGGCGATGATGATCTGGCACACCTTCTTCGGTGAGTAGAATAGGGAACCACCTGTCATATGGTGGCACCTGAACCTGGCCTTCAGGAGGCCGAAGGTGCGTTTGATCACCCTCCTAGTCCGCCCATGGGCCTCATTGTAGCGTTCCTCTGCCCTGGTCCTGGGATTCCTCACTGGGGTCAATAGCCAGGACAGGTTGGGGTAACCAGAGTCCCCTAATAGCCACACACGGTGCCTCTGGAGTTGACCCATCATATAAGGGATGCTGCTATTCCGCAGGATGTAGGCGTCATGCACTGAGCCAGGGAACATAGCATTTCCTGCAAGATGTACTGGTCTGCGAAACATACCATCTGTACATTCATCGAATGATAACTCTTCCGGTTCCTGTACACCTGTTCACTCCTGTTGTGGGGGACCAGAGCTACATGGGTCCCATCAATAGCACCTATGATGTTGGGGATATGTCCAAGGGCATAGAAGTCACCTTTCACTGTAGCCAAATCCTCCACCTCAGGGAAAACGATGTAGCTCCTTACGTGTTTCAGCAGGGCAGTTAACACTCTGGACAACACGTTGGAAAACATAGGCTGGGACATCCCTGATGCCATGGCCACTGTTGTCTGAAAATACTCACTAGCAAAGAAATGGAGCACTGACAGCACCTGCACGTCAGGGGGGATTCCAGTGGGATGGCGGATTGGTGACATAAGGTCTGGCTCCAACTGGGTACATAGTTCCTGGATAGTGGCACGGTCAAACCTGTAGGTGATGATTAAATGTCGCTCCTCCATTGTCAACAGGTCCACCAGCGGTCGGTACACCGGAGGATTCTGCCATCTTCTCAAATGTCCCAGCTGATGCTGCCTAGGAAGGACAACAGCGACCACGGAGTCAACAAAATCCCAGGTATGTACCCACAGATACACAGAACACGACACCAAACACAAAACTGTTCCTGTATGTGTGTTGAGTGTAGGCCTAGCTATGTGTGACGCAGTAGTAAATGAAGCCATGTGGGCCTCTGAAGTGACGGCTGCCTGACCTCTAAACTGGGACAATGGGATGTGAGGTATCTGCGCTGGCGTTGTACACCGTCGCGGTAGGCGGTCGTAGACCACGGCGCAATGCTGCATTGGTTAACATTGGACCCTATGGGTCCCAGGAGCCAATGACGAAGTGCGCCGGCGGTGATGATACGCACCGCCGCGGACGTCATCGCCGTGGATGTGACCGCCATTTTCTATCTGTTCAATCACTCGATACCTGATCTTCGACAGGAGAGGACCTACACTGCAAGTGCTGCTGTGACCTCGGTCTGGAAGAGACAATGGCTGCTGCGTCTGGGGAAAGGGCCCCTGCCTTCACTGCTCAGGAGTTGGAGAAGCTAGTAGACGGGGTCCTCCCCCAGTACACGCTACTCTACGGTCCTCCAGACCAACAGGTAAGTACTCAGGGAGCACGTTGTATGGGCTATGCCTGGGTGGAGAGGGCTAGTTGTAAGAGGGAAGGGGGCAGAGTGCAGGGAACATGAAGGACTGTGAATGCATGTGCCACATGGCAAGGGTAGGGACGGGGGCCACTCACATCGACGGTGCAGTTGCTAATGACTGTTCTTCTTCCCCTGTGCATGTCATGTAGGTCAGCGCCCACCAGAAGAAGGACATTTGGCATGCCATCGCCAAGGAAGTCCGGACCCTGGGGGTCCACCAGAGACAGGGCACCCACTGCCGTAAAAGATGGGAGGACATTCGCCGCTGGAGCAAGAAGACGGCGGAGGCTCAGCTGGGGATGGCCTCCCAACGTGGAAGGGGTGTCCATCGCACCATGACCCCCCTGATGTTCCGGATCCTGGCGGTGGCCTACCCGGAGTTGGATGGGCGCTTGAGGGCATCACAGCAGACACAAGGGGGTGAGTACACTCTCATTCTGGGGACTTGGCGTGCAGTTGAGGGGTCTGGGTGTGGGAGGAGGGCTGTGGGTGTCCCTAGGCCAGGCAGATTTACATAGGCTATGCCCCTCCGTAATGCAGGGCATGTGCCACTCCACCCCACCTCAGTAGTGGGCCAAGTACAGGTATAGATGCCCCTGTGGCATCCATGTGTGCAGATGTCCACCATAGCCATATAGGCCATATTCCAGGAATTGCATCTGTAGAGGCCAAGAGCACGGCGTAGTGCAGGAGGCTGCTGTGTCTGTATTGTCCGCCAACGGTAGCGGTAAGCCATGCACTCAACCTGTCTTTCTTCTGTTGTCCCCTCCCCCTTTTTCTGCTCTCCCTGTTCTTTTGTGCATCAGCATCATCAGGCGGAGGTACAGTGGCACCGGAGCACAAGGGAGCTGCATCCCACATGGCCATGGAGGGCCACACCACGGACTCAGAATGCACCAGTGGGACGGAGGGCGAGGGGAGCTTCACGTCGGTCACCGGATCACCAACCAGCATCACGGACTCGTCCGCCGATGGGAGCTCCCATGTGGTGGCGGCACCATCTGTGCCCCCCACTTCTACAGGTACAGCCGCCACCTCCCCTACCAGCACCGCCCTCCCAGCAGCCCCTCAGCATTCGCCCGTGCCCGCTCACCCAGGAGGGTGGGCATCACCTTCACCCCAGGCACCTCAGCCCTTGCCCCAATCACCCCTGCTGCCCCCAGTGAGGAGGCCATTGACCTCCTCAGGTCACTCACTGTTGGGCAGTCTACCATTGTGAATGCCATCCAGGGTGTAGAAAGGGAGTTGCAACACACTAATGCATTCCTGGAGGGCATTCATTCTGGTCAGGCTGCCCATCATCGAACCCTGCAATCTCTGGCCTCAGCACTGATGGCAGCCATTGTCCCTGTGTCTAGCCTCCCCCTTCCAACTTCCTCCACCCCGACCCAATCCCCTGCACCCCAGCCTATCCCAAGCACACCATCAGACAAGCATGCATACACCTCAACACACAAAAGTAGCTCAGGCAAACATAGGCACCACACAACCCACAGGCACTCACAGAAGCATCACACACATGCAGACACAGCAACATCCACTGCCTCCACTGTGTCCCCCTCCTCGTCATCTCCCTCCTCCCTCCCAGTGTCGTCTACACTCTCACCTGCATGCACTACATCTACAGGCACTAGGACTCGCACCAGAACACCCAGCACCACACCCCGCTCACCTGCACTCACCACCCCCACTCCCATTTACACGTCCCCTGTGTCCTCTCCCAGTGTGTCTGTGACGCCCCCTCCCAAAGTACACAAACGCGGGCACCCACACACCCAACATCCATCCACCTCACGACAGCCTCCAGTACCTGCACCTGCTCCCAAAACACCTAAAGTGACACCTCCTACAACCACCTCCTCTTCCTCCACTCCCAGACCCCCTCCAGCTACCCATCCCAGTGTTCGTCAGAAACTCTCCCTCTGCAACGTTGACCTATTTGCCCCCACCCCCACCCCTCCAATTCATCAGTCCCGTAGTAGCGCCTCAGCCAAAAAGACTCCAGTGCCAGTGGTACGTGTTACAGGTGTGTGGAGTGCACCGGCCACCAGGGAAGGCAGTGTGACACGGAGCCAAGGCACTGCCAGTCCACCCCCTGTAAAGCATCTCAAGTTGGAAAGTGGCCGACGGGACCGGGTGAAGACTCCTGGAGGCAAAACTACTCACAAGGGTCCCAGGGGGATTACAGAGTCAGCTGTGACTCCTCCAAAGGTGGTGAAGTGCCAGAAGAAGTCTGCACAGCCTGGTAAGAGCAGCACGGCTCTCTTGGTGACTGGAAGACATTGTGGCCCTCATTACAACTTTGACGGGCGGCGGAGGCCGCCCGCCAAAGTTGCGCCGCAGGAATACCGCACCGCGGTCTGAAGACCGCGGCCGGCATTCTGAGTTTCCCGCTGGGCAGGCGGGCGGCCGCCTTAAGGCCGCCCGCCAGCCCAGCGGGAAACAACCTTCCCACGAGGACGCCGGCTCGGAATCGAGCCGGCGGAGTGGGAAGGTGCGACGGGTGCTACTGCACCCGTCGCGTATTTCACTGTCTGCTATGCAGACAGTGAAATACAAGCGGGGCCCTCTTACGGGGGCCCCTGCAGTGCCCATGCCATTGGCATGGGCACTGCAGGGGCCCCCAGGTGCCCCGCGACACCCCCTACCGCCATCCTGTTCCTGGCGGGCGAACCGCCAGGAACAGGATGGCGGTAGGGGGTGTCAGAATCCCCAAGGCGGCGCAGCATGCTGCGCCGCCTTGGAGGATTCTGACGGGCAGCGGAAAACCGGCGGGAGACCGCCGGTTTTCCTGCACTGACCGCGGCCAAAGCGCTGCGGTCAGAATGCCCTAAGGGGCACCGCCAGGCTGTCGGCGGTGCTCCCGCCAACCGCGAGCCTGGCGGTCACAGACCGCCAGGCTCGTAATGAGGGCCTGTGTTCCCTATGCCCCTCAATGGTCTTGTGTACTTTTGGTAGCTCTACCCGCTGTGAAAGACTGAAGGAATTTGGGCTCCAGAACTCCCTTGACCCCCTGCAATAGTCTTGTGTGCCTACTGTGGCCCTGGACAGCCCTCAATTATCATGTGTGCCTCTGGTAGCCTTGGATAAAAAAATTCAATGGTCTTGTGTCCTGTGCAGTCATGACACTTAAACTGATCTTCACCTTTGCCCTAACCTTATGTCAGCAGATTGTCTTTAATATTGCCAGTCTGCAGTGAGACAGACAGGAAATATAGGGGTATATCTGGGAAACCACAGCAATCATGCATGTGGTTGAAATACTTCTAGTACTTCAGGGATGTCTGGATTCTCTGGAAACCTAAACAAAATGTTTTTCCTGTACAAGGGTGAATATTCAGACATATCACAAATTACAATGAGAGGAACATTTCAAAGATGAAATATCAATTGATTCTTGAAAGAACATACTTCAATTACTTACTGTTAATCTGAATCCATCCTAGGCATCATGCCTTCAGAAGACAATCTTAACATGCTGAAGTGAGCCACAAAAAACAGAAAACTGATCGTGGCTTAATATGGTCTAATGGACATGGCCATCTTTTCAGGGTCATCCCCAAACATTTTGCCTTTACTCTCCATTTTTTGCTATATTTGTTTTTGCTGGCCTCAGGACTTTGTGTACTTTACCACTGTTAAAGTGTTTGCGCGTTCTCTTTTGAACATGATAGAATTACCTTACACCCAATTGGCATATTTAGTTTACTAATAAGTGTAGGAAAGTACCATCTTGCCTGGCCTGTTACCCCCATATTTCACTGTAGATATGTTGTTTTAGTGTATGTGTCACTGGGACCCTGCCACCCAGGGCCCCAGTGCTCATAAGTGTGCCCTGTATGTGTTCCCTGTGTGATGACTAACTGTCTCACTGAGGCTCTGCTAACCAGAACCTCAGTGGTTATGCTCTCTCTGCTTTCCAAATTGTCACTAACAGGCTAGTGACCAATTTCACCAATTCACATTGGCATACTGGAACACCCTTATAATTCCCTAGTATATGGTACTGAGGTACCCAGGGTATTGGGGTTCCAGGAGATCCCTATGGGCTGCAGCATTTCTTTGCCACCCATAGGGAGCTCTGACAATTCTTACACAGGCCTGCCACTGCAGCCGGAGTGAAATAACGTCCACGTTATTTCACAGCCATTTACCACTGCACTTAAGTAACTTATAAGTCACCTATATGTCTAACCTTTACCTGGTAAAGGTTGGGTGCTAAGTTACTTAGTGTGTGGGCACCCTGGCACTAGCCAAGGTGCCCCCACATCGTTCAGGGCAAATTCCCCAGACTTTGTGAGTGCGGGGACACCATTACACGTGTGCACTATACATAGGTCACTACCTATGTATAGCGTCACAATGGTAACTCCGAACATGGCCATGTAACATGTCTAAGATCATGGAATTGTCACCCCAATGCCATTCTGGCATTGGGGAGACAATTCCATGATCCCGCGAGTCTCTAGCACAGACCCGGGTACTGCCAAACTACCTTTCCCGGGGTTTCACTGCAGCTGCTGCTGCCAACCCCTCAGACAGGTTTCTGCCATCCTGGGGTCCAGCCAGGCCTGGCCCAGGAAGGCAGAACAAAGGACTTCTTCAGAGAGAGGGTGTTACACCCTCTCCCTTTGGAAAAAGGTGTCAGGGCTGGGGAGGAGTAGCCTCCCCCAGCCTCTGGAAATGCTTTGATGGGCACAGATGGTGCACATCTCTGCATAAGCTAGTCTACACCGGTTCGGGGATCCCTCAGCCCTGCTCTGGGGCGAAACTGGACAAAGGAAAGGGGAGTGACCACTCCCCTGACCTGCACCTCCCAGGGGAGGTGCCCAGAGCTCCTCCAGTGTGCTCCAGACCTCTGCCATCTTGGAAACAGAGGTGCTGCTGGCACACTGGACTGCTCTGAGTGGCCAGTGCCAGCAGGTAACGTCAGAGACTCCTTCTGATAGGCTCTTACCTGTGTTGCTAGCCTATCCTCCTTCCTAGGTAGCCAAACCTCCTTTTCTGGCTATTTAGGGTCTCTGCTTTGGGGAATTCTTTAGATAACTAATGCAAGAGCTCATCAGAGTTCCTCTGCATCTCTCTCTTCACCTTCTGCCAAAGGATCGAACGCTGACTGCTCAGGACGCCTGCAAAACCGCAACAAAGTAGCAAAGACGACTACTGCAACCTTGTATCGCTGATCCTGCCGCTTTCTCGCCTGTTTCCTGGTGGTGCATGCTCTGGGGGTAGCCTGCCTCCTTCTTGCACCAGGAGCTCTGAAGAAATCTCCCGTGGGATGACGGAATCCTCCCCCTGCAACCGCAGGCAACAAAAGACTGCATCACCGGTCCTCTGGGTCCCCTCTCAGCACAACGAGCGTGGTCCCTGGAACTCAGCAACTCTGTCCAAGTGACTCCCACAGTCCAGTGACTCTTCAGTACAAGTTTGGTGGAGGTAAGTCCTTGCCTCCCCATGCTAGACTGCATTGCTGGGTACTGCGTGATTTGCAGCTGCTCCGGCTCCTGTGCACTCTTCCAGGATTTCCTTTGTGCACAGCCAAGCCTGGGTCCCCGACACTCTAACCTGCAGTGCACAACCTCCTGAGTTGTCGTCCGGCGTCGTGGGACTCCCTTTTGTGTCTTTGGGTGAGCTCTGGTTCACTCCTCTTCCAAGTGCCTGTTCCAGTACTTCTGCGGGTGCTGCCTGCTTCTGTGAGGGCTCTCTGACTTGCTGGGTGCCTCCTCTGTCTCCTCATCCAAGTGGCGACATCCTGGTCCCTCCTGGGCCACAGCAGCATCCAAAAACCATAACGTGACCCTTGTAGCTAGCAAGGCTTGTTTGCAGTCTTTCTGCGTGGGAACACCTCTGCAAGCTTCTTCACGATGTGGGACATCCATCCTCCAAAGGGGAAGTTCCTAGTCCTCTTCGTTCTTGCAGAATCCAAAGCTTCTACCATCTGGTGGCAGCTTCTTTGCACCCTCAGCTGGCATTTCCTGGGCATCTGCCCAATCTCGACTTTGTTGCGACTCTTGGACTTGGTCCCCTTGTTCCACAGGTACTCTCGTCCGGAAATCCACTTTGGTTGCATTACTGGTGTTGGTCTTCCTTTCAGAATTCCCCCATCACGACTTCTGTGCTCTCTGGGGAATATAGGTGCACTTTACACCTACTTTTCAGGGTCTTGGGCTGGGCTATTTTTCTAACACTCACTGTTTTCTTACAGTCCCAGCGACCCTCTACAAGCTCACATAGGTTTGGGGTCCATTCGTGGTTCGCATTCCACTTTTGGAGTATATGGTTTGTGTTGCCCCTATACCTATGTGCTCCTATTGCAATCTACTGTAACTTTACATTGCTTGCATTCCTTCCTTTTGCTATTACTGCATATTTTTGGTATTGTGTACATATATCTTGTGTATATTTGGCATCCTCATACTGAGGGTACTCACTGAGATACTTTTGGCATATTGTCATAAAAATAAATTACCTTTATTTTTAGTATATCTGTGTATTGTGTTTTCTTATGATATTGTGCATATGACACCAGTGGTATAGTAGGAGCTTTGCATGTCTCCTAGTTCAGCCTAAGCTGCTCTGCTACAGCTACCTTCTA
Source organism: Pleurodeles waltl (assembly GCF_031143425.1). Classification (NCBI taxonomy): domain Eukaryota; kingdom Metazoa; phylum Chordata; class Amphibia; order Caudata; family Salamandridae; genus Pleurodeles; species Pleurodeles waltl. Next base: position 1,386,272,095 of record NC_090444.1, read on the forward strand.
TCACCCTAAGCTGCTAGAAACACCTCTTCTACACTAATAAGGGATAACTGGACCTGGTACAGAGCGTAAGTACCCCTTGGTACCCACTACAAGCCAGGCCAGCCTCCTACAATAAGTCCATAGTAAAGTGCTACCATATGTAGCCAGGGCCTGTGAATTAAATACGTCTAGTGGCCTGCAGTGCTGATTGTGCCACCCTCTTATGCAGCCTTACAAACCTGTCTCAGGCCAGCCATGGTAGCCTGTGTGCGCAGCTTTGAACTGCCTTTTTGACCAGGCATATAAACCTTTCACCAGGATCAAACCTGCCTTTTTAATACATATAAAATACCCATAGGGTAGGTCCTAAACAGCCCATATGGCAGGGTGCAATGTATTTAAAAAGAATGCCATGTAAGTTTAAGTTTTACAGAGCCTGGTAGTGAAAAACCCTTAAATTATGTTTTCACTATTGCAAGGCTTGCTTCTCCCATAGGTTTACATTGGTGTTACCTTTTTACATTCTATAAGCTGCACCTTCCAAATAGGAGCAGGGAAACAGTTCATGTCTGGTGTAATTGGAATTGTAGTGAAACATCCTCTTTTATGATTAAGTCAGATTTTTAATTACAGATTTAAAAATGGCACTTTTAGAAAGTTTACATTTTCTTGCCTTATCCATTAAGTGCCTACAGCCTGTCTCTAGGCCTCATGACTGGGTATAGTTGACAGTTGGTTTTTGGGTATTCTTTCTCGACAGCTACACACAATAGAGAGCTTAGGTGTGCCTGGATGGATGGGCCATCACTGCCAAGAAGGAAGGGCGGAGTTACGGCACAGCCCACTTACCTGAATACGATGTGTCCTGCCATCACATAAAGGATTAGTTTGGAGCTAGGGCAGGAGAGGCGGGGAACCTGTGCACTTCAAAAGTAAACTTCTAGAAGATTCTCCCCATTCAGGATGCATGAAATACAAATATTGGACCTCAGGCACCAACTCTTCAGTACACTTCTGTGGGTACTACAGAAGAATGACTGCTTTGCTGCTTTACTGCCAGAAGGACTGCCACTCTGCGTCCTGCTGGCCTTTGCTGGCCTCTGCTGGTGTGAGTTACTGACCCCCCAAGTAGTGCCCTTCAGGTTCTGAACCTTTGGTGTGGTCTTATTTGAGCTCCCCTGAAGATTTTGGGCTCCTTGTGAATAGGCTGGTTTGTACCAATACCTTGCCACCCATGCCAACCACCACTGCAAAGTTTAGTCAAACCAACTCTTCACGTTACATCACAGCCCACTGCTGTGACCGCCAATGGGAAGCTTCAGGCCTGACATTCTCTTGGCTCCCCATGGCCCATTCTAGCATGCAGAGAAAATTGGTGCTGGACTGAGAAGGTTACTCTTTCAACAGGACCAACCTAGTCCCTGTGTCCAACCTGGTCTCCATTGTAGTAGGCCTGAACTTATGACTTTCTCCCAGTCTTGCATGACTAGATAGCCAGAATTGGCCTTTTTTGTGCAATTTTCACTTAAATCTTTAACATTTCATAACTTAGGTTCTACCTTTTGGGTTTTAGTCTTTTTGGTGGTCAATTATTTATTACATTTTGTTCTATTTTTCTTACATGGTGTGGGACATTTTTATGTTGTGTTTTCACTTTATTACTGTTTGAAGTGCTGCATAAATATTTCGTACAGTGCCTCTAAGTTAAGCCTGACCTCTGTGCGGAAGGTTGAGGGCAGGTTAATATGGGGTTTGCTTGTCACTTCACATTGACAAGGATTGTAGTTACTAAATGCGTAGCATTTCACCCCCTCCACAAGTGATCCAATTTCTTACATTGCACAATGGATAACAAGAGGGCCCACCTTCACATACCCTGTAGTAACAAGCGGAACAATCCCAATCAATGTGGAAAACATATTTGGGAGGCTGTAATGCAATGACGATAACTGGGAAGGGAGGACTAAGAGTAATTGCCTTTACTTTAAATAATCAAAGCTGTATGTCTTCCTCCTTCCCTGATCTGCTCATGACAACTGGAGGAATACCAACCTATAAATCCATAATGATGATAAAATGATACTCTGCTAATTTCTTTGTAGCAGAGAACACTTGTATACCACAAACGTCTTCAGACTGATCATCATGTGCAAGCCTGTAATGCTCTAAAAAAGATGGAGTGCAGCAGGAAGGTGTCCTGCACATTTCCAACAATGACACCCTAGAAGGCTGACATTACCCATGTGGACATCCCTTGTACTCCCAAAGGGCCTGTAATTCCATTTACATTGTAGGCAGGCAACTACAGTCAAAGATTTTATTCAGAGACTTAGGGCCAGATGTAGCAAAATTTTGCGAGTCGCAAATGGCCCGAATCGCAATTTGCGACCCCGCAAAATCGGAAATGGGATGCAAAAACCCAATTTCCGAATCACAAATAACGACGCGAGCCATTACCGACTCGCAAAAGTTGCGACCCCATAGTGCGACCCGCAAATAGGAAGTCGTAATTTGCGAGTCGCAAACCATATGAAAAAGCCAGTCGCAAATTGCGACTAGTCGCAAAAAGCCCATTTTGCACACCCAATTTATCACTAAGTCAGAGCAGGTGGTAACCAGAACCAAAGTATAAAAGGAGACCCAGAAGGCTCTTGGGTTACTCAAGATGGCGGAGATATATGTGATAGCAAGGAGGAGGAGAGTCCACGCCGCACAGCAGAGGAGGAGGAGGAGCCAGAGACAGGAGAGGATATACAAAACCAGGCAGACACTTTTCCAACAGTGCAGCAATATTAGATCTACTCAATCTGCAATCTGCAGCTGCAACGCCAGACTGTGCGTGGCAGCGCCATCCCCACACATGTGCAAGTGCTATGCTCACTGCACCTCTTGGCCTAGGGTAGCTATCAGGGGGTCATTGCTGTGGCAGGTGGGGTATCCCAAAGTGCACTCTCACGGTTCTTCAGATGTTTCTTAGATGCCATACTCACACACATGTCCAGATACATATACCTACCCAGGAATGAGGTAGATATCAACAGCACCAAGTTGGAATTCTACAGGATTGCCAACTTCCCTCATGTAATAGGGTGTGTAGACGGGACACATATACAAATATGCCCTCCTGCAAATCTGGAATATCTGTTCCGCAACCGGAAGTGTACCCACTCACTGAACATCCAGGTGGTATGTGACGCCCATTATGTCATCACTGACATGGTAGCCAAATTTCCAGGGAGTACACATGACTCCTACATTTTCAGGCACAGCGGGATACACCAACGCCTAGAATGTGGGGAGTTTGGAGACGGATATCTCTTAGGTATTGCTGAATACACCCTGCAGCCATACACACAGGTCACTGTAGAAACCATCCATGCCCTGCTAACATTGTCCATTTATGCCAAACAGGCGACAGTGCATATGCGCTACGACCATGGATACTTACCCTGTACTTAACACCCAGCAATGAGAATGAGAGGCGATACAACAGTGCACATAGGAGGACCCGAAATGTCATAGAGAGGACCTTTGGACTGTTGAAGGCAAGATTCCGATGCCTCCACAGAAGTGGAGGTGCCCTCCAGTATGCCCCAATAACAGCATTCAAGATCGTTGGGGCATGCGCTATACTGCACAACATTGCCACCAGACATGGGCTACATCTCACCCCTGAAGACCCAGATTCGGAAGATGACGAGCAAGAGCTACCACATCGCCATCATGGGGATAGAAGCATTGCAAATCAAGGCAGACAGAGACGGGACCACATTGCAAACCAATACTTTGGAAGGTACGTGCTAACTGTCACCACACACACTAATGTCACACACAAAGAGCCCAGTTGTGAAGTGGAACAAACAAGAACTTTTATTAAGTGAACCTAAGTAATTATGAACTGAACTTTTGGGAAGAGGCTGTAAATGTCCACCTGCAATGAGGACACATTCACCTCATGTGCCTCAAGTGTCCTGCAGTGCATAGGCTCAACTCCTCCGCCTGGGATGCCCAGCAAGGCTAGTGCTTGGAGTGTCAGCAGATCCCTGAAGTGCACTGCCACTCCTCAATACCCTTGTGTCCGTGGCAGATGCACTACTGATGGTGGAGCCCTCCTCACTATCTTGAGGTGTGTCTGCCGTGCCCCTAGGCACCTGTCTTGCCTCCATCATGTCCACAGCGTGGCTAATCCGACCTAGTCCCCGAGCCATATCCCCTGCAAAGTGGCCCAAGTCAACCTGCAAACTGACTGTACGGCGTGACAGCCCTGTAGTGTTGACTGCGAGGCAGACGATTGATGCAGCCATGCGGTCCAACCGGTGTATGAGTTGCCGCTCACGGCGCCTTGCACTCTCTCTCTCTGACACTAGTTCAGTTATGAGTTCACAGATGGAGAGTGCAAGGTCACCGACATGATTGTTCAGGCTTTGGAACTCTGTGTGCACCTGTGCCAGCCCTGTGGTGAAATTCCGCTCCATAGGCTGCATGGCCCCTGATATACCTCTCATCTGCCTTGTTTGCAGGCGCTGACCACTGATGAGGGCTGCCTCCGCGGCGGACATGGAAGAGTCACCTACATCCTCCCGGGACACTGCAGGGACATGGACTTGGCGTCTGCGATGCAGTGGAGCATCAGGGTCCTGCTGTATGGCACTGTGGCTGGGACCGGGTGCTGTGTCGATCTCCCCAATGTCCATTTGTGCAGCTGGAGGGGACTGTGGTTGGGTGGCGCTGGGCCCTGAAGTACCTGCTCCTGACTCCTGTGCTGCCTGTTGGCTGCTCTCTGCACCCTGGACGGACTGGCTGGTGGGGATGTCTTGTGGGAGACCTGTGGGACATAGGGAACACACTATCAGTATCTAACATCTGTTGTATGCTTCCTAATAAACTGTTGCCTATCTGCTGACTACTGAACTACATTGCCCATAATGCACCATTCTGGTGGTTGCAAGTCTGGAATGGAGCTAATTTGGTTGTGCATGCTGCTGTGTACTGGGTGGGGGTATGGCAGATATGGGTGTACATGCATGTTTCATGGTACTCACTTGTTGATGTTCCTGGCGCTGACGTGTCCAGCTCTCCCATTCCAGCCACTGCCTCAGGCTCAAGGGTCTGTTCCACAAGTTCCTCCATGGGTGTGGGTGGTGGGACGGTGGATGGGCCTCCTCCTGTGCCCCTCATCTTCCGGAGGCGCTCTGCCACCCTCTCCTTGGTCCTGGAGCGCATGTCATACCATCTCTTTTTGAGCTCCTCTATACTCCTGTGGCTCACCCCTATGGCATTGACCTTCTCCTGGATGTCATTCCAAATCCTCCTTTTTTCAGTCTCTGGCACACTCAGGGCAGCCTTCCGAATAGCTGGTCATGGTGCTGGCAGCATTCATCTGTCAGCACCTCCAGTTCCTTTTCTGAAAACTTCAGTTTTCTCTTCCTGCCAGAGGCCTCCATTCTTGCTGCTGTTCCTCCAGGTGGTTGCTCAGCAGTTGGAAAAGGGTGTGGTCCTTCCTCCTCCCAGGTGTATTTGTAAACTTCCTGGCTGTGATGTCATCAGCAAGAGCCAGGAAGTGTTCTCCAGACTGTTCTGCTGCACCTGCATGCAATTTTGCAATTTGCGGCACAGTCGCAATTTGCGACACCCACTCGCAATTTGCGTGTCCGTTTTTAGGGAGGTCGCAAAAAGCGACCTCGCAAACAGCTGACTCGCAGTCTGCGGTGCGAGTTCATTTGCGAGTCGCAAAATGAAGTCGCTTTTTCTTGTTGGATACCAGTTTGCGAGTCGGAAATTGTGAGTCGCAACAACTCGCAATTTCCGACTCGCTATTTTTTAGCTACCTACATCTGGTCCCAAGCGTCTGAGTGGAAGCTTTGCATTATTTTTTAACCCGACCAGAATTAACCAAAATCACATCAGTATGTTGAAAAGAAGAAAATATATTCAAATAAATCAGTAGAGCTCTTCTAACAATCAAAGAATGAACTATTTTCTCTTCAGAAGCTGGAGATGGTAAAAATCTGGTAAGATAATGTACTGATTCATATTGGAAGACAAGATCATCTTGGTCACAAAAGAAGGCCCTCATCTCAGAACAAACAAACATCCTACAACATGGAGATCTTAACTTTCCAGACCATTTAGCTGATGTGATAGCAATAAGAAATAGGTCTTCCAAGTCAGTTATCTACAGCTAAGTTCAAGAAGGTAAAGTTTTAAAAGGATGACTGTTAAGAAAGGGATGAGCAAAATACCCAACTAGGAGCTGGTGTTCCTGTAGAATGGTGTGCATTAAAAAATACCTTTAGGAAATCACTTAACAAAACATTCACAGTCCTCATTGCTGCTCTGATTCTCCCTAAGTGCTTTGAACCCTGCCAACCGGAAACTCCAAGTAGCAAAGTGCAGACCAATCCTCAGGAAAAGACAACATCTGGAATCCTTTACCAAAGAATGAATCAAGATTCTTTCTTCCAACATTTCTTGATCAACCCATAGGATTTATAAATTAAATGATTCCTAGAAGATTGAACAGCAATAATCAGTTCTCTTGACAATCCTCTCCTCTGTAGACTAATTCACTTACCTTCCAGGTTAACCGAAGAACATCCTGGACATATCTGATCATAGTAAGGTTGAAGGAACCTCCGATAGAGTCCATTGTAGTAAAACCTTCATCTGACTTATCAGACAAAGCCAGGATGAGTTCGCCCAAAAGGGAGTAATCAGAAACCATCACTTTCTCCCTCTCTACTCTGGTCAGAAATGTCAAGATTAGAGGAAAGGGGGGAACTTCATAAAGAATACCTGGAGGCAACAGCCAAGACAGAGCATCCAGGCCTCAAGCCATTTCTTGCTTTGTCCTTGAACAAAACTGTGAAGAAAAGCATTGTTCTGTGAATCAAACAGTTTTTTAACTGGGGTTTCACATTTCTGACATAACTGCAAAAAAGGCTCAAATGATAATCCTCACAAGGAGGGTTGCTGAGATGACCAGTAATCATGTTCTGCATCCTCTGGATCTGAACTGCAGAAAGAGAATTCAGAGGTTTCACTGTTCAGTGCAAAGTCACAAATGAGTTCTTGGCCAGAGCCTCCTGCCCTGCCTGTTTATGTGTGCTTTGGAGGTTTGTAGCAAGACAGATATCCTCTCTAATAGAGGAGAAAGCAAACACTACAATAGCTAATCTGATATCTTCCATCTGCCTCCACTTGGACAACTAATGCTTCTGCCAAGGGAACAACTTTGTCTATAATGTTCTGTCCCCAATCCTAAACTGCTGTCATTTTTTACTGTCACCGGCAGCACCAGAGGAGACAAGCATCCATTTCAGAAAATATAATGAGTTCTTACTCTGCTGATGTAACTAATGGACCTAATACTGAAAGAAAATGATTCACCAGAATCCCCATAAGACTTTGGTTTGCCTCGCCAAAGCTTTATTTTGTCAGGTTGAAATGGCACTTGCTGCACTGGCAGGCCTGAGACATGTTTAAAGGTCTACTTACTGGGTGGCACAATCAGTACTGCAGGTCCACTAGTAGCATTTAATTTACAGGCAGTACAAAAGGTTTATATGCCTGGTTAAAAAGGCAGTTCAAAGCTGCACACACAGGCCACCATGGCAGGCCTGGGACAGGTTTGCAAGGCTATGGAAGAGGGTGGTACAATCAGCACTGCAGGCCACTAGTAGTATTTAATTCACAGGGCATGGGTACATTTGGTAGCACTTTACTATAGTCTTTCACACAAATTAAATAGGCCAATTGGGTGTAAGCCAATTCTACCATGTTTTAAGGAGTTAGCACAAGCACTTTAGCACTGGTTAACAGTGGTAAAGTGTAGGGAGTCCCAAAGCCAGCAAAAACCCAAGTCAGCAAAACAGGAGAGTTTTACGCAAAACGTTAGATGAAAACGATGCCAAAGATGCCATGTTCAACAGTCTGTGAATAGAATCTTCCCCAAGGTACTTGTGAAATAATCCCTCTTTTTAAATGAACACCCCAATTTTTGTTAAACTGGTATTGCTCTGTTTTAAACTCTGTATAATGGCGCACTGATTCACAGTTCTCTGTGTATGTTCTCTGACCCCTGAAATATCACAGAATTAGTTAAGTCCTAGTAGGCATATTTCACTTTGTTGTGAAACCTTAGTAATTGGTGATGGAAAATATACCAATGGCATAGAAAGTTAAATGTCAACTCAGTACTGGCTTACATGTCATGCCATCCACTAGACGGACAAAAACATAGCTTTTGGTGAAATCAGTATCTACCTTTAGATTTCTCACCTTTTGAATACTCCCAATGTGCCAGCATTCGACGGAAATGTTTTCTTTCTAGCTCTGCACGTCGACAAGGATGTCCAACTAGAACGGCTCTGCATGTGACTCCGTCTGATGTCATCAAAGCCATAAGAAGTCCTTACCGGCATGCTGATGTCAGTTGCTTTTTCTACACACTTTCAACGCTAACAGATTTCTACCACTCTGTGTGGTTACATTGTTCCAAGAGAATTTAATTGTCTAAGTTTTGTTTATGAGACAATGTCTTCACTGAAGAAATCAGGCTTTAAATCCTGTTTGGAGTGTGGAGGTCAAATATCAGTCACACACTTGCACAAAAACTTCCTCTTGTGTCTTAGTTTGAATCACAACATAAGGGGATGCTGTTTGTGTCAGAGCAGAGGCGAAGTTGTTTCTAGCGAAGGCTAAAAAGGAGAAGCAGGGCTGTCGTAGATCCAGTCCTCGAGAGGAGTCGTTGCCCCACAGGTTCTCTAAGTTGCACAAGAAGCGGTGATGCCATAGTTCAAATAATTCATCTCAGGATACCAGCCCTCAATCTTTATCTCTGGCTTCGAATTCCTGGTGCCGCTCGACATGGGAAGTGAGTCCCACTCTCTCTCCTCTCCAACCAAAGTTGCCTGAGGCTTCACCGGTGTCATCTTTGGTAGAGATCTTGGCATCACCCATGAGTCCTGTGGGCAGTTCCCTCCTGTGACTCCACGAGATCAGGAAGTTAAAGAGCAGGTGAGAGGTCAAGTTCAGCTTCTGCAGCAGAAGCAAAAATACCCGACTTTTCCAGCCCAAGGGATGGATCCTACAAACTTTTTTAATGCTATGTTGAGCATTTTTAATAGAGCAATGAACCCTTCTGGTGCACCTATGGGCCCCACTGATCAGTTGGCCTTCTCTCAGGGATGTCTCTTGGCGCTGTATAGGCAGGCTCCTTTCCTGTCTTTAATGCCTACGGCTCCATATCTATGGCCTGTAATGGCACTGAAAAAAACATCATCACCAGTGGATGTGCAGGAGTTGTTGGTGCCACTGGCACCGATTCCAACATCAGATAGATCTCATCTGGCATCAGGTCATTCTACCCCTGCCCAGAGTAAGGCTTCAGCTCTGACACCGGCTTCTCTGGCGCTTCAACAAGCTTCATCAGCACCAGCATATTCTCCATCAACGCTGTGGCTGAAATCCAGGCTAAGATCAAAGAGGCAAGCCTTGAGGCTCTTGGAGGAGCACAGTATTTAGAGGATCAGCAGTATAAGGACCTCGAAGAAGAGGGGATTCCAATGCCTTCTCAGGAGTTTGAAGGCATTGAGGTGGCGAGTGGGCTTGACACGTTCCTTGAATGGGAGTTATTATCTCCTGGGGGCATACCCCCTTCGGAGGTTGCCTCACACCATGGGGTAATTAGGAAGACAGCAGAACTACTAGATTTACCACTGCACACTACAGAATTAAAACTAAACTTTTTATCTGAGTTCTTCATTCTTCCTCTGCAGCATCAGAGTCCCTGCTGTCATTCAATGAGGCTTTGTAGGAGCCAGTCTTAGATCTCTGGCAAAAGCCTGTTTCCACTCCTGTGGTTTCAAAATATATTGAGAGGAGGTATAGGGCAGTACCAGGAGATCCTCAGTTTTTAAGCCAGCATCCAAAGCCTGGTTGTACAAGCACCATGTTCCTCAAGATTTGCACCTGGTTCCTTTCCCACAACTCCTGCTGACAGGGAGTCAAAGCAGATGGAACAGCCTGCGACAAATATCTTTTCATGAGGAAGTATGGCTTTGAAGTTGGTGAACGCCACTTGCCTGTTGGGCAGGTACATTCATGCGCTGATGGATTCCACCAAAGAAGTCATTCCCAAACTTCCGCAGGATGTGCAGGGTCATTTTGCGGAACTATTGCAGGACAGTCATGTGGCAGTGAAGCAGGTCATATAATCAGGCCTGGTTATGGCAGCCTCTATTGCCAGTGCCACAGGGACTTCAATTGCCAACAGAAAGCATGCATGGCTTAGAGGATCGGGGTTCTCCATGGATGTGCAGTCCACATTAATAGAACTTCCTTTCAATGGATCCAAGTTGTTTGAGGCCAAGGCGGATTCGCCCTTAGAGAGATTTAAGGAAAGAAAGACCCCTGCCAAGTCCTTAGGTCTTGAGACACTCTCCATGACCTAGAGACCTCTATGTAGGTTTAGGGGGTTTGGCCAGAGCTCCTCCTTTTGTGGGAGACAGCCCTTCCAACAACAGCAATCTGCCAACCTCATCTAGGTTGTGGGTGAGCTAAGCGGTGTGGTGCAGTACACCATCGTTCCTCCTCCTCTACTTCATCCTTCTGTGCTAGCCTTTCAGGAAAGCAACCCCAGTTCTCCCACTCTTTACGAGCATGTGTTACCAGTAGGGTGGAAGTTGGGTCATTTCCTTCAAGAGTGGAAGGCCATAACAATGGACAGTTGGGTGTTAGGCATTGTATGAAATGAATATGCCCTTTCCTTCCAGGAGTTTCCTCCTCCCTTTCCTCCCAGCAGAGTTTTTGTACAAAAAAGCATCTGTTGCTGCTTCAGCAGGAGGTACAAAATCTGCTTTTAAAGGGCTGAGTAGAGTTGGTTCCAGAGCAGAAACGAGGTCAGAGTTGTCATTTAAGATATTTCCTGTTCCCCTAAAAGGATAGTTGTTTATGGATAGCCCTAGACCTGAGGATTTTGAATTATTTCCTCATACAGGAAACATTCAAAATGCTGTCCCTAGCTCAGGTGTTTCTTGTGCTGGACATAGAAGACTGGATGGTTTCCATAGACTTGCAGGATACATATTTTCAAGTTTCCGTCTGCCAGTCATACAGGAAGTATATCTGGCTCACAGTAAGATTGCAGCATTACCATTTTGCAGTCCTTCCGTTTGGTCTTACTTCTGCACCTTGAGTCTTCACAAAGGTGATGGCAGTGGTAGTTGCACATCTAGGTAGTGGGGAATACCAGTATTCCCTTACATGGACGATTGGTGGATCAAAGCCAAATCTGCAGAGTTGGTGCAGCATCACTTGCATTTGACAACACAGGTGTTGTTCAACCTTGGGTTTTCCAACAATGTGTCAAAATCTCACCTGGAGCCCTCTCAGCGCACCCTTTTCATAGGGGAGGTACAGGACACCACAGTGAATCCTGCCTATCCTCTTCCATAGAGGATTCAAGACATTCAAGCTATGATTCTAATGTTACACAATGGAGTGTGCGTTCCAGTCCTAAAGGTCTTGCATCTGCCCGGTCCTTTCACTTCATGCATTCTGTTGATCCCTCATGCATGCTGGCACATGATGGCACTCCAGTGGTGCCTCTGCAAGCAGTGGTTTCAACACAACAGGGATCTCAAAAAGTCAATAAGGATCTCCAGGAACACTGTGACAGATCTTCAGTGGTGGTCAGTGGAGGGCAACTTAACACAAGGGAAGCCGTTTTGCCTACCACCTCCAGTGGCCACAGTCATTAAGGTTGCTTCCACTCTAGGGTGGGAAGCCCATTTGTGGGATCTGAAGAGCAAGTGTCTTTGGTCTCTGGAAGAACAGATGTTTCATATCAATCTGTTGAAATTGTGGGCGATACTTCTGCCTCTCAAGGCCTTCCTCCCTTCCATTTGTGGTTGGTTAGTACATGTCTTGACAGACCACACTACTGCGATGTGGTGCATCAACAAGCAGGGAAGAGTAAGGTTGTATCTTCTCTGCGTAGAGGCTCTACATCTCTGGTCCTGGGACCATCAATCATGGGATTTGCATAGTAGCAAACTATTTGGCCAGGTTTCTCAATGTACGTGCGGACAGTCTCAGCCAGCATTTCAGTCGACCATAAGGGGAAACTTCATCCGGACATGGTTCTTCACGTCTTCCGATTGTGGGGATGCCTCAGATAGACCTGTTTTCCACTCAGGAGAAGACGTAGTGCCCATTGTTCTCTAGCCTCCAGTATCCAATGCAGGGAACACTGGGGGACGCGTTTCATTTGAGCTGGAGCAACCGGCTGCGTTCCCCCCCATAGCCTTTATTCCTAGGGTTCTGAGGAAGATTCACCAAGATCAGGCCCAAGTCATATTATTAATAGCTCTGGATTGGCCAAGAAGCCTCCTTCAGCTCTCACTGTACCCTCCGCTCGGTCTCCCTAACAGGTCAGACCTCCTCTCGCCATCGCAGTTTCCACACCCCCACCTCGAGAGCCTGCACATACATGCCTGGATATTCTTTTTGTCTTCCCCTGAAGTGGTGGATGTTATTTTATCGGCCAGGTGCCTCTCCACCAAAACTGTCTATGCTGGTAAATGGGTCAAGTTTGGCAAATGGTGTGAGGGCAGACACATTGACCCTTTAAAGGCCCACTTATCCAATGTCTTTCCTTGGCACAACAAGGTTGTGCAGTTGCGGCAGTGAAGGGCTATCTGTCTCCACTGTTGACATTTATTTGTTTACCTGATCAACCCTCTTTAAGTCCCCTATAGTTTTAAGGTTTTTTAAAGGCTTGACTAATATGTTTCCTCCCACTCAATTTATAATGCCTCAGTGGGATTTAAATTTGGTTTTGTCATACCTGATGTATACACCGTTTGAGCCATTACATAAATACCCATTGAGGCTCCTTAGAATAAAAACAGTTTTTCTCATAGCGACCACATTGGCTAAACATGTTAGTGAGCTGCAAGCTCTACTTATAAAACCAAATCCCTGTTTACCACTTTCCATGCCAACAATGTGGTTTTGAGATTTCCTGCCAAAGGTAATGACTCCTTTTCATTTGGGCCAGTCCATCACCCTTCCGTCCATTTACGCTCCTCCACATCCCTCTAAGGATGATATAAGGCTGCATCGTCTGAATCCAAAGAGAGCACTGAGTTTCTACATGGACAGGACGAGTGATTTTAGGATGAATGAACAGCTGTTCATCGGCTACATAGGCAAGATGAAGGGCAAAGCTCTGCACAAAAGAACGTTGTCAAGGTAGGTCATCCTTTGCATCAGAATATGTTATGCATTGGCAAACAAATAACCTCCTGGAGGTATTAGAGCTCATTCGACCAGAGCTAAGTCTACTACTCTGGCTTTGGCCAGAGATGTACCAGATGTTAACATTTGCAAGGAAACCTGGGCTTCCCTCCACACTATTGCAAAACATTACTTCTGGACTCAGAAGTGAGGAGGGATGGACATTTTGCCTGTTCAGTGCTACAGGATTTCTTGGTATAGGCAGGCGGGCACTCACCTATGAATGCAGGACTGCTTTGAAACTCTATTCAAAAGATGAGGAATCCACAGGTAGATGTATCCATCAGAAGATCAAGTTACTTACCTTTGGTAGAGATTTTTCTGGTGGATATAGTATCTACCTATGGATTACTTACTGACCCACCCGCATCCCTGTTGCCTGTCTGGATATACCAAGAAGGAAGGTGTTTGTAAATATGATATAGATGTTGCAAACTGTATATACAGAATATATGTTTATATATATAAATATGTCAAAATCATTGTGTTTGCACATGCTGTGTTTGTGATGTTGGTATTCACCTGTCTGCCTCAAAGGCACAAATAAAAGTAGTGAAACTCACATCAGCACATCAACAAGGACTTCGTATGGCTCCCATGACGTCAGATGGAGTAGTGTGTGGAGCCGTTCTATTGTGACATCCTTGTCGATGTGGAGAGCTAGAAATAAAAACATTCTGTTGAATGCTGATGCAGTGGGAATATTCAAAAGGTGAGGAATCTAAAGGTCTATACTGTATCCACCAGAAAAAGTATTCCTGAAGGTAAGTAACTTGATCTACTTGCCTACATATCTATCTCATCAGCTGCATATTTTAAAGCAGCAGGTGAGTCTGTCAAAATGATAGGAAAGAACCCTACTTTGCAATCAATATTTATCTTCATCTTTCTTTGGAATGAGACAATTCATGGCCACAGTATATGTATGATGTATGTGAAGACAAGAAGATTATAATTAAGTTAAATAATCTAGGAATCAAAACCTAAAACCTTATAATATTATAAATACAATTCAAACTTAAAGCCATCAGGACAACGTGCCATACTGACTGGAAGCTATTTTTAGTTCATCAAACAATTCTTTAATCTCTAAAGATACCTTCTAAGGAGGCAAAGTCAACCGAAACTGTAACATTTTCCTTTCACGAAGCAACATCAGTATCTAGCATTTCTTCAAAGGGAGTAGTTTCAGGAGTATACAAATTATGATAAAATGTTACAGACCAATTCACAATTTCAGTACTCTTAAAAAACAGTATAGCTCTCTTTATTGAATAGACTACTCATTTTTCCTTTGAAAACTTGATGTCATTTGCTGGAAATAAGCAAGGTCTGTTTTTACCACCATTGTATCTGGCATTATTTTTAAGTAAGTAACCACATGCTTTTTCTTTTAAACATACCCCAAATTGTATCTCAGCACTAATAAGTTCTTCTAGATCAGTTTTGTTATTTTTCGAAGTATAGTATTTATGTCCCCAGTTCTTAGTTTTAATTGATGTGCAAAGCAATTCCTTTTATGTTTAAATGAAACTTGATTAATAATCAATTGGCATGTCACACAAAGTGTTTTGGAGTGTTAAATTCAAAAACCTAAAATAAAGGAAGGATCATTTGATAATGACTTATGAAGTCTCCATCTGGGGTCTTGGAATAGATATGGAGAACATTAAAATCAGACCAGACTAGGCATGATCTGACATCAAAATCTATCCAATTTCAGAATTGATTAAAGCCTGGGTCATGTCGTGACTTACATATAATTAGTTCTGGATTGGGAGTGATGTGTTAGTGAATAGAAAGAATATTCTCTAGGAGTACCCTGTGTAAAATAACTTTTTTTTAAACTTTGTGGATTTATTTGGAATAAATTTCACTGCGGGCATGCTATCTAAAAAGGGATCCATTAACTGATTACAGTTCCCTCCAAGTATAACATTATCATCTGAATATTTTAAAATCTTACCAGAAATATGTTTCTGCAGTTCTAGATCAGGATTATTCTGACCATATATATTCATAAACTAGAAAGTGATAGCTTGAACCTGAAGCTTAATAATAAACTATCTTTCTTCAGAATCATTTTCTTGAGATGTGAGAGTTGTATCTAAACACTTATTAAATAGGATAGCCATACCATTCTTATTATCAGTTGATGGCAAACAAAAATATCTCTAACCTATTTGTGACAAAGTGGGTATATCCTTGTCAGAGAGGTGTATTTCTTGTAATAGGATCAGTTTAAGTTTAGATAAATGGTGAAGTACTCCTTGCTGTTTAACAAGATTCTTCAATGCCCTAACATTCCATGTTATAATCCTAAAATTAATTAAATGCAAAATAAGCTAGAATAACAAACGTCTACAAAACAATTGAATAATAATATCTCTGAAAAATCAGAAAGAGAAATGGATTCAAAAAAGCAAAAGCATACAAAGAGAAACAACAGTAAAGGTGAATGCTTCCCTATACCTACTAAGACATAGAACATTTAGAATCAAGCCACAAAATGTACTTAGATATATAGGACAGACATCTAATAAGGTGTGGGGATGTCAGTTCACCTGTAGGAAGACAGGCACACCAGAACTATGAACACATATGTTACCAAGGTAATATTACATAATTGGTAGGCAAGTACGACAAGATCAAAAGACAACATAATATTGGATATGCAAATGCATAAACATAGGTAACCTACCAAAGAAAATAAAATGGAGACTCAGGAAAGTCTAAGGTACAACAATATATGAGAATCTGTGTAACAAGAAGACCTGACAACAGTTCTCAGAGATCAAGGAAGAATGTGACCAAAAATGAAAAAAGAAAAACAAGAGTACACCATCTTTCATCCACTCGCTATACAGTTGCACTGGTTTCTACTACAAAACTTTTTGAGGTCCATAATTCTTCCATCAGATCCTCCACGACAGCTGAGATGTATATTTAGAAGAAGAGTCAACATCTTTTTTGGCCCTCTTTACAGAACTTGAAGCTGTAACTTTCCTTGGAATTGTATATGATGGTTGTGTGAGCTAAGCAATCATGAGTTGATCTGTGACCACATATGGTATCATAATCTCCTGATTTATCCATGTCTAGTTGATGATGCCAAAGGGGTATTGATTGGGGAGTTTTAAAAGAGAAAGGCACAGATATTTTGCTGGTCATGTCCATCTTGGCTTTTCCAATTCAGATTAAAAAACAATCAGCAACAAATGATAAACCTATAGAAAATAGGCAATTCAGAGCCATGCAGACAAAATCAGACTGCTCTGAAACATATGTTTCACAGACCAGGAGAAAAAGAGATGGACTAAATGGACAGAGAATTCCAGTAGCACAAACTACCTCCCAAAAGAAGTGTTGCCTCTTAAAAATTAGTCATATAACAAAAAATAACATAAAAATTGCGGAGAAGTAGGCATATTCAGGACAGCAATATTCAAGTCAATGCATCCTCTCAGATCACCAAGGATGCAGTCTGTAGGAGGCTGGCCTGGCTTGTAGTGGGCACCAATGGTACTTACACATTATACCAGGTCCAGTTATCCCTTATTAGTAGAGTGTAGTAGTGTTCTAGCAGATTAGGCTGATAGAGGTAGCTATAGCAGAGCAACCAAGGCTGAACTAGGAGACGTGCAAAGCTCATGCAATACCACTTATATCATATAGGTACTATATCATAAGAAAGACAATACTCATAGTTACTAAAAATAAAGGTACTTTATTTTAGTGACAATTTGCCAAAAATATCTCAGTGGATATACTCCCTTAGGAGGTAAGTAACATACACAAAATATACACAAATAACCAAATCAGGTAAGTAAAACAGTCAGAAAGTAGTGCAAACACTCTGTTGCAGTTTTGTAGGCGTCCTGGAGCAGTCAGCGGTCGATCCTTGGCAGAAATTCCTGGTGGTTTCTTGCAAGTCGTAATCTGAAGAGAAGCCCACAGGAGAGACCCTAAATAGCCCTGAGAGGAGGATTGGCTACCTACCCAGGTATGCACCTATCAGGATGGGTCTCTGACGTCACTTGTTGGCACTGGCCACTCAGAGGCCTCCAGGGTACCCCCACACCTCTGAAAACAAGATGGCAAAGGTCAGAGACACACTGGAGGAGCAGTGGGCACCACCCCTGGGGTGGTGATGGATAGGGGAGTGGTCACTCCCCTTTCCTCTGTCCAGTTTCTCGCCAGAGCAGGGGCTGGGGTTCCCTAAACCGGTGTAGACTGGCTTATACAAGGAGGGCAACATATGTGCCCTTCAAAGCATTTCCAGAGGCTGGAGGAGGCTACCCCTCCCCAGCCTGAACACCTATTTCCAAAGGGAGAGGGTGTAACACCCTACTCTCACAGGAAATGCTTTGTTCTGCCTTCCTTGGACTGGGCTGCCCAGACCCCAGGAGGGCAGATCCCTGTCTGTGAGGTGGCAGCAGCTGTAGCTGCAGTGCAAGCCTCAGAGAGCTGGTTTGGCAGTACTGGGGGTCCATAGCGGAGCGCCCAGGATGCATGGAATTGACTCCCCAATACCAGATTTGGAATAGGGAGACAATTCCATGATCTTAGACATGTTACATGGCCATATTCAGAGATACCATTTTGAAGCTACATATAAGTATTGGCCTATATGTAGTGCATGTGTGTAATGGTGTCCCCGCACTCACAAAGTCCGGGGAAATGGCCCTGAACTATGTGGGGGCACCTTTGCTAGTGCAAGGGTACCCTCACACTTAGTAACTTTGCATCTAACCTTCAGCAAGTGAAGGTTAGACTTATAGGTGACTTATAAGTTACTTAAGTGCAGTGAAAATGGGTGTGAAATAACGTGTGCATTATTTCACGCAGGCTGCAATGGCAGTCATGTGTAAGGGTTTGTCTGAGCTCCCTATGGGTGGCAAAAGAAATGCTGCAGCCCATATGGATCTCCTGGAACCCCAATGCCCTGGGTACCTAGGTACCATATACTAAGGACTTATAAGGGGGGTCCAGTATGGCAATTAGAATTGGTAAATGTAGTCACTAGCCTATAGTGACAAATTTAAAGGCAGAGAGGGCATGAGCACTGAGGTTCTGATTAGCAGAGCCTCAGTGACACAGTTAGGCACTACACAGGCTTAAACAGTAGGCCACAAACTACGAGAACCGGAGTCCTGGCTAGCAGGATCCCAGTGAGACAGGCAAAAACATACTGACATACATGTAAAAATGGGGGTAACATACCAAGAAAGATGATACTTTCCTACACAGTCACACAGGACAAAATGACAGCCGGAATTGTCCTCGAATAAAGACAATATGCTCCCATACAAACTTATAGGAGAGAACAGACGTCTGTGGTAGCCACGCTAGTCATATTACATGCCGACTCCTATTATTTGAAGGCACTGATATTGTGAAAAAATACAAAATGACAGTCATGATGTACTATTTTGCATCAGAGGGGCTTTCCATAGGTCATATGTGGGCTTTGCCATGCAACCACGCATGTTTTTTTGACTCAAAGCCATATTTACTAAAAATAGGGCTTTGTGCTAAGTTGGCTTGAAAAGGAGAAATGTTTTTATTTTGTCTAATGTTTCCCACTTTGAATGTGTCCTGTGCGGTTCAGCACACATCCAAAGTAGGAAATGTTTCAAAGTTAATGTTAGCATGGTATTTAGTGCTTGAAAGGCCCTCTTTCAGTACAAAACCTATACTAGACATCACACACATATTGCTGCACTACGGTGCAAGGCCATCTAATTGTGTACCATCATTAGGAGGAGATCAGTAAAGTGCCATTTGTCTCCGTGTCATGCAATGCAGCACAGAAACTGTCTGCTCTGTATCATGGATACCAATAGTTAAGCCCAGGTTTATTTAATGAAGTTGTGTGCTGGAACTGACAAGATTTTGTACTTAATAATTGGGAAGGACACACATCTAATGACCCATTTTCTCACAGTACTAGACTAAGCATTGAGGCCAAGTCCCCTGAATCTGCAGCCATGCCTTTACAGATGGAGGATCCTGAATAGGCGCCTTCATTTTCAGAACTCTACGTTCCAAATGGGAAATCACTCTCATATCTGCCCTTAATTTGTTTTTTATAAAAACCCAATTCTTACATGATTATAACTGACGGGTATCAATACTTCCAGAAAGACTTCCTTCTCCTGAATTAATTGAGATGGGTGTAAGGATGACTTCTCCATTCATCCAGATATGGGCGAAGGAAAATATCCTTCTTGTCCTGTACTGCCACCAATGGAGACAATATTTTGTAAAGACCTTAATAGCTAACCTCAGTCCATATGGGAAAACCATGAACCTCAAATGTTGAACCATCAATACAAACCTCAAAAAATTGGCACATTGACATCAGCATCTTGAATACCCACTGTAAATAGAAACTCTCCCAAAGATACCATGAGAATCACTTTTTGTAAACAGTCCATTTCGAAATGAATGATATTGATCAAAGAGTTGACTGTCTTCCGATCGAACACTGGCCTGAAGACTCCTCATACTTTTTCCAATAGAAAAAGCATTGTGCAGAAAACGTGACCTTGCTCAAAACACAGAACTGCTTTTGTGGTTCATTTCTCTAACAAAGATGAAATTCCTTCCCTTAATTATTCTGCCAAAGGCAAATGTAAGATCCATATAGGCTTTATGTAGACTGCTCCGTTTAGCATGAATGTGTTTATTTGTGATTAGGTGTAGATTCAGGCATTGATTAAAGTTTTTCTGCCCAGGCCTGAAGCCACATTTGAGATCAGAAATGATCATGACTTCTGCCCATTCTGAGAGTCTAGTTAAGACCATCCGGACAAATATCTTAACTATTGAGTCTGTCCGCCAACTTGTGTTGATCTTGTTTCAGCAAATTAATATTCGTCGTAATGGTGCCAAGTCGTTGTTCCATGCTGACTCTGGAGTCACGGAGTTCCTGTAGGATGAGATCGAGTTTGTGCACTGGTGGCTCTGACCTCGTGGGGGGACACAGTCAGAAGGTGTGGAGGCAATCGAATCTTCTGAGGGTGCGGAGCGCGTCTGTGCATATTCTTCCAGTCTGGGAGGCTTGGTTTTGTTGCACCACATCTTGTCAATGAGGTGTCACTGTACCGTGGGGGGCCCCACCCGCCAAACCAGTTGTTCCCCCTGTATGAATTTGTGGGAGACTTATCGTCGCCGCCTAGGCCCTTAGTGTTGTGCGGCAACCACCCAGAACACCCCCGATCTCCCCAGGGTGTTTTCGGTCCAATCCGGCTACTATGTGGTTGAGTAAGGTCTCACTGGCATGGGCAGGCTCATGTGAGTGCCCAAATCTTGCATTCCAACTTCCCGCCCCGTCCCTGCGGCCGATTGTGAAGCAGTCTCCAAAACTGCCAGGCCTCACCAATTTTCTGATAAGGCCACTGGTCTCAGCCATCGGGCATCACTACAGGTTGCTTCCTCGTGGCTCCCCATAGGCCATCATACTGCGGAGCCCCTTGGTGTCTCCCACCAGGGTATCCTCCGCTTCCTTGCAGTTTTTCCTGGCGCTTGCCCAATCTGCTGCCCAGTCTACCTCCTTACCGCTGGTCACCATCTGGCCACCCATTGTGGTCCTGGTGGGCTGCGCTACACAAGGGGGAAGGGCAGAGTGCCAGGCGAAAGGCCCACCCGCAGGCAGCAGCCCCTCCAGTTCATGGCTACCCGGTTATCGGCACCAGTGCTTCACTCTAGGCCGCCTCCCCACTGCATTTAGTCAGTTCATCAGTGCAAAGCCCTCCGGCACGCCCACGCAGTGTGTTCGCTGCTTCTCAGTGTTTGTGGGGACCCACGCTTCCTAGCAGGTTCCCCACATGTCGGGGGGCTCGCCGCCTTGTGGTCTTCGAGGTTCGCGTCCACCGACTGCCTTGTTGCCACCCAACAGTGGCCACCAGCACCCAACTGGTCCACCGCTAGACTGGTTTCGGTGGGCTGCGCTATGCCAGGGGGAAGGGTGGAGTGCCAGGTGAAAGGTACCCCCGCAGACCACAACCCCTCACGTTCGTTGCCTCCCGGGTTCCCACTGTCAGTGTATCACACTAGGCTGCCTCCACCTGGTATTTAGCTGGATTCTTCCATGCAGTGCTGCCCAGTACCACAAGCAATGTGTCTGCGATGTCTCAGTGTTCATGGAGACCCGAGTGTTTGGGCCCAACGTCTCACAGCCTTTGAGGTGAGTGATCCCCAATCGCCTTGTCGCCACCCAGTAGAAGGCATCAGTCTCTGACATGTACGCCACGAGACATGCTTACTCACCACCGGGCTCCGTCTGGCCGCTTGTTGTAGTTTCGGTGGGCTGCACTATGCCTGGGGGAAGGGCGAATCATCAAGCAAAGGGGCCACCTGCAGCACACAGTTCTTCACTATTGTGGCTGCCTGGCTCTCGCCGTCATTGCATCTCTCTAGCCCATCTCCCAGTGGCATTGAGCCGGGTCCTTCTATACAGAGCCACCAGACACCCACAAGCAGTGTTTCTGTTGCTTCACAGCGTATGTAGACACCCTCGCTTCCCAGCGGGTCTCCCGCATATCGTAACCTGGTCCCTCACGGCCTCACATGCACCAAACGTTTTATTTCCACACAGCTGCAGCCACTGGAGTCCATGGGATGCCACAGTGGCAGGGGGAAGGGGCAAGCACCGGGCGGGAGGCCTAGCAATAGGCTGCTCACTGCTGCCATCTCTCAGACTCAACTGCACTGCATTCCTGGTGCCGCCCCAGCGCTCAACTATACATCGTCCGTCTCTCTACTGTGTGAGGCACCACCTCTCTTGCCGTTAAGGATGGATTTCTGGCAGATAATACTGGCCTGGGTCCAGAGTCATGGAGTTAAGCGCCCGCCATGTTGGATGCTTGGCCACCCCCCCTTTCTAAATGGATACTCTCTCACCTCTGTTTCACTTCTAGTAGTTTTGCCTTCTGGTCCCCCTGCATCCTCTTTCTTTTTCAGTTTAGTTGCCTCTCTGGACCATCGGCCCGTGTACTTTTGGGTGCCCCACCCCATTTTTGGATACACCCTACTAAATCACAGTCATGTAAATTCAAATCTTGTGTCCTCATACTCTTTAAAGTAACGTCATTCATGAACATTCTGAAATTCATCTTTAAAACCTGACTTTTATTCACCTCCAAATTCGGTAGCCATTTTTTCAAGCTTTCAGACACCTCACAAGCATACCTTGTAGTTTCTCTACTGAAGAACATAAGCTCTCCATTAGACCAATCTATGAAACCAAAGTCAAGATTCCCCTTTAAAAGTTCCAAAAATGCTGCCTTAAAAATGAAAACATCCAATTCTCTTAGGAGATGTCTTCTGTTCATGGGTTTATGACTCTGAATCTACCTTGGGAACCACAATGGGTACCTTTATAGGGATATTACTCCTGAATGTGGTCGAGCTCTCAAATTTTGTAAAGCACCAATATCTGATGTACTAGGAGTTGTGGTGCCAAAAGATGCACTACACGTGGTAATAATAACAGTGTTACTAATGGTTCTTAATAATGGATCTAGAATAACGAGGGGTAATCTGATCACCAGGCACGCTCACACTTATGACAGTGGTTTGGCACGGAAATTAGCAAATCATTCAGAAATTTATCACCTGTGTCACTGTCACTCTCATCCTCTCTACTTTAAGTCCACATTTCTCTCATGTTTCTTTCTTTCTATCCTTCCGTTTACTACCATAAGATACATGCCCTAAATAGCATACTCCCTCCACCATTACTGCTATGTATTCCACCTTACCACCATCTGACTGTGGACCTTATCTCTTGCTTAGATCTTGCATTTCTCCTCTTTAGCATGTGCTATCATTCCCATGCATTCAAAGCCTCATATTTTGCCGATCTTGGCAGGGGCTTCCTTTCATACAAGACTCACCTAAAGTTCTCAAGTATTCTCAATTCAAACGTGCCGTGTGGGGGAAATTGCAAGCAGTCATCATTTGATATGATCCTATTTCACTGTTTGATCCAAATACTAGTGTGTAACCTGACTTTGGAAGTTATGTAATGTTTGTGTGTTCCCGCTGGAGGGGCCTCTTCACCTTCACAAACAGATATTCTCACATCATTTCATAACATAGCTCTTATTTTCGTAAGGAACTACGGGCCATATGTCCAAAAGCTTTTTTCCCAAAGGCACAGAATGGGTAAAATCCTTTGATACATCTGGACCTTCATCTTTGCTCCTTACACAATGCAACACAGAATTTGCAAACTCCAAACTGAAATAACTGTTAGAGCCCAACTAATCACAATGCAACACCCAGTCTTCAAATCAATATCTTTACATTTATATTTATTTATGTGAAGCACATTGGGCTCCACAAGGATGACAACGTTTTCAAACTATAACAGTGTATTAAAGGTTAAAAGGTTTACAAACCCCAAATCACCGAATTAGTATCAATCAGTAATCAATAAATGAATGCATAAATTGATGAATTTCTACTCAATTAGTCATATATACAAGAGAACAAAATTAATATAAAGTTATCTCAAAAGGAATACTTTCGAAAATCGGTTCTCCTTTAAAGACAGCACCCTACTCAGCTTTAAATTGTCAAAATATACACAAAAGCGTGTATGTGATATGTCTGGGGAAAGGGCTGAAAGGTTCTAAAAGTTCTGAATTCACATCTACATTGCCCTGCCTTAAATCACACATTTCTAACAACTGTTACACCTACATATGATTCCCATAATACTCCAATCGGTCAATCCAAACTAAGCTCATTATGTTATCAGAACCATTCACCATGAGGCTTCCCTAACGTCTTTCCAGCTTAATCTGCAACGTAACAATATTCATTGGACAGCCTGTTCACTGCAGGTGCACAACAAGAGGACGTTATCACATTCTACAATTATCATGTATAAGGAAATGATTTCACATGCGAAACTAAACAAGGACACATGCAAATTGTAAATGTGAAGTAAACCTTTCCTAAAAATATAGAAATGCTTGTGTTATGAAATTGGGCTCCACCCACACTTCAGCCATTTCAAGCACAGTCCTACATTATTATGGCATGCTTAAACATGAATAATACATTTGCATGTACACATACTAATGTTGATATAATGCAAAACATTTAATACAAAAATAGCTTCATCAGAACTGAAGCATAAAATGTGGGTAGGCCAGCCAAAGATCAGTGAGTCACATTGCAATGGTAGGTAAGTTAAACTTTGTTATTTATCAAATTCTTGGTGTACCGCCCATGGTAAGGGCATGTTACTTTACTCTGAAGCTGGCGTGCAATATCCCAAATAATTGCTAAGACTGAAAGAATACTCAAGTTTTGATTTTATGATGGTTGGATGTATCTAATCATCTCTACACTGTCTAAGGCTGACTTTGTGTGGGGTGAGGGACCCATTTCATCAATTTTGTGAATTTTGGTGAATGTACTTGTGCTTTATAATTTCGTCGTTGCATTTGATGACAATAATTCCGTTTGTTAAATCTGATGGAGTGCTTTCTTTGAAAACGATTCAAAATAAACCCAAGATATGCCTTAGTAAATTATAATTTCAAGATGAGAATACAGTCACAAAAACGAGAGATGTTGTAGAAGGGTCGACTCAGCACAAGAACAAAAAAGGATGGCTTTGGTGTGACTCCTGCTTCCTGATCCTGTTAGGCCAGGTCCTCAATATTCTTTACATATCCGCAAGATTGGAATTTAATTCACTAAACACACCATCTGCTGTTTCAACCGTATGAATGGTTTCTCATTACATAGCTTCGACCTTACAGGAGTTCCTTAGAGTGAGTAAGTGATTTCAGATTCCAGCACTGCCCTCAATTAACCCTCTTGTATATGTAGTATACAATACAATAACAATATATTTTAAATTGTAGCACAAGATAATTCCAAACATGGTAACTAGAAATTTATTTTATTGTTAGTTTCTGCAGCTTTCCTCATGGTGCCTTGTAAAGCAGTGAAATAGTGAATGATCACATAAAGCTGAGCAAAGCAAACAGTGTTTGCTTTTTGCATTATGTGCTCAGTTACCACACCCAAGACTTGTATTGGAAACATAGGCTCATATTTAAGAAAAGTTAACGCCGCCTTTGTGGATTTTTTTACGCAAAAGTGGCGATAACCTAGCGCCATATTCATATTTTGTCGCTAGACCCATCAAGACACAAAATTTCTGAGTTAGCATTACTCACCTTGCAGAGTTTAGCGACAATGAGATACAAGGTAGGCGTTCCCTCCCAAAAAATGACACTAGCCGTCCAGTGCCATATTTACTACCTGACGCAAAAACTAGGCACATTAGGGAACCGGTCAAAAAAAATGACGCAAAGTCCAATTAGCCTCAAATTTTAAAACCTGGTTAAACCAGGCGTTAAAATGAGGCCCACACACTACTACTTCAGGAAAAGAGGACGAACAATACATACACAACACTAAATGCTCATGGTCGGGGGAACACAGATGTACAGATAACACATATGCCGCACTACACCGCATTCATTGTGCATCACACTCACATACACCAATATGTATATACTGTAGTACAGCCAAAACCTGACTGGCACACCATATGAAGGGCAGGTGGAGCTATGTCCCCTTTGCATAGATAAGCTGGGCCCAAACCACCACAGGTGTCCTCTGGCTGACAACTAAATACAGATTCCACACACATAACACCTAGCAATGAATAGCTCAGCTATGTGAATGGCATTGGCTATGTCAATTGAAAGGAAGTCACATATAGGCACAGCCCCACATTTGTCATGGTGTTGATGCTTCTGGCGGCACCAATATCAAATGCCATCCAAATGTTCGTCACATCACAAACTACAAATCACCTAAACATACCAGGCGTACCCATTGTGTACACCTTCACCGGTCTGATGCATTGTGCCCCACACAAACTAATGCAACATCACCAGCCATGAAAGATCATGGGGCAAATGTATGAAAGGTTGCGCTGCACCTAGTCCAGCGCCACTTTTCTTGCAGCCACTTAGCAGCCCACTTATGCCACCATGTGTGTGCCGTGCACAATAAGCGACGCACCATGGTGCAGAGTAGGTGTAATAGTCTCAACATAATGAATGCCATAGTACAACTCTGTAGGAGAACACACATGACCATTTCATGCACAGTACATTGGGGACCCATTCACAACTACTTTGTGCCTCCATCTAACTCCTGCTATGTACATGTGTTGAAAGTGTCTGATAAATCATGTCTAGGAACCTTGGAGATTCCTCTGCACCAATTTTACTACTCCTTCTATTGTGTGACTCTTACCCTTGTGCACATGATGGCTGGCACAGGCATAATCTGCCACAAAGGGTCCCTAAGTGTTGCTCTACATGCGTAGTGCCACATGGTAACATAGAGGCCGGAGTTTGGCCTTGTAGGGCTACAATAGTGTCAATACAAATGACACTGTTGTGGTGCAAGGAGGTGGTAGGTTCCACTAACAATAGGACACAATTAAAAAAAATATGGACAACACAAGACACATTTTGCATGGTCGAACTGTCAGTCAAGATTTAAATTGACAATCACCAGGTCCCTGAGGCACAACTAATGATAGTATTGTCCACCACCACACATCAATGCAAACATTCAACAAAACAGGAACACACACAATACCAGAAGCACATCTGAATCACCACTCCACCTAAAAATAACATCTGCCATGGCACATATGAAAACACTAATATGCATGACTGACACATGTTCTCTCATTCCTTTGCATCTGACCAAGGTTATGGCATCCTGCCATTGATGATGTCTCCTTTTGGCACCCGGACAAGGGTAGAAGAGCAGACATAAAATGAAGGGCACAAAAGGACACAAAATGTGGTAGAGAGGACATTTGGGCTCCTGAAGTCAAGGTTCCAGTGCCAGGCCCTGACAGGAGAAAGCCTGTTGTATTCACCACCCCTGGTATGCAAGAAGATCCTTGTATGTGCACTCTTGCTCAACATAAGTATTTGGGCTAATGTCCGTTGGGATGAACTGTTAGATGTCCTCACTGAGGAGGAGGATGACAGTGGTGCAGCACAGGTGGATGGGGAACAACAGAATACTATTGCTGGAGTTCGCAGAGACAACAGATTGCACAGTACTTCTACACCTAAACACTATACAACTAACATCACCTTGTACATATCACGATTAAATCACTTTGCACCAGATTGTCCATGGTGTACTCATTCTCTACTGCATATTTCATTGGAATCTGGCTCATACCTCAGAAAGCAGGGAAAAACATAACACTTACAAAGGTTGTTGGAACGTAGGTTGTGATGTAAGAGGGTCTAGCACCTCCATGCCACACATCAGCATCACTTAACTGACGCTCATGTGGCTCTCAAAGGCCTAAATACATGCACCAGAAATATTAAGTGCCATTAAGTAGGCATCATTCAAAATCCTTCCCCTTTTACCACATCATGGCTACACCAGGCAAGATGCATGCAAGGGGGGGGAGCGTACATATGGTAGGGGCTGTTCCCAAATGGTGTATTTGAAAATAAGGAAATAAACAGTGTCATATCGAAGACAGATGGCTGTGACAAGGGGGAACACTATATATATCAATGGACCTTCATGGAGTGTTCAGGGTAAGGGATAAAGGTTTGAGTCTAACCCTGCAGCATATATCAATGGCATTACGTACTGTGAGTGCAATTAGCCCCAACCCTGCCACATGGTGTGCTGTACCTCAAATATAGCAAAAACATGTAGGCTGTGGCGTGCGCTAAGGGTCACTAGACAAGTAAAGCAACAATGGGTGCTGATCCACTCTCCACACATATGCCCCATAGCCAGGAATGATCAATAAAATGGGAGAATGCACCACCACATGAATGTGTGGGTGGAATGTAGGAGGAGTATGTAGCACTTCCTATGTACATTCTAACACACATGTCATACAGTTTTGCTGTCTTGACATATGCCTGCATCTAATCCAGAAATACATGTGATGACTGATGGACCGCTGTATGGCCTAGGTAGGAAAGGGTTTGCAATTACCTACAGTGGTTGATGTGTATCAGCAAGGTAACCCAGTATAGTCTAACATTTATTAGTATTTAGTATAACATTTATAAATGTTAATGATTTGATTTGATTTGATTTGATCTGTATGATACCATCATGCACCACATATGAAAACACACCTCTCTTTGACACTCAAATGCCTCACCAAGAGAAAATGACGTACTGGGACCGATACCCTAAAATGTCTAGGTCTCCCACATGCCACTCTGGTTTGGGGTGTGCATGTAAGTCTAGCAATGTCCAAACATGTTAAAGACCCACCCTAAATTGTATGGGTGAAGGAGACAGATATATTGCATGTGGCAAATCAAAAATTCATAGTGTCACACACTAACAAGATACACTCATTGTGACAGTGACATAGATAGTGGAATACAGATGTGAGTGCATGCTCATGTACATTAAAGAATGTGGAAGAACAATTGAGAGACCCCCTCAAGCCCTAGGAGACACAACATGGGCAGGTCACTTGGACACTACACAAGTGCTGTGGCTGGTATTCTGTTATATGTGTGTGGAAGCCATGTAACCACGTAAAGCCTGGGAATGGGAGGGAAACTAACACATAGCCAGTAGTAGATGTGTACATCTTCAAATTACACAAGTCACACGTAACATCCTGTCCATGTATGACCAGACAATGTTGCAATAGAAGATCTGTGCAAAGTGTGAGCAGCCTAAGGAATTCCAGTAATGTATGACCAAGTCAATTCCAAACAAGATATATTGGAGAAGGTACACACATAGACCAATACTGACTGTGCAACAGAACAATGTTACCAGGTGATCACCTGACATATGTTCACAGAGGATGTCTAGGTCAGTACATAACCGATCCATGTTTGCAACAACAAAAATGATGCAGTTGCCCGTTGCATACTATTTTGACAGAAGGCAGTGACAGATGACATAATCTGTCCCCGGGTCGGAAAACATAAAGAAGTTTAGCCCAGACCAAGCTGCATATGGAAAATACGAACAATGTATAACCATTTCTGTCAGACCATGCCAAATGATGAGACATGTGCTACACATACAAGCAGACAGTCCCCTGTATATGATAGGGCAAGCCTGTCATCAAGTACCCAAAAGGAGATTGAAAATCCCAGACCATGGGATCATATTTGTGCAGGTGTCTGTCTGCAGGGGACTGTGCATTGCACTGCTGAAGAGTTATCATGATGAGGGTAGATCCCCGCCCAACACCCGCTAACTCCCATGCTGAGGCTACATTGACTCTTGACAAAGTCAGGGGCCTGATGCATGTGCACAGTGGACTGAGCTGAGTGGAGCACTGTCAGCCTGTGTCAAAAGGCAACCATAGGTCTGTGTGAGCACACAAAGTCCCACAGGAGCAATGATGACTATGGTGCCATCACTGCCTGACTGCAACCCTGCTACACAGGTGTATGCCATTGCATGTAACTGTCATATGAAACATATTGTGGTCGATTGCGTGTACCTAGTTTGTGCCTTACCGACATATGTCTGTTTTCTCTGTACACATGTACCATTTCAATGGTACAGGCCTGGTTCTGAGTATTAGAGTATGCACAAAAGTCGACTTCACACTCATGAAAATGTATTTGTATCTCATGATCATACAGACTTAAATGAACTTCAGATGTGTTCCCACATGTGGAAACATAGGTGGCACTGATATTACTACACAGCCATCATTCAATGTCCAACATATGTCGATGCAGGAGGATAGATTTGTGAGGTTTTATATCCCATTAACACACCGCTTTGGCATTCTTTACACATTTTACACTCCACATGTCTTTCCATACACATGTCACATTCCAACCTTCATTGACACATGTGACTACACCATCTCCTGCATCATAGATGCAGGGGGAACCATATGTTACACGTATAGCATAGGATCATGAACCCTGAACCATACAACACACCATAGTGGACACACATCCACTCACATAGCCATGGGTTACATGAAATCGACCCAGCCATACTCCACAGCATCCTCCAAGTATGATTTGTCAAGGGTATAACATGCATGAACATGTATGACATAGCCCATCATATTTAATGTAAGTTTGAAAATCAGAAATGACAATATGGTAGACTCACAAATATGGTTGCATCACATATGTACATTCCCAGTACACATGTGGTAACATGTATGTGGAAAAAGTCTATCAACAAATGCACATATGCAAACGGTATCAGTCATTGCATGTATCACACACACATACAAACATGGTAACATATTACAATGTTACTTTTACAATAGGAATGCATGTGCACACACACGTAGCCATACCATACTTACTACATACATGCCTAGCCCCTGTAACATGGTATGTGAATCTTGGTGCACTGTCAGCCTTTCCAACAAAATCTATGCATTCCTGTGATGCACTAAAAAAATTCACGCAAACGGCAATACTACATTCTACGCTATTCCTAAGAATGGTGCCTGGCCCCTGCGGATCAATTGCCAGTCGACAGGCCTTGTCAGCCTTCATGGGAAGGAATACCACACATTCCCATTATGCATTATGAGTCAAAGTTTTTGACGCAAACAGCAGTACTCCATACTTCGCTGTTCCAAAAAATTACACCTGGCCCCTGCACATAAGTCCCAAGTAGACAGGCCTTGTCAGCCTTAATGGGAAAAAAACACACATGACCCCAAAAAGAGATGCATATCAGAAAACTTGATTCACATGCCCTGGAACTGATAAAACAGGACTTCCTTGCTGCATACATGGTGAATACATGGTACAGTGATTTCACTTTCACTTTTACTTAAGTCTTTTTGCCTGTGATTGTGAAAGGGTGTGTGGAGCTGGTGCTGGTCGTGGAGTGGTGGTTATTGAGAGTTTTGTGCAGTGTCCTGCTGCTGTCCTGTGCATTTTGTCATTTTCCTAAGTCTTGTGTAGTATTTTTGTCCTCTTATTATATTGTGCGGTGTTTGTCTTGGGGTAGCGTAGTCTGTTGGGGTATATGGGGTTAGGTGGGGCAGTTTATTCTTTTACTTGGGGGGTATTTGATTTGCAATGAGAGGAAACAGCAAAATGTCTGGAAAAGGGAGAGGACAAAAGATGAGCACTGATGAACTGGGAGGGTTCATCTGGCTGGGGAAACATTACCTCCCCATGATGTTTGTTAGAAATTAGGTCTCTGGTTGGCAGTCAGTTTGCACTCTGTCCAAGCAGGGAACTTCACTCCAGTCAGGTCAAGGGAGATACTCACTTAAGATAACCCCTGTTCACCCCATTGGCAGCTAGGCGCAAGAAGTCAGGCTTATATCAAAGGCAATGTCTAAAGTATTTGTACCAACACACTCAGTAAAATACTACAAAATGGACACTACACCAGTTCAGAAAAATAGCCAATGTTTATCTAAATCAAACAATACCAAAATGTCAAAAAAACAAAAATACACAAGTCAAGGTATGAATTTTTAAAATAAAGAGAAAACAATGGATGTATTGATGTTCTACAAAGTACCTGGTGTGCATCAAAAATAAAGCCGCCATGGGCATGCATGCATCAGACAAGTTAGTGATGCAGAGATTCCTTACTTGCAAGTCAGGGCATGCATCATTTCTTCTCTGGTTGGGTAGGCAATGCATTGTTTTTCTCTCCCGCAGGATAGAGATGCGTCGATTTCTGGACAGGCACCTCAGATCTGGGCAGGTTCTTGTCGATTTTGATGCCCACAACAATGCGTGTGAAATCCGGCCGCACGAGGACAAGAATCTGCACTGTGTGGGACTTGAGTCGATTTCATTAACCACAAGCGGGTGTTGCGTTGTTTTTCCAGCCGCTATGCAGGTGATGTGTCGGTTTTCTAGCCGGGAGGCAGGTGGTGTGTTGATTTTAGCCACAATGCAGGTGGCACAGTGTATTTACAGCCGCGTTGCAGGTGGTCCATCGAAATTTTGTCCGCATGGCTCCTGTGCGTGGATTTCCACCTTGGTTCTACCAGCTTCACGTTTCAAGGTCCCAGGGACTGGATAGGGCACCACCTGGCAGGGTAGGAGTCTCAGCAGAGAGTCCAGGGGCTGGCAGAGGAAGTCTTTGAATATCCTGAGACTTCAAAACAGGAGGCATGATCAGTCCAAGCTATTGGAGACACTTCACAAGCAGGAATATACCAAAAAGTCCAGTCTTTGTCCTCTCAAATGTAGAGCAACTGCAAGCCAACCCAGCAAAGCACAGTCACGGCAAAGGGGCAGTACTCCTCCTCCAGCTCTTCAGTTTATCTCCTTGGCAGAGGTTCCTCTTAGTTTCAGAAGTAATCTGAAAATCTGGAATTTTGGGTCCACTACTACTATACTACTTATACCCCTGTCTGACTTTGAAGTAGGCAAACTTCAAGGGAAAGTCTCTGTTGTTCACAAGATCCTGCCTTGCCCAGCCCTGGCTCCATACTCACACCAGGGGGTTGGAGACTGCATTGTGTGAGAGCAGGCACAGACCATTCAGTTGTAAGTGTCAGCTCCTCCCTCCACTCTAGCCCAGATGACCCATCAGAATATGCAGCCTACACTGTGTCAAGGTCTAGTAGAGATTCAAAACCGCCCAACTGTCAGTCTAACCAAGGCAGGGAATACACAAGCAGGCAAAATCACAGAATGGTCTAAACAAAAAAATGACCACTTTCTCAAAGTGGAATTTTGAAACTCACAATCTAAAAAACAACTTTATCAAAAGATGTATTTTAAAATTGTGAGTTCAGAGACCCCCAAACTCCAAATCTCCATCTGCTCCTAAAGGGAAACTGCACTTAAAAGATATTTAAAGGCAGCCATCATGTTAACCTATGAGAGAGATAGACCTTGCAACAGTGAAACATGCATTTGGCAGTATTTTACTGTCAGGACATGTAAAGCACATCTGTCCATATTATATCTTTATCATACACTGCACCCTGCCCATGGAGCTTCCTAGGGCCTGCCTTAGGTGCGCCTTACATGTAGAAAAAGCAAAGGTTTGGGCCTGGCAGGTGGGTACACTTGCCAGGTCGAATTGCCAGTTTATAACTGCACACACAGACACTATAGTGGTGGTCTGAGCCATGTTTACAGGGCTTCTCATGTGGGTGGCACAATCAGTGCTGCAGGCACACTATTAGCATTTGACTTCCTAGGTGCAGCGCCACTTTTCTTAAATCTGCCTTTTTGTGTTTTAAGCAAACAGTATTTAAGTAAGCTTAGCTATGCACCAGGTGCAGATTACGTGACATTCCTCTTCGTGTACATTGTGTATCATATACACTCCATAAAGTGTCAAATATCAGATACACACATGCTAAATTTGTAACACAGGCCTATCCCGTGTCACAAAGAGTACGGGGCAGGCCTGCGTGTGTGCCTGCACTGGCCAATAACTCAGCAGCCTATGACAATGCAGGCTTACTTGGACCATAGTGCAAGTGTGTCTTTTTTGATTGGAGTGTGTATGTGCAGGTTGGTATCCCTTCAAGGACAGAAACATTCTACAATGGCGACAATGACTACCCACATAATAGTGGCAAAACATCTGTTATGTTATTTTGTTAATGTGCAGGAAGGGACACCTACGTGCACATAATCAAACATCCATGACATTTTAGCTCTAGTATGTGTGCTTTCAAATGGCACACACATAAGAAACAAGAACTTATCAATGTATTACTCAACACTTTGCTATGCTTACACCACCCCTGGGCAGTTGCTTGTCTTTTGCCACTGGCACTAATTAAGATGTCTTCAACATCAGAGGCAGCATCAAAACCAATGGATGTTACAATGGGACAGCCACTGCAACAATCATTGCATGCCCCTGTGATGCAGAATACTGTGTCATGCTGACCCATATGCACATGGAGGTGTAATGCTACAAAAAGCTGCATAACAAATCCTTGTACATATGGTGCAGTGAAATGCACCACTGGTTCATCAGGGAAAGTGTCTCTTTGGTGGTGCCAGGGCCTCTATTATTTGGCCTTTTGTCTTACTGACAGAATTGTAATGTTTGGCAGTTGTTCAGTCCTACCGCAAAGTTGACTTGCTTACTCAGCTTAACAAGTTGAATGTGTAACAGTTGTCCATGCACATACATGTTCCAAAATCACTAAGCTAAGTGTTCCTATCATGACTTGCAGGTGGTCCTCCACCCTACACTGTTGGAGAAGTGTCCCAATTTGAACACCCAGATGCAGCCATTAATTGTCACCTTGTGAATCACATGTGTCATTCTAAGGATTTGTGTGTCAGGGTGATGTGTGCAATGCAATGTTGAAATGCAATATGTGACCAATGAGATGACATTATCTGAGTTAGGATGTGGACTTCATGTCTGAAGTAATGACGAGGATGGAGAATAAGTTGATTGTTTCACAAGTGCCAATGTGTGCTGCTATGGAATTGTAGGTGTTAAATGGGAAGCATGCCCCCATACACAGGGATGTCAGAAAAGAAATGCCAGAGGTGCTGTTTATCTGGCCTGTTGCCAACATATTTGTCACAACACTTTTTACAACACTGTGTGCCACACATTGCTTTCAGTTACTTAGGTAATGGTACAGATGATGTACATGTGTTGAGGTCTCTAGGGGGCTTATGTAGGAGAGACCTGCACCACCGGTGCCTCACTACTTCTCAGAATTTAAGTGAGGCAGCAGCCGTGCAAGGAGCCTTATTGTGCTGGGCAACAGTCATTTAAGTACACTATGGGAATACAATTCTGCTCCAGATGGATGTGGGACATGTCTACTGATTGTAGCAAACTAGATGTGTGCATACCAACATGACCTACCTATCACGATAATTGTGAGGGAGCTTGGTTACAACACATGTGAATAGAATATGAATGCTGAGTGTATTCCTGGTACTTAGGAGATGTTAGACATGCATGTGCACAGGTAGTTCACGAAGAAGGAATATTGTAGCTGCACCCACTGCATTAGACATTTTGCACACCATACCACAGGATAGAGGGCAATAGGTACAAAATCTGCAGACAGTATAGATGTGCTGTTCAGGCTTAGGGCAAATTATATGGGCTCTAACCCTGAACTGTATATAGGGGCCCATTGTTAGCAATGGGGTGCCCCATTATAATGCATGCTCTGAGCAGGTGTTAACCCAAGGACACATGAATGATGCATTGACATCCCTTAGAATTCCCAGTGCCAATTTTCATGGATGAACCCCACCTTGCATCCATGATGTCTGACCAAGGATTGATGTGACCTAGAGGTGTCAAAGTTTTCGCTTGCATACATTGTGCAACTTTTTGTCTATGGTACAGGGATTTGGGACTTGTTGGGCCACTTGATCCTCATGAGTATGATGACACACGTGTTGCGCAGGGACTCAATAGTCCACTTACCTCTGGGTCCTAATGGTAAAAAAATTAATAGCCATTGACCCAGTGCCATGTACGTTACTGTAGATGGCTGGTAGGAAGATTTAGAGATTGCCATTGTTGTGGAATGTCTAGTGGACAGCATGTGTTTTGAGGATGCTATGTACATTGCATGTTTGTTAAACCTCTGCCCATTGATGTATTTAATGCCATGTTCTCCTCATGTTTTAGCTACTACTATGGCCACAGCACAGAAACGTGCTTTTGAAAAAAGGGCAGTACGTTTCTGCCACATAATGGAGGTACATGCTGGGTTTCATAAGATGGGCAGGAAGTATCACTGTGAGAAATCTTCATGGGTATGGCTTGCCTTCCAACATGGTGGGCCTCAGCTACAGGCTGCCACTGTGCAGGCCACATCAGGCACAACATCTGGGCTCAGAGGGTCCTCTGCTGGTCCAACCCCCTCCACTTCATCAGCACCTATCAGTACTCAGGCATCGCAAAGGCCACTTGCAGCAGCCACATAACCAACCTTTGGGACAGACATGAAGAGGGACATGGCAGCCATAATGTCAAGGGTGGACCGACTTGAGAAGGACAATGCCAGAAACTATAAGTTGTTGAAGTTTTGCAAGAAAAAGCTAAAGAAAATTTTAACATATTGTTCCACAGCCTCCCAGTTCCTTCCCTTCTCCCAATTCATATTTTTTTGTGGGTTTCAGGTGCGTAGTCATAGGTTAGTTAGAGAGTAAGTATAGCTGACAAGCGTGCTTTTTAAAAAGAATTTTGGGGTGAGGTTGGGTGGGGGATTATGTATGGGTTTCTATGTCTATTAAAAAATATATATTTATTATATGTATATATATATATATATATATATATATAAATATATATATATATATATTGTTTAGGATATAGATTAAGTTACTACATGTGTAGCCTTACTTTATTACTTTATTATATTGTCCTACTCGTATCTTGTCTCTTAAGAGGGGTGGGGGGGCAACGTTCAGTGTGTTGCATTGAATGTTTAAGATAAGTATAGATTAAGATAGATAGCTTAGGGGTAAATTAAGATAAATTAGGATAGTTTAGTTTAGTGTAGGGTAGTGTCTTGGTTAGGTTTTATTAAGGTGATCTTTTAATGTTTAAATAAATCCAGTTAGTCTTAGACAATTATGTCTCCATGTTGATTGAATGTCTGGGTGTTTTTGTGTGTGCACTGGCCAAGTTAGAGAAATGCCTTCGGGTATGCTTTTTGTATTGATTTACATATATCACAATGTGTATCCCCTATGACCAAGGAGCTGTCAGATGGCACCAATATGACATCAGCTAGTTGAAATATTTGTCATCCCCAGTTCCAGACATTCATATTGTGTATATACGGAATCTTTGACAGGTAAGTATGGAACATTCACTGTCATCACTGAGGTCTGTCAGAAATAAAGTTGGAAAGTGTGGCACATGTTACATTAAATAATTTAGGGTATGTATCCTGGCACACTGACAGCCGCCCGTTACTGATGAAATGTACCTCTTCTGTTCCACACATCTGGGAGAATTCCAGACACTTGGTCCTTACCCATTCATGATATGTGTCAGCTTGCACGGATGTCTGTTCA
Organism: Pleurodeles waltl; assembly: GCF_031143425.1. Classification (NCBI taxonomy): domain Eukaryota; kingdom Metazoa; phylum Chordata; class Amphibia; order Caudata; family Salamandridae; genus Pleurodeles; species Pleurodeles waltl. The sequence continues at coordinate 1,386,309,399 of NC_090444.1, forward strand.
ATACATGTTTTTAAGGCTCTTTTAGTTGGTTGTAGCCCACAACACCATCAGTGACCTTTTTCATGTTACAGTCCTAGTGTGTGGCTTTGTGTCTGACAGTAAGCCACACATGTAATTAGGTACTGGTCTCATTGACATAGCTTCTCACAATGCATACATTTAAAAGAGTTGATGAATCAAGGTAAATGTTAATATGATACATGTGAAAGTGGGGATTTATTTACATATGCAAGTGTATTTTCCAATGCAATACAATGTCCAGTTCATAGACCCCATGAGAGATCCTGAGCCATTTGATGTACATTCAGAGCCCTATGGGTGAGGGACGTCGTGAGACATGGGTATGAGAAGTGTGCATTAGTAAGGAGGTGGCCAATTGACAATAGGTAGGAATTGCGATAATGAGTCTATAGCAGTTACGTCAACAGTAGATGAGTGAAAAGGACACATAGCCAGCTGTCACAACACTGGCATGATGTTAATCCCAGAACTAAGGAGAGATATTGTCCATGTGGCACAGACTGGTGCTACCGGGTGGTTTTCCATGTGTATGTTCTTATTTCTACATCTTCATACTCTGATGTGTGTGATGCTTCCTGTGTCATGGGTGGTGGTGTTGTTGAAGTTGAGGGGCCACACACACATTACGGATTACAGATGTGGAGTCAAAAGTCCTGGCAGCTGCCATTTGTGGAAGCACATAAGGCATAACTGCAGCAAGGAGGAACTGCTGATTGCTCAACACCGCAGCATCATCATGGTTTTAGGAAGCCATATTTTCCCTGAGGGAAGACACGTCCTGCTTTGGGAGGGCAATTATTGAAGCCTCTGCCTCATGACAGCAGCTATGTCATCACATAGCTGGGAGTGGGTGCCTCTGACGCCAGCTGAGTTGTCCCTGTTTGGACTGAGGCACCTCTGCACTCCCTCTAGGGTACCTGCCATGGACCCCATCCCCACCCACACCTGCTTGGCCAGCTCCCACTGGACTCCTACGACTGTCCTCTGAAAGTTGATGCCTGGGTCCTCAGAGTCCAGGGCTGTGGCAGGACTGGTTGGTGCTCTGCGTTGGTAGCTGAGTGGTTAATGTGGAGACCCTGCAATGCTGTGTGTCCTCCCTGCGACTGGAGGTGGTGTCGGAGGGAACCTAGGACATCCTGGAGAGTCTCTTCATTGATGGTCGGCAGCTGCTCATCCATGTAATCTGTAAAATCCAGGATAGGCAGGTCGACAGGAGGTAAGGCATAAGCATTTGTAATGAGATAGTGAAATGTCAACCTTTGACTGTGGCGACTGTTGACATGGCTTATCATTTACTTGCTACTGGAGGCTCAGTGACATGTTACAGACCCCAGGTTGTAGTTGTAAGTTATGTGTTCCATTGTGCATCACACATAGGGAAACCTTTCAAGGTATTTTGTGCATAGATCCCGCACCACCATCTTCCTTGCAGACCCCTTGCTCCTGCCACTGACACTATGGTAGCACACCATTTATCTTCCTATTTATCATGGTGGACATTCCCACAATAGTGTAATGTATGCTGTCTCTATTTTGGTGCTTTACTGCATTGGCACCACGAATGATGGCACTAGTGCAGCAAAGCACAGATAGATCAATTGGTTATAATGCTTGTGTTACTTTGTCATCTGCCTTTAGCAGGCCCCACACACGTGCTAATTAGATGGGACAGTACACCCATTATGGATTGTCTGTCCCATTAGTGCCTCCCTACCTACATTTGGGACATTTCCTTGTATACTGCATATCTGCCACAGGCATTTGTTGATGTAAGGATGTAGAATGTGTATCAGTGCATGCATTTCGAGACGTTGTTGATGTGGCACAAGGGGAATGGGCAGCTGGAATCCACATGGGCAACTATTTGTATGATTGTATATTTGCATTATGGGCTAGTGACATTGTGCACGTAGTGCAACATTGATGCCACTTGTGCCAGTTCTTATGCATGTAGATGTCCCTTTATGCAAATCACCAACCATTCACACAACACAGACAACCTTGTTACATGGTGACATTGAAGCTACACGTACAGCAGCACAAATGATGGTCATAGACATGCCCCTTGTGTTGTATAAGTTCACTTTTGTGCCCACACCCAACTGGCGCATAGGGGTGTGCAAGCGTTGTTGTTGTGCCACCCTGTGCGGGTTGTGTTTCACAGGTTGCACACTTAGGCCCTGATTTTTTTTATCAAGTGCCATAGCTCAGTGCAGAGGTAATATTAGTTGCACGGGGCAGTGCCACTCTTGAAAAGCAGGGATCTGACATGCTTACTGGAATACGGCACCCCCCTGTGTTTTCCCCAGCACCTGCGCAAATTTGCTTTCCCTGCACCAATGCAGGCATCCTTGCATCTTAGTGAAGGGGTGCCTGCATTGAGTAGATAGATCATTTATATGCAGGAAGCTGTCTATTCCTGCACATAAACAATCTATTATGGCAAGGTGGCATTTCTATGTGTGCTGCAGGAGGCAGCACATATGAGAGGAGCAATGACACAAGGAGGATGGAAAGCATTTTGCCTTGTTGCTCTATCCTGACACCACCCCGGTGGTGGTGTTGACTTCAGTCAAAGTCTCTGCTGAGTATGTTGTCTTGGATCTGGGGAAATAACAATATACAATGGGTGTTGTGCCACAGGCACACTGATTGCATGTCCCTTTCAAGCAATGTGCTGCCTATTTGCAAGGTGGTGAAAAGCCACAGTGAGTGGCGTAAGACCACTTTGTGTATATGTCGGAGTACATTGCACCACCAAAGCGTCACTAAAAGTGAGGCTTGGGTGGCGATGGGGCATTTTGATTCTGGCCTTATGTGTCCTGATGCAACCCTTTAACATGCATGGAGTGTGTCCTATGTATCTTCCCCTTCTGCCATTTGTGAGTTTCCAGATAGTTCCCCCCTGCAACTTTCCATGCATTTATGGTAGTTCTTGGTTGTCTGTGCTGTCTTGTCCTGCAATTCCAATGACCAGCTCCTCGGGGATGACTGATGCCACCACCTCCTCCAGCTCATCCAGGTCCTCCTGGGATATGAGACTGCCATCTCCAGTCTGTAGTGTTGCCTTTTGGTTCCTGGCCAGTTTCTCCTTAGTTCTGTGCATGCAATTGTGCCAGCATTTCTTGCAATCAGTGACAGTCCTCTTCACCTCTGCCACGCTGTTGATTTTATCTACTATTGCCTGCCATATAGCTTCTCTCCTACCTATTGACAATTTGAAGGTGATAAAGAGCTCTGACCAAGATGTTATGCTCCTCCTCACTAAAGCGACACGTTTGCTTTCTCTTCTCTTTCTCCTGGGACTTTACTGGACCCACCTGGCTGGTACTTGGCTGTTTGGGATCTCCCTGGGGCCTCTCCTGGCCTGCATTGTCCATCTTGTCTTCCCAATTTTCTTTTTCTTTGCCTGTGCGTTATTTTTTACACTAATGCTGTTAAATATGAGGCTAACCCGTTTTGCGTAAAAAGAAAATGCTGCAAAACATTCTAACGCCACTTCTGCGGCATTAGTGTAATTTTTTCTTATGGCATGTCGCAGTGGCTAGCGTCATATTTTTTGTTCGCTACCCATTCCTTTGCGCCATTGTGCGTCATTTTATAAATATGGTGCACAGATGGCTCTAGGGAATGGCGTCAGCTCGCAATAATTTTTTTTACACACAACTGCGCTAGCGAAGTTGTGCATCATTTTTGTAAAATATGGGCTATAGTGTAACCTAGCTAGACAAATATTCCATGGGATACACAGAAGAAAACACAGAAGAAAACAATCCGTAATTTGAAAACTCCGTTTAATGAAGGTAATTTTCAAAAGTTATATTCAACAAAACTAAACGTTAGCATGAAAAACTGACTCATTTGTAAATTGTTGTTCGGCATAGACTATATTGGCAAACTATACAGTAGGTTCTACATTAATTTTGTGAAAGAGTTAGGAATTTGTGATTGAGGACAAGCCTGTGAGATTTATATGCCCTGGTGTTTAGCCTAGAGGATCTTGAATTGGTAAAGTAAAATAATGTTCAAAAGGCGCTTGCCAACACTAACACTAAAGATTTGCAAAACGCTGACCTGTATATAGGAGTCTGGAAAAAAATCAGAAAAGCCCAGATGAACACTAACGCAGTGCAAACACGTGAATTATAAGGTCTGTAAATCGAACACGGTAAATCACAATGCCAACTACAAAATCTGTTAAAATCCTGTACATGTTTACGAGACTTTACAGAACAAGAGGTGAATAGAACAACTTGCTCAGAAAGTAAAGGGGGCTGTTGAACAAAGCAGTGACATATTGGTAAAAACGTGCAACAGAAACCCATGAAACAAAATATACAGAAAGGAACAGTCATTAACGCATTGACAAAAAGGGTACTAGAACACGGAAAAAATAGAAGAAAATATACAAGACAGACCAGACCATAAGTGACAAAAAAGATGGTGGGAAATGAGCTTACTCGAGTCAGAGGAAATAAATACATGCTATTAAAGACAAAAGACAAAGAGGCGGGTATTTTAAGGTACATGTTTAATCTTCCACCTCCAAACAGCAGCAAAAAAAAAATATAATGCTGCAGCATTTCACTTCAAAGAACAACGTGTGCAGTCTCTGTTGCCTTTGATGCTCAATACAACTGACAGAAAAAGAAAACCAAAATGTTAAATCCTTATCTTGTGAGAAAAAATATCATTTAAGTGGGGCAATAAACTGTTGAACCACAAATAAGTTAACTACCCTTTGTCTGTTGAGGCAAAACGGGCAAAATTCCAACACTTCAATACTATGGGTCATAACCTTTGGTGTTTTTTTGTTCTGAAGAAAAACAGAAAGAAAACTGTCATACACACATCCTGTTATTGAAATATATAATCCAGTCTCTACATTCACTAAATTCGAACAAGATATAAGACCCGTAGCTGTGCAAAGTATTTATCACATTTGTGTTTCAGCTTTCATTGACAAAGGCTGTAGTTGGTTTCGAGATTTACCGCCTGTAGGGATACTGCCTAAAAAAGCAAGGAAATGGCCATGGAACAGCAGGACACGGGCCTAAAGCTTCAGATGTTTTTGCACTAGCCCTGTAAGTAGACGTGAAGCCGTGATAAAGATCAGATGGTGAATTAACCCATAAAGGATCCATCATGTGTTAGCCTTGAAGCATTTTGTGTGTGTTCAAGTAAAAGATGGTACAGAACATGCAACCTCCTTTGACTTTGCTGCTAGCTCTTTTTACATGGAGGTCTGTGTTTACTTTTGTTTTTTCCGGCTGTAGTTTTATTTTGTAATTTTACCTAGTGACACTCTAACTGAGAGTGTAATGAGAATGTTATAGTATTGTTAATAATATATACACCCCCACTCAACACCTCCTTCCAGCACCACTGTCATCTGACACACTTCTCCAGGTGAGTAGTGGAGCACTTTAACAGTCCAGTCAAGACACCTAAATATTTTGAAAAGTTCACATGGGACTGATTCACCCCTTTCCATGCAAGTGCCTCACTTACTGTCTGCTCATGCTCAAAATCTCTGTTTTGTAGTTTATAAAAATATATATATCTTGCTACTTTACAACGTGGGTGCTGGTGCTTCATACATTTATATTATGCCTTCTGGATGGTTGGCATGAATTTTCAAGTGTAAATTAGATCAGGAGTCAGAATGTGTTCTCCTAGATTTTTGAAGGATTGTGACTTCAGATTTAGGTAGCTAGTGACTCTTCAAAAGTCAAAACATGTAGTTTCCAGCTCTTGATTATCTACACTAGGAATTAAAAAGCTGGAGTAAATATTATTTGAGAGGTGACAACATGATTGAGTAATAAAAGTTTAGTCTTAATTTTCTTAACAGGTAGTACCTTGTGGGAAAGTTTAACATGAATTAGATAGTTGTCATTTGGAAATAAAAAAGCCAAGAAACTCAGAAGCAGTGCAAGAGCCATGAATTGAAATAAGGATAATAGGCAAAGAGTTTTCATAGATCACTGCCACATCATATCACTATTCTGATGCCTGGGTTGGTCCAGAATGAAATAACCTGGCATCAGTAGCTGCGAAATAATGCTTCCATAATCTGTTGTAAAACAAGGTTTATGTGAAGCCTGACCACAAAATCAGTAAGCTATTTCTTTTCAGATAGGCGATGGTAGAATTGGTCTTGGTGTATTATGTAATATGTAACTGTGGCAATATATAATGTTTAGGCCAGAGGAAAGTACAGATGCAAGTACATAAGCAGCAGTAATACATATATTTTAGCAGTTCCACATATTCACACAAATGAATAGCGTATCTGACACTTCTCTTAGTTATGCTCCAATTCAATATTCTTTGTGGAGCAAATTCTAATTCTGGCTAAAATGGCTATACAAGTATGACAAGCTTGTATATCTGTGTTGAAATTATGTTCCACCTATTTAGTATGCCCAGATATTATGCTATTTTAATTAACTGGTTTGGGACATTTTACTGTGGGCGAATCTCACTACTTGTGCCTCACCCACAGTAATTACATGGTAAATGGACTGCACATGTTTATCGCCAGTGTCTACCTTTTTAGATAAGGGTGCTGTGATGCAGCAAGGGTAAGGAGCACTTGGCTGGTCATAGATGAACGTGTGTGCACACGTGTTCACACATGTGTGGGCTGCACTTGGAAGACTATTGTAGTGTGCAACCCAGCAACTGCGAACAGGTAGCCTGGTACAGAGGGGGCTCTCAAAGGTTAGATGTTAGCCTGGGATAGGCCTCATATTAGTGGACACTCGTAGGTATAGTCAGTATGATTTGCTATTTTGTCTGCAGTGACACTGTATTATACTCAGAGGGGGAATTCTGTCTTAAAGTGCAGTTTGACTTCCCTTAAGAAGAAACCCCTATGAGGTTTGAAACTGGGGGAAAACATGTGAGATCAGTAACAAGAAGGTCTCAAGATCCAACATGTATACTTTCTGGGTTGTCCAGAATTTTCATGTTTTCCTGGCTCAGCTCAAGTCCAGCCTTTTACCACCCTACTGGGCCAAAGGAATCACTCTGCTCCCCAACAGATGGAGCAAATTCTTCCCCACACAAAAGTAGTGCTTAACAGTGCTTCACTCAGTTCCTGAAGTGAAAGGGGAGGGGAAAAATCTGCATCTGTTAATCAGCTGGTGCACTTTACCAGGTTTGGGACAGCCGAGGCACTTTGAATAAAAGAGGAAGCCCAGACCTCTGGAGCCAGCCCACAAGGGTACTCCCCTATGAAGTTGTGGTGGGAAAGTCCTTGATAGTGATGTCATCTAGGGGTGGAACTGAGGCCTCCTGTGTCGCCGCGCACTATTGCAGTGACTCTTTCTGGAGCCGCGGTTGGCCCGGCGGTCTGAGTTTCGGGATGCCAGCACTGCCGTGGCCCGTTGTTTTGCCTACCTGTTTCCGTGGTGCGGCCCATGAAGCATGTTTCGTACTCTTGGTTGCACCGCAGACCCTTAACTCTCTCCCTGAATTCACTATACTTGCCTTTTGTTTTTCTTCTTCTTTTTTCTTCCATCTTCATTACTTCTTTTTTCTTGGAGCCCATGTTGTCTTCCCCCTTGGTATTCTTCTTCTGAGCATGCCTTTTTCCTTTTCCTTTTCCTTTTCTACTTGGTCTTTTTTCCTATTCTTTTCTATATGGTCTTTCCCAATCCAAGATGGTGTTGCACTTTCTTCCTGTTGTGTCACTTCCTGTTTTCTGGTATATAAGCATTTCAGTTCTTTTCTTCCTTGCGTTGCAAAAACCCTCCGCTTTGGTGGTGATCCTTGCTCCTGTTTTTTCTGTGTTTTCCGTGTTCCTGTTTTTTCCTGCAAGATTTATTCTATTTTGCCTTTTTTCATTGTTTCTCTTTTTCAGGGGTTCCGGTGATAGAGTTCTTTTCCCAACTTTTGGGGTTTTTCCTCTGGGACTCCTTCTGGAGGGTATGGTCTGCCTTGGCGTCTTTTCCAATCAGCAACTCCATGGCTACTAGAAAGGGTTGTCCCTATCTTGGCCAGTCCAGAACAAGTAGAAGACCAGGTGTTCCTTCAAGCTCTTCAGCCAACGGGGGTAAGAGACTGCAGACCGTGACACCTCCAGAGAAGATGTGAACAGTGACATCTTGATTGTGCTATCTTGCAGTGTCCCAGCATGCTCTGCAGAAGGATTCGGACTGGGTACTGAGGTAATGTAGCACACTCAGACTGGCGAGGGGTACTTGGGTTTTAGAATTTTCTAATTTAAAAACTCTAGCACAAGGGAGAGAGAGAGTTGTTGTTGGACCCTGGATCTATTTTGTAATAATGGTAACACTATGGAGAACTGGAATGACAAGCCCTCCATGGTGATACCATCGGAAAGCTGGAAGGACAAGCCTTCCGATGGACAAAGGGCTCTGGTTACAGCTGACACCACAACTAAGTGAGTCTCTCCAGGCCAAAGATCATGCAAATCAATCGAATAGGGCCCAGGATCTTGCAGGGAAAAGGATTTGACTTTTGACCCCCAGCTATCAAGCACCTACTTGTTCATCCCACAGAGGCACAATGCTGACCCAACTTGCTTGCTCCCAACTCCACCTAGACATTGCATGCCTCCCACTGACTTGTACGTGATCAGCATGGGAACATTCCAGGGAAAGGGGACAGAGGAGAGAGAGAGAAACACGGACATCACCTGGTAGGATCAGGATGGCTAGTAGAGCAGATATTTCCTATGATGAATTAAACATTTAGGCCCTCATTATGACATTGGCGGTAAAAACCACCTACCGCTGCAGCAGCGTCTCCCAAAAGACCATCGCCGCGGCCACCAGCCATCCGCCATATTATGACCACAGCCGGATTTCCGCCACAAGAAGGGCGGAAATCCGGCTGTGGCCATACTGGCGGATAGCGGTAAGGTAGCGCTACTACCACCAGCAGCGCCACAACAGTAGACCGCCGCCAGCCATATTATGAAAAATAATACGGCTTGGCGGTGTTCTGCTGGCGGGCACTGCCGGCGGTAGTAGCGCACCATCCTGTCCCCTGCTGGAAGACCCCCCTGGATTCAGGTAAGTCAGGCTTCCAACAGGAGGGGCGGGGTGTTGTGTGTGTGGGTGTGTGCATGTATGTGTGAGTTTGCGCACGAATATGGGTGTGTGTTTAGTGCTGATTGCGTGCGTGAATGTATGGAAGTGTGAGTGTGTTTATGTATAGTAATCGGAATGCGTGTCTGCGTGTATGTTTTGAAGTGTGTGCAGATGTGTGTGTGATTTGATGTATGCATGCGTGTATGTATGTGTGAATGAGTGTGTGTCCGCGTGTGTGTGCATGGGGGGTGTGGTTGTAGGGTTGGGGAGTTTGGGGGGTTGAGGTGTGTTTGGTGAGGTAAGGGGGGTGGGGACATCCTATCAGGGAAGGAATTCCCTGTCACTAATAGGGCCTACCGCTATAGTTTTTGTGGCATTACGAACGCCACGAAACCCACAGCAGTACGCCGGGTCATAATCACGGAGGCAGCACAATGGTGGCTGCCGAGCTGGAGATGGTTATCTCCAGCCCAGCGGCTGCTACCGCCATGGCGGTCGGAGTGGTACATTGGCAGGTTGGCTTCAGCCAACCCGCCAGTGTCATAATGTGGTGGTGAGTACCACCCGCTCTTCAAACAACAGTATGGGGCCTGCAACCAGATACAATTTTTTGCCTTCTATTCAGGCTTTAATCAGCACAGCATGTTAGTATCGGAAAGGACACAGTTCAGTGTTTTAACCACACTGAGAGCATAGTGTTAATATACTAAAGCTCACTTTTGTATGTAATTCGTGTCATCACTGTTATATCACAGTGACAATTGAACATGGAAACAACAGACTTTTGACTCACATTTTAAAACTAGTGTGTGCCAAGCACTGATTTTTCTTTATCATAGGCAAGATTGGTATCACAAAAATGCTACTTAAAACTCAACTGTAACAAACATGTTCATAGTACATTGTTAAAATAACAGTTGTCCAACACATGCTCAAATCTGTACTTACATTGCAAGCTAAGAACAATGAGTGTTATAATTCGGCAAACAGCAAGTATTCAATTAACCAAGGCCACTTATAACATTCCCTTCTAGTGCACGCTGCATGTCTGAACATCAGGCAATCAAATATCAAAGGTAACCGGTGAGAAGGCTATTAAGTGTGTGCAGTGCATTATCACCTTTTATGAGGATCTACTTGATTTCTACTTTTCTAGGATCAGCATCAGCGACACTGGGCTGTGGAACAGACAATCCAGGAAAAAATGAGGAGGAGCAGAGAATTCCACTCTGCATCTGAACACCTCTGACAGCAAGCCATCACCTGAAGACTGGTGTGGCTTTAAATACCTGCTGCACCTGGCCACACCCAGTTTGAGTCACCTGGCCACACCAAGTCTGAGTCATAAGGCCGCTGTACCTGGGCACACCTAGTCTGAGTCATGAGGATGCCACAAGCACCAAGTTGACATGTGGCCCAGATTCCCACACAAGTTCTAAAACAAGCATTGGCTCAAGTAAACATTTCTTAAAGGCAACAGCAATCATTGGCCCATGCAAGGGCAGGTGATTTTCTTAGGGGCACGCTTTACTAAGAGCAGATGTGGGTTCTCGAGCATATTCGAGTTTGAAAGCCCACCAGTACACCCCTCCCAAGGTGCCCCTAATTGGTTTCGGTTTGTTGGGATGTCTGTGAAGGAACTGGCAAACCAATCGAAGAGCATGTGCATGCCCTGCTGGCTCCCTTGAACCATCCTCTGGTCTGTATCCTTTCCAACCCAACAAGTAGTAGAGTTTATTATGTACTTGTTTGGAATCTAATATCACCCTTACCTCATACTTCAGTTGATTATCCACTAGGATCAGAGAGGGTCACTTAGGCAGTGTGTGGTGTCTGCTACCAGTTTTAACAAAGAGACGTGGAACATTGGATGAATCGGCAGAGATGTGGTAAGTTCTAATTACATGGCTACCTTGTTAATTTTCTTGGTGATGGTGAAAGGGCCCACAAACCTTGGATGAAACTTTTGAGTCCCCTTCGGATTTAAGTGTTTAGTTGACAAACATGTTCTGTGTCTTTCCTCATAGTCTCATCCCTGGTGTTTTTTTGCCTGCATATGTCTTATACATTTGTTATGCTGGTTTTAGATTGTCTTGTGCATTTTTTTGAATGTCAATCAATTTAAAAAAATCTTGTACTGCAGGAGTGGGTAAATGAGGTCCTACATTAAATTCCAACATGCGAGGATGATCACCATAATTACAGTAAAAAGGTGAATATTCAGTAGATGCATGGATAACATTTTTATATGCAAATTTGGCAGCCCACAAACACATTTCCCAATCCACTTCATAGTTTAGAAGATAACGTAAATACTGCTTCATACACTGGTTGACTCTTTCAGTCTGTTCATCTGGTGAAATTGCAAATCCAATTCCTGGCAAAGGTATTTTCAAAATTTGGTTATAAATTGTGGTCCTCGATCGAAAATTACCACCGAAGGAAGGCCATGGTGATGAACTATAGATTGCAAGAAACCTTGGGCTAATTGTAATGCCGAAGGTAAGGTTTTTAGAGTGATAAAATGTGCCATTTTGGTCAAATGATCTACTACTAGTAGAACAGTAGTAAACCCAGTCTGGAAATTCTACCACAGAGTTTAATGATACAGTGCACCAGGGTGCAGGTGGCGTAGGTGAGGGTTGCAAAAGACCTGCAGGAGCTTGGTGCAAACTTTTCCTTTGTGCACAACTAACACAATTTGCTACATAAGCCTTTTCATCTTTGGATATGGATGGCCACCAAAAATGTAGTTGGAGGATCTCTAGGGTCTTTGGTCCCCTGGGTGACCAGCAAGCTTACTAGCATGGCACTGCTCACAGGCTTTGTCCTGTAATTCTTTGTGGGTAGACATAACTTCTGTGCTACATACTTTAACCTCTCACGGCTAGTGACATCTGTAGTGTGGTGTTGCAGGGTTTCTATGGTTGCAGTCCTCTCTTGCTCTATTTGCACCTCTTGTAAAAAAAATCTGAGTCAAGGATAATGGCTCCCACAACTTTGTCTGAAAAGATCTCAAAAGGGGGTTCTTCCAATTGTTCATAAGTGGACTGTGTTAGTCTAGAAAGTGCATCTGCTTTTCCATTCTTACAATCTGGTTGGAACTGGATCAGAAAATCATAATCACTGAATAATTGGGACAACCTCAACTGTTGTGCAATTAAAGCGTTGGCAGATTTAATGAATTGTAAATTCCTATAATCTGTGAGAATAGGGACCTTATGTAAACTTCCTGATCCTCAAAGGCTTGTGTTATTGCAAGTAATTCTGGATCTGCAATTGAATAATTTGTTTCTGCTGGATTCAATTTATGGGAGAAGTAAGCCACTGGGTGGAGCTCCCTGGTCCCATGACCGAGCTGAGACAAGACCCCACCCACTGCTACTTGAGAGGTTTCTGCCTCAACCACAAATGGCTGAGTAGGATGTGGGTGTCGTAAAATGGAAGCTGTACTGAACTTGTCTTTTAATTAGTGGAAGGCCTTATCTGCCTCTTCTACCCGTTGAAACTTCATTCCTTTATGGAGTAATTCAGTGATAGGAGGAACAATGTTGGAAAAGGGAACAATAATACACCTATAGAAGTTGTCAAAGCCCAGGAAGCTTTATACTTCTCTGACACTTTGCGGGGCTTTCCACTGAACAATAGTGTTAACCTTTTTAGGATCCTTCGGTACCCCCGTTTGAGGTTAGGATATACCCAAGGAACTCCACTTCTCGAACATAAAAAATACACTTTTCTAGCTTTGCGAAGAGGCGATGTTGTTGTAAGGCTTGTAAAATGGCTTTGACATGGGTGACATGTTCTTCATAGGTACTGGAATAGATGAAAATATTATCAACATAGACTACAGCACCATGACCGATGAAGTCATGTAGGGCTTCATTGTTAAAATATTGGGAGGCAGCAGGGGCATTGCAGAGTCCGAAAGGCCTGACGAGGTATTCGTACAAACCAAATTTTGCCCCATAAGCTGTTTTCCACTCATCACCCTCCTGGACTCATATAGGATGGTAAGCCCTGCACAAATCCAATTTTGTGTACAATATATGTGTGCATTCTTAACTTGATCGATATGGGTTGAGATCAGAGGCAGAGGGTATCTGTTTTAAATTGTGATTTTGTTTAGGGGCCTATAATCAATACAGGCCCTAAGCCCCCCGTCCTATCTTAGGGACCAAATATAGTGGTGATGAAGCTGGGGTCCTAGAAGGTCATATAAGCCTATAAACAGCAGTTCATATATGTATTGGCACAAATGGGAGTTCCCCTTCTCTATTAAAGCGTACATTCGACTATTCGGATTTGTGAGCCTGGTTGTAGATCTATACAACAATTGAAGGGACAGTGCGGTGGCAAAGTAATGGCCTTATCCTCATCAAAGATGTCTGAAAAATCTCAATATACTAAGGGTAATTTGCTTTTCCTTTTTTCTGCATCCCCTAAACTTGTTGCAATACCCTTTACCAGGTGGAGCCTCCAAACAACAGTGTTTTTTTTAGAGAATTGGGTCTGCAAGGTAACACTTTTTGTAAACAGGTTTATGATGGGGTTATGTTTTTGAAGTCTTGAGATGCCTCGTATGACTTTGAATTGGGGCGCACATATCAGATTGAATTGAAGGGTTTCACAATGATTAGAGAAAAGGTACTTTGTCACCTTACAAGTAGTTTTCGTGACTGGATCATAAGACAAGGGGCTATTGTTTACAGTCTTAACAATTTCTGGACTAATTTTAGGCAGAAGTGGAATTCCTAGCTTCTCAGCAACTGCAATGTCCATAAAATCCACCAGGAGCTTGAGGGAAATTGGATGGTTTGAAGAGACCCATTCCACTCATGCAGGTATATGTAAATGGTGGAATTCTCTCTGGGAGCTAGTTTGAGCCAAAAAGTGGGAGACTTCTGGTCTTTCCACACCCAAACAAGCAGTCTCTAACATAGTTGGATGTTTTAGCTTCCCTCAAGCCTTTCACTTTCAGAGCTCTCAGCCCCTACAGACTGTTTGTTGGGCTTGACCCTACAATCCTTAAAAAAGTGACTTTTTCCCCACAATACAAACACAACATTTGGTCCATCTTCGTTGTCATTCTTCTTTAGTAAGTGGGCCTCTAATGGTACTGCTTTACATTGGTTCCCTTTCATTTGTGCCTTTACTTGTGTCTTGTTTCTTATTTCTGATTATGAACAGCTCATTGTCAGTACAACCTTTGTCACTCCAACTCTCTGATAAACGATGATCCAGGTTAACCACTAAATCAATTAGCTCTTCACAAGAAATTATAAGTTGGGAACATTTTTATTGGACTGGTCTAGTTCTAACTTCTTTGATTTTTAAATGGTCCTAAATCCTATTCTGGTTGTGGTTAGATATGTACACAGGCTTATGCCAGCAATAAGTACTAGGTATGAGCTTAGCTTTAGAAGGAGATTCATCAAATAGACTTTTCACAATACATAAAACAACACATATGAAGAATCACAACCTTTCAGAAAGTGCAATGGATAACTTAAACATTGTGAGAGAAGGATAATGACTTCCTTATATGCACATAAAAACACTTAATTAGACATAGCATTTCAACATTAAATATAGTTGCAACATTTTATCAGCACCAAAAAAAGCATCAATCGAAAACCACAATGAAAGTGAAGAGAAAAGAGAGGAAAAAATTACAGCTGAAAAATGATGACTTTGTCTAAATAAAAAATCCTTAACCCACGCCTAGCGCATGCTGTCTGATGCTGTGGGGAGATCTGTGCAGTACATGGGACCAAGATAGTCTGTCAATATTGGCTCGGGGACAAAGGTAGAAACAATTTCCATGGAGAAGAAGGAACAACTCGACAACTCCAGGCCCTCCTTGGCCAAACACAAGCTACACCCCATCTCAAAGGTGCAAACTTTCCCTAACATCCGCATACCATCTGTGTCTGGCCCAGCTGTCCAAGCTGAACCCTATTTCACACCCAGGGATAGGTGTACCATCTGTGTCTCGCCCAGCTGTCCAAGCTTAGCCATAGTTTGTCATATGTTTAGGACTAAGGATCTGTATTAGTCTTTTGCCCACTGATGACAGCTTAAGAATGGACCTCCACCACTACAGATTCAGCAGAACTTTCAATCAATTGTGGCATCTGCTCACTTCTTTGTTGCACAGATGTGAATCTGTACTGGTGTGGTTCCCTTCCTTCAGCTGGAGTTTAGGCTAGAAAGGACCAATGTCTCATATGTGGCTCCCCAAAATTTGCTCGAATGTGGATTTACCTTAAATAAATGAAAGACAAGAGGCATTTGGTAAAGCAGGAACAGTCTGTTTAATTAAACACAATGGCGGAGAGAGTGCAGTATAGAGTAGGTGTCTTTTGACTGTCTCTCAAAGTTACAGAGTTTTGAGTGTCTTTATATACATTGTTTTGAGGTACAATAAAATGATTGTATACATTCTTTGAAAAAGAAATTTGGGCCTAGGCTTGAGGCCATAAATCCAACCATCTGATAAAGTGTGCTGGTGGGTCTTTTCCTTGCAGGGACATAGGGGGTGATTCTGACCCCGGTGGTCAAGGACAGCCGGGGCCGGGGTCGGCGGGAGCACCGCCAACAGGCTGGCGGAGCTCCGCAGGGCATTCGTACCGCCGCGGCCAGAAACGGAAAGTCGGCGGTGTGTACCGCCGACTTTCCGCTGCCCATGGGAATCCTCCATGGCGGCGCAGCTTGCTGCGCCGCCATGGGGATTCCGACCCCCTCACCGCCATCCTGTTCCTGGCGGTTTCGACCGCCAGGAACAGGATGGCGGTGAGGGGTGTCGTGGGGCCCCTGGGGGCCCCACTTTGAATTTCAGTGTCTGCTCAGCAGACACTGAAATTCGCGACGGGTGCTACTCCACCCGTCGCATACCTTCCACTCTGGCTTCATCGTGGAAGGGTATTTCCCACTGGGCTGGCTGGCGGCCTTTTGGCGGTCGCCCGCCAGCCCAGTGGGAAACCCAGAATGACCGCCGCGGTCTTTTGACCGCGGTACGGTCTTCTGGTGGTCCCAGCCAGGCCGGCGGCTACCGCCGCCGGCAGGGGTCAGAATGACCCCCATAGTGTGGGCCACTAGATAACATGTCCAGATGCCCGGCAATAGGAGAATGTGATCACTGCATGCGGTGTGTGTGCTGTGTTCAGATTGGCTGTGTGTTCCTAACCTCATGTGGCATCTAACTTTACGGTGTTTTGGGAACACGACCCCCGACCAAAATTGTTTAATTGGAGGCGAATTTCCTATGATGTTTATGGTGTTGCTGCCTATCTGGAGAAGCAGCCAGGGTCTTTCCTGTTTTGCGCATTTGTTAATGGGCTACGTGTCACCTCACCTGTAATCTGTCCATCAGTTGCTTCAGGCCTGGTTTACAGAGCCTGCCTAACCACATACTTCTAACTCACGGTTGATGGGGAGGTCATGTCAGCTGGAATCGACAAAAGCAAAGCCAGTTCGTTATTATGCTGGCAAATATCATGGCGTTTATTTACATTTTTATGCATTTCTACATTCCCCTCTCTAGTTGAATTTTCATCTGCTTTATCTACCCCATATTTCATGACAGTGCCATTATTCGAAGTTTGACGTTCCTGTTGTGTCTACTACCATTTCCCTACCTTCTTGAACTTTACCTAAATTGAGGACTGCATTTCTACAGGTGGAACACCCCCGTTCGCAGGGAACAACACAAAACCAGCACAGGAATGAGAATTGGAGGCAATGACATGCAGAGTTTCACCACCAACCAGGGGAGCCAGGAAAACCAATCAAACAACCAGTCCGGCTCTGCGGCGTGTCAGTTTGTAGAAGATGCAGTGCATGGATAGCGAAAGTCAGTGACCCATTATCCAGGTTGTTACCAGGTATAAAGGTGCAACAGGACGCACCGATCATGGCATATACCCCATATTCCTTTGTGGTCTTCAAGTCCAATGAATACCGATAATGCCTTATCATGAGGCAGATGGCTCCTAATTCTTTCTTAATAGTGTTTAGTCTGAGCTCAGCACAGTTTATCATTTTCAGTATTTCCCACCCCGTTATCTACAACCAGTGGGCATTCACTTTTGTCTGTAGTGTGAAGAACGTTATCAATCCTTCTGCATTTCCTTGAGTGTTAGTGAATAGTTGAAATTCTTCTTGAATGTCCTTGTACTGAGCCCAATCTAAATATTTAGCAGTTCTTTTCTTTTGAGCCTGATGCAACAGAGTTGTTGTCTTCTGTAGAGGAAGTTGGAACAATTAGGACAGGCCTTCTCCAGAGATGACAAGGGTTGGCATGTGCACAGTCACAAGGGAGCAGAGGTCCTGCCATTCAGGGACGAGCTGAGTGTAAGCGAATTCCCCACATTGCCAATAGTTGACCCAAGGGTAGGTCGCTCCCCCTGCCGCTGCAGCTCCTCCAGCTCCTCCAGGTTCCTGAGACCCACCTCGCAGTAAGTACCCCCCACCTCCCAGCCCCTCGCCCTGTCCCGCGCTACTCACCTGCTCCTGCTTCTTTTCTCCTTTTCTTCTTCTCTGTTCTTCCTCCTCGCTCCTCTTCTGTAAACTTCTTCTGTACTCTTCTTTTCCCCGTCTTCTCTCTTCTTCTGTGTGCTTCTCTGCCTCTCCTGTCGCCTCCCTTCTTCTTCATCTTCTTCTGTGGTCTTCTGCCTGTCTTCTGCCTTCTGTTCTTCGTCTTTCGTATCTTCATCTGTGATCTTCTGCTCTTCTTTGATCTTCTGATCTTCTGTGATCCTCTGGTCTCCTGTTCTTCTGTTCTTCCGGTCTTCTGTTCTTCCGGTCTTCTGTTCTTCTGTTCTTCCGGTCTTCTGTTCGTCTGGTCTTCTGTTCTTCTGTTCTTCCGGTCTTCTGTTCTTCTGTCTTCTGTCTTCTATCTTCTGTCTTCGGCTCTTCTGCCTCCTCCGTCTTCTTCTCCCCGCGCTTGCCCTCCTGCTCCTGCCTCATCCCCCTCCCTCACTCGCCTCCCCCTCTCTATCACACCTATCTACCCCATTCGCTATCTACCTCCCTTACTCCTCCTATCTACCTATCTCTCTATCTATCTATCTCACTATCTAACTCCCTCACTCTCCACCTCCTCCTATCTACCTATCTCTCTATCTATCTATTTCTCTATCTATCTATTTTCTCTATCTATCTATTTTCTCTATCTCTCCCCCCCTTCCCTCCACCCCCTCTATTACCTATCTTCCTATCCTCTCACTCTACCTCTCACCCTCACCCACCTCTACAACCCCCCCTCCCCTATCTTCACAACCCTACTCCGATCTCTCTCCCTAATATCCTAAACCTGCTAACACTCACCCCCCTCCACCCTTAAACCCCCCTCCCCCAGCTCTTCTCACTCTACCTGTCCCCCCCTCCCTTGCGCTTTCCCGCCGCGATCTCCTGCTCGCCCCCGCCCCCCAGCTCCCATTCGCCCCCAGCGGACCCCTCCCCCCCTCCTACCTCATATGGCGGCCGCTGCGCGACAGTGGTAGCGACCCTTGACCCAAGGGTAGGTCGCTCCCCCTGCCGCTGCAGCTCCTCCAGCTCCTCCAGGTTCCTGAGACCCACCTCACAGTAAGTACCCCCACCTCCCAGCCCCTCGCCCTGCCCCGCGCTACTCACCCTCTCTCCTGCTCCTGATTCTTTTCTCCTTTTCTTCTTCTCTGTTCTTCCTCCTCGCTCCTCTTCTGTAATCTTCTTCTGTACTTTTCTTTTCCCCGTCTTCTCTCTTCTTCTGTGTGCTTCTCTGCCTCTCCTGTCGCCTCCCTTCTTCTTCATCTTCTTCTGTGGTCTTCTGCCTGTCTTCTGCCTTCTGTTCTTCGTCTTCCGTATCTTCATCTGTGATCTTCTGCTCTTCTTTGATCTTCTGCTCTTCTGTGATCCTCTGGTCTCCTGTTCTTCTGTTCTTCCGGTCTTCTGTTCTTCCGGTCTTCTGTTCTTCTGTTCTTCTGTTCTTCCGGTCTTGTATTCGTCTGTTCTTCTGTTCTTCCGGTCTTCTGTTCTTCTGTCTTCTGTCTTCTATCTTCTGTCTTCGGCTCTTCTGCCTCCTCCATCTTCTTCTCCCCGCGCCTGCCCTCCTGCTCCTGCCTCATCCCCCTCCCTTACTCGCCTACCCCTCTCTATCACCCCTATCTACCCCGTTCGCTATCTACCTCCCTCACTCCTCCTATCTACCTATCTCTCTATCTATCTATCTCACTATCTAACTCCCTCACTCTCCATCTCCTCCTATCTACCTATCTCTCTATCTATCTATTTCTCTATCTATCTATTTTCTCTATCTATCTATTTTCTCTATCTCTCCCCCCCTTCCCGCCACCCCCTCTATTACCTATCTTCCTATCCTCTCACTCTACCTCTCACCCTCACCCACCTCTAGAACCCCCCCTCCCCTATCTTCACAACCCTACTCCTATCTCTCTCACTAATCTCCTAAACCTCCTAACACTCACCCCCCTCCACCCTTAAACCCCCCTCCCCCAGCTCTTCTCACTCTACCTGTCCCCCCCTCCCTCTCGCTTTCCCGCCGCGACCTCCTGCACGCCCCCGCCCCCCAGCTCCCATTCGCCCCCAGCTGACCCCTCCCCCCCCTCCTACCTCATATGGCGGCCGCTGCACGACAGTGGTAGCGACCCTTGACCCAAGGGTGGGTCGCTCCCCCTGCCGCTGCAGCTCCTCCAGCTCCTCCAGGTTCCTGAGACCCACCTTGCAGTAAGTATCCCCCACCTCCCAGCCCCTCGCCCTGCCCCGCGCTACTCACCCTCTCTCCTGCTCCTGCTTCTTTTCTCCTTTTCTTCTTCTCTGTTCTTCCTCCTCGCTCCTCTTCTGTAATCTTCTTCTGTACTCTTCTTTTCCCCGTCTTCTCTCTTCTTCTGTGTGCTTCTCTGCCTCTCCTGTCGCCTCCCTTCTTCTTCATCTTCTTCTGTGGTCTTCTGCCTGTCTTCTGCCTTCTGTTCTTCGTCTTCCGTATCTTCATCTGTGATCTTCTGCTCTTCTTTCATCTTCTGCTCCTCTGTGATCCTCTGGTCTCCTGTTCTTCTGTTCTTCCGGTCTTCTGTTCTTCCTGTCTTCTGTTCTTCTGTTCTTCCGGTCTTCTGTTCGTCTGTTCTTCTGTTCTTCTGTTCTTCCGGTCTTCTGTTCTTCTGTCTTCTGTCTTCTATCTTCTGTCTTCGGCTCCTATGCCTCCTCCGTCTTCTTCTCCCCGCGCCTGCCCTCCTGCTCCTGCCTCATCCCCCTCCCTCACTCGCCTCCCCCTCTCTATCACCCCTATCTACCCCGTTCGCTATCTACCTCCCTCACTCCTCCTATCTACCTATCTCTCTATCTATCTATCTCACTATCTAACTCCCTCACTCTCCACCTCCTCCTATCGACCTATCTCTCCATCTATCTATTTCTCTATCTATCTATTTTCTCTATCTATCTATTTTCTCTATCTCTCCCCCCTTCCCGCCACCCCCCTCTATTACCTATCTTCCTATCTTTTCACTCTACCTCTCACCCTCACCCACCTCTACAACCCCCCCTCCCCTATCTTCACAACCCTACTCCTATCTCTCTGCCTAATCTCCTAAACCTCCTAACACTCACCCCCACCCCCCTCCACCCTTAAACACCCCTCCGCCATCTCTTCTCACTCTACCTGTCCCCCCCTCCCTCGCGCTTTCCCACCGCGACCTCCTGCACACCCCCGCCCCCCAGCTCCCATTCGCCCCCAGCTGACCCCTCCCCCCACCTCATATGGCGGCCGCTGCGCGACATTGGTAGCGACCCTTGACCCAAGGGTAGGTCGCTCCCCCTGCAGCTCCTCCAGCTCCTCCAGGTTCCTGAGACCCACCTCGCAGTAAGTACCCCCCACCTCCCAGCCCCTCGACCTGCCCCGTGCTACTCACCCTCTCTCCTGCTCCTGCTTCTTTTCTCCTTTTCTTCTTCTCTGTTCTTCCTCCTCGCTCCTCTTCTGTAATCTTCTTCTGTACTCTTCTTTTCCCCGTCTTCTCTCTTCTTCTGTGTGCTTCTCTGCCTCTCCTGTCGCCTCCATTCTTCTTCATCTTCTTCTGTGGTCTTCTGCCTGTCTTCTGCCTTCTGTTCTTCGTCTTTCGTATCTTCATCTGTGATCTTCTGCTCTTCTTTGATCTTCTGCTCTTCTGTGATCCTCTGGTCTCCTGTTCTTCTGTTCTTCCGGTCTTCTGTTCTTCCGGTCTTCTGTTCTTCTGTTCTTCCGGTCTTCTGTTCGTCTGGTCTTCTGTTCTTCTGTCTTCTGTCTTCTATCTTCTGTCTTCGGCTCTTCTGCCTCCTCCGTCTTCTTCTCCCCGCGCCTGCCCTCCTGCTCCTGCCTCATCCCCCTCCCTCACTCGCCTCCCCCTCTCTATCACCACTATCTACCCCATTCGCTATCTACCTCCCTCACTCCTCCTATCTACCTATCTCTCTATCTATCTATCTCACTATCTAACTCCCTCACTCTCCACCTCCTCCTATCTACCTATCTCTCTATCTATCTATTTCTCTATCTATCTATTTTCTCTATCTATCTATTCTCTCTATCTCTCCCCCCCTTACCCGCCACCCCCTCTATTACCTATCTTCCTATCCTCTCACTCTACCTCTCACCCTCACCCACCTCTACAACCCCCCCTCCCCTATCTTCACAACCCTACTCCTATCTCTCTCCCTAATCTCCTAAACCTGCTAACTCTCACCCCCCTCCACCCTTAAACCCCCCTCCCCCAGCTCTTCTCACTCTAACTGTCCCCCCTCCCTCGCGCTTTCCCGCTGCGATCTCCTGCTCGCCCCCGCCCCCCAGCTCCCATTCGCCCCCAGCTGACCCCTCCCCCCCTCCTACCTCATATGGCGGCCGCTGCGCGACAGTGGTAGCGACCCTTGACCCAAGGGTAGGTCGCTCCCCCTGCCGCTGCAGCTCCTCCAGCTCCTCCAGGTTCCTGAGACCCACCTCGCAGTAAGTACCCCCCACCTCCCAGCCCCTCGCCCTGCCCCGCGCTACTCACCCTCTCTCCTGCTCCTGAGTCTTTTCTCCTTTTCTTCTTCTCTGTTCTTCCTCCTTGCTCCTCTTCTGTAATCTTCTTCTGTACTCTTCTTTTCCCCGTCTTCTCTCTTCTTCTGTGTGCTTCTCTGCCTCTCCTGTCGCCTCCCTTCTTCTTCATCTTCTTCTGTGGTCTTCTGCCTGTCTTCTGCCTTCTGTTCTTCGTCTTCCGTATCTTCATCTGTGATCTTCTGCTCTTCTTTGATCTTCTGCTCTTCTGTGATCCTCTGGTCTCCTGTTCTTCTGTTCTTCTGGTCTTCTGTTCTTCCGGTCTTCTGTTTTTCTGTTCTTCTGTTCTTCCGGTCTTCTGTTAGTCTGTTCTTCTGTTCTTCTGTTCTTCCGGTCTTCTGTTCTTCTGTCTTCTGTCTTCTGTCTTCTATCTTCTGTCTTCGGCTCTTCTGCCTCCTCCGTCTTCTTCTCGCCGCGCCTGCCCTCCTGCTCCTGCCTCATCCCCCTCCCTCACTCGCCTCCCCCTCTCTATCACCCCTATCTACCCGTTCGCTATCTACCTCCCTCACTCCTCACTCCTCCTATCTACCTACCTATCTCTCTATCTATCTATCTCACTATCTAACTCCCTCACTCTCCACCTCCTCCTATCTACCTATCTCTCTATCTATCTATTTCTCTATCAATCTATTTTCTCTATCTCTCCCCCTTCCCGCCACCCCCTCTATTACCTATCTTCCTATCCTCTCACTCTACCTCTCACCCTCACCCACCTCTACAACCCCCCCTCCCCTATCTTCACAACCCTACTCCTATCTCTCTCCCTAATCTCCTAAACCTCCTAACACTCACCCCCCTCCACCCTTAAACCCCCCTCCCTCAGCTCTTCTCACTCTACCTGTCCCCCCCTCCCTCACACTTTCCCACCGCGACCTCCTGCACGCCCCCGCCCCCCAGCTCCCATTCGCCCCCAGCTGACCCCTCCCCCCCTCCTACCTCATATGGCGGCCGCTGCGCGACAGTGGTAGCGACCCTTGACCCAAGGGTAGGTCGCTCCCCCTGCCGCTGCAGCACCCTCTCTCCTGCTCCTGCTTCTTTTCTCCTTTTCTTCTTCACTGTTCTTCCTCCTCGCTCCTCTTCTGTAATCTTCTTCTGTACTCTTCTTTTCCCCGTCTTCTCTCTTCTTTTGTGTGCTTCTCTGCCTCTCCTGTCGCCTCCCTTCTTCTTCATCTTCTTCTGTGGTCTTCTGCCTGTCTTCTGCCTTCTGTTCTTCGTCTTCCGTATCTTCATCTGTGATCTTCTGCTCTTCTTTGATCTTCTGCTCCTCTGTGATCCTCTGGTCTCCTGTTCTTCTGTTCTTCCGGTCTTCTGTTCTTCCGGTCTTCTGTTCTTCTGTTCTTTCCGGTCTTCTGTTTGTCTGTTCTTCTGTTCTTCCGGTCTTCTGTTCTTCTGTCTTCTGTCTTCTATCTTCTGTCTTCGGCTCTTCTGCCTCCTCCGTCTTCTTCTCCCCGCGCCTGCCCTCCTGCTCCTGCCTCATCCCCCTCCCTCACTCGCCTCCCCTCATTCGCTATCTACCTCCCTTACTCCTCCTATCTACCTATCTCTCTATCTATCTATCTCACTATCTAACTCCCTCACTCTCCACCTCCTCCTATCTACCTATCTCTCTATCTATCTATTTCTCTATCTATCTATTTTCTCTATCTATCTATTTTCTCTATCTCTCCCCCCCTTCCCGCCACCCCCTCTATTACCTATCTTCCTATCCTCTCACTCTACCTCTCACCCTCACCCACCTCTACAACCCCCCCTCCCCTATCTTCACAACCCTACTCCTATCTCTCTCCCTAATCTCCTAAACCTCCTAACACTCACCCCCCCTCCACCCTTAAACTCCCCTCCCCCAGCTCTTCTCACTCTACCTGTCCCCCCCCTCCCTCGCGCTTTCCCGCCGCGACCTCCTGCACGCCCCCGCCCCCCAGCTCCCATTCGCCCCCAGCTGACCCCTCCCCCCCCCCCCTACCTCATATGGCAGCCGCTGCGCGACAGTGGTAGCGACCCTTGACCCAAGGGTAGGTCGCTCCCCCTGCCGCTGCTGCTCCTCCAGCTCCTCCAGGTTCCTGAGACCCACCTTGCAGTAAGTACCCCCCACCTCCCAGCCCCTCGCCCTGCCCCGCGCTACTCACCCTCTCACCTGCTCCTGCTTCTTTTCTCCTTTTCTTCTTCTCTGTTCTTCCTCCTCGCTCCTCTTCTGTAATCTTCTTCTGTACTCTTCTTTTCCCCGTCTTCTCTCTTCTTCTGTGTGCTTCTCTGCCTCTCCTGTCGCCTCCCTTCTTCTTCATCTTCTTCTGTGGTCTTCTGTCTGTCTTCTGCCTTCTGTTCTTCGTCTTCTGTATCTTCATCTGTGATCTTCTGCTCTTCTTTGATCTTCTGCTCCTCTGTGATCCTCTGGTCTCCTGTTCTTCTGTTCTTCCGGTCTTCTGTTCTTCCTGTCTTCTGTTCTTCTGTTCTTCTGTTCTTCCGGTCTTCTGTTCGTCTGTTCTTCTGTTCTTCTGTTCTTCCGGTCTTCTGTTCTTCTGTCTTCTGTCTTCTATCTTCTGTCTTCGGCTCTTCTGCCTCCTCCGTCTTCTTCTCCCTGCGCCTGCACTCCTGCTCCTGCCTCATCCCCCTCCCTCACTCGCCTCCCCCTCTCTATCACCCCTATCTACCCCGTTCGCTATCTACCTCCCTCACTCCTCCTATCTACCTATCTCTCTATCTATCTATTTCTCTATCTATCTATTTTCTCTATCTATCTATTTTCTCTATCTCTCCCCCCTTCCCGCCACCCCCCTCTATTACCTATCTTCCTATCTTCTCACTCTACCTCTCACCCTCACCCACCTCTACAACCCCCCTCCCCTATCTTCACAACCCTACTCCTATCTCTCTGCCTAATCTCCTAAACCGCCTAACACTCACCCCCCACCCCCCTCCACCCTTAAACCCCCCTCCGCCATCTCTTCTCACTCTACCTGTCCCCCCCTCCCTCGCGCTTTCCCACCGCGACCTCCTGCACGCCCCGCCCCCCAGCTCCCATTCGCCCCCAGCTGACCCCTCCCCCCCCTCCTACCTCATATGGCAGCCGCTGCGCGACAGTGGTAGCGACCCTTGACCCAAGGGTAGGTCGCTCCCCCTGCCGCTGCAGCTCCTCCAGCTCCTCCAGGTTCCTGAGACCCACCTCGCAGTAAGTACCCCCCCACCTCCCAGCCCCTCGCCCTGCCCCGCGCTACTCATCCTCTCTCCTGCTCCTGCTCCTGCTTCTTTTCTCCTTTTCTTCTTCACTGTTCTTCCTCCTCGCTCCTCTTCTGTAATCTTCTTCTGTACGCTTCTTTTCCCCGTCTTCTCTCTTCTTCTCTGTGCTTCTCTGCCTCTCCTGTCGCCTCCCTTCTTCTTCAACTTCTTCTGTGGTCTTCTGCCTGTCTCCTGCCTTCTGTTCTTCGTCTTCCGTATCTTCATCTGTGATCTTCTGCTATTCTTTGATCTTCTGCTCTTCTGTGATCCTCTGGTCTCCTGTTCTTCTGTTCTTCCGGTCTTCCGGTCTTCTGTTCTTCTGTTCTTCCGGTCTTCTGTTCGTCTGTTCTTCTGTTCTTCTGTTCTTCCGGTCTTCTGTTCTTCTGTATTCTGTCTTCTATCTTCTGTCTTCGGCTCTTCTGCCTCCTCCGTCTTCTTCTCCCCGCGCCTGCCCTCCTGCTCCTGCCTCATCCCCCTCCCTCACACGCCTCCCCCTCTCTATCACCCCTATCTACCCCGTTCGCTATCTACCTCCCTCACTCCTCCTATCTACCTACCTATCTCTCTATCTATCTATCTCACTATCTAACTCCCTCACTCTCCACCTCCTCCTATCAACCTATCTCTCTATCTATCTCTTTCTCTATCTATCTATTTTCTCTATCTCTCCCCCCCTTCCGGCCACCCCCTCTATTACCTATCTTCCTATCCTCTCACTCTACCTCTCACCCTCACCCACCTCTACAACCCCCCCTCCCCTATCTTCACAACCCTACTCCTATATCTCTCCCTAATCTCCTAAACCTCCTAACACTCACCCCCCTCCACCCTTAAACCCCCCTCCCCCAGCTGTTCTCACTCTACCTGTCCCCCCCTCCCTCGCGCTTTCCCGCCGCGACCTCCTGCACACCCCCACCCCCCAGCTCCCATTCGCCCCAACTGACCCCTCCCCCCCCCCACGTCATATGGCGGCCGCTGCGCGACAGTGGTAGCGACCCTTGACCCAAGGGTAGGTCACTCCCCCTGCCGCTGCAGCTCCTCCAGCTCCTCCAGGTTCCTGAGACCCACCTCGCAGTAAGTACCCCCCACCTCCCAGCCCCTCGCCCTGCCCCGCGCTACTCACC
Source organism: Pleurodeles waltl (assembly GCF_031143425.1). Classification (NCBI taxonomy): domain Eukaryota; kingdom Metazoa; phylum Chordata; class Amphibia; order Caudata; family Salamandridae; genus Pleurodeles; species Pleurodeles waltl. Next base: position 1,386,335,885 of record NC_090444.1, read on the forward strand.
CTCTCTCCTGCTCCTGATTCTTTTCTCCTTTTCTTCTTCTCTGTTCTTCCTCCTCGTTCCTCTTCTGTAATCTTCTTCTGTACTCTTCTTTTCCCCGTCTTCTCTCTTCTTCTGTGTGCTTCTCTGCCTCTCCTGTCGCCTCCCTTCTTCTTCATCTTCTTCTGTGGTCTTCTGCCTGTCTTCTGCCTTCTGTTCTTCGTCTTCCGTATCTTCATCTGTGATCTTCTGCTCTTCTTTGATCTTCTGCTCTTCTGTGATCCTCTGGTCTCCTGTTCTTCTGTTCTTCCGGTCTTCTGTTCTTCCGGTCTTCTGTTCTTCTGGTCTTGTGTTCGTCTGTTCTTCTGTTCTTCTGTTCTTCCGGTCTTCTGTTCTTCTGTCTTCTGTCTTCTATCTTCTGTCTTCGGCTCTTCTGCCTCCTCCGTCTTCTTCTCCCGCGCCTGCCCTCCTGCTCCTGCCTCATCCCCCTCCCTTACTCGCCTCCCCCTCTCTATCACCCCTATCTACCCCGTTCGCTATCTACCTCCCTCACTCCTCCTATCTACCTATCTCTCCATCTATCTATCTCACTATCTAACTCCCTCACTCTCCACCTCCTCCTATCTACCTATCTCTCTATCTATCTATTTCTCTATCTATCTATTTTCTCTATCTATTTTCTCTATCTCTCCCCCTTCCCGCCACCCCCTCTATTACCTATCTTCCTATCCTCTCACTCTACCTCTCACCCTCGCCCACCTCTACAACCCCCCCTCCCCTATCTTCACAACCCTACTCCTATCTCTCTCCCTAATCTCCTAAACCTCCTAACACTCACCCCCCTCCACCCTTAAACCCCCCTCCCTCAGCTCTTCTCACTCTACCTGTCCCCCCTCCCTCGCGCTTTCCCACCGCGACCTCCTGCACGCCCCCGCCCCCCAGCTCCCATTCGCCCCCAGCTGACCCCTCCCCCCCTCCTACCTCATATGGCGGCCGCTGCGCGACAGTGGTAGCGACCCTTGACCCAAGGGTAGGTCGCTCCCCCTGCCGCTGCAGCTCCTCCAGCTCCTCCAGGTTCCTGAGACTCACCTCGCAGTAAATACCCCCCACCTCCCAGCCCCTCGCCCTGCCCGCGCTACTTACCCTCTCTCCTGCTCCTGCTTCTTTTCTCCTTTTCTTCTTCTCTGTTCTTCCTCCTCGCTCCTCTTCTGTAATCTTCTTCTGTGCTCTTCTTTTCCCCATCTTCTCTCTTCTTCTGTGTGCTTCTCTGCCTCTCCTGTCGCCTCCCTTCTTCTTCATCTTCTTCTGTGGTCTTCTGCCTGTCTTCTGCCTTCTGTTCTTCGTCTTCCGTATCTTCATCTGTGATCTTCTGCTCTTCTTTGATCTTCTGCTCCTCTGTGATCCTCTGGTCTCCTGTTCTTCTGTTCTTCCGGTCTTCTGTTCTTCTGTTCTTCCGGTCTTCTGTTTGTCTGTTCTTCTGTTCTTCCGGTCTTCTGTTCTTCTGTCTTCTGTCTTCTATCTTCAGTCTTCGGCTCTTCTGCCTCCTCCGTCTTCTTCTCCCCGCCTCTGCCCTCCTGCTCCTGCCTCACCCCCCTCCCTCACTCGCCTCCCCCTCTCTATCACCCCTATCTACCCCGTTCGCTATCTACCTCCCTCACTCCTCCTATCTACCTATCTCTCTATCTATCTATCTCACTATCTAACTCCCTCACTCTCCACCTCCTCCTATCTACCTATCTCTCTATCTATCTATTTCTCTATCTATCTATTTTCTCTATCCATCTATTTTCTCTATCTCTCCCCCCCTTCCCGCCACCCCCTCTATTACCTATCTTCCTATCCTCTCACTCTACCTCTCACCCTCACCCACCTCTACAACCTCCCCTCCCCTATCTTCACAACCCTACTCCTATCTCTCTCCCTAATCTCCTAAACCTCCTAACACTCACCCCCCTCCAACCTTAAACCCCCCTCCCCCAGCTCTTCTCACTCTACCTGTCCCCCCTCCCTCGCGCTTTCCCGCTGCGACCTCCTGCACGCCCCCGCCCCCCAGCTCCCATTCGCCCCCAGCTGACCCCTCCCCCCCTCCTACCTCATATGGCGGCCGCTGCGCGACAGTGGTAGCGACCCTTGACCCAAGGGTAGGTCGCTCCCCCTGCCGCTGCAGCTCCTCCAGGTTCCTGAGACCCACCTTGCAGTAAGTACCCCCCACCTCCCAGCCCCTCGCCCTGCCCCACGCTACTCACCCTCTCTCCTGCTCCTGCTTCTTTTCTCCTTTTCTTCTTCTCTGTTCTTCCTCCTCGCTCCTCTTCTGTAATCTTCTTCTGTACTCTTCTTTTCCCCGTCTTCTCTCTTCTTCTGTGTGCTTCTCTGCCTCTCCTGTCGCCTCCCTTCTTCTTCATCTTCTTCTGTGGTCTTCTGCCTGTATTCTGCCTTCTGTTCTTCGTCTTCCGTATCTTCATCTGTGATCTTCTGCTCTTCTTTGATCTTCTGCTCCTCTGTGATCCTCTGGTCTCCTGTTCTTCTGTTCTTCCGGTCTTCTGTTCTTCCTGTCTTCTGTTCTTCTGTTCTTCCGGTCTTCTGTTCGTCTGTTCTTCTGTTCTTCCGGTCTTCTGTTCTTCTGTCTTCTGTCTTCTATCTTCTGTCTTCGGCTCTTCTGCCTCCTCCGTCTTCTTCTCCCCGCGCCTGCCCTCCTGCTCCTGCCTCATCCCCCTCCCTCACTCGCCTCCCCCTCTCTATCACCCCTATCTACCCCGTTCGCTATCTACCTCCCTCACTCCTCCTATCTACCTATCTCTCTATCTATCTATTTCTCTATCTATCTATTTTCTCTATCTATCTATTTTCTCTATCTCTCCCCCCTTCCCGCCACCCCTTCTGTTACCTATCTTCATATCCTCTCACTCTACCTCTCACCCTCACCCACCTCTACAACCCCCCCTCCCCTATCTTCACAACCCTACTCCTATCCCTCTGCCTAATCTCCTAAACCTCCTAACACTCACCCCCCACCCCCCTCCACCCTTAAACCCCCATCCGCCATCTCTTCTCACTCTACCTGTCCCCCCCTCCCTCGCGCTTTCCCACCGCGACCTCCTGCACGCCCCCCAGCTACCATTCGCCCCCAGCTGACCCCTCCCCCCCTCCTACCTCATATGGCGGCCGCTGCGCGACAGAGGTAGCGACCCTTGACCCAAGGGTAGGTCGCTCCCCCTGCCGCTGCAGCTCCTCCAGCTCCTCCAGGTTCCTGAGACCCACCTCGGAGTAAGTACCCCCCCACCTCCCAGCCCCTCGCCCTGCCCCGCGCTACTCACCCTCTCTCCTGCTCCTGCTTCTTTTCTCCTTTTCTTCTTCTCTGTTCTTCCTCCTCGCTCCTCTTCTGTAATCTTCTTCTGTACGCTTCTTTTCCCCGTCTTCTCTCTTCTTCTGTGTGCTTCTCTGCCTCTCCTGTCGCCTCCCTTCTTCTTCATCTTCTTCTGTGGTCTTCTGCCTGTCTTCTGCCTTCTGTTCTTCGTCTTCCGTATCTTCATCTGTGATCTTCTGCTCTTCTTTGATCTTCTGCTCTTCTGTGATCCTCTGGTCTCCTGTTCTTCTGTTCTTCCGGACTTCTGTTCTTCCGGTCTTCTGTTCTTCTGTTCTTCCGGTCTTCTGTTCGTCTGTTCTTCTGTTCTTCTGTTCTTCCGGTCTTCTGTTCTTCTGTCTTCTGTCTTCTATCTTCTGTCTTCGGCTCTTCTGCCTCCTCCGTCTTCTTCTCCCCGCGCCTGCCCTCCTGCTCCTGCCTCATCCCCCTCCCTCACACGCCTCCCCCTCTCTATCACCCCTATCTACCCTGTTCGCTAGCTACCTCCCTCACTCCTCCTATCTACCTATCTCTCTATCTATCTATCTCACTATCTAACTCCCTCACTCTCCACCTCCTCCTATCTACCTATCTCTCTATCTATCTCTTTCTCTATCTATTTTCTCTATCTATCTATTTTCTCTATCTCTCCCCCCCTTCCGGCCACCCCCTCTATTACCTATCTTCCTATCCTCTCACTCTACCTCTCACCCTCACCCACCTCTACAACCCCCCTCCCCTATCTTCACAACCCTACTCCTATATCTCTCCCTAATCTCCTAAACCTCCTAACAGTCACCCCCCTCCACCCTTAAACCCCCCTCCCCCAGCTGTTCTCACTCTACCTGTCCCCCCCCTCCCTCGCGCTTTCCCGCCGCGACCTCCTGCACGCCCCCACCCCCCAGCTCCCATTCGCCCCAGCTGACCCCTCCCCCCCTACCTCATATGGCGGCCGCTGCGCGACAGTGGTAGCGACCCTTGACCCAAGGGTAGGTCGCTCCCCCTGCCGTTGCAGCTCCTCCAGCTCCTCCAGGTTCCTGAGACCCACCTCGCAGTAAGTACCCCCCACCTCCCAGCCCCTCGCCCTGCCCCGCGCTACTCACCCTCTCTCCTGCTCCTGCTTCTTTTCTCCTTTTCTTCTTCTCTGTTCTTCCTCCCTGCTCCTCTTCTATAATCTTCTTCTGTACTCTTCTTTTCCCCGTCTTCTCTCTTCTTCTGTGTGCTTCTCTGCCTCTCCTGTCGCCTCCCTTCTTCTTCATCTTCTTCTGTGGTCTTCTGCCTGTCTTCTGCCTTCTGTTCTTCGTCTTCCGTATCTTCATCTGTGATCTTCTGCTCTTCTTTGATCTTCTGCTCTTCTGTGATCCTCTGGTCTCCTTTTCTTCTGTTCTTCCGGTCTTCTGTTCTTCCGGTCTTCTGTTCTTCTGTTCTTCCGGTCTTCTGTTCTTCTGTCTTCTGTCTTCTATCTTCTGTCTTCGGCTCTTCTGCATCCTCCGTCTTCTTCTCCCCGCGCCTGCCCTCCTGCTCCTGCCTCATCCCCCTCCCTCACTCGCCTCCCCCTCTCTATCACCCCTATCTACCCCGTTCGCTATCTACCTCCCTCACTCCTCCTATCTACCTATCTCTCTATCTCACTATCTAACTCCCTCACTCTCCACCTCCTCCTATCTACCTATCTCTCTATCTATCTATTTCTCTATCTATCTATTTTCTCTATCTATCTATTTTCTCTATCTCTCCCCCTCTTACCGCCACCCCCTCTATTACCTATCTTCCTATCCTCTCACTCTACCTCTCACCCTCACCCACCTCTACAACCCCCCCTCCCCTATCTTCACAACCCTACTCCTATCTCTCTCCCTAATCTCCTAAACCTCCTAACACTCACCCCCCTCCACCCTTAAGCCCCCCTCCCCCAGCCCTTCGCACTCTACCTGTCCCCCCCCTCCCTCGCGCTTTCCTGCTGCGACCTCCTGCACGCCCCCCAGCTCCCATTCGTCCCCAGCTGCCCCCCCCTACCTCATATGGCGGCCGCTGCGCGACCGCGCCGCTGGCGCGCCAGAGGCAAGCCCGTCTGCGCCCGTCCATGCCTGGCCCGCGCCCAGCGCCACGACCCCTGGTCCCCAGCTCTCCCAAGCCCCGCTGATCCGCTACGACCCCACCACCCTCCACGCCCTCAACCCAGGGCGCACCAACACCTGCTTCCAAGTCCACCCCAAACGCACCCATGGACCCTGCGCCTGCAACTCCTGCAAATGCATCTTCCACCACGCAACTACCACGACCACAAGCCCACGCGCCATCAACCACCTCAAGTGCATCCTGGTCAACGCTCGTTCCGTCCACAAGCACGCCGTTGAACTCTGGGACCTCCTGGACTCCACAGCACCGGACGTCGCTTTCATCACGGAGACCTGGATGAACGCCTCCTCTGCTCCAGACATCGCCACCGCCATCCCCGAAGGCTACAAGATCTCCAGAAAAGACCGCACCAACCAAGTAGGAGGAGGTATCGCCATCGTCTTCAAAGACTCCATCAGCGTCACCACCTCCACCGAAGACACCCCTCTCGCCACTGAACACCTGCATTTTCAGATTCGCACCGACCCCAGGACCACCCTCAGAGGATCCCTCGTCTACCGTCCTCCCGGACCGCACGCTCCTTTCAGCGACGCCATCGCCGACTTCATCTCCCCGCACGCCCTCGCCTTGCCGGACTACATCCTTCTAGGCGACCTCAACTTCCATCTGGAACAAAACAACGACCCCAACACCACCACCCTGCTCGACAACCTCGCCAACCTCGGCCTCAAGCAACTGGTAAACCCACATCGCCGGACACACGCTTGACCCTATCTTCTCCGCCAGCAAACACGTCTTCTTCAGCCACACCTCCGCTCTACACTGGACCGACCACAGCTGTGTACATTTCACATTCCGACGCGAGACCCGCCACCTCCGCACTCAACCCATCCCTCGTCGACAGTGGAATAAAATCCCTGAAGAGCAACTCTTCTCTGCACTCGCCGCCAACCAACCCACCCTCACCACCGACCCCAACGACGCATCCCTCAGCCTCACAAACTGGATCTCCAACTGCGCAGACAACCTTGCTCCCCTCAAATGCACGCATCGACAGGCCATCACCAAAAAACCTCTCTGGTTCTCTGACACCCTCAAAGAATCGAAGAAAACTTGTCGCGCCCTCGAGAAGGCTTGGCGCAAGGACCACACCGCTGACAACATGACCGCCCTCAAGAACGCTACCCGCGAACACCACCACCTGATCCGCGCTGCCAAAAAGAACTTTTTTACCGACAGACTGGACAAAAACAGCCACAACAGCAGAGAACTTTTTAGCATTGTCAAGGAGTTCTCCAACCCCAACGCCAACCCCAACGCCGTCACGCCCTCACAAGATCTGTGCAACTCCCTCGCCACCTTCTTCCATCGCAAGATCAGCGACCTCCACGACAGCTTCGGACACCAGACCCAACCAAGCATCACCGAACCCACACCTCCGACCATCACCCTCAACGACTGGACCCACATCAACACCGAAGAAACCAAAACCACCATGAACTCGATCCACTCCGGCGCTCCATCGGACCCCTGCCCTCACTTCATCTTCAATAAAGCCGACGACATCATCGCCCCGCACCTCCAGGCCGTCATCAACTCCTCTTTTTCTTCTGCTACCTTCCCCGAATGCTGGAAACACGCCGAAGTCAACGCACTACTAAAGAAACCTACGGCTGACCCGAGCGACCTGAAAAACTTCCGCCCCATCTCGCTCCTCCCCCTCCCCGCCAAGGTAATAGAGAAGACCGTCAACAAACAGCTGACCACCTTCCTAGAAGGCAACAACCTGCTCGACCCTTCACAAACCGGATTCCGAACCAACCACAGCACTGAAACCGCCCTCATCTCAGTCACTGACGACATCAGAACCCTGATGGACAACGGTGAAACAGTCGCCCTCATCCTCCTCGACCTCTCGGCTGCCTTCGACACCGTCTGTCACCGCACCCTAATCACCCGCCTCCGCTCCACCGGGATCCAAGGCCAGGCCCTGGACTGGATCGCCTCCTTCCTCTCAAACCGATCCCAAAGACTCTACCTCCCTCCGTTTCGATCAGACCCCACCGAGATCATCTGCGGCGTACCTCAAGGGTCATCGCTCAGCCCGACACTCTTCAATGTCTACATGAGCCCCCTCGCCGACATCGTACGCAAGCACGACATCATCATCATCACCTCCTACGCCGACGACACCCAACTTATACTCTCCCAGCGCCAAGACCAACCTACAAGAGGGCATGAAGGACGTCGCAGATTGGATGAGGCTCAGCCGCCTAAAGCTGAACTCTGACAAAACGGAAGTCCTCATCCTCGGCAACACCCCGTCCGCTTGGGACGACTCCTGGTGGCCCACGGCCCTCGGCACCGCACCGACCCCCGTAGACCACGCCCGCAACCTCGGCTTCATCTTGGACCCTCTTCTCACCATGACCAAGCAAGTCAACGCCGTGTCCTCCGCCTACTTCCTCAACCTCCGCATGCTCCGCAAGATCTTCCGCTGGATCCCCACCGACACTAGAAAAACCGTGACCCACGCCCTCGTCACGAGCCGCCTGGACTACGGCAACACCCTCTATGCTGGGACCACCGCCAAGCTCCAAAAACGCCTGCAACGTATTCAAAACGCCTCGGCCCGCCTCATCCTCGACGTACCCCGCAACAGCCACATCTCCGCACACCTGAAACACCTGCATTGGCTCCCGGTCAGCAAAAGGATCACCTTCCGACTTCTCACCCACGCACACAAAGCCCTCCACAACAAGGGACCGGATTACCTCAACCGTCGCCTCAGCTTCTACGCCCCCACCCGTCTCCTCCGTTCCTCGGGCCTCGCGCTCGCTGCCGTCCCTCGCATCCGCCGCTCCACTGCGGGTGGGAGGTCCTTCTCCTTCCTGGCAGCCAAGAACTGGGACTCCCTCCCCACCAGCCTCAGGACCACCCAGGACCACTCCGCATTCCGGAGACTCCTAAAAACCTGGCTTTTCGAGCAGCAGTAACCCCCCCCACCCTTTTCCCCTAGCGCCTTGAGACCCCCACGGGTGAGTAGCGCGCTTTATAAATGTTAATGATTTGATTTGATTTGATTTGCCCATCAGTGCTGGTACGTGCAGTATTGCTGCAAAACTTTCATGTGCTGCAAGGGATTGTCTCTTTGCAAGTGAAACTAAATGAATACATTGTAAGTTTCCATACGAAATGGGGTTGTCCCTTCCCTTCCAATCAAGTGCACCTATATATTTCAGTAGCACCGATTTCTTGGCTTGTGGTCTCTATGCTGGCATTCAACCCTCTCCTATGGGACTCCTTTCGCCTTGTATCATTGAGGTGGATGACCCTACACAGGAACTTTGTCTGAGGTTCAAATGTTATTGAAGAAGGCTGCCACAGACACGCTAAGGGCCACCTTGGGATCACAGATGAAAGCGCAAGTGGATGTTTTTCTGCACTGATGCAGTGGTTTTGCTACCTCCAAAAACCTCTTTTTCTGGAAAGTCTCACGGCCAAACAGTGTCCTTCCCTAGAGTGCCTCATCAGCGCACCCTGTCTTCTTTGGTTTGAATATCGCTAGGTTCACTGTAAAGATATAGGGCCTGATTTAAGAGGACCTGGCGCCACCTTAGCGCCACCATAGCATAATTTTTTTTTATACTAAGGTGGCGTTACACTCTCCATATTTACAAAGTGGCGTAATGCATGCATTGCTCCACTTTGTAAACCCTTGTGCCACATTATGCCTGCACCAGATATAGGGGGTCATTCCGACCCCGGCGGGCGGCGTCCGGCGGGCGGAAACCGCCAGAAGACCGCACCGCGGTCAAATGACCGCGGCGGTCATTCTGACTTTCCCGCTGGGCGGGCGGGCGACCGCCAAAAGGCCGCCCGCCCAGCGGGAAAGCCCCAGCAACGATGAAGCCGGCTCCGAATGGAGCCGGCGGAGTTGCTGGTGTGCGACGGGTGCAGTGGCACCCGTCGCGATTTTCAGTGTCTGCTAGGCAGACACTGAAAATCATTATGGGGCCCTGTTAGGGGGCCCCTGCACTGCCCATGCCTGTGGCATGGGCAGTGCAGGGGCCCCCAGGGGATCCACGACACCCGTTCCCGCCATCCTGTGCCGGAGGGGGGTCGGAATCCCCATGGCGGTGCTGTGAGCAGCGCCGCCATGGAGGATTCTTTGGGGCAGGGGTAAACCGGCGGGAAACCTCCGGTTGCCCTTTTCTGACCGCGGCTTTACCGCCGCGGTCAGAATTGCCCATGAAGCACCGCCAGCCTGTTGGCGGTGCTTCCGCGGCACTCTGCCCTGGCGGTTTTCAACCGCCAGGGTCAGAATGACCGCCATAGTGTATGCAAGCGGGCGAAAAAATGGTGCAAGGATTTCCTTGCCCTATTTTTCGGCACTTTCAATGCCTGCTCAGAGGAGGCATTAAAAAGGGGTGTGCCATTGAATACAATGGGCCCCTATGTACTCTGCAGGAGTAGCGGCAACATTTCGGCGCTACTTCTGCCGAGTGCATCGATAGCGTCAGGAATTCTGACACTATTGCCCCCTACCCTGCACCATGGTGCACCATATTTTAAGTACACCGTACACGTGGTGGTGGTAGGGGCGCGCTAAGGGGTGCAAGGAAAGTGGCGCTGCACTAGGTACAGTGCCACTTTCCTTAAATCAGCCCAATAGTGTGGTGGGATTGGTCTTATATCGAGCGATGTTTACTATTACTCTGTGGTGTTCTACCCCACTGCATTGTATCTTGGCCCTGATTCCACAAAGGTACAGGTGGATATTTAGCTTTCTCAGGGGATAACACCTGGGATAGATGAAGCCTATCTGCACCTATGACATGTGGTATCAGCGAACAGACTTGGCACTGTCTGGCCAAAGTCTGGGCAGTCATGTGCTGATACCATGTGTTGTACAAGAGTGCGCTGTGTGGTGTATGTGGAATACATCAGGTTCAATGTAATTGTAAGTGATGTGGGAAAGGCCCCTATGCAAGTGTTATAACAATGTGACTAGGCAGATTTCTGTGTATGGATGGATGCGGCCACACTGAACAGCAAACAAAGGGGGTACAAGGGTATAATACATAACTTTTAGAATTTTGCAGGCCTTGGAATGGTCTTCCTGAGAAACTTCTGTAGTCTTCTGGCAATTGGGGAATGACTCTCCTCTGGTCAAGCACTGCAGTACTGGAGGTGTCTTGCTTGGGTGGGAGAGTTCATAGTAGAATCCTGTCAAAAAGGCGGGGGTCTCTGTCTTGGAGCACTTGGGTCTTGCCAGAGTTCTGTAAGTTGTTGCTGAAGAGGTGGCAGGCCGCTGAAAAGGTGGTGTGCTTATGTCTTGGTCATAGACCTGTAGGGTAAGAGCTGAGGGTTGTAGGTTAGCTAAGAAAAACAAAAATCATCTTTTAATCTCAGGAGATTCCTGCCCCTTTCTTCTTCACTTATATCCTGTGCATTTATTTCAGTGGTGGGTCCAGTTGGGGAAACTATTTTAGGGAGTGGCAAGTGTTTTTAATCATGGGTCGCCTATGTTTTATTTTGTGGGTCATCTGGTCCTCTCCTCTCACCACGCCAGGGAAGAGGGCTTCTATATGGACTATGCGTGGAATGATGTGGAAGGAAGGGGGCTGTGTTGCAATTTGTGGGTTGCGGATGTTTGAAACGTGCTCCGAGGACACGTGTATGCCCCTCTAGTTCCTGCACCTGGTGTGCAAAGAGTTTATACCTAATAGAGTTAGGTGTTTTTGTCTATGCCCCTTTTCTGGAAACTTCATTTTGGGCTAAATTTACAGGTTTCTGCCGTTTCCCTGGATGTTCATGAGATGATTTTTTTATTGAAATGTTGGAGGAGATCAGAGAGGTGCTCTGTGACCACCATATGATTTTGCTGTGGCAACAACTGGGATCAGGCCTTTTGTCGTATGCCTCTCATAGGACTGTGATGGTTACTTACAGAGTCCCTTATCCTCCCGGCATCCCCTCTCCTTGGATCCAAGATGTTTTAGGCCTGTTGCCCCCAAGCTGTGACCAGAGACATACAACTACCTTTGCTTTTGGAGGGACATGATGGAATGAACAGACTTTTGAACGTTTGAAAGCCTTTTGGAGAGAAGATAAGGCCAAGTTTTTGCTACAATGGGAGTCAGACTGGTACTCGCCAAGATTTGCCTGATACTGATAATGAGCTGGGATGCTGATTGAACTTCCCTGCTAACTTTGTGTATGTGCTATGGAATTTGCCGGACTTGTGTGTAGACTTTGGAATTTGATGGGGACATTATCATCCCAAGTGCGCTAGAAACCAGGCTCCTGACACTGGAACATTGGATCTTTTTGGAACTAAAAGGGGGCCTCCATTAGCTGGAGGCCCTTTTTGTTGCAGAATTGGGTACTTTCCACATATGACTAACCCCAATGCCAAAACTTGCATGCCATACCCACTGAATGGACAGCCCTCCCAGCCCTGCATATTTAACCACCACCTAGGCATGCACAGCATAGAGAACTAACAATCCCAAAATCTATCACCATACACAAACAAAGGTGGCAGGGCAACAGCAACGATAAAGGGGAAGCGAGGGATGTAGAATATATCACAGACCTTAAGCATAATACATCACTTACATCCCCCCAGGTGCCCCAGCCAATCCCAGCAGTGAGGAGGTGCCACAGCTATACAGTTCCCCAACAGAAGATGCCCCCAGTGATAACAGTAACTCTGGACACCTGGATCTGGATGAACTTCCTGGCCCATCGGGATCTACTGGTCAGTCGGCCACCCCAGCCTATTCCCAGTCCATCACAGAGCCTCCCCCTCAGTATCCAACACAACAGCACCCACTCAACGTCCCCACACCTCTGTCCCCAGGACAGGTCAATCAGAAGTGTGCCCATCTGTACAGAGACCCCAGCCCACACCTCATAGCCAAGACAATCAGGGTCCTAGGGTCACTGGTGGTGGGCACACCATTCAGGGGACACAGGCACAAGGGGGGCAGGGTCACGGCGACCCAGCTGTGTGCCAGAGGGAGGACAGGCTCAGGGAATGACTGTCCTCGAAGCACTCACTAATGTCCTGTGAACCTACCAACAATCTTAGGACAAGATTGGCCAGATTCTTGACATCATGCAGGAGAGCCAACGGCTGCAGGAGGTACACCATCAGGAGATCAGGAAAGATTTGCAGGCCCTCAACATTACCATGGTCTCCATAGCAGGGTTGCTGGCTGACATGGCCAACATCATGAGGGAATATACAGCACACCAGCAGGGCCCTTCCACTAGCCAGTCAACTGACCAGCCCACCACATCTGCTGCAGCTAGTGGACAGGAGGCCCTGCTACAGGACCGACAGGCCATCAGCACCTCTCCCCATGCAGAAGATGACCCCCCAAATGTTCCCTGTGACCCAGTCAGATGCCAGAGACACTTGCCAAGACCAAGACCACTGCCAGGAAATGAGACCCTCCTAAATGTCCCCCTTGTGTCCCACTCTGTGACCTTGTCCACTTTTAACTGCCTTTGCTCCACTTCCTATGGGCCTTGGACACTGGACCTGTGCTACAAACAGACTGGACCAATACCCTGCACTTACCTCTGCCATCATCCTATTCCATTGCACTATTCCATCTATAAATTTCAGTACAATAAACACCTTTGAACATGTTAGAAATGGGGTTTTTGGTTGACAGTCAGGTTACACCCTGTTCAAGCAAGGACCCTCACTCTAGTCAGGGTAAAAGAGAATCACCCTCAGCTAACCCCTGCTTACCCCCTTGGTAGCTTGGCAGAGCAGTAGGCTTAACTTCAGAGTGTTAGGTGTAAAGTATTTGTACCAACACACAAAGTAAATTAATGAAAACACTACAAAATGACACAACACCAGTTTAGAAAAATAGGAAATATTTATCTAAACAAAACAATACCAAAACGACAAAAATCCAACATACACAAGTCAAGTTATGAATTTTTAAAGATTAAGTTCACAAATAGCGCTTAGAAACAAAAAAAATGCTTGATGAGATGTTAACACGGCGTCGTGACGGAGTCGTTCCCATCAAGCCGACACCAGCGGCGCCGGACACGGAGTCGTGTAGACCCCCAAGTACAGTACCTTTGGTGAAGAGTGAAAACAAGCCGATGCGCGAAGTCGGGGATCGCGGCGTCTGTGCGAAACGTTGGATCCACGCACTTCGAGCGACGTCGGTCACGACATGGTGCGGCGACTTCCACAGAGTCACGGACTTCAGCGGGGCTGCAGCGGCGTCGGGCCTGCGAAGAGCATCGCGTTCAAGCAAAGGTCACGGCATCGGGTGCAGGCGGTGTCACCGGATTCAGCAGCGGCGTCGGTCCGAAGTCGTCCGCAGTCGATTTCCTTGGATTTTCACCAGCTTTCCTTTGAAGGGCCCATGGACTGGATAGGGCACCACTTGTCAGAGCAGGAGTCTCTCCAGAGACTCCAGGTGCCTACAGAAAGAAGTATTTGCCGTCCCTGAGACTTCAAACAACAGGAGGCAAGCTCTAAATCAAGCCCTTGGAGATTTCTTCACAAGATGGAAGGCACACAAAGTCCAGTCTTTGCCCTCTTACTCTGGCAGAAGCAGCACTGCAGGAAAGCTCCACAAAGCACAGTCACAGGCAGGGCAGCACTTCTTCCTCAGCTATTCAGCTCTTCCCCAGGCAGAGGTTCCTCTTGGTTCCAGAAGTGTTTTCTAAAGTCTGTAGATTTGGGTGCCCTTCTTATACCCATTTTAGTCTTTGAAGTCACCTTTCTTCAAAGGGGACTCACACCTACTTTTGAAATCCTGCCTTGCCCAGGCAAGGCCTCAGACACACACCAGGGGGTTGGAGTCTGCATTGTCAGAGGCAGGCACAGTCCTTTCAGATGAGAGTGACCACTCCACCCCTCCCTCCTAGCAGACATGGCTAATTAGGACATGCAGGTTACACCCCAGATCCCTTTGTGTCACTGTCTAGTGTGAGGTGAAAAACAACCCAACTGTCAAACTGACCCAGACAGGGAATCCACAAACAAGGCAGAGTCACAGAATGGTTTAAGCAAGAAAATGCTCACTTTCTAAAAGTGTCATTTTCAAACACACAATCTCAAAACCAACTTTACTAAAAGATGTATTTTTAAATTGTGAGTTCAGGGACCCCAAACTCCACATGTCCATCTACTCTCTAGGGGAATCTACACTTTAATCATTTTTAAAGGTAGCCCCCATATTATCCTATGAGAGAGACAGGCCTTGCAACAGTGAAAAACGAAGTTGGCAGTATTTCACTGTCAGGACATATAAACCACATTACTATATGTCCTACCTTATCCATACACTGCACCCTGCCCTTGGGGCTACCTAGGGCCTACCTCAGGGGTGCCTTATATGTAAGAAAAGCGAAGGTTTAGGCCTGGCAAGAGGGTACACTTGCCAAGTCGAATTTACAGTGTAAAAATACACACACAGACACTGCAGTGGCAGGTCTGAGACATGATTACAGGGTTACTTGTGTGGGTGGCACAACCAGTGCTGCAGGCCCACTAGTAACATTTGATTTAGAGGCCCTGGTCACCTCTAGTGCTCTTTACTAGGGACTTAACAGTAAAACAAATATGCCAATAATGGAGAAACAATTACATACACATTTTAAACAGGAGCACTTGCACTTTAGCACTGGTTAGTAGTGGTAAAGTGCCCAGAGTAATAAAAACAGCTAAATCAGAGTCCAGCACACATCAATAACCTGGGGAACAGAGGCAAAAAGTTAAGGGAGACCAAGCCAAGGATTAAAAGTCTAACAGACACAACTTGAGTGATAATGCTTTATGTGAGGAAAATCTGCAAATATGGTAACAATTATATCTTGTGCAATTGACCTGCTCTGTGATAGCATACAAATAATACCTGTAGCTGTCTGTAGTCATCACATCAGTACACCGTTGTTATAACACCAACATCTGCAAAATGAGAAGGCATAGGTGACAGTCAGTTGAGATGCAAAGGAAATGACTGCCATCCTGCTATAGCCACATTGAAAAGATAAATAATCAGAGGAATGGTCAGTTCCACTGCCTCACCTGTGTGTCATTGGAAGTTCTGCTGTATAACTGATGTTCTGTTGTCCACACCCTCATCCTCTGCCTCCTCATCCTCACTGTCCTCAGGGTCCACTGCTGCCACAGGGGCATTCCCAATCTCCTCCTCCTGCAGAAAAGGCACATGTTGTCTGAGGGCCAGGTTGTGCAACATGCAGCATGCTACAACCATCTGGCAAACCTTCTCAGGGGAGTAGCACAGGGATCCACCTGTCAGGTGGAGGCACCTGAACCTGGCCTTCAGGAGGCTGAAGGTCGTTCTATGATCTGCCTGGTTCGCCCTTGTGTATCATTATACCGATTCTCAGCCCCTGTCCTGGCATTCCTCACAGGGGTCAGGAGCCAGGATAGGTTTGGGTAGCCAGAGTCACCTACAATAACTGAGGGACAAATATTCACCTTACACAATGGTATGGGGATGACACCTGAAGGCATACACTGACATACATTGGGTGGGGACTCTGGCTCACATATTAGCCACACCCTGTGCCTCTGTAGTTGTGCCATCACATTTGGGATGCTGCTATTCCTCAGGACGAAGGCATCATGCACTAACCCAGGATCCATGGCAGTGACATGGGAGATGTACTGGTCAGCAAGGCACACCATCTGGACATTGAGTGAGTGGAAACTCTTCCTATTACTGAACACCTTTTCATTGTGCCGGGGGGAGGGACAAATGAAATATGTGTTCACCCCAATAATATTTGGTATATTTCCCAATGCATAGAATCCAGCCTTCACAGTGGCCAAATCTTCAACTCATGGGAAAGCAATGTAGCTGCACATGTGTTTGACGAAAGCAGACAAACCCCTTGCCAGCACGATTGAGAACAGTGGCTGTGACATACCTGCTGCCAAGCCCACTGTCACTTGGAAAAAAACAGTTGCAGGGAAATGAAGCACTGATAGAACTTGCACAAGAGGGGGGATCCCAGTGTGATGATGGATAGCTGATATCAGGGTCCATTTGAGTACATTTCTCTATGATTGTGGCCTTGTCCAGTCTTTAGGTGAGTATTATGTGCCTGTCCTACAGTGTAGCCAAGTCCACAAGGGGTCTGCACATGGGGTCTTGCCTCCTCCCCCTAGTCCTCCGCAGTGGTAGGTATCTAAGGGACAAAAGAGTGAGTAGGGTGTCACAAATTGTGATTGGCAAAGTATGAGTAATATACAGCAATGACTCAGTTTCCAAATTCTGAATGTTCACCGCCACCATAAATGGCCACTGTATGTCCTGTAAGTATGGACGGGTGGAAGTGATGTAACTCCGCTGGCATTGGACATCATGGCGGAAGGCGGTCTTACAACGCTGTGCTGTTCCTCATTGGCTAAAATCGGGCTCTATTGAGTTCAGTGTCCAATGAGGATCACTGGCAGCGGTGACGGTGTACACCACTGCAGACGTGACCGCCATTTTCTGTCTAAAACCTCTCTTGATTCCTGACTTTCCACAGGACATCACCTCCACTGCGTGTGTTTCTGTGACCTGTGTCTGGATCCTGCCACGGCCCGTGTGACAGGGGAAAAGGCCCCAGCCTTCACTTCTGAGGAGTTAGAGCACCTGCTGGATGGGGTCCTACCCCTGTAAGGCCAGCTGTATAGGCCTCCAGACCCACAGGTGAGTACACCATGGGCACAATGCATATGTGTAGGAAAGTACCATCTTGCCAGGCATGCTGCCCCAATTTTTATATGTATGTAAGTTTGTTTTTGCCTGTCTCAATGGGATCCTGCTAGCCAGGACCCCAGTGCTCATAGTTTGTGGCCTGAATGTGTGTTCCTGTGTAGAGACTAGTGACTAACTGTGTCACTGAGGCTCTGCCTTTAAAATTGTCACTATAGGCTAGTGACCATTTTCACCAAGTCTAATTGGCACACTGGAACACCCTTATAATTCCCTAGTATATGGTACCTAGGTACCCAGGGTATTGGGGTTCCAAGTGATCCCTATGGGTTGCAGCATTTCTTTTCCCACCCAAAGGGAGCTCAGACAAATCTTACAAAGGACTGCCACTGCAGCCTGAGTGAAATAATGCACACGTTATTCCACAGCAATTTTATACTGCACTTAAGTAACTTATGAGCCACCTATATGTCTAGCCTTCACTTGCTGAAGGTTAGGTGCAAAGTTACTAAGTGTGAGGGCACCCTTGCACTAGCAAAGGTGCTCCCACATTGTTCAGGGCAATTTCCCCGGACTTTGTGAGTGCAGGGACACCATTAGAGGCGTGCACTACATTTAGGTCAATACCTGTTGGACTTTTTTGCTAATGCAGGGTCATCCCCAATCTTTTTGCCTCCTGCCTCCTATTTTTTCTGACCTGTTGCTGTTGGCTTTTGAACTCTGAGCACTTTACTACTGCTAACCAGTGCTAAAGTGGATATGCTCTTTGTGTGAATTGTATTGTTGATTGGTTTATCCATGATTGGCATTTTGATTTACTAGTAAGTCCCTAGTAAAGTGCACTAGAGGTGCCCAGGGACTGTAAATCAAATGCTACTAGTGGGCCTGCAGCACTGGTTGTGCCACCCACAGAAGTAGCTCTGTAATAATGTCTCAGACCTGCCACTGCAGTGTCTGTGTGTGCAGTTTAACTGTAAATTCGACTTGGCAAGTGTACCCACTTGCCAGGCCTAAACTTTCCCTTTTCCCACATGTCAGACACCCCTAAGGTAGGCCCTAGGAAGCCCTAAGGGCAGGGTGCAGTGTATGGTTAAGGTAGGACATATAGGGGGTCATTACAACATTGATGGTAAAAGCCGCTTACTGCCGTGCAGAAGACCGACAACACACCGCCGCGGCAGTGTTATGACCCACAGCTCGGAACCTGCCAAAATTGAGACACCCACACAAGTCCGCCACACCAAAGGTCAGTGATAAACTGGCAAAAACAAAACCTCCACCGTCACGCCAACAGAAATACGCCCACACTATCAAGACCCACAAATTCCACGCGGCGGTCTTTCAACCGCGGTATTCCATTGGTGGTACACACAGCTGCGCTCAAAATGCACACACTCTTACAAAACACATCCACATTGGACAATTCCAAATACACACACCTGATACATGTACACACACCACTCCCACACACCCAATACAATATAAAACACACACCCACATCAACCACAAACCCCTACAACCACAATTGCAACAGAAGGCCAGAGAAAGACACTACAATCTACACCCAAGCATCCACAGGCACATAATACCATCACCCACATACCATCCACGCACCTCACACAACACACCACTAAATATCACCCCACATATCACAACACACACAACCCCACACATCACCCACACCACCCCATGGCACTGCAAAGACACCCCAGGTTCTCAGAGGAGGAGCTCAGGGTCATGGTGAAGGAAATCATCCGGGTCGAGCCACAGCTATTCGGATCACAGGTGCAGCACACCTCCATAGCTAGGAAGATGAAGCTATGGCAAAGAATGGTGGACAGGGTCAACGCAGTGGGACAACACCCATGAAATAGGGATGACATCAGGAAGAGGTGGAACGACCTACGGGGGAAGGTGCGTTCCGTGGTCTCAAGACACCACCTTGCGGTTCAGAGGACAGGCAGCGGACCCCCACCTCCTCCCCCACAACTAACAACATTGGAGGAGCAAGTCTTGGCTATTCTGCATCCTGAGGGCCTCGAAGGAGTAGCTGGAGGATGTGACTCTGGTAAGTCAAATCTTAACTATTACATCCCCCACCCTACCTGCATGGCATCACATACCCCCACCCTCACCCCCATCACTCCTACTCCTCACAAATGTCCCAATATCACAAACCACACATCCCAACACCAAGCCCTGCATGCAACAACAAAGCATGGACACCCATCACCAATGTATGGCCACTGCACATACCCATACACCCCCCTAAACCATCATCACACAAGGTCCCACACAGGAATACAAGCACTGGGGTACACGGTCAGCCACCCATTGCACACCATGGTACACACAGATGCAATAATCATGCTTTTACACCCCTTCAGGACCCCTACCCAAAGTCACCGCACAGTAGGGTCCACACCACCAACAGAAGAGGCCCACAGTGATGACAGCAGCTCTGTACAACTGGATCTAGATAACCAGCCTGGCCAATCTCGGACCTTGGGACAGTCGGTTCCCCTAACACTGGCACAGGCCACTACAGTGCTTGCCCCCTCTGGAAAAACCAGCACAGCACCCACCCAGCAGGCCCATACCTCTGTCCCCAGGACGTGTCAATCAGCAGTGTGTCCACCACTACAGAGAACCCAGGCTAACCCACCACCCCAATAACAACAGGGACCTGGGGGCAGTGGCAGTGGCAGTGGGCACACCGTTCAGGGGACAGAGGCCCAGGGAAACAGGGGAACTGGGAGGGCTGCTGTGCGACAGAGGGAGGACAGTCCCAGGGAACCCACTCTCCACGAGGCCCTCTCCAACATCATAGGAGCGTACCATCATTCCCAGGAGACCATGGCAACGGTACTGGCCAAGTTTCAGGAGACCCAGCGGCTTCATGGAGGAACTCAGATCCATCAATTCCACCCTGGGGTAGTGAAGGAAGTCCTCAAGTCCAGGAGGGACACTGTGGCACAACAAGTGGCCCCTGACACTAGCCTGGACGATGGAACTGCCACCACCTCCGCTGGCGCTAGTGGACAGGAGGCACCGCCACAGGACCACCACACCAGCACCCCACCCCCTGCAGATGGAGAACCACCCTGCAAACGGTCCCTGAGATCCAGGACAAAGACAGAGAGCAATGCCAAGACCCCCGCCAAGAACTGAGACTGCCCTGAATGTCATTCTTTTGTCTCACCTTGTCACCCTGTCCATCCTCAAACTGCCCCAGCTCCACTTCCTATGCCCCTTTGGACAATGCACCTGTGAGATTAATAGACTGGACTCTGCCATGGACATTCCTCCAGCATCCCCCTCACCATTTTAAAACCCCCTCCAATATTGAGCACCTAAATAAACACCCTTGAAGCACAAAACAATCTGGAGTCTGTCTGTGATTTCAAAATAGTGTATTAGCAATTACAGTGACAAAATGCTCTTTCAATTGTAATGTCAACATACCTATGTCACACAGCTGTAGTCCATGAGGAAACAAAGCAGATGTCACACAGTGGGACCCACATCTGTGAAATCGTAAGGGAAAGTGACAACTTAGTGACCATACACTGGGTGAAAAGGACAGACAGTAGAGAGGTATTAGTGTTAAAGTACATGTAGTAGGCAGGTTTGTCTTCTTACCTGTGTCTCACTGGAAGTATTGCAGGATCACAGAGTTTCTGTTGTCGATGTCCTCTTCCTCTGCTTCCTTGTCTTCGCTGTCCACAGGCTTCACAGCTGCCACAACACCTCCATCTGGACCATCCTCCTACAGAAAAGGCACCTGTCGTTGCAAAGCTAAGTTGTGAAGCATACAGCAGGCCACAATGATCTGGCACACCTTCTTTGGTGAGTGGAATAGGGAACCACTTGTCATATGGAGGCAACGGAACCTGGCCTTCAGGAGGCCGAAGGTCCGCTCTATAATCCTCCTAGTTCGCCCATGGGCCTCATTGTAGCGTTCCTCTGCCCTTGTCCTGGGATTCCTCACTGGGGTCAGTAGCCATGAGAGGTTGGGGTAGCCAGAGTCACCTGCAAATGGCGAGGGATAACTGTTAGACACACACTAACCTGTAGGGATTTCCCCAGACCCAGAAAACTATTCCCACTGATTTGGTTCCAGGTGCTCACCTAATAGCCACACACAGTGCCTCTGGAGTTGCCCCATCACAGAAGGGATGCTGCTATTCCGCAGGATGTAAGCGTCATGCACTGAGCCAGGGAACTTGGCAGATGTACTGGTCTGCCAAACACACCATCTGCACATTCATCGAATGGTAACTCTTCCGGTTTCTGTACACCTGTTCAATCCTGCGGGGGAGGGACCAAGGCCACATGTGTCCCATCAATGGCACCTATGATGTTGGGGATATGTCCCAGGGCATAGAAGTCACCTTTCACTGTAGGCAAAACGATGTAGCTCCGCATGTGTTTCAGCAGTGCAGACCACACTCTGGACAACACGTTGGAAACATAGGCTGGGTCATCCCTGATGCTATGGCCACTGTAGTTTGAAAAGACCCACTTGCAAGGAAATGGAGTACTGACAGCACCTGCACTTGAGGGGGGATTCCTGTGGGATGGTGGATAACTGACATCACGTCTGGCTCCAACTGGGCACAGTGTTCCAGGATTGTGGCACGATCAAGCCTGTAGGTGATGATTACATGTCCTTCCTCCATTGTCGACAGGTCCACCAGCGGTCTGTACACCGGAGGATGCCGCCATCTCCTCACATGTCCCAGCGGATGGTGCATATGAAGGAGAACAGCGAGCACAGAGTCAACCATCTCAGAGGTACGTAAACACAGCTTACTCAGAAAACCATTCATAACCCGATTTTTGCCTGTATGAGTGTTGAGTCAAGGCCTAGGTATGTGTGACGCAGTTAAAAAGTAAAGCCACGTGGGCCCCTGAAATGACGGCTGCCTGACCTGTAAAGTGGGACAATGGGATGTGAGGTAGCTGCGCTGGCGTTGTACACCGTAGCGGTAGGC
The DNA here is from genome assembly GCF_031143425.1 of Pleurodeles waltl. Taxonomy (NCBI): domain Eukaryota; kingdom Metazoa; phylum Chordata; class Amphibia; order Caudata; family Salamandridae; genus Pleurodeles; species Pleurodeles waltl. Next base: position 1,386,358,000 of record NC_090444.1, read on the forward strand.
GGTTGAAGACCGCGGCGCAATTCTGCATTGGTTAACATTGGACCCTATGGGTCCCAGGAGCCAAGGACGATGTACGCTGGCGGTGACGGTACGCACCGACACGGACGTGACTGCCATTTTCTATCTGTTCAATCACTCGATACCTGATCTTCGACAGGAGAGGGCCTACACTGCAAGTGCTGCTGTGACCTCAGTCTGGAAGAGACAATGGCTTGTGCGTCTGGGGAAAGGGCCCCTGCCTTCATCACGGAGGAGTTGGAGAAACTCGTGGATGGGGTCCTCCCCCAGTACAAGCTACTCTACGGTCCTCCAGACAAACAGGTAAGTACACTGTGAGCATGCTATATTGGCAATGCCTGTGTGGAGTGGTGTGGATGAAATATGGGGGGGAGAATGATGCATGCATGAAACGACGGCCTCCCAACGTGGGAGGGGTGCCCGTCGCACCATGACCCCCCTGATGTTCAGGATCCTGGCGGTGGTGTACCCGGAGTTGGATGGGCACTTTTGGGCATCGCAGCAGCAACTAGGGGGTGAGTACACTCTCATTTTGCTGATTCAATGCACAGTGGAGGTGTCTGGGTGGGGGAGGTGGGCTGTGGGTTCCCCTAGGCCAGGGCGAGTTTAGTAGGCAAGGTCTCTTCTTAAGGCAGGCCCTGTGGCACCCATCCACACCCTTGTAGGCCATGTCCCAGGGATTGAATAGTGGACCCCAAGTGCAAGGCGTAGTGCAGGGGGCTTCTGTGACTATTGTGTCCGCCAACTGTAGCGGTAATGCATGCACTCAACATGTCTTTCTTCTGTCTCCCCCCTTTTGTGGTCTCCCTGTACATATGTGCATTAGCATCATCAGGCGGAGGAGCAGTGGCACCGGAGCAGGAGGGAGCTGCATCCCACATGGCCCTGGAGGGCGACACTACGGAGTCTGATTTCACCAGTGGGATGGAGGGCGAGGGGAGCTCCACGGCGGGGACAGGAGCTGACACCAGTGATACGGACTCGTCCTCTGATGGGAGCTCCCTTGTCGTGGTGGGCCCATCTGTGCCCCCGCATCTACAGGTACAGCCGCCACCCCCCCTCCAGCACCGCCATCCCAGCAGCCCCTCAGCCTTTACCTCGTGCCAGCTCACTGAGGAGGGTGGGCATCTCCTTCGCCCCAGGCACCTCAGCCCCTGCCCCAGTCACCCCTGCTGCCCTCAGTGAGGAGGCCATTGACCTCCTCAGGTCCCTCACTGTTGGGCAGTCTACCATTTTGAATGCCATCTAGGGTGTAGAGAGGCAGTTGCAACAAACCAATGCATTCCTGGAGGGCATTCATTCTGGTCAGGCAGCCCTTCAGCGAGCTTTTCAGACTCTGGCCTACAGCACTGATGGCAGCCATTGTCCCTGTCTCTAGCCTCCCCCCTCCAACTTCCTCCACCCCGACCCAATCCCCTGTACCTCAGCCTACCCCAAGCACACCATCAGACCAGCATGCACACACCTCAACACACAAAGGAAGCTCAGGCAAACATAAGCACCACACATCCCACAGGCACTCACACAAGCATCACACACATGCAGACATACCAACATCCACTGCCTCCACTGTGTACCCCTCCACCTTGTCTCCCTCCTCCCTCCCAGTCTCGTCTCCACTCACACCTGCATGCACTACATCTACAGCCACTACTTCGATCACCAGCACACCCACCAGCATACCCCGCTCACGTGCTGTCACCACCCCCACTCATCACATCCCCTGTGTCCTCTCCCAGTGTATCTGTGACATCACCTCCCAAGGTACACAAACGCAGGCACACACCCACCCAACAGCCGTCCACCTCACAACAGCCTCCAGCGCATGCACCTTCACCCAAAGTCACCAAACGTACACATCCTACAACCACAACCTCTTCCTCCACTCCCAAACCCCCTCCAGCTACCCTTCCCAGTGTTCCTAAGAAACCTTTCCTGTCCACCCTTGACCTCTTTCCCTCACCTCACCCACCCCTTCAGTCTCCTAGGGCCCGACTCTCCAGGTCCCAACCTAACACCTCAGCCACAACATCGGCGAGACCAGTGGTGCCAGTAGTCACCGGATTCCGGAGTGCACCAGGCAGCAGGGAAGCCAGTGTGGCAAGGAGCCACAGCACGGACAGTCCCCCACCTGTCAAGCATCAAAAGTTAGCAAGTGCCCGGCGGGAGAGGGGGAAGACAACAGCCACCAAAGCCGCTCCCAGGGGTACAGGTGGGAGTGTGGAGTCAGCTGCAACACCTTCCAAGGTGGGGAAGGGGCACAAGAAACCTGGCAAGTCTGGGAAGATCAGCATGGCGGGGAAGACCGCCATCAGCCCCACTGCCCAGGAGGTGACCACCAGCAGCCCCGCTGGCCCAGACAGGACTGCCAGCATCAGCCCCGCTGCCCAGGAGGTGACCACCACCAGCCCCGCTGGCACAGACAGGACCGCCAGCATCAGACAGGACCGACAGCATCAGCCCCGCTGCCCAGGAGGCGACCGCGAGCAGCCCCACTGGCCCAGACAGGACCACCAGCATCAGCCCCGCTGCCCAGGAGGTGACCGCCAGCAGTTCCACTGGCCCAGACAGGACCGCCAGCATCCGTCCCGATGCCCAGGAGGCGACTGCAAGCAGCCCCGCTGCCCCAGACAGGACCGCCAGCAGCTGAAGCGCTGCCTAGAGCACCGCAGCCACAATCACCGCTGCCAAGGACACCGCCGCCACAAGCGCCGCTGCCAAGGACACCGCCGCCACAAGCACCGCTGCCAAGGACACCGCCGCCACAATCACTGCTGCCAAGGACACCGCCGCCACAAGCACCGCTGCCAAGGACACCGCCGCCACAAGCACCGCTGCCAAAGACACCGCCGCCACAAGCACCGCAGGCCTATGAGCACCAAAAGCACTGATGCTACTGGGGCCACCACAAGCAGGATGAAGCACTCTGGGCACCAAGCCCCCTCCAGAACCAGTGGAGATTTACATCCACTACCTCTGTCCTTGGCAGGATGAAGCAGTCTGGGCACCAAGCCCCCTCCAGAACCAGTGGAGACTGTTATCCACTTAAGAGACTGTGGCTGTGCACTCCCCAGGATTGAACAGTGGGCAAACCACCCACTGTAGAGACTTGAGAGACTGTGGCTTTGCACTCCCCAGGATACAGCAATGGGAAAACCACCCACTGTTATCCACTTGAGAGACTGTGGCTTAGTACTCCCCAGGATTGAACAGTGGGCAAACCACCCACTGTAGCGACTTGAAAGACTGTGGCTTTGCACTCCCCAGGATTGAACGATGGGCATACCACCCACTGTAGAGACTTGATAGACTGTGGCTTTGCACTCCCCAGGATATAGCAGTGGGCAACCCACCCACTGTAGAGACTTGTGAGACTGTGGCTTTGCACTCCCCAGGATTGAACTGTGGGCATGGGGCCCCCTCGTGGATTTGGCGTCATGCACTCAACCGGCTGAGGTGCCCACCCTTTCCCTTCCCCCTGAGGTGCCTGTTTTATTTAAATCTGATGCCCCTGCATTTTTCTCTCCGTCATGTTCGGTATCTTGTGTGGGCCTCGCCCATGCAGTGTGGGCCCAGTGGTCCACGAACTTTAAGGGTGGAATACCTTGGACTAATATTCTTGGTGTATATATTTGTAACTAGTGTATGTATATTATTTGACTATTGAATTTTAATATATTACAATCATTCACCTCATTTCTTTTTGTCTTTGCATTCTTCCAGGGGAGTTGGGGGGGTGTAACTGTAATGTATCATGCTGTATTAGTGTGTGTGTGTTGTCGTGGATGAGGGTGGGGGTGGGGGTGTTTCGTGTTGCGTGTGTGTGTCACTGTTTTTTCCCTACCCCCTCCCCTGTGTCGTAGGTGCAGTACTCACTGTGGTCTTCGCCGCTCCTAGTAGAGGAGCAAGAAGATAAAGGCTGGAAAAATGTGGAGCTTTGGTTCCATGGCGTCCTGGTTCCTCGCGTGGTGTGCAGAGGTGAGCGTTTTCCCTTTGAAGTCCTGTTTCCGCCGCGTTTTTGTTCACGGTGAATCCGCCCCGGAAATGGTGGCGGATTGGTAGGTTGTGATACTGTCGGCGGTACATTGTCTCCCGCCTGTCTGTTGGCGGTGACCGCCGCGCTGTTTGTTTGTACCGCCATGGCGGTCGGAGTGTTAACCCCTTCACTGCCAGGCCTTTTCCCCCTCAGGTGCCAAGCCTTTTTTTGGCTATTTGGGGCAGTTCGTGCTTAGTCCCTCATAACTTTTTGTCCACATAAGCAACCCACGCCAAATTTGCGTCCTTTTTTTCCAACATCCTAGGGATTCTAGAGGTACCCAGACTTTGTGGGTTCCCCAGAAGGAGGCCAAGAAATTAGCCAAAATACAGTGAAAATTTCGTTTTTTTCAAAAAAATTGGAAAAAGGGGCTGCAGAAGAAGGCTTGTGGTTTTTTCCCTGAAAAGGGCATCAACAAAGGGTTTGCGGTGCTAAAATTACCCGCTTCCCAGCTTTCAGGAACAGGCAGACTTGAATCAGAAAACCCAATTTTTCAACACAATTTTGGCATTTTACTGGGACATACCCCATTTTTTCGATTTTTTGTGCTTTCGGCCTCCTTCAAGTCAGTGACAGAAATGGGCTTGAAACCAACGCTGGATCCCAGAAACCGCAACATTTCTGAAAAGTAGACAAAATTCTGAATTCAGCAAGGGGTAATTTGTGTAGATCCTACAAGGGTTTCCTACAGAAAACAACAACTGAAAAAGAAAAATATTGAAATTGAGGTGAAAAAAACATACATTTTTCTCTACATTTTACTCTGTAACTATTTCCTGCAATGTCAGATTTTTTAAAGCAATATACTGTTACGTCTGCTGGACTTTTCTGGTTGCGGGGATATATAGGGCTTGTAGGTTCATCAAGAACTCTAGGTACCCAGAGCCAATAAATGACCTGCACCCTGCAGTGGGTTTTCGTTCTATACCGGTTATACAGCAATTGATTTGCTGAAATATAAAGAGTAAAAAATAGCTATCAAGAAAACCTTTGTATTTCCAAAATGGGCACAAGTCTTTTTTACACACTGTCTTACATTTGGAAGGGAAAAATGTAGAGAAAGACAAGGGGCAATAACACTTGTTTTGCTATTCTATGTTCCCCAAGTCTCCCGATAAAAATTATACCTCACTTGTGTGGGTAGACCTAGCGCCCGTGACAGGATATGACCCAAAACACAACGTGGACACATCACAGAAAACAGAGGTGTTTTTTGCAAAGTTCCTACCTGTAGATTTTGGCCTCTAGCTCAGCCGGCACCTAGGGAAACCTACCAAACCTGTGCATTTCTGAAAACTAGAGACCTAGGGGAATCCAAGATGGGGTGACTTATGGGGCTCGGACCAGGTTCTGTTACCCAGAATCCTTTGCAAACCTCAAAATTTGGCTAAAAAAACACATGTTCCTCAAATTTCTGTGGCAGAAAGTTCTGGAATCTGAGAGGAGCCACAAATTTCCTTCCACCCAGCGTTCCCCCAAGTCTCCCGATAAAAATGATACCTCACTTGTGTGGGTAGGCCTAGCGCCCGCGACAGGAAACGCCCCAAAGCGCAACGTGGACACATCCAATTTTTTGAAAGAAAACATAGGTGTTTTTTGCAAAGTGCCTACCTGTAGATTTTGGCCTCTAGCTCAGCCGGCACCTAGGGAAACCTACCAAACCTGTGCATTTCTGAAAACTAGAGACCTAGGGGAATCCAAGATGGGGTGACTTGTGGGTCTCGGACCAGGTTCTGTTACCCAGAATCCTTTGCAAACCTCAAAATTTGGCTAAAAAAACACATGATCCTCACATTTCTGTGGCAGAAAGTTCTGGAATCTGAGAGGAGCCACACATTTCCTTCCACCCAGCATTCCCCCAAGTCTCACGATAAAAATGATACCTCACTTGTGTGGGTAGGCCTAGCGCACGCGACAGGAAACGCCCCAAAGCGCAACGTGGACACATCCAATTTTTTGAAAGAAAACAGAGGTGTTTTTTGCAAAGTGCCTACCTGTAGATTTTGGCCTCTAGCTCAGCCGGTACCTAGGGAAACCTACCAAACCTGTGCATTTCTGAAAACTAAAGACCTAGGGGAATCCAAGATGGGGTGACTTGTGGGGCTCTGACCAGGTTCTGTTACCCAGAATCCTTTGCAAACCTCAAAATGTGGCTAAAAAAACACATGTTCCTCACATTTCTGTGGCAGAAAGTTCTGGAATCTGAGAGGAGCCACAAATTTCCCTCCACCCAGCGTTCCCCCAAGTCTCCCGATAAAAATTATATCTCACTTGTGTGGGTAGGCCTAGCGCCCGCGACAGGAAACGGCCCCAAAACACAACGTGGACACATCAAATTTTTTCATAGAAAACAGTGCCTACCTGTGGATTTTGGCCTCTAGCTCAGCTGGCACCTAGGGAAACCTACCAATCCTGTGCATTTCTGAAAACTAGAGACCTAGGGGAATCCAAGATTGGGTGACTTGTGGGGCTCTGCCAGGTTCTGTTACCCAGAATCCTTTGCAAACCTCAAAATGTGGCTAAAGAAACACGTTTTCTTCACATTTCGGTGACAGAAAGTTCTGGAATCTGAGAGGAGCCACAAATTTCCTTCCACCCAGCATTCCCCCAAGTCTCCCGGTAAAAATGATACCTTACTTGTGTGAGTGGGCCAGGTGGCTGCAACCGAATAAGGCCCAGAACTTGTAGAGATAGAGGGGATAGCACAGCGAGTTTATAAGGACATATTCTTTTATACATCTTTAGACTGACTCTGCTTTGGGGACCCACATAAGTGAGGTGTCATTTTACTTGGGAGACTCAGGGGAACACTGGGGAGTAGGAATTTTGTGCTGGAGTGGTGATCGTACAAACAAAACTCAGGAAAATTTGCTTTTTTAAGCAAATTTTGCGGTTTGCAGATTCGTCTGGGTAAGAAAATGTTGGGGGATCCACGCAAGCCACATCTCCCTGCACTCCTTGGGGTGTCTAGTTTTAAAAAATGTCTGGGTTTGGTAGGTTTCCCTAGATGAAGGCCGCACCCAGGACCAAAAACACAGGTGGCCCTTCCCCCCAAACACAGGTAGTTTTGTAATATATAATTTTGATGTGTCCACATACGTCTGTGATGTGCCAAACACTAAAATTGTGAAAAGAAACGCACTTAGCTTATGTGAAAACGACCCCTCACCCACCAACCAAGTTGGTGGCATGCTTCATCATCGGGGTCCCACCTGAGACACCTAGGGCCGTATTTATACTTTTTGGCGCACAACTGCGCCAAAGCAGTTGTGCGTCAAAAAATTTAACGCCGGCTAACGCCATTCCAAAGCGCCATGCGGGCGCCTTATTTATGGAATGACGTTAGCAGGCGGAGCTGACTGGTGTGTGTAAAAAAAAATGACGCACACCAGGCAGCGCCGGCGTAGGGGAAAATGGAGCTTGGGCGTCAAAGAATGGGGCAAGTCGGTCTGAGGCAAAAAATATGCCTCAACCCGATTTGCGCCATTTTTTTTTTACTCCCACCCTCCATTGACATGACTCCTGTTTTAGCAAAGACAGGAGTCATGCCCCCTTGCCCAATGGCCATGCCGAGGGGACTTCTGTCCCCTGGGCATGGTCATTGGGCATAGTGGCATGTAGGGGGGCACAAATCAGGCCCCCCTATGCCACAAAAAAAAATAAAAAAAACTTACCTCAACTTACCTTAAGTTCCCTGGGATGGGTCCCTCCATCCTTGGGCGTCCTCCTGGGGTGGGCAAGGGTGGCAGGGGGTGTCCCTGGGGACATGGGAGGGCACCTCTGGGCTCCTTCCGAGCCCACAGGTCCCTTAACGCCTGCCCTGACCAGGCGCTAAAAAATGATGCAAAAGCGGCTGGATGTCATTTTTTTTGACCCGCCCACTCCCGGGCGTCATTTTTGCCCGGGAGTATAAATACGGCGCACATGCCTCGGAGTCATTTTTTAGACGGGAACGCCTACCTTGCTTATCATTAACGCAAGGAAGGTGTCCACGCTAAAAAATGACGCAAACTCCAAGATCTTTGGCGCTAGACGGGTCTAACGCCAAAGTATAAATATGGAGTTAGTTTTGCGTAAAAAAAAACGACGCAATTCCGGCGAAAACAGAGTATAAATATGCCCCTTAGCGTGTCTCAAGTGTGCTGCGACGCCTGATTATAGCGGAGCAGGTTTTGTCATATGTACCACACATACTGGTTGGATTTGGCACGAGGGTGAGTGATGGTTCAGTAGATCAAATTTTATTAACAAGAAATTTCACAAAAGTGAAATGCACTGGTAATAACTGAAAGGCCAAAAAACTGAACCAATGACTCACAGCTCGTGAGCTGTAAAGCCACGACAAGGCACCAACCGCTTTACAGTCCATTCACACACCTTTCATACATGACATGCACAAGACCATTCACGCCGCCAGCCACGGGCCTAGCACATTACAAGACTCGCATCCACAGACAGCGCCAGTCAAGGGCCCATCACTTTCATACGCACACATGCCTGATACAGCAATCACACCAGCTGATGAGTGTGTGGACTGGCGTTTGGCTGGCACTGCCAGCCAAGCGCCACCCCACCCACACCGCCAGCCAAGCGCCACCCCACCCACCCACACCGCCAGCCAAGCGCCACTCCACCCACCCACCCACACCGCCAGGCAAGCGCCACCCCACCCACACCGCCAGCCAAGCGCCACCCCACGCACACCGCCAGCCAAGCGCCACCCTACACATACCATCCCTTTTTTTTTTTAAACAACAAAGAAACCACTAATCATATATTAGTACAAAACTACAAACACAAAAGCTCTAACTGAATACATGACTAATGCCAACCGTGAAACCGAACATATAAAAATATGAACAGCAGTTTACGCTCACGGAATTTCCCAATAATTCTTCTGTGTGTGGTAGCTCCTGAAACAGCCACCCACACACAGCCCAGGCTTTGAAGGACAATCAGGGCAGTACATCCTAGTCTCCTTCCTGATACCTCTTCGAGCACAGACTCTACATCTCTTAGCAGGAAAGTTTTTTTTGGCCGTGGGAGGAATGTGCTCAGCAAAGTGACATTCTTTCAATCTAGCCACATCCTCCACCACTGCTTCTCTAGGAACTCTTGCCTGTTCCAGCACAACAAGGCTAGCTATGATAGACTCCTGATATTTCACAAATGTCATCCTTGACTCTGGAGAACTATCCTTGAACACAACAAAAGCATTAAAAGTTGCCAAGTGGAACAAGTGAACCGCTAATTTCTTATACCACACATAAGACTTACGAGCAGCAGTGTAAGGTTCTAACCTCTGATCTACTCTATCAACACCACCCATGTGCTTATTATAGTCTAAGATGCACACAGGTTTGCGCACTTCGGCAACCTGACCCCAAACAGCCACAGGTGAAGTACTCTCATCATGGATGGTGCTTAGCATGTATACATCACTCTTGTCTACAAATTTCAGAGCTAGCAGCTCATCATTCCGCAAGGCACTGTACTGTCCCTTCTCAAGTGTTTTACAGACAAGCTCTTTTGGATAGCCTTTCCGATTAGAGCGGATTGTGCCACAAGCAACAGTGTCCACTCTGAACAACTCCTTGAACAACCGAACTCCAGTGTAGAAGTTATCTACATATAAATGGTGACCTTTGTTAAACAGTCGTCTACCAAGTTCCCACACAATTTTCTCACAAATTCCAAAAGTGGGTGGACAACCAGGGGGGTCAATATTGGAATCCCTACCAGTGTAGACCCGGAAATTATAAACATATCCTGTACTACTTTCTGACAGCATATACAATTTAATTCCATACCGTGCCCTCTTGCTAGGAATGTACTGCCTAAAAACCAAACGACCCTTGAACAGGACCAAAGACTCCTCTACAGATATTTCTTTCCCTGGAACATAGATCTCTGAAAACCGATCTACCAAATGATCAAGGACAGGTCTAATCTTAAAAAGACGGTCAGAATCAGGATGATCTCGTGGCAAGGCTAAAGCATTATCTACAAAATGCAACATCCGAAGAAGAAGCTCATACCGGTTACGACTCATGATGGCAGGAAATATAGCAGTTGCCATCAAGGGACTAGTAGACAAATATGAAGACAGCGATGGCTTCCTTATCAGCCCCATCAAAAAAGTTAAACCCAAGAACTTTTTAAACTCTTCCAGATTTGTGGGAATCCACCGGCTAGCTCTAGAGTGTGGCCTAAGTCTGGCAGCGTTGTCCCTCAAAAACTGCTCTGCATACAAATTAGTCTGCTCAACAATCTCTTCCAAAAATATATCGTCCATAAACAACTCAAAAAAGTTGACGGGCAAAAAGTTTTCCGTATTAACTCGACACCCTGGAAAACCAGTAAACGCAGGCAACTGTGGCTGCTCCATATTTGGTGCAACCCATGTGTCAGGTCTTCCAGTGGGAAGCCTTTCAGCCGCTGGCTCCTGCACCATTGCCACATCACTGTCCTCCTCTAAAACAGGCCCTTCATCAGCACTGAGAGTGGCTTCATCATCAGATGATTCATCTCTGACAGAAAATTCACTTCCAGAATCCTGCACTTCCTCCTCCGCCTCAGATGCAGAGTCAGTTTCATATTCATGGTCAGAAGATGACTCAAAAAGCACACTAACAACTTGCTGAGCGGTCATCCTACGGCTAGCCATGATCCTTCCTACAAAAATTAACTGGACAAATACACCACCAACAACCAGCACTGTGTAAGATAAGTAACAAAGTATAGCTTTATCACTAAGAGTTATAAACTCAAAAACTATACTGCTCACTTGCCTGAAAAAGCTTGACTCACCAGCAACTACTCTGCACAGCCACAGCAATCACCAACGATATCCCACTAAAAAGAGAAAAAAAAAAGCAAATTAGACATAAGACAACACAATAATCATTGTGCATAAATCTAAGGACAATTTCACACACAATCCTGCATTCAGTACACCACCTACAAACATGTCATTCATGCATGGCAACAATACTCACTTGGAGTAAATTTATTTACTTACCTAAAACATGCAACTACGCAAACCGCAGGACAACTACTGCCAAAACTGCAACAAGCCACAGCACAGCAGTTCAAAAGCTTTGAACTAGAACAAAAAGGAGAAAAACTGTTATTATCATAAAAGCAAATACTTCGCCAGTTGACAAACACTCCGCCACTAACCATTTTTTAATTTTCCCTTGTGTCTAGTGTTCTCTGCTTGGGGGAAGATGGGCCTAAAAAAAAATAGGCCAATCTACCCCCAAGGGGGGGTGGGGCAGAAATCGCCCAGATTACATTGCACCCTTTGGGGGGGGCGACCCTTGCCCAAGGGGCCACACCCCCACACAAAGCACACACGCACACACATATAGTATCCCTGGCGCTATGGGGATTCTGCCCCCCTTGGGGACAGAAAGGCCTAAAAAATAGGCATATCTGCCCCCAAGGGGGGCAGAACTGCCCAATAATACATATGTGCCCCTGGATGCGACCCTTGCCCAAGGGGCCGCCCCCCAACACAAATAACAAAAAACAACAATAAAATCCCTGGTGTCTAGTGGCTTTCTGCCCCTCGGCCTAAAAATAGGGCCAATCTGCCCCCAAGGGGGGCAGAAACGACGATAAATACATTGCGCCCCCAGGGGGAGCGACCCTTGCCCAAGGGGCCACCCCCGACACAAAGCACACATACATACATACTATTTCTGGCGCTATTGGGATTCTGCTCCCCTTGGGGGCAGAAAGGCCTAAAAAAAATAGGCCTCTCTGCCCCCAGGGGGGGCAGAACTGCCCAAAAATACAAGTGGGCCCCTGGGGGCGACCCTTGCCCAAGGGGCCGCCCCATCACAAAAAAAATAATCAACAATAAAATCCCTGGTGTCTAGTGGCTTTCTGCCCCCCTTGGGGACAGATCGGCCTAAAAATAGGGCCAATCTGTCCCCAGGGGGGGCAGAAACGACGAAAAATACATTTGCCCCCAAAGGGGAGCGATCCTTGCCCAAGGGGTCGCTCCCCCACACTATAAACACACACAACCATAGACAAATCCCTGGAGTCCAGTGGGTATTCCTGCTGCCCGATCGCATCGCGATCGGGCAGCAGGAATGCTCAAAAAGACATTGAGGGAAAGGAAAACCCTTTCCTTTCCCTCGATGCCTCTTTCAGAGTTTCCCCCCCGCATGAAGGTGAAAAACTCACCTTCTTCCTTAGATGCGCTGGAAGCAAATGGCTTCCAGCGCGTTTTTCCCCCTTTCCATGAAATCAGCGCGCGATCGCGCGCTGACGTCATGGGGGGGTGGGGGTGAAAGGGGAAGGGATTCCCCTTTCAGCCCTGGCCTGGGGGGGTGGGGGGGCGGCCCTCGGGGGAAGCGCAAGCGCTTCCCCCGACTGCCAGTCCCAGGACGTAATGGTTACGTCCATGGTGCCACACGGGCGCTGCCATGGACGTAACCATTACGTCCCTGGCGGGGAAGGGGTTAAAGTGGCTGTCTTTGTTGGTGGTTTCAGCCACGGTCGTAATTCAATTTTTTTTTATGCCGGCCTGTTGGCGGTCTTACCGCCACTTTAACACCGACCGCCAGGGTTGTAATGACCACCATGGTAATGTGTTTTATATGTCCTGACAGTGAAATATTGCTAAATTCGTTTTTCACTGTTGCAAGGCCTGTCCCTCTCATAGGTTAACATGAGGGCTACCTTTAAATCTGATTAAAGTGTAGATTCCCGTTGGGAGCAGATGGACAAGTGGAGTCTGGGGTCTCTGAGCTCACAATTTAAAAATGCATCTTTTAGTAAAGTATTTTTAAAATTGTGTGTTTGAAAATGCCACTTTTAGAAAGTGAGCATTTTCTTGCTTATACCATTTCTGTGACTCTGCCTGTTTGTGGATTCCCTGTCTGGGTCCGTTTGATAGTTGGGCTGGTTGTACCTCACACTAGACAGTGGCACAAAGGGAGCTGGGGTGTAGTCTGCATTTCCTGATGAGCCATCTGTGCTAGGAGTGAGGGGAGGAGTTGTCACTTACACCTGAAAGGGCTGTGCCTGTCCTCACACAATGCCGTCTCCGACCCCCTGGTGAGTGTCTGGGGCCTGGCCTGGACAAAAGGCAGAATTTCACATTCAAAAGAGACTTTACTTTGAAGTAGGCCTACTTCAAAGGAGAAATTGGGTATAAGAAGGACACCCAAAACCACAGACTTTAGATCACTTCTGGACATCAAGAGGAACCTCTGCCTGGGGAAGAGCTGAAGAGCTGAAGAGCTGAGGAGAAGTGCTGCCCTTCCTGTGACTTTGCTTTGTGGAGCTATCCTGCAGTTGCTGCTTCTGCCAGAGTAAGAGGGCAAAGACTGGATTTTGTGTGTCTTCCATCTTGTGAAGAAATCTCCAAGGGCTTGATTTAGAGCTTGCCTCCTGTTGTTTGAAGTCTCAGGGACAGCAAAGACTTCTTTCTGCCAGCACCTGGAGTCTCTGGAGAGACTACTGCTCTGACAAGTGGTGCCCTATCCAGTCCCTGGGCCCTTGAAAGGAAAGCTGGTGGAAATCCAAGGAAAATGACTTCGGATGACTTGGGACCGACGCCGCTGCTAACTCCGGTGATGCTGCCTGCAACCGACTCCGTGATCTTCACTGGATACGACTCTCTTCGCAGGCCCGACGCCGCAGCAGCCCCCCTGAAGTCTGCGACTCCGTGGAAGTCGCCACACCACTTCGTGACCGACGTCGCTCGAAGTGCGCGGATTCAACGATTCGCACAGACGCCGCGATCCCTGACTTCGTGCATCAACTTGTTTTCACTCTTCACCATAGGTACTGTACTTGGGGGTCTACGCAACTCTGTGTCCGGCACCGCTTGTGTCGGCTTGTTGGGAACGACTCCGTCACGACGGCATGTTAATACCTCATGGAAGCATTTTGTGTTTCTAAGCACTATTTTTGAGTTTAATCTTTAAAAATTCATAACTTGACTTGTGTATGTCGGATATTTGTCGTTTTGGTCGTGTTTTGTTTAGAGAAATATTTCCTATTTTTCTAAACTGGTGTTGTGTCATTTTGTAGTGTTTTCATTAAGTTACTGTAAGTGTTGGTACAAATATTTTACACCTAGCACTCTGAAGTTAAGCCTACTGCTCTGCCAAGCTACCAAGGGGGTAAGCAGGGGTTAGCTGAGGGTAATTGTCTTTTACCCTGACTAGAGTGAGGGTCCTTGCTTGAACAGGGGGTAACCTGACTGTCAACCAAATACCCCATTTCGAACAATACCTTTATGTAGCTTTACAATGGTAACTCTGAATATGGCCATGTAACATGTCTAAGATCATGGAATTGTACCCCCATGCCAAATATGGTATTGGGGTGCCAATCCCATGCATCCCCGGGGCTCCACTATGCACCCCGTGTACTGCCAAACCAGCTCTCTGGTGTTTTCTCTGCAGCTACCGCTGCTGCCAACCCACAGACAGGGTTCTGTCTCGGCAGCCCAGTCCCAGGAAGGCAGAACAAAGAATTTCCTCGGAGAGAGGTTGTTACACCCTCTCTCCTTGGAAATAGGTGTTAAGGGCTGGGGAGGAGTAACCTCCCCCAGCCTCTGGAAATGCTTTAAAGGGCATAGATGGTGCCCTCCTTGCATAAGCCAGTCTACACCAGTTCAGGGAACCCCCATTCCCTGCTCTGGCGTGAAACTGGGCAAAGGAAACGGGAGTGACCACTCCCCTGTCCATCACCACACCAGGGGTGGTGCCCAGAGCTCCTCCAGTGTTTTACAGACCTCTTCCATCTTGAATCCAGAGGTGTGAGGGCACTCTGGAGGCCTCTGAGTGGGCAGTGCCAGCAGGTGACAGCAGAGACCCCTCCTGATAGGTGCTTACCTGAGTAGGTGGCCAATCCTCCTCTGAGGGCTATTTAGGGTCTCTCCAGACCTTTTCTTCAGATAACAACTTGCAAGAATTCACCAAAGTTCCTCTGCACCTGTCTTTTTGACTTCTACCAAGTATCGACTGCTGACTGCTCCAGGACACCTACAAAACTGCAACAAAGTAACAAGAAGACTACCAGTGACATTGTAGCACCTAATCATGACGGCTTTCTTGACTGTTTCCTGGTGGTGCATGCTTTGGGGGGCTGCCTGCCTTCATTCTGCACTGGAAGCCACGAAGAAATCTCCCGTGGGTCAACTGAATCTTCCCCCTGCTCCAGCAGGCACCAAACGTCAGTGTCACCCATACTCTGGGACCCCTTTCACCTTGATGAGCGTGGCCCCTGGAACACAGGTGGGTGACCCAAGTGACCCAGACTGTCCAGGTGGTCCAACTGTCCAAATTTGGAGGAGGTAAGTCCTTGCCTCCCCTTTTTAGACAGCAATCCTGTGCACCATGCCAACTGCAGCTGCTAGGGCTTCTGTGCACTTTTGCAAGGAATCCTTTGTGCACAGCCAAGCCCACATCCCCAGCATTCTGTCCTGCATTGCTCAACTCCCTGAGTTGACCTCCGGCTTCATGGGACCCTCTTTTGTAGTGTAGGGACAACTGCTGTGCTCAGTCTTCTTGAACCTGTGTTCAAGGACTTCTGCAGGTGCTGCCTTCTTGTGCGTGAGCTCTCTATGTTGCTGAGAGCCCCCTCTGTCTCCTCTCCCAAGTGGCAACATCCTGGTCCTTCCTGGGCCCGGGAAGCACCCTTTTACTTCATCCATGACCTTTGCGGCTAGCAAGGCTTGTTTGCAGACTTTTGCCAAAAGAAACAACTCTTCATCCTCCAGCGCTCTGTGGGGCATCTTCTGCACAAAGGAGAAGTTCCTAGCACCTTTTGTTGTTGCAGAATCTTCAGCTTCTCCCATCCAAAGGCAGCCATTTTGTACCTTCATCCGGTGTTTAGTGGTCTCCTGCCCCCCCCCCCCGGGCACTTTCACGACTCTTGGACTTGGTCCCCTTGGTCCCTTTCCTTTGCAGGTCCTCAGGTCCAGGAATCCATCTTCACTGCTTTGCAGTCTGTTGTGGTCTTTGCAAAATCCTCTATCACGACTTTAGTGTGTTTCTGGGGAAGTAGTAGTACTTTACTCCTACTTTTCAGGGACTTAGGGTGGGGTATCTTGGACAACCTTAGTGTTTTCTTACACTCCCAGTGGCCCTCTACACACTACACTAGCCTAGGGGTCCATTTGTGGTTCGCATTCCACTTTCTTAGTACATGGTTTGTGTTGCCCGTAGGCCTATTGCATCCTGTTGTATTCTACAGTGTTTGCACTACTTTCTGACTGTTTTACTTACCTGATTTTGGTTTGTGTGTATATTTTGTGTATTTTACTTACCTCCTAAGGGAGTATATCCTCTGAGATATTTTTGGCACATTATCTCTAAAATAAAGTACCTATATGTTTAATAACCCTGAGTATTGTGTTTCTTGTGATATAGTACCTATATAAGTGGTGTAGTAGGAGCTTTGTATGTCTCCTAGTTCAGCCTAAACTGCTCTGCTATAGCTACCTCTATCAGCCTAAGCTACTAGAACATTACTAATCCACTAATAAGGGATAACTGGACCCGGCACAAGGTGTAAGTACCATCAGGTACCCACTAAAAGCCAGGCCAGCCTCCTACAATATGACAAGGTTGCATGGAGATGTGTGTGCTAGTAGTGTGTCATTTGGGTGGGGGGTATGTCTGGTAGTAGCGGAGTTCCGGGTGATGTGTGTGCCACTGAGAGATGGGAATGGTATTCATGGGCCATATGTGTGACAGGCTGGATTGTATGGTTAATGGTGTCCTCCTGTCTGTATTACCTCAGTAGTTCAGCACCCATCAGAAGAATGGATTGTGGCATGCCATCGACAAGGAAGTGCGGATACTGGGGTTCTATATCAGGCAGAGCACAAACTGTAGGAAAAGGTGGGAGGACCTGAGACACTGGGCCTGGAAGACCGTGGACGCCCAGCTGGGGATGGCCTCCCAACAAGGGTGGGGTGCCCGTCGGAACCTGACCCCTCTGATGTCCCACATGCTGGTGGTGGCCTACCCAGAGCTGGATGGGCGCTTGAGGGCAGCACAGCAGCAACGAGGGTGTGAGTACAGTGAGCGTGACAATCATTTTCGTTGGGTGGCATGGGATCCTGGTGTGGGTTTCAGTTAGTGGGTGCCCCTTAATGACAGCTCAGCCATTGCTGCGTGATCCAGCTCAAGGTAAATGGGTGTATAGCAAAATCTAGTAACCTAGCTAGGTTGCATTCCATGTCAGACAGGGCTTAGTTGGTTCCAGGAGGGGTGCAGTTGGCGGTGGTTGGCTCTCATCTTGCTGTGGCACCTAGCCAATGGAATGCCAGTGCGATGCATAGTGCTCAATCCTGATCCCTGTGTGTGATGGTAATGTGTATGCCAACTCTTGTGTTGGTGTTGTATTTGACCCAGTGCTCCCTTTCTCTCTCCCCCCCTATTTTCTTCTGTCATCTTGTCCATGTGTGCATTAGCATCATCTGGTGGAGGAGCAGGGGCACTGGCAACTGAGGGGGCTGCATCCCACAGGACCCAGGAGGCAGAGTCCACCGACGCCTAGGGGACCAGTGGGATGGAGGGCGAGGGTAGCACCACGGTGGAGACAGGAGGTGACAACACTGACTCTGATTCCTCCTCCAATGGAAGTTCCCTGGTGGTGGCAGACATCTCTGGAATCACCCCAGCTACAGGTATAGCAACCACCCCCGTACCAGCCCTCCCAGTAGCCCCCCCACTGAGTTGCCTGTGCCCGCTCACCCAGGAGGGTGAGCATCTCCTAAGCCCCAGGCACCTCAGTGGGGTCAGTGATCCCTGCTGCCCTCAGTGAGGCGGCTATTGACCTTCTGAGATTCATCTGTGTAGGGCAGTCAACCATTGTGAATGCCATCCAGGGGCTGGCAGCCCAGATGCAACAAACTAATGCATTCCTGGATGGCATTCACACTGGATTGCCGGCTCTGGCCTCCTCTCTGATGGCAGCCATTGTCCCTGTTTCTACCTTCCCCCCTTCAACTTCCTTTGCCCAATCCCATTCTCCTCAACCCCAAACCATCCCAAGCACACAGGCAGATGAGAATGCATACAAGACAACACACAAGAGTGGTACAGACAAACACAAACACCACACCTCATCCCACAGGCACTCACACAAACACCATCCAGATGCAGACACACCAACATCCAGTATTTCCACTGTCTCCCCCTCCTCCTCCTCTGCCACCTCCCACCAAGTTCCGTCCACACTCACATATGCATGCACTACATCATCATCCACTACCACTACCAGCATCATCACCACACCAAGCCGAACACACACTTCACTAGCAGACACCTCCACAACAGCCATTCACATGTCCCCTGTTTCCTTTCCCACTGTGTCTGACCCCCTCCCCCTAAGGTACACAAATGCAAGCACTCAGACACCCAACAGCCAAGCACCTCACAATACATGCGCTCAAAATACACACACATTTACAAAACACAACCACATTGGACAATTCAAAATACACACACCTGATACACATACACACACCACACCAACACACACACACCACTATAAAACACACACCCATATTACCCACAACCCCTTACAACATTTTTGGAAGAAGCAGAGAGAGAGAGAATAGCAAACACAACACCAGCATCCACAGGCACACAACTCCATCACTCATACAACATCCACGCACCTCAAAGAACACACACCAACACAACACTTCACACAGCACAGCAAACATCACCTCACACGTCACCCACACCACATTATGGCACCTCAAAGACACCCTAGGTTTTCTGAGGAGGAGCTCTGGGTCATGGTGGAGGAAATCATCCGGGTAGAGCCACAGCTATTCGGATCACAGGTGCAGCAGGCATTCGTTGCAAGGAAGATGGAGCTATGGCGGAGAATTGGCGACAGGGTCAACACAGTGGCACAGCAACGAAGAACATGGGATGACATCAGGAAGAGGTGAAACGACCTATGGGGGAAGGTGTCAGCGAGACCAGATCCTCGCAGTTTGCACCTGTTCCCAATATGTCCACCTCTTGGCAGCTCCAAACTCTACTAGCTGTCATAACACAGAGTTAAATAATGGTCAAGCGGGGATGGGGTTTAGGTTGGGAACAGCAGGGAAGGAGACCTGTGGAAGCAAGAGTTAAGAACACAATAGCAAGGTCATTCACATTAATCTTCATGAACTTAACTCTTTATGCTCTAATAATATGAGAGATCAATAACTTTTCAATAACGTGACCTTATAATAATCATATACTCTGAACATTGAACTTTCTCAAGTTAATCCTTAAAATAGCAATTACATCACAACATGAGTCAATGAGTACATTTGTTCCCAAAGAATTAACTGCTATAGGATTTATGAATGATACTGTAGAATTGGCAAACTGAATAAAATTGTTTTGGTCTAGAAAGGTCACACTCTGTTTGATCTAAGTTACAAGATTCAATTGCCCAGAAGCGATTGCGCACTTTATTGCCAGATGGCACATCAAGACCCAAGTACCTGGAATGATCGCGCACTCCGCCGATTTGAACTGCAAGGGTTAATTGCCAAGAATGAATCGCACACACTGTGGCCGATTCAACCATCAAAATTCAAGTGCCTTAAAATGATGGCGCACTCTGCCGATCCGAACTGCAAGGCATAATTGCCAAGAATGAATCGCGCTCACTGGTGACGATTCACCATGCCGATCCGAACTGCAAGGGTTAAGTGCCAAGAATAAACCGCACATGCGGTAAATCACAAAGCCAAAAACTCAAATGTTTCTAGAAAACTGAGTCGAGGGCCTTCCTCGAACTCTGCCTTACCGCCCTACTTAAAGATCAACAAGATAATGAGGACAGGGCTAGGTAATGTCCAAGTAGGCCTCCGGAACAGGAGACCTGGAAAATGCTGCTACTCTGCACCGGAACCTCTGAATAGTGAGCACGTGGAGCTGGGCTGGGTTCCTTAAATAGATCCAAGCCCCACCCACCTGCCACACCCAGCCACACCCAGCCAGGCTGCAGGAAAGGCTTGGAAATTAAAAATACATTGCAAACAGTATTAATGACATTTCAAGATAAACACTTGCAATGCAAAAAGTTAATATGCAATATCAGCACACAATGCATGAATTATTACATTGCATAAGGTTTGTCATTTTGCATTATGCTGCCCGTAGAGCGCGCACTGTCCTGTTGTTGACAGAAGGTGCGTTCCGTGGTATCAAGACACCAGGTAGCCGTACAGAGGACTGGCGGTGGACCCCTGCCTCCTCCCCCACAACTAACAACATGGGAGGAGCATGTCTTGGTGATCATGCATCCTGAGGGCCTCTCAGGAGTAGCAGGAGGACTGGACTCTGGTAAGGCACATATTTACTATTATATCCCCCCACCCTACCTGCATGCCTTCACAAACTCCTACCCCTACCCTCACACCCATCACCCCAACACCTCACAGATACCCCACTATCACAACCCACACATCACAAAACCAAGCCCTGCATGTAACACCAATGCATGGACACCCATCCCCAAAGCATGTCCAGGAGAGAGACTCACCCAGGCCACAAAATCACGAATCACACAAGGGCCAAGGCAATAATGCAAGCATAGGAGTAGAGGTTAACTCACCCATTGCACAAGATGGCCCACACAGATACAATAACAATGCATTTACATCCCAACATGACCCCTACCCAACATCACCGGACAGGAGGTGCCAGTCATATCCAGTGCCCCCACAGAAGAGGCCCACAGTGACGACAGCAGCTCTGCATGCCAGGATCAAGATGACCAGCCCGGCCCATCAGGGATCTCTGGACAGTCGGTTCCCCTGCCACAGTCACAAACCACCACTGAACCTCCCCCCTTAGGAAACACCACCACAGCACCCACCCAGCGGGCCCATGCCACTGTCCCCAGGACACGTCAATCAGCAGTGTGTCCACCACTACAGGGATCCCAGGCAAACCCACTAATCCAAGACAATCAGGGACCTGGGGTCAGTGGCAGTGGGCACATGGTTCAGGGGACAGAGGCACAGGACAACAGTGAAGCTGGGAGGACTGCTGTGCGACAGAGGGAGGACAGGCCCAGGGAACCCACTCTCCACAAGGCACTCTCCAACATCATGGGAGCATACCACCATTCCCAGGAGACCATGGGCACAGTACTGGCCAAGTTTCAGGAGACCCTGCGGCTGCAGGAGAAACAGTACCTGGGGATCAGAGAGGACTTGAAGTCCATTAACACCACCTGGTCACCATTGCAGGGGTGCTGGCAGACATGGCCAACACCATGAGGAAGACAGTGGCACACCAACGGGCCCCTGACACTAACCTGAATGATGAACAGCCCTCCACGTCTGCCGGCGCTAATGGACAGGAGGTCCCCCCACAGGACCAACAGGCCACCAGCACCCCACCCCCTGCAGAAGGAGAACCACCCCGCAAACGGTCCCTGCAATCCAGGCACAAGACAGAGAACATTGCCAAGACCCCCACCAGGAAATAATACTCTCCTGATTGTCACCCTTCTGTCCCACTATGTCACCCTGACCACCTTGAACTGCCATTACTCCACTTCCTATACCTCCTTGGATAATGCACCTGTGATAGAAAGAGACTGGAGTCCTCCATGGACATTCCTCCACCATCACCCCAGCCCATATACCCCTCCACTGAATAGCACTTAAATAAACACCCTTGAATCACAAAACACTCTGGAGTCAGTCTGTACTTTCACAAGTGTGTTATTACAACCTCTCTGACAAATATCAATGTCAATGTTCATTTTCACATGCCAATGTTTGACAGTTGTTGGTCAGCAAACATAGCAGAAGGCAGAATGTGGTACCCAGATCTGTGAAAAGTAAAGGCAAAGTGAACTCAGGGTCCATACACAGAGGTAAAAAGGCAGCATCATGCAATGTCCTACAGTAGTCTGAAATGAGAGGAGGAGTGCCAGTCTCTTACCTGTGTCTCACTGGAAGTATTGCATGATGATGTTGTTTATATCTTCTTCTTCTGCCTCCTCTTCTTCACTGTCCACAGGCTCAACAGCTGCCACTAGACCAACATCAGTCCCATCCTCCTGCAGAAAAGGCACCTGGCGTCGCAAAGCCAGGTTGTGCAACATACAGCATGCCACGATTATCTGGCACATCTTCTTCGGTGAGTAGTATAGGGAGCCACCTGTCAGATGGAGGCACTGGAACCTGGCCTTCAGGAGGCTGAAAATCCACTCTATTATCCTCCTAGTTCGCCCATGGGCCTCATTGTAGCGTTCCTCTGCCCTTGTCCTGGGATTCCTCACTGGAATCAGTAGCCATGACAGGTTGGGGTGACCAGAGTCACCTGCAAATATCAAGGGGTATCTGTTAGTTGAATTGAATTTTTTAGGTTTTCAGATACAGATCTTGGGTTGCATTTCAAGCTTAATAATGGACAAAGGGAAGAAGATCCACAGAGAAGTAAAGCATCTATGAACAATGGGAAGTATATCACACCAGTTAGCAATATTTCTAGGGTTGTTATCTGCCTCAATTCAGGTTATTTTTCAGCTCCCCAACATTACATGGCTTTGCAGAGATCGAAGGCCTATTAGCTAAGGATTGGTTGGAGATACTCATAGGAGGTAGAATTAGGGATTGTTTGATGGAGTTGGACTGGCAGTTGGAGAATTAGGAGGCCTGCAACGAGAAAGCTATTTATTTAGATTTACCAGTTACAGAGATAGAGTCAAATGCAGTTTGGAAGGTTGGGAAGCAAGATGTGGCCTGGTATAAACAGGAAGGAAATAGTCTGAGACCGAATTAAATTTGCATATAAATTGCTTAGAGATTCAGGCAGGTCCTTTTGAAATAAGCAGTCTGGCAAAAAAAATCAGTTGAATTGTTCTATTTTGCCAAAGTTAAAGGCAAATTATGAGATTTTGGGAGTTTTGTCTGGAGAGGAAGATTGTTGTGGAGGCTTAACACTTCAGGGGAGAAGAAAATGTTAACAGATTTTAAGTTGTGGTTTTGAGAGAGTCAAGCTATTTGATGTTGAACTAGGACATTTTGGGGAATTTTACGGGGTCAATTCAACATAGATTTGTTTGCAAACAGGTTGAATGTTCAGATGCTGTTTTTCTACTGTTGGGGCAAGTAGAAAGGTAGAAGCTAGAAAGGGCAATTATTTTCAGTAGTCTTGCTTGGAAGGGGTCAATTATGAATTTCCACTATTTGCAATGATTCCACAGGTGTTCTGGAATGTGAGGAGAGCGAAAACAAATTTAGGCCCTCATTATAAACTTGGCGGTAATCACCACAGACCGCTGTAGCGACGGTGAGCAGAAGACCGCCAGTGGCGGTAGACTGCACACCGCTGAATAATGATGCCAAAAAGTCAAACCTCTAAAAATCCTGCAACCTCCACCCACCACCAGGGCCTACAACGGCGGAAAGGCCCCCCCACCACCGCCTTACAGACAAATCCTCCGGCCACCAAATAATGAAGCACAAATCAGCGTGGCGGATAGTGAATACCGAACAACCATTGGCGATACAGACCGCCATGGCCAGCAATGGGACCCACCAACAACAAAAACAAAAGCACACATTGACAACTTTGAAACCCACACCCCTGACACACATCCACAACACTATAAAACACTCACACACATACCCCACAGTCCTTTGCATCACCAATACCACAACAGAGATTGTAAACACAACACACATACAATGAACACAACATCACACAAGTCTCAGACACAAATACACCACCAAAACACATGCAAACCCCAAACACCTTTACAAGCCACACACACAACCACATGACAGCACCCTCACCAATACACCGACAACACACCACTCACAACACACACCATGGCACCCCCTGAGCACTCCTGCTTCACAGATAGGGAGCTAAGGACTGTGGTGTATGAAATACTCAAGGTCCAGCCACAATTATTCAGGGCACAGGTGCAGCAGACACCCGTGGTTAGGAAGATGGAGCTATGACATAGGATTGTCAACAAGGTCAACGCAGTGGGAAACCTTCCACGCACAAGAGATTATGGGGCATATTTATACTCCGTTTGCGCCGAATTTGCGTCGTTTTTTTCGACGCAAATTCAACGCAAAACTAACTCCATATTTATACTTTGGCGTTAGACGCGTCTAGCGCCAAAGTTCATGGAGTTAGCGTCATTTTTTTGCGTGAACACCTTCATTGCGTTAATGATATGCAAGGTAGGCGTTCCCGTCTTAAAAAATGACTCCGATGCATATGCGTCGGATTTATACTCCCGGGCAAAAATGACGCCCGGGAGTGGGCGGGTCTAAAAAACTTGCATTAGCGCCGGATTTTAGCGCCTGGGTCAGGGCAGGCGTTAAGGGACCTGTGGGCTCAGAATGAGCCCAGAGGTGCCCTCCCCTGCCCCCAGGGACACCCCCTGCCACCCTTGCCCACCCCAGGAGGACACCCAAGGATGGAGGGACCCACCCCAGGGACATTAAGGTACGTCCAGGTAGGTATTTTTTTAAATTTTTTTTTGTGGCATAGGGGGGCCTGATTTGTGCCCCCCTACATGCCACTATGCCCAATGACCATGCCCAGGGGACAGAAGTCCCCTGGGCATGGCCATTGGGCAAGGGGGCATGACTCCTGTCTTTGCTAAGACAGGAGTCATTTCAATGGGGAATGGGCGTCGTAAAAAAATGGCGCAAATCGGGTTGTGGCGATTTTTTTGCCTCAGCCTAACTTGCACCATTTGTGGACGCCCATACGCCATTTTCCCCCTACGCCGGCGCTGCCTGGTGTACGTCGTTTTTTTTAACGCACACCAGACAGCGCCGGCGGCTAACGCCGGCTAACGTCATTCAATAAATACGGCGCCCGCATGGCGCTTCAGAATGGCGTTAGCCGGCGCGAATTTTTTTGACGCAAAACTGCGTTGGCGCAGTTTTGCGTCAAAAAGTATAAATATGGGCCTATATCCGGAAGAGATGGAATGACCTGTGTGGGAAGGTTCGGTCAATGGCATCCAGGCACAACATCACCATACAGAAGACTGGTGGCGGTTCCCCACCTGCTCCCTGAATACACAGACTGGGAGGAGAAGGTCCTGGCTATCCTACACCCGTAGGGCCTCACTGGACTCACAGGAGGACTGGACTCGGGTAAGTCAAATACAATACCTTAACAGTCACCCCACCTATAATGCATGTATCACCCCACCCCTCTCACTACCATCACCCCTGCATGCCCACTATCCCACAAACAGACCTCCATCCAGCCCCCTGTGCACAGTCACCTACCCCTGCATGTATTCCCAGTGGCACTACAGCACCCACAATGCACCTTCACCCCACATAAGATGCAAAGAAATGTACACAAAGGGACCTTGCATGCCACAACATGGGAATATAACCATCAAATAGGGCAGAGCAGTGCAGCAATTGCCAAAAAAGTACCTGACACCCACATATCAATTCCCCCCCACAGGCACCACTACCCATGCCACCCGGACGGAAACGCCAAGGAGTGCCAGCGCTCCACCTAAAGACAGAGGCCCCACTCAGGAGAGTGCAGAGGGATGCCTGGAAATAGAGGAACTCCCTGACCCATCACACAGTCCTGGACTGTCACCCTCTGGCAGCCCCACCTAGGATACCACTGACAGCCCTACCACCCTGCCACCATCATCAGCCCTGGCCAACCGATCACACACCAGTGTCTCCCAGGCACGGACTGGCGGCCAACATGTGCAGAAGCCAGAGTCTCCACCCACCAATAGGCAGGATGATGAAGGACCAACTGCAAGTGGGACTGCCAGACCTGTGTAAGGAACACAGGCACAGGGGGCTAGGGCCAGTGGGAGGGCATCAGTGGGCCAGGGGGTGGGCAAAGGATGGATGCAACTGCCCAGGAGGTGATATCCGAGGTCCTGGGAGCATACCACCATACCCAGGATTGGATGGACCAGATCCTGGCCACCTTGGAGCAAAATCAGAGGCTGCAGGTAGCACCCCACCAGGAGGCCATGGAGCAATGGAAACAGCTCAATGCCACCATGACCTCCTTTGCAAAGGTGCTGCAGCACCCGTACCACAGCCACCCTGGGTCCTCCACCCACCTGCAAGCTCCGACCACTAGCCAGGACACTGCCCTACCCTCTACATCTCCAGCAGCGACTGGACTGGTGGCACTGGCAGAGGACACACAAGAAACCAGCACCCCTACCCCTGCAGCCCAGCTCCAGCTATGCAAATGTGCCCTCAGACCCAGACATGCCACTGAAACACCAGCCAAGATCAAGCCCAGCGATAGGAAGTGACTCTGCCCAGAACTTTCTCTCTTGTGTGCCACTGTGCTACCTTGTTTATATGCCACTGCCATCACACCATCTTCCAATGGCCACATGAACCAAAAGCCAGTTCTACCAATAGATGAGCATATGTACCTGAGTATGTATGTGCACCATGTGCCACCTCCCTTTCACTGTCCCATGACTTATGTATATTTTGCCATTCAATAAATACACCTATGCACTCAAATTGTATGTCCCTCGTCAATATGAGATAAGAATTGTGAGTGTGTATGCATTAGCTAGTCAATTTCATAGTCATACCTTTATTGCAGGAGGGGATCCAATGGACTGTAGTGTCTGAAGTATGTCACACTGTACATAATATTGGGTTTCCTGGCACATGCCACGTCAGTCATCAGTTAGCATTGTCACTGACTATAGACACCACATTACCAATTACATGAGTCAGACTGAAACTATGCAGTGAATACATCAGCATCATTGAACAGTACCTTAGAGTCACTGGAAGTATAGATGGATTAGCTGGGTCCTGGAGTTTAGATCTTGCCCCTCTTCTTCCTCACCATCATTCTCATCCCCTCTCTGAGGTTGCTGGCCTGGTTTGGGCAGCACCCTCCTCTTCCAAAAGGTGGATAGCTTTCCTCACAGCCAAGTTGTGCAGCATGCAGCAGGCCACCACTATCTTACACACCTTGTCAGGGACATAGCACAGGGATCTCCCTGAGAGATGGAGGCAACGAAATCTAGCCTTCAGGAGACCTATTGTGCGCTCAATCACCCTCCTAGTACGTCCATGGGCCGCATTATAATTCCTCTCTGCATCTGTCCTGGGTTTCCTCACTGGTGTCAGGAGCCATTGCAAGTTGGAGTAGCCAGAATCACCTGGAAAAAATTGGGCTAAATAGGACCTTAACAAAATGACTTTACTTGCATATAGCCTGGCTGTCAGCTATGCACAGAGCAGTGTCATACACACTCATCTATGTGCCATCCTCTGCCCCTTGTAGTTGTTCCATCATGTGGGGTACACTGCTGTTTCTCAGGACAAATGATTCATGGTCTGAGTCCGGGGATCTGGTATTGACATGTGCAATGTACTGGTCAGCAGTACACACCAATTGTACATTCATGGAGTGATAGTTCTTCTGATTCCTGTACATCTGTTCATTCACTCTTGGGGGTACGAGAGCTCTGTGTGTTCCATCAATGGCACCTATCACATCGGGGATATTAGCAAAGGCATAACATCCAGATTTGATGGGGGGAAGTTCAGCCCTTTGGGAAAACTGGACATATGTTTGCAAGTGTTGAACAAATGCATCGAGGAATTTTGACAGGATGAGGCTGAACATTGGCTCTGAGACCCCTGCACCCATGCCCACTGTCACCTGAAATGAGCCAGTAGCCAAAAAGTGGAGTACAGATAGCACTTGCACAGTTGTAGGGATGGCATGCTGATTTTGATTTGCCGGTTTCAGTACAGGTTCCATTAATGCACAGAGGTCATGGATAGTAGCTCTATTGAGTCTGTAGATGATAATGATGTGACGTTCCTTCATAGTTTCCAGATCAGCCAGGGGTGTGTATACAGATGGGGCCCTCCCTCGCCACAAGGGTCTGTACCTATGGGGGAGGAAAGAACACAATATGAGTGTCAACTTACACTTGCATCCCATGATGTCACTGTATTTTTGTAAGTGTGACACGTAGGTAACACACACAAATGCAAAGTATGAAGTGCACCGTCAGGCAAATGTGTGCTGAGTCAACTCTGTCATAATGGCATCCCAGTGTGGACACACCTCCAAAGATGGGTACATGTGAGGATCATAGACTGATGTCAGCAAGCGATTAAGGGCGGAGAATTTGAGGCCCTAGATGAGGGTCCTGGCCAGGCTATGGTGATGTGGTAGTAGCAAAATGGCAGCCTCCTGCCATCCAGGTATGACAGAGTAGAAGTGACTTCATTCCGCTGCCGTTATTCGCAGTGCTTAATTTGTAAATAAAAATGTGCCAGTGCCCAAAGTCCTCCTCTTAAGCACGCCGGCTACTGCATTTAAATGTGCCAGCACAGAATACCGAGGCAGGGTAATCCTGAAGCCATCTTGGGCCTCTTCAATCCATTTAAAGCCACTCCCTGCCCCTTTAGCTCACTCTGGCAGCTTTCTACTTTCTCCATTTGTGACGCTTTTTTTGTTTTTCTCTTCCTCCATGTTCCCCATATGTGTCTTTTGCTCATAGCAAATGTTTGAGGCGGAAGAATAAGCGCCTGCCCTCAAATGTAAGTGCCGGTACTTAGCGCCGGAAACAATAAGCAGAAATTAAGCACCGGTTATTCGTCATCGCGGAAGGCGGTGTTCACCACTGTGCAACCGATCATTGCATTAAATAGTTGTCAATGGGGAACCTGGGCCAATCATGATCGCATGCGGGGGTGACGAAGCACACCGTTGTGGTAGCTATGCCATTTTGTCAGACCCTTGACTCCTGATTCCCATGCAGGGTAGTACTCCACTGCGTGTGCTGCAATGTCCTGACTCTGGTCCCTGAGATGGCACCAGTTACAGGGGAACAGGCCCCTGGGCTTCACCGCGGAGGAGCAGGAGAAGCTGTAGACAAGGTCCTACCCCTGTATGCGAAGTAGTATGGGAGACCAGAGAAGCACGTGATTTGGAATCTGTCATCCTTAGATGTGTGTCATTGTGGCGGATGCCTGTATGCATGTGGGTTCGATGTGTAACCGCCCAGCCATATACTGTCTGGCATGTACTGTATGTTAGTTGAAAACATGCTGTTAGAAATGGGGTCTTTGGTTGGCAGTACGTGTACCCCCTGTCCAAGCGAGGACCCTCAATCTAGTCAGGGTAAATCACACATAATCCAAATTATTTTATGCCCACCCTCTGGTAGCTTGGCACTGAGCAGTCAGGCTCAACTTAGAAGGCAATGTGTAAAGCATTTGTGCAATAAATCATGCAATAACACAGTAGGACACCACAAAAATACACCACACATTGTTTAGAGAAATACATAATAATTATCTGATAAGATAGAGGTCAAAACGATTAAAATAAAATAAGTATACGTTGAGCTATCACTGTAAACCAGATATAAAGTATCTTTGGTCTTTTAAAAGCAATAAATGTCTCTTTCAAGCGCAAAGTACCTGGTTGCGTTCACAATCTCTGCAAAGAACAGCAGAGGAGGAGATGCGTGGAAAACAGGGAGGTGTACATTGATTTCTCGGGCCACACACAGTAAATTACACTTACCGCCACGCTGACTGCCGCCAACAAACTACTGCCGCGGCGGATATCTGTTCACCATATTATGACACACACACACCAATCCGTCACTATACAGCCACACCAAAGGTCAGTGATAAACTGCCGGTATCAAAACCCACACTGTTACGCCAACAGAACAATGCCCACCACATTATGACCCACGAATCACCATGGCAGACATTAAGTGGTGATAAACCATTGGCGGTACATACCGCCGCGCTCAAAATACACACACACAAACAAAACATCACATTGGACGATTCAAACAACATGCACCTGACACCCATACACATACCATACACTCACACCACTATAAAACACACACCCACATTACCCACAACCCTTTATGACTACAAACAACTGCCACCAGAGAGAGACAGCAAGACCACTGACACAACCAGAGCCATACACCACTCACACCTATACACCACTCACATTTCACAAATCACACACCCCAACACATTACCCTACACACCAGCTGGTGGTGGGGGCCCCGTGACAGCAGGTGGTGGTGATGGTGTTAGCCTGACAGCTTCCGCTGGTGTGGAGTGCCTCATCTCCTCCCATTCATGGGTCAGGGAACCCTTACCCTTCCTGGCAGGGGTGGATGGGCACTTCCCCTCTCTGCCTGGTGGTGCAGGCTCCTTCCCCTTCTTCACAGCTGGTACAGGCCCCTTCACCTTCTTTACAGCTGGTGCAGGCTCCTTCCCCTTCTTCACAGCTGGTGCAGGCTCCTTCCCCTTCCTCACAGCTGGTACAGGACTCTTCCCTTTCATCCTTGGTGGTGCTGGCTCCTTCCCCTTCAGTGTCGTAGGTCTGGTATCCTTACCACCATGAGTAGGTGGTGCTACCACTGTCTCCGTGGACTATTTGGCTGAGGTGCTGGGCTGTGTCCTTGTTACCCTCCCATACAGGCAGGATGGGGGAAGGGTAGGGAAGAGGTCAAGTTGGGAAAGGAAAAGCTTTTTAGGGACATTGGGGTGGGAGGAGGGAGGAGTAACGAGAGTGGAGGATGAGGGAGTGGTTGTTGAAGGTGTATGTCTGCTGGATTTGGGTGCTGGTACATGGGCTGTATGCTGATGTGAGTTGGATGGCTATTGGGTGTCTGAGTGCTTCTGTTTGTGTCCTTCAGGAGGGGGGACAGACACGGTGGGAGAGGACAGAGGGGGTGCGTGCATGGATGTTGTGGAGGTGTCTGCCAGTGTGGTGTGTGTTCTGCTTGGTGTGGTGATGCTTATTGTAGATGTAGATGTAGTGAATGCAGGTGTGAGTGTGGACGTAACTGGGAGAGAGGTGGAGGAGGAGTAGGATGGGGAGACAGTGGAGGTTGTGGAGGTTGTTGTGTCTGCAATGGTATGGTGTTTGTGTGAGTGCCTGTGGAATGAAGTGTAGTGCTTGTGTTTGCCTGTGCCACTCTTGTGTGTTGCCTTGTGTGCATGCTCGTCCGCCTGTGTGCTTGGGATGGGTTGGGGTTGAGGAGAATGGAACTGGGAAGTGGAAATTGGAGGGAGGAACAGTAGAAATAGGGACAACGGCTGCCATCAGAAAAGAGGCCAGAGCCTGAATCGATCTCTGTTGGGCTGCCAAACAACCATGAATGCCCTCCAGGAATACAGTGCATTGCAGCATCTGGGATGCCCGCCCCTGGATGACATTCACAATGGTTGACTGCCCTACAGAGATGGATCTCAGGAAGTCAATAGCCTCCTCACTCAGAGCAGCAGG
Organism: Pleurodeles waltl; assembly: GCF_031143425.1. Taxonomy (NCBI): domain Eukaryota; kingdom Metazoa; phylum Chordata; class Amphibia; order Caudata; family Salamandridae; genus Pleurodeles; species Pleurodeles waltl. Next base: position 1,386,389,365 of record NC_090444.1, read on the forward strand.
GCTCACTGGGGCAGGGCCTGAGGTGCCTAGGACGAAGGCAATGCCCACTGTAGGAGGCTGGCCTGGTTTGTAGTGGGTACCTTGGGAACTTACACCTTATACCAGGTCCAGTTATCCCTTATTAGTGAAGTAGTAGTGTTCTAGCAGCTTAGGCTGATAGAGATAGCTATAGCAGAGAAGCTTAGGTTGAACTAGGAGGCATGCAAAGCTCATGCAACACCACTTATAGTTACACAGTACTTATACACAGGTAAAGACAATACTCAGTGTTACCAAAAATAAAGGTAGTTCGGGTGACACAGTACCAAAAACATCTTAGACGCAATACTCCTTCTGGCGGTAAGTATTATACACAATATATACACTAGACACCAAAATGAGGTAAGTAATTAGACACAGGATAGTGCTAACAATAGGAAATGCTACAGAATGCAATTGGAGAAAATAGGTCTAGGGACAACACAAACCATATACTAAGAAAGTGGAATGCGAATCATGAATTCCACCCTAGACAAGTGTAGAGTGTGCAGAATCGCTGGGAGAGTAAGAATACAGTGAAGGCAAGTAAATTACCCCATCCCAGAGCCCAGAAAAGCAAGAGTAAAGTACTGCAAGTTTTCACGTGATATGAATTATTGCAGTAACCAACCAAGTCTGCAAACAACAACTGCTGGATTCCTGGACCTGAAGACCTGCAAAGGAAGGGGGCCAAGTCCAGAAGTCGAAAGAAGTTCTAGGAAGGACAGGAGCCCCTGCCAACCCAGAAGAGGGTGCAAAAGAAGTGTCCCTGGTTGGACGAAGACTTGAGGAATGCCCCCCAGGAAGATGCCAGCGGGTTCCTGCATGATGCAGAAGATGTCTGTAGGAAGTTGGCTCTGCATGCACTATTTCAAAGTAAGGAATAGTATGCACAGAGTCCAAGGGTTCCCCTTTGAGGTAAGATAGTGGCAAAAAGAGATAATACTAATGCTCTATTTTGTGGTAGTGTGGTCGAGCAGTAGGCTTATCAAACGAGTAGTGTTAAGCATTTGTTGTACATACACAAGCAATAAATGAGGAACACACACTCAAAGACAATTCCAGGCTAATAGGTTTTTGTATAGAAAAATATATTTTCTTACTTTATTTTAAGAACCACAGGTTCAAATTTTACATGTAATACTTCAAATGAAAGGTATTGCAGGTAAGTACTTTAGGAACTTTGAATAATCACAATAGCATATATACTTTTCTAATAAATCACATATAGCTATTGTAAAACTAGACAGTGCAATTTTCACAGTTCCTAGGGGGAGTAAGAGTTTTTTAGTTCTTGCAGGTAAGTAAACCACCTACGGGGTTCAAGTTTGGGTCCAAGGTAGCCCACCGTTGGGGGTTCAGAGCAACCCCAAAGTTACCAGACCAGCAGCTCAGGGTCAGTCAGGTGCAGAGTTCAAAGTGGTGCCCAAAACGCATAGGCTTCAATGGAGAAGGGGGTGCCCCGGTTCCAGTCTGCCAGCAGGTAAGTACCCGCATCTTCGGAGGGCAGACCAGGGGGGTTTTGTAGGGCACCGGGGGGGACACAAGTTAGCACAGAAAGGACACCCTCAGCAGCAATGGGGTGGCCGGGTGCAGTGTGCAAACACACGTCGGGTTTCCAATGTAAATCAATGGGAGACCAAGGGGTCTCTTCAGCGATGCAGGCAGGCAAGGGGGGGGGCTCCTCGGGGTAGCCACCACCTGGGCAAGGGAGAGGGCCTCCTGGGGGTCACTCCTGCACTGGAGTTCTGATCTTTCAGGTCCTGGGGGCTGCGGGTGCAGAGTCTTTACCAGGCGTCGGGATCTGGGAAGCAGGCAGTCGCGGTCAGGGGGAGCCTTGGGATTCCCTCTGCAGGCGTCGCTGTGGGGGCTCAGGGGGGCAACTCTGGCTACTCACAGTCTCGTAGTCGCCGGGGAGACCTCCCTGAAGTGTTGTTTCTCCACAAGTCGAGCCGGGGGCGACGGGTGCAGAGTTGCAAGTCTCACGCTTCCTGCGGGAAACGCAGTTGTCTTGAAGTTGCTTCTTTGGAAACAAAGTTGCAGTCTTGGGTGAACAGAGCCGCTGTCCTCAGGAGTTTCTTGGTCCTTCTAGAGCAGGGCATTCCTCTGAGGATTCAGAGGTCGCTGGTCCTGGGGAAAGCGTCGCTGGAGCAGTGTCTTTAGAAGTGGGGGAGACAGGCCGGTAGAGCTAGGGCCAAAGCAGTTGGTGTCTCCGTCTTCTCTGCAGGGTTTTTCAGCTTAGCAGTCCTCTTCTTTTTAGGTTGCAGGAATCTGAGTTACAAGTTTCAGGGGAGCCCCTAAATACAGAATTTATGGGTGTGTTTAGGTCAGGGAGGGCAGTAGCCAATGGCTACTAGCCCTGAGGGTGGCTACACCCTCTCTGTGCCTCCTCCCAAGGGGAGGGGGTCACATGCCTATCCCTATTGGGGGGATCCTCCATCTGCAAGATGGAGGATTCCTAAAAGTCAAAGTCACTTCAGCTCAGGTTGCCTTAGGGGCTGTCCTGACTGGTCAGTGACTCCTCCTTGTTTTTCTCATGATCTCCTCCAGCCTTGCCACCAAAAGTGGAGCCGTGGCCAGAGGGGGCGGGCAACTCCACTAGCTGGAATGCCCTGTGGTGCTGTAACAAAGGGGGTGAGCCTTTGAGGCTCACCGCCAGGTGTTACAGCTCCTGCAAGGGGGAGGTGATAAGCATCTCCACTAAGTGCAGGCTTTGTTACTAGCCACAGAGTGACAAAGGCACTCTCCCCATGTGGCCAGCAACATGTCTCGAGTGTGGCAGGCTGCCAAAACCAGCCAGCCTACACGGGTAGTTGGTTAAGGTTTCAGGGGGCACCTCTAAGGTGCCCTCTGGGGTGTATGTTACAATAAAATGCACACTGGCATCAGTGTGCATTTATTGTGCTGAGAAGTTTGATACCAAACTTCCCAGTTTTCAGTGTAGCCATTATGGTGCTGTGGAGTTCGTGTTTGACAGACTCCCAGACCATATACTCTTATGGCTACCCTGCACTTACAATGTCTAAGGTTTTGCCTAGACACTGTAGGGGCACAGTGCTCATGCACTGGTGCCCTTACCTATGGTATAGTGCACCCTGCCCTAGGGCTGTAAGGCCTGCTAGAGGGGTGACTTATCTATACTGCATAGGCAGTGTGAGGTTGGCATGGCACCCTGAGGGGAATGCCATGTTGACTTACTCGTTTTGTCCTCACCAGCACACACAAGCTGGCAAGCAGTGTGTCTGTGCTGAGTGAGGGGTCCCCAGGGTGGCATAAGATATGCTGCAGCCCTTAGAGACCTTCCCTGGCATCAGGGCCCTTGGTACCAGGGGTACCAGTTACAAGGGACTTACCTGGATGCCAGGGTGTGCCAATTGTGAAAACAAAAGTACAGGTTAGGGAAAGAACACTGGTGCTGGGGCCTGGTTAGCAGGGCTCAGCACACTTTCAAATCAAAACTTAGCATCAGCAAAGGCAAAAAGTCAGGGGGTAACCATGCCAAGGGGGCATTTCCTTACACAACCCCCCCCCCCAAACGAAAGAGGATGAGACTAACCTTTCCCAAGAGAGTCTTCATTTTCTAAGTGGAAGAACCTGGAAAGGCCATCTGCATTGGCATGGGCAGTCCCAGGTCTGTGTTCCACTATAAAGTCCATTCCCTGTAGGGAGATGGACCACCTCAACAGTTTTGGATTTTCACCTTTCATTTGCATCAGCCATCTGAGAGGTCTGTAGTCAGTTTGAACTACAAAGTGAGTACCAAAGAGATATGGTCTCAGCTTCTTCAGGGACCAAACCACAGCAAAGGCCTCCCTCTCAATCGCACTCCAACGCTGCTCCCTGGGGAGTAACCTCCTGCTAATGAAAGCAACAGGCTGGTCAAGGCCATCATCATTTGTCTGGGACAAAACTGCCCCTATCCCATGTTCAGAGGCATCTGTTTGCACAATGAACTGCTTGGAGTAATCTGGAGCTTTTAGAACTGGTGTTTCAGGGTGTCAAAAGCCTGTTGGCATTCTACAGTCCAGTTTACTTTCTTGGGCATTTTCTTGGAGGTAAGTTCTGTGAGGGCTGTCACTATGGATCCATATCCCTTCACAAACCTCCTGTAATACCCAGTCAAGCCAAGGAATGCCCTGACTTGAGTCTGGGTTTTTGGAGCTGCCCAGTCCAGAATAGCCTGGATCTTAGGCTGGAGTGGCTGAACTTGGCCTCCACCTACAAGGTGTCCCAAGTAAACCACAGTTCCCTGCCCTATCTGGCATTTGGATGCCTTGATAGAGAGGCCTGCAGATTGCAGAGCCTTTAAAAACGTCTTCAGGTGGACCAGGTGATCCTGCCAGTTGGAGCTAAAGACAGCAATATCGTCAAGATAAGCTGCACTAAAGGACTCCAAACCAGCAAGGACTTGATTCACCAACCTTTGGAAGGTGGCAGGGGCATTCTTTAAACCAAAGGGCATAACAGTAAACTGATAATGCCCATCAGGTGTGGAGAATGCTGTCTTTTCTTTTGCTCCAGGTGCCATTTTGATTTGCCAGTACCCTGCTGTTAAGTCAAAGGTACTTAAGAATTTGGCAGCACCTAATTTATCAATCAGTTCATCAGCCCTTGGAATGGGATGGGCATCTGTCTTGGTGACAGAATTAAGTCCTCTGTAGTCCACACAAAACCTCATCTCTCTCTTTCCATCTTTGGTGTGAGGTTTGGGGACTAAGACCACTGGGCTAGCCCAGTGGCTGTCAGAGTGCTCAATCACTCCCAATTCCAGCATCTTGTGGACTTCCACTTTGATGCTTTCCTTAACTTGGTCAGACTGTCTGAATATTTTGTTTTTGACAGGCATGCTGTCTCCTGTGTCCACATCATGGGTACACAGGTGTGTCTGACCAGGGGTTAGGGAAAAGAGCTCAGCAAACTGTTGCAGGACCTTCCTACAATCAGATTGCTGTTGGCTAGAGAGGGTGTCTCAATAGATCACTCCATCTACTGAACCATCTTTAGGGTTTGATGAGAGGAGATCAGGGAGAGGTCCACTCTCAGCTTCCTGGTCCTCATCTGTTACCATCAACAGATTTACATCAGCCCTATCATGGAAGAGCTTAAGGCGGTTCACATGGATCACCCTCTTGGGGCTCCTGCTAGTGCCTAGGTCCACCAGGTAGGTGACATGACTCTTCTTCTCTAGCACTGGGTAAGGGCCACTCCATTTGTCCTGAAGTGCCCTGGGAGCCAAAGGCTCCAAAACCCAGACTTTCTGCCCTGGTTGAAATTCAACCATTGCAGCCTTTTGGTCATACCAAAATTTCTGAAGCTGTTGGCTGGCCTCAAGGTTTTTACTTGCCTTTTCCATGTACTCTGCCATCCTTGAACGTAGGCCAATTACATAGTCCACTATGTCTTGTTTAGGCTCATGAAGAGGTCTCTCCCAGCCTTCTTTCACAAGAGCTAGTGGTCCCCTTACAGGGTGGCCAAACAGAAGTTCAAAGGGTGAGAACCCTACTCCCTTCTGAGGCACCTCTCTGTAAGCGAAAAGCAGACATGGCAGGAGGACATCCCATCTCCTTTTGAGTTTTTCAGGGAGCCCCATGATCATGCCTTTTAATGTCTTGTTGAATCTCTCAACAAGGCCATTAGTTTGTGGATGGTAGGGTGTAGTGAATTTATAAGTCACTCACACTCATTCCACATGTGTTTCAGGTATGCTGACATGAAGTTGGTACCTCTGTCAGACACCACCTCCTTAGGAAAACCCACTCTGGTAAAAATACCAATGAGGGCCTTGGTTACTGCAGGGGCAGTAGTCGACCGAAGGTGAATAGCTTCAGGGTATCTAGTAGCATGATCCACTACTACTAGTATGTACATATTCCCTGAGGCTGTGGGAGGTTCAAGTGGACCCACTATGTCCACACCCACTCTTTCAAAGGGGACCCCCACCACTGGAAGTGGAATGAGGGGGGCCTTTGGGTGTCCACCTGTCTTACCACTGGCTTTACAGGTGGTACAGGAGACACAAAACTCCTTGACTTTCTGGGACATGCTGGGCCAGTAGAAGAGGTTGACTAGTCTCTCCCACGTCTTGGTTTGTCCCAAATGCCCAGCAAGAGGAATATCATGGGCTAAGGTCAGTATGAACTTCCTAAGCTCCTGAGGCACTACCACTCTCTTAGTGGCACAAGGTTTGGGATCTCTTGCCTCAGTGTACAGGAGTCCATCTTCCCAATAGACCCTATGTGTTCCAGTTTTCTTGCCATTGGACTCTTCATCAGCTTGCTGCCTAAGGCCTTCAAGAGAGGGACAGGTTTCTTGTCCCTTACACAACTGTTCCCTTGAGGGTCCCCCTGGGCCTAAGAGCTCAACCTGATAAGGTTCTAACTCCATAGGCTCAGTTCCCTCAGAGGGCAGAACTTCTTCCTGAGAAGAGAGGTTCTCTTTTTGTTGTTGTGTTGCAGCTGGTTTCCCAGTTGTCTTTCCTTTCCTCTTGGTAGGCTGGGCCCTTTTTCCAGGCTCCAGCTCTACTTTTTCACCCTGAGCCTTGCACTGTGCCCTTGTCTTGACACACACCAGTTCAGGGATACCCAGCATGGCTGCATGGGTTTTCAGTTCTACCTCAGCCCATGCTGAGGACTCCAGGTCATTTCCAAGCAAACAGTCTACTGGGATATTTGAGGAGACCACCACCTGTTTCAGGCCATTGACCCCTCCCCACTCTAAAGTTACCATAGCCATGGGATGTACTTTAGTCTGATTGTCAGCGTTGGTGACTGGATAAGTTTGTCCAGCCAGGTATTGACCAGGGGAAACCAGTTTCTCTGTCACCATGGTGACGCTGGCACCTGTATCTCTCAGGCCTTCTACAATTGTCCCATTAATTAAGAGCTGCTGCCTGTATTTTTGCATGTTAGGAGGCCAGGCAGCTAGTGTGGCTAAATCCACCCCACCCTCAGAGACTAATGTAGCTTCAGTGTGACACCTGATTTGCTCGGGGCACACTGTTGATCCCACTTGGAGACTAGCCATTCCAGTGTTAGCTGGAGTGGAGTTGGAAGTGGTATTTTTCTTGGGACAGGCCTTGTCTCCAGTTTGGTGTCCAGGCTGATTACAGCTACGACACCAGGCCTTTTTGGGATCAAAGTTTTTACCCTTGCACCCAAAATTGTTTTGTGAAGAGGCTCTGGGCTCACCCTCCTGTGCAGGTTTTTGGGGGCCTGAAGAAGACTCTTTACTATTTTTGTTTTTGGATGTCTCAACACTCTTCCCCTGGGGAGGCTTTGTGACCCCTTTCTTTTGGTCACCCCCTGTGGAAGTCTTGGTCACCCTAGTCTTGACCCAATGGTCCGCCTTCTTTCCCAATTCTTGGGGAGAAATTGGCCCTAGGTCTACCAGATGCTGATGCAGTTTATCATTTGAACAAATACTCAATAGGTGTTCTTTCACAAATAAATTGTACAACCCATCATAATCATTTACACCACTGCCTTGCATCCAACCATCCAGTGTTTTCACTGAGTAGTCCACACAATCAACCCAGGTCTGGCTCGAGGATTTTTGAGCCTCCCTGAATCTAATTCTATACTCCTCAGTGGAGAATCCAAAGCCCTCAATCAGGGTTCCCTTCATGAGGTCATAAGATTCTGCATTGTTTCCAGAGAGTGTGAGGAGTCTATCCCTACACTTTCCAGTGAACATTTCCCAAAGGAGAGTACCCCAGTGAGATCTGTTTACTTTTCTGGTTGCACAAGCCCTCTCAAAAGCTGTTAACCATTTGGTGATGTCATCACCATCTTCATATTTAGTCACAATCCCTTTAGGGATTTTCAACATGTCAGGAGAATCTCTGACCCTATTTAAGTTGCTGCCACCATTGATGGAACCTATGCCCATCTCTTGTCTTTCCCTTTCTATGGCTAGGAGCTGTCTCTCCAAAGCCAATCTTTTGTCCATCCTGGCTAACAGGAGGTCATCTTCACTGAGGCTATCCTCAGTGATTTCAGAGGTGCTGGCCCCTCCTGTGAGGGAAGCAGCATCTCTGACTAACACAGTTGGAATCAGGGATTGAGGGTCCCTGGGTTCCCTAGTTAGGACTGGAAGGTGGGAATTCTCCTCCAGTTCACTATCCTCATCCTCTGGGTTGTCATCCTCAGAGGGGTTGGCTTTTTCAAACTCTGCCAAAAGCTCCTGGAGCTGTTGTTTGGAGGGTCTTAAGCCAATTGGGATTTTCTTTATTTTGCAGAGAGACCTTAGCTCCCTCATCTTATGATGGAGGTAAGGTGTGAGGTCGAGTTCCACCACATTCTCATCTGCACCAGGCATTATGTTTCTAAAAGTTGGAATGCTTTTTAAGAATCTAAAACTAGTTCTAGAACCTAATTCAAACTTTCACAAAACTTTTAAACTCTAAAAGAAATGCTAACAGGGACTAACACAAGGCCCTAGCAGGACTTTTAAAAATTTAGAAAAATAGTTCAAATTGCAAAAATCTATTTCTAATGACAATTTTTGGAATTTGTTGTGTGATCAGGTATTGGCTGAGTAGTCCAGCAAATGCAAAGTCCTGTACCCCACCGCTGATCCACCAATGTAGGAAGTTGGCTCTGTATGCACTATTTCAAAGTAAGTAAAAGTATGCACAGAGTCCAAGGGTTCCCCTTAGAGGTAAGATAGTGGCAAAAAGAGATAATACTAATGCTCTATTTTGTGGTAGTGTGGTCGAGCAGTAGGCTTATCAAAGAAGTAGTGTTACGCATTTGTTGTACATACACAAGCAATAAATGAGGAACACACACTTAAAGACAATTCCAGGCCAATAGGTTTTTGTATAGAAAAATATCTTTTCTTACTTTATTTTAAGAACCACAGGTTCAAATTTTACATGTAATACTTCAAATGAAAGGTATTGCAGGTAAGTACTTTAGGAACTTTGAATAATCACAATAGCATATATACTTTTCAAATAAATCACATATAGCTATTTTAAAACTAGACACAGTGCAATTTTCACAGTTCCTAGGGGGAGTAAGAGTTTGTTAGTTCTTACAGGGAAGTAAACCACCTACGGGGTTCAAGTTTGGGTCCAAGGTAGCCCACCGTTGGGGGTTCAGAGCAACCCCAAAGTTACCAGACCAGCAGCTCAGGGCCGGTCAGGTGCAGAGTTCAAAGTGGTGCCCAAAACGCATAGGCTTCAATGGAGAAGGGGGTGCCCTGGTTCCAGTCTGCCAGCAGGTAAGTACCTGCGTCTTCGGAGGGCAGACCAGGGGGGTTTTGTAGGGCACCGGGGGGGACACAAGTTAGCACAGAAAGGACACCCTCAGCAGCACGGGGGCGGCCGGGTGCAGTGTGCAAAGAAACGTCGGGTTTCCAATGTAAATCAATGGGAGACCAAGGGGTCTCTTCAGCGATGCAGGCAGGCAAGGGGGGGGGGCTCCTCGGGGTAGCCACCACCTGGGCAAGGGAGAGGGCCTCCTGGGGGTCACCCCTGCACTGGAGTTCCGATCTTTCAGGTCCTGGGGGCTGCGGTTGCAGAGTCTTTACCAGGCGTCGGGATCTGGGAAGCAGGCAGTCGCGGTCAGGGGGAGCCTCGGGATTCCCTCTGCATGCGTCGCTGTGGGGCTCAGGGGGGGCAACTCTGGCTACTCACAGTCTTGTAGTCGCCGGGGAGTCCTTCCTGAAGTGTTGTTTCTCCACAAATCGAGCCGGGGGCGTCGGGTGCAGAGTTGCAAGTCTCACGCTTCCGGCGAGAAACGCAGTTGTCTTGAAGTTGCTTCTTTGGAAACAAAGTTGCAGTCTTGGGTGAACAGAGCAGCTGTCCTCAGGAATTTCTTGGTCTTTCTAGAGCAGGGCAGTCCTCTGAGGATTCAGAGGTCGCTGGTCCTGGGGAAAGCGTCGCTGGAGCAGTGTCTTTAGAAGTGGGGGAGACAGGCCGGTAGAGCTGGGGCCAAAGCAGTTGGTGTCTCCGTCTTCTCTGCAGGGTTTTTCAGCTTAGCAGTCCTCTTCTTCTTAGGTTGCAGGAATCTGAGTTCCTAGGTTCAGGGGAGCCCCTAAATACAGAATTTAGGGGTGTGTTTAGGTCAGGGAGGGCAGTAGCCAATGGCTACTAGCCCTGAGGGTGGCCACACCCTCTTTGTGCCTCCTCCCAAGAGGAGGGGGTCACATTCCTATCCCTATTGGGGGGATCCTCCATCTGCAAGATGGAGGATTCCTAAAAGTCAGAGTCACTTCAGCTCAGGTTGCCTTAGGGGCTGTCCTGACTGGTCAGTGACTCCTCCTTGTTTTTCTCATTATCTCCTCCGGCCTTGCCGCCAAAAGTGGGGCCGTGGCCGGAGGGGGCGGGCAACTCCACTAGCTGGAATGCCCTGTGGTGCTGTAACAAAGGGGGTGAGCCTTTGAGGCTCACCGCCAGGTTTTACAGCTCCTGCAAGGGGGAGGTGATAAGCATCTCCCCCCAGTGCAGGCTTTGTTACTAGCCACAGAGTGACAAAGGCACTCTCCCCATGTGGCCAGCAACATGTCTCGAGTGTGGCAGGCTGCTAAAACCAGTCAGCCTACACGGGTAGTTGGTTAAGGTTTCAGGGGGCACCTCTAAGGTGCCCTCTGAGGTGTATGTTACAATAAAATGCACACTGGCATCAGTGTGCATTTATTGTGCTGAGAAGTTTGATACCAAACTTCCCAGTTTTCAGTGTAGCCATTATGGTGCTGTGGAGTTCGTGTTTGACAGACTCCCAGACCATATACTCTAATGGCTACCCTGCACTTACAATGTCTAAGGTTTTGCTTAGACACTGTAGGGGCACAGTGCTCATGCACTGGTGCCCTTACCTATGGTATAGTGCACCCTGCCTTAGGGCTGTAAGGCCTGCTAGAGGGGTGACTTATCTATACTGCATAGGCAGTGTGAGGTTGGCATGGCACCCTGAGGGGAGTGCCATGTTGACTTACTCGTTTTGTCCTCATCAGCACACACAAGCTGGCAAGCAGTGTGTCTGTGCTGAGTGAGGGGTCCCCAGGGTGGCATAAGATATGCTGCAGCCCTTAGAGACCTTCCCTGGCATCAGGGCCCTTGGTACCAGGGGTACCAGTTACAAGGGACTTACCTGGATGCCAGGGTGTGCCAATTGTGAAAACAAAAGTACAGGTTAGGAAAAGAACACTGGTGCTGGGGCCTGGTTAGCAGGCCTCAGCACACTTTCAAATCAAAACTTAGCATCAGCAAAGGCAAAAAGTCACGGGGTAACCATGGCAAGGAGGCATTTCCTTACAATGTCCCAAAACATGAAGCTGGATGCAGACATGATTTTGTGTCGGAAGTCGCCAAAAAGCCTTGGTTATGACAAATATGGGTTTTGCGTCAAAATGGCACTGACTGGATCCAGGAGGGACCTGGGGGCCTCAACTCTGTGTGAGGAGGAAAAGGGGGCTCTCAGCACTTTAGAGAGCTCTCTGGATGCCAGGCAGCACCCACAAGAGTCCTAGGATATGGGGACAAAGGAGGTGCAAAATGCAGTGGTGCAGAAAAACAAAGGAAGGTCCCACGCCACCGGAGAACAACTCAGTGAGTTGAGCATTGTAGGATGGAGTGTTGGGGACTTGGGCCAGGCTATGCATGAAGGAATTTTGCAAATGCACAGAGGCCTCAGGAGGTGAAGAAGACGGAGTGCACAGGGGTACTGTCGCTCTCAGGGAAGACAAGGTCTTACCTCCTCCAAATTGCATCAGTAGGACCTCAGGACAGTCTATATCGATAGGGTCTACCCTCTGTGTCCTTAGGAGCACGCTCATCACTGTGAGAGGTGTCCAAGGGTACTGGTCATCGTCTTGGAAGGTGCCTGCATGAGCAAGGGAGTGACTCCGTCACCCCCAGGGAGATTTCTTTGGTCCTTCTGGTTCAGGGTGAAGATAGGGAATCCTTAGAGTGTGCACACAGTGGAAACTGTTGCAGTTCCTGGCTGGAGCTGAAGTTGCAGAGGAAAGGTATCCCTTGTGGATACTTTGTTGCTGTTACAGTGGTTCCTGGAGCAGGCTGCGGTTGTTCAGAGGTCAAGAGGATGAAATAGTAGTTGCATAGGATTCCTGAAGCAGAATCTGAAGAGAACCCACAGGAGAGAACCCAAATAACCCTGAGAGGGGGATTTTCTACCTTATCAGGTATGGACCTATCAGGAGGGGTCTCTGATGTCCCATGCTGGCACTGGCCACTCAGAGCCCTCCAGAGTGCCCCCACACCTTGCAAAGCAAGATGGCTGAAGTCTGGGTCACAATGTAGGAGCTCTGGGCACCCCACTAGGGTGGTGATGGACCGGGGAGTGGTCACTCCCCTTTCCTTTATCCAGTTTCATGCCAGAGCAGGGGACAATGGGTCCCTGAACCAGTGTAGACTGGCTTATGCAAGGAGGGCACCATCTGTGCCCTTCAAAGCATTTCCAGAGGCTGAGGGAGGCTACCCCTCCCCAGCCTGTAACGCCTATTTCCAAAGGGAGAAGGTGCAACACCCTTCTCTCAGACAAAATGCTTAGTTCTTCCTTCCTGGGATTGAGCTGCTCAGACCCCAGGAGGGCAGAACCCTGTCTGTGAGGTGGCAGCAGCTGTAGCTGCATTGCAAGCCTCAGAGAGCTGGTTTGGCAGTACTGGGGTCAATTGTGGAGCCCCCAGGATGCATGGAATTTGCTCCCCAATACCAGATTTGGAATGGGGGGACAATTCCATGATCGTAGACATGTTACATGGCCATATTCAGAGTTACCATTGTGAAGCTACATATAGGTATTGACCTATGTGTAGTTCATGTGTGTAATGGTGTCCCCACACTCAGGAAATGGTCCTGAACTATGTGGGTGCACCTTTGCTAGTGCATGCGTGCCCTCACACTTAGTAACTTTGCACCTAACCTTCAGCAAGTGAAGGTTAGACATATAGGTGACTTATAAGTTACTTAAGTGCAGTGAAAATGGCTGTGAAATAACGTGTGCCTTATTTCACGCAGGCTGCAATGGTAGGCCAGTGCAAGGGTTTGTCTGACCTCCCTATGGGTGGAAAAAGAAATGCTGCAGCCCATATGGATCTCCTGGAACCCCACTGCCCTGGGTACCTAGGTACAATATACTAGGGACTTATAAGGGGGGCCCAGTGTGCCAATTGAAAGTGGTAAATGAAGTCACTAGCCTATAGTGACCAACTTAAAAGCACAGAGAGCATAAGCACTGAGGTTCTGGTTAGCAGAGTCTCAGTGACAAAGTCAAGCACTATACAGACACACATTAGGCCATAAACTATGAGCACTGTGGTCCTGACCAGCAGGATCCCAGTAAGACAGGCAAAAACATACTGACATACAGGTAAAAATGGGGATAACATGCCAAGGAAGATGGTACTTTCCTACACCCACCCTCCTGGGTGAGCAGGCACGGGCACCTCGCTGAGGGAGAACTAGGAGGGCAGTGCTGGTACGGGGTGGTGACTGTACCTGCAGCTGGGGTGGTCACAGAGTTGTTTGCCACCACCAGGGAGCTCCCATCAGAGGAGGTATCGGAGTCTGTGTTGTCCCCTCTAGTATCGCCGTGGTGCTCCCCTCTTCCTCTGTCCCACTTGTTTCCTCAGCGTCGACAGACTCTGCCTCCAGGATCCTGTGGGATGCAGCTCCCTCTGTCGCCAGTGCCTCTGCTCCTCTGCCAGATGATGCACACAAGGACAGGATGACAAAAAAAAAGGGGGGCAGAGACACAAAGGATACACTGGGCTAAAGACTGCACCAGTACCACCGTTGGCGTACACAGCACCCTCACACATAGGAAACAGGCCCACGCACTATGTATTGCACTACCAGTGAAAATGGCTAGTCACCAAGGCGTGAGGAGGAGCACAAACCACCAACTGCAGAACACCTCGGACCCACGCAGCCCTGCCTAGAAGTGAATACTAACAGCATGCGGGCCATGAAGGGGGTCAGGTCCCGACCGGCACCCCTTCCTCATTGGGAGGCCATCCCCAGCTGGGCCTACTCGGTCTTCCGGTCCCAGCGTCTCAGGTTCTCCCACTGTTTCCAACAGAGGGTGCTCCACCTTCCACAGACCCCCAGGGTCCTCACTTCCTTGGCGCTGGCACACTATAATCCTTCTTTTGATGGGCGCTGACCTGCAGAGATAACACATACAGGAGAACTCCATTAAACAAACAGTCCAGCCTGTCACACACATGGCCCACCATACTTGATCCCATCACCATTGGCACTCACATAGGCCAGCTCACAACATGTACACTTCCAACAGACAATCCCCCACGCTATTACACAATGCCTTCACACACATCTCCATGCATTCATGCGACATGCGTCGTGCCCACAGTGTACTCACCTGTTGGTCTGGAGGCCTCTACTGCAATCCGTACAGGGGTAGGACCCCATCCACCAGTTGCTCCAACTCCTCCGATGTGAAGGCTGAGGCCCTTTCCCCGGTCACACAGGCCATGGTAGGTTCCAGACACAGGTCACAGCAGCACATGCAGTGTAGGTCTTCTCCTGTGGAAGGTCAGGAAACAAGGGAGGACTGAGATAGAAAATGGTGGTTACATCCGTGGCGGTGTACACCGCCACTGCCGGCGTAGATCACCATTGGCCACTGTACCCCATAGGGCCCAATATTATCCAATGAGGAATTGCACGAGGGTTCACGACCACTTACCACCACAGTGCAAAACATCAGCGGAATTACCTAACTTCCACCTGCCCCTACACACAGGACAGGCAGTCGCCATTTCAGGGAGGTGAACAGGCCTCTCGATAATTGTTGTGTCACAGGATAAATAGGCACATACTTTTAGATTGCTCTGTCCCAAAAAATGATTGCACAATGTAAACTGCTGTTGTGGTATAGTTGTTCAAATTGTGACAGCCTACTCACTTTTGTGTCCCTTAGATACCTACCATTGTGGATGAATAGTAGATGAAGACATACCCTCGTGTACAGACCCCTGGTGGCCTTAGCTACACTGGAGGACAGGCACATTATACTCACTTATAGTCTGGACAGGGCCACAATCACAGACCTGTGTGCCCAGTTGGAGCCTGACCTGATATCAGCTATCCGTCATCCCACTGGGATCTCCCCTCTTGTGCAGGTTCTATCAGTGCTCCATATCCTGGCAACAGGTGCTTTCCAAGTGACAGAGGTCTTGGCAGCAGGAATGTCACAGCCAATGTTCTCAATCGTGCTAGCAAGAGTCTTGTCTGCCCTGGTAAAACACATGTGCAGCTACATTGCTTTCCCCTAGGTGGAAGATTTGGCCACTGTGAAGGCCGGATTTTATGGAATGGACATATCCCCAATGTTATTGGGGCGATTGACAGTACACATATTGCGTTTTTCCCCCCCACCCCTGGCAGAATGAACAGGTGTACAGGAATCGTACGAGTTTCCACTCCATGAATGTGCAGATGATGTGCCTGGCAGACCAGTACATCTCCCACGTCAATGTTAAATATCCAGGGTCGGTGCATGATGCCTTTGTCCTGAGGAATAGCAGCATCCCAAATGTGATGGCCCATCTACAGAGGCACAGGGTGTGGCTTATAGGTGAGCTTTGGTCCCCACCCAGTGTATGTTGGTGTATTCCTCTGCTGTTAGCCAAATAGGATAGTGTGTGGCTAAATGCTGTCCCTCAATACTTGCAGGTGACTCTGGCTACCCAAACCTATCATGGCTGCTGACCCCTGTGAGGAATGCCAGGACAAGGGCTGAAAAACATTATAATAAGGCACATGGGCAAACCAGAAATATAATTGAGAGGGCCTTCGGCCTCCTGAAGGCCAGGTTAGGTGCCTTCATCTGACAGGTGGATCCCTGTTCTACTCCCCCGAGAAGGTCTGCCAGATAGTAGTGGCATGCTCCATGTTGCACAACCTGCCCCTCAGATGCCATGTACCTTTGCTTCAGGATGAGGAGACTGGAAATGCCCCTCTGGCAGCAGTGGACCCTGAGGACAGTGAGGATGATAATGCAGAGGATGAGGATGTGGACAACGGAATATTAGTGATCTGTCAGTACTTCCAATGACACACAGGTGAGACAGTGCAACTTCACATTTCTATGACTATTGTTGTATTCTGTTTGGCATTGGCATGCTGGCATTACCCACTTGTTTCCTCTACTTACTGTCACCTATGGATTAACATTTTATAGATGTTGATGATATGACAACAATGTTGTGATGTGATCACTGCAGCCAGCAACAGGTATTCATTCCATGCTATCACTATGCACAGTTCATTTGCAATGGATGTAGCTGTTTCAATGTATTGTATGTGCATATGTGTGTTTTATTAATGTGTGTATGTGTATAAATATATATATAAATATGTGTATGTATGTGTATATGTTGTTTCTGTGCCTGGCATGTTTGTGGATCATTGCATGGCTCCTGATATCTATGAATTTCTGCTCTCTTTTATCACACTTATCTACCCATCACTCTTATGTCATGTCTCTATCAAACTATCCTCCATTCTCACTCGGACTCATCCCAAATCCCTTCGACCACTTTCATCTCCTAAATATCTCTGCCTAAGCTCTTCCCCTCCACCTCCACATCTAACTCACCAAACCTCACTCTACCTCTGTGACCTCCCACACAACCCTACTAAATTCTCCTGCATTCATCTCACCCTACTTCTATGCTCTCCCTAACCCTTCCACATCCTCTTTCCCCTCCGCTCCCCTATTATTCATCTCAAGCCTTTGGATTGAGTAAATGAAGGATAAACTCCCAATTAACACTTCTGGATTTCTTTCCTCCTCCACCCCTCCATTACTCCAGTCAATCTAACTAACAAACTCTCACATCTGCAACTCAATTGAACTCATAATAATACTAAAACTGTACTCCTTATTAAATTATACTAATCCATCACTAATTCTTGTTTGGGTACCGGAGTAGCGTGCTACTCATCGAAAAGCGCTTTGACGCCTCGTCAGGGGTAGTAAGCGCTATATGAATACGATTACAATACAATTACAATACAATCAGTACAAATTTGCAATACATGAAATACTAGTAGTCAAGTTTTATCCAAGAGTGTTTATTGTAGTGCTAACACATTGAGGGGAAAGTGCAATGGAATGGGGTGATGATGGAGGAAAATCCAGTCTGTTTGTAGCACAGGTGCAGTGTCCAAGGGGACATAGGAAGGGGAGCAATGGCAGTTCAAGGTGGACAAGGTGACAGAGTGGGACACAAGGGGGACAATCAGGAAAATCTCATTTCCTGGGGGTGGTCTTTGCAAGTGCCTCTGGTTTCTGTCTGGGTTGCAGGGAACTTTTATGCGGTGTTTCACCTTCTGCAGGGGGAGGGATGCTGGAGGCCTGTGGTTCCTGTGGCTGGGCCTCCTGGCCACTAGCGGCAGCGGAAGTGGAGGGCTATTCCATTGACTGGCTAGTGGTAAGGGCCCACTGGTGTGACACTGCCTCCCTCATGATGTTGGCCATGTCTGCCAGCACCCCTGCTATGGAGATCAGGGTGGTGTTAATAGCCTGCAAGTCCTCCCTGATCCCCTGGTACTGTCCCTCCTCCAACCGCCTGTTTCCTGCACATTGTCAAGGATCTGGCCCATCGTATCCTAGGAATGTTGGTAGGCTCCCATGGTCTCGGAGAGTGCCTCCTGGAGAGTCGGTTCCCTGCTCCTGTCCTCCCCCTGGTGCACAGCAGTACTCCCAGTGTCCCTGCTGGCCTGTGCCCCTGTACCCTGAACGTTGTGCCCACTGACCCCAGGTCCCAGATTGTCTTGGGAGCGAGGTATGGACTGGGGTCCCTGTACAGGTGGGCACACTGCTGAATGACGTGTCCTGGGGACAGTGGGTACGCTGGGTGGATGCTGTAGTGTTGGTTCCTGATGGGGGAGGCTTTGTGGTGGTCTGTGAGTGGGCTTGGGTGACTGACTGTCCAGTGGTCCCTGATGGGCCAGATAGGCCCTCCAGATCCAGAAGTCCAGAGTTACAGTCATCACTGGGGGCCTCTTCTGTTGGGGGACCGGATAGAGGTGGCACCTCCTCTCCACTGACATTGACTGGGGTACCTGTGGGGATGTAAGTGATGTATAATGCTCCAAGTGTATGACATTTGTACTTCTGTAGCTTCCCCTCTATGGAGTTGCCCTGCCAGCTTTTGCTTGTGTAAGGTGATGTATTTTGGTTATGTTAGTTTTCCTATGCTGTGCATGCTTTAGGGATGGGTGTCCATGCAGGGCTGGGAGGGCTGTACATGCATTGGTATTGCATGCAGGGTTTGCATTGGGGTTAGTCATATGTGTAGGTGCAGTATGTGACAGCATGCAGGTATGGGGGGTGATAAATAGGAAATGTTGACCTACCAGTGTCCAGTCCTCGGGCTACTTCAGTGAGTTCCTCAGGATGCAGTATTGCCAGTACCTACTCCTCCCATGCTGTGAGCTGTGGGGCAGGAGTTAAGGGTCCAGGCCTCTGTATTGCAAGCTGGTGTCTTGCTGCTATGGAACGTACCTTCCCCTGTAGGTCGTTTCACCACTTCCTGATATTGTCCCTTGTTCTGGGGTGCTGTCACACGGCGTTGACCCTGTCCATGATTCTCCACCATAGCTCTATCTTCCTGGCTATAGATATCTGCTGCACCTGTGCTCCAAACAGCTGTGGCTCTACCCTGACAATTTCCTTCACCATGACCCTTAACTCCTCTTCAGTGAAATGGGGGTGCCTTTGTGGTGCCATGGGTGTTGTATTATGTCTGTTGGTGAGGGTGTTGTAGGTAATGTGGTGGGGTGTGTGATGTGGAGTGCGTGAGGGGTGTATGGGTGTAAGTGGTGTGTGTATCTAGTTGTCTCTGTGCTCTTCTTCTCAGTCTCCTGGCAGTAATTGTTGTTTGTAAAGGGTTGTGGGTATTGTCGGTGTGTGTTTCATAGTGCTGTGGGTGAGTGGGTGTGGTGTGTGTATGGTTGTCAGGTGTGTGTTTTTGGTATTGGTATTGGGGTTGTTTTGTATGTGGATGTCCATTCTGAGCACAGCGGTATGTACTGCCAATGATTTACCGCCGTTGAATGTCCGCCGTGGTGATTCTTGGGTTATAATGAGATGGGTGTTGTTTTGTTGGCGTAACAGTATGGGTTTTGGGACTGCCACTTTATTTGTGTATGTGTCTGAATTCTGTTGGATTGATGTGTGTGTGTCATAATATGGTGAACGGATATCCGCGTGGCGGTAAGTGGGATTTACCGCCAGTATCATAATGAGGGATGATATTTTAGCCAAATTTGAATAATTATCAGAGTTTGTATGTAAGATGTTTGGAGGAGTATGAGACTAGAACTAAGGATCTTAGAAGAGCTAGGAAAACTCAATTTTTGCCATCTTTCAAGTTTCATAATCAAGCTTTTTTCACCCAAATTAGGTAGATGACTTAAGAAAGTGATGAGAGAATCTGGTACTGATGTTTCTGTGTTTGGGGTGCAATCTTGTAGGGGTGCTATAGTTAGTGAAGTGTTTAGTGGACGTTTGAATGATGTGCTTTAATAAGGTAATTGGGCTGGTGATTTAGGGGCATATTTAAGAGCCCCTAGCACCACGGGAGCGTCCTTTTATATGAAGCTCCAGGGGCGCTTACCTCTACTCCATATTTACAAGGAGGTATAATGCCACTTTTTGTAGATTTCACCTCCTTCTAAATATGGGCCCCTCTGACACAGTTTTCTGTGTCAGAGGGGCGTGCAATGGGAGTTGCTGTGGGTGTGCCACAGCAACACCCATTGCACTTTGACGCTGCCTCAGATTTATGAGATTTCGTAAACCTGAGGCAGCACCAAAATCTACTGCCACCCCAGGGGTGGCATTAGCAAGGCGCAACGAGGAGGACTACTTTTATTTCTCTTAATTTTTTGCATTCTGCAGCACACATAGAAAGAGAAAAATGCCAGAAATTATTGTTTGTGTGTGGGAAGGTGTCTCTTCCTGCACATAAACAATAATTTCAAAATCACGCTTTGACACTACTGTGTGTGCTGCATTCTGCAGCACACACAGAAGTGCCAAATCACCAAATAATGATTGCTTATGTGCAGGAAAGGACACCATAAACAATCAGACCCCTCAACGCAGACATCCTTGCACAATGGTGCAGGGATGCCTGCGTTGGCAGCTAAAGTTAGCACCAGCGCAGGAGGGTAACACAGGATTGCGGCACATTCAATTAAATACGGCACATCTCTGCGTTGTGAAAATGACAGAGCGCAGTGTACCAATTTTGGCGCAGAGTCGCGCTCTGTCGTTTTCCTGTATATATGGGCCTAAGGCCCTCATTCTGACCTTGGCGGGTGGCGGAGGCCGCCCGCCAAAGTCCCGCCGTCAGGTTACCGTTCCGCGGTCGAAAGACCGCAGCGGTAATTCTGACTTTCCCGCTGGGCTGGCGGGCGGTCGCCTTCAGACCGCCCGCCAGCCCAGCGGGAAAGAGGCTTCCACGATGAAGCCGGCTCGGAATCGAGCCGGCGGAGTGGAAGCTGTGCGACGGGTGCAGTTGCACCCGTCGCGTATTTCACTGTCTGCACAGCAGACAGTGAAATACATGTAGGGGCCCTCTTACGGGGGCCCCTGCAATGCCCATGCCAGTGGCATGGGCACTGCAGGGGCCCCCAGGGGCCCCGCGACCCCCCCTACCGCCATCCGGATCCCGGCGGTCGGACCGCCGGGATCCGGATGGCGGTAGGGGGGGTCGGAATCCCCGCGGCGGTGCAGCAAGCTGCGCCGCCGTGGAGGATTCAATGGGGCGGCGGTACACTGGCGGGAGCCCGCCAGTGGTGCCGGTCCGACCGCGGCTTTACCGCCGCGGTCGGAATCCCCATTGGAGCACCGCCGGCCTGTCGGCGGTGCTCCCGCGGTCCTCCGCCCTGGCGGTCTTTGACCGCCAGGGTCAGAATGACCGCCTAAGTGTCTACAAAAAATTATTTTGAGCCTATTAGTCATGCTGTGGATAATGTTATGGCAAAGCTTTGAACAATGTATAATGTTATCTTCTGCACCCTGCTAGAAAATGCAGACTTTCCACAGCCTTGGTAGAATGAAAATCATTATTTCATTAAATACAATGATGCTAATATCACCGCTCTTATGTTCTTTCCAACATATAATCCTATTTATTTTGTTTGTGTTTTTTCTCTAGGACAATTAAAATTGATTATGTGGGAAAGCAGAGTTTCTATAAACAAGATGGAGAATATTTATGTGAATGGGAAACATTTCTATTCAGGAATATGGCTGAGGGTTCCATGGTCTCATTAAGATTCCAGGATGTTAGCATTGTTTCTAGATTCTTGCCTTGCTGCTGCCATGTCAGTTGGCAACCAAGAAGGATTGCATAATGTTGACCTCATGATTTTGTTTCCACCAGGGTTGTAGAAAATCTGCATTCTTAGAGCCAGGTTTATGCTGGCCTTGCAATGTTTCAATGCTATATTAGCGTAATTTGTTTATGCGAATGTGGCTTTGGAAGGGGAAAAGCGCTGTCATTGTTACAAAGTGGTGCAATGCTTGCATTGAGCCACTTTGTAACTTGTTGCGCCACATTATACTTGCGCCAGCCATATTGTATGCAAGAGGGCGTTGCGACGCTATGGGGGCCAAAAAAACGGCGCAAAGGAATCTATGTGATTCCTTTGTGCCATATTTTCAGCATTTGTATCGCCTGCAGGCATTAAAAAGAGGCTCCTATTGACTACAATGGGCGTCTGGGTGTTTTGCGAGATTATTGTCAAAAAATTTTACGCTAATCCAGCAAAGTGCTGGACTAACATCACAAATGATGACGCTAGTCACCTTAACTACCGCCACGGTGTGTCATATTTTAAATACGGTGCTACCATTGTGATGTTAGGGGGGCACTTTTCATAAATCTGCCCCTCAGTGTTGTAAAGTTTTAAGCCGGAGGAATGTGTCACATAAAAACACAGTGTCATAGTGGAGGCACCATGGAGTGCTTTAGAATGAACATAAGGCACAAATCTGCCAAATGTAGTGGTCACAAAGACATGTTGCCTTTACCATCACCCCGGAAAATCTAGCCAAGATATTAGTGGTTACTGCTATTAAATGGTTACCATAAGCAGGTGTTACTACTGACAGATGCTTAAATGCCTTCTGAGGCTCATGGAGTCTTCTGTTTGAAGGCAGCATACTGGATGGGAGTGGTCGTAGGAAGGAATACTGTAATTGTTCAGGAATACTCTTGAGAGGCATTTCAAGGAGCAGTCACTTCAAGGCAGGGCAACATGTAATGCCTAGTGCAATGCCTAGTGAGTAGCACATTTATCTTGAGTCTCCTCTGCTCAACTTACTCTGGGCCTGATTTAAACTAGGCCGACTGGTTACTCCATCACAACAGTGATGAATATCTCATCGACCGACATCAAAATCCAATAGAATATAATGGGATTTAGATGTCAGCAGATGGAATATCTGTAATGATTGTGATTAAGTATCATGTCTTCAGAGTTACAATTCAGGCCCTCTGTCTGCTATGTGAAGAAACCCTCTCAAACTATTTAGTCAAATCCTGCTATATTGTGGCATACTAAAGGGGTTTATTATATCAGAATGCATGTATACAATGGGATATCTGGGTCCAGATTTATAGTTCTTCCTGCAGTGGAATGTTGTGTGAAGATCTGCAGCTCTGCAGTGCATGAAGAACAAGACCAGTACACCATCAGATTTAGCAATAGTCACCACAGATGAAATCATCAGTAGCACTTGTGCTTAAATGGCTGTTCTGCATGATGCTCAGCCTGAGCTTTGGTGGGCTGGTGAGTCTGTAATGTCTAAAATGTAGACCAATGTACATCAGTCAGATGTGTAGCTTTTGTGCGTTAGTGTACACATGTTTCTTAAACAATATACCTCTTAATACATTCACATCTTCATCGAACCATGAATCATTCTTTGATGCCCTAGGTTTTGGTTTCAATAGGCTCAGTGAGAAGCCATGCCTTATCCATGGCTCAGACATCATGATCAGGTGTTTGTAGTTTTAGATGAACTGGTTGGTATCCCATGTGTTGCTATTTCAAGTGGGAATGTGGTCAAGGATTAGTCTTACATCTTGAAGATCTTCTGTTCGGAAGGCACTGATATTATCTAGGCTGACACAATTCTAATGAAGTCTGGGTTTGTCTCGGATCTCAAGTATCCACTACTGCTTAGTTGGTCAACTGCACAGGTTATGTCAGGACAAAAGATCAGGACCAGGATGTTGTGGTCACTCTCCATTCCATATTTTACGGTTGCATACTTGAGATGATACCAGTGATTTAAGTGTATAAAAATTCAGTCTTTCATTGAGTGCACTGTTAAGGAGTTGAATGCAGAAGGTGAGATTGTGTTTGATTTGACTGTGTTTAAAGTGTAAATTACATGATTCACAAGAAGGACCTTTTACAGGATGTCTCCTTTTTTGTCCCTTCAGTTATTATTGAGAGGAACAATTGGAGAACCCCATTATTGTCTTGCTTCATGATATTCCTTACATTCACCACCCTATCTGCCAAACGTGGCATTTAGATCTCTACATATGGCTGTTATTGATGATTTCCTTGTCGGAGCTCAGAAAAACATGGAGAAAATTGATTTTTTGCAGGAATAGATCTAGGCCCATATTTATACTTTTTGACGCTAAACTGCGCTAACGCAGTTTAGCGTCAAAAAATTTAGCGCCGTCTAACGCCATTCTGAAGCGCCATGCGGGCGCCGTATTTATGGAATGGCGTTAGCCGGCGCTAGCAGACCGGCGCTGCCTGGTGTGCGTGGAAAAAAACCACGTAGACCAGGCAGCGCCGGCGTAGGGGGAAAATGGCGTTAGGGCGTCTTAAAATGGGGCAAGTCAGGTTGAGGCAAAAAAATCGCCTCAACCCGATTAGCGCCATTTTTTTCGACGCCCAGACGCCATTTAAATGACTCCTGTCTTAGTAAAGACAGGAGTCATGCCCCCTTGCCCAATGGCCATGCCCAGGGGACTTATGTCCCCTGGGCATGGTCATTGGGCATAGTGGCATGTAGGGGGGCACAAATAAGGCCCCCCTATGCCACCAAAAAAAATTAAAAAATATAAAAAATTATACTTACCTGAACTTACCTGAATGTCCCTGGGGTGGGTCCCTCCATCCTTGGGTGTCCTCCTGGGGTGGGCAGGGGTGGCAGGGGGGGTCCCTGGGGGCAGGGGAGGGCACCTGTGGGCTCATTTTGAGCCCACAGGCCCCTTAACGCCTACCCTGACCCAGGCGTTAAATAGTGGCGCAAATGCGGGGTTTTTTGACCCGCCAACTCCCGGGCGTGATTTTTGCCCGGGAGTATAAATACGACGCATTTGCGTCGCCGTCATTTTTTTAGACGGGAACGCCTTCCTTGCATCTCATTAACGCAAGGAAGGCGTTCACGCAAAAAAATGACGCTATTTGCCCATACTTTGGCGCTAGACGCGTCTAACGCCAAAGTATAAATATGGCGTTAGTTTTGTGCCGAATTTGCGTCGAAAAAAACGACGCTAATTCGGCGCAAACGGAGTATAAATACGGGCCCTAGTGTTCCCTGTGGTGCATAGATGGTGCAAATAAAAAGGTCTTAGTCAAAGAAGGAGTGTATACATTTCCAATTTAACTTGATTGAGACCAGTTATTTAACTAGAATGCAGAACCATTTATCTAGGGGGCATTTTTGCTTTGGGATTCAGTAGTCCGATGGCCCGATGCGGTGTTCTGATGGAGAATGTTTTGTCATATAGAAAGACATGGAACTGTTCACAGGCAGTACCACCTCAAGACTCGGTCTCAGGTTGAGAATAGGCCTTTTCAGTATCCGAGAGGCTTCAGCTGCCATAGACGATTGTGACGTTGGGCCTCCAGGGTTCCAGAGTGTTGTGCCAGAATAACACCGAGACCCACTGGATAGGCATCAATAGTTTGTTCTGTGGACAACATAGGGTAAAAGTAAGCCATGACAGTATCATCAACAAGAGCAGTTTTTGTCTGTTGCAAGCTGAACTCACAGTCCAGAGACCACTGGAAAGCTACCCCTTGCCTTGTTAGGTATTGTTGTCGAGGATGGGCACTGACAGTGTCAAAGTGCTGAATATATCTGACACAGTAGCGGGCCATGCCCAAGATGGTGCAGGGCATAAGCTAGTGTCTTGGTAGGCTGCAGACATGTGGGCAGCAACATTTCATGAGTCAGTAGTCATACCCTCTTTTGAAAATAGATATCCAAAGAATTTTAACTTGGTATTGTGAAATTCTCATTTACTGGGTTACCAGCTTCACAGAGCAGATGACTGACCCTGTCCAGTGCAGCATCATGCACCTCACAGGTGGCCCCAAAACTAGTATGTCATCACGGTAGTTTGGTGCATTGGTTACAGGCTGGATGGTTTTGTGAATTACTTCCTGAAAGATTTCAGCAGCTGATGAGATACCAAAGCTTAATCTCCTATGTACCCTCTTTCTTGGCATGGTTACCCCCATTTTCTGCCTGTTTGTCAGTGTGCTTGACTGTGTCTACAGGTATCCTGCTAATCAGGACCCCAGTAGTTATGCTCTCTCCTTTCTACATTGGTCACTGGGTACTGTTACCACAGCATTCCACTCACAATTGGCATACTGGTGCCCCCTTATAAGTACCTAGTCACCACATTCCTGTCCATCACTAGACCAGGGGTGGTGCTCAGACCTCCTCCAGAGGGTCCCTGGGTTTTGTCATCTTGGATTCCAAGTTGGCAGGGAACTCTGGAAGCATGTGAGTTGCCAGTGTCAAAAGGTGACATCAGAGCCCTCCCCTGATAGGTACTTACCTGGTTAGGTGACCAATTCCCCTTTCTGGACTATTTAAGGTTTCTCCTTCGGGTGGTTCTTCAGATTCAGATTGCAAGACTCCAGCAGGAATCCTCTGCATCCTCCACTTCAATTTCTCACAGAAAAAAACTGCATCTGGACCATCTAGGAGCTCTAGAAACTGCAACAAAGATGCAAGACGCCTTCTGCAACATTGCATGTTCAGCTCCTGCCAGCTACTGCAGCTGTTTCCCGGTCATGCATCCTCTGAGGACAGCCCGTCTTCACCAGAAGAACAAAGGATCCTCCATTGAGGTGAAGGAGTCACTGTCCTGCCTCTGCATGCAACTACTGCAACGACGACCGACTGCGTGGATCCCCTCTCCTGCTGAGCTGCGTGGATCCTGCATCATGGGTGGTAGACTGAAGTGGTCCCGATGGTCCTGATGTCCTACTGTCCAACTTTGGTGGAGGTAAGAGCTTGCCTCCCCACGCAAGACAATACCTCCATGCACCACATGTTCTGCAGTTGCCAAGGCTTGTTGGCATCCTTCCACAAAATTCTTTGTGCATCTTGCAGCTCCAGCCTCAGCACTCTATCTTGTGATGCACAGCTTCCTGAGTGGTTCTCTGGCAGCGTGGGAGTCTTTATCATCATGCTCCATGTGCCTCTTTTGCATGTTTCTTGTCCCTATGCTGTGGTACTCCTGTGCATGCTGCCTGGTATTCTGTGGGCTCTCAGAGTTGCTGGGAGCCTCCTTCAACTCCCTCTCCTGGGTAGAGTCCACTTGGTCCAACCTGGTCCCGGGCAGAGCCATTTTCCATTAACCGCAAGCTTTGCATGTGCCAAGTGTTGTTGGCAGACTCCAGCGACACGAACCAGACTGAAATCCTCCATCTGGCATGGGACATCCTTTGCACTACCTGGGAACCTGACTCCATCTTCTTGGGTGCAGTACTGAGTGTTTTTCTTCACCAGTGGTTCTTCGTTTGCACCTTCATCCGGGTTAGCAGGGGCTCCTGTTCTCCCTGGACTCTTCTGTGCTTCTTGGACTTGGTTCCCTTCTTCCACAGGTCCTCAGGTCCAGGAATCCACTGTTGGTGTTGTGTAGTCTCTTCTGGTTCTTGCATAATCCTTCTTTGTGTATTCTAGGAAAGTTACTGTGTTCTACTCCTGCTTTCCTGGGCACTGGGGTGGGTTCAAGTACTTATCTTTGGGGTTTTCTAGTACTCCCAGCTCCCCTCTACACACTACACTTGCCTAGGTGGAAAACCAACATCTGCATTCTACTTTCTTAGTATATGGTTTGTGCTCCCCAGGCCTATTTCTAAATCTTGGTATTTTCAGTAATTGCACTGTTTTCTAACTGTTTGTATGCCTAGTTCTGCATAATAGTGTATGTAATTTGCGTATTACTTACCTCCTAAGGGAGTATAGTCTCTATGGCATTTTTGGTATTTGTGTCACCAAAATAAAGTGCCTTTATTTTTGTAAATTAGTATTTTCTTTCATGTGTGTGAGTACTGTGTGACTACAGTGGTATTGCATGATCTTTGCATGTATCCTAGATAAGCCTTGGCTCTTCATCCACAGCTACCTCTAGAGAGCCTGGCTTCTAGACACTGCCTACATTTCACTAATAAGGGATAACTCTGATATAAGGTGTAAGTACCATAGGTACCCATTACAAACCAGGCCACCCTGCTACATCCGGTAGCAGAAAAGGCCTAGTGAGTGGCAAATGTCATGATGTACGGGCAGCATTCCTCCAATTCAATGATGGTAGCTGTTGAGGTCTGTTTTGGGAAATAATTTTGAACCATTGAGTTGAGTGAACATGTTTGTGTTGTGCGTACCAGGATGGCATTCTCACCTATTGTCTTTGTTCAGCTGGCACATATCAACGCACATGCAGACAGCTCCTGGACTGTCTGTCTTTGGGACAACCAAAATGGGAGACACCCACGGTGTGGGGCGTTCAGATGGCTCATTGATATCAAGGTTGAGTCGATTTTCAATTTCTCTTTCCACTGCTTCTTAGTGGTTGTTGGAAATGGCCCTTTTTGCAAGGTCATCCCTAAACATTTTGCCTAATTCCTCCTAGTTTTTCTGACCAGTTTTTGTTGGCTTCAGTACTCTGGCCACTTTAACATGGCTAACCAGTGCTAAAGTTAATGGTCTGTAAATTGTATTGTTGATTGTTGTATCCATGATTGGCATATTTTATTTACCAGTAAGTCCCTAGTAAAGTGTAGTAGAAGTGCCCAGGGCCTGTAAATCAAATGTGCTAGTGGGCCTGCAGCACTGGTTGTGTCACAACAGAAGTAGCCCTGTAAACATGTCTCAGACCTGCCACTGCTGTGTCTCTGTGTGCGGTTTTAAACTGCCAATTTGACTTGGCAAATGTACCCACTAACCAGGCCCAAACCTTCCCTTTATATAAATGTAAGGCCCCCCTAAGTTAGGCCTTAGGTAGCCCCATGGGCAAGGTGCAGTGTATGTTAAAGGTGGGACATGTTCTGATGTGTGTTACATGTCCTAACAGTGAAATGCTGCTAAATTCAGTCTTCACTGTTGTAAGGCCTATCTGTCTCATAGGTTAACATGGGGGCTGCCTTTAAATATTATTCGATTTCAGATTCCCTTTGAGAGCAGATCAAAATTTGGAGTTTGGGGTCTCTACACTCAAAATGTAAAAATACATCTTTTGGGAAAGTTGGTGTTTAGATTGTTAGTTTGAAAATGCCACTTTTAGAGAGTAGGCATTTTCTTGCTTAAACCATTCTGTGACTCTGCCTGTTTGTGGATTGCCTGTCTGGATCAGTTTGACTTTTGGGATGTTTGTGAATCCTCTCTAGACAGTGAGGCAAAGGGAGCTGGGGTGTAGCCTGCATATCCTGATGAGCCATCTGTGCTAGAGTGGAGGGAGGAGTGGTTACTTATACCTGAATGTGCTATGCCTGCCCAGTCTCCAACCTCCGTGTGTGTCTGGGGCCTGGCCTGTGCAAGGCAGGATCTTGTGAACAACAGAGACTTTCCTTTGAAGTAGGCCTACTTCAAAGGCAGAAAAGGGTATAAGTAGTGGACCCAAAACCGCATACTTTAGATTTCTTCAAGATTATTTCTGGAACCAGAGGAACCTCTGCCAAGGAGAAGAACTGGAGAGCTGGAGGAGTATTCTGCCCCTTTGACTGTGACTGTGCTTTGCTAGGTTGGACTGCAGTAGCTGCTTCTGCCTGAAAGAGGACAAAGTCTGACTTTTGTGTGACTTCCCAGTGGTGAAGAATCTCCAAGAG
The DNA here is from genome assembly GCF_031143425.1 of Pleurodeles waltl. Lineage (NCBI taxonomy): Eukaryota > Metazoa > Chordata > Amphibia > Caudata > Salamandridae > Pleurodeles > Pleurodeles waltl. The sequence continues at coordinate 1,386,418,496 of NC_090444.1, forward strand.
CTTGAACTGAGCTTGCCTCCTGTTGTTGAAATCTCAGGGACATCAAAGACTTCTCTCTGCCAGCACCTGACTCTCTGCTGAGACCCCTGCCATGCCAAGTGGTGCTCTAACCTGTCTCTGGACCCTTGAAAGGTGAAGCTGATGGAAAAGGACAGAAATCCACATACAGATCGTTGTATGGGGAAACTTTCAAAGCGCCATCTGCAACACGGCTGATAAACGATGCACAGCCAGCCTCGCAGCTAAAATCGATGCTCCACCTGCATCGCAGCTGGGAGATTGACGCATCGCAGCTGGAGAAATGGCATGCAACACCTGCTAGCGGCTGCTGATACTGATGTAAGCGCCACGCAGCACGGTTTCCTGACACCATGCAACAGTATTTCGAACGCAACATTGCTGGATGTGAAAAATCAACGTGAAGACTGTCCAGACCTCAAGTGCCCTTCTGGGAATCAACACATCCCTCTCTTGCAGAAAAGAGGAAATGACGAACGCCGACCCCAACAGAGAAGGAACAACTCACGGTCTCGCTTGCGAGTGAGAAATTAATGCATCGTTTTTTTTTACGCACAGTCAGCCGTGTGGCTTCATTTTTTACACTAAACAGGTACTTTGTGTAACAACAGCATTTTCACTGTTTTCTAATGATTAAGACTCCTATTCTTTTTTAAATTCATATTTTGACTTGTGTATGTTGGATTTTGTTGTTCTGGTCTAGTTTGATGTAGATAAATATTGCCTATTTTTCTAAATTGTTGTGGTGTACATTTTGTGGTGTTTTCATTGTATTACTGTGTGTGTTGTTACAAATACATTACACATTGCTTCTGAAGTTGAGCCTGTCTGCTCATGCCAAGCCACCAAAGGGGATAAGCGGGGGTTAACTCAGTGTAATTCTCCTTTACCCTGACTAGAGTGAGGGTCCTTGCCTGGACAGGGATTAACTTGACTGCCAAACTGTGCCACGGAGTGGGCACTTTCATCAATGTGAAGACGGACATGGGCAGCTCTGACCACTCCAACTCACCCTAGCCACCATCAGCAGAATCAGGAAGAGCACAACTGGAGGCAGATCCTACTTTTATCTCGCAATCCAGACATGGAACACATTCCCACTCAATCTCGGACAGGCCACCTCGCTGAAGCAGTTTAGGAAGTATATCAAGACTTAGCTTTTCGAGAGAACTGCATGCCCGCAACAGCGCCTTGAGACCCCATAGGTGATAAGCCGTTCTTTGCAAGTGATTGATTAATTGATTGATTGAATTTGCCAAGACCAGTGAAGAGGGGTGGGAAATGATGAGTAATGTCTGTGGCTGTCTCTAAGTGAAAGTTGATGGATATGAGTCTCATTGCCACTGTTGTGGCAAAGCTGGGAAGACAGGCACATGAGTGGGAGCTGTAATGGCTTTCTTGCCATGTGACAAAGTGGAGGAGAAGGAACCATGGCTATGAAGAGGCTTTGATGCGGCCCAAGTGTAGACTTTGATGTGTTAGTGTGAGAGATTTGGCACTGGGTCAAGATCGTTAAATTGATTGACAGACATTACATTGATCGATGCCCCATTGTCAATTATGAAAGGAATGGATTGTCTGTTCACACCTAGATGGATACTGGGCATGTGCTTATGGCTTTAGGTATCTGTACCTGATGAATACATTTGGCACCTGCATGTAGTTGCACGAGTCCCAGGTTAGTGGTGGTATCCAGGCACAGGCCCCTGAGAACATAAACTCTGCAGTCTGGAATGTAGAAAGTGGAAGTGCTGAAGCTCTCCCTGTGTGTGAGAGATGCTGTGAATTTCCCCCAGGCAGCATATTGGTGTATCTTCTCCCTACAAATTTATTTATTTTTCAAGTGTCAATCAACTATACGCAGCCATGAAGATAGGTGAGATCTTGTTGGCTGACAACACTGACAGAGGCACCACTCTCAATGATGAAGTTCAGGAGTCACCCGTTCAAGGAGAGGGTGATGGTAGGCCACAAGGATGAAGGTCTGCACCTTGGTAGCACCATGAGGCCCTAATATTGCCCTCAATAGTCGCTGACGTGGTGGATTGAGAGGATGGTGAGGTAGGTAGCTGGCCTCTGGGAGTGGTAAGAATAGCTTGCAAATGATGACGTAGCTTGTCATTTGATTTAGACAGCATTGGTGATTGCTGCCCTTCTTGTCTCTACATCTGCTGCAATCTGAAGTATGTTGTGTTGATTGGCCGCAGCAGACAGATTTAAGGCGATTTTCTTTGCTGACGCAGCATCATATTAAGGTCTCCTATCAGTTGACATCATGACATGAAGTGAAATATGCACACAAGGCTCTCATCATGCAGGACAGAAGACAATGCATGTTCACTTCCTATCAGAGGTAGAAGGCAGTAGTGTTGAATGCAATGAGTTGGACAAAGCCAGCAATGTTGCAGTGTAGAGCGGAAGCCAGGGGGAACATGCACAAAGACAGTAGATTTAGGGTTTCCCAATCTGATATGCCCACCAGCATGAAACAGGCACAGGCTAGGAAACAGTGGGCCACCTCAATCCAAGGTGGCCACCAGAAATCACTAAGGCCTGACAGAAAGTAAACAGCTCCCAATCCAAGATCAATGCTATTAAGTGAGAAGGTTTCAATATCTGAGCAGGCGTTTCCCAATCCAAGATGACCACTATTAGGTCAGAAAGTCTCAGCATCTGAGCAGATCTTACCCAATCCAAGATGGCCACTATTAAGTGAGAAAGTCTCAATACTTGGGCAGGCTTTTCCCAGTCCAAGATGGCTGTAGAACAGGCAGTATGGACTGGAGGACTGAGGCTGACATGCAGGCCCCCAAACTGCCACTGGGAGCCACACAGGTGCCAAAGCTTGAGGGTAGCTGCAGAAGGGCTCCAATGGCCATTCTTATGTTAATGCTGCTTGGGTCAGGAGCTCAGGTAGTTGCAGAGGTTCATGTGAGTTTCACTTTGGCACCGGCTGGTGTTGGAGCTCAATGCACGATCACCAAATACAATTGAAGAGGGCTTGATTGAGTGCTGCGTGAGCAATGCTCACTGCCTCGTAAGGTGCCACAGGGCCAGCCAACCTTGGAGTGCTACATGCCCACAGAAATTAATGGATGCTGGCTGAGTAGAGTGCTGCATGAGCAAACATTCACTTCCTTATCCCCTGTTGTTGTGTCTCCATTGCAAGGATGACACAGCACGAGGACTGTTCTTACACTTATTTTATTTTTAGGCAGCCTAAAGTAGCAACACGCTATACATCTGCAGCTTGTATCTTACCAGCCCTTCCCTTTCCACTGCCTGCCTTTTAAGCCATCCACCTCCAGCTGAGGAAGTGATGACACAACCAGCCGGAGGGAGAGTCAGGGTCGTAGAGAGCCTGACTCTACACCCATTGAGATTCTACTAAGGGATTTGATCATGGCTTCTACTACAGCATACTCTGTTGGTACCCATGGCATCGTGGAACAAGATTTTCTAGGGCTGCGATTGAGTGGGAAGATAAGAAAGTCTGAAATCCTGACAATGTTCCAGGAGATTTCTGACCATGATAAACCTTTTATCCAGGAAATCTGGGCTGTTGGTGCTAAACGGAATGAAAAATACAGATGTATGCTTGGGGAAGTGTGAGAAAGTAGCCTCTTTCTAGCATGGCTACCCCCATTTTTGGCCTGTTTGTGAGTGTTTGTCAGTGTGTTTTTACTGTCTCTCTGGGATCCTGCTAGCCAGGACTCCAGTGCTCATAGTTTGTGGCCTATATGTGTTGTCAGTATGCTTGACTGTGTCACTGAAGATCTGCTAACCAGAACTCCAGTGCTTATGCTCTCTCTACTTACCAAATTTGTCACTATAGTTTAGTGACTCCATATCCAAATTCTGATTGGCACAATAGACCCCCTTATAAGACCCTGGTATATAGTACCTAGGCACCCAGGGCATTGGGGTTCGAGGAGATCCTTGTGAGCTGCAGCATTTCTTTTGCCACACATAAGGAGCTCATACAAACATTTAATCAGGACTGCCATTGCAGCCTGAGTGAAATAGTGCACACACTATTTCACAGCCATTTTCCACTGCACTAAGGGCCAGATGTATGAAAAGTTTTTGCATCGCAAACGGTGCGAATCGCAAAAATCGGCCATTTGCGAGTGCAAAAACGTGGTCTGCGATGCATGAAAGGCATTCGCAGACCAAAAATAAGAAATCACAATTATTGCAATTTTTTGCATTGCAAGCTGGTTTTGCGAGTCACATTTTGCGATTCGGTATTTCCAGTAGAAATTGCGAGGCGCAAAATGCGATCCGCAAAATCCAAATCGCAAAGAGATGCATCAAAAATTGCGATTTTTCGCAGAATGGCATTTTGCACATGCAAAATACTATGAACTGAAACCAGGTGGTAACAGGTGTAACCTATATAAAGAGACCCAGAATGCCTCAGACTCTTCCCAACAATGACTGCACTCTACGTAATGGCGAGGAGGATGAGGATCATGGCAGGTTTGAGGAGAGGGAGGAGGAGACAGGATCGCATTTTCAGAGTGCGCATTACACTTTTTGACCTGACAGAGGAGGAAATATATGAGAGGTATAGGTTGAACTCAGCCATGATACTTGACCTGATAGCTGAGCTACAACCCATACTGCAGCGCGCAACACATAGGAGTCATAGCATACCCACCCATGGCTTCCATGCAGGAATAGGTACGGTGGAGCAGGGCTTGAACTTAAGTATCATAATCGGAAAGTACACAAGGACTGGAGAGAGTAATTTGTATTTGGCCTTTATAGACATATCTTCAGCATTTGATTGCGTACTACATGAGAAGCTATGGGATATCTTAAGCAGAATGGGGGTAGAATCATCAATAATTCAGTTCATACAGGACCTGTACACAGGATGCAAAGCAAGAGTAAGATACGGGATAAGAGGGGAATGCGCTAGGCCTTTTAGTATACATAGAGGAGTTCACCAAGGCTGAGTACTTGCCCCGCTTTTGTTTGCACTATACATAAACAATCTAGAATGTGAACTGATAAGCAGATGCAAAGATCTCCCCCAAATAGGCAACCGTGCTGTCCCGATGCTACTCTATGCAGACGATGCAGTCCTTATGGCCAGGACACCACTAGCCCTCCAAAAACTTTTAACTACCTGCATAACTTTTATGACAGACTTCGGTCTTACCGTTAATCGTTCCAAAACTTTCATAATGAACTGTGGTAGAAAACAGGACAAGATTTAAAACATCACTATTCACGGGGGGAAGGTCGACACAGCTCGAACATTTTCATACCTGGGCATAATGTTTGATAAAAAGGGTTCCTGGGCACATTGTATGAAAACGAAAAAAGATCAGATCATTAAGACAACGGCGGCTCTGAAAATCTTCTCAAAAATGTTAGGGGGGATTACCCTACTGAACATGGTAAAAATCTACAGAGCCAAGTGCACCCCGGCCGCCATGTATGGATCAGGTATTTGGGGTTATATTAATTGTAAGCCGATCCAGACGGTGGAAAATGATTTCCTCAGATATCTGCTAATGGTACCAAATGGCACATCATCGTGCATAACCCATGCGGAGTTAGGGGTTTCATTTTTATCTGATCTGATAAAGATACAGCCATTGTTACTATGGCACAAAGTTTGGTCCTCTGAGCACACTGGATTAAACAATTTTTTTTATCTGATTGCATTGCTTCAACATACTCGTTAAGAGTCCCTTGGCTGAGATATATTTTGACCTTTTTCGAAGACATGGGCAGTAAAGAATATTATTCAAACCCGGACTCATTGGAAAAAATCACTGGGAAGGAACTTAGGGCATTAACACTGAAGCATCTAGAAGAACGTCGATGGGAAGTAGAATCAAAAAAGCCCAGTGTAATGTCTAACCAATTAATTCGGTCTGTGGAGGGTATGCAGCCCTATCTGGCAAATGTGGTAAACTCTCAGAACCGCTTTATTCTTACAAGATTAAGGTTAGACACCTTCCACCGTTTAGTAACTTTTCCGACCATGAATGATTGGAGCACAACCTTAAGGGCATGCCCCTGTGACGCAACGGCATCCCAAACTATGATTCATGTGGTCTTCTTCTGCAAATTTTATATAAAACAGAGAAAGCGTCTTTTAGTTCCTTTTTTAAGATCGCTTAACTTGCGTCAGTGCGTAGTGCGCACATCAGCATACAGGTCTTACCCTCTATCGAAATGTGTGGAATCTTGGCAAATTTTTTATGTTCTGTACTAACTGCAAGAAGGTCTATGGGGGCATTGGTGCAAATTTAATATGGTCATTTACCCATCCGTGAACGGACAATTGATTATATGCATTTTATTTCCACTATTTATATTTTATACTATTTTATCTATTTATTGTGTTATTATATGTAGATGTGTTCTTAATTGATACTTTTATGACTTGGTGAAAGTCGAATAAAGTTTTGTACTACTACTACTACTACCCACCCATGTGCAGGTGTTATGCTCCCTACACCTACTCGCCTCAGGGAGCTATCAAGGGGTCATAGCAGCAGCTGGAGGGGTCTCACAGAGTACCCTCTCCAGACTTTTTTAATTCTTTCATCAACGCCATGCTGAGCAAACTACAACAGTACATCAGATTCCCCCACACCCCACAGGAAATACAGCAGACAAAAATTGAGTTTTACCAGATAGCACAGTTCCCCCGCGTCCTAGGTGCCATAGATTGCACACATGTGGCAATATGTCCACCATCAGCCACAGAGTATGTGTACCGAAACCGTAAATTATCAACATTGCATGAATATTCAGATGATATGCAATGCCTCCTATATCATAACTGATCTTGTGGCCAGGTACCCAGGGAGCACACATGATTGGTACATCTTTCGCCACAGCGGCATTCACACAAGACTTCGAGCTGGGGTGTTTGGTGAAGGATATCTTCTAGGTATTGTCCCTCTGTACACTGGCGCATTGATGCCGTTGTGACGTCAGATGGCTCACTTACTCATTATACCCTCTGTTCCTTCCAGGAGACAGTGCTTATGCAGTGCGCACCTACATGATGACGCCCTACCTCAAACGTACAACACCAGCTGAACGGAGATACAATGCAGCACACAGGACAACCCGCAATGTGGTGGAGGGCACATTTGGACTGCTGAAGAGTCGCTTCCGGTGCCTCCACAAAAGTGGATGGCCACTACAGTACTGTCCAGAGACAACATGTAGAATAGTGGCTACTTGTGCAATCTTGCACAATATAGCTACAACCAGGGGCATACCTGTAGAAATCAGTGACACTGAATCAGATGAGGATGACGATCCCATACCACCTCTACAGCCAGCAGACAGGACCAGTGCAGCAGAGGAAAGGCAGAGGCATGCCGACATCAAACACAACCATTTCAGACATGAGTATGAATGACACAAATCCACTGACAACTGTACCTGTAGTGATATAAATGTATTACCTTACGTCAGGTAATGTATGAGTGAGTAATAAATGAAACAGGTGATGTGACAAACGCAAAACAACTAATGACCAGAGTAATGCACTATTTCCTCATAGTGGCAACAGCAGTCTAATGGGAGCAAGAGTCATTTTTTTCTTCCACGCACACCACTTGGGTGCCCAGTTACGTCACTGGCACCTCTATTGTCTCCTTCAGTGGCAGTGCTGTGCCTGGAACTGCGGCGTCTGGTGTCTGCTGCTGGTACGGCAACACTGCTGAGGCTGGAACTGTCCTCAGTGTCCCCCAGTGCTACCTCAATTGGAGTGGCTGATCTTTGCCCCCTGATGTGTTCTATCACATTTGTGATCTGAACAAGTCCCTGGACAATATCCCTGCTGCTATGTGCAGCCTCCACTTGCGCAGCCACTGCGCGACGGGCGATCAATGCAGTAGAATTTGTCATCCTGTTAGAGCACCGGCAGTAGCTGCCAAACATTGTCTGGAATCTGTGCTCCTGTCTGCGCCGGCTCACCCTCTCATGGTTCAGCTCCTTGCAGAGGTCACGGACAACACTTGTAAGGTTCCTGGTGTCCTGTGATGCAAGCACCTGTCCCTCACGCAGCTGTACAATATTACCATTGAGTGCGTCCAGTTGGCGATGCAGGCCCATCATGTTGCGGTTGTGTTTGCGCAGGTTTCGGTCTAAACTAAGGATCCGCTTATTTTGCAGACGCTGCTGTTGCAACATAGCAGCTTCAAGGCACCCGAATAAGGAGGGACCCTCACCTGCCTCATGACCACTAGGTCCTCCAATGGTGTTGATGGTGCCTCTGTTGTTGGTCCGCCACCTTTACCCCTGGCCTCCGCAAGTCTCCTTGCCACCCTCTCCTTTGCACGGGAGCGCAGGTCGTACCACCTTTTTTTTATCTCTTCGATGGAGCGCTGTGCCACTCCAATGGCGCAGATTTTGGACTGTATGTCCAGCCATAATCTCCTCTTTTCACTCTCAGGCACCTGGAGTGAGCTTTTTCCAAACAGGTGGTCATGGCTCCTCACCACCTCCTCAGTTAGAACCTCAAGCTCCTGTTCGCTGAATTTCAGCTTGCGCTTCCTTTCAGCCTTCTCCTGTGCTTGGCCTGGGGTGTCCATCCTGGCTCAGGTGTTCTTGGTCCTTCTGAGTGCTGCTCTGTGTGGCTAGGCTGCTCTCTGTCATGATGCTGGTTTGGGTGTGGCACCTGAAACTGCCTGGGATGACTCATTTCCTGCTGGTGATGTCATCAGGCTCCTCCAGGTGTGCATTCTCGAACTTTCTCACAATTTGCTTTTTTTTACCGAATCGCAAAAAAATCGCAATTTGCGATAATGCAAATTGCGATTCAGTTAATGGGCCTCGCAAACCACAAATAGCGATTTTTAAGAAATCGCTATTTCCGAAACGCAATTTTGTTACATGGCCAATTGCGACTCGGAAATAGCGATTTCTTAAAAATCGCTATTTGCGATTCGCAAGCTCCAGTTTTCATACATATGGTCCTAAGTAACTTCTAAATCACCTATATGTCTAACCTTCATTTACTGAAGGCTAGGTGCAAAGTTACTGTGTATGAGGGCACCCTTGCACTATCAAAGGTGCCCCCACATTGTCCAGGGCCAATTCTCCAGACTTTGTATGTGCGAGGACACCATTATAAGCATGCACTACATATAGATCAATACATACATGTAGCTTCACAATGGTAACTCTGAATACGGCCATGTGAGGTGTCTCAGATCATGGAATTGACCCCCCAATCCAAATCTGGCATGGGGGGCAATCCCTTGCACCCTAGGGACTCCACCATGGACCCCCAGTACTACCAAACCAGCTCTCTGAGGTTTCCATTGCAGCCCCAGCTGCTGCCACCTCACAGACAGGTTTTTGCCCTCCTGGGGATTGAGCAGCTCAGTGTCTTCCACAGTCCAGTGGCCCTTCTGTCCAAATTTGGTGGAGGTAAGTCCTTGCCTCCCCACACCCTTAGGAGGTAAGTAATATACACAAAATATATACACACAAACCAAAATCAGGTAAGTAACAGTTAGAAAAGTAGTGCAAACACTGTGGAACAAAAAAAAATGCAATAGGGAAAAGTAGGCCTAGGGGCAACATACACCATATCCTACAAAAGTGGAATGTGAACCAAAAATGCACCTTAGGCCTAGTGTAGTGTGTAGAGGGTCACTGGGAGTGTAAGAAAACACTAAGGGTGTCCAAGATACCCCACCCCAAGACCCTGAAAAGTAGGAGTAAAGTTACCCTACTACCCCAGGAAGACAATACAGTCGAGGATTCTGCAAGGACAACAACTGACTGCAAAACACTGAAGACGGAATCCTGGACCTGAGGACCTGTACAGGAAGTGGTCACGTCCAAGAGTCACACAAGAGTCCAGGGGGGCCGGTGCCCACTAAACCCCGGATGAAGGTGCAAAAGGGCTGCCTCCGGGTGGAAGAAAACAAAGATTCTGCAACAACGGAAGGTGCCAGGAACTTTTCCTTTGGTCTGAAGATGTTCAATAGCGCGCTGGTGGATTCAGAGTTCTTTCCACGCAGAAAGACAGCAAACAAGCCTTGCTAGCTCCAAGAGTCACAGTTGAGGATTTTGGGTGCTGCTAGGGCCCAGGAAGGACCAGGAGGTCGCCCCTTAGAGGAGGAGACAGAGGGGGCGCTCAGCGATACAGAGAGCCCACGCAGAAGCAGGCAGCACCCGCAGAAGTACCTCAACAGGCACTTAGAAGATCTGAGGACGAAGGTCGACTCAGAACAACAAAAGAGGGCCCCACGATGTCGGAGTCCAACTCAGCGAGTTGGGCAATGCAGGACGGGGTGCTGGGGACCTGGGCAAGGCTGTGCACAAAGGAAGTCTTGCAAAAGTGTACAGAAGCCTGAGCAGCTGCAGTTCACGCAGTAGACAGGATTACTGTCTGGCGTGGGGAGGCAAGGACTTACCTGCACCAAATTTGGACAGAAGGGCCACTGGAGTGTCGGTAATACTTGGACCCAGCTCCTGTGTTCCAAGGACCACGCTCATCAGGATGAGAGGGGACCCAGAGGACCGGTGATGCAGAAGTTTGGTGCCTGCATTGGCAGGGGGAAGATTCTGTCGACCCACTGGAGATTTCATCTTGGCTTCCAGTGCAGGGTGAAGGCAGACACCCCTCAGAGCATGCACCACCAGGAAACAGTTGAGAAAGCCAGCAGGATGAGGTGCTACAATATTGCTGGTAGTCTTCTTGCTACTTTGTTGAGGTTATGCAGGCGTCCTGGAGCAGTCAGCGGTCGATCCTTGGCAGAAGTCAAAGAGGGAAGTGCAGAGGAACTCTGGTGAGCTCTTGCATTCGGTATCTTGTGAGATACCCACAGGAGAGACCCTAAATAGCCCTCAGAGGAGGCTTGGCTACAGAGAAAGGTAAGCACCTATCAGGAGGAGTCTCTGACGTCACCTGCTGGCACTGGCCACTCAGAGCTGTCCATTGTGCCCTCACACCTCTGCATCCAAGATGGCAGAGGTCTGGGACAGACGAGAGGAGCTCTGGGCACCTCCCCTAGGAGGTGCTGGTCAGGGGAGTGGTCACTCCCCTTTCCTTTGTCAAGTTTTGTGCCAGAACAGGGCTAGGGGGATCCCTGAACCTGTGTAGACTGGCTTATGCAAGGAGGACACCATCTGTGCCATTCAAAGCATTTCCAGAGGCCAGGAGAGGCTACTCATCCCAGGCCCTTCACACCTTTTTCCAAAGGGAGAGGGTGTAACAACCTCTCTCAGAGGAAATCCTTTGTTCTGCCTTTCTGGGACCAGGCTGCCTAGGCCCCAGGGGGGCAGAAACCTGTCTGAGGGGTTGGCAGCAGTGGTACCTGCAGAGGAGACCCCGGAAAGTTAGTTTGGCAGTACCCGGGCTCTATGCTGGGGACCTGGGGTGCATGGAATTGTCCCCTCAATACCAGAATGGCATTGGGGTAACAATTCCATGATCCTAGACATGTTACATGGCCATGTTCGGAGTTACCATTGTGACGCTACATAAAGGTATTGACCTATATGTAGTGCACGCGTGTAATGGTGTCCTCGCACTCACCAAGTCCGGGGAATTTGCCCTGAACAATGTGGGGGCACCTTGGCTAGTGCCAGGGTGCCCACACACTAAGTAACCTTTCACCTAACCTTCACAAGTGAGGGTTAGACATATAGTTGACTTATAAGTTACTGAAGTGCAGTGTAAAATGGCTGTGAAATAACATGGACGTTATTTCACGCAGGCTGCAGTGGCAGTCCTGTGTAAGATTTGTCTGAGCTCCATATGGGTGGAAAAAGAAATGCTGCAGCCCATAGGGATCTCCTGGAACCCCAATACCCTGGGTACGTAGGTACCACCTACTAGGGAATTAGAAGGGTGTGCCAGTGTGCCAATCTGAATTGGTAAAATTAGTCACTAGCCTGCAGTGACAATTTTAAAAGCAGAGAGAGCATAAACACTGAGGTTCTGGTTAGCAGAGCCTCAGTGATACAGTTAGGCACTACACAGGGAACACATACAGGGCATACTTTATGAGCACTGGGGTCCTGGCTAGCAGGATCCCAGTGACACATAGGCAAAAACAAACATACATACATACAGTAAAAAATGGGGGTAAGATGCCAGGCAAGATGGTGCTTTCCTACACAACCCCCCCCCCCAAATGAGGGACAATAAGGCTAACCTTGCCCAGATGAGTCTTCATTGTCTAAGTGGAAATATCTGGAGAGTCCATCTGCATTGGAGTGGGTACTCCCAGGTCTATTTTCCACTGTATAGTCCATTCCCTGTAGGGATATGGACCACTTCAACAATTTAGGGTTTCCACCTTTCATTTGTTTTAGCCAAAGTAGAGGTGTGTGGTCTGTCTGAACAATAAAGTAAGTACCAAACAGATATGGTCTCAACTTTTTCAGTCCCCAGACCACAGCAAAGGCCTCCCTCTCTATGGCAGACCAACGTTTTTCTCTAGGGGTCAACCTCCTGCTGATAAAAGCAACAGGTTGATTCTGGCCCTCGGTATTAAGCTGTGATAGCACTGCCCCAACCCCCATTCAGAAGCATCAGTCTGGACTATGAACTTTTTGGAGTAGCAAGGGCTTTTTAGGACAGGTGCAGAGCACATGGCCTGTTTGAGCTCATCAAAAGTTTTTTGACAGTTAGCTGTCCACAATACCTTTTTAGGCATCTTTATACTGGTGAGGTAATTAAGAGGAGCTGCAATGGAGCCATCATTCTTAATAAACCTCTCAACCAGACCATTTGTTTGTAGATGATAAGGAGTAGTGAACTTGTAAGTTACACCACATTCCTTCCACATTGCCTAAGTTACTACCTCTGTCTGACACCACTTCCTTAGGGAAGCCAACTCTGGAAAAGATTCCCAGGAGGGCCTTTGCCACTGCAGGAGCTGTAGTAGTCCTTAAGGGGATGGCTTCAGGGTACCTAGTGTCATGGTCCACTACCACCAGGATAGCCTATTGCCTGAAGCTGTTTGAGGGTCAAGGGAGCCAACTATGTCAACCCCTACCCTTTCAAAGGGCACCCTAACCACAGGAAGTGGAATTAAGGGGGCCTTTGGAGTGCCACCAGTCTTGCCACTGGCTTGGCAGGTCACACAAGAGCGACAAAACTCTTTGGTGTCCTCTGACATATGAGGCCAGTAAAACAGGGGAACAAGCCTGTCCCAAGTTTTACTTTGGCCCAAAAGCCCAGCCAAGGGAATGACATGTGCCAAGGTAAGGAGAATAACCATTCTCCTGGCAGCTCCAGATGATTTAGGGTTCCTTGACTCAGTATACAAGAGGTTGTCTTCCCAATACACCTTATGGCTATCACTGACATCCCCATTCTGCTGCTTGACAGCTTGCTCACTCAGCTCTTCCCTAGCAGGCCCCATGCACCCAAAAGCTCATCATTGTCTGCTGCCAGCTCATCTGGTGTAGGTTCTGCACAGGGAGCGGATTCCTCTTCCTCAAAAGGGGAATCTTCTGGAGAGGGAGGGATAGTGGGCAAGGATTTACCCTTTCTACCCCTAGCTTATGGGAGCACTTGGTCCATTGTTCCAGGATCCGAGTTTCCCTGTCCTTTTTGCTTTTTGGCCTGAGCCCTGGTTAAAGCAAAAATATGCCCAGGAATGCCCAGCATTGCTGCATGAGCCTCCAACTTCACTTCAGCCCAAGCTGATGTCTCCAAATCGTTGCCTAGTAGGCAATCTACAGGTAATTCAGTGACTACCACAACTTTCTTTGGACCAGAACCCCCCCCAGTTGAGATTCACAACAGCCTTGGGGGAACTAACCCCAATCTCTGCCTTTCCCTCTCTACATCCAGCAATTCCCTGTCTAAGACCAGCTGCTGCTGTTTAAGCTTCAGTCTCACCTCTTCCAACCTCAGCTTTCTGAGTTCCCTTTCCATTAAGTTATCCTCAGGGTGGGAGGCTTGGGAATTGTGAGACACATATGAAATATGGGAATTGGCAGAGAGAGACCTGTTCCCAACTGGCTGGACCCTAGTAACCTGGCCTTTAGGAGTGAAAGGTGCCCTACTAATGTGTGACCACTTCCCACTACCAGTGTCACTAAGTGGCCTGCTAGCTAGCAGGTCTTTGGAAGAACCCTCCCCAGCATCCTCATGGGACTCCTCTGAGTCTGGTTGGGTACCCCCCTCTTCTACCTCCTGTTCCTGGGATGGGCCAGACTGGTTCTCCTTATTTTCTAGGAGAAGGTAAAGAGAAAGTCTTTGGTAGGAATCTTGCCAATGCTTAAACCTCTTTCTATGCAGAGACCACTCAAACATGTAAAGTTTAAACTCTGATATGTTGCCTTAACAACTGTGGGAGTAAGTTCTACTGCAGACATGATGGAAAAGGTTTAGGACAGAGAGAGAAAAAGTTGTGGAGTTTTGAAAGCACAGAGAAAAAACGTTTTCAAACTTTTTGAAAACTTTAGAAAGTTTTCTGAAACTTTTAAGAAAGTTTTAGAAAAGGAAGGTTAAACTACTTAGTTCAATGGGTATATCTTGAAGTATTTGGTATATGCTTTTCTCATGAAGAGCACCAATGACAAAGGGGTAAAGCAGTTGCAAGTACTTATCCCACCGCTGCACCACCAATGTAGGAATCTGGCCTGTCTTATAGTGGGTACCTTATGGTACGTACACCTTGTGCCAGGTCCAGTTATCCCTTATTAGTAGATTAGGGGTGTTCTAGCAGCTTAGGCTGACAGAGGTAGCTATAGCAGAGCAGCTTAGGCTGAACTAGGAGACATGCAAAGCTCCTACTATACCACTTCTATCACTTAGCACTACATCATAAGAAAACACAATACTCAGAGTTACTAAAAATAAAGGTACTTTATTTTAGTGACAATATACCAAAAGTATCTCCCTTAGGAGGTAAGTAATATACACAAAATATACACACGCAAACCAAAATCAGGTAAGTAACAGTTAGAAACGTAGTGCAAACACTGTCGAACACAATAGAATGCAATAGGGAGAAGTAGGCCTAGGGACAACACAAACCATATACTCCAAAAGTGGAATGCGAACCACGAATGCACCCTAGGCCTAGTGTAGTGTGTAGAGGGTCACTGGGAGTGTAAGAAAACACTAAGGGTGTCCAAGATACCCCACCCCAAGACCCTGAAAAGTAGGAGTAAAGTTACCCTACTACCCCAGAAAGACAATAAAGTTGAGATAGGGGATTCTGCAAGGACAACAACCGACTGCAAAACACTGAAGACGGAATCCTGGACCTGAGGACCTGTAAAGGAAGGGGACCAAGTCCAAGAGTCACACAAGAGTACAGGGGGCATGATCCCACTAAACCCCGGCTGAAGGTTCAAAGGGCTGCCTCCGGGTGGAAAAAGCCAAAGATTATGCAACAACGGAAGGTGCCAGAAACCTCTCCTTTGGTCAGGAGATGGAGGATGCAGAGTTGTTTCCACGCAGACAGACCGCAAACAAGCCTTGCTAGCTGCAAGAGTCACAGTTCTGGATTTTGGGTGCTGCTAGGGCCCAGGAAGAACCAGGAGGTCGCCCCTTGGAGAAGGAGACAGAGTTGGCGCTCAGCGATACAGAGAGCCCACGCAGACGCAATCAGCACCCGCAGAAGCACCTGAACAGGCACTTAGAAGATCTGAGGATGATGGCTGACTCAGAACAACAAAAGAGTGCCCCACGACGTCGGAGTCCAACTCAGCGAGTTGGGCAATGCAGGACTTACCTGCACCAAATTTGGACAGAAGGGCCACTGGACTGTCAGGGACACTTGGACCCAGCTCCTGTGTTCCAGGGACCATGCTCGTCAGGATGAGAGGGGAACCAGAGGACCGGTGAAGTAGAAGTTTGGTGCCTGTGTTAGCAGGGGGAAGATTCCATCGACCCACAGGAGATTTTTTCTTGGCTTCCAGTGCAGGGTGAAGGCAGACAGCCCCCAGAGCATGCACCACCAGGAAACAGTTGAGAAAGCCGGCAGGATTAGGTGCTACAATGTCGCTGGTAGTCTACTTACTACTTTGGTGCAGTTTTGCAGGCGTCCTGGAACAGTCAGCGTTGATCCTTGGCAGAAGTTGAAGAGGGAGATGCAGAAGAACTCTGGTGGGCTCCTCCATTCGTTATCTGAAGAGAAGCCCACAGGAGAGACCCTAACTAGCCCTCAGAGGAGGATTGGCCACCTAGACAGGTAAGCACCTATCAGGAGGGTTCTCTGACGTCACCTGTTGGCACTGGCCACTCAGAGGCCTCCATTGTGCCCTCCTTTGCATTCAAGATGGCAGAGGTCTGGGACACACTGGAGGAGCTCTGGGCACCACCCTTGGAGTGGTGATGGACAGGGGAGTGGCCACTCCCCTTTCCTTTGTCCAGTTTCATGCCTGAGCAGGGGCTGGGGGATCCCTGAACCAGTGTAGACTGGTTTATGCAAGGAGGGCACCATCTGTGCCCTTCAGAGCATTTTCAGAGGACATGAGAGGCTACTCCTTTCAGGCCCTTAACACCTATTTCCAAAAGGAGAGGGTGTAACACCCTCCCCCGGAGGAAATCCTTTGTTCTGCCTTCCTGGGACTGGGCTGCCCAGACTCCAGGAGGGCAGAAGCCTGTCCGTGGGTTGGCAGCAGCAGTAGCTGCAGTGAAAACCCCAGAGAGCTAGTTTGGCAGTACCCGGGGTCCATGCTGGAGCCCCAGGAATGCATGGAATTGGCACTAGCAGAGGTTTCCCCATGACCTTTAGGATTATTTTCTTAGACGTCATGAGTGCGGAGATGCCATTTTACGCCTGTACTGGACATAGGTCACGACCTATGTCCAGCTACATAATGGTAACTCTGGACATAGGCATGTTTGCTATCAAACATGTTGGCATCATACCCCAATGCTTTTGCAAGCATTGGTTGTATGATTCCTTGCACTCTGGGAGCTCCTTAGATGACCCAAGAATTGTCATTCCAGCCTTCTGAGGTTTTCTAGGCAACCCCAGCTGCAGCCATCTCTCGAACAGGTTTCTACCCTCCTGTTGCTTGAGAAGCTTATGCCCAGGAAGGCAGAACAAAGGATTTCCTTTGGGAGAAGGGTGTTACACCCTTTCCCTTTGGAAATAGGTGTTACAGGCTTGGGAGGGGAAGCCTCCCCAAGCCTCTGGAAATGCTTTATAGGGCATAGATGGTGCCCTCCTGGCATAATCCAGTGGACACCGGTTGTGGGACCCCCCAGTCCCTGCTCTGGTGTGAAACTGGACAAAGGAAAGGAAAGTGACCACTCCCCTGTCCATCACCACCACAGGGGTGGTGCTCAGAGCTTCTCCAGAGGGTCCCTGGGTTTTGCCTTCTTGGATTCCAGGGCACTGTGGGAGCATCTGAGTGGCCAGTTCTAGCAGGTTACATCAGAGCCCTCCCTTGATAGGTGCTTACCTGTTACCTGACCAATCCCCCTTTCAGGGCTACTTAGGGGCTCTCTCTTGGATGGGTCTTCAGATTCAGATTTGAAGAGTCCAGCAGGAATCCTCTGCATCTTTTACTTCACCTTCTTTCCAGAGAAACTGCATCTTGACCCTCCAGGAACTTTACAACTGCAACAAAGAAGCAAAGGTTACTTCTCCAACATTGTATCTCCATCTTCTGCCAGCAACTGCAACTGTTTCCCAGTCGTGCACCATCAGAGGACAGCCTGTCCACGGCTTGCACCAGAAGAACAAAGGAATCTCCCTTGTAGTGAAGGAGTCACTCTCCTGCTTCAGCAGGCACATTTTTTCAACAACAAACGGTTGTGTGGGACCCCTCTCCTGGTGAGCTGCATAGATCCTGCATCACAGGTGGTGGACTGAAGTGGTCCTGATGGTCCCGACCTCCAACTGTCCAACTTTGGTGGAGAGAAGAGCTTGCATCCCCATGCAAGACAGTACCCACATGCACTGCATGTTTTGCAGTTGCCAAGGTTTGTTTACATCCTTCCACAAAGTTCTTTGTGCACCATACAGCTCCAGCACTCCTTCCTGTGATGCCCAGCTTCCTGCGTGGTTCCCCGGGAGCGTGAGTCCCTTTGTTTTAATGCTGCATGGGCCTCCTTTTGCACCTTATTTTTCCCTGTGCTGTGGGACTCCTGTGTGCACTGCCTGGTCTTCTGAGGGCTCCGTGATTTACTGTGAGGCCCTCTGACTCCCACTCCTCGGTAGAGTCCCCCAGATCCCTTCTGTTCCCAGGCAGCACTATTCTTTGCTAATCACGAGCGTTCAATGTGCCAAGGCTTGTTAGTGAAATCCATCAATGCAAACCAGACTGCAATCATCCATCCAGAATGGAACATCTTCTGCACCAACCAGGAAACCTCATCCATCTTCGTGGGTGCCTTATTGACTGTTGTTCTTCACCGGTGGTTCTTCTTTTGCACCTTCATCCGGGTTAGCAGGGGCTCCTGTTCTCTCTGGACTCTTCAATGCTTCTTGGACTTGGTTCCCTTCTACAGCAGGTCTTGAGGTCCAGGAGTCCACTGTTTGTGGCTTGCAGTCTCTTCTGGTTCTTGCAATATCTTCTTTCTCGTGTTCTAGCAAACGTATTGTGATTTACTCATGCTTTCCTGGGCTCTGGGGTGGGTTCTATTACTTACCTTTGGTGTTTTTTAATACTCCCAGCGCCCCTCCACACACTACACTTGCTTAGGTGGGAAACCGTCTTTCGCATTGCACTTCCTTAGTATATGGTCTGTGTTCCCCCAGGATGGAGAAAAGTAACCTCTTTCTAGCATGGTTACCCCCACTTTTGGCCTGTTTGTGAGTGTGTGTCAGTGTGTTTTTACTGTGTAACTGGGATCCTGCTAGCCAGGACCTCCGTGCTCATAGATTAAAACCTACATGTCAGTGTGTTTTGCGTGTCTCACTGGGATCCTGCTAGCCAGGACCCCAGTGCTCATATTTCGTGGCCTAATGTGTATGCCTGTGAGTGCCTAACTGTGTCACTGAGGCTTTGCTAATCAGAACATCAGTGCTTATGCTCTCTCTGTTGTTAAATTTGTCACTGTAGGCCTGTGACTACATTTACCAATTTAATTTGGCATACTGGACCCCCGTTATAAGTCCCTAGTATATGGTACCCAGGTATCCAGGGCATTGGGTTTCCAGGAGATCCATATGGGCTGCAGGATTTCTTTTGTCACCGATAGGGAGCTCCGACAAGCCCTTACACAGGACTCCCACTGCAGCCTGTGTGAAATAAGGCACACATTATTTCACAGCCTTTTTCACTGCACTTAAGTAACTTATAAGTCACCTATATGTCTAACCTTCACTTGCTGAAGGTTAGATGCAAAGTTACTAAGTGTGAGGGCACCCTTGCACTAGCAAAGGTGCCCCCACATAGTTCAGGGCCATTTCCCCAGACTTTGTGAGTGCGGGGACACCGTTACACGTGTGCACTACATATAGGTCAATACCTACGTGTCGCCTCACAATGGTAACTCCGAATATGGCCATGTAACATGTCTAAGATCATGGAATTGTCCCCCCATTCCAAATCTGGTATTGGGGAGCCAACTCCATGCATCCTGGGGGCTCCACCATGGACTCCCAGTACTGCCAAACCAGCTCTCGGAGGCTTGCACTGCAGCTACAGCTGCTGCCACCTCACAGACAGGGTTCTGCCCACCTGGGGTCTGGGCAGCCCAGTCCCAAGAAGGCAGAACAAAGCATTTCCTCTGAGAGCAGGGTGTTACACCCTCTCCTTTTGGAAATAGGTGTTACAGGCTGGGGAGGGGTAGCCTCCCTCAGCCTCTGGAAATGCTTTGAAGGGCACAGATGATGCCCTCCTTGCATAAACCAGCCTATACCAGTTCAGTGATCCCTTCTCCCCTGCTCTGGTGGGAGAATAGACAAAGGAAAGGGGAGTGACCACTCTCCTGTGAATCACCACCCATGAGGTGGTGCCCAGAGCTTCTTTAGTGTGTCCCAGACTTCAGCCATCTTGCTTTGCAAGGTGTGAGGGCACTCTGGTGGGCTCTGAGTGGCCAGTGCCAGCAGGTGACGTCAGAGACCCCTCCTGATAGGTCCATATCTGATAATGTAGACAATCCCCCTCTCAGGGCCATGGGTGTGGGTTCTCTTCAGATTCTGCTTGCAAGTTATCTTCAGGAATCCTCTGCAACAACTTCAGACTATTCTGACCTCGGATCAACCGCAGCCTGCTCCAAGAAACACTGTAACTACAAACAAAGTGTCTACAAGAGACACTTTTCTTCAGCAACCTCAGCTCCAAGTCAGCAACTGCAACAGTGTTCATGGTGTGCATGCTCTGGGGACTCCCTGTCTTCATCCTGCACCTGAAGGACCTAAGAAATCTCCTGTGGCTTCTAGGGGTGCTGGCTGGCATCCTGAGGGCTCTCTAAAGTGCTGAGAGACCCCTCGTGCTCCTCACACAGAGTTGAGGCCCCCAGGTCCCTCCTGGGTCCATCCAGTGTCATTTTGATGAAAAACATACTTTTGTCGTAGCCAAGGCTTGTTGGTGCCTTCCAACACAAAATCTAATCTGCAACAATCTTCACACCATGGGACATCTTTTGCATCATGCAGAAACCCGCTGGCATCTTCCTAGGGTGCATTGATGCATTCTTCTACTAACCGGGGACTCTTGCACCCTCTTCTGGGTTGGCAGGGGCTCCTGTCCTTCCTGGAACTTCTTTCTACTTCTGGACTTGGTCCCCTTCCTTTGCAGGTCTTCGGGTCCAATAATCCAGCATTTGTTCTTTTGTCGACTTGGTTGGCTGCTGCAAAATCCCCAAAACTAGGTGTAGTGTGTCCTAAGGAAACTTGAAGTACTTTACTCCTGCTTCTCTGGGCTCTGGGGTGGGGTAATATACTTACCTTTACTGTATTCTTACTCTCCCAGTGATCCTGCATACACTACTCTTGTCTAGGGGAGAATTTGTGATTCACATTCCACTTTTTTAGTATATGGTTTGTGTTGCCCGTAGACCTATTTTCTCCCTTTGCATTCTATAGGATTTCCTACTGTTTGCATTGGTCTATGACTATTTACTTGTCTAATTTTGGTGTCTTGTGTATATATTGTGTAAAACACTTATCTCCAGAAGGAGTATTGTCTCTAACATTTGTTTTGGTAATGTGTCACCCAAATAAATACCTTTATTTTTGGTAACACTGAGTATTGTCTTTACTTGTGCATAAGTACTGTGTAACTATAAGTAGTATTACATGAGCTTTGCATGTCTCATAGTTCAGCCTAAGCTGCTCTGCTATAGCTACCTCTCAGCCTAAGCTGCTAGAACACTACTACATTCACTAACAAGGGATAACTGGACCTGGTGTAAGGTGTAAGTACCCAAGGTACCCACTACAAACCAGGCCAGCCTCCTACACAGGCCCATGTCTAACTATTGTGATTTTCACCACTTGCACTGTTTTCTAACAGTTTTTACAGCTATTTCTGCATACTAGTGTATATTGTTTGTGTGTTACTTACCTCCTAAGGGAGTATAGTCTCTGTGGTATTTTTGGCATTTGTGTCACCAAAATAAGGTACTTTTATTTTGGTAGCAATGATTATTTTCTTTCATGTTTGTGAGTACTGTTTGACTACAGTGTTATTGCATGAGCTTTGCAAGTCTCTTAGTTAGACCTTGGGTGCTCATCCACACTACTCCTAGAGAGCCTGGCTTCTAGACACTGTCTACATTTCACTAATAAAGGATACCTGGACCTGGTATAAGGTGTAAGTATCTTAAGATCCCACTACAAACCAGGCCAGCCTCCTACACTGGTGGTGTAGTGGTGGGATAAGTATTTGCAATTGCCTTATCACTCTGTCACCTGTGCTTTCCACAGGAAAGAATACTCTATATCTAGAGCTATACACATATACCTAGTGCAGGGTTCTAGGGCCAGATGTACCAAAGGATTTTACCCATTCTGTGTCTATGGGAAAAAGCTTTCGTACTTATGGCCCCTAGGCCCATATTTATACTTTTTGACGCACAACTGCGCCAACGCAGTTGTGCGTCAAAACTTTGAACGCCGGCTAACGCCATTTCAAAGCGCCATGCGGGCGCCTTATTTATTGAATGAAGTTAGCCGGCGCAGCTGACTGGTGTGCGTCAAAAAAAATGACCCACACCAGGCAGCGCCGGCGTAGGGGAAAATGGAGCTTGGGCGTTAAAAAATGGGGCAAGTCAGGTCTGAGGCAAAATATTGGCCTCAACCCGATTTGCACCATTTGTTTTGACTCCCAACCCCCATTGAAATGACTCCTGACTTAGCACAGACAGGAGTCATGCCCCCTTGCCCAATGGCCATGCCCAGGGGACTTATGTCCCCCTGGGCATGGTCATTGGGCATAGTGGCATGTAGGGGGGCACAAATCATGCCCCCCTATGCCACAAAAAAAAAATATATATATACTTACCTGAACTTACCTTAAGTTCCCTGGGATGGGTCCCTCCATCCTTGGGCGTCCTCCTGGGGTGGGCAAGGGTGGCAGGGGGTGTCCCTGGGGGCATGGGAGGGCACCTCTGGGCTCCTTCCGAGCCCACAGGTCCCTTAACGCCTGCCCTGACCAGGCGTTAAAAAATGACGCAAAAGCGGCTAGACGTAATTTTTTCAGGCCCTCCCACTCCAGTGCGTCATTTTTGCACGGGAGTTTAAATAAGGCGCACATGCCTTAGAGTCATTTTTTAGAAGGGAACGCCTACCTTGCATATCATTAACGCAAGGTAGGTGTCCACGCAAAAAAATGATGCAAACTCCAAGATCTTTGGCGCTAGACGGGTCTAACGCCAAAGTATAAATATGGAGTTAGCTTTGCACCGGATTTGTGTAAAAAAAAACGACGCAAATCCGGCGCAAACAGAGTATAAATATGCCCCCTTGTGTCTTACTTTCCTTTCCAAGAGACTAGCGGTTAGGTAGGTTTGGTTTTCCTACAATACACTAACACCCACATACTTCATGTCTACTGCTGGGCCTTGCTCTGAGGTCATGGGTACTCCCTAGGAGGGCATGACCTTCAAGGAATTGAAGGGGTTTTGCACAGACTGAAGCTAGATGTAGGAAAGAACCCCAATAAGAATTTTCTTTTGAGCCTTCTCCTTCAGGATGATCAGGAACATGCTGATAACCAGGAGAAGGAGGGAGAGGGAGATTCTAAACCCTTAGAATAAGTGATTCATTCTTCAGATTCAGGAGAGGACTCCTCCAAAGATCTGTCACCTAGCAGACCTCCCAGTGTAGCTGGTAGTGGGAGGGGTAGTCATTCAGGTAGGGCTCCCTTCACACCCAGACGTCAAGTCACTAGAGTCTCAAAAGTTAGGAAAAGATCTACTTCTTCCCATTCCCATATCACCACAGTTTCTGAGGGATCCCATGGTTCACCTCCAGGTGATGACTCCATAGATAGGGAGCGCAGGAAACTGAGACTGGATGAGACTAGGATGAGGCTGCAGCAGCAACAGCTAGCCCTAGACAGGGAGGCCTTTGCTGTGGAAAGGGAAAGGCAGGGGTTGGGGTTAATTCCCCATGGTGGCAGCAGCAGCAGTTTCAGGAGTTAGGGAGGACACCATTGACTCTAGAAATCTGCACAAAAGTGTTCCTCCATACCAGGGGGGGATGATATTTACAAGTGGTTTGCTTGCCTTGAGAGGGCCTGCAAAGTTTAGAGGGTCCCTCAAAGGAAGTGGGCTGCTATTCTGTGGTTGCCCTTTTCTGATAAGGGGAAGGTAGACGTCTTACTGTCAGAGAAGAAGATTCAGACAACTATGGTATTCTTAAAACTGCACTCTTGGATGGATTTGGCTTAACCACTGAACAGTGCAGGATTAAGTTCAGAGAAACCAGAAAAGAGTCCTCAGGAATGGATAGACTTTGTGGACTGTTCTGTTAAGGCTTTAGAAGACTGGTTACGTGGTAGCAAAGTGTCTGACTAAGAGGGCTTCTGCAATCTGATTCGGAGAGAGAGCATATTTTGAATATCTGTGTGTCTGACTTGTTGTACCAGTACTTGGTAGACTCAGATCTGACCTCTCCTCAAGAATTGAATGGGTCAGAACAAGGGTGAGCAGAAAAGCTCAAACAGAGAGTGACAAGGACAAGAAGAAGGATGGTAAGTCTAATGACAAATGTGGGGACAAGGATAAAGACAAAGGGGGTCATTCTGACCTCGGCGGTAAAAGGCGCTTACCGCCGGTCAGAAGACCGCCATAACACCGCCGCGGCCGCGGAAAGCCGCCACGGTCATTCTGACCCATAACAGCCAAACCTCCAAAAATCCGACCTCCACTGCAGCCTGCCACATCAGCGGGCAGCGATAAACTGGAGATGACCAAACCTCCACCGTCACGCCAACAGAAAAACGCCCATGCCATTACGAACCACGAATCAACGCGGCGGGCTTTCCAACGCGGTATTCCATTGGCGGTACACACCGCCGCGGTCAAAATACACACACAGCACCAAAACACAGGCACATTGGACAATTACAAATACACACACCTGATACACATACACAACCCACTCCCACACAATCAATCAACTATAAAACACACCCCCACATCACCCACAAACCCCTACGACCACAATTACTGAGAGAAGGAGAGAGAGACACAGCAGACAATCCATAGCAATACACACTGAGGCACACTACACCATCACACACACCACATAGTAGCACAAAGCACCACACACCAACATACTCATCATCACATACACCACCCCACACCTCACCCACACCACCCCATGGCACCCCAAAGGCACCCACGCTTTTCGGACCAAGAACTCCGGGTCATGGTGGAGGAAATCCTAAGAGTGGAACCCCAGCTCTTCGGCTCACAGGTGCAGCACACCAGTATAGCTAGGAAGTCGGAGCTATGGCAGCGGATCGTGGACAGGGTCAACGCGGTGGGACAGCATCCCAGGAATAGGGAGGACATCCGCAAACGATGGAACGACCTACGGGGGAAGGTCCGATCGATGGTCTCCAGGCACAACATCGCGGTCCAGAAGACTGGCGGCGGACCCCCACCCACCCCTCCCGAATTTACATCATGGGAGCAAGAGGTCTTCAACATCCTGCATCCTCAGGGCCTTGCAGGAGTAGCCGGAGGAATGGACTCTGGTAAGTCCAATCTCAACTACTAGATCCCCCCCACCCCACCAGCATGCCAACCCACACCCCCACCCTCACCCCCAACCCCCCAGCACACATCCTCCCTGACAATGTCTCACCAGCACAACCCACCCATCCCAACACCAACTCCTGCATGCCAACACAATCCATGGACACCCATCACCCAAGCATGACCACTCACTTACCCCCCCCCCCACTAACTACCCTCACAACACCTCCCTCAAGGGAATGCCTGCACTGGGGGACGAGGGCACCCATAACACGCACGCTATTGCACACACAGAAACAATAACCAAACTCTCTTACCCCATGCAGGACCCGAACGCCAAAACACCAGCCAGGAGGGTCCAGAAATGTCCATCCCACCCCCTGAACAGGCCCACAGTGAGGACAGCAGCTCTGTCGACACTGAACCTGATGACCAGCCCGGACCATCGGGGACCTCTGGGCAGTCGCTTCCCCTCACCCAGACACAGGCCACACCAGACCCGACCCCCTCTGCCAACACCAGCACAGCTCCCACCCAGCGGGCCCATGCCTCTGTTTCTAGGACACGTCAATCAGCGGTGTGTCTGCCACTACAGGGCACCCAGGCTAACCCAACACCCCAACAACAACAGGGACCTGGGGGCAGTGGGAGCGGGCCCACCGTCCAGGAGACAGAGGCCGGGGGAAACCGGGCAGCTCGGAGGGCTGCTGTGCGACAGGGGGGGGAGGAGAGGCCCAGGGAACCCACTCTCCAAGAGGCCCTCACCACCATCATGGGGGCCTACCACCACTTCCAAGAGACGATGGCGACGGTACTGGCCAGGTTCACGGAGATCCAGGCACAGCAGGAGGAACGCTACATGGGGTTCAGGGAGGAGCTGAGAATCATCGGGACTGCAATGGGGACCATCGTCCTGGCCCTCAACAGGATAGAAGACGCGTTGCGGGACCATGTGGCACCACACAGGGCCCCTGTCACTAGCCCGGACCAGGAACAGCCTACCACCTCCGCCGGCGCTAGTGGAC
Organism: Pleurodeles waltl; assembly: GCF_031143425.1. Taxonomy (NCBI): domain Eukaryota; kingdom Metazoa; phylum Chordata; class Amphibia; order Caudata; family Salamandridae; genus Pleurodeles; species Pleurodeles waltl. The sequence goes on from NC_090444.1 coordinate 1,386,444,623, forward strand.
AGGAGGCCCCAACACCACGCCAGGCCACCAGAACCCCACCTCCTGCTGAAGAACAACCACCCCGTAAGAGGAGCCTGAGATCCAAAAAAAAGACAGAGTAGGATGTCAAGACCCCCGCCAGCAGGACATACCCCCTGAACTCTTCCCACTGTCCCACATTGCCACCCTGTCCAACCATGAACTGCCTCTGCTCCATCCTTCCACAGGCAAAAGGACAATGCACCTGTGAGACTGAGAACTGGACTCTGCCATGGACATTACTCCACCCCCACCCATCACCCTTATAATCACATGTACCAATATCTAGCCCTGTAAATAAATCACATATTGCACACAAATCAGTTTGGAGTCATGCTGTATTATTAGCAAATGTATTACATATTACTGTTCAATATCTGTTCTGTCAATTAGTGATGACAACATACCAATGTCAATACGCTGTAGTTCATGGGCAAACCAAGCAGAAGTCAGGCACTGAGTCATACAGCACTGAGAAGGGAAGGGAAAAACAAAAATTACCCAAAAAGATCTGGTGGGAACTACAGAAAGTACAGATGCAGGAGGCTAGAACCAATTGTGAAATGGCGTGGGTGATTCTTACCTGGGTGTTACTGGAAATACTGTTGTATCACTCTGTCCCTATTGTCTGTGTCGTCCTCTGAGTCTTCCTCCTCTTCACTCTCCACAGGCTCCACGGCTTCTACAACACCACCATCTGGACCATCCTCCTGCAGGAAAGGCACCTGGCGTCGCAAAGCCAGGTTGTGAAGCATACAGCACGCCACAATGATATGGCACACCTTCTTTGGTGAGTACATTAGGGATCCACCTGTCATATGCAGGCACCTAAACCTGGCCTTCAGGAGGCCAAAGGTTCGCTCAATCACCCTCCTAGTACGCCCATGGGCCTCATTGTACCGTTCCTCTGCCCTTGTCCGGGGATTCCTCACTGGGGTCAGTAGCCACAGCAGGTTGGGGTAACCAGAGTCACCTATTAGCCACACACGTTGTCTCTGTAGCTGCTCCATCACATAGGGGATGCTGCTATTTCGCATCACATACGCATCATGCACTGACCCTGGGAACTTGGCATTTACATGGGAGATGTACTGGTCAGCCAAACAGACCACCTGGACATTCATCGAATGATAACTTTTTCTGTTTCGGTACACCTGCTCATCGTCTTTTGGGGGTACCAAAGCCACATGGGTCCCATCAATGGCACCAATGATGTTGGGGATATGTCCAAGGGCATAGAAATCACCCTTCACTGTAGGCAAGTCACCCTCCTCTGGGAAAATGATGTAGCTCCGCATGAGTTTCATCAGGGCAGACAACACTCTGCTCAAAATCTTAGAAAACATAGGCTGAGACATTCCAGATGACATGGCCACTGTGGTCTGGAATGACCCACTGGCCAAAAAATGGAGGACTGACAAAACCTGCACCAGAGGGGGAATCCCTGTGGGTTGGCGGATGGGGGACATCAGGGCTGGCTCCAACTGGGCACACAGTTCATGGATAGTGGCACGGTCAAGTCTGTATCGAAGTAATATATGGCGTTCTTCCATTGTCGACAGGTCCACCAGCGGTCGGTACACGCGAGGATTCCTCCTTCTCATCGCAAGTCCCAGCGGACGGTGCCTAGGAAGGACAACATGGAGCAGAGAGTCAGCCAAACCACAGGTACGTACAGACAGCTTGCACAGTTAAAGAATGGCAATGGGTTGAAAGGCGTGTATGTGTGGCAATGCAAGGCCTAGGCCTGTGTGTCACAGTCAAAATTAAGCCATGTAGGCCCTTGAAATGGCGGCTGCCTGACCTGTGAAGTGGGACAATGGGATGTGAGGTCAATGCGCTGGCGGGGCACACCGTGGCGGTAGGCGGTCGAAGACCGCGGCGCAAAGCGGCATTGGTTAACATTGAAGCCTATGGGTTTCAGGAGCCAATGACGAAGTGCGCCGGCGGTCGCGGTACGCACCGCCGCGGTACGCACCGCCGCGGGCGTGACCGCCATTTTCTATCTGCTTAATCACTTGAGACCTGATCATCCACAGGAGAGGACCTATACTGCAAGTGCTGCTGTGACCTCGGTCTGGAAGATACAATGGCTGCTGCGACTGGGGAAAGGGCCCCTGCCTTCACGTCTGAAGAGTTGGAGAAGCTCGTGGATGGGGTCCTCCCCCAGTATGCGCTACTCTACGGTCCTCCAGACCAACAAGTGAGTACACCGGGTGCACATGGAATGGGCTATGCCTGTGTGGATTGGGGTGGATGTAAGTTGGTGGGGTGGGGGGCGAATGAGGAGTGCAACGCCCGACAGATGAGAGCATGTGCCATATGGCAAAGTTGGTGGGGGGGGCCAATCACATCTAACATGCAGGTCATTGATGATTTCCTCCTTTCCACCCTGTACATGTCAAATAGGTCAGCGCCCATCAGAAGATCGAGATTTGGCGTGCCATCGCCAAGGAAGTCCGGAACTTGGGGGTCCACAACAGACGGGGCACCCACTGCCGCAAGAGGTGGGAGGACATCCGCCGCGGAACAAGGAAGACCGCAGAAACACTGCTGGGGATGGCCTCCCAACCTAGGAGGGGTGCCAGTCGCACCATGACCCCCCTGATGTCCCGGATCCTGGCGGTGGCCTACCCTGAATTGGATGGGCGCTTTAAGACATCACAGCAGACACAAGGGGGTGAGTATCAGCACATTCTCCTATCTTTCTGCGCAGTGGAGGCGTCTGGGTGGGGGAGGAGGGCTGTGGGTGACATTAGGCCAGGGCGCTTTCTGTAGTGTAGTCCTCTCCCTTAGGCGTGGCCCTGTGCCCCCGGCCCCCACCTCGGTAGGGTGACAAGTACAGCCATTGAAGGTCCAGCATCTCCCATGTGCGTGTTTGACGTCTCTTGGCCTGTTGTCTTAGTCAGTAGTACTGAGTAGTGTACCCCGAATGCGCGGCTTAGTGCATTAGGCACCTGTGTCTGTCCTCTCCACCAACGGGGTTGACATTGCATGCACTCAACCTGGTCTTCTTTTTTCTCCCCCCACCCTTTCTCTTTATCTTCTTGTGCATGTGTGCATTAGCATCATCAGGCGGAGGAGATTTGGCATCGGAGCACGAGGGAGCTGCAGGACACAAGGCCCCGGTGGGCCCAGGAACAGACACCGAGGGCACCAGTGATCCGGAGGGCGAGGGGAGCACCACGACGGGGACCGCTGGTGAGAGCAGCGAAAGCGACACGTCCTCGGATGGGAGCTCCCTAGGGGTGGCGGCAACATCCGTGCCCCCCCCCCCTCTACAGGTACAGCCGGCACCCAGCGCACCAGCCCCGCCCTCCCAGCAGCCCCTCAGTCTTCGCTCCGTGCCGGTTCGCCCAGGAAGGCGCGCGTCTCCTTCGCCCCAGGCACCTCAGCCCCTGCCCCTGTTGCCCCTGCTGCCCTCAGTGCGGAGCTCATTGACCTGGTAAGGACGCTCATTGTTGGGCAGACGACCCTTTTGAATGCCATCCAGGGTGTGCAAAGGGAGGTGCAACAGAGCAATGCGTACCTGGAGGGCATTCATTCGGGTCAGGCTGCCCATCAACGAGCGTTCACTGCTCTGGCCTCAGCACTGACGGCAGCCATTGTCCCTGTTTCCAGCCTCCCTCTTCTTACTGCCTCCAGCCTTTCTCTGTCTCCTGTTCCTCAGCCTATCCCATCCACACCATCAGACCAGCCTGCACACACCTCAACACCCAAGAGCAGCTCATCCAAACACAAGCACCACAGATCCCACAAACACTCACCCAAGCAACACCCAGATGCAGACATGCCAACAGCCACTGCCACCCCTGTGTCCCCCTCCTCCTCGTCTCCCTCCTCCCTCCCTGTGACGTCTACACTCACACCTGCATGCACCCCAACATCAGCCAGTGCTTCCATCACCACCTCACCCTCCAGTACAGTCCACACTCGTGCAGTCACCACCCCCACTGCCATTTACACGTCCCCTGTGTCCTCTCCCACTGTGTCTGTCACCCCCTCTTCCAAGACACACAAACGCAGGCAGACACCCACCCAACAGCCATCCACCTTATGACAGCCTACAGCACCAGCACCTTCACCCAATGACAGCACACCTGACTCTCCTACAACCACCTCCTCTACCTCCACTTCCATCTCCACTTCTCCTACCCTTTACCTTGGCCCTAAAAAACTTTTCCTGGCTAACCTTAACCTCTTTCCCCCCGATGAGCTCCCCCATCCATCTTCAAAGAGTCCCAAGAGCACCGCAGCCACCACCAGCCCAGCTTCGGGTGTCACTGTTGTGCCTGGGTTCTGGAGCCCACCCTTTGCCAGCAGTGACACATCGATCAGCAGCAAGGACACGTCCAGCCCCCCCCGGCAAGAGGACCCGCAAAAACAAGGGCCGCCGTGCGAGGACCGACAGGGCTGCCCCCAAGGAGCAATGTGCGGCCACTTCACCACCCACACTATCTAGGGGAGGCAAGGGCCCGAGAGCCCCATCAAAGGAGCGGAAGGGCAGCAGGAGCGCGGAGAAGGTGGACCCCACATGCCACATCCCAGCTGGGAAGGAGGACACTAAGGAGGCCAGGAGTCCGTCCCTGAAGGGTCCAGAAACGTCACGGTCCGAGGGCGACTGAGCAGGGAGTCAAGGCCAGGTCTGGCTCCCTTGACCTGCTGGATGAGCACCGCTGAACAGGGCCCGCGGTGCAGAAGAGCACCGCTGAACAGGGCCCGCCGTGGAGATAGGCACCGCTGAACAGGGCCCGCGGTGCAGAAGAGCACCGCTGAACAGGGCCCGCCGTGGAGTACAGCACCGCTGAACAGGGCCCGCGGTGCAGAAGAGCACCGCTGAACAGGGCCCGCCGTGGAGAAGAGCACCGCTGAACAGGGCCCTGCCGTGGAGAAGAGCACCGCTGAACAGGGCCCCGCCGTGGAGAAGAGCACCGCTGAACAGGGCCCGCGGTGCAGAAGAGCACCGCTGAACAGGGCCCGCCGTGGAGATAGGCACCGCTGAACAGGGCCCGCGGTGCAGAAGAGCACCGCTGAACAGGGCCCGCCGTGGAGAAGAGCACCGCTGAACAGGGCCCGGCCGTGGAGAAGAGCACCGCTGAACAGGGCCCCGCCATCTCAAGCACCGCTCCGCTGGGCCCTTCCTCTCAAGCACCGCTCCGCTGGGCCCTTCATCTCAAGCACCGCTCCGCTGGGCACCGCCATCTCAAGCACCGCTCCGCTGGGCCCTTCATCTCAAGCACCGCTCCGCTGGGCCCTTCCTCTCAAGCACCGCTCCGCTGGGCCCCACCATCTCAAGCACCGCTCCGCTGGGCCCTTCCTCTCAAGCACCGCTCCGCTGGGCACCGCCGTCTCAAGCACCGCTCCGCTGGGCCCTTCCTCTCAAGAACCGCTCCGCTGGGCCCTTCCTCTCAAGCACCGCTCCGCTGGGCACCGCCGTCTCAGGCACCGCTCCGCTGGGCCCTTCCTCTCAAGCACCGCTACGCTGGGCACCGCCGTCTCAAGCACCGCTCCGCTGGGCCCTTCATCTCAAGCACCGCTCCGCTGGGCCCTTCCTCTCAAGCACCGCTCCGCTGGGCACCGCCGTCTCAAGCACCGCTCCGCTGGGCCCTTCCTCTCAAGCACCGCTCCGCTGGGCCCTTCCTCTCAAGCACCGCTCCGCTGGGCCCTTCCTCTCAAGCACCGCTCCGCTGGGCACCGCCGTCTCAAGCACCGCTCCGCTGGGCCCTTCATCTCAAGCACCGCTCCGCTGGGCCCTTCCTCTCAAGCACCGCTCCGCTGGGCCCTTCCTCTCAAGCACCGCTCCGCTGGGCCCTTCCTCTCAAGCACCGCTCCGCTGGGCACCGCCGTCTCAGGCACCGCTCCGCTGGGCCCTTCCTCTCAAGCACCGCTACGCTGGGCACCGCCGTCTCAAGCACCGCTCCGCTGGGCCCTTCATCTCAAGCACCGCTCCGCTGGGCCCTTCCTCTCAAGCACCGCTCCGCTGGGCCCTTCCTCTCAAGCACCGCTCCGCTGGGCCCTTCCTCTCAAGCACCGCTCCGCTGGGCCCTTCCTCTCAAGCACCGCTCCGCTGGGCACCGCCGTCTCAAGCACCGCTCCGCTGGGCCCTTCATCTCAAGCACCGCTCCGCTGGGCCCTTCCTCTCAAGCACCGCTCCGCTGGGCACCGCCATCTCAAGCACCGCTCTGCTGGGCACCGCCGTCTCAAGCACCGTTTATGGTTCACTGTGCCCACCATGCCTCCTCCTTGACCAGTGGAGACTGTCATCCACCTGATGGACTGTGGCTTTGCACTCCCCAGGATGGTCCAGTGGGCAGCCCAGCCACTGTAGAGACATTGAGAGACTGTGGCTTTGCACTCCCCAGGATGGTCCAGTGGGCAGCCCACCCACTGTAGAGACATTGAGAGACTGTGGCTTTGCACTCCCCAGGATGGTCCAGTGGGCATGGTGGCTCCTCGTGGATCTGGCGTCGTGGACTCATGTGGCTGTGGTGCCCCCCCCTTCCCTTCCCCCTGAGGTGCCTGTAGTTTTTACATCTGATGCCCCTGCAGTGTTCTCTCCAAAGGACTCAGGTCTCCTGTGTGGGCTTTGCCCTTATTTCTCAAGACTTTGGCCCACGGACATGCTGAATTCGTAGGATGTGCAGGACTTGGTACTTCAGTTATACACTGATGTGTATGTCATATGTTGTGAATATCTTTCATGGTTGTACGATAATTTTCTGGAGCTTTTTGGTACATAAATATTTATTCCAAATATGATTATGTCCTAGCATTTTTCAGGGGTGTTTGGGTGGTGTCACTGTGACTTGGTGCTCTGCATTGGTGAGTACATAGTTGGGGGGGGGGGGGGTCGCATATGTGTGTGCCCGTAACCTTTCGTCCTCCCCCTCCCGTGTGTCGTAGGTGCAGTACTCACCGTTGTCGTCTGCGCCGGACTTCGTACTCGTGGTAGATGAGAAGGTAGACGAGAGCAGGTCGGATGTTTAATTCGGGTTCCATGCTGTCCTCCTTCCTCCTGGAGTGCGTAGTGGTGAGCGTTTTCCCGTCCGTAGTCTGTTTCCGCCGTGTTTTTATCGGCGGTGCTCCCGCCCCGGAAAAGGTGGCATATTGGTGAGTTGGAATAGTGTGGGCGGTACATTGTCTGCCGCCTGTCTGTTGGCGGTGACCGCCGCGCTGTTTGTTTGTACCGCCGTGGCGGTCGGAGTGTTAAGGTGGCTGTCTGTGTTGGCGGTTCCCGCCAGGCTCAGAATCCCATTTTTTTTACCGCCAGCCTGTTGGCGGGTTGGCCGCCGCTTTAACACCGACCGCCAGGGTTAGAATCACCCCCAAAGTCTTCCTCAGGCCCACAAAAATCCTCTGGGGGTGGGTCTAAATCCTCTTCCAACCATCGGACTAAAAAAGCCTTGGTGTTATATGTGTAAGAAGAAAGGCCATTGGGCAAATGACAGTACTTGTCCGAAGAAAAACACCAAAGCTCCCAATACCACAACCCCCACTGCTTCAGCTAGTGCCCCTAGCAACAGCATTTGTGGTTGGGAAAAATAACACTACCAATAGCCAATCCAAGGGTGTAGCAGGGCTCACTCATGGAAGTATAGTGGGGTTGGTTTAGTTAGGGGAACCACTGAAGCTGTTTCAATCTCTGATGGTGGCATTGACTTTGCCACCCTTGTTACTTGTCCCCTTAACATGGATAAGTACAAGCAACAACTCCTAATAAATGGTGTTCAGGTTGAGGCCTACAGGGACACCGGTGACAGTGTCACAATAGTGACTGAAAAACTGGTGGCCCCTGAGCTACACCTGCTTGGCCATCAGTACCAAGCGACAGACGCCCATAACAACACTGTAAGCCACCCCATGGTTGTTGTTGAGCTCAACTGGGGGGCGGATTTACTGGTGCAAATAAAGTTATGTTATCTGGAGGAGGCTGGCCTGGCTTATAGTGGGTACCTGTTGGTACTTACACCTTGTGCCAGGTCAAGTTATCCCTTATTAGTAGATTAGTAGTGTTCTAGCAGCTTAGGCTGATAGGGGTAGCTATAGCAGAGTAGCTTAGGCTGAACTAGGAGACATGCAAAGCTCCTACTATACCACTTATCTCAGATAGTACTATCTCATAAGAAACACAATACTTAGAGTTACTAAAAATAAAGGTACTTTATTTTAGTGACAATATGTCAAAAGTATCTCAGAGGATATACTCCCTTAGGAGGTAAGTAAAGTACACAAAATATACACACAAACCAAAATCAGGTAAGTAAACAGTTAGAAAGTAGTGCAAACACTGTAGATGACAATAGAATGCAAGAGGAGACAATAGGCCTAGGGGCAACACAAACCATATACTCCAAAAGTGTAAAGCGAACCACAAATGGACCCCAGACCTAGTGTAGTGTGTAGAGGGTCGCTGGGAGTGTAAGAAAACACTAAGGGTGTCCAAGATACCCCACCCCAAGACCCTGAAAAGTAGAAGTAAATTTACCCTACTACCCCAGAAAGACAGTAAAGTCGAGATAGGGGATTCTGCAAAGACAACAACTGACTGCAAAGCACTGAAGATGGATTCATTGACCTGAGGACCTGTAAAGGAAGGGGACCAAGTAAAAGAGTCACACAAGTGTTCAAGGGGGGCAGGAGCCCACTAAACCCCAGATAAAGGTGCAAAAGGGCTGCCTCTGGGCGGAAGAAGCCAAAGATTCTGCAACAACGGAAGGTGTCAGGAACTTCTCCTTTGGTCAGAAGATGTCCAACGGTGTGCTGGAGGATGCAGAGTTGTTTCCACGCAGAAAGATTGCAAACAAGCCTTGCTAGCTGCAAGAGTCATGGTTGAGGATTTTGGGTGCTGCCAGGGCCCAGGAAGGACCAGGAGGTCGTCCCTTGGAGGAGGAGACAGAGGGGGTGCTCAGAAACACAGGGAGCCCATGCACAAGCAGGCAGCACCCACAAAAGCACCTGAACATGTATTCAGAAGATCTGAGCACAGCGGTCGTCTCAACACAACAAAAGGGGGTCCCATAAAGTCAGAGTCCAACTCAGTTAGCTTGGCAATGCAGGACGGAGTGCTGGGGACCTGGGCTATGCTGTGCACAAAGGAAGTTCTGCAAAAGTGCACAGAAGCCCTAGCAGCTGCAGTTCATGCAGTACACAGGATTACTGTCTGGTGTGGGGAGGCAAGGACTTACCTCCACCAACTTTGGACAGAAGGGCCACTGGACTGTTGCGGACACTTGGACCCAGCTCCTGTGTTCCAGGGACCACGCTTGTCAGGATGATAGGGGAACCAGAGGACCGGTGATGCAGAAGTTTGGTGCCTGTGTTGGCAGGGGGAAGATTCTGTCGACCCACAGGAAAATTCTTCTTGGCTTCTAGTGCAGTTTGAAGGCAGACAGCTCTCAGAGCATGCACCACCAGGAAACAGTTGAGAAAGCCGGGCAGGATGAGGCGCTACAATGTTGATGGAAGTCTCCTTTTTACTTTGTTGTGGTTTTGCAAGCGTCCTGGAGCAGTCAGCGGTCGATGCTTGGCAGAAGTCGCAGAGGGAAGTGCAGAGGAACTCTGGTGAGCTCTTGCATCCGTTATATGCTAAGAAACCTATAGGAGAGACCCTAAATAGCCCTCAGAGGAGGTTTGGCTACAGAGAGAGGTAAGGACCTATCAGGAGGGGTCTCTGACATCACCTGCTGGCAACTGGCCACCCAGAGGTCTCCATTGTGCCCTCACACCTCTGCATCCAAGATGGCAGAGGTCTGGAACACACCAGAGGAGCTCTGGGCACCTCCCCTTGGGAGGTGCTGGTCAGGGGAGTGGTCACCCCCCTTTCCTTTGTCCAGTTTCGCACCAGAGCAGGGCTGCGGGGATCCCTGAACCTGCGGAGAGTGGCTTATGCAAGGAGGGCACCATATGTGCCCTTCAAAGCATTTCCAGAGGCCAGGAGAGGTTACTCCTCCCAGGCCATTCACACCTATTTCCAAAGGGAGAGGGTGTAACACCCTTTCTCAGAGGAAATCCTTTGTTCTGCCTTCCTGGGACTGGGCTGCCCAGGCCCCTGGGGGGCAGAAGCCTGTCTGAGGGTTGGCAGCAGCGGTAGCTGGAGAGAAAACCATAGAGAGTTAGTTTGGCAGTACTCGGGTTCTATGCTGGAGCCCCGGGGATGCATGGAATTGTCTCCCCAGTACCAGAATGGTATTGGGTGACAACTCTATGATCCTAGACATGTTACATGGCCATGTTCGGAGTTACCATTGTGACGCTACATATAGGTTTTGACCTATATATAGTGCACGCGTGTAATGGTGTCCCCGCACTCACAAAGTCTGGGGAATTTGCCCTGAACAATGTGGGGGCCCCTTGGCTAGTGCCAGGGTGCCCTCACACTAAGTAACTTTGCACCTCACCTTCACTAAGTGAGTGTTAGACATGTAGGTGACTTATAAGTTACTTAAGTGCAGTGTAAAATGGCTGTGAAATAAAGTGGACGTTATTTCACTCAGGCTGCAGTGGCAGTCCTGTGTAAGAATTGTCTGAGCCCCCTATGGGTGGCAAAAGAAATGCTGCAGCCAATAAGGATCTCCTGGAATCCCAATACCCTGGGTACCTAGGTACCATATACTAGGGAATTATAGGGGTGTCCCAGTGTGCCAATGAGAATTGGTCAAATTAGTCACTAGCCTGCAGTGACAATTTTAAAAGCAGAGAGAGCATAAACACTGAGGTTCTGGTTAGCAGAGCCTCAGTGATACAGTTAGGCACCACACAGGGAACACATATAGGCCACAAACTATGAGCACTGGGGTCCTGGCTAGCAGGGTCCCAGTCACACATATCAAACACAGTGACAAATAGGGTTTCCACTATGATCACTGGGGTCCTGGCTAGCAGGATCCCAGTGAGACAGTAAAAACACCCTGACATATACTCACAAACAGGCCAAAAGTGGGGGTAACAAGGCTAGAAAGAGGCTACCTTCCTTCAGTATCCACAGACCTGCCTGTAGAATGTCTACTAGGAAATGACTTAGAGACTTCAGCTTGGGCTGAAGTGGAGTTGGAGGCCCATGCTGCCATGCTGGGCATTCCTGGACATATCTTTGCTTTGACAAGGGCTCCTGCAAGAAGCAAAGATGACAGGGAAACTTGGATCCTGGAACAATGGACCAAGAGCTTCCCCAAAATAGGGGTAGAAAGGGTAAAATATTATCCACTATCCCTCCCTCCACTGAAGATTCCTCCTTTGAGGAGGAGGAGTCTACTCTCTGGCCAGAACCTACACCTGAGGAGCTGCAAGCTGACACAGTTTTTATGTACAGGGGGGCTTGCCAGTGAGGAGTTAAGTGTGGCTCAGTAGACCTGTCCCAAACATGAGGGTTTAAGACAGCAAGCTGTCAAACAAGAGGTAGGGGATGTCAGTGACACCTATAGGGTGTATTGGAAGAACAATTTCTTATACACTGAGGCTCGGAACCCAATGCCTGGTGCCACCAGGAGACTGGTCATTCCCTAGCAGTATAGAGAATTTCTGTTGACCTTAGCACATGACATTCCCCTTGCTGGACATCTGAGGGAAAGTAAGACCTGCGACCGAATGGTCCCTCACTTTCACTGGCCTCACATGTCAGAGGACACAAAGGAGTTTTGTCGCTCCTGTGTCACTTGCCAAGCCAGTGGTAAGACTGGGGGCTCCCCAAAGCCCCCCCTGATCCCTCTGCAAAGGGATCCGTCTTCTTGGGTGCAGTACTGACTATTGTTCTTCACCGGTGGTTCTTCTTTTACACCTTAATCTGGGTTAACAGGGGTTCTTGTTCTCCCTTGGTTCTTCAGTGCTTCTTGCACTTGATGCCCTTCTACTGCATGTCTTCAGGTCCAGGTATCCATCGTTGGTGTTTTGCAGTCTCTTCTGGTTCTTGCAATATCTTCTTTCTTGTGTTCTTGTGTGTTCTAGGAAACTTACTGTGATTTACTCCTGCTTTCCTGGGCTCTGGGGTGGGTTCTATTACATACTTTTGGTGTTTTCTAATACTCCAGTGCCCCTCCACAGATTACACTTGGCTCGGTGGGAAACTGACTTTCGCATTCCACTTTCTTAGAATATGGTTTGTGTTCCCCCTAGGCCCATTCTAACTATTTGGATTTTCACTATTTGCACTGTTTTTTAACAGTTTTTACAGCTATTTTTGCATACTAGTGTACATATTTTGTGTGTTACTTACCTCCTAAGGGAGTATAGTCTCTGTGGTGTTTTTGGCATTTGTGTCAGCAAAATAAAGTACCTTTATTTTTGTAACACTGAGTATTTTCTTTCATGTTTGTGGGTACTGTGTGACTACAGTGGTATTGCATGAGCTTTGCATGTCTCCTAGTTAGACCTTGGTTGCTCATCTTCACTACCTGTAAAGAGCCTGGTTTCTAGACACTGTCTACATTTCACTAATAAGGGATAATTGGACCTGGTAAAATATGTAAGTACCTTAGGTACCCACTACAAACCAGGTCAGCCTCCTACAGAGTGTACTGATTGGATTGAAATAAAAAAACACACTGGCAGCTTAGAACAAGATTATGGCCCTCATTATGACCCTGGTGGTGAGTGATAAAGTGGTGGTAATACCTCCAATAGTCTGGCGGTAATTACCACCATATTATGACCCGGGCGGTGATAACTCCCGTAGACAGTCAATGTAACACACCATCCACCAGGGCGGAAACACCACACACGCTGGCGATCGCCATCAACAGTCAGGTGGGAGAAAAAGTAACACCCACCATGTTAAGACCCTACAATCTGCCACGTTTCCGGGGTGGTACCAATGCCAACAAAAGCCTGGCGGAAACACACCACTGAAGAGAAAAGGTTCACCATCGGAGACACAGGGAAGAACAATGCCACCTTGGAACCCGAACAGCAAGTTTTTCCGAGGATCTTCTACGTTATGCTCCACCTGTAACACCAATGCTGACAAAGATGAGGACGGTGAGTAGAGCCACCTAGCACACAAGGGAGGGAGGGAGAAAATGAGAGTGACACGCACACGCACAACACACACCCAACACACACACACACACCATACACACGTCCAGCTGCACACAAAAAAACTATTTACACCCAATATATAGCAAAATAATGCAAGGACAACAGGAATGCACCAAGGTGAATGTATTCATTTCAACAGCTAATAAATAATCGAATTGTCTGTGAAACAGAATGTACACATGTACACAAAGGGCCACTGCCCAGCCCCATGTTCAAAGGGCCCACATGGCCACAAGGCACAGTCCAAGGCCCAACTTGAATCCTGACTTTAACTGGATAGAACTCTGCAGGGGCATCAGTTTGCAAGTGGGCAGGCATCTCAGGGGTGGAGGGGCACCTCAGCCCAATGGTTCTTGAGGGGGCTCCATGCCCATTTCACTGTCCTGCTGAGTGCAAGGCCGCAGTCTCTGGAGTGGGTGACTTTCCCACTGGTTCTGGAGGGGGCTCCATGCCCATTACTCTGCCCCCGGGAGTGCAAGGCCACAGTCTCTGGAGTGGGTGACTTTCCCACTGGTTCTGGAGGGGGCTCCATGCCCACTACTCTGTTCTGGGGAATGCAAGGCCACAGATCCCAGAGTGGGTGACGTTCTCACTGGTTCTGGAGTGGGCTCCATGCCCATTACTCTGTCCTGGTGAATGCAAGGCTACAGTCTCTGGAGTGGGTGACTTTCCCACTGGTTCTGGAGGGGGCTCTATGCATATTACTCTGTCCCCGGGAGTGCAAGGCCACAGTCTCTGGAGTGGGTGACTTTCCCACTGGTTCTGGAGGGGGCTCCATGCCCATTACTCTGTGCTGGGGAGTGCAGGGCCACAGTCTCTGGAGTGGGTGACTTTCCCACTGGTTCTGGAGGGGGATCCATGCCCATTACTATGTGCTGGGGAGTGCAAGGCCACAGTCTCTGTAGTGGGTGACTTTTCCACTGGTTCTGGAGGGCCCCCTCATACAGCAGCCCCTGGAGGGTGGCCTACATGGCTTCCACTGGTGGTGATGGCTGCAGTGGGCCTACATGGCTTCCACTGGTGGTGATGGCTGCAGTGTGGTGGCAGATGGAGGTGCCTCCTGGGCAGCCTCTGCTGGTGGTGATGGCTGCATTGTGGTGGTAGATGGAAGTGCCTCCTGGGCAGCCTCTGCAGGTGGTGATGGCTGTACTTCCTCAGCTGGCGGTGGGGACCACGTGACCACTGGTGGTGGTGGAGGTGTCACCCTGACAGCCTCTGCTGGAGTAGACGGATTTGTCCTTTTTATGACATGGGGTGTGGAATCCTTACCCTTCCTGGCAGGGGTTGATGGCTTCTTCCCCTTCATGGCAGGTTGTACGTGTTCCTTAGCCTTCCGGGCAGGAGTCAAGGACTTCTTCCCCTTCAAAGTAGGAGGTGCAGGATCCTTCCCCTTCTTGGCTGGAGGTGAAGACTCCTTACCCTTCTTGGCTGGAGGTGTGATATCCTTCCCACCACGACTAGGTGGTGCCACCACTGTCCCCGTGGATTGTTTGGCTGGGGTGCTGGGCTGGGTCGTTGGGACCCTGCTCTTATGGGCAGGATGAGGAGAAGGGGAGGGAAAAGGTCAAGTTGGGCAAGGAAAAGCTTCTTAGAGACGATGGGACAAAAGGAGGGAGGAGGGATGTGAGTGGATGTTGAGGGAGTGGTTGTAGGAGGTGTCTGTATGCTGGATTTGGGTGCATGTGCATGGGCAGTATGCTGATGTGAGGTAGATGGCTGTTGAGTGTGAGACTGCTTGCATTTGTGTCCTTTGGGGGGACAGACAGGGTGGGAGAGGAGACAGGGGACGCATGCATGGATATAGTGGAGGTGTCTGCTAGTGAGGCGTGTGTGCTGCTTGGTGTGGTGATGCTGGGGGTGGATGTTGATATACTACATGCAAGTGTGAGTGAGGACGTGACTGGGAGGGAGGTAGAGGAGGAGGAGGAGGAGGGGGAGACAGTGGAGGCAGTGGATGTTGCCATGTCTACAACTGTCTGGTGTTTGCGTGAGTGCTTGTGGGATGAAATGTGGTTCATGTGTTTGCCTGTGCCACTCTTGGGTATTGTCTTGTGTGCATACTCATCAGTATGTGTGCCTGGGATGGGTTGGGGTTGAGGAGACTGGGACTGGGAAGTAGCAGTTGGAGGGGGGATGGTAGAAACAGGGAAAATGGCTGCCATCAGAGAGGAGGCCAGAGCCTGAATCGGTCTCTGTTGGGCAGCCAATCCACTGTCAATGCCCTCCAGGAACGCATTGCATTGCTGCATCTGGGATGCCAGCCCCTGGATGGCATTCACAATGGTTGATTGGCCTACAGAGATGGATCTCAGGAGGTCAATAGCCTCCTCACTCAGGGCAGCAGGCCTGACTGGGGCAGGGCCTGAGGTGCCTGGGGCAAAGGAAATGCCAACCCTCCTGGGTGAGCGGGCATGAACAACTCGCTGAGGGGCTACTGGGAGGGTGGTGCTGGTACCGGGGTAGTGGCTGTACCTGCAGTTCGGGTGGTCACAGAGGTGTCTGCCACCACCAGTGAGCTTCCATTGGAGGAGGTATCTGAGTCTGTGTTGTCACCTCCTGTCTCTGCCGTGGTGCTCCCCTCGCCCTCTATCCCACTGGTTCCCTCGGCATCGGTGGACTGTGCCTCCTGGGTCCTGTGGGATGCAGCTCCCTCTGTTGCTGGTGCTCCTGCTCCTCCGCCAGATGATGCTAATGCACACAAGGACAGAATGACATAACAAAAACGGGGAAGAGAGAGAAAGGAAACACTGGGTCAATGACTGCACCAACACCACAGTTGGCATACACAGCACCATCACACACAGGGAATAGGCATAAGCATTATGCATTGCACTGCCAGTGATATGGCTAGATGCTAAGGCAAGATGAGGTCCACACACCGCCAACTGTACCCCTCCTGGTACCCACGGATCCCTGGCTGAAATGGAAGCTAGCTAGGTTACCTGCATTTGATATACACCCATTACCGTAGTGTTGATCCATGCTGCAATGTGTGGCCTGGCCTTAGGGGCACCCACAACTCACATCCACCACCCAGATCCCACCCCACCTGCAATTTTGGAATGATACCCACTGTACCCACCCCCTTGGGGCTGCTGTGATTCCCTCAAGTGGCCATGCAGCTCAGGGTAGGTCACCACCAGTATGTGAGCCATTAAGGGGGTCAGGTTCCGACAGGCACCCCTTCCTCGTTGGGAGGCCTTCCCCAGCTGGGCCTCTGCGGTCTTCCGTACCCAGCATCTCAGGTCCTCCAACTGTTTCCGACAGTGGGTGCTCTGCCTGCTATAGACTCCCAGGGTCCGCACGTCCTTGGCGATGGCACACCATAATCCCTTCTTTTGATGTACGCTGACCTGCAGAGGCAATACTGACAGGAGAACACCATTAAACAAAGATTCCAGCCTATCACACAAATGGCTAATCATACCTGTTTCCATCACCATTGGTACACGCATCGCCCGGGGCACACCATGTACACCACCACAAGACATTTTCCCCCCAACCCCGATGACACGATGCTTGCACACACATCCCCATGCATCCTTCCCACATGCATTGTGCCCAATGTTTACTCACCTGTTGGTCTGGAGGCCCATACAGCAGTCCGTACGGGGGTAGCACCCCATCCACCAGTCGCTCCAACTCCTCCAAAGTGAAGGCAGGGGCCCTTTCCCCGGTCACATGGGCCATGGTGGGTTCCAGACACAGGTCACAGCAGCACACACAGTGTAGGTGTTCTCCTGTTGAAGGTCAGGAAACAAGTGAGGAATCAGATAGAAAATGGCAGTCACGTCTGCAGAGGTGTACACCATCACCGCCGGTGCAGATCCCCATTGGCCATTGTATTCCATAGAGCTCCATATTATCCAATGAGGAATTGCACGGCGGTGCAAGACCGCCTTCCGTCACGACTCCCAACATCGGCAGAATTACCTCACTTCCACCAGTACCTACATATAGGACAGGCGGGAGCCATTTCAGGGGGGGGAACAGTCATATCAACATTAACTGCGTCACAGATTAGATTGGCACATACCTTGCCATTAACACTGCCCCATTCCATGAGTGCTCTAAGTATACTGAAGTTGTGGTTCTATTGTTCCAATTGTGACAGCCTACTCACTCTTGTGTCCCTTAGATAATTACCGCTGCAGATGAATAGGAGGTGGAGACATATCCCCATGTACAGACCCCTTATGGACTTAACTACACTGGAGGACAGGCACATTATCCTCACCTATAGACTGGACAGGTCCACAATCACAGAGCTGTGTGCCCAATTGGAGCCAGAACTGATCTCATCTATCCATCATCCGACTGGGATCCCCCCTCTTGTGCAAGTGCTATCAGCGCTCCATTTCTTGGCAACTAGTTCTTTCCAAGTAATAGTGGGCTTGACAGCAGGAATGTCACAGTCAATGTTCTCAATCATGCTGGAAAGAGTTTTGTCTGCCCTGGGGAGACACATTTCTTTCCCCCAGGTGGAACATTTGGCCACTGAGAAGGCCAGATTCTTTGCAATGGGGCATATCCCCAGTATTATTGGGGCGATTGACGGGACGTATATTGTGTTCGTCCCCCCATCAGAATAAACAGGTGTTCAGGAATCGTAAGAGTTTCCACTCACTGAATGTGCAGATGATGTGCCTGGTGGACTAGTACATCTCCCACGTCAATACTAAGGCCCTCATTACAACCCTGGTGGTCCAAGACCGCCAAGGCTGTTCCGGAGGAAGCACCGCCAACAGGCTGGCGGTGCTTCCCAGGGCATTACGACCACGGCAGAAGCGCTGCAGTCGCAGCACCGGGGACGGCGGTTTCCCGCCACAATTGCCCTGGCGGTTTTAATCCGCCAGGGCAGCGCTGCTTGCAGCGCTGCCCAGTGGATTACAAGTCCCCCTACCGCCAGCCTTTTCCTGGTGGTTTGAACCCCTAAGAAAAGGCTGGCGGTACGGGGAGTCGCGGGGCCCCTGGGGGCCCCTGCACTGCCAATGCCACTGGCATCAGCAGTGTAGGCCCCCCCTGACACTGCCCCGTGCAGCTTTTCACTGTCTGCCATGCAGACAGTGAAAGGCGCGACAGGTGCAACTGCACCCGTCGCACGGCCGCAACACCGCCGGCTCCATCTGGCTCCTGTGTTGCGGCCGAGATCCCCGCTGGGCCGGCGGGTGGAAACTAGGTTTCCGCCCGCCGGCCCAGCGGGGATCTCCTGATGGCCGCGGCGGGGGTGCAGCCGCATTGGCAACCGCCCTGTGGTCCGATCTTGGCAATGAGGGCCTAAGTATCCTGGGTCGGTGCATGATGCCTTTGTTCTGAGGAATAGCAGCATCCCAAATGTGCTGGCCCAACTACAGAGGCACAGGGTGTGGCTAATAGGTGAACCTTGGTCCCCACTCACTGTATGTTAGTGTATGCCTTCTGGTGTTAACCCAATAGGATTGTGTGAGGCTACATGTGGTCTCTCAATACTTGGAGGTGACTCTGGCTACCCAAACCTATCGTGGCTGCTGACCTCTGTGAGGAATGCCAGGACAGAGGGTGAGGAACATTATAATGAGGCACATGGGCAAACCAGACGGCTCATCAAAAGGACCTTTAGCCTCCTGAAGGCCAGGTTCAGGTGCCTCCATCTCCCTGTGCTACTCATTTGAGAAGGTCTGTCAGATAGTAGTGGCATTCTGCATGTTGCACAACCTGGCCCTCAGACACCATGTACCTTTTCTACAGGAGGAGGAGACTGGAGATGCCCCTGTGGCAGCAGTAGATCCTGAGGAAAGTGAGGATGACAAGACTGAGGATGAGGATGAGGACAACAGAACATCAGTTATCCGTTAGTACTTCCAATGAAACACAGGTGAGACAGTGCAACTGCACATTCCTATGACTATTGGTGTATTCTGTGTGGCTGTAGCATGATGGCATTAACTTCCTTTGTATCTCAACTTACTGTCACCTATGGTTTGTCATTTTACAGATGTTGGTGATATAACAACTGTGTACTAATGTGCTGACTACAGCCAGATACAGGTCATTATGTCTATGCTCCCACAGTGTACAGTTCATTTGCACTAGATGTGACTGTTTCCATAAATTCACGTTTTCAATCAATAAAACACTAGTAGTCAACTTGTGTTCAAGGGTGTTTATTGTAGTGCTAAGAAATTGAGGGGAAAGTGCAATAGAATGGGGTGATGATGAAGGAAAGTCCAGGGTATTGTTCCAATCTGTTTGTTGAACAGGTGCAGAGTCCAATGGGCCATAGGAAGGGGAGCAAAGGCAGTTCAAAGTGGACAAGGTGACTGACTGGGACATAAGGGGGACAATTGGGAGAGTCTTATTTCCTGGCAGTGGTCTTGGCGAATGTCTCTGGCTTCTGTCTGGTTTGCAGGGAATGCTTGTGGAGTGGTTCACCTTCTGCAGGGAAAGGGGTGCTGGTGGCCTGTGGGTCCTGCAGTGAGGCCTCCTGCCCACTAGCTGCAGAGGAAGTAGAGGGCTGGTCAATGGACTGGCTAGTGGTAGGGGCCCGCTGGTGTGCTGTTACCTCCCTCATGATGTTGGCCATGTCTTCCAGCACCCCTGCTATGGAGATCAGGGTGGTGTTAATGACCTGCAAGTCCTCCCTGATCCCCTGATACTGTCCCACCTGCAGCCGCCTGTTCCACTGCACGTTGTCAAGGATCTGGCCCATCATGTCCTAGGAATGTTGGTAGGCTCCTGGAGAGTCATTTTCCTGGTCCTGTCTTCCCCCTGGTGCACAGCAGGCCTCCCAGTGTCCCTGTTGGCCTGTGCCTTTGTCCCCTGAATGGTGACCCACTACCACTGAGCCAGGCCCCTAACTGTCTTAGTCATGAAGTGTGGCCTAGGGTCCCTGGACAGGTGGGCACACTGCTGATTAACATGTCCTGGGGACAGAGGTGTGGGTATGCTGGGTGGGTGCTGTGGTTTTAGATCCTGATGAGGGAGGGTCTGTGGTGGACTGTGAGTGGGCTTGGGTGACCGGCTGTCCAGTAGTCCCTGATGGGCCAGTAGGTCATCCAGATCCTGAAGTCCAGCGTCTGTCATCACTGGGGGCATCTACTGTTGGGGACTGGATAGTCGTGGCACCTCCTCTCTACTGACATTGGCTGGGGTACCTGTGGGGAGGTAAGTGATATATTATGCTTAATGTCTGTGACATATTGTACATCCATGGCTTCCCCTCTATCATTGCTATTGCCCGGCTACCTTTTGCTTGTGTATGGTGATGTATTGTGTGATTGTTAGTTCCCCTATGCTGTGCATGCTTTGGTGATGGGTGTCCCTGCAGGGCTGGGAAGGCTGTCCATTCATTGGTATAGCATGCAGGGCTCGGCATTGGTGTTATTCATATGTGTAGGTGCAGTATGTGGGATGGAGTGGAGTGATGGGAGTAAGGCTGAGGGTGTGAGATGTCATGCAGCTATGGGAGGTGAAAAGTGGTAATTGTTGACTTACCAGTGTCCAGTCCTCCGGCAACTCTAGTGACTCACTCAGGATGCAGTAATGTCAAGACTTGCTCCTCCCATGTTGTGAGCTGTGGGTCCACCGCCAATTCTCTGTATGGCGAACTGGTGCCTTGCTGCTATGGAACATACCTTCCCCCGTAGGTCGTTCCACCTCTTCCTAATGTCATCCCTAGTTCTTGGATGCTGTCCTACGACATTCACCCTGTCCACAATTCTCCGCCATAGCTCCATTTTCCTTGCAATGAATATTTGCAGTACCTGTGCTCCAAACAGCTGTGGCTGTACCCTGTCAATTTCCTCCACCATGACCCTTAACTCCTCATCAGTGAAACAAGGGTGTCATTGTGGGGGCATGGGTATTGTGTGGTGTGTGTTGGTGAGAGTGTGTTGAGTGATGTGATGGGGTGTGTGATGTGGGTTGTGTGAGGGATGTATGGGTGTAAGTGGTACGTGTGTCTAGTTGTCTCTGTGCTCTTCGTGTCAATCTCCTGACAGTAATTGTTGTTTGTAAAGGGTTGTGGGTAATGTGGGTGTGTGTTTTATAGTGGTGTGGGTGTGGTGAGTGTATGAGTGTCAGGTGTGTGTCTTTAGTATTGGCCAATGTGGTGTTGTTTTGTGTGTGGGTGTCCATTCTGAGCGCGGCGGTTTGTATCGCCAGTGGTTTACCGCCGTTGAATGTCCGCTGTGGTGATTCGTGGGTCATAATGTGGAGGGCGTTTTTCTGTTGGCGTGACAGTATGGGTGTTGGGACCGCCACTTTATCACTGACCTTTGGGCTGGCGGATCTGTGTATGTGGCTGTATTCTGTCGGATTGGTGTGTGTGTGTCATAATATGGCGAACGGATATTCATCACCGCAGCGGTATGTTGGCGGCCATCACTGCGGCGGTAAGCAGGATTTACTGCCATTGTCACAATGAAGGCACATTTACACATTTTTCACATTTACCTGTGCTAGACAGCAAATTCTATCATCAGAGTCTGAGAACTGAGCAGAGTAAATGTTGTTTTAGCTTACCTAGAGTAACCACTTTTATTATTTAATATTATTGTTTTAGCCTTCTGAGACAACGGTGACCACTTCATTATTTACATTTATAGTTTTAGTTTGACTAGACCACTTTGCTCTTGTTATTATAAAGGCTGTTGAAACCACTGTACCTCTACCCCATTTTTGCAAGATCCAGGATTGAGTGGGATGGTATTGGAAGATTGCAGGGAGTCTTTTGAAACATAGTTGGAGGCCACTGGGGGCAGCAAAAAGAAAATTAGCTATTCTTAAACACAATTTAGGTTTAGAAGGTGGGCACGTTTTCAAAACATTGCCTGAACCAGGAAGAAGGGAAGATGTGCGAAATGACACATTGGTCCTCATTATGACTTTGGAGGTCTACTCCGTAGACCACCAAAGTGACACCCGCAATATGACCGCTTGTGTTGGCAGTCTTCAGACCACCATAGCATAACTGCTGGCTGCTCTCCACCACTATTTGGCAGGGAAGCCGCCAGCAACCATACTGACGGTTGGCGGACTAGTGGAGCATGCTCCACCTCCACCACCACGTCACCACAACACCGTCCACTGTATTACAACATTGTAAATGGCGTGGTGGTGTTGTGATGGTAAGGTGCTGGCGGCGGAGCAAGAGCCATGGACCCGGTTCCCTCCTGGACGACAACCGCGATCACCAGTCAAGGTGATCAATCGACAGGGAACGGGGTGGTGTTGAGAGTTGCTTGCATGAATAGGGGTGTGTGTGTGAATGCAGAGGGGTGGGAGCATTGTGTGTGTGTGTGCAAGTGTCTGTGTGCTTGTGTGAATGCGGGGGTGGTGGAAGTATTTGTGCGTGTATGCAGGGGATGGTGGAGTGTCGCGGTCGTGTGTGAATGTGTGTGAATGAGTGAGCATGGATGTGTGCATGTATGTATGTTAGTGTGGTGTGTGGGTGTGTGGATGGGGGGTCAGTGCGGGAATCAGGGTCAGTATGAGGATCCAGGGACTGGGAGGTCAATACGGGGATCGAGGGTCAGTACAGGGACCAGGGAGGGGGCCGTCGCTGCTTGGCGGCATGGGGGGCTTCTGATAGTGTGGGGGGCTCCTACATGGAAGGGGGGTTAGGTATTCCTGTTGTGGCAACAGGAATTAGTACTCCTGTTGCCAGTATCTTTACTGCCAGGGATTTTGTGGTGGGACTACCACCACAGAATCCCTGGCAGTGAGGATACTCATTATACCATGGGCGGTGTAAGGTGGACTGGTGGGTCAAAGGTTGTCAACCTTCCACAAGGCGGTCCCACACCCCTGGTTGTACAGGTGGTGAACTGGCTGCGATGAAGTAAGTTTACTGACGCTGTCATTATTTGGCGGTGTCGGCGGTCTGTCCACAACCGCAGGCATGGCAGTGCAGGACCACCAAGGTCATAATGACCACCATTGTCTCTACCCGAAAACAGGGAAGATGAAAAAAATTAGGCAGATTAAGAGCAGGATGATGATGACCACACAAGAGAAATAAGAGCCTTAGCAGAAATCTTTGGCAAGAAAACTAGTATTGTAGTAGAGTGACAAAAATTATTCTCTTGAGCTCAACTATCCGTGGAGTCAGTTGAGAAATATTTATCAGTCCTACGAACACTAGCTGCCTCAGGTAAATTCAAAGATTTACAAGATAAAATTGTAAGGGATCAAATGATAAACAGAACAAACAATACAAAATTTCAAGTTAAATGACGACAGTTAAAGAATCCTTCATTGGAAAGCCAATACAACAGCTTGTAGAATTAAGAACACTACTCACTCTACAAAATAATTTAATCAAGAACAGCATAAGAGTGAATCAGATAGCTCTGCAAATAAAACTTTATGCAGTATAAGGAAGAAAACTAGAACACTAAAACTGAAGAAATGAGTGAATGAAGTATGAGGTCCAGAATGAAACAGTGTTTCAGGTGAGGGAGCACTAGGCATTCGGCACCTGTTCCCGCCATCCTGGTTCTGGCGGTGGACACCGCCAGAAACAGGCTGGCGGGAAGGGGGTCGGAATCCCCATGGCGGTGCTGCAAGCAGCGCCACCATGGCGGATTCCCTGGGCCAGCGGGAAACCGTCGGGAAACCGCCGGCTCCCCTTTTCTGACCGCGGCTTTACCGCCGCGGTCAGAATCGCCCAGGAAGCACCGCCAGCCTGTTGGCGGTGCTTCCGCTGCCCTCCGCCATGGCGGCCATCGACCGCCAGGGTCAGAATGACCCCCCAAGTGTCATTACTGCACAAAGGGGAGTGTAAGTGTGGAGTTCCCAGTTCCCTAAGCTGTTCCAAGAGAAAGTAGGTTCTTTTTTAAAGTTTGAACTCTGAATCATTTTAAAACAGAATGCTGTACCTAAAGTCCACCAAGTCCATAATGTCCTCTTGGCTTTGCATAGGCAATTAAAAGTGGAGTTAGATTTTTTGTGTAGTGCAGGGATAATGGAACCCATTGAAGCTTCAGAGTGATTTAGCCCTGGTATGCTGGCCAAGAAGTCTAATGGCAAAATATAGATGTGTGTCAACTTAACAGATCTAAACAATTGTATTTGAGTGGATCACCATCCGTTTCCTCACATAAATGAAAATCTGATGAGTGTGAGAGGGGCAGTAGGTTATACCACACTAGACTTATCCAACGCATACCACCAGATATGTTTGCATTCCGATTCCAAGCACCTGAAGGGGCATATCGATTTGTGTGCCTGCATTTTGGACTGGCATCAGCGTCCACTCTATTCCAGAGGTTTATACGGAATGTATTGAGTGGGTTGTCCAGTGTCTTATTTGTCCAAGATGATATATTGATGTGGAAAGCTGACAAGAGCCAGTATGATGCCAGTTCAAGAGATGAGTTAAAAAGATTAGAACAAGCAGGACAACTTTTGCACTGGAGAAATGTAAGTATGAAACTGATGAAGTAGAGTACTTAGGGCATAGTCTCTCATAAGGAGGGATAAAACCTACAGTGAAATTGGTTGAGACAATAGAAAAGGCGCCAGCTTAACAAGAAAAGGAACAGTTGAGATCCTTCCTAGGATTAATGGACTAAAACTCCAAGTTTGTTAAAAAGTTTACAGAAAAGCTACAAGCACTACGAGCATTATTAAAGAAAGTAGTGCAGTATCAATGGACCACTGATTGCCAGAAAGCTTTTGAGATTCTGAAAAAATCAATTAGTGACGCATTAATGTTGAAACCTTTTGACACCAGCGCACAAACAATTTTGACCACTGACGCACATCTACACGGATTTGGTGGAATGTTAATACAGGAGAGTGAAGGCTGTGAAAGAACTGTAGCATTTGCAATCTGCGCATTAAAAGGGGCTAAGTCCACCTATTCCACAATTGAGAAGGAGGCCCTAGCCTGTTGATTGGGTGATTAACATTTCAACAGAGATGTTTGGGGAA
Organism: Pleurodeles waltl; assembly: GCF_031143425.1. NCBI lineage: Eukaryota > Metazoa > Chordata > Amphibia > Caudata > Salamandridae > Pleurodeles > Pleurodeles waltl. The sequence goes on from NC_090444.1 coordinate 1,386,469,586, forward strand.
ATTAGTTGGAACTGAGAACTGACCATAAACCTTTGATAGACTTGTTTACCACCAGGAGTGCTGGCAGGCTACACAACGTATAGCCAAATGGCTGTATAGGTTTAAAAGAGTTCACATTTTCGATGCATTATGTACCAGGGAGCAAAAACATAAGTGCTGATTATTTGTTAAGGTTATCATTGGTCGAGAGTGAGAATATTGATGATGATTAGTGGGTGACGGTGAAAGTTAATGAAATGTGCAAGGGAGCCATTTGGGAAGATGAATGGAAACCAAGGTTAAGTGAAGATCAAAGACTGAAGCTGATAGTGGAAAATTACAAAGCAAGTCTGGAGAAAATGAGGACGAAAGAGACATTTAAGTGATTACCTACTTGTATGGAGTGAGCGCTCTGTGCTGGATGGTTGCTCTAGAAAGTTTGAGACACAAACTTTTGGAACTTCTCCACTAGGGTTGTGGGGGAATATCTGCAATGAAACACAAAGCCTGGGGGAATTTTGGTGGCTGGGAATGGATCAGAATATTGATAAATATATGAGGAATTATGTGCCGTGCACTTGTAGTGACAAATCTCACACAGTCATTGAGACTCTCATTGCTTCCACCACTTTTCCCAAATGTGTGTGGGAAAAGGTAAGAATCAACATTTGTGGACTGTTTAATTGTTTGTGACAAGAAAGTAGGTATGCTATCATGTTGATTGACTACTTTTCAAAATGGCCAGGGGTAGCATTTGTGAGAGAAATCAAAGCCAATCATAAAATATCCTTGTGTGAAGATATTTTCAGGAGGGAGGGTTGTCCTGAGACATTGTCTCAGACAATGGTTCACAATTTACATAAGCAGAAACACCAAGTTGGTAAGGATGGAGGGTAGTGCAGTTTATCACCCTTGGGAAAATGGTTTAGTGGAAAGATTAAACCTTGTTTTGAGTGAGTATGGCCAGCTTGCCTTATGTAGTGCCTTGGGGTGGAAAAGTGACATCAAAAACATGCTGTAGAATTACAGGGCCACACCACACTCAGTCACGGGGGAAACACCCTTTTTTCTACTAAAGGGAAGGGTGTTGTGCACTACTGATGTGCCTGCATGGATGGAGAGAACATCTCAGGGAAATATTGATCAGAAATTGTTGATAAGGAAGGTTAATTGTTCTTAAGCACAGTATGTGCAAATACATAATGAAAGGGTAATAAGGACAAGTGACTTCAAGAAGGGAGAACGGGACAGGATGTAAATTAAAAGTCATAAGAAGGGTAACTTCAAATGGTCATGCCCTAAGGGAATTAGTGAAGTGACGGAATACAAAGTAGTGTTGTAGGAAGCTGGCCTGGGGTGGGGTGGGTACCTAAGGTACTTACACCTTATACCAGGTATCCCCTATTAGTGAAGTGTAGGCAGTGTCTAGAAGCCATGCTCTCTAGAGGTAGTTGTGGATGAGCAGCTAAGGCTTATCTAGGAGACATGCAAAGCTCATGCAATACCACTGTAGTCACACAGCACTTACACACATGAAAGAAAACACTCAGGCCCTGATTTATACTTTTTGACGCTAAATTGCGCTTACGCAGTTTAGTGTCAAAACGTATACTGCCGGCTAGCACCATTGCAAGACGCCGGCCGGGCCTCATATTTATGGTATGACATTAGCCATCAGTAAGGCCCAGCTAGCATCTTGAAAAAGGATGCTAGCCGGGTGGGGAAGGCATAAGAGGAACAGGGGGTTTAGTGTTTAAGGATGACGCTAGTACGGGCAGAGGCATAAATATGTCTCTACCCACACTAATGTCATTTTCAGATGTTAAAACCATATGGACATAACTCCTGTCTTAGTGAAGACAGGAGTCATGCCCCCCAGCCCAATGGCCATACCCAAGGGACTTATGTCCTCTGGGCATGGCCATTGGGCACGGTGCCATGTAGGGGGGCCCAAGTTAGGCCCCCCATGGCACTTTCAAAGAAAATATAAAATAAAAACCAGTACTCACCTGTACCTACCTGGGTTGGGGTCCCCCATCCTTGGCTGTCCTCCAGGGAAGGGCACCTGTGGGCTCTTTCCATGGTCTCTGACCATGGAAACATGCCACAGGTCCTGCGCACACCCAGGCGTTAAATAATGGCACTAAGCAAGCTTAGTGCCATTATTTAAGGCCCCCATCCCCCCGTGCTTGATTTTACCATGGGGGATAAATATGGTGGTAAGGCCATATCGTATGTTTTTGGCCAGGAACGCCTACCCTGCGTCTCATTGATGCAAGGTAGGTTTCCACATCCAAAAAATTACTTTAACTCCATTACCTTGGCACTAGACGTTTCTAACAGCAAAGTATAAATATGGAGGTAGGTTTGCACTGAATTAGCGTAAAAAAATGACGCTAGTTCAGCACAAACCAAAGTATAAATATGCCCCTCAGTGTTACAAAAATAAAGGTACTTTATTATGGTAAAACAGCACCAAAAATGCTAGAGAGGCAATGCTCCCTTAGGAGGTAAGTAACACACAAGATATATACACTAGTAATCAGAAATAGGTATAAGAACATTTAGAAAACAGTATAAAACACAATAGAGAATAGTGACCCTAGGGGGAGAACAAACCATATGCTGAAAAAATGGAATGCAAGAGTTGAACTCCCACCTAGGTAAGTGGAATGTGTAGAGGGGAGCTGGGGGTACTAGGAAAGCATAAAGGTAAGCACCACACCACCCCTGCGACCAGGAAAGCAGAAGTAATTCACTAGAATTTTCCCAAAACATGCACTAAGAAGAAAAGAAGAGAATTGCAAAACCCAGAGATGACTGCAAGAAACCAGTGGTGGATTCCAAAAGAGAAAGACCTCTGAAAAGAAAGGATTAAGTCCAGGAGACACAGCAGAGTCCACCAAGCTGAGGATGCAGGCGTTGGTCGATGGTGGAGGAAGGAAAGTCAGCACTGCAGCCCTGGAGTTGAAGCGAGTTCCTGGAGAATGCAGGTGATGTCCCATTCTGGAAGGAAGATTGCAGTCAGGTTTGCATGTTCGCATTTCACCATCAAGCCTTGGCACAGGCAAAACTCGTGTTTGGGGGAAAGTGGTGCTGCCATGGACCAGGAAGACCCAGGAGGACTCAACCTAGGGGGGTTAGTTGGAGGGGGCCCTCAGCGCCACAGAGAGCCCACAGAAGTACAGTCAGCACTCACAGGATGGGGACACAGAAGTTGCAAATAGAGCCCATGCAGCACTACGAAACGGGACCCATGCTGCAGGAGAGTCACTCAGGGAGCTGTGCATTACAGGAAAAAGTGCTGGGGGCTGGAACTACACAATGCCTGAAGACACCTTAGAAGAGGTGCCAACAAGCCTTGGCAGCTGCAAAAGACGTGGTGCATGGGGGTACTGTTCTGCGTGGGAAGGCAAGGGCTTATCTCCACTCAAGTTGGTCAGCTGGTAGAGGGGACCGATGGGACCACTTCCAACCATCACCCGTGATGCAGGATCCATGCAGCTTAGCAGTTGTTGTTGATGACTGCAGATGCAGGGGAGAGATTCCTTTTTCTTTCCTGTGCAGACTGAAGACGGGCTGGCCTCAGAGGATGCATGACCAGGGAAATGTTGCAGAAGCTGAAAGGTGCCATGGTAACAATGTTGCAGATGAAGTCTTTGTCTTTTTTGCAGATTGTCGGATCCTGGAGAGTTCAGATGCAGTTTCTTTTGTCAGAAGTCGAAGTAGAGGTTGCAGAGGAATCCTGCTGGACTCTTGCAAGCCAAATCTGAGGAACCACCCAAAAGAGAGACCCTAAATAGCCCTCAAAGGGGGATTGGTCACATAGTTGGGTGACCACCTATTAGGAGGGGGCTCTGACATTACCTGCCTGACTTGGCCACTCAGATGCCCCCAGAGTTCCCTACCAACCTTGGATTCAAGATGGCAAAACCCAGGGACCCTCTGAAGGATCTCTGGGCATCACCCCTGGGGTGGTGATGGACAGGGGAGTGGTCACTCCCCTTTCCATTGTCCAGTTTTGTGCCAGAGCATGGACTCAAGATCCCTGAAACAGTGTAGACTGGTTTATTCCAAGAGGGCACCAAATGTGCCCCTCAAAGAATACCATTGGCTTGGGGAGGCTACCCCTCTCAAGTCCAGTAACACCTTTTTTTCCAAAGGAAGAGGGTTTAACACCACTCTCCCAAAGGAAATCCTTTGTTCTGCCTTCCTGGGCTTGAGCTGCAGAAGCAGCAGGAGGGCAGAAACCTGTCTGTGAGGTGGCAGCAGCTTGGTCTGCCTGGAAAACCTCAGAAGGCTGTGGGAACAGTGCTGCAGCTCTGCAAAGGAGCCCCCAGAGTGCATGGAATCATACAACCAATACTTGCAAAAGTATTGGGGTATGATTCCAAAGTGTTTGACACAAAACATGCCTAGATTCGGAGTTACCATTATGTAGCTGGACATAGGTCCAGAAAATGCGTAAAATTGCATCCCTGCACTCACAAAGTCCAGGAAAATGGATCTGGAATTTGTGGGGGTACCGCTGCTAGTGCAGGGGTGCCCTCACACACAGGTACCTGAACCCTGCCCGCTGGGCTGAGAGGGCCTACTATAGGGGTGATTTATAGTGACCTGGTCCAAGGACCTGTAGTGAAAACGGGTGAATGCAATCGATTCATGCAAACTGGTGTGGCAGGCCTGCAGAACCCTTTGCATGGGCTCCCTACGCTTTGCAGAATAAATGCTGCAGGCCATGGGGATCCCCTGGAACCCCCAATCCCTGGGTACCTAGGTACCATGAACTAGGGACTTACATGGGGGGACCAGAATGCCAATTGTGGGAAGAAAAAGGTTCCAACAACCATGTTTAAAGGAGAAAGCATAATCTCCCAAGTATTATGCCTCCCACGTATTTAGAGGAGTATGCATGTGCTTCATAGTCACAAGATGAAACCTGTGTCCCCCATCTCTAAAGATTAGTTATTATGCTATCTAAGCATTTGCCAAAATTAAGAATGTATAATATTCTTATTATAATTTTCCAAATTGCCTGTAGTTAAATAAGTTACCTTTCATCTAATGTATAATTATTAGTTTTCATTCCTGAAAAAGGGAGATATGTTGTAATGAGTAAGTTTGCAGTGATGTCACTTAGAGACCATTGGCTGGTGACGTCTGAATAAAGCCTTGGAGATTCTGGAATGTAGACATTGGAGCAGTTCGTCCTGCTAGCAGGTTTTATCTGATGTACTGTGCTTAATAAAGTATTCATCATTCTCTTACAGTGTCTGTCTTTTGAAAACTACCAATCTCTAAATTGAAATATGTAGGGGCAGAAACCCTAGCTAGAAATGGTAATTGGGTTTATGGGCCGAATCAGCGTGTCTCCTTGGCAGCTATCAGATCCAGAATGTCCCTTTCAGTTAGAGATAGAGATGGAAGATACAGTGGTCATACTTTTGAGATATGACTCTCCTAAGGCCAAATAAATGTGACCTGGGAAAATAACAAAGGGAAAATGCCGCCTGGAGGGTTTGATTCCTGTATCGTTTTCGTGGTGCTATTTTGTACTCTGTATTGTGTTTTTTGATTTATTGTGTCGATGGTTTGGCAGCAATATCCCCTGGACCAATCCATCAGCAGTAGTTTACGTGACATTATGTCCAGATCGCTGATACAAAAAAAGCAATGGCCTTCTGCTGTGCAATACAATAGAGTCCAACGAACATTTGAGGAAAAAAACAAACTTCAAACAAAATTAAACAAACGGCGTTTTAATACATAAGCATAAAACATAACACATGTGTAGGTATAAATGACCCACGTTCGAGGATGTATGAGGTTACAGAAATATAAAATTATGTATTTTAAAGTCTATTTCTATGTCTTTGAGGGGAAGGTTCTTTGCACTCAGTAGTAGTTCTACGTGTTTACCATTTTTAAGTATTGTTTTTATGACTTCTACACGTGCGCCACTTACACATATTTAACTGTGATTTTTTTACATTTGCAACTTTTTCTCTTTTGCTTGCTTTTTTAAAGCTCTTTATGACTAACAATAGACTTCGTGTGTTTATCAGAAATACTGCACCCCGGAATCTAAATACTGCCGATTGCGGCAGGTGCAGGTTTTTCACCCTATTATGAGATTGCCCCTAATAAATCTTATGTAGAAACCATTGACTCTGCACTCATTTCAGGACATTTTTCCAGGGGCATATCCCATAAGGTTAGTTTAATATGTATTTGGAGAATCCAGACGGTTTTAGAAAATGTTGCTGTACAGCAAATATGGCTAATTTTTGCTCTTATGTGACTCAGTGACTACACTATTACATATTGTGCAGTTGTTGTTCTATATCACAATAACATCCAGGCCTTGGCTTAACAGTACGTATGCTCAAAGGCTCATGAGGACATATATTTCCTTGCTATTTGCTTCAATATTGCTGTTTGTTTTTGTAACTATTCACGTGCTAATGTATTCACTGACATTTTGCATCACCGAAGTTGTGGATGTGTTTTTCAAAGTATTTTGAGCTCTTTTGAGAAATAAAGGATTGAAAATGTTAGAGCAGTCATATTTTCACCCCATAATGCCTCAGTACCTGTCCAGTAGGGACCGATGTCAGAACAGCGCGGCAGGTCCTAGTCCTTTTCAACCTGCATAGAAGCAGCGCCTTGCTCAGTGGCTTGCCTATCAATCACACTGTGGCATCGTTGAAAGGCATCATCAAACATGCCATAGCAAGACTCGTCAAAGCATATAAGAAATTCAGGCACATCACCACAGCACTGAAGAATTAGCTCTGGCTTTGTATTTAAAAACAGATGCACCACATTCAAAGCAATCACGAACAATGTCACAAATTACCGGACAAAGAAATTAGCCATCACAGAGAGACCACATCACAACCGAACCAAAAAAACACATCCGAATGAACCAGGGAAGGATGAACCTAGTGCTGGAGAAAGTGGATATTAGATCACGAAAGGGGCTATGGAGGGCATCACAGAGCAAGTGTGAAAGAAAAAACACTTCCAAATGATTTTGGGATAATCAATTTACACATTGTTTCGATGATACCATCTAAATCAACTTTTCTACGCTAAAGGTAGCAGTTAAGTGAAAGTCTCGTTTTCCTCGTAGCCCAAATAACATTATCAGTTTGATTAATTTGCACAAAGTGGTTGGCACAGATAGCGGAAAGGGAACTTTCCTATGTTATTTTCATTGGTTAGCAACAGTGTTGTTAACTGAGTTCCCTGACACCTGGAAAACCTTCTTGCTAGTCCCAGTCTTACCCAAGCATTGGCAAAGCCAAAAGGTCTCACCCTTGGTGCCTGTTGGTTTTCTAATTCCTCTTACACATGCTACACAGCATCCACATTTCTGTGCAGCGTGGCTAAATAGGGAAAAAAAGTGTGACACAAAATTATGCAGCTGGGTTTTTTCTTTTTATTTGCTACACCAACTTACATCAGCAAATAAAAAAAATTCACAGAAGCATTTATATTTTTGTTGGACAGCAGGAGGTGGGAATCATCACAGGCAGCCTAGCAGCATGAGTGCAAATCAGGTGGGGGACGAACACGGTATTGGGAAGCGGAAGACCACAGGCTGGTGGGAACTGAAGAAACAACGCGACCCGAAGCAATATGGAGGATGCCGTGGGAGGGATGCAACAAGAGGGGGGCAGGGTGAACAAAATGGCGAGAGGGAGAGCAACATTCAGCGGGGGAGAAAACCAAACAGGTGAGATAGCAGTGTGGGGTCAGAATGGGGGAGAAGCACATGGCCAAAAATGCTATGCGGGTTTCCTGAGCAGACAAACAAGTGCTTTACAGAGGGGGCGCAGTGGTGTAACAAAGGCCACACAGCCTCTGTGGTGTGAGTGGCCCTGAGCTCCAGGGTGCCCCCAGCACAGTACCCTGGCCTGACAGCTTCTGAATAACTGAGGGGTCCTCCATGTACCTTGTGGCAGAGCCCTCAAGTGTTGTTACGCCACTGAGGGGTGGGGGAGAACCATATGGGTGATAGAGCGAACCACAGAGAGGGTAACCGAAGCAAACCTAGGAGACATCTGGGAAACAAAGGCACTCTAGTGGACAATGCACTGGTCTATTAACCAAGACCTACACCGTACAGTGTGTCGAGTGGCTGCTCCTGCCAAGAACGACTGACAAATTGAGTAGGAATAATATATAGAAAATACCTACGTTGTCTAGAAGGTTTTCTAGAAAGAAAGAGAGAGCTTTCTGCTGGAAAATGGTCCCATTCCAATAATTTGTGCAAAGTGAATAGTTGAAGGAGTCCCGGAACAAATAATCGTATACCACAAGAACATTGAACAGGAAATGGGTTATATTCAGTTTATCAACCTTAAAAGGACGAAATCTGAATTGCCCTGCAACGATTCACAGCTATAGCCAGCGCCACTATTCTGCAGCCACATTGGGGCATATTTATACTCTGTTTGCGCCGAATGTGCGTCAAAATTTATGACGCACAATCGGCGCAAACCCTGCCCCATATTTATACTTTGACGTCCGACCCAGCGGGCGTCAAAATTCCACCATGTGCGTCATTTTTTGGAAGGGGGAACCAGCCTTGCGTTAATTATATGCAAGGTAGGCGTTCCCTTCCAAAAAATGACTTTAAGGCCTGTGCCCCTTATTTATACTCTGACGTCATTTTTACGCACAGGAGGGGGTGAGCCTTAAAAAACGGTGCACAGCCTGATGTGCGCCGTTTTTTAACGCCTGGGTCAGGGCAGGCGTTAAGGGACCTGTGGGCTCGGAAGGAGCCCAGAGGTGCCCTCCCCTGCCCCCAGGGACACCCCCTGCCACCCTTGCCCACGCCAGGAGGACACCCAAGGATAGAGGGACCCATCCCAGGGAAGTAAAGGTAAGTTCGGGATTTTTATTTTTTCTGATTTTCTTTGTGGCATAGGGGGGCCTGATTTGGGCCCCCGTACATGCCACTATGCCCAATGACCATGCCCAATGACATAAGTCCCCTGGGCATGGCCATTGGGCAAGGGGGCATGACTCCTGTCTTTTCTAGGACAGGAGTCATGTCAATGGAGGTTGGGCGTAAAAAAAAATGGCGCAAATCCGGTTTGAGGCCTGAATTTTGCCTCAGACCTGACATGCACCATTTTTTGACACACAACCCACAATTTTCGCATACGCCGGGGCTGCCTGGTGTGAGTAATTTTTTTTGAAGCACACCAGTCCGCAGCGCCGGCTAATGTCATTCCATTAATAAGGCGCCCGCATGGCAGTTGTGCGTCAAAAAGTATAAATATGGGCCATAGTGTTTTACTTAACTATGGATTTGCCACATAATCCATCATCTGTTGCATAATTTATAAACATTAACAAAAAAATAGCTTCTAACTCAAACAGATCACGCTATTAAAAATGCAGCAATGTATTTTTGCTGTGCAGTGGATGGCAATTCGCAAAAATGGACTGCTCATCTTTCAGTTACATATTAGTGTATCTGGGTGTTAAACTAATGCTAGTAAAGTGAAACCTGTGTCCAGACAGTGTTACCATGTGTAAAAATGACAAGATATTGAACTGATTCGATCACTATTAAGCAGCATAATGTGCATTTTCTTGCTGCATAAGTTAATAAGCCTTGCTGCATAATTTGCTATTCTCTTGTCATATATTTGCATTGCCCCTTCCACAGCCTACACATTAATGCTGGCAGAGTGGCTCCGCGTGTTGTTCACCACTGAAATATGCAGTGATCTGCAGGTTACAAGTTCAGACTTCAGGAAGTTCGTTTCAGCCTTCCCTACTTCTGGTAAGTAGGTAAACTGTGCTTCATTAATATGGGCAACAGTAAGGCCCGTATTTATACTTTTTTAGCGCCGCATTTGCGTCGTTTTTTGACGCAAAATCGGCGCAAACTTCCAAAATGCAATTACATTTTGGAAGTTTGCGCCGATTTTGCGTCAAAAAACGACGCAAATGCGGCGCTAAAAAAGTATAAATACGGGCCTAAATGTTATTTATGGTGCTTAGAAACAGCAGAAGTGAGGTATGAAGCAGTGCATTAAAAATAAGTTATTGCACATATATCTGCAGCCAGTGCATGGGTTCATTGAGCTATCTTAAAAGCTGGATTCTCTTCAGCATGGAGCAGGGTTCCGAACGTTTGGTGGATAGTTTGGAAAATGTAACACTCGCGAACCTTCAACTTTTTTGCACACCTTTCAAGAGAGCATACCATAGTGTGGATAGGTTTCCACGTGCCTCTTCCCCGCCTGAGTTCACGCTTTATTTAAAAATAGAACAATATGGCCCATATTTATACTTTTTGACGCAAAACTGCGCCAACGCAGTTTTGCGTCAAAAAATTTGCGCCGGCTAACGCCATGCGGGCACCGTATTTATTGAATGACGTTAGCCAGCGTTAGCCGCCGGCGCCGTCTGGTGTGCGTTAAAAAAAACGACGTACACCAGGCAGCGCCGGCGTAGGGGGATATGGGGCTTGGGCGTCAAGAAATGGGGCAAGCCAGGTTGAGGCAATTTTTTCGCCTCAACCCAATTTGCGCCATTTTTTTTCACTCCCAACCCCCATAGAAATGACTCCTGTCTTAGCCAAGACAGGAGTCATGCCCCCTTGCCCAATGGCCATGACCAGGGGACTTCTGTCCCCTGGGCATGGTCATTGGGCATAGTGGCATGTAGGGGGGCACAAATCAGGCCCCCCTATGCCACAAAAAAAAAAAAAAAACACTTACCTGAACTTACCTTAATGTCCCTGGGATGGGTCCCTCCAGCCTTGGGTGTCCTCCTGGGGTGGGCATGGGTGACAGGTGGAGTCCCTGGGGGTATGGGGGGGCACCTCTGGGCTCCTTCAGAGCCCACAGGTCCCTTAACGCCTGCCTTTTGCAGGTGCTAAAAAACGGCGCAAAAGCGGCCGTACGTCATTTTTTTTGACCCGCCCACTCCCGGGCGTGATTTTTGCCCGGGAGTATAAATCCGATGCACATGCCTCGGAGTCGATTTTTTAGACGGGAACGCCTACCTTGCATATAATTAACGCAAAGTAGGTGTCCACGCTAAAAAATTACGCTAACTCCATGGACTTTGGCGCTAGACGTGTCTAACGCCAAAGTATAAATATGGAGTTAGTTTTGCGTTGAAATTGCGTAAAAAAAAACGACGCAATTCCGGCGCAAACGGAGTATAAATATGGCCCTATGTACCTATGTTGCCTTTTCGAACCTGCTGCTCAGTCTCTTGGTAGTATTTTTCAGTGCTGAGTTTCTGATAGTATCAGTCAACCTAATTTACATGTTTTAATTCAAAACATCTGTTTACGATGAAATAGATAATATGTCTTTCCCCTGTAGATGCAGATGCATCATGGCCCTCTGCTTGGTCTTGCCTGCGCTTCCGTTTGAGGGAGAAAGAAAGGAGATTGAGGGGTCAAAAGGTGAGGGGAGTTTTCATCCTCATTTCTAAACTGAGATTCCAAAAAAGGCCATACATGGCCTCAAGACAAAAAATACACTGAGAAAGAAAAGTACATCTCCTTTAATTCATAAAAGTCTCACAAAATAGTGAAATCCCCATGAAATGTAATTGTAATAAAATATTCACCAATACAAATTTTGGTTAAAACCAAAAACTGAATTGCATTTTGCCACTTTTATCACATTATTTATCAGATCAATTGGTCTTGTTATTTGAGCCATACGCATGAAAGGCTGAATTGGCCCTACCGGGTTTGACCAAGAGACTACTGCTTGCACTCATCTCTCTATAGGAGGCGTTTAACTACTGTGAATGGAAAAAGGGACAATAAGTGGATCTTGGGACGCTCAAATCAACTGAGGTCAAATGTGTCAATAGTAGAACACGATGCTGGAAGAGCAAGAGGAAAGCTGAGGTGCAGATGTAAGAGTAAGAAGAAGCAATGTTTAGTGTTAATGGGGGGCTTCAGCGGGGTACAGCCTACGCTGATTGGGCTAATACTACTTTCTCAGCCAGTGCCAGTTTGCAGTGAGGTATGTATGTACTGGTAGTTACAGAGTGAAAACCTAGTTAGGAAGCAATAGAGTACTGCACACTGTACAATACTGTACATTTCAGATAAGGCAACGCTGCAGATGGATTACAACTGTTATTTTATAGTGCCTCTCCTTAAATTAGTTGAGCACATCACACAAGTGAAAAAAAGAGAGACAGCTCATTTGAGGAGAGAGCCTGCTCAAAGGTTTAAGAGCATGTTTGTTCAAGAGGCAGACCACTGGCTAGAGGATTCTTGCTGCTTCAAGCATGCAGTAGAAACCTCATGATTTATGACTGCCTAATAAGGAAGCACAACCAAATCTCTTGCTGGTAAAGTGAAACTTGTATTATTTAGGCTTTACAAGTGTGAGAAAATGATCAAAGATGGAGGAAGAAATAAAACAGTCCTTTAATTATTGGTAAACTCGTTTTACATCATCATGTGACAACCTGTGGTTCAGATATGACATTAGGAAGCAAGAACTAGCTAAAAGCGGGACTCATATGGCCAGCACCTCTGCACTCCACGTTGTGGCCAAAGCGCATCACCATGTTCACCACGGAGTAAATAAAACACCCCTCCACACCTTGAGCACGACACTCCATTGTGTCCTGCACAGGCCTCACTTTACAACGTATTCTCTACCAGCAATGCACGATTAACTGTTTAAACTCCTATCTGACCTACGAAACATGCTTTGAGGCCCTGAAAGAGATCTGAAGTGCTATACAAATACTGCACAATGGGTCGTACAGTCTGATTCAGGAATAGTTGCTTGCCTCAGGAAACATTTCTATACACATTCCAGTGCTTTTTAACTCACAGCCAGAAACACAAGTGCCTCGATGCAAGTCAATAGCACTAAAATATAGTGATACAATCACATACCAAATGCTATCGAACAGCCTTGAGGAATCAGCAGCAGGGACAGAGTACTGTATAACACAATAAAATGGCAAATTTAACACACCTCCCACTGAAATCTATGCTATGAATTTTCAAAAGCCCATTTGTTTTAGCAGACGTGATTGCGCTGTCAGAGAAAGAGATGCTATGCGAAGCGCTTAATTATTCTGCTGCTGCATGCTGTCCTCTCTGTTCAGAAGACACCAAGTAGGCATTTTTGCAGCGTAGGATGCTATTTCTGTGATATAAAGGACTGCTCTGAGAGGGTGATTGTCAGTGTTACTCTAAACAGTATATAGAAAACAAACAGAGCTCTCTTGACCTCAGGTGCCCACTGCACAGATTTATTAAGACAGGGATATCAGAATGCAAAACCTAAATCCAAATCACGTGGAAGGCGGCCTGTTATTTTCAGGGTTGACTTTTTTCTGCTTAGTAATTGTTGTTTGTGTTTAATTTCAAGAGTGGCTTCCAAATGTTTTGCTTGGCTGATTGCCTCCAAGTAAAACCAGCCACGTCCCAGGTAGGAGTCACAATCTGGCAATGTCCCACACCTGTTGTGACAATCAGCACTATCACTGAGGATAACGGTCTCATATAGAGGTGCCCACATAAAGCAGGGTCGCAATAGCAAAGTGAAAAAGACCCTTAACCCCTTTGCTGACAGGCCTTTCCCCTCCTCTTCCGAGATTTTTTTTGGGCTATTTGGGGCAGTTCGTGCTTAGGTCCTCATAACTTTTTGTCCTTTAAGCTATCCACGCCAAATTTGCGTCCGTTTATTCCAACATCCTAGGAGTTCTAAAGGTACCCAGAGTTTGTGGGTTCCCCCGGAGGTAACCTAGAAATTAGCCAAAATACAGTTAAAAGGATTTTTTAAATAAAAATAAACGTGAAAAAAGGGCTGCAGAATAAAGCATGTGTGTTTTTGCCTGATAATGGCATCAACAAGGGTTTGTGGTGCTAAAATCAACATCTTCCCAGCTTTCAGGAACAGGCAGGCTTGAATCAGAAAACCAAATTTTTCAACACAATTTTGGCATTTTACTGGGACATACCCCATTGTTACTGTTTTTTGTGCTTTCAGCCTCCTTCCAGTTAGAGACAGAAATGGGTGTGAAACCAGTGCTGGATCCCAGACAGCTAAACATTTCGGAAAAGTAGACAAAATTCTTAATTCTGAATTTGTGTAGATCCTTCTAGATTTTCCTACTGAAGGTAACACCTAAAATAAAAAATATTCAAATTGAAGTTATAAAAGAGCCATTTCTGTCCACATTTTCTTCTATAACTTTTTCCAGCTATTATAGATTTTTTAAAGCAATAAAGTTAAGTCTACTGGATTCTTCTGGTTGCGGGGATATATAGGGCTTTTAGGGTCATCAAGAACCAAGGTACCCAGAGCCATGAGATGCACCTTGCAATAGGTTTTCATTGTATTCTGGGTATACAAAAATTCATTTGGTGAAATATAAAGAGTGAAAAATAGGTATAAAGGAAACCTTTGTATTTCCAAAATGGGCACAAAATAAGGTGTTGAGAAGCAGCAGTTATTTGCACGTCTCTGAATCCCGGTGTCCCCATACTAGCATGTGAATTACAGGGCATTTCTCAAATGAGTTCTTTTTGCACACTGTCTTACATTTAAAAGGAAACAATATAGAGAAAGACAAGAGGCAATGACACTTGTTCTTTTATTCTGTGTTCCTCCAAGTCTCCCGATAAAAATGGTGTCTCACTTGTGTGGGTAGACTTAGTGCCCACTACAGGAAACGCAACATGGGCACTTCACATTTTTACATTGAAATCTGACGCGTTTTTTGTAAAGTGCTGACCTGTGGATTTTGGCCTCTAGCTCAGCCGTCACCTAGTGAAACCTACTAAACCTGTGCATTTTTTTAAACTATACACCTAGGGGAACCCAGGATGGGGTGACTTGTGGGGCTCTCACCAAGTTTTGTTACCCAGAAACCTCAAAATCTGACAAAAAAAATACTTTTTCCTCACATTTTGCTGATGGAAAGTTCTGAAGTCTGAGGGGAGCCACAAACTTCCTCCATCCAGTGTACTCCCAAGCCCCCTAATAAAAATGTTAGCTCACTTGTGTGGGAAGGCCTAGTGCCCGCAACAGGAAACGCCCCAAAACACAACGTGCATGCATCACATTTTCCCAAAGAAAACTGACCTGTGTTTTGCAAAGTGCCTGGATGTGGATTTTGACCTCCAGCTCAGCTGGCACCTAAGGAAACCTAGCAAACGTGGTACCTCACTTGCGTGGGTAGGCCTAGTGCCCGCAACAGGAAATTCCCCAAAACACTACGTGGACACATCAAAATTATTAATGACCAAACTACCTGTTTTTGAAGGTGGGGGGAGCACCTGCGTTTTTGATCCTGGGCTCATTAGTCATCTAGGAAAACCTACCAAACCCAGACATTTCTGAAAACTAGACACACAAGGAAGTCCAGGGAGGTGTGACTTGCATGGCTCCCCCAGTGTTTTCTTACCCAGAATCCTCACAAATTGCTTACCACCCAACGTTCCCCTGAATCTCCCCATGTGTAGGTGGGCCAAGTGCCTGTGACAGGTAAGAGCCAAAAGCATGTTGAAATTGAGGGGGAACTGAAGCGGGTCCAAAAGGGCAGTTTGAAAAAAAAATGTTTAGGCTGACAAGTGGGGCAGAATTGTTATCGGTAAAGATGCAACATTGCTGGGTGGTAGGAATTTTGTGGAATCCTGCAGATTCTGGAAGGTTCCATCACAAAAATGTGGAGAAAATGTGTGATTTCAAAGAAAATTGGAGGTTTGCAGGTCATTGTGGGTAAGAAAATGGTGCGGGGTGCATGTGAAGCATACCACCCTGGACTCACCAAGATGTTTAGTTTTTAGATTTGTCTAGGTCTCGTAGATTTTTCTGCATGGCAGTGTCCCAAAGTCCAAAAAGCGCAGCCCTCTCCATTCCAAGTGGGATGATTTTGAGAGTTAGCCAAGCTCTCAGGGCCCAAATGTAAAATCAAAACCCCTAATAATCAAATGCTCACTTGTTTGCCATTGGGATAAGTTCTTTTAGTGTGCGGGGGGAGCGCTGAAAGACTCTTGCCCCCTTCAATTTGGGTGGGGGCATAACCATGCCAATACTGGTTGGTAGTCAAATTCCCTGGCATGTAGTAAGCTTTCTGTCCTCCCCCCCCCGGGGAGTGGATCAGGGGTAATTGCCCCATCTACCCAACGGTGGGCAGAACAACTTTGTCCCCATTTGTTTGAAGTGGGGGTATAGATATACCCCCCACCCTCTTTTAAAAAAAAAAGAAATCTTCCCTGGTGTCTAGTGGGATTTCTCCCCTCCTCAGCGGCAGGTGGGCCTTACAAAAATAGGCCGATCTGCCCCCAAGGGGGGCTGAAATGGCCAACAGCAATGTGCCCCCATGGGAAGCGACCCTTGCCCAAGGGGCTGCCCCCGAACAAAACACACACACACACCAATCCCTGGTGCCTAAGTGGTTTCTGCCTTCCTTTGGGGCAGATGGGCCTAATAGAAATAGGGGGGCAGAAATGGTCTAAAATAAAATTGTCCACAGGGGAGCAACCCTTGCCTAAGGGGATGCACCAAATCTGAAAAAAATAAATAAAAAAAAATCCCTGGTGCCTAGTGGTTTCTGCCCCCCTTGGGGGCAGATCAGCCTAATTGAAATAGGCTGATCTTCCCCCAAGGCTTCAGAAATGGTCTAAAATGTAACCCCCCCCCCAGGGGAGTGACCATTGCGTAAGGGGTTGCTCCCCTTTAGTTCAATTGTCATTAAAAAAATCCCTGGTGTCTAGTAGTTTCTGCCCCCCTTGGGGCAGATTGGTCTAATAAAAATAGCCCGCTCTGCCCCCAAGGGGGGCAGAAATGTCCTAAAATAAATTTACCCCCAGGGGAGTGACCCTGGCCTAAGGGGTGGCCCCACACCTGTAAAAATATATATATATATCCTTGGTGCCTAGTGGCTTCTGCACACCCCTGGGACAGAAACGGCCTTAAAAAAATGCCCTCAAGGGGAGCGACTCTTGCTCAAGGGGCCACTCCCCTTTATTGTTTATATTTCAAGCAACAAACTCCCTGCTGTGTAGTGGGCATTTCTGCAGCACAATCGTTTTACGATCGTGCTGCAGAAATGCTCAGAGAGACATAAAAGGAAAGGAAAAGCCTTTCCTTTCCTTTCGTGCCTCTCTGATCTCCCACACCCGGGATCAGAAGAGAAATGAAAGCATTTCTTCTTTTCGATATGGGGGCGACCTCTGATGAGGTCAGCGCGCAATTGCATGCTGACTTCACGAGACGCCACTGGGGGGGTGTCAGCTATTCCTCTTCCATCCCTGTCCAGGGGAGTGGGAGGTCCACGGAGGAGTGCTAGTGCTTCCCCTGTGGGCCTGGTGCAGGATGAGCTGGTTATGTTCTCGGCACATGAGTGCTGTGGCTGAGGACATAACCAGTTTGACCCATGGTGTTAAATTTGCCGCTCCTTCCATGTAGGCCTGACTTTAATTGCTGAAGTTGTAAAAAAAAATCACTATGACTTGTCTGGTTACAGTGCTTTTTTGTAATTCAACTCAGACAATGGGGGCAGAGTGGGTGGGACTATGGTGGCAAAATGAACAATTAAAGGATGGGAGGTGGGTGGGGAGAAAAACAAAGTGCTATGACGTGGCCAGCGGTGTTTACATCAGAGCGCTTTTTTATGGTGGGTGGGGGGGCTAACACGAAAATGGGAGGACAACACAGAAAACGAGTAGGCGGAAAAAAGTAAACAAGCACAATAGAGGGGGGAGGGGAAATCAGATGGACACGGGGAAACACCAGGCCAAGCGAGATACAAAAGATGCACTCTGCAGAATGCTCTAACAAAAAGAAACATGAGAGAGCACAGTGCTAGGAGGAAACATCAAAGAAAGGCATGTGCTAGAAAAATAATAGTAACATTGCATGCCCTTTTGTATCATTAACAAAATGCTACTTAAATCCAACCCCGGGTAGGGGCATTTTATTCCATACAGCTGCATTTTCCTTACTTCACTAATGACTTTGAGCCCTACGCTTGCATTATTGTCACTTGATAGCTTCTGTGAGTGTCACATTCTCTTCTACCCAAAGCAAAGTCCATGCGCCTGAGTATGAAGCAATGAAGTATCTGTGTCTGCTTATAGCCCGATGGGTGCCATGTCAGCCAGAACCTCAATCAGGTCAGGAGCAGTGGACAGGCACTAATTAAGTTATCAATCAGTGGTAGGACCATGCTCCACACAGAGGAACGGAAATTATGCCAAGCCTGAAGTGGACAAATGACTAGGCTGTAAAGAAGAGTGCTATGCAAGCCAACAAATGGTGAGCAACAGGGGGGACAGGTGGGACAAGTCCTTTACTGTACACAACAGTCAAACAAGCGAGATGCAAGCGCTAGTGCATGCACTTGCAGACTCGACCCTAAAAAAATGGAGGCAACTAATTTACCCTTTAAAGAGACTGTTGGCTTTGATTCGCCCTTGTAATACTTGAAACAGCTAACCAAGAATTTCTGGATGATCATGCAGTTCTTCTTACACTGGTTTTAGAAAGAAACAATGTATTATGATAAATTGTTTTATCCCATGAAATCTAGTTAACCTGGAAGTTTTCAAACCAGTCACACACTTTACTGTGGATTTATCAACGTTGAGCCCACTTTCGATACCATTGATTGATCCCTCTATTTGAACAAACTCAAAGCGACAGGCGTTCCCAATATAACTCTGAGGGGCATACGACAGTTATACTGCACAGCCTGGGGTGTTTTGCTCCTTAACTTTATGCTTGACTGTTACCCTGTGCAACAATCCGCTGCCTTTTGGATAGATTAATGCTATATAAATACTACATACATATATGTATATGCATACATACATATCTAATTTCAAACCATTGCAGCTGATAGTCTGTCATTGCATTCCTGTTCTTTATTGGGGTTACACTCAGAGGCAGCAGTCAATTGTGGAAGGCTTGGGAGGCATCAACCACTGTTCAGCATTTATTTCTTAACAGGTTGTTTTTTATATATAAATGTTATTAATAGCGTAATTACTGTTGTTTACTTGTGTTAAGTTAGTAAACTGTAATGGGATCTGAAACAACCTGTGTAATAGAATTTGTTTACCTTCAACATTGCTTCATCTAGTTTTCTGGAATCACATTGAATGTGTAATTATCCACAAAACATGGCCCCAACACAGCAATACAAACACACACACACACACAAACACACACACACACACACATTCCCAACAGCATTGTGCCCCCATGGGGAGCGAACCTTGCCCAAGGGGCTGCCCCCGAACAAAACACACACACACACACACACCAATCCCTGGTGCCTAAGTGGTTTCTGCCTTCCTTTGGGGCAGATGGGCCTAATAGAAATAGGGGGGCAGAAATGGTCTAAAATAGAATTGCCAACAGGGGAGCAACCCTTGCCTAAGGGGATGCACCAAATCTGTAAAAAATCAATAAATAAAATGCCTGGTGCCTAGTGGTTTCTGCCCCCCTTGGGGGCAGATCAGCCTAATTGAAATAGGCTGATCTTCCCCCAAGGCTTCAGAAATGGTCTATAATGTATTCCCCCCACCCCCAGGGGAGTGACTATTGCTTAAGGGGTTGCCCCCCTTTAGTTAAATTGTCATTAAAAAAATCCCTGGTGTCTAGTAGTTTCTGCCCCCCTTGGGGGCAGATTGGTCTAAAAAAAATAGCCCGCTCTGCCCCCAAGGGGGGCACAAATGTCCTAAAATAAATTTACCCCCAGGGGAGTGACCCTGGCCTAAGGGGTTGCTCCACACCTGTAAAAATATATATATATATATCCTTGGTGCCTAGTGGCTTCTGCACCCCCCTGGGGCAGAAACGGCCTTACAAAAATGCCCCCAAGGGGAGCGACTCTTGCTCAAGGTGCCACTCCCCTTTATTGTTTATATTTCAAACAACAAACTCCCTGCTGTGTAGTGGGCATTTCTGCAGCACAATCGTTTTACGACCGTGCTGCAGAAATGCTCAGAGAGACATAAAAGGAAAGGAAAAGCCTTTCCTTTCCTTTCGTGCCTCTCTGATCTCCCACACCCCCGATCAGAAGAGAAATGAAAGCATTTCTTCTTTTCGATATGAGGGCGACCTCTGATGAGGTCAGTGCGCAATTGCATGCTGACTTCAGGAGACGCCACTGGGGGGGTGTCAGCTATTCGTCTTCCATCCCTGTCCAGGGGAGTGGGAGGTCCACGGAGGAGTGCTAGTGCTTCCCCTGTTGGCCTGGTGCAGGATGAGCTGGTTATGTCTCCAGTTAAACACCAAAAAGACGGAGATTATGGTGGTTGGTAAACAGGTGGTTTTGTGGGATGATAAATGGTGGCCTTCGGAGTTGGGTGTGACTCCCCTCCCAGCGGCAGAGATAAAAAACTTGGGGGTATGGTTTGATTCTTCTCTGAGTTTCATCTGTCATACCAAGAAGGTGGCGGCTTCTTGCTATGGCATCATCAGAGGACTTCGACCTATCCTCAAATTCTTTGATGCACCTACAAGACAGCTGGTGGTTCAAGCATCAGTGCTGTCTAGGTTGGACTATGCCAACTCCCTACTGGCGGGGATAAACCAGTCGGAATTTCGGTGGCTCCAGCGGGTTCAAAACGCTGTGCCCGACTGGTGACTGGTCTCCCCAGGCGATGTTCGGTGTCCAATACTCTGCGCTCTCTCCACTGGCTCCCTGTGCAGCAGAGGATTAGATTTAAGGTTCTCTGTTTTGCATTTAAAATCTTAAAGGGTACTTCCCCGCAAATCATGGAGAAATTGCTGACTCCTTATGTTCCCTCTCGCACTCTTAGATCGTTAGGCCAGAACTTAGCAGTGGTTCCGCGCTTTAAGCTGAGCAGAATTGGGGGCCGCTCTTTTCGAGTCCTGGCAGCGAGTTGGTGGAATTCTCTTCCTCCACAAATCCGGGCCATTGATGAGCTCCTTCAGTTTAGGCGGGCTATTAAGACCTTTTTATTTGTCTAAGCTTATCTGTTGTGTTTTGTCTTCTTTTGCCCGCTTTTAGTGCTGTGTTGTGTTTACCTTCTCAAAGCG
Organism: Pleurodeles waltl; assembly: GCF_031143425.1. Lineage (NCBI taxonomy): Eukaryota > Metazoa > Chordata > Amphibia > Caudata > Salamandridae > Pleurodeles > Pleurodeles waltl. The sequence goes on from NC_090444.1 coordinate 1,386,490,609, forward strand.
CCGGGACGCCCCTTTGCTGGGGCAGCTGTGCGCGGTACAAATAAAAATAACATAACATAACATAACATGTTCTCGGCACATGAGTGCTGTGGCTGAGGACATAACCAGCTTGACCCATGGTGTTAAATTTGCCGCTCCTTTCATGTAGGCCTGACCTTAATTGCTGAAGTTGTAAAAAAAAATCACTATGACTTGTCTGGTTACAGTGCTTTTTTGTAATTCAACTCAGACAATGGGGGCAGAGTGGGTGGGACTATGGTGGCAAAATGAACAATTAAAGGATGGGAGGTGGGTGGGGAGAAAAAAAAAGTGCTATGACGTGGCCAGCAGTGTATACATCAGAGCGATTTTTTATGGTGGGTGGGGGGGCTAACACGAAAATGGGAGGACAACACAGAAAACGAGTAGGCGGAAAAAAGTAAACAAGCACAATGGGGGGGGGGGCTGGGAGAAAGCAGATGGACACGGGGAAACACCAGACCAAGCCAGCTACAAAAGATGCACTCTGCAGAGTGCTCTAACAAAAAGAAACATGAGAGAGCACAGTGCTAGGAGGAAACATCAAAGAAAGGCATGTGTTAGAAAAATTATAGTAACATTGCATGCCCTTTTGTATCATTAACAAGATGCTACTTAAATCCAACCCCGGGTAGGGGCATTTTATTATCGATACCATTGATTGATCCCTCTATTTGAACAAACTCAAAGCGACAGGCGTTCCCAATATAACTCTGAGGGGCATACAACAGTTATACCGCACAGCCTGGGGTGTTTTGCTCCTTAACTTTATGCTTATCTGTTAAACTGTGCAACAATCCGCTGCCTTTTGGATAGATTAATGCTATATAGATACCACATACATATATGTATATGCATACATACATATCTAATTTCAAACCATTGCAGCTGATAGTGTGTCATTGCATTCCTGTTCTTCATTGGGGTTACACTCAGAGGCAGCAGTCAATTGTGGAAGGCTTGGGAGGCATCAACCACTGTTCAGCATTTATTTCTTAACAGGTTGCT